>NC_136245.1:1022500-2222500 GCF_053564925.1 Oryzias latipes
GTGAACCAGCCCCCCCCAAAGGAGACCCGCCCCACACTCCAGGCAACCACTCACCCACCAACAGGAAGTCCAGTAGAGAGCAAGACAGCACCCCCCCCCCCCCCCCACGCCCAAGAGGATGACACTCAAGAAGAGTGGGAGTCCCAGATGAGGGAACGGGGGCTAACCAGGCCCCCCCCAGGTAGGCCAGAACCAGCACCACAGGAACACGGACACCCCCAGCCCCCTGGCCCAGAGAAGTCAGGGATCGTTGTCCCTGTGGAGAGAGAGCTGTGAGGCCCGGGAAGCCAACCCCCACGGGTCATGCCCCCCCACAAGCTTTGTATGCTAAGATGAAGTCGTAATAACCAGTTTCTTTTCATTTTGCTAAACTGTGGATTTTACCTGTTGATGGACAGAGCGACCAAGCTCTGAGTGGAAAACTGTCGCTTTGCTTCACTTTCTGTCCTTGAGCAACACGCCCAGCTCCAGAATGATTCCAGAATGATTCCAGAATGATTCCAGAATGATTCCAGAATGATTCCGGAATGATTCCAGAATGATTCCGGAATGATTCCAGAATGATTCAAGAATGATTCCGGAATGATTCCAGAATGATTCCAGAATGATTCCAGAATGATTCATGATTCCAGCATGATATTCTGATGCCGGCATTGTGTCAATGTGTGTCTGTGTGTGTGCGTGTTTGTTTGTGTGTGTGTGTGTAGATGTGTGTGTGTGTGTGCGCATGTGTGTGTGTGTGTGTGTAGATGTGTGTGTGTGTGTGCGCATGTGTGTGTGTGTGTAGATGTGTGTGTGTGTGTGTAGATGTGTGTAGATGTGTGTGTGTGTGCGTGCGTGCGTGTGTGTGTGTGTGTGTGCGTGCGTGCGTGTGTGTGTGTGTATGTGTGTGTGTGAGAGAGTGGACAGTGATTTCTACAGCCGTGTGTTCCACACAGACATGCTCGGCGTGTCGTTCCTGTGGGAGAGGAAGCGTGTTTTTCTGGGATGTGTTTATCGTCAAAGATCGGTGCTGCCGCCCCTCCAGTTGCTTCATTTCACTCCTCCAGCTCACGGTCTGCCTAATATTTGATGAGACGTCAGGACTGCCAGCTCCCATCTCCTGCAATCCTTGAAAACATGAAAGAACGCTGAAAAAGTGCAGGAAGCTTTTGTTCTTGTTTATTTGCATGAAAAGGGAAAGTCGTGAGGAAACCAGGATGGAGACGCAGATGAAAGATAAAGTTTGGATCTGAGGCGGTTCTGCAGAACAGAGGCGGGTAAAAAGAGATATTAATCTGTCAAATCCTGGTTTTGTAATTGAGCACAGGAAAGCGAGTGCAGCTCAGTGAGGTTGAATTAAACATGGAAGTGCTTCCTCATCCACTATTTAATCCTCAGGCCGTTTGACTTGATAGGAGCTCCGGCTGGACAGCTCATTTAGAGAAACATCCACGCTGCTCACAATGTGAGTGTTGCATTAATGGTTTGGGCTGAACCGCCTTGTTCTGGGTGGTTGTCGTGGTTTCCTGAAGCAGCTAAAGAGGTTTCCCACTGAACTCATCTTTTCCTGTGACGGACGAGCTGTGACAGCTTCACCAGCTATTCTGTTGGTCTGTCAATCTCCTTGACTCAGGTCCTCCTCATGTCTCTGCACGTAAATCTACAATTACCACTTTTTGTTTCCAAAACGAGACTTTTGGTCCGTCTTGCATGAAAACTAAACAATTCAACTCCTCCAAATGTGAGGAGACGTTCAGAGCGGTCATCCTAAAAGCCGTTCCCTTCCAGGTCCTGAACTCTGATCTCACTAACCTACATGTTTAACTTAATCGGCCTCGTCTGAAAACGCAAGCATCCTTTTTCAAGAAGACAAGCGACCTTCATCAGCGACCTCCTCAGACCCACAGCCTATTCTGGATCTTTGCAGTCAGCAGAGTCTCACTGGAGTTAGGGTTTCATTCAGAGAGGTTTTCTTCTTCCAGATTTTGATTTCTCCAAAAAAAAAAAAAATTCTGTGGTAAAATCTGATGGAGCTGAGAAAGTCAATCATGAAACGTTCCTCCTATTTAATGAGAAGCTTTGCTGCACAGCGTTCAGAAAAGAACAATTTTTTTTCATTCCAGAACCACTGAAGTTGTTCTGCACCGAGTCGGCTGTTCGGAAGGATTTTTCATTTTGAGTCAGAGACGATATTTTCTCTAAAGAACATAACTGATGTTTTCCATGATTCATCCACAGAAACCTGGACTGGAAAAAGGTCTGTTCACCTTCCAAATACTAAAAATGAGTCAGTGTTTGAATATTCCCAGCATCTCACATCGTTCACCATAGACGGACAGATAGATAAATAGATGAGTACACAGACCCGCTACATTAAAGAGGCACAGTGTCAAGACAACACAAGTTAAGAAGCACGAAAAATTACAATAGTTCATCAAAAAATAATTCATTAAAAGGGTTTGAATAAAAGAACCAGATGAAAACATTACTTATACATACCACACCATAACATTAGGTACAAGGGCAAATGAAGAGACAGTCCCTCCACTGGTTATTGTCATTTATGGTCAATTACTTTCTTTTCAAAGATAAAAAAATGAACCCTCAGTCATGTTTTCTGCACCAGAAATCCCTAAACGACGGCGTAAAGACGGACGAAGAGGTGATGACGAACGTCTGTTTTTGCCTCCCAGAAACCATCAGATCTGCGTCTGGCTGTCCGCAGCTCTCAGAGAAAACAGCCTCGTCGTTTTAACACTCACCAAATACCAAAGAAACCCGTGGACCGCATTTACCATTTGGGTTTTTAGGAGGAAAAAATATGAAAGTTGTCAATGGATTTTGTAATTTCATCATAAATCATTTTGTGTTCATGTGATGACCGGAAAAACCTGCAGCTCTGTGCAAACAAAACTGTTTTTTCCTCCGTGAGGCCAGAATGTTTCTGAGGATTTACACTCCGCTTTGTCCTTAATATGCTGCCGTCTTTAGCAAAAAGGAATCATGGTTATTATGAATTAGTTATTCAAAAAGGAGATTTGAAATTGGAAGCAGATGAAGAGGAGCTGATTGTCTGCAGACCTGTCAGCATCACTTCTGTCTCGCTCTGCAGTCCAACTGTTTCCTCCGAGGCTGAAACTGCTTTTTGGTGATGAAGCTGACAGTTGCTGTTTGTGTGAAGCTTTATAGGAAAAGTGTGAGTCTCTGCAACTCGTTTGGTTCTTCGCTAAGCTTTTACATTTTGCAAACATTTGTTCTTTGTTTCTAGTCAAACAAAAAAATGTGGTGAGAAAAAAGATCCAAGTGGATTTTTGTTGTGTAGCAAAAATTCAATTTTTTTAATTGAATCATTTTCAGGAGGAAAACACAGCAGCGGGAATCAGATTTACTACAAAGCGTCACGGATCCGTTTAATCTGAAACAGTCTCATCACTTTCAGCTCTTGGATGCAGAAATCTGTTTTCTTGTTGATGTCCAGAATAAAAAGTCCTTACATCTTAAATTCGGTTTCTGCCGCACAGATGCCATAAAGGTTCAAGGGAAAGTTCTCCTCTGCAGCTCCCTTCTTCACCTGTTCTGTCCTGACGGGGTCACAGGTGGGGGTCACAGGTGGGGGTCACAGGTGGGGTCAGGGTCCACCCTGAACGGTCGTCCGTCTGCATCAAAATATGTGCCTCCAACGTCAGCAAATGGTACTCTGGCGCCCCCTATGTGGCCGTGAGCACACTGCAGGCAGCAGAGATGCGCCGGGCGCGCGGTCCGTCTGACCGCACGCAGAGCGCACACCGCCGCGGGATTGATTTCCTGACACACACACACACCCCCCACCCCCCAGGAAAAAAAAGAGCCAAAAAAAGAAAGCAAACTAAATCACAGGCGGGGCAGGATTTTAGACAAACATTTTATGTTTTTTCCTTTCTAATTTTTTACATTTAATTTATTTCTAAAAGTATTTCGTCTAAATGTTAAAATATTATAATTATTATTTTTGTTATTTTTGTGATCAATATTAATCGAACTCAAGATTTTTTCCCAGCATCCCACCGGCTGAATGTCACTTTACTCCAATACAACCACCAACTTCTGTGATTTGAATTACAATAATAATGGGAGGAGGTGTTCGGGGGGAGGGGGGCTCTTTATCCCTCCGTGTCCATAAATCGCATCTAATGACAGTCGGGCAGGGAAGAGTTAAAGGGAGGAGACGGAGAGTGACACGCCTCATTGGGTAGATTATGTGCCGCAAACAAAAAGTGTGTGTCTGCGCGCCAGTCAGCCAGAGCTGCGGCCCCATCTGTGCGCCTGCGTCTGCTCCTCTGTCTACCTTCATCCGTCCGCCCCGCCAGCGTCGGCGAGCCTCTGCCGCAGCACTGTCACTTTCACCGCGCCGGGGGGGGGCATGAACTGATTCTGGGCCAACCCGGGAGCGCCCCGCCACCTCCACCGAGCCCCCAGCTTGATTCCGGAGCCGTATTGTAGTTGCTGCTTCTTCCCGGGACTGTTGACGGTTCTGCGCCGCAGCTGCGCTCTCCAACCGTTTGTGGATTATTGCTCATCCTGGTCGACGCAGAGGTAGGTGAAGCCCAAACGCGCGATTCGGGATAGTTTTGGAGGATTTCTGGGTTGAGTTTCGTTCGTCCTGCGAGCGCTAAAGGCTGTGCGTCTGCGGAGGGGAGAGAAGGCGCAGATGTGGCTCCGCGGCGCTGATTTAGAGCGCCTGGCACCGCTGTAGCATATGGGTGTAGCATCCCCCACCCACTCGGCCTGCCTCTGAAGGAGCACTTTATGGACACAGAACCTTCATTATAACAGGGTCCGTGTCTGCGAACCGCGTCTGGGTCGGTTCCGTCCTCACGGAGCGCGAATGGAAGCTGCTTTCTGAAAGCTCGTTCAGGTTTGCAGCGGTCCTAAAGAAAGGCTCAGCTGCACTAAATCACACAAACCTCAAGAAAAATGGATCATCTTCAGGTACAAATATTCCAGTTTAGTTAGGATCCACGGCATCAACATTGATTCATAAAGAATCAAATAAAAAGAGGAGCCTGAGCAGCCGAAGCGTCGCTTCTCCTCATTTGTCTTTGGTCTTATTTTATGCCAACAAGTATATTTGATTAAAAAATTAAAAATTTTATCGGTATGATCCCGTTCCTGTTGCACCGGTGAATCCTCTGGTTTTCGTGTTTTTGGAGCTGCATTCAAAGGAGCGGGTGCGTAAAGACGCGCGGCGGCTCAGGCCCGGAACGCTCACTGCTTTATTTTTTCATGCTCACATTTATTTTATTGGCTGTTAACTGGCGGCGCCGTGACTTTAACGCCTCCAAGGCAGCGAGGCCCTCATTATTATTGTTGTTATTATTACTATTCTTTTTTAAATTATCATTATTATTATTATTATTAGTGTGTTGGTGTATTCTAGCCAGGAGGAGCGTGTTTTCGCGCGCACTTGTGCCGCGTGAACACGCACTCAGCGGTGATAATAAGCCGCTCGTGCTGCTTTAATTACAGTCTCAGAGGAAAAGTGGAGATTATGGTAATGAGGAGCCACGCGCTGCCGCGTGCGTGCGTTCCTAAAGAGGCTATGGCGGCGGGAAGCCGCCGGACTCTCCGGTTAAATGTGACTATTGAGCTTTGGCAAATTAAAAGTGCGGAGGAGCGCGCGCTCAGAATATTTCCTTTTCATTTTTCAAACTGCACATTCTCGTTAAAAGTGGAAGTCTTACGGGGATTTTGGGAGTTTTGGCTGAAGAGGAGCTTCCACGAGGAATGTTAGTGACACTTTTTCTAATTTACAAATTAACATTATTTAAAAATAGGTTAATGTTCACATTAACAGGTCAAGCAGTATGTGTCCTTTAAAAACAGCAACATATTATTGGTATATTAATACTACTACTACTACTTAGGATACTGATGATGATGATAATAATAATAATAATAATAATAATAATAATAATAATAATAATAATAATAATAATGTTAAATAATAAAAAAAAATGTTAAATAATAATAATGTTAAATAGTAATAATAATAATAATAAAAAATATATAATAATAATAAAATAATAATAATAATAATTATAATAACCACAACAATAATAATTATGTATAATAACTTCATCCCATTGAAACAGATTAAAATGACGAATAAAACCTGATTGAAGGATCAGGAGTAAAGGCAGGAAAAAGAATTCTAAAGAGCATTTAGGGGTTACGGTTCCTCAGTTTTGCCGCTTTATTTGGTGTATGTGGTCACTGTGAAAGCCGCGCGCTCACGTGTGCGTGTCTCGCGCCCGCAGTGGGACATGGAGGAGTCCGGCTCTCAGAAGCTGGTCTGGGACGGGGACGCCAAAGCGGTGCAGCAGTGTCTCACCGACATCTTCACGAGCGTCTTCACCACGTGCGACATCCCCGCGCACGCCATCTTCGGGCCGTGCGCGCTCAGCCACACGTCCATGTACGACAGCATCGCCTTCCTCGCGCTCAAGTCCACCGACAAGCGCGCGGCTCCGTACATCTTCAGGGTGAGTCCGAACGACTTCTTGTCTCGAGTAATTTAATTTCTTTCAGGGAAAAATCAAAACCAGATTTTTTTTACATTTATGGAAATATAAAAGTGAGCCTTTGTTTGCGCGCGCGCAGGTGGACACGTCCGCGGCCAACAGCACCTCGGAGGGTCTGATGTGGCTGCGGCTGGTCCAGTCCGCTCGGGACAAGGAGGAGCAGAACCTGGAGGCCTACGTGAAGAACGGGCAGCTCTTCTATCGCTCACTTCGACGCATCGAGAAGGATGAGGAGCTGCTGGTCTGGTATGGCACGGACCTGATCGACCTGCTGCTGCTCAGCTCCAGCAGGGCCCCCGCAAAGAGTAAAGGTGAGCAGTTAGCCCCTCCCCACTTAAGACTTATTGACAGTAATCCTCTGACAGTCCGTCATTAAAAACAGCTCCAACGTTTGATCCAATGTCCTGGTTCTGCCTGCAGCTTCAGCCCATCACACCTGCCCAGACTGCAACCAGCGGTTCCAGTTTGAGTTTCCCTTCTTGGCCCACCTGCGGTTCCGTTGCTCCAAGAGACTGCAGGGCGGCGGCTCAGCAGACGAGGAGTCCGGCAGAGACAGAAGCACAGAGCACGCAAACAGCCCCCCACCCAGGACCAGCCCAAAGCTGGGCCGCTCCGAAGGCTTTGGAAACCCTCAGGACAGCACCAAGCCCTCCACCGACTTCCACAACCTGGCCCGGGATCTGGAAAAGAACCGAACCAGCCCGCCGAGCGACAAGGAGGCCGAGATCTGCAGCGAGAGCTCAGGGAAGAGGAAGTTCTCGGACGTAGATGAGCGAGAAAGCCGAAGGCCGGGCCTCCTGCAGACCAAGTCCAAAGACGAGCTGGAAGCTTCTGCTCAGAACTACAGAGGAGTTTACAGCTTAGAGGAGAACCAGAGGTCCTTCTCCCCGCCAGGCTCAACGGATCCTGGGGAGGCCAAGCGCAGCGCCTTCACAGAGGTCCGGAAGCCCCCTCAGAACCCAAAACACCACAGCAGCACCAGGAACTCTGAAAACAAAGAGGGAGGCCGCCCCAGCGGGAATCCTCCTGAGAAGAACCTGGGCATCAGGCAGGTGCTCTCTGAGACGCAGCCGCCGCAGAGCTTGTCCCTGGGCAGCGCTTTTACCTCCGTCAGCCAGCAGGGCGGCGGCAGCGGTGGCGAGAGGAAGAGCGCCTTCAGCCAGCCGTCCCGCTCCTTCTCGCAGATTTCCCCCCTAGTGATGCCCCCGAAGCTGCTGGACTGCCACCCAGCGGTGGGTGACACCATCTCCTCCAGCAGACTCTACCAGGCGGACCACCTGGCCGCCAAGCTGCAGGGCGCAGAGCTGGGAGCCAACTGCCCGGTGCCGGGCGCTATGAGCAAGCAGAACCCCTTCGTCTACGCCACTGCCTTCTGGCCCAAGAACTCTGGACCCATCCAGCTTCAGATGCCCTCCGCCCTCACCCTGTTGCCCCCCTCCTTCACCTCCCTCTGCCTGCCGGCACAGAACTGGTGTGCCAAGTGCAACGCCTCTTTCCGCATGACCTCAGACTTGGTTTACCACATGCGCTCGCACCATAAAAAGGAATACGCCATGGAGCCTCTGGTCAAGCGGCGGCGTGAGGAGAAGCTCAAGTGCCCCATATGCAACGAGTCCTTCCGGGAGCGGCACCACCTGTCACGGCACATGACCTCCCACAACTGAGTTTAGGACTCCGAGGACCGGGACCCGCCTGGATTTAGGCTCCTACTGGAGACCGAACACTCAAAGCCACCAAACCCCCTTTGCACCTGTCTTCAGTTTGGACACGCCCCTCACACCTGTCCGTTTCCTGTTCCTCCCCTGTGAAACAGACCAACGTCCAGTTTTGAGTATGTGCAAATGCATTTGGACTTGAAAAGGAATCTATTTATGACGCACCGAAGGGAAGATTTAAATATGTGTAAATGTACAGTAAGTTGTATTTTATATCATGAAAATGCAAATATGGAGATGAGTTACGCCACCGTCACACGTCGTCATGGTTTACAGCCCAGCCAGCATTTTCATGCTTTACTATCGATATGGACACAAATTGGGAATTTTATGTCGGACTATATTTGCGTGCATGTAATATGAGATATTGATTTAAGATGCAGTCTATACATTACAATGTGATGAATTGGTTTTATTTGAAAAAACAAAGTGTCATATTTTGTGTCAGTGGGGAATAGTTTCAGTGTGTTCTTCCTTTTTGCAGAAATTTACTACTCGATAGTTTATCTAATTTATGTTAAATGCATTGACAATAAAATAGATTTATTTTCATCTGTGGCTTTTTTTCAATTTCTTCTTTAAAGTCAAATAAAATTGTTTTTTCAGAAAACAAATTTTACTTTTTGACAAAAAAGACAGAATCTAAAATTTGAATTTTGAAATATAAATATAGTTGGTCTAAATTTTAGGATTTAAAAGCATTTAATCTCACGAACAACAGACTGTGTATTATTCTTCTCTAAAAAACACAATTTTTTAAGTTAATTAGTACGTTTTTTTCTACTTAAATTATTTATATTTTGCGTTTATTTATTTTTTTAGGATTACTTGGGTCTTTATTTTAATTTAAAACTAGAAAAGGATTGAGATCAATTCTACTTGAAAGGATTTTCTTTACATTGGAATTTGGTCTTATTGTTGAACATAAACGGTTTATGGAGGCAGCTGTCTTTAGAAAAAAGGAAAGATGTGGAATAAAGAGCTGAAGGAGAAAGAGATTCTAGAAAAGAGAAGTCAAAGCTCTTCTCTTCAGCTGGATTCCTAAAATTCTTTTTCTGACAGTCGCTGTATTTCCTTTAAAGGCCGTTTTTATGCGCAAAAACCTGCAGCTTTTCAAAAATAAAGGAAAAAATAATCAACCACATTTATACATTAATGCACTAAAATAAACGTCTGAACGAACGTGTTTATTACGAGTTAAAAGCGTGAAGATATCAGCTGCCGCTCTGCAGCATTTAGACCGACAGGCTGTCCAATTTACGCAAAGATGTTTTTATGGATTCATTCTCCGGGACTGAGATTTAAATTAATGTGTACAGATGACATGTAACTACATCTTTTTTGTTATGTGACACGAGTACATTCTACTCTGCTTACGGATTTTATCTGCATTTATTAATGCTGAAGAAACAGCATCGGATCGGTTTGAAGCTGGGGGGTTGAAAATGAACCACGTGCGCCACCAAGCGGCGCCTTCAGGAACTGCAGCACTGAAGGTCCAAGCTTCAGAGAACAAAAGCGACCATCTGAGGTTTGGTTTGCGCTGTGACGTCAGATGTTTGCTTTACTAGTTCTATTCGTTTCTTGAACTTTTGTTTTGGTCTGCTTCAGGACTTTGAGCTCTCTTGAAGAAGTTCATAAATTATTATTAATTCAGTCAAACAAACTAAGTAACTAAGTTCAGGATTCAAGTCCAAAATTCTTGAATTTTGATTTCTTAGTGGTGCTACTTTGATTAATCAAGGAAACAAATCTGGTATAAGATGATGTTACTGAGGAACTTTACTAGATGGATTCAGAGGATGTTATATACATATGTACATACAGAGGTCGCACCTCTAGTCCCCGTCTAACATCTCAGAATCATTCCCTTTAACTGCTCTGCCTTTGGACTCAGTTTTTGGAGCAGCGGCCAAAAGCAAAACTTCTGCTTAGTTGGTTGCTCACAGAGTGACACCTTCACTTTCGCCTTCACCTTCAGCTGCATGACTTCCATACTCTGAGCTGGTATTTGTCTGTAAAAGCGTGCAAACTGGACGACGCGGCAAAACTTGATCTACCAACATGGTTCCGTGCTAAACAGGCATAATCGTTGATTAATCCAGAAAAGACTGGAAAACGGATCCAAATGCTCAGACCTCACAAGTATGCCGCATAGCGGGATTGCACGCTGTTTTGTGTCTATCTGCACATTGGAAAGGGTCAGACTCAACTTTAAATGACTGCAGGAATCGAGCGCGCGGACAAACTTTGATTCCTCTGTGGAGGTCATGATGTTTGTCACGAGCGTAGAAACTGTTGCTTGAGTGACGTGAGCCATCGAAACCAGCACGCGCCTCCTCCGGACGTCCATTTGTTTAAGCTCAGCCTCTTTTTCCATTGCACTGATTTCATGAAGTCTGCATTAAAGCGGCTGTTTGCGGCAGTTCCGGTGCACATGTTGGTGCCATCCACCGCAAATCCTAGAAAGAAATGCAATTACGGTTTTCAGCCCCAATGTGTAGACCTGCAACACTTAGCAACAGCTAACAGCAATTACAACAATCGATAAAATCTTCTAAATGTTTGTTTGGAGCTCTGGGAAGCTCCTCCACTTGCAGAGGATTTTGTTTTTCCAGGCAAATAACATGAAATAACCTTAACAAGGTTTGTGAGGAGGGGCTCTGAGCTGCTTCTGCCATAAAAGACTGATGTGGAGGCGACGACACAAAACGAATAAAGATTCAACCCAGAAGGCAAACTCAGTAAAGGTGTGGGGCTGGAACATCATGTTACAGTAGTTAAATTTGGTTTTTCTCCTTTTTGTCTTCAAAGTTTCATTTTAGCTGAAGGAATTCTCATATTTTTGGTTCCCTCATGTCCATAAACTTCTCTTCAAATTTCCTATATTTGTATTTTCTTCCAGAGTGAACCGGTTTTTCAAATTTTCTTTTAAGCCTAACACTGAACGCACACATTAGTGTATTTTAGAAGATGACGTGCAGCCAGTTTGTAGGTCAAATGTGGCAAATAAATAAAGAAATAAACATGGGATTTCTTTTCTGTTTCACTTAAAAAGCTGAAGAACATGTCGGTGTGGAAGCAGCAGTTCATTCATTACATCAGATCTTTAAAAAAGCTGTAGAAAAACTCTCTTGGGAAACACACTGCTCACAATAAGTTAGTGATGTTATTTTTTTCACTTCACTTTCTCTTTTTGAGATCATCCATTCACCTTAAAACCTGCTGAATCCCCGTCAGGGTCACGGGGTCGCTGGAGCCTGTCCCTGCTGCTGTTGGGCGAAGTTCACCCTCTCTTACTCACACAAACACACACCTACACACACACACACACAAAGGGGCAATTTAGAGACACCAACCCACCTATGAAGCACGTGTTTGGATGGTTCCCAGAGAAAATTCAAAACTTGCACAGAGAGAACATCCAAACTCCACTCAAAAAGGACCCAGCTAGGATTTGAACTAAGGCCTTATCACTGCAAGGCAAGAGCGCTAACCACTGCACCACAGCATTGGGGTGACAGAACCACCTGATTTTGTGTTTTTGTGACTAAGTAGCGTCACAGGTTACAGGACAGCACCTGAACACCTGCCTCAATAGTTTGTCTCTTTTCTCCCAGCCCAGCAGCAGTTTATAGTTTCAGGGGACTCGTGCACACGCCCAGCCGAACAAATCATTCATATTTCATTTTTTGTTTCATTCTAAGGGTGCACACTTGGTTTTCAACAGAACCTTACTCACCGTCTGAGTTTCCCTCCACAAACAGCCAAACCAGAGCGTTGTCCACCTCAGTGACAGACCACTACCATGACCAGAACCCAAGGACCTCTGACGTGGTTTAGTGTTGGATGTACTTTATCTAACTGTTGTTTTTAAGACTGCTTTTTGCTGACCTACACATTGCTGCTGCCGTGTTGGGATTCTTTTCTTCTGTAAATTCCCTCTGGAGGAAGGAGACGTCTGAGGAAGCTGAGGGATTCTGAGATACAAACTGATAGCACCCAATGCAAGGACTGTGAACCAACACTCCCATGTCTGCAGTGAGGAGTTGAAATGAGCGTACTGTTAATTACTGACCTTGCATCTCTTCAATTCATTATTCTTTTCTGTTACCAGGACAACCAATTCTAAATCAAAAAGGGAGGTCGGACAGGCATCTGCAGAACTGTTGGAGGCAGAGGCGTTGGACATTTGTTTGTTTTCGGTTCTCCTCACGAGAAATCGTACTGGGCTCCTGTCTGTTTTCAGAATGCAGGCCTGTTGACCAGATGGGAGGGGGACTCGGGTTTCCAGACTAACCATTCACCACCGACTCCACTGCTTTGACTGGAATGACGGACAACCGTTGCAGGAGACTCTACCCACACCAAGACACCACCGTGGATGTTTGCAGTACAGACCATGTGACCTGGACAATACACCAACGGTCTACCGTCCTTTTCACTGATGAGGGTCAGGTCACCTTGACATAGAAATGATGGTCGCCAGCGTTGTTGGAGATGGCGAAGTCAGCGATACGCCCAGGTCAGCGATACGCCCAGGTCAGCGATACGCCCAGGTCAGCGATACGCCCAGGTCAGCGATACGCCCAGGTCAGCGATACGCCCAGGTCAGCGATACGCCCAGGTCAGCGATACGCCCAGGTCAGCGATACGCCCAGGTCAACATGGTCTCCAGGGTTCTTTGGTGGAGGAGGAGCAACAGTCTGGCTTCTGAGTCAGGAGCACTATCTATTTCTACTGGTCTCTGCTGTCCTGTGCAGCCCTATGAGCACCCATGACTCCATTTTTCCCTTTCCTCACTCTGAAAAAGGATCTGATCTGCTCGTCTTTGCATTCACTCAGAAGCTGAAGAGCGGGAAAGCAGACCCTTCCTGCTCGAGTGGAAGTTGAGTGGATACGCCAGTGATGCGCGGGGCAGGCAGAGGTTGATGAGTCATCCCAACAGTTTATTTTGAAGTTTCATCATCAAATTTCTGGCAACTGGGATCAGAGTTCTGAATTATCCGCCAGTCTTGAAGCAGCAAAAGGCAAGAGGCGGGCTGTTGGAACTTTGTGGAGTGACACACCGGACACTTAAGACACAGACTGAGAGGCAGCTTGACCAAAAGCTTGATGCCTTATTTTCCCAACAGGACAGAGGGTTCATGGAAAAACGGTTACATTGAAACTTTCTGCTTGGATCAGAGAAAAGAGCCGGGGGGGGGGGGGGGGGGGGGGGGGGGGGGGGGTCTGTTAATTTCTTCACCTACACTCTGATCTACAGGGTGCAGATGTATGATGTGTTTTACTGCAATAACAGTACAGATTCAATTCCAATCCAAACGAAACAAAAAACCTCGGGTCCACAGAGCGCCGGAGCTCGCCGCCAACAGGAAGTGGCGCTCTGTGAGCCAAGCTCAGTTTGTAACCGGATCAATGCAAACAGGGAGAGAGTCACAACTGGAGGAGGGAAGGGACCAAGACCGCACCAACAATGCAGGTCAGGGGGGGGGGGTCCATAAAATGGTGCAGTGCACATGTTTACATAGCTCTAAGCACCCACCCCCCATCAGCAAAACAACAGGTCGGTTTCATTCCAAAGGCATCAGGTTGATGCTACTGGAACAGCATGAGGCTATCTGCAGATCCTCTGTGGTATTCTGCGCTCCCATGTCCCCCCTGTCCCCCCACTCCACCCCCAGCCCGTTTATCACTGCATCACTTAGAGTGGAGAGGAACAGTTTATGTCCCCTCTAAGCACCCCCCTCACCCCATGGTCACGCTGCATTTTTACATTTTTGGCTTGTAGCTGCGTCTGTCGTCTGCCGGCAGAGAGGTGAACAACCGGGCCGGGGGTAGGGGACACGCCCACATGGAAACTGCTTTCAATGCACACCTGACACTCAGGTGTGCATGCAGAAGTCAACATTTCTTCACCCTTCTTATCTGGACTAATCCAGAAGGTTTCTCTATTTTTACGCAGAGACAAACCAGAACAAGCTTCTCCTATATACATAAAATATAACATAAAAAAAGCATAACCGCCAAGAATGTGGCAGCAAAACCCCTGAAAGACTAGGAGAAGCAACACACGCCTAAAAAAACATGAAAACAAAACCTGAAGCAAAAAGCTCAAAAGACATAATCATCCACTCACACACAGAGGGTTAACCAGAGGAATTTCATCCTCAGAAGATCTTTTTGATTTTCAACAATAGAAAGAGTTTAGATGAGCTAAATATTACAGAATTGTGCCAAAAACTCCAGGACAAAAAATGAAGTTACAGGAACTGTCACGGTGCCTCCGGCTGCTGCCTCTCCCTCCCTGCTCTCTCATTGGTACCAGCTGTCCTTCATCACCTCATCTTCAGGCAGACCTTCTTCAGGAGATCCACCCCAGCATACTACACCAGTCCGTTGTACTCTCTCCGGTGCTCACGCCTGGTCCTAAGCTAAGTAACCTCGCTCTCTTATCCAAGCCTTGTACTTACCCACTCCTGTCTTACGCCTTCAGGTCCATTCACCTCTGGTCACGCTGGTTCCTCGCTCCGCTCCGGTTACACCGTCCTCGGCGCTCCGCCTCACCTCAAGCTGGTTCCCGCCATCCTCGGCGCTCAAGCTCGCCACAAGCTGGTTCCGGTCTCGCCTCGTGCTGCTCTGGATTCCCACGGAACCCCGAATCTGACTCACCTGTTCTGGACTACTTCTGTTATTAAATATTCTGATCCTACCCCTGCTCCTGAGTTTCTTCCGGCTTACAGCATCTGGGTCTGCCCAGCCATCGTATCATGACAGGAACATCTGAAAGTCCAGTTAAACACAAGTAACCTGTTTTTTTTTTTAGGTTGTGTTTTTTTTCTTACCCACACACAATCCTTCATTCTCAAACACAAAAACTTTAATGAAAAGAGCAATTCTTCCGCCTGCAGAGTTGAGATTATCATGATGACTCTGCTCAAGGTATAATCAATAAATCACAACCTGTCAGTCACGAGTCCTTCCTTTAGGGGAGTGTTAGACGTCTTCCTGAAGTATTTTCACTATTGTTGTACTAAAGCATTTAAACCATCCCTTCACACTATATAATGTGTTTTTATAAAAATAGTCTGAATAAAAGCATTTCCTTCATGTTTTCAGCAATAGTAAAAAGTAATCAGCAATTGTAATCCATTCCTTCTGTTCCACTGCCTCTAGGTGAGTACTACATTGCAGTTTACTTTTATAATATCAAGCTTGTTTTTATCAAAGTTAGCTAAACCAGACTGAAGTGTCAAACCTGTCTTATGATGAATTATGTGTTTTAATCTGGGCGGCCATGCTGCAGCGGTAGACCTCAAATCGAAGGTTGCAAGTTCAGTTCCCGCCTTTTCCGCCTATGTGTCAAAGTGTCCTTGGGAAAGACACTGAACCCCACACTCCACTGCTTGGACCAGCTGATTAGAGGCCTGATATCCATGCCAGGAAAAAATGAAACTTTCTTTGTTGTGCATGAAGGACTCAAGTAAAAATGCCAGAAGATATCATCAGAATTTCATGAAACTAATAACGACCAACACCTATTTTCTGTTGTTGTAATGTTGTAGTAAAGTATGTCACTTACCATATTTTGGGTGGGTTCTACCATATTATCATGTCTCCTCCATGTAGACTAAACACATTATCTGTTCATGGCAGGAATATCAGTCATCCAATCGGCTGGTCCAAACAGCGCACCAATTGGATGACAGTAAAAGGCTGCTGGAACGTTTCTCTGAGAAACAAAGGAATTGTGCTTGTACCTTGGGTTGTGGATCAATGCGCATGCTCACATGTGTTCCCAACGTTTTACACACAAATAAAACAATTTTACAGAAGGAAATTTATTTCTACAGTTATGAAATGCACTCACCGGCCACTCTATTAGGCACACCTGTCCAACTGCTCGTTAACGCAAATTTCCAATAAGTTAATCACACATCAGCAACTCAATTCAATTCAATTTTATTTGTATAGCCCAAATTCACAACAACAGTCGTCTCCATGGGCTTTGTAACGGTAACAATGCGTGTAGGCATGTAGACATGGTCCAGATGATCTGCTGCAGTTCAAACCGAGCAGTACAACGGGAAAGAAAGGTGATAGAAGTGACTTTGAACATGGTTGTTGGTTCCAGACGGGCTGGTCTGAGGATTTCAGAAACTGCTGATCTACTGAGATTTTCACCCACAACCATCTCTAGGGTTTACAGAAATGGTCCAAAAAGAGAAAATAGCCAGAGAGCAGCAGTTCTGTGGACGGAAATGTCTTGTTGATGTCAGAGGTCAGAGAAGAATGACCAGACTGGTTCCAGCTGATAGAAAGACAACAGGAACTCAAAGAACCAGTGGTTCCAACCGAGGTCTGCAGAAGAGCATCTCTGAAAGAACAACACGTCCAACCTGGAGGCAGATGGACTACAGCAGCAGAAGACCACACCGGGTACCACTGCTGTCAGCTAAGAACAGGAACCTGAGGCTACAATTTACACAGACTCACCAAAACTGGACCATAGAAGATGGAAAAACATTGTCTGGTCTGATGAGTCTCCATTTCTGCTGCCACATTCAGATGGTAGGGTCAGAATTTGGCCTCAACAACATGAAAGCATGGATCCATCCTGCCTTGTATCAACGGTTCAGGCTGGTGGTGGTGGTGTCATGGTGTGGGGGATGTTATCTTGGCTCACTTTGGACCTCTTAGTACCAGTTGAGCATGGTTCCAACACCACAGCCTACCTGAGTATTGCTGCTGACCATGTCCATCCTTTTCTGACCAGTGTTGCGAATATTTCTTTATAAAATAATTAGTTATATCTATTTGTTACATTGTTCAAAAGGTAATTAAGTTTGATTCCTCAGTGAAAGCATCCTAAAAGTAATTACTTAATCAAATTAACTATTCAATTTTTGTTAAAATATTGATATGTTTCCTGCAAATATAACAAATGACTTAAGTGCAATAATTGGATCAGTGACACTTCTAGTAGACCTACAGTGTACCAGTTTACAAGAAGTGTCACTTTCACTAAAGGTCCGATATCATGCTTTTTCTTAAACTTTTCAGAATAAACTTTATCCACGTATATTAACCTTTGGCACACTAAAGACTTATTTAAATTAAATAAGAGTTATTTTCACACTTCATTTTCCTACCTGGAAGTAGAACGACACAATCTTTGAGGCTCCGCCTTTCTGTCCTTGTGGGTGTCACTCATTTTATGACGTCAACCTAGAGGCGGCCTCTGCAGCGTGTCTGCGTTTCGTCCACGAAAACAAACAACATCCAAACTTTTGCAAAGATGAATGTTCATATTGTGCATAGAAAAGGAAAGCGTTTAGCTAGCTCCACTAAGAAAGTGGGCATGTTTGTTAGCGTGGGGGCGGAGCTGGCAGCTCAGACTCTTCCTGGAAGAGTTTTTAACACTTAAAAATTCAAAAAGTGGATTTTGCCTGATATAGGCCCCTTAAGGCAGTTCTGAAGGCAAAAGGGGGTCCAGCCTGGTACTAGCAAAGTGGTCGGGGAGTGTAGTTTTACAGACGTTAGTACAAAATATAAGTACAAAAGTACAAAATGTTTTTACAGACGGACACTTTCTCTTCTACCGGCTAACATTTTAACAGACACACAAATCTCTTATTGGAGGTATGAAACCTTTTCACAGATTGGCAATACTTCATAGGAAAGCACTTTGGGTCTTCAAAAAAGGTAGAAAATAGAAGTATGCACCATTTAATCTCGACCATTTAAAAACAGCGCATGGATGTGACATTGGCTTGCATGTGGAGTGTGGTGCTCTCAGGTATGAAGAGCAGCGTTCTCCTCTGGACACACAGGATCCCTTCTGTGTGTATATTTGTCCCTGTCAGCAGACCTGCAGATTGAGCACATTGTGGGACAGAAATAGTGCTAGTGACTTGTGTACGGTGACGATTGAGTATATTTAGATTTGCAAAAAATATTGATGAAGCGGCACATCCTCTGCAGACAGCAGGCAGCTAGCCTGCTAGCTCACCAGACAGCAGGTTAGCTCAGGCTGATATTTTCACTTAAAGCAGTGTTTCGGAAGCAGAACCACCTGAACTCTGAAAACACGAACTGACATGGGTGGGCAGAGGGGGGTGCTGGGAAAAGCACAGGGAACCGTGTGGGAGCTGTTCTCCAACTGCTTTGAACAAGAAGTGGATGTATGCTGAACTCAAACTGGAAAAAGCCAATAGAGAAATGATTCTGTCATAGTCAGGAACAGGCGTGGTCAGTTACAAGAACCTGGACTGGACAGAAGTGGGACATCCCTGTGATGGTCTAGTGACCTGTCAAAGGTACTTTCTCATAGTAGCTTGTTGAATCCAGCACCCCTGTGGTCAGTTTTGGGAGCAAAACTGTAAAACCAATACCAAGCATAATGACTGACAAACGGAAAAGTCCTAACGGCGTCATAAGTTAAGTAGCAGAGTAATCTAACTAATTACTTTCATCCCAATTGCAATGTATTCAATATAAATTTACTTCTCAGTTTATTGATGCGGTTGAATGAGCTGCAAGCACTCTTTTTTTTTAATCGAGCACTTTTCATCTACCAGTGTTTTTCTGTGTGAGGGAGGGGTAGTCAAATAGGAGATTATGATTGGTTTAGGAGCAAGTAGGCGGGTGCATGATGACGCTTTCTCCATGCTGTGCCTGGGTCAAATCAGGAAGTAGCAGTGAACCATGGTGAAACGGGGTAAATAGAAAAAGACGCTTTTTTACCTTAAATGCACGTTTTGTCCCGTTCAAAGACATTATTGACATCTGTAAAAAAGTCAGAGTAAAACTGCTGCAGCTCCGTGTGCTCCTGTGATGAAGCAACGTCACTGAATCAAGCCCAACTTGATTTTACAGCCCAGAAACATGCAACTCGCACAGAGCTGGACACATTTATTGCGAGTAATTTTGTTTATCACATGTTTCCAGTGTCCACTGTAAGAGTCACTCAGAGCTCCTACAACAAAGATCCAGCATGCACAACACCTGACTTCCCCCCCATGCCGTCAAACTCTCACAAAGTACATTAATGACAAGAACTGTCACGATTAGGGAAACAAGAGGAAACCCAGATGCAGGGAAAAACCACAAGCACATTTGAAGAAAAGTCCCAGGGATTTATCTACAAGGATAACCTCAGGGAACAGACTGATTGGCAAAGTGCAGGCAGCTGTGACTGCTCCAAGCATCACACGGAGAATGGGCGGAGTCACAGCCAGCCTGCACAGAAAGCAGAGAAAGGGAAATGAGCAACCACATAAACCAAACCAGTAAATCAGAACAAGAACACAGAAATGACCACTAAAGACGTCAATTTAAGGAAACCTTGAATTATGTTGATACTTGAAGCCTTTACTTTTATTTGGATCTCAAGTTCAGATTTTCTCATAATGTCAAATTACTCTCTTTTTGTTGCAGTAGAGTGCAGTAGAGTGAATTACATTAGTGTGTTATTTTATGTCATCTGTCACTAAGGTTTCTGTAGTGTAGTGGTTATAACGTTTGCCTCACACACGAAAGGTCCCCAGCTCGAAACTGGGCAGAAACATTCATTTGATCAAAGAGAGACATTTAGAGACTTGACAATGAACACAACGCTACAGCATTTCTTTGCTTAAAGGCCCGTTTAACGCCTCTGTCACGGTGCCTGTCAGTTCACCTCCCCCTCCCTCAGCTCCTGCGCCTGCTCTGCTGATTGGAACCAGCTGACCTTCATCTCCTCATCACCCTGCCGGCCTTCTTAAGGGATCTTCTCACCAGAATTCAGCGCCAGTTCGTTATACTCACTCCGGTGCTTATGTCTGGCCTTTTAGTATTTACCTTCCAAGCTAAGTTACTTTACTCACCACTCACCACGGGGCCCTTGGCAACGGCGGCCGTGTCCCCTGGGTGAAGGTTTCCTGGGCCCGGCGGTGCTCTCTCTGCGCGGGGAGGGGGTTCACATTACACCTGAGCCGGGGGTGTCCGTGTCCCTGGGGGGTGGGTTCTGGGGCCTCATTTCTAAAACTTTGTGTAGGATTTGCGTCAGAAGTGGCGTACGGATGAAACATAGGACGTGCGTACGCACAGAAATATTCGGAGTTATAAAACCGTGCGCACGCACATCCTACGCATCTTTCCCTTAATAAATCACAACCGATTCTAAATGCAGCTTTTGAGGCTTCATGACACGCCCATAGTTGCCCATAAATAGTCCGTGAAACGCCCACAAAGGAATATTCATTGATTGCGAAATCATGGCAAACACAGAGAGGAAATGAAAAAAAACGTAACTTCACTCAATGTGAAGTAGAAGTTATGGTTGGCGAGGTGGAAAAGAGGAGAAAAGTGTTGTGTGGAGGGCACAGTGTGGGCATTACTAATGCCAAAAAGCCACGTGAGCGGCAAACGCCGTAATGCTGTAGCCTCACAACCTCGGACCGTGGCCGAAATAAAAAAGAAATGGTCGGACATCAAAGTCGAGGCATAAAAAACGTCTGGCGCTGCATCGCCAGAGTGTCTCTGCCACCGGGGGGGGCACCGGAGCGCCAGCTGCACCGGGTGACACGCCTGGTTCCTCCGAGTGCTCCACTGTAACGCCGGGCCCAAAAGGCCGCAGAGGTCCAAGAGGACGGCTCGAGGAAGTGGGAACCGGCTCATAAGCCACTCGTCCTCGTTTGCCAGCAAGTCTTCTTGCCGTTTAAAGATGCGTTCACTCCGAATTCTTCCATTTGCCACATCCTCTAAGAGCGCAAGATCAGCCATTGTGCGTCATTACGCATTGTGATGGGGCATTTTATTTCCATCCATTTATTTACATCTGACAAGCTACAGATGTCGGTAATAATCCATGTGGAAATGGGAAATTGATCAGCAAATGTAATTTCTTGTTGCTTTCTGAATGGTGGAGACATACGCCATACATTGTTTTATGAAAAATAAAACAAACTAAAGGCATATGCATGAATACCATAATTCTGTAGCTTATGAAGAAATGTTTTACTATGAAAACAACTTTCCCTAGTGGACAATTAATATGTCTGTCCGTCTGTCCGCACGCCCGCACCTATATCTGCTCCGCCAGACGGACACATTGACGAGAATATCAGTTTTGTACATTATTTCGTTCTGTTAACTATATTATTTATGAGGATGAATTGCACAACATGCCAATATTGCAGAACATGTTTCACTTTTCTTTTTGCAAATATGTGTTCATTTGAATTTCTGTTGTAATTTTGGTTTGATTTTTTTGTTTGTTTCACTGCTGATCGATCAAACGGGTGTTGGTGTAGCTGTTAATTGTAAGACTTGCTTTGTGAAGTCTTCATGTTATTTATGAGAGGCAGTATTGTCATTTTCACTTTCACGTGTTTCTTCCATCTGCCGACGGTGTCGCCGTTTCTCATTTCACCCATTTTTGTGCGTACGCCTGGGTCAGAGCGTGAAGGACCACACATTTTCCCGTCAAGTTTGCTTTTTATAAATCTCAACTATTGCGTAGAGAGTGGTGTACGCATTCTTTTGTGCGTACGCAACCTTTATAAATGAGGCCCCTGGTCCTTGCCCCTGAGCGCTGGGCCCTGCCAAATTTCCAACTGTGGCCGAGCCTGGTCGGGCCACAGAGCAAGGCAGGGGCCAGCTGCCTCCCTTCTGGACGGGGGCGGCGGGCCCCTGCTTTGCTCCTCCCTGGACCAACCGTGGGGCGGGTGGGTGGCTGCCTGGAGTGCGGAGCGGGTCTCCCTTGGGGGGTCCTGGCTTGTACCTGGGGTTGGGGCGGGGGGATGACCAGAACTCCTGGGTGGTGATGGGGTGCTCGTCTGGGGCTGTGGGCACCCTTCTCGGGTGGGGGCCTGCGTTGGGCTCTCCCGGCGCGGCGGGGGGGCTGCTCTCCTGGTTGGGCTGGGGCGGCGCTCTCTTTACCCCCGTGCCTCCCTGCTCTCTGGCTCTGGGGGCCTCGCGGCGGTCCTGCTGGCCCTGGCCTGGGTGGCGGATTTGGTCGCCCGGGGGGCGGTTGTTCCCTGCCTGCTGCCATGTGGCGTTGGGGGGTTCCGGCTGCCGCTGCTCCTGCGGCGGGGGTCTTGGTGTGGGGATGGCTGGGCACTCTCCCTCCTTCTTTTCACATTCCACCATCCATTTTAGAAGAACATAAACACTCACCTGAGCACAGGTGTTAGCTCACCTTTGCACTAATAGTTTACGTGATTGAATGAATGAAATATTTCACACTAGTTGGTTTTAAGGCATAAGTATGCGTTCGTGAACACTATCTGTTTTGTGTACATGTTGACATGTGGACATTTTTGCAGCTAGCAGGTGTGTTGATAATATTTCAGTGTGTGTGAACAGGCCCCGCCCTTTTTGTACTACATTTGAACCCTACCGTAACTTGTCTGCTCTATGCTGCTTCATGGTCTTATCCCCCCCCCCCCTCCCACTATCACCCCCCCCCCCCTCTAACATCCCTCCCTCTTCTTCCCTTCTTTCCTTTTCCGTCCGGTCCAACACCAAAGATTTACAAACATGATTGAAATTAATAAAGTTTGGCCTCAATTACAAAAGGGGTTTATTCAGACATACCTCTGGTTTGTCTGAAGATTAATAACCCCTCTTGTTAAAGTAAAATATGTCCAACACAAGAGGCCCTCAGTTCTCATCTGCCTGCCCAGCTATTGGACAGGACAAAAAAAAATCCATATGCTTTATAATAAAGCTGCTCAATAGCCCTGACCCTGTTGTTCTGCTACAACAAAGATGATTTTCCTGTTGACGATCCTTTGGCAGCTGTCGCGCTGCATGTCTGCATCTAAAGCACGAAGAGATCATTTCTCATTAAAATGCAGGAAAAAACAGACTTTTTCCTTTAGAAATGCATTTGTAGTTCACTCTCTGTGTTAATACAGAATGATTGAGATACTTGCTGTCACATTTGAATGTTTGTAAGAAGAGTTATTGAAGCAGGAAGTCCATATCTGTGAAGACCTTTCTAACTTTACCAAGTCCTCTAAGTGCTGCACTCTGATTGGTGGACTCTGCCTCCTCTAACCCTCCCTCCCCCCTCAGTTCCATTTTCGGACACAGATCAGTTTTGACACAAGTTTCTCGCAAGGAATGTGTCAGAAGTCAGAGCGCAGTTGTAGCGCACTTGTGATTTGCGCCAGCAGATTGGAGCACACGCAGAAGCACATTTGAGCAGTTGGAATCACAGATTTGAAGTTGGAACTCTAAAGAAACACATGCAAATGGGAATGTGTCAGTTCACAGCAGAAGATTTTTACACACAGATGCAGATTTTTGATGCACAAGTATTCACATTCTATATTACAAGTTCTCACATCAAATTTACAAGTGCATTCATTTAGACACATTTTTACCTTCAGATATTTGCTGCTGATTACCTGGATCAGGTGTGTTTAGCCAATACGGAGCTTCAACGCTAGGCTGGTTGGTAAATATGTAGGACATATTTGGGGACACCTGGTGTAAATGAAGATGTATGGCTACTCAAGAGGAAGGCTGATTGCAACGTGAGTAATGGGTTAATGGAGCGGCCGTGGTGCAGTGGTAGGGCGGTCGACCTCTGATCGGAATATTGCTGGTTTCATTCCTTGATATCTGATCACAGGATGGTAAGACGGGTGTCCATAGCAACTCAGGTTTGCAAAGATAGGGGTTTGGGATCTGATGAGGGGGGGACTGAGGGGGATGAGGCAAGGCGTTTGTGAAGCCCATAAAACTTTAAGATGGCGCTTAATTTAGAACAGCTCGCTGGAGGTTTCGTGGGTTGTTTTCTCGAGTAAACAATGTAAATCATATATGAAGGTGAAAGAAGTCAGCTGACCACAGCAGACAGCCAGAGGAGGCTGACCGAGCATCATCAAATATTAAGAGGCTATGAACACACATGTTCAAATCTGAGGCTCCCAGAAGCTCAGCACAGCTCAAAATGAAAAGACCCCCCCACACACACAAACACACACCTGGAAGAGTTTAAACAAGAACCAAGGACAGCTGCCCTTGAACTGCGGCGAAGCGCCTGTCCCAACAGGAGGAGTTTCTTGTGGTCTTCTTCAGAACTGAGAGAAGATCAGAGCGTGATGTCAACAAGTAGACTGATGCGTTCGTGGTCGTGCAGCGTTCGTGGTCGTGCAGCGTTCGTGGTCGTGCAGCGTTCGTGGTCGTGCAGCGTTCGTGTTCGTGCAGCGTTTGTGGTTGTGCAGCATTTGTGGTCATGCAGCGTTCGTGGTCGTGCAGCATTCTCAACTCAACTCAACTCAACTTTATTTATATAGCACTTTCATACAACAGTAGTTGAGACAAAGTGCTGAACACAACAGTAAAAAACATTAAAGCATGTTACGGGGGGGAAAACACAGAGGGAGATAAAACTATAGAAAACAGTAAACAGTTAGAAAAACAGTGGTCTTCATATTGGGTTAAAAGCCAGAGCATAAAAATGGGTTTTTAAACGGGTTTTAAAAATGGACAGTGAAGGGGCTTCTCTAATGGCCAGCGGCAAAGTATTCCACAGCTTTGGAGCGGCTACAGCAAAAGCTCTGTCCCCTCTGAGCTTCCGTCTGGATCTCGGTACCTCTAAAAGCATCTGATCAGCTGATCTGAGGCACCGTGCCGGCGAATAGGGAGTGAGAAGCTCAGAGAGGTACAGCGGGGCAAGACCGTGTAAAGATTTAAAAACAAGCAGAAGAATCTTAAAATGAATTCTAAAATGCACAGGCAGCCAGTGAAGCGATGCTAGGATCGGCGTGATGTGGTCTCTTTTGCGTGCTCCAACCATAAGACGAGCAGATGCATTTTGAACACGTTGGAGACGCAAGAGAGACGACTGGCTGAGTCCAAGATAAAGAGAGTTGCAGTAATCCAGCCGGGACGTGATGAAAGCATGGATTACTGTTTCAAAGTGTGCAGGTGTTAAAAAAGGTTTTACCTTAGCAAGTTGGCGAAGGCTTAAAAAGCTTAACTTCACTACAGAGCTTATCTGTTGGTCCATCCTAAAATTACTGTCCAATTTAACACCCAAGTTAGAAACAGTTGATTTTAAGAAACCAGTCAGAGAGCCCAGATCAATCGGGGACGGTCCACTAAAATCATTCGGTCCAAAAATTACAACTTCTGTTTTCTTTTCATTCAAACTCAGGAAACTTAGGGCCATCCAGTCCTTAATGTCATGGAGACATGACAGGAGCCGCGTCACAGAGAGATTATCCTTTTTTAGTGGCAGATAGATCTGACTATCGTCAGCGTATAAATGAAAGGAAATGCAGTGTTTTCTTAGAATGGACCCTAAAGGTAACAGATATAAAGAAAACAGAAGAGGTCCCAAAACCGACCCTTGTGGGACCCCATAGGGAACCCGAGCTGTGGTGGATTCATAACCACCTAAACTGACACACATGGTTCTTTCCGCCAGGTAGGATTGGTCATTCTTGGTCATGCAGCGTTCGTGGTTATGCAGCATTCTTGGCCCTGCAGCGTTCGTGGTCGTGCAGCGTTCGTGGTCGTGCAGCATTCTTGGTCTTGCAGCATTCGTGGTCGTGTAGCGTTCGTGGTTCGTGCAGCGTTTGTGGTCCTGCAGCGTTCGTGGTCTTGCAGCGTTCGTGGTCGTGTAGCGTTTATGGTCCTGCAGCGTTCGTGGTCGTTCAACATTCGTGGTCGTGTAGCGTTCGTGCTCATGCAGCGTTCGTGGCCCTGCAGCGTTTGTGGTTGTGCAGCGTTCGTGTTCGTGCAGCGTTCATGATCGTGCAGCATTCTTGGTCTTGCAGCGTTCGTGGTCGTGTAGCGTTCGTGGCCCTGCAGCGTTTATGGTCCTGCACCGTTCGTGGTCGTGCAGCATTCTTGGTCTAGCAGCTTTCGTGGTCGTGTAGCGTTCGTGGCCCTGCAGCGTTTGTGGTTGTGCAGCGTTCGTGTTCGTGCAGCGTTCATGATCGTGCAGCATTCTTGGTCTTGCAGCGTTCGTGGTCGTGTAGCGTTTATGGTCCTGCAGCGTTCGTGGTCGTTCAGCATTCGTGGTCGTGTAGCGTTCGTGGTCATGCAGCGTTCGTGGCCCTGCAGCGTTTGTGGTTGTGCAGCGTTCGTGGTTGTGCAGCGTTCGTGTTCGTGCAGCGTTCATGATCGTGCAGCATTCAGCAGCATTGTTGACACCATGGCGGCGGCGCGCATAGACGCGGCGGCTCTGTGCTCTCTTTTCCGGTGCTTTTTATGGCTATTTTTCTGTGAACTACTTATCGTTTGGACTACATCCTGCTGGGCAGACAACATCTACAGCCGGCATGAGCTCCTAAAGTTAGGATTACAATGTGAACAAGCGGTTACAGCCGACTTTTTTCACTCTCATAACATCCCGAAGGATATTATCAGGACCCCGGGCTCCCCGTGGATTACCATCCCCACAGGGAGGAGGCGAAGGCGGCGCAGGGACAGAAAACAAAAGCGGGGTTGCCGGGCTGGTGTACTGGCGAAGCTGCGTAAGAACCCAAACAAACCACCGCTCCCTAGCATTATTCTTGCTAATGTACGTTCCCTTGGAAACAAAATGGACGAACTTCAGCTCCAAGTGGCAACAAACAGGATCGTCAAGGACTGTTGTGTTTTGATTTTCACCGAGACCTGGCTTCATTCATCCATACCGGACGCGGCTATCGAGCTAGCAGGCCACACGGCACATCGCTACGACAGGAGCGGCGACTCCGGTAAGAGCAAAGGAGGGGGATTGTGCATATATGTGAACAATAACTGGTGCGTCCGGAGAGCAGTGACTGTAGCCAGTCACTGCTCTCCGGACGTGGAATATGTGACTGTCAGATGTAGCCCGTTTTATCTTCCAAGAGAGTTCACTGTAGTCATGGCAACTGCTGTGTATATACCACCAGATGCTAATGCTAACTCGGCACTGGGACTCCTGCATAGCACGATTAGCAGCAACCAAGACAAATATCCTGAGGCTGTGCACATCATTGCCGGGGACTTTAACCATGCTGAATTAAAATCTGTGTTCCCGATGTTCCATCAGCATGTGAAATGCGCCACCAGAGGGGAAAAAACATTAGACAAAGTTTACTCCAACATAAAACAAGGCTACAGAGCTATACAGCTCCCACACCTGGGCCAGTCAGACCACATTTCCCTGCTCCTAGCCCCTGCATATACCCCCCTCAGGAAACGGGCTCCCACCAAAAGAAAGACTATTAAAACTTGGCCCGAAGGTGCCTCCCACCAGCTGCAGGACTGCTTTGAAAGAACAAATTGGGAGATTTTCGACCACCCAGACCTGGAGGAGCACACAGCAGCAGTCCTGTGCTATATCAACCATTGCACAGACACTGTTACTGTGGAAAAGCACATCCGAGTGTATCCAAACCAAAAACCCTGGATGACCAGAGAGGTCCAGCGACTGCTGCGGGAGAGGAACACAGCCTTCAGGTCCGGTGACAGGAACCTGTACAGCTCTGCCAGAGCAAACCTGAAGAGAGGCATCCGACAGGCCAAAATAGACTACAAGCAAAAAATGGAAGACAACCTCAAAACAAACAACACACGGCAGGTTTGGCAAGGGATCCAACATCTAACCAACTACAGACCAAACCTTGCTGCTGTTGATGGGAACCCTTCACTGGCAGAGGAGCTTAACCTCTTCTTTGCCCGCTTCGAGGTGGAGCCACCAGAGACAGCTGCATTACAGGCATCAGCGAACAACGGCCCCTCCCTCAGGGTAGAGGAACATGAGGTGAGGCGCACGCTGAGGTCTGTGAACCCGAGGAAGGCTGTCGGACCTGATGGCATCACTGGACAGGTGCTGAAGGACTGTGCAGACCAGCTGGCGGGGGTCTTTACTAAGATCTTCAATCGTTCCTTACATCAGTCCATTGTCCCACCCTGCCTCAAATCCTCAACTATTGTCCCTCTGCCCAAAACATCCACAATCACAGGCCTCAAGGACTATAGACCCGTCGCCTTGACCCCGATCATCACAAAATGCCTTGAGAAACTGGTACGCAACCACATTACCTCATGCCTTCCATCAACACTTGACAGCTACCAGTTTGCATACAGGGCGAACAGGTCCACAGAAGATGCCATCACCACCACTCTCCACACTGCTTTGCCCCATCTGGAGCAACCGGGGAACTACGTGAGGTTGCTGTTTGTGGATTTCAGTTCCGCCTTTAACACCATCCTCCCTCACAGACTTGTTTCCAAACTGGAGGCCCTCGGACTCCCCACCTCCACATGCCTCTGGATTTTGGACTTCTTGAAAGCCCGCCCCCAGAGGGTTAGAGTAGGGTCCCACACGTCGACAGCTCTCACCCTCAGTACCGGCTCCCCACAGGGTTGTGTGCTGAGCCCCCTGCTCTACACCCTCTACACACAAGACTGCACCTCCACCCACCCCAGCAATACCATCATTAAGTTTGCAGACGACACCACAGTAGTGGGGCTCATCTCTGGGAATGATGAGTCCGCTTACCGGGACGAGGTGGAGCGGCTCTGTGTCTGGTGTGAAAAAAACAATCTAATCCTCAACACAACAAAAACCAAGGAAATGGTGGTGGACTACAGGAGGAAAAAAACTGTCATTCAGCCACTGTCTATTGGTGGGGATTGTGTGGAGAGGGTGGCTGCTTTCAAGCTCCTGGGCGTCACCATTGAGCAGGACCTGACCTGGAGCGCCAACACCACTGCTCTGGTGAAGAAGGCCCAGCAGAGACTGTACTTTCTCAGGCTTTTAAAGAAAAACAAACTGAGTGAGAAACTGCTGGTGTCCTTCTACCGCTGCTCAATAGAGAGCATTTTAACGTACTGTGTCTGTGCCTGGTTTGCCAGTTGCACAGCTGCGGCTAGGACAGCTCTCCAGAGAGTCGCCACGAGAGCCCAGAAGATCATCGGCTGCCCTCTCCCATCCCTGGAAGAACTGTACAGTTCCCGCTGCCTAAAAAAGGCTCAAAACATTCTGCTGGATCCATCACACCCCGGTCATTCCCAGTTTGAACTGCTGCCTTCAGGCAGGAGATACAGAACAATTAAAACAAGGACAAACAGATTAAAAAACAGCTTCTATCCGAGAGCCACCGTGGCCTTAAACGCTGCTAAGTAAAGTTTATTTATTAGGGAAGTGTGCAATAACCGGAGAAGGTGTAACCTCCTTTTATATTTTGTTGTATATTTTTTAACATATCTTTCTTATATTGTCTTATTTCGCAGTTTTTAGTTTTCTATTCTTACTTGACTTTTTATTCCACCGGAAAAAAAATTGCACTGTAATTTCGTTGTACATGTACAATGACAAATAAAGATATTTCTATTTCTATTTCATTCTTGGTCCTGCACCGTTCGTGGTCGTGCAGCATTCTTGGTCTAGCAGCGTTCGTGGTCGTGTAGCATTCGTGGTCATGCAGCGTTCGTGGCCCTGCAGCGTTTGTGGTCGTGCAGCGTTCGTGCAGCGTTTGTGGTCGTGCAGCGTTCGTGCAGCGTTCGTGTTCGTGCAGCGTTCATGATCGTGCAGCATTCTTGGTCTTGCAGCGTTTGTGGTCGTGCAGCATTCTTGGTCTAGCAGCGTTCGTGGTCGTGTAGCGTTCGTGGTCATGCAGCGTTCGTGGTCGTGCAGCGTTCGTGGTCGTGCAGCGTTCGTGCAGCGTTCGTGGTCGTGCAGCATTCATGGTCTTGCAGCGTTCATGGTCGTGTAGCGTTCGTGGTCCTGCAGCGTTCGTGGTCTTGCAGTGTTCGTGGTCGTGAAGCGTTTGTGGTCCTACACCAGTCGTGGTCGTGCAGCGTTTGTGGACGTGTAGTGTTCGTAGTCCTTTAGCGTTCGTGGTCTTGCAGCGTTCGTGGCCCTGCAGCATTCGTGGTCTTGCAGCGTTCGTGGTCGTGTAGCGTTTGTGGTCTTGCAGCGTTCGTGGTCGTGTAGCGTTTGTGGTCCTGCACCATTCGTGGTGGAGCGTTCATGGTCATGTATCGTTCGTGGTCGTGCACCATTCGTGGTCTTGTAGCGTTGGTGGTCGTGTAGCGTTCGTGGTCCTGCAGCGTTCGTGGTCATGCAGCGTTCGTGGCCCTGCAGCGTTCGTGGTTGTGCAGCGTTCATGGCCCTGCAGCGTTCGTGGTTGTGTAGCGTTTCTGGTCCTGCAGCGTTCGTGGTCCTGCACCGTTCGTGGTCCTGTAGCGTTTCTGGTCCTGCTGCGGTTCTGGTCCTGCAGCGTTCGTGGTCCTGCAGCGTTCGTGTTCCTGCAGCGTTTTTGGTCTTGCACCGTTCGTGGTCGTGCAGCATTCTTGGTCTAGCAGCGTTCGTGGTCGTGTAGCGTTCGTGGTCATGCAGCGTTTGTGGCCCTGCAACGTTCGTGGTCCTGCAGTGTTCGTGGTCCTGCAGCATTCGTGTTCCTGCAGCGTTCGTGGTCCTGCAGCGTTTCTGGACCTGCTGCGGTTCTGGTCTTGCAGCATTCGTGGTCCTGCTGCGTTTTTGGTCCTGCACCGTTCGTGGTCGTTCAGCATTCTAGGTCTAGCAGCGTTCGTGGCCCTGCAGCGTTCGTGGTCGTGTAGCGTTCGTGGTCATGCAGCGTTTGTGGCCCTGCTCCGGTTCTGGTCTTGCAGCATTCGTGGTCCTGCAGCGTTCGTGGTCCTGCAGCGTTTTTGGTCCTGCACCGTTCGTGGTCGTGCAGCATTCTTGGTCTAGCAGCGTTCGTGGCCCTGCAGCGTTCGTGGTCGTGTAGCGTTCGTGGTCATGCAGCGTTCGTGGCCCTGCTGCGGTTCTGGTCGTGCAGCATTCTTGGTCTAGCAGCGTTCGTGGCCCTGCAGCGTTCGTGGTCGTGTAGCGTTCGTGCTCATGCAGCGTTCGTGGCCCTGCAGCGTTCGTGGTCGTGCATCGTTCGTGGTCCTGCAGCGTTTTTGGTCCTGCACCGTTCGTGGTCGTGCAGCATTCTTGGTCTAGCAGCGTTCGTGGTCGTGCAGCGTTCGTGGTCCTGCAGCATTCGTGGTCGTGCATCGTTCGTGGTCCTGCAGCGTTTTTGGTCCTGCACCGTTCGTGGTCGTGCAGCATTCTTGGTCTAGCAGCGTTCGTGGTCGTGCAGCGTTCGTGGTCCTGCAGCATTCGTGTTCCTGCAGCGTTCGTGGTCCTGCAGCGTTTTTGGTCCTGCACCGTTCGTGGCCCTGCAGCGTTCGTGGTCATGTATCGTTCGTGGTCGTGCACCATTCGTGGTCTTGTAGCGTTGGTGGTCATGTAGCGTTCGTGGTCCTGCAGCGTTCGTGGTCATGCAGCGTTCGTGGCCCTGCAGCGTTCGTGGTTGTGCACCGTTCGTGGTTGTGCAGCGTTCATGGTCTTGCAGTGTTCGTGGTCATGCAGCGTTCGTGGCCCTGCAGCGTTCGTGGTTGTGCAGCGTTCATGGTCTTGCAGTGTTCGTGGTTGTGTAGCGTTTCTGGTCCTGCAGCGTTCGTGGTCCTGCACCGTTCGTGGTCCTGTAGCGTTTCTGGTCCTGCTGCGGTTCTGGTCCTGCAGCGTTCGTGGTCCTGCAGCGTTCGTGTTCCTGCAGCGTTTTTGGTCTTGCACCGTTCGTGGTCGTGCAGCATTCTTGGTCTAGCAGCGTTCGTGGTCGTGTAGCGTTCGTGGTCATGCAGCGTTTGTGGCCCTGCAGCGTTCGTGGTCGTGCAGTGTTCGTGGTCCTGCAGCATTCGTGTTCCTGCAGCGTTCGTGGTCCTGCAGCGTTTCTGGACCTGCTGCGGTTCTGGTCTTGCAGCATTCGTGGTCCTGCAGCGTTCGTGGTCCTGCTGCGTTTTTGGTCCTGCACCGTTCGTGGTCGTTCAGGATTCTAGGTCTAGCAGCGTTCGTGGCCCTGCAGCGTTCGTGGTCGTGTAGCGTTCGTGGTCATGCAGCGTTCGTGGCCCTGCTGCGGTTCTGGTCGTGCAGCATTCTTGGTCTAGCAGCGTTCGTGGCCCTGCAGCGTTCGTGGTCGTGTAGCGTTCGTGCTCATGCAGCGTTCGTGGCCCTGCAGCGTTCGTGGTCGTGCATCGTTCGTGGTCCTGCAGCGTTTTTGGTCCTGCACCGTTCGTGGTCGTGCAGCATTCTTGGTCTAGCAGCGTTCGTGGTCGTGCAGCGTTCGTGGTCCTGCAGCATTCGTGGTCGTGCATCGTTCGTGGTCCTGCAGCGTTTTTGGTCCTGCACCGTTCGTGGTCGTGCAGCATTCGTGGTCCTGCAGCGTTCGTGGCCCTGCTGCGGTTCTGGTCGTGCAGCATTCTTGGTCTAGCAGCGTTCGTGGCCCTGCAGCGTTCGTGGCCCTGCAGCGTTCGTGGTCGTGCATCGTTCGTGGTCCTGCAGCGTTTTTGGTCCTGCACCGTTCGTGGTCGTGCAGCATTCTTGGTCTAGCAGCGTTCGTGGTCATAGAAAAAAAATCCTAATTATTATTCGTTATGTTACTTTATTACTTTATATATTTTATTTCCCAACTAATGACTCATCCGCGATGATCCAGTATAAACAGAGGGAAGTGACTGTAACAAAATAGAAAAGAAGTAGTCTGCTCCTGAACTTGATTAGTCAAGTGGACCGGTGGACCCAGTGACCGTGTGTCTGAGCAGAGCAGAGCAGACGGACGTATAGCTTTGTGTTTGATGGGAAGGGAGGATGCTTTGTTACGTGTGCGCGATGTGTGGGAGACTTTGGACTGCGATTCCCGCAGCTCTAGGTGAACGAGCTGCCGAACTCAGGAGAACCGGGTCTTCCGGTAAAAGTGTGTGTCCGGGCAGAGCTCGGACCGTCCGCTCACTCAGCGGCTTTGGGGCAGTGCGTGAGCTTAAAGCAGAAATGTGACTCAGTCCTTAGAAACCGTTCAAACAATCACGTGGATTTGTGTTTCCTGTCGTGTCCCGACAAAATAAAGGCTGATGCTTTTCCCACATATTTACGTTCAGCCAAGATGCAGTTTGCAGCGTTTCACGCATGGATTTTATGTTCATCAAAGGCTAAATGTTGTTAGCGCGTGTTAGCCTATCTAGCCCTGGCTTTTTCCGGCTCCGTTCTTCAACAGAAAAAGCACTGACCACACGGATTAAAATTAAAATGATGAGCGAACAGGCGCTTCATAATATTAATAACATTAATAAAAGCATGTTTAGAAGATTATCTAGGATATTACGGAGCTGACAGATATCTATGTATGTATCCTCTTAGCGGGACTAAGTTCCTCTTCCGGGATTTCAAACACTACTGCGCATGTGTGAATGATTTCTTCCGACCGAAAGTGTGACCCATTTGAACGTTTGTTATAATCCGGGGTCCATGTACACGGTTGAATTCTAATCCGACCATTGATCCCATCAAGATATTTTGACGTGTCGACTCGCAGCGTGGGGGGGGCGAGGGCATCACGTTGGTGTCTCTCAATCGTTATGTCAGTCAGCCCTCATGATGGACGATGGTATCGTCACAACCCTAGCATTCGTGGTCGTGCAGCGTTTGTGTACACTATGCTATTATAATAGTGAAGGCCTTTTTTTGCACTCTAAGTGGTTTTAGTTTGTTATAATGTTGAAGCTTAAAAATAAGTATATATGAAAGAATTATTAGATCAATTAGGAAAACAAGTTGTACTCTTATCGTTGACAAAGTGTCAGTGCAAATATTAGTGTGTTTGATCCCACAAACCTACAACCTGCTTGACTCTGGATTCTACTTTCTGTGTCAAATAAAGTCCTGCTCTGTCTCCACTGTGATCAAAGCATCTGATGGGAAAACTGTTTTTTTAAACCACACGGTTGGCAGACAAACAAAAACTGCTGCTTTCTACCCTCCAGGGGGCACTCCACTCAGGACTCTGAATACTGAGATATTAAATACTGTCAGACTTTGAACATGCTGTGAGCAAACACGTGCAGCCTTCACTAAAATCCTCCCAGCCGACGGATCTTCTGTGGAGCTTCAGAGTCAACAGAATCCGCTCAGACACCACAGACTGAAGACTTTTCAGCATCTCTGGTCATCAGGAGTCCAGTTCTCAGTGGTGTGGACTCCAGTCACGAATTTGATGACTTTAGACTCAACTTGCACTTTAAAACTATGCTAAAAACTATGTTGACATAGACCGCGACCTCTCTGTCCCTGTATCTTTGTATCTGTGTGGGCTGCCGTCTCAACATCCAATCAAATTAGGTTCATGTTGGTTTGATCCGATACCATCCAATTAATCAAACTGCAGGACAATCAATGAATACGATCTGTCAATCAATCTTGAGACTTACTCATGACTTGCAAAACAATGACCTGGTCCCACCTCTGGCAGTTCTTATGGCGATGGTCTGAACGAGTCGCCTGGACCGTCACACGATGGCCGCCTGCTCTGCTGTGAGCTTAGCCTAAACAGCTGCAGAAAACTGGAATCAATCAGGCAGAAAATCAATCAAGACCCTCAGGGGATTACCTCAATGTTACTTGAATGACTTTGGATGAATGTCTGACCATTAGCAGAGTCGGACTAAACACTGCCTCGCTGTTTATAGAAAGGTAGCGGCTCTGTGGCAGAGACATTTAGGCCCCAAATGGGCCGTGATCCACAGGAACGCCAGCGATAATCAACCTCAGATATGTCTGAGCCCCTGAAAACAAAGAGGGAGGGGATTACTGTGAATGCTTGCAAAGATAGAAAATGAATGAGCTTAACTCTGAGCATGTGCAGCCTCGACCACGGGCCAAAGACAACAGATGAGGCCGGGTCAGAACATGTGCTGCACTTAGAGCAAACAGTAATGGAAAGTGGAACATTGTTTAGGAAATTAAGCATTTTGGTCAAACTGCGACATTAACAATGAGACAAATGACAGTTTTCATGATAAGAACTGACATTTTCATCTTCATTTTAGGTCTCACATGAGAGCATTTTTAATGTCAGAAGAATCATTAAAACATTATTTAAAAGTGGATTCTTGAGCTTAGAAGTGTTTGATTGTTAAAAAAAAAAACTGTAGCCCCAAGAACTGGAACATGTCAAAAATCAAATGCAGATCAAATAGAGGCTGAAAGAAAATTTTCCAGTCAGAAACAGTGTTTTATATGATGACTGATGAAGATGCCCAGAATGGAAGACAGGCTCTGGTTAACTGGACGGAAGCAACAGCGATACCAGCCCCTCTCCAGCAGTCTGAAGACTCAAACAGGAGGTAAAAATGCTTTGGCCTCAGAGCATCAAACCTTTGAACTATTTTCTTAGAGTAAGAGGGAGAAAGATCACAGGATGGAGCATTACGCTGCATTACTGTAACTAAACCCGCGCTGTGTACATACAATGGTTTTGCTTTTCAGAATATTTAAAGTAATTTGCCTTTGGTTAAGAATTCTGAGTTAATGAACAGACTTTTCTTTGGACAGACGGTGAGTTTAGAAGGAGATGAAGGCTCCAGTGTTGTCCAAAACTTCCTGTTTGGATGAGAAATCAGAGTTCAGCTCTTTCACCACTTTGCAGCACGTTTGACACCAAACTCGAGTTTAGAAACAAAACTGTCAGAGGGATTAAGAAATTAGCCAAGTGATTTCTAACTGGACAAAATCCAAGGACTCTGCAAAATGCAATTTTTTCTGCAGTTCAGTGTGGGTTTAAACCCGTGAAATTAGAATAAGTACCACAGTCAGCTTTAAGGATGCCATGCTGCAGCAAGAGGAGCTCGCAGTTGATACCGTGGACTAAAGTTTGATTCACTTTAAGGAGCACAGAGCACCTCAGAACCTCCAGTCTTCAGATATTGGCTTTGAAAGCGGCGCAGCCAAACACATTTTCTAAAAGTCACCTCAAGACCGTTTCTCCCGTCGTCTCCTGGCCGTGCGTAAACACCGCGCGCAGCGCGTCCTGGCGCACTGTAACCGGGAAATGCTTCCAGTCTCTGGCGTGTCCCTGCTGGTGTTGCGGGTCGGTGCTGAGCAGGAGAGGCGTCTCTGCAGCAGGGTCTGGACGAAAGAGCGTCCTTTAAAGCTCGGGCAGCATCAAGCAGTGAGATCACTGGCGTTATAAATATCTCCGTGCCAGCCGAAACACTGCAGCTCCTGCATGCCCACGAGCGCCGCGCGTCCTCAGGAGCTGCACAAAATGCGCCAAGTGGGCTAGAGGGTCGTCTTTGTCGGAAGATGAATGTTGTTTTATTTCTCCTGATCGCTGCGCTCTCGATCTGTGGAGGAGAGGACCTCTTGGAGGAGCGAGTCCGCTCAGGGCGCAGGACCTGCCGGCTGTACTGCAGGGTCGGCATCGGCTTCCATCTGCAGATCCATCCCGACGGCAGAGTGAACGGCAGCCATGAGCCCAACCACCTGAGTAAGTACGCGCCAAGACCTCCAAATTACGACCGTTTGATGCCCACATGATGAGTCCAGCGCGTGCCAGCGCGGCAAGTTTCCAACTTAAAAAACAAAAACAACAAGGGGGGCGCAAGTTATAGTGATGATTCACACTGCGCGCGCGCCTGAACCTGCAGCCCGACCTTGTTAGAGCTGTCCGGGGTTCACTATTTGTGGGAGTAACAGGTGCAGCATCGAGGATGACATCACAGCCACGCCGCTGCGCACTCAGCGGGTCAGGCCACCGGAAACGGGGCCTGCGCCGCTTCAGCTGTAATTTAGAGAATGGAACAACTGGTTGATGTTTGCTGTTTTAAATTTACTGCAGTTTCACTGCAAAAGAAAAACATTCAGTTCTGTCTTATTTTTAAACAGTACAAAAATATATTTACAAAAAGAGACTTTATTCCCGAAGTAAAAATCTCAGATTCACCTTAGGCTCACAGATTGTTCTGTGAGACTGCTGCGTGTTTTAAAGCAGCTGCTGCGAGTTTTTAAAAAGAATTCAGTGGGTAAATCTTATGGAGAAACAAACAGGTTATTAAAAGGCTTTCAGTGTTTTTTGACTCCTGCAGAGAGCCGTCATCTCCTCTAACATTGTTCCCTTCAGTTCATGTGGATGTTTTTTTCTGCTGTGCCATGTTTGGTGGAGGCACAGCATGAAGCAGCTGCTCTGTTTTCAACCTGGATTTAACCCCCAGTTTTCTCGGGGTTCTGAAGGACACTGATGGTTTAACATATCATCACACAGCTGTCCTGTGGGGGTTCATGTAGTCATCAATGACTCAGCAGCCAAAGGGAGTTCAGTCTGTGGGCTTAAACATGGCTGGAGCATGAATGGATTATAGAGCAGAAACTTCCCACAACTGTCCTCTTCTACTCTTTTCCTGCCGACTCTTTTCTACGTTTGGAGTCAGAGGCTCCAGCTGACTGCACGCCGTTGGTGTTGAAACTGTGCTGCACAGAGAAGGTCTGCTGAATTCATTACATGCAGTTTTTAGGGATGTGAGGACATGTTCTGCATAGCTGTCTCTCAAATATGCAATGAGATCACTTGATCAGGCAGAACCAGTTCTTGATTGGGGTGTTGGTTCTGAAAACGTCTGATCATGTTCACTCATGCGTACCATGGATGCTCCAGATGAATGCAGGCATATTAGAGGTGGTGCAGAAGAACACAGAAGTGACAGGACAGCAGCTGTCTGCAGTCTGTTGAACTCTGTTGGTCTGTCCATCCGACTGAGCGCTGAACCAAAGACCAGGGGCCTCATTTCTAAAGGTTGCGTACGCACAAAAGAAGGCGTACGCCACTCTCTACGCAGTAGTTGATATTTATAAAAAGCAAACTTGACGGGAAAATGTGCGGTCCTTCACGCAAGCTCTGACCCAGGCGTACGCACAAAAATGGGTGAAATGAGAAACGGCGACACCGTCGGCAGATGGAAGAAACACGTGAAAGTGAAAATGACAATACTGCCTCTCAGAAATAACATGAAGACTTCACAAAGAAAGTCTGACAATTAACAGCTACACCAACACCCGTTTGATCGATCAGCAGTGAAACAAACAAAAAAATCAAACCAAAATTACAACAGAAATTCAAATGAACACTTATTTGCAGAAAGAAAAGTGAAATATGTTCTGCAATATTGGCATGTTGTGCAATTCATCCTCATAAATAATATAGTTAACAGAACGAAATAATGTACAAAACTGATATTCTCGTCAATGTGTCCGTCTGGCGGAGCAGATATAGGTGCGGGCGTGCGGACAGACGGACAGACATATTAATTGTCTACTGGGGAAAGTTGTTTTCATAGTAAAACATTTCTTCATAAGTTACAGAATTATGGTATTCATGCATATGCCTTTAGTTTGTTTTATTTTTCATAAAACAATGTATGGCGTATGTCTCAACCATTCATAAATCAACAAGAAATTACATTTGCTGATCAATTTCCCATTTCCACGTGGATTATTACCGACATCTGTAGCTTGTCAGATGTAATTAAATGGAGGGAAATAAAATGCTCATCACAATGCGTAATGACGCACAATGGCTGATCTTAGAAGATGTGGCAAATGGAAGAATTCAGAGTGAACGCATCTTTAGACAGCGAAGCCGCAAAAGCTGCGCTACATTTAGAATTGATTGGGATTTATTAAGGGAAAAGTCCGTAGGATAGGTTTTATAAATCCAAATATTTCTGTGCGTACGCACGTCCTATGTTTCATCCGTACGCCACTTCTGACGCAAATCCTACGCAAATTTTTATAAATGAGGCCCCAGTACTTATTACAAGCAGCTTTATGTTACGACCCACCAATGCTGAAAAAATAAAGGACGTAACTCAGAGTGGAACTTTGCTCTGTTTAGCACTTTCTCTTGAGTACAGGTGACTAACTGCTGTGGACAGTGAAGACAAAAAACAAGGGCTCAAGTTTCCTGCATCCAACAACTGAGGTGCAGCGAATGCAGCATTACGTGAAGAGAGAGAGGTCCATAAATCCCAGTTATTTACTCAATCTTCAAGCCACGTTTACTTCATGAATATTTGTGCAGCAATCACAAAAATGCAACATTTTCTAAATTTACTGTTCACTGCAACAGACTGGAGAATCCAGGCTCCTCCTTCACTCCCAACAGCAGCTGGGATAGGCTCCAGCAACCCTGTGTAACCCAGTGGTAATTTTGGTCAAAATTATTAAATAAATAAAGTGGAAGATCATTTTTCTGGTATTCACATAGCTATTATTTTGACTAAATGATAGGCTTTGGGCTTATATTGTTTTTTAATGGTATAAGTGAAAGAAGAAGAAGAAGAAAAAAATCTCATTTAGTTTATTTGCTTGTATGACTTTGATTATTGGTTGGTTTATAAGTCCCTCATTTTAGCCAATTGCATAGAACAACAAGTTGATAAAACTCTGTAATCATTACTGTCACGTTTCGATGAATAACAGATCAAAAGGGGGCGGGGCCTGTCCACACACACTCAAATGTTGCAAACTTACATATTGGCTCCAAAAATGTTCACCTACAAACATGTCAACATGTACCCCATACAACTAATGTTCACACACGCATACTTATGCATTCAGACCAACACATGTTAGATGTTTCATTCAGTCACAGACTATTTGTGGGCAATCACATCCGCCGCCCAGGCCAGGGCCAGCAGGACCACCGCAGGGGCCCCCAAAGCCAGAGAGCAGGGAGGCACAGGGGGAAAGAGAGTGCAAGCTCGAACCCAACCACAGGAGCAGCCCCCCGCCGCACCAGGAGGGCCCAACATGGGGCCCTGCCCCAGGAGAGCGCCCACAGCCCCACACGAGCAGCCCACCCCAACCCCAGGCATGAGCCTGGCCCCCCAAAGGGAGACCCGCCCCACGCTCTAGGCAGCCACTCCCCCAGCCCACAGTTGGTCCAGGAGAGAGAGAGACAGGGTCAGCCACCCTCCCAGGAGGAGGACGCCCAAGAGAAGTGGGGTCCACAAGGAGTGTTGTTACCATGGCCCGACCAGGCTCACCAAAAGTTGGAATTTTGAAGGCCGGCGCTCAAGGACAGGGACCAGAACCCCCACCACAGGGACACGGACACCCCCAGGCTCAGATGGGATGTGAACCCCGGCCCCCGGTCTTGCCAGAGAACTCAGGGATGCGTGGAGAGAGGGCTGCCGGGTCCAGGAATCCAGCACCCAAGGGACACTTACCTGTTGCTGAGGGCCTGGTACCCCCCTCCGGGGATGGGGTAGGAGACAGATGGTCAGAGGTCCCTCTTTCCTTATGTGTGTGTGCATGTGTGTATGGGTGTATATTTTGAGGGGTAAAGGGTGTGTGTACTAAGGGGGTGCAGTTAAAACTGGCAGGCAGGACACTGAGAGGACATCTCCTGATTACTCACAGTGATGACCAAACTCATGTGATTTATTTTAGTATTTATTTGATCATAAACCATGACAGATCAGTCATATCAAGGTTCTGCCCTCCAGGACTACCCCCACCCCCAAACTGAAACTGACATCCAACCGACATACATGTTAGCATGTTACTTTACTGCAGTGTTTCTGTAAAAAGGGTTTCTCTGTTTCTACAAAAAGACTCCAGTGGTGCTATGATGAGGAAACTAAAGGAGTATCTGAGGTGTTGATGTCTGTATCAACCCCATCAGAGACTTCATCACTCATCTGCTGAGAACAGCCTGCACTCCCAGCGGAAGAGCACGTGTGCCTTCATTTCATGGGTCTTCTTAGAAGAGTTGTCAGGTTACATGTTTTTCAACGCTGTGAATCCTGCTGACCATCAGGAGACTGCACCTGTAACGTAATGAAAGGATTCCCCTGAGATTAAATGAGACAAATGAGGGAGTTTGACAAAGAGACACACAAGGTTCATAGGTTAAATGAGAATCAGAGAATTATTTTTCACGGCTGTCATCTACCTAGACATGTCTACAAATCTAAAACCATCTCTTCAAGTTCATCCATCCATCCATCCATCCATCCATCCATCCATCCATCCATCATCCATCCATCCATCCATCCATGCATCCATCCATCCATCCATCCATCCATCCATGCATCCATCCATCCATCCATCCATCCATCATCCATCATTCATCCACACATCCATCCATCCATCCATCCATCCATCCATCCATCCATCCATCCATCCATCCATCATCCATCATTCATCCATCATCCATCCATCCATCATCCATCCATCCATCCATCCATCCATCCATCCATCCATCCATCCATCCATCCATCCATCCATCCATCCATCCATCCATCCTCCATCCATCCATCCATCCATCCATCCATCCATCCATCCATCCATCCATCATCCATCCATCCATCCATCCATCCATCCATCCAACTATCCATTGCCATAATCCACCGTATCCCTTTCGGGGGATTATGGGATTGTCCCGCTACTGTTGGACGAAGGTAGGCCACACCCTGGACAGGTCGCCGGTGTGTTGCGGGTCCACAGGGTCCACCCTAGGAGTCACCAACTTATGCAGCCTTTTGGATGGAGGGAGGAAGCTGGAGTGCCCGGAGCAAACCCACGCTTCCCGGGGAGAACGTACCAACTCCACACAGAAAGGTCTCCGCTGAGATTCAAACCCTTCTCATTGTGAGGCCAGAGTGCTAACCACTGCAACACTGTGCAGACCCTCTTCATCAGGGATTTCAAATAATCTACTCAGAGTCAGGCAATGTTTGCTTTAACTAGAACAATAGTCTGAATTTGAAAGCAGGGAATCGTCTGATAGCAGAGGTCACTGAGGACCGGCAGCTTGTTTCTCGCAGCAAACCCATCAGTATCACTGAAATCCCTCTGATGTCTTCTCACGGTCATTCAACAGGGCTCAACATCATTCAGGGTAGTCTGTAACATCATTTCTGGACAGAAACTATCTCCCCTCTGAACGTCAGTAGTCAAGACAGACAGCTGAGGCAGATGATGGAGTGACCCGCTGCACACCACAGAACCAGTTCCTCTTTCTGTGAATGATCCCTCACTCTCGTCTGTCCTCCCAGGTGTCCTGCAGCTCGTTGCCATTTCCCAGGGGGTCATCGGTATCAAAGGAGTCTACAGTAACAGATTCCTGGCCATGAATAAGAGAGGATGGCTGCACGCCACGGTAAGCATCGCACAAGTTTTCAGCTGGATTCTCAGGTTGACTCTTCTGCAGGACTGGGTTGCATAATCATGAATGGTTTGATTTGAAAATGAATCGCCTCCGCAGGCCTCTGGGAGGGTGACCCCCACATCTGGTTACTCTTTTTCTGATCAGGCTTGGAAATGAGACGCATGACTTGCATCTCCAATAATACTGATTAGTTTCATAAGTACAGTTATAAACAATGTTTGTAATATTGGTTTTACTTTACTCAAGTATCTTTGTAATAGACAACCACTCCTCCTGTTTTGCTGCAATAAACTCTTCATCGTTTCTTTAGTTTCTACCATTTAGTCTCCACATCAGGGAAAGCCCATTGGGGCTATTGAATCACTTTCTGTACTTTTATTTTGAAATTAAAGATTCCTCACCTTCTTTATTTGTCTGATTAAATGTTTTGAACAAGAAATCAAATGTAACATTTAAAATGGAAAAGACAGATCCACAGAGCGCTGAAGAAGACCAAACAACTTAGGCCGGGAGTTGCTGATGATGTGCAGAGAAATGAGTCACAGAGTGAAAACGAATTTATACAGAAAATAGTCAGTTGGAGTCCCAAAGCTGGGCCGTCTGTGAGCAGGAATTTATGCCGCCTGGCCCCCCAGTGTTGTCTGTTGAACTATATCAGTGGGGATCAGTGCCCCCTCAGGGACTCTCCGGCTCAGAGACCCACCTCTGTTGCTGTCTTTAGATAATCAGCACTCATGCTCATATTTTTACATTGCTGGGTAGCTCGGTTGGTAAGGTGGGAAGCTACCATCCAGGAAATCAGGATTCGATTCCCGGAGGGCAATGAACAATGGTACTGGGGGCAATTCCCATAGAGCAGTTAACATCACCCATTGGGGATCCTTGGGCAAGACCCTTAACGCTACAGCTCACCGCTCTACCAGGGGATGGGTCAAATGCAGAGATGAATTTCCAGTGTACAGTGTAAAAAAATTACAATTTGTTTTCTGAGTTTGTCAGATCTTTGGAATTTTTGCTGAGGCCAAAGCTCGGCCCAAAGAAGATTTAGGAAAGTCTAGCTCATGTGATTCCGGATCTGATTGTTCGTTGGTCAACATGTGTCAACGTGCCTTCAGAATTAAGTCAGACCCGAAGGGACTCATCTCAAGAGAAGCACTGAATGTTTTCAGTGTTTCAGCTGTATGGAGTGCTTAACTGCCAGATAGATTTCCTTTCTATGACCTCGTAAAGCATTTTTAGTGTTTTTGAGTGTAAGGCTGAATCTGGATTCTTCCCCTACCCCTCTGGTTTCTCCCTGTCCCTCAAATTGTGGGGGGAATTGGAGGGATGGGAGTGTCCGAAACAGTTTTGTGATGTTTGATGTTGATTTGATGTTGAAACTGATGTTTGATGTTGATTTTCTGAGCGCTGGTAGCTACTTGCTAATGTGGATGACCGGCGACTGTTGATGACATCATTGAGTGGGAGTGGCTTCTGAATTTCAAGAAACTATTTTTCTATAACTATTTGTTTGGAAGGCTAAATGTAGGGGGTAGGGGAGGAATTTGGATTCACCACAATATTTTGATTGGCTGATGTTATCTGCACGTATATCCATGTGACCAGCACAAAAAGTGATGAGAATTCATGCTGGCCGCATGTAATACGTGAAGCCAAGATGCACATTGCTGCCATGCTGCACGTATTTTACATGCGTCCAAGGCTGCATTTCGATTTAGGCTGCACGTATTTAAAGTTAAGCTTAAAGTCCCATTATCTTTGACGCCCCTAGGTGTGTGAAATGTGTTCTTTGATCCATCCCCTGGAGCAGCGATGAGCTGCAGAAACAGCCGCTCAGGAACCTGTAGCCGTAACCGGTAACCTTAACCTTAACCCTTCCTCTGGGTCCGTGCAGCCGAGAAAAAACTTCAGGGATGGCCGCACATATTTCCAAGATGACCATTGAGGTGTTCTCCCTACCATGACAAAGGTGGATGAAGGTGGAAAGATTTCATGTAATCCATGGACACCAGTGAAGATCACAAATCATTGAAGAAAAAAGGTTCAGAGCACTGTCTAGTGGGTCTAGATGACCCAACTCCCAATGGTAAAGTGCCTAGGATAGAACAAGGGCTAGTTCAACCCAATTTGCATGAGATTGCACCATCACCCATTAAGCAGAGCTCAGTGCTGCCTCACCTCCCTCCAATTCTGTCATTGAACAGGAAACATGTAAAATACTGAGATTTTGAAGAGAAATAAAATGATTAGAATCGTAGTTGAATACATAGCTCAGGTCTGTGAACAAATATTTTTTTTCTCTTTAGGACTCATTTCATGATGGCAGGTGAGGCACTGCCTCATCTGATCCCCCTCCCCTCACTGCTGGTCCCTGATGTAAATACATGAAAAGATCAAATGTATTTGTAAAAACTTTATATAAAAAAGTTTGAGCCATTCCCGGGCTCAAAATGCCAGCAGGACAGCTGGCACCTGTTGCCCCCCCCCCCCCCCCCCCCCCACACACACACACACATCTGGCCCTAATGTTCAGTTGAAACACTTTCTCCCACGTTACTTCAGGAGTGATGCCCTTTACCCCCATCAACCACCTCCTTCTGCTTGGCTTTATTCCCCCTTAATCAGAAGACAACCTCCCCATCTTTGTACATGACCCCTACTCAACCGTTTGTCTTTGACTAAAGACCGTCCCTCTGACCCCCGCCCTACCCTTTGTGACACAAACCGAAAGTGCTTGCTTACATGGAGACAATATTTTCAATATAACAAGTTCACAAAAAGCTGTTGTTTCCATTGAGGACAAAGTCTTTTCCTTTCCAACATGTCTGGAAGCCTTCGACATGCTCTGAAGGCACAGAAGAGCTGACTTTCAAAATGTGTTTAAAGAGTGCACACAGGTTCTGAGGTGCCAAGGACCAGATGTTGTATTGTCCTGCCATGAGGAAATGTAAAAATCCAACAATGTTTGCATTTCAAACTTGAGAATCATGAAGAGTCATGAAGAGAAAAGACTATGACTAGTTCATCAGGGCCTGGAAGACGGTGAAGCAGCTGTACGAGCAATTTGATTTGAACAATATACCCATCAGATCTCTGGAATCTGCCTGCAGCTATTAAACCCTATGAAGCACTGCGGGGGCCTCGGCTCCTTTATGGTCTGGGTGCCGTGAGTGCCTACGTGCCTCTGTGTGAGAGCATGCGTTCATGCCACAGTGGGTTTGTTTCCAAACGTCTCCTTCCCCGACTGGAACCAGAGCTGCTGTGCTGCTCAGTAGTAACATTCTGTGAAATCACTTCTACCCACCCATAGCAATCACTCGCTAGTGTGGAGCAATTTTCTAGTCTCCTTAAAAACAACAGCCGAAAGGAACTTCAGTCTGAGGAACGTTGTGCTTCCCCTGCAGCGGCTGCAGGGGCCCGTCCTCTGACTGACATGTTTACCAAATGCTGTAATGGCATCATTTTCTGCTGTGCTGCATTCATCAGCAAAGCAGAACTGTTTGTTTTACTTCAAAATGGCTGGAGGAGTACAGGGAAGTCATACAGGCATCGTGGGTACCATGTCAGACGTTCCCAGCCCAGATATTTTTAGTCACGACGGAAGAACATGGAATACATTTCTGCTTATATGTCCTCAGATGAGGTGCAGTGTAAACAGAAACTTTCATGTCTTCATCTTGTCCCAATGTTCTGGATTTTCTTTTTAAAAAAAAGTATGTTTCAAGAAAAAAAATCATTGTTTTCCTACTGAGAAGCTTGAGCCAGTCAGCTGAAATCCCATCTGCAGGGATGGAAGGCTGCAGCCAGCAGATCAGCAGGATGGACGGATGCTGCTCCTCTGGAGGACGTTGGGGTCCAGGATTCTGTTGTTTTCAGCTGCAGTGTCAAACCCTGCCTAACCCCAAACTCATCCATGAAGGAAAAGGAGACAAAAACAGAACATGAAGGAACATGACTCACTCTGTCATGAATGTGTAAAACACCTCATGAAGCTGTGGCTGTCTTCAGAGCAACAACTACACATATGACCACGTACAGTAATTGTAAATGATGTGAAACTGAAGGTATGAACAAGAAATACCCAGAAGGAGCACCCCCCCCCCCTGATTTATTTTACCTTTTAAATGTTTACATTTTTATTGTAAATGTAATTTATTGTGGACATTTCCTGGGTAAATAAAGGTTAAATAAAAAAAATAAAACTGTGATTGGCGGCTTTCAAAGCTGAGAGGTTGGTCAGAAACACAAAAGAATGAAAAGAAGATTGAAAATAGACATTTAAAGTCCCATCTTCTGATTTGTTGTCAAAGCTTTCTCAGTCGTCTTTCAATGATGATGATGATGCCGTTTTTAGCCAGACTCCAAAAACCTGTGTCGATTTCTAGGACATAGTTTCTGAAGAGCGGCAGGAGTTCATCAGAAAGCAACCTGGCACTCATTTCCCATCATCACTTTGTTTATGCTCTCTCTCCTGCTAGCTTACAGCCCCTCACACTCCCAAGCTAACATTAGCGGTGCAACAAAAAGGCAGCAGTGTCAGATCCATCCATCCGTCCAGTTCTGATCCAGATTCCAGCTAAGACCAGGAAAAACAAAGACGTTCACGGATCTGTTTGTCTTCATCAGAATGGAGCAGAGATGAAAAGACTGATGCCCGCCCCTGTTGCACCTACGTCACTGCTGGAGGCTTGCCACGATAAAACATTAGAAACAAAAGAAAAAAACCTTTTTAATCTGAGTGGGCCTCTAACAAAAAAACTAAAAATCCATCAGTGACATATCTGCTGTGGAACAAACCATTGTGGTTTAAAACATGTAGCTAGTGTATCCTTTCAGCTGCACTCCCAGCACAGAGCAGGCAAGTCTGCCCATCATTTGGCGTGAGAAACACTCGCCAATGTCCACGGGAGCAGCAGTTTAGCTGCTCTACAAAGATGACAAGGAAAGGATTTGACTGGAATGTAGATGGCATGATTTGTAAAGAGCTGCTGGAAAAATAACCTTAAATCCTGGAGACTTTATTTGAAGGCTGTCAAAAAACTTCATTAACATTTTCAGTTGCAAAATAAGAAAGAACAGAGGAAGTACAAACTTCTGATGCCTTTGGTTTTTCTTCTGTAATTTCAGGAATGGTTCTCGGATGACTGCAAGTTCAGAGAGCGTTTCCAGGAGAATAGCTACAACACGTACGCCTCTGTGGTACACAGGAACCACAAGACCGGCCGCGAATGGTTTGTGGCCCTCAACAAGAGAGGGAAGGCAAAAATGGGCTCCAGCCCTCGAGTCAAATCCCAACACATCTCCACTCACTTCTTACCCAGGATCAGCCTTCATGACGATCAGATCGGCTTCTCGATCACAGACAGGAGCAAAGAAAGGAGGAAAGCTCTCCCTAAAGCGCCACAGGCCAAGTCAGTCCGAGCCGGAACGGCTACGGGACGCACACAGGTCAAGTACTGGCCCAAGTACAGATTTGGATAGTTGTGTGGATGAACGGACAATAATGCTGCATTGTCAGTCAGATCACTGTAAGGATCTGTCAACAGGTTGGCAAATACTGAGTTTTAGTGGTTAAAATAACTGGGTCTGTGATCTGCCCTGGAGAACTCTGAACCTACTTGGTGTCAGTGATGGTGAGCTTGTTCTGGCCCAATCTGACAGAATCCGGCTGAGGCTAATGCAGCTAACATACACTGACAAACAGATGGATCTATGCCACGTTTTCATTTGGAGAAACATAATCAACATAAAAATGATAAAGCCTCAGCCACAACTGCCCTCACGGGTGGATCGGGGCTGTCTGCGGGGCAAATGGCCCCTGTACGGGGCAAGCAGGAAACACCCAGGTGGTAGAGTGCTCCATGAGCCCTCACAGAGATCATGATCATGCACATTTGTTTCTATGAATTATGGTAAACACTCATGCAACACATAAGGGTGAAGTATGTGAGGCACAGAAATTGTTTTAACCCCCCCCCCCCCAATCCTGGGACCCGGTGATGAGTAAAAGCTCCTCACAGTGCAGTCACATTTGTAGAAATTCGGCGGACAATCAGTTGTGTGGACACCCTATGGGCGTTACTAATGACCAGAGCGTGACACAAGGACGCCGTACGAAAGCATCACCCCTACATCATAAGCATGTCACTTACTTTCTCCTTTGAATACTTCATTAAACACGCATTAAACCACACGCGTGATGATGGTACGTTCCATTTTCCTGGCGTTCCCTGAGGTGGCCGTACGAGCCTCGAGAGAAGTGCAAGACACACCTGTGCTCCCCTAAAGATGCAGCTGCTCGTCTCCACGACCCGAACAGCCAGCAGCACGAGTTGACACCTGTGCAGGTGCATGAGACCAAGGCTTAAGATGGAAACATCTGGGTGAATACTCCATTCTCATTGGCTGCTGGGTGGGGATTAAAAAGTGATAACGCACACCTAAAAAAGCATCAATGTTGTGCATCACTGCGCCAGCTTCTTTAAAGCAAACTTTATCTTCATCATCTGGACAAAAACAAGCGGTTAGAGGAGAACTTTCTCTCTGATCTGATGCTTTATCTATCACATCATCAGCATAGATATCACTTTCCTTTGCCCCTTTGGCTCAGCTGTTACCATGACAACGCGTCACCACATATCAAATAGTCCGCTTTTTGTGAAAAAGAGATTTAAACTGAATAAATAGCAAGAATAAAGAACTAAAAACTGACTGAATATGTTTTTCTTTTATAAGTGACTATGGTATAAGAGGAACAACAGCCTTTGAGGTTATCAGAAATGATTTGACTTCGCAGAAGCAACCTTCCAACGCAGGCTTCCACGGCGTGCCATCATTACTGATAATGGTCACCTCGTCTGGAATTATCCCAACTTATTTTCATATCTTTGCTCTGTCTTCAGAACCAGCCTGAATCCTGAAACACGTGTTAGGTTTTTGTTCAGAAGTGTTGCTCCAAAGTCGCCCTCAGCGACCTTTAATGGTGGACTGGGAAGGATGCCGTGCACATCTACCGTGCACATTTACCATGCACATCTACCGTGCACATCTACCGTGCACATCTACTGTGCACATTTACCATGCACATCTACCGTGCACATCTACCGTGCACATCTACTGTGCACATTTACCATGCACATCTACCGTGCACATCTACCGTGCACATCTACTGTGCACATTTACCATGCACATCTGCTTTGGTTTGAGCAGCGAAAGGTTTTGCTGAACCACAAAATGTTCAGTTCACGCAGGAGTTTCATGGAAGTTAGCAGTTTCATCTTTGTTTCCAGTTAGTAACGTTAAAGGAGGAAATATTTTCAGCAGATTGGGTCAATGACTTGACACCCCCACCCCCACCCCCACCCCACAGACACAATCAAATGTTATTTTTATTGCAAAAAGAAGGACAGGTTCCTCCGAGTAACTGCTGCAAACGATCATCTCTGTTCTCCCCTCCACCTCCTGAGCTCCGGCAGGACATGGATGAAGATGCCTATGAGATGTGATCCTGGTGTTTCATCCATCCACCTTCTGAAAACGCTGAATCTCTTTGGGGTCACGGGGGTCGCTAAAGCCCACCATGTTACTGTTGGCTTTAGCTCACACTCAGTCGCCAATCCACCTATGAAGCAAGTTTCTAGACTGTGGGTCAAAGCTGGAGTTCCCAGAGAAAACGCACACATGAAGAACACGTAAACTCCACGCAGGGAGGGCGCAGCTGGGATTCAAACCAGCGGCCTGTCAGTGTGAGGCACTGACCACTACTCCACCGTACAGCCCAGTTTGTGTACAGTTGACAAACGACATGAGACACTGCAGATGTGCTGATGCTTTTGGGATTTCCTCTTCGTTTTACTGACATTTATAGAATTCGATTTCAAAGAATTCTTTTTTTGTACAACATTTTTTAAGGCATATGTACAAATAAAACTATTTTAAAATCATTGCATTTGTTGATGTAATATTATTCCTTTGGACATAGCATGATCCTGCTCTGTTGTGCATTTTTGACACACTGTTTCTGCTGAAATACTGACATACTGCAATGCAGCTGTGATTTCAGAGAAGTCATGACCACATGTCTGACTCGCCAGGCTCTGCAGAGGACAGCGAGATGTTCACAGAGCAGCAGAGAGACGTAGTCTCTCCAGGGCGGCCCGGCTCTGCTGCGGGGCCTCCTCCATGTCGGACACGCCCGGAACACTCACTGGAGAGATGAATGGGTGTCAGACCACCTGCCCTGAGACCAGTTTCCTCACAGAACGTTCAGCATCAGCTTCCAGCTCCGTCCCCATTCTGTCTGCTCGTTTTTGACTGGTTCCTCTCTGGCCTGATGTATGTGAGGCTGCAGGCGGAGCTCCATACATCACAGAAAGAAAGGCAGGATTTGTTTACGTTACATTAAAAAAGTTGAAGATGTTGAAGATACAGAGACATGCCTGCACACGTATCATGCCACAGGGGGCATGACAGGGGGCCCCACACAGGGGCCCAGACGCTGCTCATCTGGCCCATCATTCCTGGGACAGTCTTTGGTCGGCTGTCACTCAGACACAACGGCAGCTCTGTTCTGCCAGCAGAAATATGAGGCAGCGGCTGGAGGTCAGAAGCACACAGGGGCCCACCAAGGTGTCCTCAGTCCAGCCTCAGATTGCAGTCCAAGTCAAATCTGGTCAGAGATGTGCTGACGCTTCTCTGCACTTGAAGATTTTCTGGATTTGAATGGGAAATCTGCATGAGTGTGCAGCAAATTAGAGCTGCAGGGATTCTGATCTCAAAGAATCATCACTAAAACATGTAGGGAAACGTTTCAGAGGTCTTCTTCTCCACCACGTTTTCCACCATTCAGACAGATGACTTTCAGAGTTTTACTGACACTCTTCCAGTGATTTCCACTCAGCCTCTTCTGTCCTCGAGATCCAGAATATGTATTATATTTACCCCAGCATTATGTGGTAAACGGAGAAAAAAAAAACATTTTTTTTATGTATGTATCAATTGTCACTGTCAGGGAGCCGGTTTAGCTCATGCTGGTTTGCGGCGCCTTCTGTCCGTGAAACCAGGGTTCAAATCCGGGCTGCTCCCTGTTCCCTTCTCTACTTCTGTGCCGGTCCCAAGCCCGGTTGCTTTGAGAAGGTTGCGTCAGGAGGGGCATCCAGCGTAAAACATTGCCAAGTTTACCATGTGACTTGTTCGCTGTGGCGACCCCTGATGGGAAAAGCCGAAAGAGAAAGAAAGAGTATATATTGTCACTGTGAAAAGACTCTTCCGCTCAGGGTAAGAACAACTGCGGAAGCGCATTCATTATTCATTTTGGCTGTTAATAATTAAGAGACGAGGTTTTATTTCTGGGCAAGCAAACGTCCTGAGAGCTCAGAATGAGATCAGCTTGCGTGACAGTCTTCATTTAAAGTTGATCTTAAATGAGCAGCAGGTTCCTGGTGGACCATCATCCATCTCCGCTCTTCGTATCTGGTGGCACTTTTGGCTAAAAAACTTTGCATCCCGACAAAAATATTTTGAAAATGTGTAAAAAGAAAACAGCTCTGCCAGTCAACGAGTCAAAAATGATGTCAGATTCCAGTCGTGATCATCCAGTCACAGGAAAGAGAAGGTTAAAAACTGTTGTCTCCATAAAAATGATAGATCTCAGGTAATCACTAATGCTAAAATTTAAAGGGGAACATGAACTAGAGCGAATTTTCCATCCAGTTTTCTCACTATGTCACAAAACACTTTTCTTCTACTAGACTTAACCACAGGTTCCCGCTTCTGATCCTCCATGTTTCCATAGTAACATCAACCTTTGTAAAAAACAAAAAAAGAAGCAAGCTAGTTTCCAGTTGTAGTACACAGTGTTAGCCACTAGATGGTAGTCATGTCCAATTTTTATATGAACATGGTTCGAAGTTTTCACCAAGTTTGCTCTGGAATTTACCAGGGTTTTGATTAAAAAAAATAAAAAGGACAGTTCCTGCTCTGGCAGGTTATAATTGATCAAGTTAACAGGTATTTCACATAGTTTCGTTTAATTTTTAATTTTTTTCAGTGTCTTGTGGGTGTAAATAATCAATTAACTAGGAAAAAAAACTCAATTGATTTTTTTTATCATTCGCCAAAATAATGAAAATATAACACTCAAAATTGACCAAATGAATGTCCAAAAGGTTAACATAATTAGATTTCTTGGAGTTGTAATAGACGATAAACTGAAATGGAAATAACTTGTTAATTATTGAAAAAGTAAGATTAGCAAAAACATCTGAATTTTATACAAATTAAAGGATTTGTTAAATAGTAACTCCTTGCTCATTTTAAACTGCTTTTTATTCTTCCTTATTTTAATTATTGTATAGAATATGGGGAAAAGCTTATTTCACTTATTAGCCATTTTTGTAGCAGAAAAGAGCAAAATAATCGATAAAAAGGTCAGTAAAGGACATATCAATCATTTGTCTGCAAAATGCCTGCTGTTTAAATTCCCGGACTTGGTTGATTTAAAAATGTTTTTGTTCATGTTAAAAGTCAAATTAACAATATTCAGTTTGTTTTCAAACCAGCTCTGGCAGAAGACTCTAGAAATTATTAGTTCAAAGTTCCTTTTGCACGAACAACTCGGACCCAGAGCCAGATTTCAATTCAAGGCATGAGATCATGGAACTCATTAGATAGAACATTTAAACAACACAGACATGTATTCTATTAAAAAATGTTTAAGGACAAACCATTAAATTTATCTACTACAATGATGGAAGGTAACAATAAAGAATGAACTACAATAGAAAAACCCGTCCGGAACCAATCTAGCTGTGTCTGTCTGTCCTCAGATACGTGCAAATATTTCCAGGTGACTTTCTTCTCAGGTCATCATGCAGAAATGATCCTTCCCGTGCTGAGGAGGGGGCTGCTCTGTTTGAACCCCTGCGTCCAGTGAGAGGAGAGCCAATCATATCTATCTATCTATCTATCTATCTATCTATCTATCTATCTATCTATCTATCTATCTATCTATCTATCTATCTATCTATCTATCTATCTATCTATCTATCTATCTATCTATCTATCTATCTATCTATCTATCTATCTATCTATCTATCTATCTATCTATCTCTCTGTCCGTCCGTCCGTCTTCTTTTTCTACTTTTCAATGGATTTTATTTTTCAACCATATGTTGATCAAATGACCGAACAACTACTGTTAAATGGACTCACACATTCTCAGCTACACAACATACAAAACTGTTTCATTTCTGTTGTTGCGCTGGTCCTACACACATGTAAACACACACACATGCACACACATGTGCATGAATACACACATAATGTATATGGAAACAAACACACACTTGCACACACATACAAACATCCACACCTTAGAAGTGTTGCGTGTATCAAGTCCTTAGATGCCAAATCAGTTCAGGTGAAACAGGAACCTGCACACCTGAATCCACAGAATCTTTGGTTCTGTCCCAACAGGATTTGGTGAAACCTTATGATGTGAGACACTCAGAAGGAACTCTGTCTGTCTGCTGGCCTTCACAAAGACTGCTGTCCTGTTAGTGAGCTCCGGCATGATGTGGTAAACGTGATGTGAAACCTTTGGCCGTCAATACGCTGTGATGCTTCCATCTGAACTTGGTGTCCTCACTCACAGAAGTTGCTCTGAAGAGCTCTCAGTGGTTCTGAAGGAATCTCAGCGGGACTCCATGTGGATTTGGACACGCCTTAGAGAACCAGCCCAAAGGTCCACACAGCTGTTGGCTTTACTCATGACCACGCGTCTCTTTTTTAAGGTTTCCAACAGCACGTCCAAGGCCGCCACATGCAAAATCACAGTACTGAGAGCACGCTTAATCTTTAAAGGGCTGTGATGCAAAAATGATGGATGTAGGATGTGACCCTTGTGTGAAGAGCGGCCTGCGCTGGTTTCTCAGGCTCTTTACCAAATACAGACGAGACATGCAAACCTAAAACCTGAACGGGATGCTGAGAATGTGTGACGATGCTTCAACAAATGGTCAGGAGGAGGAGATGCAGCAAAGGGAGGCGGGGCAGCCTAAAGTGGCCACGTTTACCTAAAAATGAAAACATCCCAGAATTGATTTGATTTGGCGACATCTGTGGTTTTCCAATGCGGAAGTTTCTTACTTTTATCATATGACACAAGTCAAAATGTTCTCATCGACAGAAACTAGAGCTTGATGCAGAGACACCAATGCCATCAATGGTGCTCCACTCTTCTTCATCCTAATCCGTTCTGCTCCACCGGCGTCTAACTTCTCTTAGTGGAATCCATAAGCTTTGAAGTCCCCCACAGGGTTCTGACCAGGTAGATGAAGCCTGAAGTGGATGGGAAAACCTAAGGAAGCTTCAAACTGTTATGGCCATTTTCCAATCTTTGTAGTCCGGTTGATTACAGTTTTTCTCAGTCGCTTTAGTACAATTCTCAGATCAGAATGAAATTCCCAAAACTATTTGTTCAATCTTCACATCATGATGTCACTTGTGCACATCATATCAGAAGTTTCTCACTTCTTTGAACAAGTTGCAATTGCTTTGGTACATCCATGCAAATGATTATGTACAATTCTCTGCTCTTTGCTACATTATCAATTGTTTATGTCATGTTGATCAAAATGTATCATATAGTTCACTGTGCAATAGTCTTACTCCTCAAAACACCTAGTCATTAGTTCATCGAATAAGTCATTAACTGCAAAATGGTTGACCAAGTTGTCATAATGTGACAGACATATTTCGCTGCATTGCAAGAGAGGATATTCGCTGTGATGTGGATGAGAATTTGTGGCCTAACATACAGGAACGACAAGAGGTGTAGGAAGACCACTCCAGTTCCTACTGCACTGCCTGGACTGTTGGACAGAATATTGTCCTATCTCTCTTTGTGTTACTGTTTGCAGTGGGTTTTTTCTATGTTGGTATGACATGGTCTGTCAACAAATTATAATATGAACAATAAAAGTGTAAATGTGAATCTTGTCCAGTCTCTGGCAATCAAACAAAAAAGCTGTAACTTCCATTTTACAATAATTGTCATCCAAACTTTAGCCATAGTTTCCATCAGAACCTCCCTCTAAAGTACACAGTTATATTGACAACATGACTAAGTCATTTGACTGTCTTGTTCGTAGACAATGACACAAGGACTTGACATTCTGATGGCACTGACATGTTCAATGACATAAAGACTTAGTTTTCAGAGATGAACTAAAGATTTTGAGCAAGTTACAGGCTTTTGCAAGAAATCCATAGTGTTTTGCTGTTTGTACAAATTGTTTTGAGAAATGCACACACGTATTTGAAAACTTCAATTCTGATCTGAGAATTGTACTAAAGCGACTGAGAAAAACTGTAAGTTGGTTACTGTAACATGGCCATCTTTCTGTGGGCGGAGCTTTTGCCGTGCACAATCCAATGGCTGATATCAGAGCAGGTTCTCCCCCCATGCAGCCGTGCTTCAGATCAGACAGACGAAGCAGAACCTCCCAGGCCTGGAAAAACCTTCAAGGAATGTCTATGTCCGCTCTGTAAGACTGTCTCCAGCACTTGTTCTGTTTCCTCACCTATTTACAGACAATCCCTGAGCTCACCTGCTGGGTTCTGCATGGCAACGGCCTGCTGACCGCGGTCTACTCCACTAAACACCTGATCAAGACAGGTCAAGAGTCCTCTTGAATTTACAGGGGTCTGTCTGTTTTCTGTACGAGGTAAGTTTTCATTTTGAAACCCGTTCCTGTTTCAGATTCTCTGTCTTTTTGCCATAATTGATGCGTTAACGGACTGGAAATAGAACTCCTGTGTGAGCTTTGGTTTGGTGTGAAGGGACGGACGTGGAACGCAGACGTGACGGAGGCCATAAACATTCTGACCCATTAATGAGCGTTGTGCAAACGCACGGCAGACGCACCGCAAACGGACCAGTGGGAATCAGCCTTCAGCAGAGAACTGCCCCTTTCTACAGCCTGCCTCTGGTGGTATTTGGAGGAACTCCAATGTTATGGTTTGCTGCAAATCTATGCACATGAACAGTTGTGTGATTATAGTTTTTCAGCATGTCTTGGTGTTTTTTGACATGGATTGTTTGATATCCTGTAAGGCAACTTTCAGATGACAGAAAAAAACCCTCATCTGAGTTTTTCTTCTCTAAAAGCAGCAGGTTTGAATGCAGGAGGCTCCTTCCTCTGAGGGTTTCTGATTGGACTTCCACCGCACTAACCTTGTGACCTCCTGTGAGGTTGAATTGTGAAATAAGCCCCCAGGAAGCAAAGTACCACCTGCATTGTGGCTGAGCACAATCAGCACAATGTTCTGAGAGGCAAATGTGGCTCCAAAACCTGGCAGCTACGCTGTAAACAGACCAGATGGAGCTGCTCTTCGTCCGCTGAAGACAGACATGGCCACCAAATGAGAAAAATGCGGCATTTGGAGTATTTAGGTCTGCTTTTCTTTGAAGTGTCCTTGTTTAGCAGGAGAACCGTGGACCTGCGTTCTTATCCCGTTGTTGGACGGGGCAGTTTGGGGAATGTCTCTGCTCTCCCTGAAGCGATGTCTCCCAAAGGTCCGTGTTTTTTCACAACTCTGTCCATGTCCTCTGCTTCCCCCCTTCCTGTTTCCTCTGTTCAGCCTGCCTGCTCTCTCTGAGACCTTTAGTGGCTGCAGGAGGACAAATAGAGCTGCTTTCAATTAGGCCCAAACTTGCCTGTAGCGTGCATCTGATCAATGAACGCTTCTGCACCTGTGGTAATAAAATACCAGGGGAGTGGATGCAGTGCTCTGAATGTTAGTCAGATGTTGCCCTGTTGCTGCCCTGTCTCATTTTTATGAACAACATGCTGCTCTTGACAGCCCAGCTGTGATGGGGGTGCACTGGGGGTCTGCCAAGGCATCACAAAACAGAGCAAGCAGAGGGCAGGCTGCTCTCATCAAACTAATGTGAAATTCACTATGTGATTGTAAACTTTGAACGGTGGTCGCGGGGGTTGGGGAGGTTTTAGGAATCAAGAACATTTTTAGAGTCCTGCTTCTACCTTTGGATCGACATTAAGGCTTCTTCTTTGTTTCACAGCTACGATTTCTAACATTCATTGTTCAAACAAGCCAGTCTGAGATTTGACGTCTTTGTCTCAAACAAAGCAGCACGGATGTGAAGCTGGAGACAAAGACGGCGAGCAGGAGTGTGGCGTCTGTTTCCTTTCTGCTCTGCATGTCAGCACATGCTCCGACCTCGCGTGCTCACGCCATTCCTGCAAGGTTTCCACCCGGCTCCCCGCGATCGCCCCACAGTCCAGGCCACAGCCGTGCTCTTTGTCCATTGTGCTGCTGCGTTTTTACAATCCGCCTCAAGAATTCTCCGCTCTCAAAGCCTCCGTAACAAAGTGAGCTATCACTCCAGGGCCAAGTAAAACTAGCGCAGCGAGCACATTTCTCTGTGGATCCAGCCTCCAGACACTTTGCACAAATAAGATGGTGGATGTGAGTGACACCAGAACCCTCACAAGGCTGATCGTGTGCTCATTTCTAGTGAACCAAAGCCCTGCCACTCTCCACCCTTGCGACTCTGGGGGGGCCCCTGGGCAATGAGCTTTGCAGTCTCCATTACACGTGCTGTCAAGCCAATTGCCGTCGCTGCACTTTGTGATTTTGGACGGGTCTGAGAACTTGGAGCTTTCCCCTGCAAGCAGCAGCAGCCACCACATCCTTCCACGCAGCGCACACACGGAAAAGCATGCCAGCTGCTGCGCTCCTTCTGCAGGTTCTGAGGAAAGTGAATGTTTCCACATTCTCACACTTATTTCATATTTCATATTAATGACTTGATTAAGGAAACATCTGTCTTTTGTTACAAGCTGCACGCATGATGCCAAAAGAAATATGGACTGCTTTTGACTCAATAATACGTAGTCTTTGCTCATTACACGTTTCAAGAGCTTTCAAACAAGTCTTGACCTGAGGTTCGAGCAAAGTGTGGCGCAGCATTTTGATTCTGACATGAAATGCATTTTAATCGCAAAGATGAGTCTGATCTCTGAGTTTCAGTCTGATCCATTGATTCTTTGAGTTTGTTTATTTCTGTGTGTTAGCACAGTTGTTGTTTTAGGAGCCTAAAGAGACATCAGCCACACAATCAATGTGTCTTCATGGTACACACATGTTCAAAATGGTTACAGAAAAAAGCATGAAAAGGGAAAATGCTTCTGGAATTCCCGCCGGTGCTGTCCCTCTGAACGATCGCTGGGATCTTTTCAGGCCTGCAGCCAAACAACCAATGAAGCGTATTTTTGATTGAGGATGGACGTAAAGTTTCAAAGAATCTTCTGAAATAGCAGGTGGGGGGGCCACTGCCCCTCCCTCACGTGTCCACAGCACACTGACAGCTTTGAATGCAACACATAGATGTATAGTGTGAAGGATGGTGCTGGTTTTTTCCCTGCCACGCCAAAAAGACTGGACCTGGACACCCCTGTAGTATGAGAAGAAGGATGAACCCGTCTTCAAACAGCAGAACCTCCCAGCTGCACTCCACTGCTCCTGTTCTATGCTATCTAGTTCTATGCTATGCTGATACAGGCTGTTCTAGTGTCTTCATACTCACAAGCACTTTATTCTGAACGTCGATCCACTGTTTAGATCAGTCTCTCTATGGACATTTCAGTGGGAGCAGAAAGAGCTGCAATATTAAATGTCTTCTTTGTCTAATAAACTCGAGGTGCCCCGGGCATTCGCCCCCCTTTGCCTGATGGTAAGTCCGCCCCTGCTCAGCTGGTATTGTTTTTATCAGCACAGCCTAACCTAACTTTATTTTGTCATTTTTCCATGATGTATTCACACACTAGACATGAAGTCATTCAAAAACAGAACATTTCAGCAGGAAGAATGTCTCATTTTGCTGTGGAAACCCCAAAAATGTTCAACAAACCTTGTTTTACAACATCGAAGACGTTTCAGGTGATTTAGAGTGCATTTCAACTTATTCTGCAAAATTGTATTTAAGTGTGAAAAGTTTGTTTTTCAATGAAACCCATGGATGATGTTGTGTCTCTGTTCTTTGAATCACTGGCTTCAATAATTAGTTTACAGGTGAGTTCTATTAAAGTAGAAACTACTACAGAAGGACGCTCCACATTATTATGCAGACCAACATTTTCAAGCAGTGAGGGAGGAAAAAGGATCTCTGCTGCTGAAATCCTGAAATCCTGAAATACTTGAACAAGGTCTGGAAACTTTGGATAATTCAGGAAAACTTTAGCGTGATCATCGTACTATGAAGAGATCTGTGGCTGATTCAGAGACACACGGTTGGTGCAGATGAAGGCAGAAAGAGGAAGAATTCAACTCCATCCCACTGAGACAGCAGCTGCTGCTGAAAGACCGTCACAAAGCAGATTGGAAGCTGCTGGTGTCTCTGGAGTCCCACCAGCATCAAGGTGGAGGATCCTCCAGAGGTTTGGGGTTCTACGTAAACCTTCTATCCAGCCCCCCCTAAACAACAATCACCAGCAGAAACGGCTGCAGTGGGTCCAGACACACATGAAGACTCAGATCCAAACAGTCTGGTTCTCTGATGTGTGCCGTGCAACACCGGATGGTTGGCCCCGTTGGAAAGGTGGGCTTGGCCATAGTCTCAGGCCTTTCTGGTAAAGGTTGTGGTGGGCCCAGGACATGTTCATTTATTCTCAGACTGGCAGTGGAGTGCTTGATTTCAGATTTATACCCTGTTGACTTAAACTTAGCTGCATCTCATTTTTCCTTTTGTTGTTCTTTCTTGGTGCTGAAGTACCGATACTCGTTGACGATGTAATCCTGCCTCCACTTGCTGCATGAAAAAGGATGACAGTGGCTTCCTTGAAGCACTTATGTGTGTCATGCCAACTCCCCCATCCAGACGGTAACCACAGAGAAAACCTCTGCAGAGGTGGAGTGTGGTGCCAGTGTAACTGAGAGCTTCAGCTCATTGTAATCAGAGGCGACAGGGATTTTTTAAAGCACAAAATGAAGCCAATTGTCATGCTGTGTGGAATTTCTATTTATGTTCTAAAGCCCAAAATAATATTTTTCACGAGATTCTTTTTTCGCAACTCTGTGGAGGACAATCCTCTGCTGCTGGAGGAAGCAGTGAAAGGTGCTGCTATGCCCAAGCAGGGAGAGCTCGGATCTGGGAATCTGTTGAATGAAATGACAAATGATTTTAAAGAGATACATCTGCTCCCTGCTTTGAAAAGTAAAAAGCCTGTCAGAAATGCTGGACATTTATTTGAAAGGAGGAGATCTCTAGTTGATGTGAGCATCCTGATCCTCAAAGACCCTTCAATTAGTTCTAACAATCATGGAGGGAATTGTTTGCAGTTGGAAATGTTCATGTGTCACACAGAATGCAGCTTTGAATAGATTCAGTCTGTCTGCTCAGTGGGGGGGGGGGGGGGGGGGGGGTGAGAAGACCTCAAGCTGCAGCCTAGTGACTCTGTGTGTTTTCAGGAGTCAAAAACTTGAGCGGATGAAGAAACATCAGGGACATGTTTCCCACTTTTACTTTCTCGCTTTTACGAAATAATGAGACCAAAGTGCTCTGGCCTGGATATGCTTCCTGAAAAGCTCTTAGAATTCACCAAAACTAAGTACAAGCTCATTTGCAAAGAACCATTCATTCTCCAATAAATGTAACATCACCATGAAAAAAAAAAACCCTGAATATTTTTTATAGTGTGTTCATGATTACTATGCAAATGCTGTTTTTCTATGATTGATCTAGATCCTCAGATGACAGTCAGCATCATGTTTGAGTCACTAACCATCAGAGTTTCTATTGAACGTCATCAAACAAACCTCCTACAGACAACAGTATTTCTTTCTAAACTAAAAACCTTCAAAGTTCCACATTATCACACATTTGAAAATGATCATTAGTCGATTTGCTGCATTAGGAGGTCATATTGACTGAAATCCAAATCTATTCCAATCAGAAACATCTTCATTTGTCACGTTCCATTTGAACATAGCAGCTTCACAGTTTTGGCATCATCGAACTCACCGGCACCATGTTGGTGAACGGACCTAACATCAATGTCAGACCTCTGATATCCAGTTAGGATGTCCGAGGACTGATTCCCATATTTGGTTTTCTTTGGATGCCCTTCCTGACACAACCCTTATCTGGGCTTGGGACGGGTCCAATGAGACCCTGGCTTGTGGCTACATTGAGACTACGATTCCTGACTTGGCTAAGTCCTTCATTCGTGTCTTGGCAGTTGTTCTGGGGTCTTCAGAACATGTCCTCACTTCCCTGCTTACTGTTCTCATGCTGTCCTCTGTACTGCAGTCACACAACACCTTAGGCACACTGCACCATGGGCAGCACCGTACGTTTTGGAGAAAATGTAAGACTTTTAAGTCTGCCTTATGGTCGTGAAAACACGGTTAGTTTCTCCTGTCTCCAAGCTTTTCTTTCTATTAAACCTGTGTAACAAACAATGTAGGACATTAGACATCAGATAAAACAACAATCATCATTTGAAAACATTGCATTCAGAGGAAGGTGAGAAACTCGGAGGATGACAGTAGATTGAAAACTTTTTGTTTGAGAGAATTCAGGCCAGATCTGTATAAAAATGTAAAAAAACGTGGCACCACTAAACCCGTTTTTACTCCAGTTGTGCGGTGGTGTGGACTCATAGCGATGGCACTTTGATTACAAACCCGATCAGGTCTCCTGAATGCCCCACGGTCCGGTCCGGAGGCAACCAGCTGCACCGCGGTGCAAACTGTCCACTGTGGCCCCACTTTCATGTCTGTGAGACACAGGCTGTTCTGCAAAGGTGATTATTTTCACCGGATACCAAACGTAGGTGGAACGTTTACTCCATGAGGCTGTCAGTGGTACTGCACACACCCCAGGAAAAACATGCCACTTCACCAGAGGAGACAGGTGTATGCTTTCACAATGTGAGGCTTTTATTGAGGAAATGAGCTCCAGTTGTAGCTTTACTTTCTCTTCCCTTTTGCTCAAACTGGGATTGCCTAAAACCTGACAAACATCCTAACTGTGTGGCACTTGACTGTTTTCTTGTGTTTTCACTATTAGGATTTAAGCCTTTTTATTGAAGATACAATATAGTAGTGATATTGGAGATGGGCTGAGCAGACTGTAGGCACAGAGCGTGCTCACTGACATGTACAGGACTCCAAAAATCAAGTTGGACGTTTTATTATTAACACTCTGCTGCGTCTTTTCATGTACGAGTGCACCAACGTCTTTCCAGGCTGCTGCAGGGTTGCATGGCTTTTCTTCTGCCTCTGATAAGTTTGTGTTACTTCAGCTGGACCTCTTGAATCATTAAACCTCCCGACCTCCACCTTAGCCAAATGCCCCACCCCCAGCACTTCTGGCTGCTTCTTTGCAGAGCTCTTTCCTCTGAGTGCTAGACTGTTAGCAGACAAACCGTGTGCATCAATTGAATGAAAGTTCAAAAAAGTTCGTCCCTTTTGGAAAGCAGGATAGTGTGAGCGTCTACAGTAATGATAGATTTCAGGGTTTCCTTTTTTTACCCCCACACAAAAACACCCCACTCTGCATCCACCCTTCTGCTCTGCTGAACCCACCTGCCTGACCACAGCTTCAATTCAGGATCCTTCACACACAGAGCTGGTTTATTGCATTAGTCATTAGTCACTAATCACCATCATTTTATTGCAAAGCCCTTGTTATCCGTCCAAATGAGGCCTGACCAGCAGTTTGTTAAGTGAGGAGGAACTCAAACGTGGAGCCCTTCATGTTTTGCTGCAGCATTGCTCAGTTACTGGACAGGGTGGCCCCCGTCGCTTGGCTCCTCAGCACCTGTGTTTACTTTGGGGCCGTGGCCCCCGTGACCCAGCAGCAATCCTTCACTCAGTCAGAAGATGAAGTGAGGTTTTAGCCTGCAAATATGTGCTGTCCCTGCACTTTTACCACAGTGTGATTCCTCCAAGACTCGGATTATGGGGCATGAGCCAAACTAGCAGGATAAATTACAGTCTTCTCCCAAACTCTAGCGAGCTTTGACCCCCCCCCCCCCCCCCCCCCCCCCCCACACACACACACCGTGATACCAAGTACAATGGAAAGCCGAGCATGACTGTTTGTTGTGGCTTTTTTCTCTCCAATGATTGCATCTGGCAAAGAGCCAGGAATGTAGAATAAACTGAAAGCAAGTTAGTCAGAAGAATCTTTGTCAGTAGCTGCAAAGCCTTTTAAGACCATAAAACATCTAAGCTTAAATGTCTGCTTCCTTCATGCTTTTAAACTTTGACCATGTTAAAGACTTCTAAACCTAATGCTTTGCACACTTCCACCCTTCTCTTTATTTTCGTCTTTCCTGCCGCCATTTTGGGAAGCTGCTTTGTTGCTACATGGCTGCTATATTTTGCACAAATGAACATGGATTAGCTTGCAGCCCTGATGGTTTAACCCTAATTAATCATTAATTTGATATTTAATTCATGCAATTCATCTCATTGGTGTGATCCAAAGGCCTCCCCTACCCCTCTGGCATCTCCCTATTCCTCCAATATTGGGGCGTTTGGAGGGATAGGGGTGTCCAAAATAGGCGGAGGGATACAGAGTCCTCGTCCCCGTTGCACTGTGCAGGTAAAAGTTATAAAACTTATGCTGTTAGACATTTCCAGAACACTGGCAGCTACTGGCTAATGTTAAATGACTGGCGACTATTGATGACGTCATCGAGTGGGAGTGACGTCCGAATTAGAAGACACTATTTTTCTTCATTTGGAGGGCTAAGTGTATGGAGAAACCGCAGGAGAAGAGGAAGAATTCGGATTCGGACAAACTTTCCTTACTTCCATTGTGTATAACTGTTTTCCTCCCTGTAGTTCATCAGCATTCCACTAGGGGGAGCAGAAGGGCTTTCCCTGCTTATTTCAAACCGGCTGCTTGGGTGATGTCTCAAAAACACTTTTGGCGGGAAAAGTTGAGCAAATTTTCAAAACTTTATGGTGAGAAAAACTCATCTATTGTTATTGATTTTTTTTCACTGGCTGTATTGAAAAAATACAAAATGAGTCGATGTCACACCACATTAAAAATGTGTGGATGAAATTTGTGGAAAAGGTGTTTCTTCCTCAACACTCTTGTCAATATTTTTGCATCTTAAATTAACATAGTTGTAAGCAAAATTCATCAATCACCCAACGTATCATAATTGATACCATCTACTGTGTATCTCATTAATAAAAACGATATTGCAGATTTTATTAAAGGATTAAAAAAACATCTAGATTCCTAAATATCTAAATTTTGTGTCAATTACAGGTTGTGGTGCGCTTTATATATTAAATACGGTGGCCCTGAGGTGGAAATTGAATCAACCAATCACTTGACATAGACATTTTAAAGATCACAGCGACAATTAAAAAAGCAGAACAAACACAAAAAAACAGCTTTACATTTTAGAAAACAAAACAAAATTCAAGAAACCAAACTTAAAAAATGAAAAATAAAAACATTCTGCAAAGACAAAATGAAATGTTAAAAACGAGTCACATTGAGAGACCGGACTTCACTGATTGGATGATGGTGTTCAGTGTCGCTTTATGTCAAATAACCTTCAAATGAAATGTTGGACTATGGGGACAAAACTTGCTCCCTCTGTGGAAAAAAAAAGTACACAAATGAGATTGATAAATGATTTAACAACTAAAGGAAGCAAAGCAAACAAACAAAGGTGTTTGCAGATGGCTCCTGCCTGGACTTTTTAAAGGCTGTGACGGCTTGACGTCCTCTTGTGGCCTCACAGCTCCAGAAGCAGAATCTCAGCCTCATCCTCATCACATGGGTGTGTCAGTGTATGGTGCCATCACAACACCATAAACACAAAACAAAAGCTTCAAATACCGCAAACCAAGAAGAAAACAACACAACAGAAGACCTGGTGTGGGTGAAGCCAGAGGGACTGATTAAGAAACACAAATGTGGTGATTAAGAACTAAAACCACGACGAAGGGGAAGCAGGAAAAACAGAACCAAGACAAGAAGGTCTAAACACAAAAACATGGTCCAGAAAAATAAAAACTAGAAGAGCCTAGACTAAAAGTCACAGTTCCAACAGCACCCACCAGCTGAGAACCAATCAGGCGCTGGAAATGCTTCCCTCAGTAATTTCGTTGTAACAAGGCTCTTGTGTACAATGATATTAAAGGATTCTGATTCTGATGCATCACAGCCTTCTCCTCCAATGACCATTGGGTTTTCCATTTTAGCAGCTTATTTGAGTGTACTGTATGAAATGTTCTTTATTAATGAAGTAAAATGTACTGACTAGATGTAGAAGTTTCTGATGTAGAAGTTTCTTCAGAATTTGAAAGAACTGAAGTGGCCAAAAGCTGTTTACTGCCACTAAAATGTGGATCTGATAAATGTTTGCAGTTCTGGATGAGAGCCACATTTCTGTAGCTCCTGCTTCAGTGTGAACTGTTCAAATATTACTGCTGGTGTTTTTTCAGGTGTGGATTCATTTCCCTGCGCCAAAAATCAGCCTTTCCAGGGAAGCAGACTGACCTCTATGCTAATACATTAGAATGTAGCGTGTTTCAGAGAGATTTGACCTGCTATCTGTGTTTGTTATGCAGTTGATTTGAATGTGCTCTGAGATATCCTGTTAGAGGACAGGCATATGTCTGACTGAGAGGAACAAAGCAAAGTTTTTTGAATGTAAGTCAATGAGGGGCAGGGCTCTGTTCTGACGCTTCAGCATGTTGAAGGTTAAAAATGAACTTTGAGACTTCATGTGACAGAATCTTTTTCAGGTCACGAGATCATTTCAAGCCGTTTCAGTGTATTTTTTTTCCAGGACACTGGCAAGTGCAGGAAAAGAGCTCAAAGATAACTTCCTGGAAGCCCTGGCAGAGCGCATGCTGCCCCACCGCAGTGGGAAAATGACTGGGAGTTCGTTATTGCAGCCCTCCAATTGCTACGTAATGGGATTCCCCTCAAATATTTTTGCAATTCCATTAGGATGGGAACAAAATCCATATTGTGTTAAGTTGAGTGGAAAGGCAGGCCCCTCAGTGCCCCCCCCAGAGTGCCTTCCCATTGCAATGGGAGCCAGCTGCCTGCCCCTTTCCCACCCCTGACTCTGTTTTACCAAACGGCCTGTTCAAGGTGTGATTCCTCCACTAAAACCACAAGGATCCCTTAAGAATGTCTTTGTGCTAAAGTCCTGAAGCACAAACATTACACGGTGTGGTTCCCACTCTAACTGTGACTGTGAGGCCCTGCTCAAAGGTAAGGGCAGCAGGGTAAGCCGCTACGGCTCAGACGGTTCTCTGTGTTTAACAGTAATGCAGCTCCAGATCATTCTGAGAAAAGGACTTTTGAGGAGCAGCAGAGAGTCAAACATCACACTTTCCCTGTGAAACAGTGCTTTTCCTGATCTACTCAGTCCGTCAGAGACCCTGTCCTCTGCAGCTAAAGAGCTCCCATTTGGGTTATTGGGACTCGTGCTTTGCTGCTGCTGCTGTGGATAGAAATAGTCCAAACAGTATTTGGGGAGATTTTTAAAAACATCAACAGCAGAGAGAAGTCGAAACGCTCGGGCAGCATGAAAATGACAAGAAAGGAAAACGGTTAAATGGTTCTGCAGCATTAGGAAAAATCAATGACAGAAAGATTTTATTGGGAAAAGACACATTGAATTGAAGCATGAATAGAAATGACAGGATTGCACTGTTAGTGTGTCATTGTTTTCCTTTCACCTTTCTTTTTCTTGAACATGACGGTTCTAAACAGGACTCTGGGGTCTCGGCTTTTAAGAACATATATGTTACGTTAAGTGAAAGAATGAAGTCATTATCTGCACAGGAAGGAGGAAATGAATATTCTTTAGAATTTGAAGTTGGGCCTGAATTACCAACCATGGCATATCTACAGAATATGGACCCTTTATTTAACATTGTCACCAGTTCTAACAGTTTATTAATACGTTTGTATTCATATTTGTACCACTGTGCTGTTACTTTAAGCCTACTTTCAAGTCAGGCGTCTCTTTACATTTTTATTTTAATGATCACTCCTTTCAAATTTCTGTAGAATGTTTCTAAATGTTGCCAAACATTTACAGAAGGGAGCCTTTAACCAAAATATTCGGTCCCCAAAATGTGTCTCATCGAGTGTTCAGCAGTTTAGGTTTGGTCCAGCTGCACCTGAAGGCCTAACGCTGAGCGTGTCCGATTATTGGTAGGTTGACGGTGGGACTGAACGGGACTGAAGCTCCTATCTGCTGTTAAGTCTTCGATTCGCTCCCACTGAGCCGTTCCAGCTTCTCATATCAGCACATTTTTACTGCACTCTGATACAAAGCACTGCTTGTTCAACACATGTTTTCAATTTTTTAATGTTTGCACAATTTTGTTATTTTAGGCATCTCATTTATAACAGCGAGCACCCCAGAGCGCACCTCTTTCACATGGTTTGTATAGAAGACGAGCATTTCTTTCAGTTTCTCTTCTTCATTCCATGACTTGCTCAATAGATGTGTTGATGTGACGGTGACTAACTTTTACTTTAGAAAATACTTTTCGCTGTGAAGATTCTGTCTTTCATATCACTCACATTCAAAACTGTGGATGCCTGAAAACTCAGGAGCCAGACTGAATACTATTCATTTTCTTCCGTTGTTACTGTGGTGTGCAGATGTACCCTGTTCTATCCTTCAAATGGGATGAATCTTTAAAGCTTTCAGGAACTTGCCTTCATTGTGTTTTTTTTCTTCACAGAGCTTGTTGCCAAAGCTGCTTAGCCTAAAGTCACATACAAAAGCTGCACCTGGGCAGCTTCAGCTTTATTTGTACTGGGTAAGGAGTCCTTTTTTCTCTCCAAATCAAATCCAGGTCACACCTGCACCGACTGCCTTAGGGTTCCCGTTGTCTGGAGGTTCTCATGTGAAGGCGGTGGGCTCCCTGCTTTGCTGCTTGTTTTAAGATATTTGCTGAAACTGGAGGACATCAGTGTTTCCAAACACAATTGATACAGCTTCAGGTAAAATGACAAACTAAAATGGACGTCAACATTTCTAGCAACTTCAGCCAAACGACCTGAAATCAGGGAGACAACTGCAGAGCCTTTTGTTGTCTTCTGCAAACTTTATTTTGACCAATACAAATTTTACAACCTAAAAAAATGTGTGAAAAGCCAGAGGTGTGGACTCGAGTCAGACTCAAGTCACAAATTTGATGACTTTAGACTCGACTCTGACAGCAGTTAGTCGTAACTTGACTCTGTTTTAAGCCTTCTGACTTCTGACAGACCTGCTATTTTGCCCAACGCCCAAAGATTAGAAAGTATGTTGACATAAACCGCGATTTCTGTGTCTCTGTGTATGAGTGCGTCTGTATGTTGGCTCAACATCCAATCAAATTAGGTCCACGTTGGATTGATCTGGCACCATCCAACCTATCAAATTGCAGGACAAACAATAAAGACAATCCGTCAAAGCGCCAGTTCGTGTTTGCCAGTGTTATTACATTCTGGTATAAAAGTTATGAAGGTTTAAAGAAAACCGACAAAGACTCAACAACCACCAACTTCGTCCGACTCCTGAAGTTGCACAAAGACTGTAAGGGATGCTAGCTTATCAGACAAATAACTGCCAGCTGCAGTTAAATGGATGAGACTTAAAACTCTCATTGTGCAGCCAGCTCATTGTAATCACAGGCTGGCCACAGGTGATTTAGACATTCTCACCCCCCATTGAAAATGACCCAGCTGCTGCAGCAGGTAAGGGCCTGGGTTTCATAACCTGTCAATGGGCGGGACGCAGGCGTTGACTGTATATTAGACATGCCCAATCACAGCAACTAACGCAGAAAATGGTCAGCATCACTGCCAGGGCCTTGAGCCGGTCCGGTTGAGGCCCCGGGGTTGGTTGGAGGCTTCCTGGAGCTAAGCTTTAGTGTTAGGACACGCCCCTTTCTCCAGCAGCAGGAAACCTTGCCAGGTAGAACTGATTCCTCTCACCTGTGTTGCAGCCTGTTTAGCTGCTGCTCAGTGCCAAAAGTCACTGAGAGTCTTGATCCAGAGGGGTGTTCACTGCTGTTGTTTTTGTCGTCTTTCTTTGTGGCCTTTCTGATGAGACTGAGTTTTACTTTGGATCCCCAGACCCTAGAATGTTTTCTGTTTGTGAAGCTGAAGCTTTAGATTGATCCTAGATTCCCTGGTTGTATGTGTCTCGCTCTCTTTCTCCCTGTCTCATCAAACTCAGTTTTCATAACAGACTCTCAAGGAACCTTTTCCTATTTAAAATAAAGCTTTCTGTATTTTCTGTTTCTAGTGGTGGGCATCTGTGGGATTTAACAGACAAAGGAGTTCAATCTGCTGCAGGTGGTCTAAAAGTAAAGGTTGGAAGTCTGTTATCATAAACTTCATAAAGCCACTTTAGTTGTATTTTTGACTCTTGACTGTGACACAATGTCACAAATGTTAATGAAAATACCTCAAAATTAGGCTTTTTGCAGCATTTTGGGCATAAAAGGAGATAAACTGATAGTGTGGCCCCCGTCCTCCCTCTGGAGCATCCTCAAGCCAAATATCTCTGAGGGTGGGGGGCAGTTCACATCCAAACAGCAGCTCTGGGAGGCTTTTCTGACGTCCTTCAAAGAAATTCAAGCAGAAAGTCTCCAAACATCAGAAGTTCACTGGAAGCCAGACTTGTGAAGCTGCTCCAAAATAAGAGGCCCTATGTTCAAATGGAACGTGACGAATGAAGATGTTTCTGATTGGAATAGATTTGGATTTCAGTCAATATGACCTCCTAATGCAGCAAATCAACTAATGATCATTTTCAAATGTGTGATGATGTGGAACTTTGAAGGTTTTTAGTTTAGAAAGAAATACTGTTGTCTTTAGGAGGTTTGTTTGATGACGTTCAATACAAACTCTGATGGTTAGTGACTCAAACATGATGCTGACTGTCATTTCCATGTCATTAGATTCAGAAAAATCACAGAAAAACAGCCACCTCCACCAAAGCTCAGGTCCTCTACACAGCAAAAAGTGGAGTGTTGATTCAACTCCCACAGAGTTAATTTCAACACTTTTTCAGGGTTTATATAGCTCCACACTTTACGGAGTTAAATTAACATTTTCAAAATAGTTGAATCTTTAACACCCAGTCAGAGTCAATAATTTAACTCAATTAATATGTTAAATTAACACCGAGTCAGTCTGGAGTGTTGATTCAACTCCCACAGAGTCAATTTCAACACCTTTTCAGGGTTTATATAGCTCCACACTTTACGGAGTTAAATTAACATTTTCAAAATAGTTAACTTATTTAACACCGAGTCAGAGTCACTTGTTTAACTCAATTAATGTTAAATTAACACTGAGTCAGTCACTTATTTAACTCAACAAATATGTTAAACTAACAGTCAGAGTTCCTTCTTAACTCACTAAACTTAGCAAGACACTAAAACTATCCAAAAGTGTTTTTTAATCCAATACTATAATACGATAGAACAGTTGAAATTATTTAACCGACAATGAAATACTTCCCAAAAGATTTAATTTAAAAAATATTTAATATTTCACTCTCATGCAGTTAAATAAAACATATTTCATGACAGAATAAGACAACAAAACAACTTGAACTTTGGTCCAGGATGATAACCATGTTCAACTCTTATATGTGAAATCAACTGCTGGGACAAACTTTCTTGCACAAAAAACATGAGCATTTTGATGAAAATGCCTTTAATTGCCTTGACTTTAAATCTGGGTTGTGAGAAGCACCTCCTGGATAAGGAGTTTGGCTCTCATGTCTCTAACTCTTGGTGAAACCTTCATTTTACCCATATCAATATTATAAACTGTTGTCTGCAAAAAGGTGTAGAAATTCAGAAGTGCACCATCATAAGACACACTGAAAACAAAATGAGCTTTGAAAAAGTTCATCAAATGCCAACAAAGGAGCGGTTTGCCTGGCATGGGATGAGATGGTTGTCAATGGAGATGTAGAATCTGTCGATGTTCCTCTTTTCGCGACCAACGGCAAGGAGGTACGGCTGATGGTGGTGCTGATTCTGAAGATGCTCCTCCAAACTGCAGCAAGACTGAGGTTTAAAAGGGACATTGGACACTCAAGTCAGAAATAGCACTGCACAAGTGAACACAAACATTCTATGTTAAAGGAAACTTGCCTAAGATTTGTTTCATTTATCTATTTACCAGTTTTACACATGATCAAAATTAACAAATGTAAAATTACCTTGAGAAAGTCAACTTTTTCAACTGCATCAGAGGCGCTGATTTTTGGATACTTTGGCCCCCCAGGTGGTGGTGGAAGATATAACAGCAACAAAAGCGAGGCCATCTCTGCGTCATGAGCTATGGAACAAAGAATGAATCAATAAAGACTTAAAACAATGATCATTAAAAGTGCAAAAAGCAGTAACTCTGTTGAAAATGTTGAATATTTTTAAAACTCTGCATGTCTGTAGACGATATGTGCCGCAATAAATAATACAATGACAGTAAAAAGTACAAAATGTTAAAGTATTGAATTGTAAACACAAGAGAGCAAAACTCACTCATTGTCTCATCACTGCCTTGTGGACTCTCTGCTGAATGCAACAGCTGACGAAGCTCTGGTGTGGAAGTGAGCCGCTTGGCCTCTTTGATAATGTTGCATCTAAAGATCGGGTCCCATTTCTGAAGCACCTCGTCATTAAACAAAAGAATGAAGTCTTGATTCACCTATGAGAAAGAAAATATACCACCAGCACAACACTTCAAGTAGTTCTCAACATACCACTGCATACTTACCAATCCTTTGGTATCCAGGAGTTTTGGGAAGATCCACAGGATGTCAAGCGCTTTGTCTGAGTCATTGACGAGTTTTTGTCGATGCTGAAACGTCTCTCTCATCTTTCGAAAAATTAGTGTAGTGTCTGTGGCATGGTTGAGCAAAGACATTGCCTCCTGACAAGCATCTCCATCCAGCTGCTGCTCCTCAACTACAACAGATCTCTGGAATTTAGGGCCCCCTGAGGAAAAGAACACATACACTTTATAGAAATCAGGTCCTAGTAGCTGATCAGATAGGTAAATGAAAAAAATACATATATAATTAAAGTCAGTCCAAGAAAATGTTCAACCAATCTAGTTAAGAGGAAAGTGGCTTTCTTATGTCAGACAAACAGACTACTTTCGTGAAAGAGGTGACGGCATGCAAACCTAAAACCCTCTTTGTTCTCTTCTACTACAGTAGCTGACATAAGGTAACCAGTTTGCAGATGTTTTACCTCCTCCTTGAGAAAGGCCAGTGAGGCTATATGAAAGGGTAGATTCTCGTCGAATCTTTTCTGGATTGTCTTAAGACGCCAATAAATGTATCCTGTACTGCTTGCAGCATCATAGAAGTGGTCCTGAAATGGAAAGACATTAACACTTATTGTGCATTGTCTGTCATTTTTAAGAATATCAGAAATCAAAATGCCCACGCAGAACCCAACAACACAAAACATAAATACTATCTCAACAAATATTACAATTATAATTATATATACATAGCCTTTCTTGGAGTATGGGTCTTTCAGGGATGGAAAAAGTGTCACTATCCCAAGAGCATATTCTTCTCCAACAGCTTTGGTGGGGATATGTCTGGGAAGAGATTTAATTGGGATTACTATAGTAATAGCTAAACAGTTTTGATTCTTTTTTTAAGTGTACAAAAACTGGGCACATTTACCTGTGTTTATCAGTCATGTGGGCCACTATTATATTGACCAGCTTTCTTCTGGTAGAATCTTTAAGAGTCTGTGATGTGTGATATTCTTCAAGGACCTCCTCACCACCGGAACTGGTTCCAAGTACAGCTTCGATCAAACTAGAGAAGACAAAAATTGTAATTAAACGGAAAATGACAAATGTTGACAATTAAAGATAAATGAGCTTTGTTACAACCTTTTTGCAGAAACTGCATTGATTGTTCCTTTAACTCTTGATTTTTTCCTTGGGATCTCATCTAGAAGTATAGTTGATGCACTTGCACTAGAACTAAAGCTCGAGTCAGACCATTCAGATGGAGAGGACAAGGAGCAATCGGTAAACTCTAGGAGAAAAAATAAAATTCAGAAATAAAAAAAAGACAGCTTTGTTCACATGTGGCAAATTTTTTGCATCTTGTTGGATTCCACATAATACTACAAATTGTTTTTTTTCTTTTCTGTAGACTGATTTGAGAGTTCAGGTTCCTCCATTTGTGACGGTGTGGCACCGTCAGATGACGAGGGGGGGCCACACCGTGTTTTATTGTTTGTGCATTTATGTATTTTATGTTTAAAATTATTACCTGTGGTGCCACCTGGGTGAGGATTAAGAGCCACGCCCCATGGGAGGGGCTCCTCATTTAAAAGGAGCATCACAGGTTAGAGAGAAGAGGAGTGACAGTGTGTGCTGCATGGCCATGCGTGTAGCATCAGTGTCGACAAATAAAGGCAGTTCCTCCTCACCTTGGCTCCTCTGCATCCTTTCTCGGCGGGACCCCGTCACATATGGTGTCAGAAGTGGGATCGCAGAGGGGCCACATAAAGGTGAGCACTGCAGGTGGCGAAAAGAGAGGAGTGACAGAGTGCTATGTGCTGCGTGGTCCTGCGCGGTGCTCACAGTGTCGGAAATAAAGACAGATCCTCCTCACCTTGGCTCCTCTGCATCCTTCCTCGGCGGGACCCCGCCACATATGGTGTCAGAAGTGGGATCGCAGAGGGGCCACAAAAAGGTGAGGACGCAGCGGCGTGGTGGGGACGACGATTCCCCAGCAGCCCTAACTCTTCTCCAAGCAGTCCATCCTCTGAGGAAGAGGGGGTGGATCCGGGTCGCCTCGTCGGAGCGTCAGGCCTGGCCAGGGGCCCGGAAAGAAACACTACGGCGTCCAACTCGGCGCCCATGGCGAGCGGCGGACCACGCGGACAGCAGGGGTGGACCGCCGGAGCACAGAGACGGCCGAAGGCGGGACGGGCACGCCGCCGGTTCCACTGCCGCGGATGCGGGCGTTGGAGGCCTGCGCGGAGCTGGACAGGGGGCGGACCGACGTCTACCGGGCCGTCAGTGGAGTGCTCCGGGAGTGGCGTTACAACTCGCCTGTAACCTGCTGTCGGCGGCTCCGATCGGCTAGGGTGCCATCTGTAAGGAGACCAGCGGGGGCGTGTGGCCGATGGAAGGGCCTTTGCCGGGGCTGGGAACGACCGGAGCGGGCACCGAGGAGCGGATCTGAGGGGTCGCCGTCGTGGAGCAGCAGCAGCCCGTGCATCCATCCGACGCGACACGGGGATGTGTCTGGCGGTTCGGCGTGGGGAATGTGCGGCGGCGGACTGCTGAGTGGATTGCCGCACATCGTCAATCCCTCAGAGGAGGGGGATGGTGTGACGGTGTGGCACCGTCAGATGCCGAGGGGGGGCCACACCGGGTTTTATTGTTTGTATTTTGTATGTTATGATTACCACCTGTGGTGCCGCCTGGCTGGGATTGAGAGCAACGCCCCGTGGGCGTGGCATCCCACTTAAAGGTGAGCACTGCAGGTGGCGAAAAGAGAGGAGTGACAGAGTGCTATGTGCTGCGTGGTCCTGCGCGGTGCTCACAGTGTCGGAAATAAAGACAGATCCTCCTCACCTTGGCTCCTCTGCATCCTTCCTCGGCGGGACCCCGCCACAGCCGGTCAGGAGGCTATACCACAATCCCACCCTGAGCTTGGGTACACAGCCCAAACAACTACAGATGTGCTGAGCGAGGCAGCGACTGACCTGAAAGACAAGATCATGTCTAGAATGACCACTAGGCAACCCCGACACCAGCTGCAATGGTTAGTTGATGTACCGTCTGAAAGTCTTATGGAAACTGTGAATGAAGCATTGAGGGCAATTCCTACCACAACAATCACAGAAACCAATGAACTGGTTTACACTTTAGCAGCAGCGATCCTTGAGATGCTTGGCTATAAGAGCACCCATGGAAGAAAACAATACCCACCATGGAAGCAACGGTTAGAGGCCAAAATCAAGGCAACTCGGAAGGATGTGAGTAACCTGACAGAGGCTCAAAGAGGTACAATGAGAAAGCAAGTACCTAAGAAATACAGCCAGATGCCCATACCTGAAGCACTGGAAACTGCCAAACAAAGGGTCCTAGCCTTAGCAGCCGCCTACAGAGGTACACAACAGACAATGAAGCCAAACGGATAAACAGGCTGTTCGCAACTCAGCCTGCGAAAGTGTGCGCTCAGTGGCAGGGTCAAAACAGCCGAGCAGACCCACCAAGGCTAGAAACTGAACAGTACTGGAAAAACATATGGGAGAAAGAGTCAGCATATAACAGCAATGCCCAGTGGCTGGTCTCTCTGAGAAAAGAACATAGCAACCTCCCTGAACAGAATCCAGTAACCATCACAGTGGCAGACATCCGAGAAAGAGTCTCAGGTATGAAGAACTGGACAGCACCGGGCCCTGACATGATACATGCCTACTGGCTAAAGAAGCTCACCGCACTCCACGAGCGCCTGGCAGCACAAATGAACCAGCTGCTAAGAGATGGGACTCACCCCGAAAGGGCCAACGGAAGGGCGAACGATCCTAATCCAGATGGATCCCTCAAATGGTGCAGTCCCATTCAACTACCGGCCAACCACCTGTCTGTCCACAACATGGAAGCTCATGTCAGGCATCATTGCAACCAAGATAAATAGGCATATGGATCAATACATGAGCAACACACAGAAGAGCATTGGCAGAGACTCCAGAGGAGCCAAACACCAACTCCTGGTTGAAGGAACAGTCGCTCAAGACTGCAAGTCACGACACACCAACCTGTGCACAGCCTGGATTGATTACAATAAAGCCTATGACTCAATTCCACACACGTGGATCACTGAATGCTTGGAGCCGTACAACATCAACAGGCAAATGGCAAATGGCAACCTGGAGCAGGCAACAAGGAAAGCTGCAACAGCTAAATACCTCCACTGAGTAAGGCAAGTCCTGAGAAGCCAGCTCAATGGCAAAAATAAGACCCGGGCAATAAACAGCTACGCACTGCCAGTTATCAGATACCCTGCAGGAATAATAAGATGGCCAAAGGAAGAGATACAGACCACGGATGTTAAGACACGAAAGCTCCTCACCATGCATGGAGGGTTCCATCCCAAATCAAGCACCCTGAGACTGTATGCTAGCCGCAAGGAAGGAGGCCGAGAACTAGTGAGCGTAGAAGCCACTATCCAGGATGAAACATCCAAGATCCATGAGTACATCAAGCTCAAGGCCCCAACTGAAAGTGTGCTCAGTGAATGTCTCAGGCAATGGAGAGCAGAGGATACAGTGCTGGAGGACAGATCCTCATGGGAGGACAAACCCCTGCATGGGATGTACCACCGGACCATAACTGAAGTGGCTGATATCAAGAAGTCCTACCAATGGCTAGAAAGGGCTGGCCTACAGGACAGCACTGAAGAACTCATCCTGGCAGCTCAGGAACAAGCCCTGAGCACCAGAGCCATAGAGGCTCAGATCTACCACACCAGACAAGACCCAAGGTGTAGATCTATCACACCAAACAAGACCCAAGGTGTAGATCTACCACACCAGACAAGACCCAAGGTGTAGATCTACCACACCAGACAAGACCCAAGGTGTAGATCTACCACACCAGACAAGACCCAAGGTGTAGATCTACCACACCAGACAAGACCCAAGGTGTAGATCTACCACACAAGACCCAAGGTGTAGATCTACCACACCAGACAAGACCCAAGGTGTAGATCTACCACACCAGACAAGACCCAAGGTGTAGATCTACCACACCAGACAAGACCCAAGGTGTAAAACTACCACACCAGACAAGACTCAAGGTGTAGGCTGTGCAAAGAGGCACCTGAAACAATCCAGCACATAACTGCAGGGTGTAAGATGCTGGCAGGGAAAGCATACATGGAGCGCCACAATCAAGTGGCTGGAATAATATACAGGAACATGTGTGCAGAATATGAACTGGAAACCCCAAGGTCAAAATGGGACACACCTCTGAAGGTGGTAGAGAATGAGAGGGCAAAGATCCTGATCCAGATCCAGACTGATAGGATGGTGATGGGGAACCAACCAGTCATTGTAGTGATAGATAAAGAACAGAGGAAAGCCGTTGTGGTGGATGTGGCAGTGCCAAGCGATGGGAACATCAGGAAGAAGGAACATGAGAAACTGGAGAAATACCAGGGACTCAGAGAAGAACTGGAGAAAGCCTGGAAAGTGAAGGTGACAGTGGTGCCTGTGGTAATTGGAGCACTGGGGGCAGTAACCCCCAAGCTGGAGGAGTGGCTACAACAGATACCTGGAAAGACCTCAGACCTCTCAGTCCAGAAAAGCGCAGTGCTAAGAACAGCTACGATACTGAAAGATCGTAGAACAAAAGAACAGGAACAGCTAAGATACTGCAGGACCCTCAAGCTCCCAGGCCTCTGGTAGAGGACCCCAGCTTGGAGGAGAAACCACCCTTGGAGGGAGAGAGGGGCTTTTTTTGTTTTTATTTAAGTGCGATAAAAAGTGAAAATGCACACTTCGTAGGCCATTAACCCGCTTATACCATGGTCACTTACAAAATAAATAAATAGTAACCAGTTTTTAGTCTTTAATTCTTGTTTCCTTTCCAATTTTGATCGCTTTTCTCACAAAAAGCGAACTATTAGTAACGTAACATATAGTCCGCGTCGCGCCACACCACCGCTGCAGTCAAGATTCGGTGATATGTATATATATGATGATCTTTCCGATGGGTTGAATAAAGCATCAGTTCAGAGAGAAGGTTCTCCTCTTACCGCTTGATTTTGTCCAAATGATGAAGATAAAGGTCGTTTGAAAGAAGCCGGCGCAGTGATACAAATCATTTGAGCTAGGTGACCGGAACTTCTTTTTTCACTGTGAGGTTATCCTCTGGTATGTTGCTTTTTAATGCACACCAAGCAGACAATCAGAATCGAGTATTCACCCGGACCATGGTATGAATATGTATATTATATATAAATAATTAGCTGAAGTTAATGAAATTTTTCCAAATAAATGTTTCTAGTCATGTTCGCTGTTTTATTGTAACTCGAATTAAGCAACTCTTGGATGTCTGAAATAAAACATTAAACTGCTTCTGTTTTGATCAAATTACTTTTCCATCGACAGAAAAGAAACAATTCATAATTTCAACAATGTTGGCTGATGGAACATTTCTCTCTTTTAGCATTCATTCATTCTGTTGAGGAGAATTTTTTTTTCTAAACAGAGGAGTTTGTGAAAAGGTCACGTTGTTCCAGAGCTTTTTGACTCTTCAGAAATGATTTTCAGGCCGCCAGCCTTTCAGTCGTGGAATTTAGCAGGTTGGCCTTTGCAGCATGTCTCATGCCCGGAGGGGACATCCCGCATAAAGGAAGTGTTTGTCTTTGGTCTGTGGACCCAGTAAGTTCTGTATTGATAAGCTCCTGTCGGTATAGATAATAAGGTGGTCAGTCATGCAGCCCAAAGATCAAGTATAGCAGTGAAATTAAAGAGGAATTCCCAGCCCTATTGCATTTCAAGCCATGTGTGTCCTCTTGCCCTCTCCCTTTGTCCTTGTCATGGGCAGTAAAAACAACAATGGCAAGGTGGATTTCAAAGCAGAAAGACCAAGGTGGACAGCCTTTAAAAAGACGAGTCCTGCGGGGCTATCATGTGACCTTGACTTGAATGGTGTCACAGACTTGTGGAGAGGTGGGAATGAGGCCTCAGCAGTTCATATCCCTCTTTCAAGTGGACCAAAAAGAACTTTTTGTGTTGAGAGTAGTGCATTGTGATATATTGGATTGATTAAAATGGATCTTAATCAGGTATGAATTAGGCATGAAGAACTTCAAAGACAATGCCCTTAAAATCTTGACACAATAACTTAAATAAAAACTGTTAAATTCCAAGCATAAATCCTAATCCCCCCACACACACACATACACAAACGCACACACACATACACTCTCACAAAACCTGGTTTGACTGGGACAAAAGCTCAGATCCAAGTGACCTGATCTTAGTCTCCAAACGTTCACCTACTTATGCTTCAGTTCTGACATGTTATATTTGTCTGAATGGAGAATGGTATCTTCCAGCTGCAGAAGCCAAATCAAGCAGGAAAATGATGTGAGGAATCTGAAAGCTCATGTAGGTGGTACTTTTTGGCACTGGAAGTCTGGATAATACCCCCTCTCATGGTTATTCTGGGCTGCCCAACAGCTGCTGTTGTCCAGGTAGATCAATCCAAAAACGTGGCCCCTGTCCTGCTTTCAGAACAAATACAAAGGGTTACACTGTTCCTAAACTTTGTTTTTTTCCAACTTAAGCAAATTTTTTAACCCCACATTTGAGCTCAGATCATCATCCCCATTAAACATCCATGACTGTGAGGGGCTAGAGTGTCTGTGGAGAGAGGGTGCTGGTGTCATCTCATCCAGTATCAAAAGAAGTCTCTTATTTAACTATGGTCGTCTGAGATTCTGGGTAAAACGTGACCAGCAGTCATTGAAGAAGAGACAATATTGACAGATTTATAGAGTATCAAAGGATTTTACTTTTATTTGTTTGAAATACTACAGGTTTATTGTGAACCTCCCAGAAAAGCATGGTTAATAATGGACCATAGATACACAATAGCATTTACCGTTCAATCTGTTGATGTTTTGTTTTGTGTTTGTAGCTTATATACCTGCTTCAGAGACAAAAAGCTCAATTGTTTTGTAGCTCTTCCAGTTTGTTTGAGCACTGCAACAAAAAGACAGAATACCGGATATATCTAGTCATTTTGATCTGATTAAATTAATTTAGACTCATTTTGACTCATGATTGTTGGTCTATTCAGACTGAAAATTTGTTCCGGATTTTTTGGGGAAATGAACTCTGGTTTACTTTGAAGGGTCTATATCCTGCTCAGTGTTAACTATATCCATAAATATGTTACCTTTGACACTCTAAAGGACAAATTATTTATGAAATATCAGTTATTTTTATGAACTCTAAGTAAAACGACTCAATCTCTGAGGCTCCTCCTTTCACTCTTGTGGATGCTGCCCATTTGACAACGCATCGTAGAGCCGGCCTTGGCAGCGTGTCTGCGTTTCTCCCATGGAAACAAACAACATTCTAACTTTTGCAAAGATGGTTGTGCATATTGTGTATCTGCCTTCCGTTTCTTCCATCACAGACAGAATGGGGATGGCTAACGGGCTCATTGTGTGGTGAAATTCAGTCATTAATGCAGACAACACCAGCAGATGAGCATTTCCATTTCCAGATGGATTGAAATTATGAGGACGTTGTATTGTGTTGTGTTAGGGTTAGAGGGTAGAGAGTTAACTCTAACCCTAACCCTTTCAGAGGGGTCACGGTTAGAGTTAACCCAAACCCTCTGAAAGCACTGAAAGTTTCTTTTCTCTTTGAAGCATCAATCTTCGTTTCCAAAATCCTCTTCTTTTTCATTTCATTATACATTTAATGCACAAAAATATTTCTGAAATTACTCTATAATACATTTCAAGAAAGAGGTGTCTGGATCGATATTGGTGACACTAGCCTGTAATTATTTAGTACGGGATCAATACCTAAACACTAAACACTCGGGGTCTGCATGACCCAGGGGGGTCTTGAAGGAGCCCGGCTACTATTAGAGACCGGCAACCGCTAGCTCCATGGAGAAAGTGTGTGTGTGTGTGTGTATGCGTTAGACTCTTCCTGGAGGGGGCGGTTCCTCACTTATCCACATCAAAATGTGAGGGCGCGCTTGTTTTAGTGGACTGGGAGGGGCTAGTGCTCAGAGAGCAGGTTTTAGAGGAAATGAATGAACATTATCATACATGTTAAAATGCACCACACATGCCTGCTGTGAACGTAGCATCACAGCCACCTAACAAACACGTCTGGAGTTCGATTTAAAAAAAAAAGCTTACCTGCGTCAGGACACAGGTAAGCTATTTACTGCTGGCACAAACGGTTCACCAACACATCTTTGAAGGCAGTAAAACAATCTATTGTTAAAAATCTGTTCTTGTGTGGCTCAGAGCCGGTCAGCTATCAGCTCTTTAGAGTAGATCCCTGTCAGCCTACAGAAACACTTCCACAGGAGTCTCCAAACCTTTCAGAAGTCCTGAAGCTCATTCTGCTGCCTCATTTAGAGATCTGCCTCCCCCCACAGCCCCCTTCCTGTCAGCTCCACAAACCCCTCGGTTACAGAAAAGTCTCGGGTCTGGCTGGTACTGCTGTTGGCTGAAAAAGTAGTCCAGCAAGTGATGAAGGAATCCATTTATGGTCAAAGCATTGATATCCAATCTGGGAATTCGACTAATGCTTCTCTGCTCTCAGCAACAGATGGAGAACATTCTTCAGAATCTTCTTTGTTTTATCACCACACACTGCTCTGCTCTGAGCATGTATTATTCCACCTGAGTAAATACTGGAGCACGTCTTCGTGCAGTGCACATGACTTCCAGAGGCGGCACCTTCCAGCCTGCTCCCTGTTCCAGTAAGTGTCTCATCTCCTCCTTCCATCCAAGAGCAAGTGCAGACGTTAGTGTTTTTCACATGAGAGAGCAGCTGCTGCTGACAGACGGTTTCTTATCAGGTCAATGTCAGAGTTTCTCTTTTCCATCCTCACCGTGACATGCCAAAGATCTGAGCTCACGGTTTCCACTTAAAAGCTTCTGAAATCTGAAAAAGATAAATTCTCCACATTTTTTCATGTCATTGTAATACATATGAACATGTGTATGAGGCTGAAGCCAAAGCAGAAATGCAGATGGTTCGAGTCCATCAACACGCAGGGACTGTAAATGGGTTACATGTGAGATATCTGCTCTTAGCGGCTGGAAGATGGTTTTCCTTAACGTTCATTTGGCATTTTCCCAATCAGGAAGAAAAGAAAAGAAAAAGCATCTCTGAGTTTTTGAACTGTGATGTACAACAGGTACATCTGTGTTTTATCACTGTGGGTTTTTTTACAATGCAGGCATGAAGAGGCTGTCCTCTTACTCAGATACAATCTGCTCATTACTTTTTATCCTTGTCATTTACTCTTAAGGAAAGAACTTCTTGTTCCCAGACGATAACAAAGGTGTGATCATTCTAATTTGTACTTCATGAAGATTTCACGTGTGTTTTCTCTGGCTGGTTGGTTGTGAACGAGAAATCGAGTGGAACTGTCAGGAAATGGGTTTGAGGAAAACACAAAGGATCAAAAAAGGAGGCACACTCCCACCCCTCAGCGCTTTAAGCGAGAAAACAGAAACATGAAGGTACCCATCCTCACACCATTCAACCTGCATGATTCAGTACTCCAGCAGGTTTTCCATCTTACTTTTATAAGAAACTAAATGAAGGAATTTTTTTATTTTCTACTTGTGCTAAATGCAATTTTAACAAAGACTATTTTAACTTGATTAGAACTTGAGGCTCCTCCCACACCTCTGCACTTTTATGCTTGCATTCACAAAAGTTTTTAAATGCATTTTGCTGCTTTAAAAAGGTTCTGCGGCATCTTCAGGAACCCTTAAAGTTTCCTGGACTTTATTAAATTGTTGGCTTTTATTGATCTTTCATAGATGAGACCAAAATAATCCGAGAAGAAGTGTGACTGAAAGAGTTTCAGGTTAGTGATTCTTGTGAGGAATTTCACTGTTTACATGGCAGAAAATGTGCTTTTTAGTTTGCTTATTTGGAAAGATCCTCATTAGCTACCACCTGGGTTTACTATTTCTCCTGTTGTGCTTTAACCGATTCATAAAGCACAAATAATATTGGCATTGTAAACAGCAGTCAGTGCAGCACTTCTCATCCAGAGTCCGGCCCTCTCCCAGTCTGCAGACAACAAGCATCTTTATTTCATCTTTACATAACAGTTTTGTTTGTCGTCGGGAAAACCCAGTCATAGTTACTCCTTCAAAGAGATTACATTCTGAATAATAGAACCCAGGGCTGCTCAATCAGGCCAGTCCAGGTTTTTCCCTCCCTGCTTGATCCTGAACTTTATTCACAACACACTGCAGAGAAAGCAGGAGCTCTCCCCCTGTTTTCTGGCAGTTGGTTAACAGTTTTTCATCTGTGGGAACTGGAAGGTAAAATCTTTCATGGCTCTTCTTGAAGAAGGAGTTAAACATATTTGCCTTAACGCAACAGTTATACTGAAAGCGCGAACACCCTTGATGGAGCTGCAGGCCCACTTGGATGAGAACTTTTGCACAGCGTCATGATGAATCGCTTCCTTTCTCAGAAGTGAATCCAGTTCCTGTTCAGGCTGGGTATCCTCTGTGATGGACTGCAAACGGGAACTCTGCTGCATGACAGCTTAGCTTTGAGAAAATGTTCTCAGCCTTCAGCATTCATCCGGGATTTCACAAACTTCCAAAATGTCAGAAACTCTTTTATAGCCTTATTACAGATTTAACTTTGTTGGTCTCATCAAAACAAAAACCTTTATTATTCGCCTCTACTGAGATGGAACAAGAACATCAGTGCCCACCTTTCAGGCAGAGCAGAAGATCCAACCTCCAGCTGCATGGATGACGTCTTTTTTTACTGTCACTATTGAAAGAATCCATTTTTTATCAAATCCATTGCTTGGTTATAATCTTTAAAACCTCAAAGATCCAAAAGCACAATATTCTTTGTCTCATCCAAGCATGGAAAGGGCAAAATGCAAAGACACCTTTTTCCGTAGCTGCAGCAGAAGGCAGACAGTCTAATGAACCATGAGCTCATTGCATTCAAATGAGTCTGTGTTGGTGGGTGATGCAGTGATGCTGTGATGCAGATTTCTATTAGAGATGCTGTGTCACCTTTTTATCAACATGGAGGAACTTTACTGAAAAACTGTCATGGTGCCTGTCAGACTCCTCCCCCTCCAGCTCTGCCTGCTCTGCTCCCTGATTGCCACCAGCTGACGCCACTCACCTCATCGACCATACTGCTTAAAAGGAGACTTTACTCATCAGTTCAACGCCAGATCGTTACCCCTTATGGTGACTATGCCTGGTCTTAAGTTTATGCTCTGCAAACTCTTGTCTTGTTCCAAGCCTCAAACTAATCATTGCCTTTTGTCTCAGGATTACCAGCACCTCACGAGTGACGTCAGCGCTCTCTTCCCTCCTGCTGCTCATAGACATCCTGAGGATCCCACGGCTCTCTTTAACCGCACTAAGCCCTCCAGCCACGCCACCAGCCGTTGTCAAGTCCGGACCTCACCCAGCTACAACTCCTACCATCGTCCTAGCAGGAATAATAAACCTTTTCTCGCCAAATCCCTCACCTGTCTTCCTTCTGGGTTACAGCATCTGGGTCCTCACGCTAGAGCGTCATGACAGAACAATCTGGCCATTCCCCGGACCCAGCTGACCCAGAAGAACTCCGCTTCGCCGTTAACCAACACAGTTTATATTTGGAACTCCTGTACAGCGCCATCTCCCGTGTCACCACAGTCCAAGAGGATCTTCTTTCACGTATCAACGGTATCAACGATACTATAAGGATTTTTACCAGCCAAATGTCTGCTCCCGTATCTACTCTTCCTGCTCCCGTCACTGCCGCTACTTCAACCTCCGCTCCGTCACCTGAAAACTTCCGCCTACAACCTGAGCCATATTTCGGTGACGTCGAAGCTTGCGGAGGTTTTCTGCTGCAATGCCGGTTGCTGTTCCAACAAGCCCCAAGGTACTATAATTCTGACCTCAGCAAGATTACTTTGATTATTAATTCACTCCGTAATAAAGCCCTACAGTGGGCTCAGGCGTTTCTAGCCATCAATCCTGTTCCTCAGTTAACATATGAATGTTTCATCGACAAATTCAAGCTGGTGTTTGATCAACCCCGTAAGCAGGAGGGAGCCGCACACAAGCTCCTCGCTCTCGAACAGCGTAATCGGTCGGTCAGCGACCATGTTATTGATTTTAGAATCCTGGCGGTGGAAGCAGGCTGGACGGATCCAGCGCTACACTGGGTCTTCTACAAATCCTTAAATGAAACCATCAAGGACCACCTGTGTTTACAACCTGAGACTCACTCCTTCGAGGAACTCGTCACTGCAGCTCTCCACTCGGACACACGCTTACGTGAACGACAGCATGAGAGTCCTCCTCCCACACGCACGAGCTCATCTAATCCCGCACAAGGTACGAAGCCACACGTCCCACCAGTAATACCATCTATAAATCCCCACAGCCAACCTGTCAAACCGATGCAAATCGGGCATTCCAAGCTCTCCGCAGAGGAAAGGCAGCGACGACGTGCAGAGGGAGCGTGCTTTTACTGTGGACAATCAGGACACCAGGTACACCAGTGCGGGTTACGTTCAAACTCCCAAGCTTCCCCGCTAGAAGACCAGCCACGGGCGGGTTATGTCAGATCATCTCCTAAAGATTTTCTTCAAATTCCCATCAAGCTATGTCATGCCTCGGAAACTTTAGAACTCCATGCCTTAATTGATTCTGGTGCTGAACAAAATCTCATTGATCACAGTATCGTGTCACGTCTGTCTTTGCCCACGGAAACCCTTCAGTCGCCTGTTAAAGCCGCTGGTTTGGGTGGTCAGCATCTCTCTATCATTACTCACCACACCGAACCTGTTTTACTTGTTTCTTCCGGTAATCATAGAGAATATACCCGTTTTTTTGTCACTCGCACCCCTCAAAATCCAGTCGTTTTGGGTTTTTCCTGGCTCCAGCGTCATAACCCTCAATTTGATTGGGTGCGTCATCGCATCACCGGTTGGAGCGAGTTTTGTCTCGCCAATTGTTTACAATCGGCGGTACCTCCGATTAGCTCTTCCCCGTTAAGTTCCCCGGAGGAGATTGACCTCTCCAATGTACCTAGCTGTTATCATGATCTACGCACAGTCTTCAGCAAAGCTAGGGCCGGTGCCTTACCCCCTCACCGGCCCTATGACTGTTCCATCACTTTATTAGATGGTGCCCCTCTTCCCAAGAGTAGGCTGTTTAATCTTTCCGGTCCCGAGAAAGTAGCCATGGAGAATTACATCCAGGAGGCGCTTTCTTCGGGACACATCCGTCCCTCGTCATCTCCAGTCGGGGCGGGGTTTTTCTTCGTCGAGAAGAAAGACAAAACCCTCAGACCGTGCATTGACTTTAGAGAACTTAATCAGATCACCGTTAAGGATAAATACTCCCTTCCACTTATCAGCTCTGTGTTTGATTCCATTCAGGAAGCTCGCATCTTCACTAAGCTTGACCTGCGCAACGCTTACCACCTCGTTCGGGTCAAGGAGGGTGACGAGTGGAAAACTGCTTTCAACACCCCACTTGGTCACTATGAATACCTCGTAATGCCATTCGGGCTAACCAACGCTCCTGCCATCTTTCAGCGTCTTGTTAATGACGTCCTTCGGGACTTTATCAACCGGTTTGTCTTTGTGTACCTCGATGACATCCTCATTTATTCCAAAAATCCTGAGCAACATTCCGATCATGTTCGTCTAGTTCTCCAACGTTTATCTGAAAATCAGCTTTTTGTTAAAGCTGAAAAATGTCAATTTCACGCCACCACTATCCCTTTCTTAGGATATATCTTCGAGGCTGGTAGCATCCGTCCAGACCCTGCAAAAATTGAAGCAGTTTCCCTATGGGAACCCCCCAATACGCGCAAGAAACTGCAGCAGTTTTTGGGGTTTGCTAATTTTTACAGACGATTTATCAGAAATTACAGCGCTATTGCCGCCCCCCTTACACAGCTCACCTCCACGGCCCGGGCTTTTCTTTGGAACTCTGCAGCCCAGGAAGCTTTTGACACCCTTAAAAGCCTTTTTGTCTCAGCACCCATTCTTATTCAACCGGATCCCACCAGACAATTTGTGGTTGAAGTCGACGCATCAGACTCAGGCGTAGGAGCCATCCTGTCCCAACGTGAGGAGAAGACTGGCAAGTTAAAACCCTGCGCCTTCTATTCAAAGAAACTTACACCCGCAGAGCGCAATTACGACGTGGGCAACCGTGAACTCTTAGCTATTAAACTTGCTCTTGAAGAGTGGCGTCATTGGCTGGAGGGTGCGGTTCATCCATTTATAGTCTGGACTGATCATAAAAATCTCTCTTATCTCCGTTCCGCCAAGCGTTTGAATTCCCGTCAAGCCCGCTGGTGTCTCTTCTTCGATCGTTTCAACTTTACCATAACTTACAGACCAGGAAGCCGCAATATCAAGCCAGACGCCCTTTCCCGGAAATATTGCTCCTCTGACGACCAGGACAACACAGAGGCCACCATCATCCCCTCGACCTGTATAATCGGGAACATCACTTGGGACATTGAACATAAAGTTCTACAGGCTCAAGGTGAAGATCCCGATCACCCGGACCCCCCTAACGGCACCCTTTATGTTCCCCGTTCCCTTAGGTCCGATGCCATCAACTGGGCCCATGCCTCACGCATTGCCTGTCATGGCGGAGTTACCAGAACCCTCAACCTCCTCCGTCGTCGTTTCTTTTGGCCATCCATGCATAAGGACGTTAAGGAGTACGTTGCTGCCTGCACCACCTGCGCTCGCTCCAAGTCCTCCACTTCTCCACCCTCTGGTCTCCTGCATCCCCTGTCTACTCCTAGCCGCCCCTGGTCCCACGTTGCTCTGGATTTTGTCACCGGTCTCCCACCTTCTCAGGGTAACACAGTAATTCTCACAGTCATTGACCGGTTCTCAAAATTCGTTCATTTCATTCCACTCCCTCAGTTACCCACTGCTACGGAAACCACCGAAGTCCTCGTCCAGCACGTTTTTCGCCACCACGGTATCCCGGCTGACATCGTCTCCGACCGGGGCCCCCAGTTTGTCTCCCAAGTATGGAAGTCATTCTGCGGAGCACTGGGAGCCTCCGTGAGCCTATCTTCAGGATACCATCCTCAATCAAATGGCCAAGCCGAAAGGGCTAATCAAGAGCTCGAGACCTCGCTACGTTGCCTTGTCGATCAGAACTCCTCGGACTGGTCCAGGTATCTCATTTGGGCGGAATACGCCCACAATACTCACCCATCTTCTGCTACAGGCTTATCCCCGTTTGAAGCCTCCCTGGGTTATCATCCCCCGCTGTTTCCCTCACATGAGTTGGACCTCGCTGTTCCCTCGGTACAAGACCATCTCAGCCGGTGCCAGGAAATCTGGCACCAAACCAGGGCAGCGCTGCTCCGTACCAGAGACAACAACTGCCGTGCGGCTAACCGTCACCGGGTGGAGGGACCGGCCTATCGTCCTGGTCAAAAGGTCTGGCTTTCATCCCGCAATATCCCGATTCAGGCCACCTCTCGCAAGCTTGCCCCCCGTTTCATAGGACCGTACACCATCGACAAGATCCTCAATCCCACCTGTGTTCGACTCAGACTCCCGGCTGCCCTCAAAATCCACCCATCCTTCCATGTGTCACAGATCAAGCCTGTTGTCAACAGCGACCTTTGCCCGCCGTCCGCTTCCCCTCCACCCGCCCGGCTCATTGATGGCGCGCCGGCTTACACTGTTAGTCGGATTTTGGACGTCCGCCGCCGGGGTCGCGGTTACCAGTTTCTCGTGGAGGGTTACGGTCCGGAGGAACGCTCCTGGGTCTCCCGTTCCCTGATCTTGGATCGGACCCTCATATCCGACTTCTACCGGGCCCACCCGGATCGTCGTCCCGGACCGCCTGGAGGCGGTCGTTGAGGGGGGGGTACTGTCATGGTGCCTGTCAGACTCCTCCCCCTCCAGCTCTGCCTGCTCTGCTCCCTGATTGCCACCAGCTGACGCCACTCACCTCATCGGCCATACTGCTTAAAAGGAGACTTTACTCATCAGTTCAACGCCAGATCGTTACCCCTTATGGTGACTATGCCTGGTCTTAAGTTTATGCTCTGCAAACTCTTGTCTTGTTCCAAGCCTCAAACTAATCATTGCCTTTTGTCTCAGGATTACCAGCACCTCACGAGTGACGTCAGCGCTCTCTTCCCTCCTGCTGCTCATAGACATCCTGAGGATCCCACGGCTCTCTTTAACCGCACTAAGCCCTCCAGCCACGCCACCAGCCGTTGTCAAGTCCGGACCTCACCCAGCTACAACTCCTACCATCGTCCTAGCAGGAATAATAAACCTTTTCTCGCCAAATCCCTCACCTGTCTTCCTTCTGGGTTACAGCATCTGGGTCCTCACGCTAGAGCGTCATGACAAAAACATGAGAATTTGGACACGTTTCCTTCTCCACTCAGCAGATTTGTCCAAACTTTCTTACTTCAGTCCCCCTGATGTGAAAAGGACATGTCTGGGTCCATGCAGTGCAGTCAGAGACCACCAAAGTCAGGAGCCTTATCTGGGAAACTAAATGAAAAGATTCCTGACATAATCCCTGACGTTCATGGAGCTGACTGAGGGAGACTCACACTTCTGTGTGACATTTCATAATCACGACTTCATAACTCCATTCTGTCCTCTTATCTTTGCTCTATAACTGCACTTTTGTCTTCCGTCCTTCAGCCAAACACTTTTAGGATCCTAGCAACCAGCCTGGATGCAGGGTCTGCATGTTGCATCCTTACCCAGACCTGTCCTCTCTAAAGGTCGTGTCCCACAGCCGCTATGTATGTTTCTGCGTTTCCACATATGAAATGTCGCTCTTTCGTGATTCATGCGTGATCCACGTCATTCATAAGTGTTTCTTGCATTCTTCATTCGTCAGATGTGCTCAGATGTCTGTCGAGGGTTTCTGCCGACAAGTCTGAATGGAAATATTCAGTTTGGAACTGTTCAAAGTTTTGGTCAATTGTGCAAGATTTACGTAATAATTGCCTATAAACGATTTATGCAGTTTGCACGTATTTTACATAGTTTATACACAATTATAAATCTAAGGCAATTGTGTGATTTTTGTGAGATACACACAAACATATGTGTGTCTTTCCATGACAGTTCTATGAATGCCTAACAGACGTTTCACACATGATGTATAACTTTTATATCATGAATACGGCGCACATACCACGTTCAGATTATGTTATTGATGCACAGATCACTGATGAATTGCAGATAAACATCACAATAATCACACGGTTCATGTTCTACGTTGGTTTACGTGTTCTTAGCGTGTTTATTCCTGCTTCTTCTGTGGTTTTAACGTGGTTCATTCCCGATACATCTGTGAACATTTCACAACTTTTCTCACTTTTTCCACGTTTGTTCATGTATGACCAGTTTTTATCCGAGTTATATGCACAATATGTACATTAACTAAAATAAATCTGTATTAAATCAGTCAGGGCTGCACGGTGGCGCAGTGGTTAGCGCTCTTGCCTCACAGCAAGAAGGCCCCCGGTTCAAGACCCGGCTGGGGGACATGAAGAACACAACATCAATGGGGGACCTTTCTGTGTGGAGTTTGCATGTTCTCCACTTGCATGCGTGGGTTTTCTCCGGGATCTCCGGAGCTTCCTCCCACCGTCCAAAAACATGCTTCATAGGTTGATTGGCAACTCTAAATTGTCCAAAGGTGTGAGTGTGAGAGTGAATGGATGTGTGATTGAGGATATTCCACCCTGCGACAGACTGGCGACCAGTCCAGGGTATCCCTTGCCTACGCCCAAGTGGCCGGGATAGGCTCCAGCAACCCCGTGACCCCGAAAGGGAATAAACGGTTAAGAAAATGAATGAATGAATGAATAAATCAGTCAGTAAAAAGAGAAGTTGGAACAACAGAGCTTAACCCTCGTGCTATCTCAGATGACCCCCCCCTTCCATTGACGTGTTCTCCCTACCATGACAAAGGTGGATAAAGGTGGAAAGATTTCATGTAATCCATGGACACCAGTGAAGATCACAAATCATTGAAGAAAAAAGGTTCAGAGCTCTGTCTAGTGGGTCTAGATGACCCCACTCCCAATGTTAAAGTGCCTAGGATAGCACAAGGGTTAACGGGACATCACTGTTCTTGTCAGACAGTTTCCCAGAAAAAACCTTTTCCACATAAACACTTCTACCAGGCAGTCAAAGATGCCTTTTGACCAAATCTGAGTCCTTGTTTTTAGTTTTTAATCTTCAATGCTTTGAGGATATTGAAAACAGTAAGTAAGTAAATCTTTATTTATAGAGCAGTTTTTGCAGAGAACAACTCACAAAGTTCAAACAATAGAAAAGCCGGTGAATTCCTGGTGCTGCAGAGTGACAGCCGGCGCTTGCAGGACTCTCCCAGCCAGCTAAAGGGGAGCTTCTCTGCAGAGCTGTAGGCCAACTAAAACAGTCATGTTTGAACACCTATCTCTACAGGGATGGGGGTGGGGGTGGGGGTGTTGTAGGCCTTCATCTGAATCACAAAACAGGCAGGCCTTTGATAAAGACTGCCTGGTGCATTTATCGTCTTCCTCTGACGTCTCGGCTGGCTCATGTCGTCTTCTTTGATCCCACTCTTTTGGAAGTGGGTGTCTGACATACGTGCTGCTGATAATCCTCAGGTCAAGCTGTGATGAGGAGACAGAAGCAGGCAGTGCACCCCCTCCCTGCTGTGTAAGTGTGTGGTATGTTTTTTTCTTTCTTTCCTTCCTCTTTATGGAAACGGCTCCATTAATTTTCCGAGTGCTGTTGTAAACATCACCTCCTGGTTTGGGAGCAGCCGGGACAGGGAGCTGCCCCACAATGTGCGAGCGCAGCAGTGTTTGACTTGGATGTGTTCCTGGTGATGAGGCCAAACCCTGCAGCAGGCCTCTTGGCAGATGTCATGCTGGAGCCCTTTGGAATGATGTGAAAGGAGCCGGGCCGGACTGGACGGGACCGCTCACGGCACAACACTGTGACCCGGGTTGTCCTACAGTTCAACTTTCATCTGGTGGAAACGGCACACAAACTGCAGGCATCAAAACAAGTACGGAAGGCAGAAGCATCCTTTTTTTTAAATAAATACCCAGAATAGATAACAAAATGATGGGATTTATGGAAAACCATGGAGCAGTCCAACTAATTTGATCCCTGAAGGAGAGGAATAGGGTCTGTCAAAAGCTATTTACCAACTGAATCAAAAGTTCAACTCATGTCTAGAAAAGACCAGCCACTTCACTGTTGTCAGAGAGAAACTGTGGCTGAAGACCAGCAGGAAGTGCACCAGGAAGACCATAGGAATATTGGGAATTCCTTTGCGTCATTAGGAAAGACTGGAAGAAGTGGACACTTCCTGTTTGCAGCCCAGCTTGTCTTGCTGGCATTAACCTCTGGAGACCAGAGCTCTTTTCTGAGATGTTTTTTTTTTTTATTTCATAGTCACAGGACCCCAGGTTATCAGAATTAACTACAGGGGTAATAAAACCCACAATGAGATGTCCTCGTATGTGGACGCCAGGTCTCAAGAGGTTAAAGCCCAAAGGTAAGTTTTAAAGGACTGTCTTAAAAACACGTCAGCCATTGCAGACATGTTTCCTTTCCCAGGACACATTGAGCTGTCACTTAATGCTCACAGTGCAGGTTCAGACCCCCACCTGCAGCCACATGACTGATCATAAACTGATAGTAAAAGAAGGACACACGGAGGGAAATTTACGATAATGGTTTGTAAAATTGCCTCCAAATGACAGAGCAGAGGTGCTCTGTTTCTCATCAGCAGTCCGTTTAGACAAAGGTGTGGGCTGTTAGCTGGCAAGACCCTGACGCATCTTCCTCACAGTCCTACTTGGAAATACGTTTTTGTAAAAACAAAAATCTTTATTTTTTTGTTTTTCTTTGGAAAGTGTCAGACAGGCATTCCCATATTTATCTTGTTAACAGTTCTGTTTCATTTTAAATATAATACTTGCTGTGAGTTGAGCAGCTTCAGTGAAATATTTCATGTCAAAGCTCAGCAGATGAACGCAGCAGCTCAGAAATCCATCATGCTCCTTGTTTTCTAAGCAAAGACTGACACTCAAACGGAGAATTCATGATTCCTGATTCTTCAGAAACGCACCGTTGGTGTTTTTTCTCCCCTAGACACAAAAAGCTCACAACATGTCCTCCTCTGGGTCTGTGAAAAACCCATGTGCATTCATACTGAAGTGAAGCGTACTAGAGTTCATCTGCAAGTGAACAGAATCTCAGTAGGACCTGAGCTTCATTTCTTTGGTAAAACAGACAAAACTCTGCAAACTCAGCAAATAAACAGGAAGCAGTGGAGCTGGACATCGTTCAGGGTGACTGCATGGGGTTTCCCTTAACCCTTGTTCTATCCTAGGCACTTTAACATTGGGAGTGGGTCATCTAGACCCACTAGACAGTGCTCTGAACCTTTTTTCTTCAATGATTTGTGATCTTCACTGGTGTCCATGGATTACATGAAATCTTTCCACCTTTATCCACCTTTGTCATGGTAGGGAGAACACCTCAATGGAAGGGGGGGGGGGTCATCTAAGATAGCACAAGGGTTTAACTGCTATTAGTCAGAATGGACTCTTGCAGCGGCGCAATTTTGCTGCAGTTTGTGCAGTTCCACTGAAAGTGCCTCTTAGGACTGTATGGCACTGCTGGACCAACCAGGAAAAGCTCAGCAGCCTCAGATATGCGACACTTTTCTGATGGACAAGTCAATCATCATTTTAAAATATTTGTTAGTATACTAAATGAATCATTCATTATTATTCACAATATTTTCTGTTGAACTGAAATTATATTTTTTATTTCAAGTAAATGAATGACTTGTCATTTGTATTCTTGGGATTTCTTTGTACAATAATAAAGTTTAAGACTATTTTCGCATACATCACAGCTCCAGTAGTTTTATAGGAAATACAAGAAAGTTGGTGCCATTTTTTATGGACCTTTTTTCTCAATTTAGTGAATGAGTTAAAGACAGCTTCCTGCTTGTCGGGCTGATTAGGGCTAAATTGATGCTTTTGCGTTGTGACACGGAAAATACAGTCCAAACTGGATGCTAGTGCAGTGATGCAGTGATGCAGTGATGCAGTGATGCAGTGATGCAGTGATGCAGTGATGCAGTGATGCAGTGATGCAGTGATGCAGTGATGCAGTGATGCAGTGATGCAGTGATGCAGTGATGCAGTGATGCAGTGATGCAGTGATGCAGTGATGCAGTGATGCAGTGATGCAGTGATGCACTGCTTTGGTAGAACTGCTCGGACTGATTCCAGCGGTTTGTAGCTAAAGTCCCGCCTCCGCTGCATGGCTAGAGTCGGGATGTGAGGCGTTTTGGATGAAGTAGTAGTGAACTGCTACTTTAAATAGTTACAGTTACAGTGCTTTGGACATCCAGGAAGAAACACCTGATCGCCTATTCTACTGCAACGTTATGAGTACGTCCAATCAGGAGAGGGCTCTCCAAAACAAACCTTTAATCTGTCTCGAAACTTTCTGAAAGGACTAAAACAAGAAATGGATGTATGGATAAAAGACTCCAGCTAAAGTATTTGAACAGAAAAGAGTTTCTCTCTGTGAGATTTTAGGCTGTTTGTCCTTATCCCAGCTTAACTATAGGGTCTCTGCAGAAGGTTGAACACTGGGACATGCCTAATAACCATCTGCAAGACCAACATTCATGATGAGTGTCTGTACAGTATTTGTTTAAGGCCTTTAGAAACACGCAGTGTTGCAGAGAAAGTTTCTACTGGAGTTTTTGAAGCAATTCAACTTTCATCCAGAGCAAACAAAACTAAAGCATCATTAAAAACACAAGAACCAGAGGTACACCTCCAGATTATCCCAAGTGGTTCAGGAGAAACCTCCATTTAAGATGATTTGTTGTTTAAATGCAGCACAAGATGGACATTTGGAGGCAAGGGTGACTGTTTCAGGAAGACATTGCTACAGCTCAGTGGATCCCTGTTCAAGAGTTGGAGTCTTTTTAAGTTCTTAATGTTAATGGCCGGTAAAAAAAAGTTGTCATAAAGCTCATTTCCTTTCATAAATGCAGAGAAATGCTTGCTCATCAAAGCAGTTCATTGAGGTGAAGTTTAAAAGCAGCTGGCTAATATTTAACTGAAAGTGTGACTGGTACTCCTAAACTTTGCTGATAAACTGCTTGTAGAAGAATTTACAAAGATCTGTGCGTGTTTTTTATTGAGCTGGTAGCCAGGTCCTTTTTAACATGGAAAAAAAAAAGATTTGATCTAAAACCTGGCTCCAAACAAATGCATGCCTTATGGTGGCTTGGCAATGGCAAAATGCACAATAGCAAAGAGGAATCCCACTCCTCAGCCTATTTGGTGAAGTTGGTGCAGAGAAGTGAGTTGTACTGATCAGACTGCAGGTTCAGGAGAAAAGAGTTTGCTTCCGTTTCAGCTGAGACGCACTGAACCAGCTTTTCTGGACACATCCTGGGAGTTTGCTGGGTTTTATGGATATGATCAAGGCTTTTCAAGAATATTTTGGAGAAGATTGTGAGATTTCCTGTTTCCTTGAAGAGCCATTCAAACCCAGTCGACTGGTTTACATATCTGGCAGAAAGTCTGATTTTTTAATCTTAGCTTGAAGTATCTTTTAAATGATTTTCCTCAGTGTGTCTTTATCTGATTAAATAAAGGTTTGGTGTCAAATTAGGTCAAGTAACAGAAGCATCCAATGACAGAAATGTTCATAAATGACCTTTAGTTGGTTAATGAGACATTCAAATTTAAAATGTATTACGTGCTGAGTTCATGAAATATTCTCAATGGAGACAAATGATCAATTTGATTTAAAAAAAATATTGTTATCGGTTTCTAATTTAAGCTAGAAAATGTTACATTTATTTGGTGTATTTATTTATATAAGAACTGTTAACTGTTTTTCCTCAGTGTTTGTAGGAGAATTGACTAAATGAATTTAAACTGTGGTGGGGTTTTTGTTCACAGTGAAAACTAATCAATCACAAGATGACCAGCCAGCAGAAGTTCCCCTCTTATAAAGGCTTAGCCCCTCCCACAGGCCAATTGACCACACGTCTCTGCCTTGCAAGCTGGAGGATTTGTGAACATACCCCAAAAATTACAGATATTTTTAAACTAGAGTAAAACATGAAATACAGAAATGAGTTTGAAAAAAAGAGAAATTAGACAGAGAAAAAAACAAACAATACTCACTTCCTGTTTCCTGTTGTAGATGGATATATATGATGATGTGTACAATGCTCTGGTCTAACTGTGGAGGGAAACCCAGATGGTGACCAAAGTCCTCTTTGAACTAAGTGTGCACCCTTGGAGTTCAATAGAATTGAACACAAATGATCCTTATGTTGTGGTCAAACATGAAGGATTTTTTTGCCTGCATGTGCAAACTGCAGACTGCTAACAGACTGGAAGATAAAAATAAAAAAAACGGTGTTCAGGCACTGTCCTGCAACCTGTGGTACCGCTTCGTCACAAAACAAATACACAACACAGGTGCTAACTAACAAAAACCATAATCAAAATGTAACTGTAAAGAAATGGTGTGTAATTCTGAAAAACATTAAAGGTGTCATGCATGGTGGTGGAGGAGTGATGATATGTGGGTTACTTTACTACCCCCCCCCCCCCCCCGCCGCCCAGCATAAGCTGCTCATCTTCTGTGCCCAGAAAGTAATTCAAGTTTGCATAATAAAAACAACAACAAAATTGCCTCATGTTTTCATTTTAATTTGGTTCACTATAAATCAAATGGAACGTTGTGGAATGTGTTGACGCGCTGCTGGGCCGTCTTGTTGCTTCATAGCTGGACTTTGGTCGATTCTGAAAGCATAAAGATGTTTAAAAGAGGTGCTGTCTCCAACTGTGAGCAGCTCGCTTATCATCAAACCCAGCCTCATGCCTCCTTCAGACGCTCAGCATTCCTGCTCACTTCTCGGACATGTTTGGTCTGTAGGAACGGGCTTTGAAAGCTTCTGTCAGCAGCACAAATGCCTAATAATGAGGAAAGTGTTTCTTTCAGGTCAAAAGCATTAACCTTTGGTTGTGTGTGCGGCTAAACCTGGATAAGAATCAGAGGATAGCAGCATGATAGTCAGGTCTTTCAGGATTATTTTGGGTCCCTCCCACAGTAGAAAACAGCCCTCGGTTCATTTTCCACGGCCTGCTTGAGATGTGTTAGATTTCCTCCTGCTTTCCCACCAGAGACCCTCATTGTTCCCCACATTCAGACTCAGCAAACTCTCAGACTAGCCATGTCATTGCTTGTCTTGTGGTGAAACTGCAAACTTTTGGAGACGTCCTGGACAGGCCGCCAGTCTGTCACAGGGCCACAACCACACACCCATGCACACTCATAATCACACCTACAGACAATTTAGAGCGGTGGTCCCCACACAGAGACGGATGGAACGGGCAGTTTTTCTACATAAAACATCTGTCAGATTCTGAAATAAATAAAACAGAAGTCATGTAAGTTATTGATTCTTTCTGTGCGGCCCGGTACCAAATGACCCACGGACCGGTACCGGTCTGCCGCCCAGGGGTAGGGGACCGCTGATTTAGAGTAACCATTGAATGTATGAGGCATGTTTTTGGACGGAAAAAAGCCACGCATGCAGAACATGCAAACTCCACACGGAAAGGTCCCCCATTGATGTTCTGGTTGAGGTCCCCCAGCCGGGACTTGAACCAGGGCCCTTCTTGTTGTGAGGCAAGACTGCTAACCACTGAGCCCACAACATAAAATCTATTAAATAATAAAAAACAAAAACCAAAGGGGCTTCTACAGATAGACACCTCGATTATCTGAAGACACATAACCCCTATTGTTATGGTAAAATCTGTCCAACACAAAAGGCCTTCAGCTCTCATCTGTCTGCTTAGTTGTTGGACAGGAAAAGTAAAAAATAAAATAAAAAGCACCACTTCCTGTGTTTTTACATCCTGGTATAAAAGTAATGAGGTTGTTATAGAAGAAAAGGTTTGCAAGTTGCTGAACATGCGTGAGCGTTGACTGTATTCATGGATGACAGAAACGCAGCAAACGGTTGAGGCTTCCTGCAGCTCAGCTTTAGTTTTCTTTGGTCACTTTTGAGGAGGTGACAGATGCTGGGTGTTCCTGCAGTATTTTAAGTCTCATGTTAGTTACAGAGATTCCTGCTTCCTTTCAAGTTTCAGCCAAAGTGCTCGGTTCTTTGCTTTCTCCTGAGTTCTGTTTGCTTTCACCTTCTGCTGTTTGTGTTTACCATTGTTGCTCTCAGTCCTTTTTTTTTAAATGCCATAAGTTGTTGGATTACCATCAGCTCTCTTTAGTCTCTCTTCTTCCTTTAACGCCAGCCTCTGTTTTGGGATTTTTCTCAGCATTCTCTTATTTTGTACTAGATCGTATTTGGGGGCTGCGCGGTGGAACAGTGGTCTCACCTCACTGCGAGAAGGTTTGTTGACAACTTCTACTTTGTCATCAGTCAAGAGTACTGTGTTTATGTACTAATAACAAAAACTACACAGTAAGAATCGACAAATCTTTGTGAGGAGATAGCTTTGTTGTGTGTATTAATATTATTGTTGTATTAATGCATGATTAGAACAGATGAGGCGTTTTATTATGAAGTCAGAAAGCGGCCATGGCGTGTCATGCTCTGCCTGACATTTTTTCTAAAGCGCGCTAACTGCGGCTAAGCAAACAGCGGCCCCTGGTCCGTGCGTAACGCCTCCCTTTTGACAACACTGCTTGCTGAGCGGGCTCGGGACAGCTGGACCCGGCAGCAGGCGCCATGGCAGGACAGCTGGGTCCGACGGGGCGTCTCAGACGAGGAGGCACGTGAATTGGCGGTCCCCGATGGGGACCTGGTGTGCAGCGGGGCTTCTGCCTGCCCCGCCGGAAGATGCGAAGGAAAAAAGAGAGTGCTTAGAGTAGTTAAACATAGTGACGTATGATTCAGATGTTTGATTGGCTGTTCTGCACATCAATCAAGTGATGTTTTTCATGCCGAGGATGATGATTCGTTATTGCTTTTAAAAATATATATTTGATGGCCAGCGATCTACCGCCACATCCTTTTTTTTTTTTTTTTTTTTTTTTTTTTTAAACTTGTCCTGTCCAACAGCTAGGCAAACAGATGAGAGCTGAGGGCCTCTTGTGTTGGACATATTTTATTTTAACAAGAGGGGTTATTAATCTTCAGACAAACCAAAGGTATGTCTGAATAAACCCCTTTTGTAATTGAGGCCAAACTTTATTAATTTCAATCATGTTTGAAAATCTTTGGTGTTGGACCGGACGGAAAAGGAAAGAAGGGAAGAAGAGGGAGGGACGTTAGAGAGAGGGGGGGTAGGGGGTGATAATAGGAGGGGAAGGGGGTAAGACCATGAAGCAGCATAGAGCAGACAGGTTTACTGGTTGTTTATCGTTACGGTACGGTTCAAATGTAGTACAAAAAGGGCGGGGCCTGTTCACACACACTCAAATATTATCAACACACCTGCTAGCTGAAAAATGTCCACATGTCAACATGTACACAAAACAGATAGTGTTCACGAACGCATACCTATTCCTTAAAACCAACTAGTGTGAAATCTTTCATTCATTCAATCATGCAAACTATTAGTGCAAAGGTGAGCTAAGACCTGTGCTCAGGTGAGTGTTTATGTTCTTCTAAAATGGATGGTGGAATGTGAAAAGAAGGAGGAGGAGCGCCCAGCCACCCCCACACCCAGACCCCCGCCGCAGCAGCAGCGGCAGCCGGAATTCCCCCAACGCCACTCGGGAACAGGCAGGGAACAACCGCCCCCCGGGCGACCAAGACCGCCACCCAGGCCAGGGCCAGCAGGACCACCGCGAGGCCCCCAGAGCCAGAGAGCAGGGAGGCGCGGAGGGAAAGAGAGCGCCGCCCCAGCCCAGCCAGGAAAGCAGCCCCCCCGCCGCGCCGGAAGAGCCCAATGCTGGGCCCCACCGGAGAGGGACGCCCACAGCCCCAGACGAGCACCCCACCACCACCCAGGAGTTCCGGGCATCCCCCCGCCCCGACCCCAGGTACGAGCCAGGACCCCCCAAGGGAGACCCGCTCCGCACCCCAGGCAGCCACCCACCCGGCCCACGGTTGGTCCAGGTAGGAGCAAGGCAGGGGCCCGCCGCCCCCACCCAGGAGGGGGGAACCCCGGGGAAAAAAGGGTGGCCCACAAGGGGTGTTATAAATATGGCCCGACCAGGCTCGGCCATGTTGGAAGTTTGGCGGGGCCCAGCGCCCAGGGGCAAGGACCAGGACCCACCCCCCAGGGACACGAACACCCCCGGCTCAGGTGTAATATGAACCCCCCCACCGTGCGGAGAGAGCACCGCCGGGCCCAGGGAGCCGGCACCCAAGGGACACGGCCGCCATCGCCAAGGGGCCCACACCCCCCACCAGGGAAGGGGTAGGGGACAGATGGACCCAGGTCCCACCTTCCTTGTAAAATGTGTGTGCATGTATGGGTGTTTGAGAGGATGTTTGTGTGCATGTGTGTGTGTTTATGTTTGAGTGTATATATTGAAGGGGGAGGGGTGTGTGTACTAAGGGGGGTGCAGTTAAAATTGGCGAGTAGGGCACTAAGGGGACATCTCCTGATTACTCACAGTGATGTCCCCTCACCCTCCCCACCAAGGGGCCCTAAATGTCTAAGGTGCGGTTAAAATTGGCGGGTAGGGTGCCAGGAGGACATCTGCTGCTTGCTTGCAGTGATGTCCAAGCACCCCCCCTACCAAGGACCCTACATGTCTAAGGTGCAAATAAAACCGAAAGAGGGGGGGCCCACTCCATACGGCAACCATAGGAGGGGGGCCACTGCCAAGTAGCCCCCCCCAAGGCGCATCGCAGGCTAGGCCCCCCACCCCCTCACCCTAATATGAGGTTATATGAGGAAGGGGGTAAGTTGGGGACAGCTGGTAGACTGTCCCCTCGTGGTCAAACAGCCGTCCCCCAGCCCCCCCCAGCAAAGGGGCCAGGGCCACCCAGCCCAGGGGCCCCACCCCCGGAGGCGCCGACACCCCAGGCCCGGCACCACCCACCCCACACAGAGAGAGAGGAGCCAGAAAGCGTCGCCCCCCCCGGAGCAAGCCCAGGCCCCCACCCCCAGACGCCGGCCCTAGAGGAGCTCTGGTCAGGCCTCGACGGGACCGAGGAGGCCAACCGGCCGAGGCAAACCACCGATTGCCTCAGCGGAGACCCCGACCCGTTAGCCCCCCCGACCCGTACCAATAATGGGCCCCCCCTCCCCCCCAGAACGCCCCCCCACAGGACAGGGCCGACAAGCCCCCCACCCCACCCCACCCCAGACCCCGCAGCCGAAGCGGGTGACACCCAGAGCGACCGGGGGCCCCGAGAGGGTTGTCCCGTCCCGTCCCAGAGCCAGGGAAGGGCCGATCCCAGCCCCAGGTGCAGATGGGCAGCCCATCCGGCGCCGCTGCCCCCCCCAAGCAGGGCCCCCCGCCAACCCCCCCCAGCACAGGCAAAGGGACCACCCCCCCAAGCCAAGCCAGACCACCACCCCACCCCCCCACCACGCACCCCCACACCCAAGCCCAGAGGACCACGCAGCGCCCCAGCCCGCCCCACCCAGGCACCGGACCCGACCCCCCGACCAATGGAGCCCCCCACCGCCCCCGCCAGGCACCGGAAGCCCCGACCCCCACCCCAAACCACAGCAGAGGGGCAAGGAGCAGCGACGACCAAGCCCCCCACCCCCTAAGTCATGGAGTCAACCACAGGAGACCAGAGAGACTGAATTCTTTCAAAGTTACTTGAGCTTTGGGCTGACATTTTTTCCAAGCTGATATGATCAAACAGCAGATTTCTGTGTTGACTTATGTTTATATTTTTCTTGTTTTTCCAATTTATTAAAATAGTTTTTTTGGCAATACAAAGAGTTATGAAAATGATAGATGCTAATCCTTCTTCTATATCGATGGCACTCATGTCACCAAGCACACAAAGTGACGGTGAGGCAGTGATTGAAACCTTAAGCCAGACTGATAAATCGGCACATACCTGCTGCCAGAGAGCCTGGACAGGAGTGCAGAACCACAGTGCGTGCATGTAGCTGTCGGGTAGATTATTATCACAGTGCTGACAAATGTCTGAGTTACTGAGACCCATCTTGAACATCCTCTGTCCAGTGTAGTAAATTCTGTGAAGAGTTTTGAGATGGATTAGCTACCGCCACATCCTTTGCGATCAATCGACATAATGAGCCCCCTGCTCTAAATTGTCCTTTGGTGTGACTGTGTGTGTTTGTGTGGCCCTGCGACAGGCTGGCGACCTGTCCAAGATGTACCTGCGCCCAACAGCAGCCAGGTTAGACTCTGGTGACCCCAAAAGGGATAAAGCAGGTTCAGAAAATGGATGAATGGATGGTCAGATCCAGTTGCTGTTAGTCTTCACACAGTTTACAGACTCATGTTTCTATTAAACATAATAAAATCTTCAGTATAGAAAGGGTAGTTTGTAGTCAGTGACCACCTCTCAGCCCTGAAAGATGGCTTTGCATTCTGGAACACGACAAAGTCCACCATCAGCTGCTCTAGGGCTTGAGGTCTGTTTAGCATCGTTGTGGAAAGCCAATCAGGAAGCAGAAGTAATCCCACTTCTCTAAAAGTTCAGGAGTTTGTTTTGAATCTGCAGCTGTGGATACCTGAGAGAGTAAACCACCAACTTTCACGATATGGTTCAACTCCCAAATAAACCCCTGACTTGATCTTTGATTTCTAAATATAGTTGTCTCTATGCTGAAATCTTTCTTCAAAGACCTAATAGTAACCTTGTTCTTCAGACTCTACTTCTCCTCTGCTGAACCTTTAATTACCAGAATGGAAATTCATCTTTCTATGCTCTTTAATTTGTAGCTGTTTAACCACCTACGTCTCCTCTGATTGTAACAAATAATACAATTTTGTGAGATACACCAAACATATGAGCATGTTAGTCACACAGTCACTTCATTTTCTTTCTGGAATGGTTTGTCTAAAATTATTTTCATGTAATGAAAGGGAAAGTCTCTCTAAAGTTTTACAGCAGCTTTAAACAAACCACTTCCTCTGGGTTTCTTACAGAGCACCAACATTTTATTGAACAGCTAATTGATTTGAGTTTAAACCATTGACTGTATGAGAGAACTGGACTGAAGGACCCCTTCCCCATGGCGTTCCAAGCAGGAGTCAAATCCCGTAGACTTTAATAGAGAATAGACAGCTGTTACTCAGTCCTTCTATGGTCAGAAGAACCTTTTTTAATGTCTTAATAATTTTGACTTTTTTTTAAAATTTTAATCACACGTTATTCAAGATATAAACTGACCAATCAGATGCTTCAATAAAAGCATGTGGTGCCCGTTGGTTCCCACCTCAAAAGTTTGAAACATTTGATTGACAGATTCTCCCAAGCCCCCCTTCAGTGGAAGGGATCTGGACTTTCAACAAGCTTACTTCCTGCTTACTGTTGTCGTCTGGCTCCAAATAGCGGCATCTTGATTGGCGTCATTTTGCCAATGTTGTTAAAGTTAAAGTCCCACTATGTGTGAGAAATTTGTGCTCCGCATTTGACCCATCCCCTGGGGGAGTGGTGAGCTGCAGACAGAGCCACACCCCAATCCAACCCCTTAATGCTGAGTGCCAAACAGGGAGGCATTGGTCCAATTTTTAAAGTATGACTCAGCTTGGGCTTGAACCCACGACCTTCCAGTCTGCCAGTCATTGGGCGGACACTCTAACCACAAGGCCACTGAGGTGTTATCGTTGTTCTTGTTTCTATTGGTACAGTCCAGTCCAGTCCGGCATTTTGAGCGTTTTCATTATGAAATGGACCTATTATACTGGACCGGACTGTACCACTTTTAAGTCCCCATTGGTTGTAGGTCCATACAAAAACGCAACGAAAAGGGTTAGGGCGCAGCGACTGTCGTCCCACGATGAAACCTGTTGATAGGTGGAAGGTCATTTTGACAAAAAAAAGCACCAAACCAGCGCCAACATTTCCAAACCCCGTCTGCATGGAGTAATATTTATGCCACCACATTTCACACAAAACTTTATGAGTTGCAAATGAAAATATTGAAGATTTGCTTTCAATTTTTTTCTTTGCTTTTAATTTTTTTATTTTTCTTTCAAAAATATTTTTGCATTTGCAAAACAAAACTGGATCGCTTCTGAGATGCCCCGTCTGACCCAACTGTCCTGCCATGGTCCACAGTTCCCGTCCAAGGGATCCATGCAGTCCACGTCTGCCTCCAAGCAGCGTCAATACGAGACAGAGACACCTGATTGGTTAGAATCTGGACCAATCAGCAGCTGTTTGATGGTGTATTTGTGGTTGGCGCGAGATGGACAGACGGGACTTCCCCCATGTGCATCGGCTCATCTGCAGCTGCACAGCACAGAAGAATGCGCTGGGGGAGCCGTGGCTGTCAAAGTGCTCGTTCACCTTGAAGGAAAGCCTCCTGTGACAGACGAGCACCGCAAATGTTAGCATCCCACTCGGGGATCCTGTGCATGTCAAGTGTTGGCACGTCCCAGACGGCGCTGTGTAACAGTGCATGGTAAAGTGGCCTTGAACAGGAAGGGGATTGTTTCATGTCTCTAAATCATGTTTTGGTAGACTTGCATAGATCAAGCTAATCTCCAAACGTTTCAGGAGGAAATTGTTCCCCACCCAGCAGCTTTGAAGTCTGCTCTTCTGTTTAATGCTTACAGCTCCTGCTAAAACATGAAGAAAAAGAACTAAACAGGCGGAGAAGCTTCTGTGCTGGAAGTCAGGAACTTCAACTCAGCAGACACAGGCAGGTTCTTGCCAAGGGTGTGCAGGAGAAACGAATCATTTCTTTAGCAGTTAAAATGAGTTTGAGTCATTTTTGCACTTTTTGTTCAACAAGAATCTGCCTTTAATTCTCTTTTCATCCTTAAAATCTGAATGTATGTGTTAAACTGTGCTGAACTTCCCAGGTGGGTGGTTGTTTGGAGCGTGAGGCAGGTCTTTCTTGGGGGGCCTGGTTCAGGCCTAGGGGATGCCCATGACTCTCGAGTGGCTGCTCGTCTCTATGGCAGGTGGAGACTGGGCCCCGGGTACAGCGGGGGACTGTTCTGTGTTTCTTGTGCTATCAACCCGTGCCCTTCTGGTCTCTGGTGCTGGGGGCCCCTGTGGTGGTCCTTCCGGCCCTGGTCTGGGTGGCTGACGTTCCCCGTTGTGTGGATTCCCTTTATCTGCTTCTCCATGTGGGTGGGGGCGCCATGGCTACCACTGCTGCCAACCCCCTTTACCCCCTTCTATCCCCCTCAACTTTCCTCTATACCCTTATCCCCCATCTCTAACATCCCACTATCTTGTTTCTTTCCCGCCCGTCCAACAACAAATGTATACATCCCATTAATCCGGAACAAATTTTCCGTCTGAATGCAGACCCTGGTCCGGGATCAGGACCCACTCTGGGATCCATCTTTGGAGGTGGTCTCGGTTCGTTTCCAATCGGACTGGGCTTCGGTTCACTCTGAGTGTCCTTAGTCTGGATACAAACCGTCCTCGGAGCAGAACAACTGGACCAAGATGGCCACCGCAGCAGGTCGTGGCCAGTCGGTGAACCGCGGTCAAAAGTAAAGCAACAATTGTCTTTTTATCAGAAGAAAAAGGGTCCAGCTGTTTATTTGTTAGAAGGTTTCTTTTAATGCCGCTGAAAACGCTTCTTACATGCTTTTCTGTGTGGCGTTAACCAACACGCGCCGCTGTGACACCATCCTAAAAGCTACCTTGTAGACCCTTACCAGAGATCTCTTAAAACAAACTCATGAACCACAACGATGAGACACAGCAACTCATTGGAATGTGGTTGGATGAATGCAGGCTCATTAAAACAACTTTAACGTGACGCACACTGTTTTTCCGACCATCGATACGTCATAAAAACTCACCAGGGTACCTTCTTAGACGTCGTCTCCTCAGTAACCGCCGTGCAGCTTGACTCCACTGGACCAAAGCAGCAGTTAAAAGTGTTCAATCTGACGCTGATACAGACGTTCAGAATTAGTCAGAGACATATAAAGTTTGAATCAGGGAATTATTTTGACAAGGACTGCAAAGCGCAGGACTTTCATCATTTCTGCCTCTAATTTCTTTGTCCCGCCCTTGTAATTTCTGGCCAATGACTGAATAGATCTTTAATCACATGATTTTGTTTGCAAGCTTTGGTTCGAACAGGAACTTCCACTTCAAGGCAGTCTGAATACCGACCAAACGCAAGGTTCAGGACTCAAACCAGACCAAATGATCTTTCCAGCCTGAATACACCCTGAATACTAGAATATATCTGTAGATTTTTATCATACTGCTCTTTATTATGACCATAATAACCAAAAATTTGGAGTCGAAATAATGTTTGCTCTCCCCTCTTCTAACTACTAAAACATGCCGTCAGAATTGCACATAAAGCCGATTATGGGAGGCAGCGGCTCTCTCTCCCTCTGCTCTGTAATGGCTTCACTCATTCACCTGTGGCTTCCTCTACTTCAGCTGGTGCCAGAGTGTAAAGTGCCTGTAGCCTTTACCTCCAGCCTGACAAGTCCTGTGAACATTTTCAGTGTCCTGGCCTGTCTTTTGCCCTGATCTGTGTGTTTTACCCCGTGCCCTGACTGTTTTCTTCAGAATTCTGTTTGGACCTCCTGCATGAGCTTCTTCCTGGGACATCAGTCTGCAGATTCCTTTCATCATCCCTGAAAAGCAACCCCTTCTCCTTTGACGTTCTTGCCGTTGTGTTTGCAAAGCAAACGTTCTGTTTTACTGTCTCCACTGTTCTACGGGTCAGGAGAATTCAGAAATCCTCAGACTCCACATATCTATTTTGTTAAACTCCACTGAACTGAAAAACATATTTAATTATCTAGCTAAGTCTGTATCTTCTTTGGGTTCTGCATCAGTGTGACCCTAATCTCTTGAACAGGTTAGGCACTGGCTTTAAATGATGCACAAGGATCCATTAAGGGATTAAAATGTACAAAAAACGTATAGAGAGGAGAGGACTTGATGATATAAAATGCCTTCTGATTATAATCAATAAGCAATTCATTTTTTGTACATAATTTCTGACAGTGAAATAATTTTAATGAGATTTCCTTTTCTTACATGAATGTGTTGCAATGATGTCTGGGATGTGAAATGAACTTTTATAAGCAGTTAAATCTAATCTAAATTGAGTGTAAATAGAGGGAGAGACGGGTGAACTCTGATGGAGATTCAGAGCAGTGACAATGTCAACAACCTCCAGTAACTTGGGAAGCAAGAAAACAACAGAATTCAGCTTTTAAAGCACTCAGCTGACGTCGGTGTTCTTGCAGATGCTGATGCCTTTCCAGCTGTGGGAACTTTCATTCCACTCATCTTTTTTGTTGCTGACCTGAACAGTTAGTGTGTTTGTTTCATTAAAAAAGTCATATTTATAGAAAATCCTGCTGGCTCTTTAAATGTGAAGGACTGGAATGTGTTTACTGGCAGTAGATGTTCGTCATGTGGTTACTGTCGCCAGAATTGAGTGCCAGGGCATGGCTGCATCTGTGCAGATGCAGCTGCACAGGGTAACATGTATTTGCCTCCCTCAAAAATCTGTTCAAACATCCGTTCTAAATAACAGGAAGGGAGTGCTCTCAGAAAAAGGTAAAAAAAGGCAGCTTTGTTCTTGACATCCCTCACGCCTGAACCATTGCTTAACAGCAGTGTCAGTTTACAATCGTTCACACCAGGATGCAGTGATTTGTCTGAATGATTTGAAAACCATGACACCAAAAGAACATTCTACTACCCTACTACCCAACCAACAGCAGCCCGGGGTATGTGTTCACTTAAGGACATTAGCTGCTCATAAAAACCCCAATGACACAGGTGCATACAGGTACAGGTGCAGCTCATCTGCAGTGAGGAGCAGATGACAGCAACACCAGGGAGCCTCTGGCACGATCCGAACGGCCGTGTTCTCTGTGACACGGGCACTAAAGTGAGCCAGTGCAGCTAGTGTGTCACAATCACAGTTGCCTCTGGCATTCAACAAACATTTACATGAGCAAAAAGCCGTCTTTGTCTCCTTTTGCGGTGGCGGGCCTCCACCTTTGTGTGTCAGGTTTTGCCACTTTGCATTTGCCTTTCTGAATCTGTGTCAATGGCACCAGCATGAAGTTTACTTGGATCAGGTTGGTAAAGACGTTGGTCATGTCCCACGTCACACATGGAAACAGGTTGAGGACTAAAATTCAATCCACTGAGCTGGATTACAATTATCATGAGATTCTTGATTCATGTTTACCAAACCAGTGACCGTTCCATCCTGCAGTTTGTTGGTCCATCCAGCTGAATCCCAAACAACTGTAACTTTCAAAATTAAACCGTGCATAAGTCAGCAAGGTAAAGCCGTGATTCTAGCAGTCCTATTCCTCAGATAGGACTCTGCAAATGCATGCGTGGACAGCAGCTTTGCAGCACAGCTTTGACGTGTTTTTAAGGTCAAACTTGTATTCTTCTTCCCACTGGTAATTTAAAAGCCAGTGGAATGTGGAGGGAGGGAATAGATATGCTTGCTCGGTCACTCTGGTGTCTGAAATCTGTAGCTGAGAAAGCGTTTGACTGTTTTGTGTTGTGACCACATGTGCCAGACCCGCCTACTATTCCCAACCCATAATTTCTTCTCCAATGTGACTAATTGACTGTAGGAAAGCAACATCTTTACGCCTTTTTGTTGCAGGGCTCCGCATAAAGACGTGTAAGTGGCTGAGATCTTGTTCCTGGGGGGGTCATCAGCCACAGGTGTGTGCAGCAAGTCATCTGCTCCCCCCTGAGGTTTCCAGATCTTCAGCAGTGTTGTACTAATACACCGTCCTTCTGAATGGAGCCTGCTGTTTCAGTCGTCCCGACCTTCCAACCATCAAAGGTGCTTAAGATGACTCGTGTGACGGAGCGATCTTCAGTCTGACACCTAAAACACTGGCGTCAGACTTTGGTACAGACTGTTTTGGGACAGCGGACACAGACTGTGTTTCCCCAAAGCTCAGTCAGTTTAAAAGATTTTGCAGAAACTTGTTGCTTGCTTTTCAGTTTTTGTGTTCTTCTAGACCAGAGGTGGGCACCGGTCAGGCACATTCCTGCATGTCTTCCTTCATACCCTGCTCTGGCATGTTCTGATTGGCTGGACGCACCTGAACCAGGTAATCAGCCATGGGTAGGGCAAGAATATCTGGAAATCCTGGAGACGCACCGGCCCTCGAAGCCTTGAATTGCCCCCCCTTGTTCTAGACTGGTTTTTGCTTAACTTTTTTGTGATTCTTCGCCTCCTTCAGTCACATCCCTCATCTTCCTCATCGGTCAGTCTTCTTTCTCTTGGCTGTTCCCATCAGGGGTCGCCACAGCGAAACAACCTCTCTTTTCGAGGATGAGTCGCATGGTTAACTTGGCAATGTTTTACGCCGGATGCCCTTCCTGATGCAACCCTCTCAATTTATCCGGGCTTGGGACCGGCACAGAAGCAGAGAAGAGAATAGGGAGCAGCCCGGATTCGAACCCTGGTTTCCCAGACGGAAGGCGCCGCAAACCACAAGAGCTCCTCTTCCTCGTCGGTCAGTAACAGAAGAAAAAAAACAACCGTGGATCCGATACAGATAATGTCTTCATCCGATCCACTGTTTTCCTTTTCTGCTGTTGAATGCGGCCATGAACCTCCCGGGCTCAGTTTGTGTGGACCACAGTCCCCCCCCACCCCCGCCAATATGGAGGGAAAAGAGCGACGCTGCATCACGCTTTCATCTGTGGAGGTTTTAATAGAATTTCTTAGGCATCAATTGGGAAAAGCAGAATAGCATTTTCTGATTTTCAGTGCCCTGTAATTTGAAGTGTGCAGGTTCAAGCCACTTATTTTGTGGTGATGGCTTTACCAGCGGCCTCTCTGAAAAGACAGGAGTCAACGCAGGCGAGGGTTGAACGAGCTGCTTTGCTTCCTCACTGACTGAGCTGCTTCCCCTTTTGGTATGTGGCCACAGTTGTTCTGCCTCCATGGCTAACCTCACTGGGCGTAGCTCTCCGCTATTAGCTGCTTCACAAGCTCAACACAAGGACACCTGCTGCTGGATGGGTTTCCCTGCCTCCCAGACAAACACCCAGCAGTCTGTTTATCGGTGGGAATGTTGGGCACAACAAATGCTAAAACCCTTTTTAATCGATTACCGATCAATTAAATGCCACACAATCAAACCTCCTGTTTGTGTCCATCTCTCAGTCTCAACAAGCAATCAAGGATACTTTGAAATGCATACATTTCATCCTACAACCCTCTGGCTTTATTGGAGCTGTGCTGGGAGTTTTCCCCAGTTTGAGGGTTTATAGAAAAGGGAGTTTTCTAATGGAGCTTTAGGGCTTTCAAAGAACACAGATATGACACTGAACACGACACAGAACAGAACAAAACCCTTTTGAATAGTCATGCAGTGCCAAGACATCTGTCCACTGACACACCCTGTAATTATGAAGGAAATTGTCTCTGGATCATTTTGGTCTTCACCAAGTGCACAAAAAGGGATGGTTGCCAGTGACAAACTGGATCTGCTGAATGTATGATGAGTTTAAACCATTTTGTTTGCACTGAAAACACATATTTCTGACTGTGACCTCACAAACTGAAGGTAGGTAGATTTATTTTGATGAACACGACTTCAGTTTGGAAGCAGGTTTGATTTTGGACACAGACAGCAGCACCTTCTCAAAAAGCAGTCAGGAGAATCATTGGTTCCCTCAGGTTTCCATGGTTCCAGTCGGCAACAACATGCAGTCATCCTTTACACACTGATCGAATGAAGACACACACAGCTGTTTGGTAGAAAAGAGACATTAAGTATGTAAGTCAGTCACACAGTCATTTACCTTTCAAACAGCCACCCCTCAACGGTCTGACTTTCAGAGCCCAGGCTGTGCGTGGAGGTGAGCCTACCTATCCAGCCAGGACCTCTCGACCTCCCACTCAAGCTCAGGCTCCTCCCCTCCCAGAGAGGTGATGTTGCGTGTCCCATAAGCCCAGTTCCAGGACCAGGATTTAGGCTGCCAAGAAACCCACCTTTAACTGCCACCAAAACCCCATTGCACCAGCCCCTTTTGAGCGAGAGAGACATCTCAGGTCATTTTTATGGGCTTGACCTGCCAGGTTTGGTCCCCCACCCTGGGGGAACAGACGGAATTGGTTCATGTCACCTTACGTCATGAACCTGTCATCCGAACACCAATGCGGAAGTAAACAGTGTTACATACGCCCCCTCCTCCAGGGGGGTCTTCCAGAAAGCAGGTTATGCTAGCTCCCAAGGTGAGTTTGAGGCTACGGAAGTTGACAACCTCAGTTTTCAGTTCCAAAAACAGAGGTATGTTTCAGGGTATGTCAAGTTGCCATAGCAACTCATGCTCTGAACATAACCTGGTCTGGAGCAGGTTTAGTAGGTTAGTTTGTTTTCAGAGAGGTGAAGCAGCATGGCGTGTCCATTTGAAGATGATTTAGTGGATGAAGAAGCTCAGATAATACTTTTTCCACCGTGAGAGGATGAATAGACCACATATGGATGTTGGAAAAATAAACTATTTACTTTGATCTAACTTAATTATTTGCTTCAGTTAAGATAAATCATTTTTTTAGTTAAGTCAACTTAAAAATAACACGTAGTTATCAGACAGTTATTCTACTTTAATTCAAATTAATTCATTTCAATTCAATTCCATTTTATCTGTATAGTCCAAATTCACAACAACAGTCGTCTCGATGGGCTTCGTAGCTTGTGTCCAAAAAAAATGATCTATATGATGATTTTGAGGCACTGCCCACCAACAAGAACAGGCAAGGTTTTTGAAAAAGTTGCTCAGTAAAAAAGCAAAAACAAACGATTTTACCCATCAGACAACAAGAACATAAACCAAAAGTGCAACAACTCCCCAAGGCAAAGCAGTACTTCAGCTGCATAAGCATCAAGCAGGTCTAAATTAGAACACAACTAACCCCAAACTCTCCCTGTCATGCCTGGAACCGTTCCTGTGACCTTTTATGAACAAAAACAGGCCAATCAGGTGTTGGGAGCACCTTCACCAGAGGCTCAAACATGACCACAAAGAGCAGAACAAGTTGTTTCTCAACCCCCATCCTTAGCTCTGCTGCTAATCCAACGAAGGCAAGTTCCTGACAAATGTGGCTCCTCTCAAACCAGAACAGAGCAGGATTTCCAACAGCATAAGAGTTGAGGCCAAGAAGCAGTTTTGCGTTAACTTTTAGTAAAAAAACCCGTTTGTACAAAAGTCCCAGCCTGCTTTTGTCATGGTACTGACCGTGCCTGGTGTATGTTGGTGGCTGTGCTGACGCGGTTCATTTCCCATAAACCCCCTTGCTCAGGGAGCTGAGTCTGGACAGTGTAGCCTGCAGAATGTGTAACTTGCAGCGATCCCCGCAGATGCATGACACCTCGGCACATATGGTTTCTACTGTTGCAACTGTTATTCAAGCTGGCTGTGTGAAGTCCCTTCCAAGTCAAATAAGCAGCGACACCTCCTCATCCTCCAAATACTTCCACAGGCCTTTTTAAGGAATATTCAGAAACTGGTGGAACCAAGTAGAAAAAAGACACCCCCCCCCCCCCCCTTAAACATTCCTGTAGTACCAGCTATGTTTTCCTTTCTCTAGCAGATTTACACAGTTGTTAGTGATGGCCTGGGAGCCTCCTAAAGTTAGGACCACCAATAATAAACAGCATGGCAGCTGACACCGCAACACACCTACACAGTTCCCTGACACTGCAGGATTGTTCCCAAGGAGGAGATAGCTGGGCGGGGGCAGGGGAGAGGGAGGTGGGGGCATTGGAGAGCATCATATGGCTTTGTCAGTGAGCATGTTAGTGGGGGCTTTAAACATGCCAAAACTCAGATCTTCCACAGGTGAATGTCAAACGAATCAACAGGGTAGAACATTCACCCTCCTTAAAAGCTTTCCTTACCACACAGACATTTACTAAAATCCTCTTCAGATGAAGAACAACACTGTTAAAGCACCAAACCCAAATTCCTCCTTCTGCCTCCATAAGGGTGTTGATGGGTACTGTAGCAGCTCAGTGTTAGCCTTTAGCTTTGCATCAGCACTGCATCAGGTCAGAGAAGGAACTCACCTGTGGGGCCAGCGTGTCCTCCTCCTCAGGTATCAAAGTGTAACAGCGAGGATTTCTCAAACAGTCTCTGCCAAAGTGGAGTCTTCTGCCCAGAGAAGTAAGGGGATGAGTTCATGTGCAGGTGGACCGCTGACGGCTCAGTGAGCAGGTGGGACAATCACATTTTTATTCATCTGAAAGCTTTTAGTATGTTGACATCATAGATTTCTTACAAAATGTTCATTCTTTCCATTTTTTATCAGCATTTATGCTCTAATTTTTGCGAGGAATGCTTGTTTTTCACAACACAACTTTTTCTTTTTCTATTTTTTTAGGGTTCTTCTGTTAGAAACATTCTGCATCCTCCTATAGATTTGACCTCTGATGCACATGTGAAAAGCAATCTCCACACACGTTTACAGACATAAGACTTTGTGACACGGTGGGTCTTTAAAAATGCCTTTTTGGTGTAACCAGAATGTTCATCTTAACTATAAACCTTGTCTCTGCTAAATGGAAAACACCACTGCATTTATATCAGACAGATTTATGAAACTGTAAAGGCCATCTGGTTTATTAAATCAGAATTGTTGTGGACGTGATGCTTCACTGACAAAAGGTAAACAGAGGAAGTTTTACTTTTTGACGGACAGTCAGACTGTGAATGAAACCATCCTCATTGACCAACCAGAACCTGCCCCGGCTGAAGGGACTCACAGATAAAACCACACTCCCAGACATGCCCTCTGTTCCCATCCCACCCCTTCAAGCCTCTCCAAAGCTGCAGCAGGTGGAGGTGGCCGACCCTGAAAGGGTTTTAAGAGCCTCACTGGTTTGTGCGCGGAGCACAGACATGCGGCTGCAGCTACATTTACACTCAGAAATACCCCCGTCATGCCACAGGATGTCAGGTGATCCACTATTGTGTCCCCACCTGTAGGACTTTGTCAAAGCACAAAGGGGGGAGCAGTACGTGTCAGCCTGATGTCAGCTTCTGTTTGACTCCAATTTGGAAATCCCTCCCTTTCAGCAGCGCGGCTTTGAAAGCTGAGCTGAGGGTTTGTGAGTTAATTCACGTTAGTGTGTCAAGAGGCAGGAGGAAGCCCTCAGTAAGGATCTTTGCCAGAGTCTTCACTGTTTGTTTGTCAGCTTTTCAGCTGGGATTTGAGTTTCTTTGTAATGTTTCCTGGATCACGGATTTACTGTAAAGGTTCCTCCTGATCTGAGTTTATTTAACCGAGCGCTGAAGGCCACGGCTGAAATGTCAACAGGAAGAACAAGGAGATCTGAAAGAGCATCAAACCATTTATCAGAATCTCCACCTGAGAGCTGTCCTGCACTCAGGGACGGCGTTACTCGACTACTGCTTTGCAGAAACTGCGGCCTCCCCCGAGGTCACAGCCTCCGTTTTTGGTATCTGCTGGCAGGTGACTACAGGGAGGAGGTGCTCCAGGGAGCTGGAGATTCCCGTCATCCCAGGGACTGATCCCAACATGTTGGGAGCAAATCTGTGTACAGTCAGGACCATCAATATTTGGACAGAGACACATTCTTTCTAATTTAGTTTCTGTACATCACCACAGTGAATTTTACATAAAACAACTAAGATGCCATTGAAGTGCAGACTTTCAGCTTTTATTCCATGGGTTGAACCAAAAGATTGCATAAAAATGTGAAAAACTAAAGCATTTTTTAAACACAATCCCTTCATTTCATGGGCTGGTAAGTAATTGGACAAATGAAATAAGTGAAAACCAAATGGTCATTCCTAATATTTGGTTGAAAAGCCTTTGTTGGCAATGACAGCCTGAAGTCTTGAACTCATGGACATCACCAGATGCTGGTTTTCTCCTTCTGAATGCTCTGCCAGGCCTTTACTGCAGCGGCAAACAGTTGCTGTTTGTTTGTGGGCCTTTCTGTCTGAAGTTTAGTCTTCAACAAGTGAAATGCTGCTCAATTGGGTTCAGATCAGGTGACTGACTTGGCCATTCAAGAATGTTCCACTTCTTTGCGTTAATAAACTCCTGAGTTGCTTTGGCTGTATGTTTTGGGTCGTTGTCCATCTGTATTATGAAACGCTGCCCAATCAGTTTGGCTGCATTCACCTGGATCTGCGCAGACAGTATGTCTCTGAACACCTCAGAATTCATTGGGTTGCTTCTGTCCTGTGTCATGTCATCAATAAACACTAGTGTCCCAGTGCCACTAGCAGCCATGCAGGCCCAGACCATCACACTGCCTCCACCGTGTTTTACTGATGATGTAGTGTGCTTTGGATCAGGAGCTTCTCCACGCCTTCTCCATACTTTTCTTGGTTTCATCTGTCCAAAGAATGTTTTTCCAGAACTTTTTAGATGCTTTTTAGCAAAGTCCAATCTAGCCTTCCTATTCTTGAGGCTTCTGAGTGGCTTGCATCTTGCAGTGAACCCTCTGGATCTACTTTCATGCAGTCTTCTTTTTCTGGTAGACTTGGATATTGATCCGCCTACCTCCTGGAGAGTGTTGTTCACTTGGTTGGCTGTTGTGAACAGGTTCCTCTTCACCATGGAAATGATTCTGCCATCGTCCACCACTGTTGTCTTCCGTGGACGTCCAGGTCTTTTGGCGTTGCTCAGTTCACCAGAGCTTTCTTTCTCAGGATGGACCACACTGTTGATGTTGCCACTCCTAATACTGTAGCAGTTTCTGGTTTCATGGTTTTTGTCTGTTTTCTCAGCTTAATGATGGCTCCTTTCACCTGCATGGAGAGCTCCTTTGACCGCATGTTGTCTGTTTACAGCAAAATCTTCCAAATGAAGCTCGAGTCCTCTAATCAACTCCAGGCCTTTTATCTGCTTCACTCATAATGACATAACAAGGGAATTGCCCACACCTGCCCATGCGATAGCATGGAAGTCATTTGTTGAATTACTTACCAGCCCATGAAATGAAGGGATTGTGTTTAAAAAATTCTTTAGTTTTTCACATTTTTATGCAATCTTTTTGTTCAACCCATGGAATAAAAGCTGAAAGTCTGCACTTCAATGGCATCTGAGTTGTTTGATTTCAAATTCACTGTGATAATGTACAGAAACTACATTAGAAAGAATGTGTCTCTGTCCAAATATTGATGGTCCTGACTGTAGATGCTGCATAACATAAGCAGGTTTTTCAATCATTGAAAGTCTAAATTTGTTTTTAAAGCAGGTTAAAGCTGAAAAATCATCTTCCTATGGAAAAGATCAGCTCTGAAGAAACAGAAGCTTTTATCTGTAGATAGTTTTCTGATCTGTTGATGTTTTTATTTAATTATTTAAGAATCGCTGGAAAAAAATCTAAACATGTCAAAACTTTCCTTCCAGAAAATGTACCCTGACTTTAGACATTTTCCATTTCTGTGACTATAGTGTAACCTTTTAACTCCGGCAACACCCAAAAAACCCACACTTTACAACAATCAAGTGTTGCACATCAGCTTAATGTTGCTTTTCTCCGCTTCTGAATTCCCTGGAAGTACGCCGAGTAAACGCGTAGAGTTACTGCAGTCGACAGAAAGTCAGCGCTGGAGCTCAAGCTCTGGTGTAAAGGGCTTTTTACTCCAACAAAATTTCTACAGTAAAATTGTTCCCAGGGGTCTTCTAAGTCTGATTATGCAGTTTTTAGCCGAGATCAAAAAGTCTGTCATTTTTTAAATGGTCTACATCGTGCAAAATCCACTTTGTTGAGCATTTAAGTGTGTTCATTCCTATTTTGATCCATTCATGCATTTCTGAGAATTCCCCCTAAAAACCTGCTGTCTGAGCACCAGCCCCACCCAATCCACAAAAACAAGTAGGTTCTCACATTGTGACATCACAAACTGAGGACCCGCCTCTTCCAGGAAGAGTCTGCACTGCCATTCTCCGTGGAACTTGCGATAATCGGCTAAACGCTTTCCTTTTATATGAACAATCTGTGCATCCATCTTTGCAAAAGTTCAGATCTTGTTTGTTTTTCATGGGAGAAACGCAGACACACTGCTGAGGCCAGCTCTAGGATGATGTCATGAAATGGGCGGCACCCACAAAGAGAGAAAGGCGGAGCCTCAGAGATCACGTTGTCTTATTTCTGGGTAGAAAAATGAGCTGCAAAAATATAGTTTACTGGATATAGTTTACTCTGAAAGGCTTAAGAAGAGCATGATATACTACATTTTAGTTATTAGCTGTTAAGTTATTAACAGCTAATACAACAGCTACAAGTTATTAGCTGTGCGGGGGGCAGTGAGACTTCCCCCCCCCCATGGTGGTAGCAGCGTCACAAACGTAGGATATTTCAAACGACGCATTTTACTCTGCTCCTTATCCTTCACTATTTGAGTAAAGGAACCGGAGGTGAAGTGACTCCGTTAACTTAAACGTGAAGATGGCGTGATCGGAAACGGAATCAAACTGACGTCAAGAAAAACCAAAACTTGATGAATGAAGACCATGCAGCTGGATTCCTCCTTTATGTTTGCTTTGTCACATCCGTTTTTTTCTTCAGTGTTTTGAATCTAATTTTTCATTCACATAGTCATCATTCACATTTTATAAATGACATTTCAGGTCTCTCTTTACTGATTTTTTTTCCATATCTGTCTGCAACTGATAAATGACCATAACATGTCAGCAGAAACAAAACCTTTCTTATTTGATGAATGAATCTACTAGATATTCTGTATGTCTGGTATTAATGTATCTCATCCCAACGTTTTCCCTGTTTTGAACACAAAGAAGGCCCTGGCCACCGGCTCTGGTGGACACTTTTACAGCGATCGTGGGCCATGAGGATCATTTACCAAAAGGTACTCGTGTGTTAATGATGTTTTGTGTTTCCGGTGACTGTGCCAAGCAGGCGGCTCTTCAAAGTGTTATGAGCCACAGACAAAGTGAGGACTCAGCCAGCTGTGGAGCTGATAGCATCTGTTTTAGAGATTGAACATCTGAAAGAAAGGAGCCCTGTCTTCTGTGGAACTCTGGTGTTTGACTTATCTCATGTCTCTATTAAGTAGTGGGATCCACAGACGGCACAGTTCTGACAGTTGTTCCAATGTGACATCAGTCACTGCAACACAGCAATCACAAAGAGAGTCCTCCTTTGATCCAGACGCCTCGGAAAGACAGAGGACAAGCAGACAAAACACTGTCTTCACACCTGACTGGGTCTGGACTTCTTCCATCCACGGACATCCTGTGTTTTCTAAATCCCCCAGCTAGCATGAAAAGAGGGTTTTATGTTGTGCTGTTGCACAAAGGTGGCTGAGACAACTTGGCTTTGTGATGTGTTGTCTGAATCGAGCAACAAAGCCATTTGTCATCTATTATATCACTCAGGTTATGTGTGGTTTGAACTCAAATTTTTCAAGAAGCTCTTCAGAAGTGCAAATTTTGCTAGCATGGGGCAAACCAAAGTCTTCCTCACCTTCTCTGCAGTGATCTTTGACCTTGTCAAACATTGGAGGTTTGACTGCAGTATGTCCACGGATCCAAAACAGGCTAAGAGATTTTTCCTTTTTAGAGGACATGTAAGGGCTTCAGAAAAAGAAAAAGAAGGTTTGAGAAGGCTGAGGAACTTTGGACAGGAAGAGGAATGCAGGGCCCCGGTTCCATTAAATGGTGGGGCCGTGTGGATGCAGGGCCAATCAGGAGAGGCGTGCCTGTGAGAGCGTCTCTGAGGAAGGCCAGTGCAGCTTGACCTACCTTTAAGCTACATACACACTGAGCACGTGTGGTGCATTCAGGAACACACTTAACATGGGTTTTTGAACATGCTTTTAGCACATGGAGTTCACACCGGTGAGTCACTCTCCGGTTCTACTGCATGTACTCACAGTTGAAAATGCTTGGTGTGCAATGTTGAAGCGGTGCAAATCTGGTGAATCTCACTCCAGGCCTTTTGTCTCACAGCTCTAGTCCAATAGATGACAAATTTGGTGTCCTAGAAACAATCAGCATGTCCCTGACTGGTTGAAGTTCACCTTTCAGGGTGCCTTCCATGGCGGCGCATTTTGTACATGGTGCTAGAAGTGGTCTTAAAAACGTGGGGACGCGTGAAGGTTAGAGTTTTGAACGCATGGACCTTTCAATGGACGCGGTTGCTTGAACACGCGGTTCTGAACATAGCATCAGACACTGCAGGAGGTTCTGATCTCATGAGGTCATGTGAACATGAAATTAAACCTGCACAGGTGATCTGACACATTCCTTTATTTGCTTTGCAACACTGAGCCATCATGCTTGTTTAAACATTATAACTTTGTTTCATTAAATTGATTTTAAAATTTTTTTAGATAAGCTGTTGGATTTCATAAATTGAAGCACCAAGAAATGTGTTTCAACGTTTGGATTTCTACAGGTCCTTCTGTCAATATCATGTCAGGGTTCCGTGGAATTTCTTCACTCTCCTATGGACATAAATGGTGAGTATTAATCTCTGCACAAACCGTTTGCTCTCGCTATTGTCAGCCCCTTTCACTCAGAAGAACAGCCTGAAATGTGGGGGGGGGGGCTCCCTTTTTAGAGAATGCAAAGGCAGCTGAGCAAACATTCTTGGTCAGATAACCCTGATGCCAGAAGAGATGAGGAAACGCCTCAGTTCCAGAAGTCCATTAACAAGAGCGGGTCTGATCCGCTCACACTCACTGACGGTGCCGTTAGGATCATAAATAAAAGCCGGGTCGGCCCATTTTTACCACGCTTGGGGACCACCGCTTCCCTTGGGCGGCGTGGGGGAAGGGGGGAGGGTGTGACAGGGCTCCCGCTCTTTTCCATTCCATAATCCCCCACAGTAGAGCAAACACTCACCTGATCACAGGTGTCAGCTCACCTTTGCACTAATAGTGTGCATGATGAAATGATACGCTTGGTTGTGTGCATGAGGATGCGTGTGTGAGCTGTAGTTGTATTGTGTACATGTTGACATGTTTGTCTGTGAAGATCTTTGGAGCCAGGGATGTTTGTAACCTCTATCTAACCCTTTCCACTAACTTCTACACCCGACAATAACGATGATAATCCTCCAGTACCTTGTTGCTTAATGATTTTACCCTTCCCTACTTTTGGATTCATCCTCCAACTCATTTCATCCCCTTTTTCTCCCCTTTCTTCTTCACCCTTGTCCTCCATCTCTAACATCCCAAGGTCTCCTTGTATGTATGTATCCAAACATAGTTAAAATGAATAAAGTTTAGCCTCAAATCAAAAATACGCCAACAGTGTTCTGAGCTGTGATTCATGAAATCCATATTTGCTCAGGCACACACCAACCATTTTCTATTTTTTCATATTTTTAACTGAACTACTATTTTTACTGAAGAGACACGCACACACATGTACTGTAAATATACAGCATGATAACAATAAAAACAGAATATGTATATATATGTTTTTTTTTTCTTGTCCTGCCCAACAGCTGAGCAAACAGATGAGAGCTGAAGGCCTCTTGTGTTGGACAGATTTTGGACCTAAAAAAACCAATAGGACTTATTTAGCAGATCTTAAAGTGGACTCCTGTAAAAAGCTGCTCCTGCTGCTCTTTTTTTTCACACTCGTCATTTGGAATGACTGGCAGGAGTGTCCGGGTGCCCTCCGCGAAACACCTCCTCTTTGCTCCAGAAGGTTTTATAATAAGCTTTAAGTGAAAACTCTTCCTTTCATGTCCTTTCTAAGAGCGTTCTCGCTCCAACTGTGGGAGTGTTGGAACGGAAGTGGAACCATATAGTGGGAATGGAGGGATTCGGCCCCACGCACGTGTCCTCACGGAGCCCCCAGCCTCCACTGGGGCATCAGTTACTGTCGTTTCTGTCTTGAACCCAGTTCAAACTATAACACCAGCCTCTGCATTTTAACGGGGGAGGATTTTGACCAGATTTCATCCGTGTGTCCGCTTCCCTAAGTGACAGTGGCCGTCCGGGCTTAATGACCATGATTCTTTACACAGAGGGTTTCGTTCTCTGCCTTCTTCTTTGATCAGTCGTTTTAATAAGGGATCGTGATACCCTTGAACAGCCGATATGGCTGGCTGTGCAGTTCGCCCACAGACTTAGGAAGAAAGATTTGTGCCGTTTTTGACAGCAAAGTCTCTTATGGTGATGTCCTTTCCATTGTTACTGTGTGTCAGAGGGGTCACGAGTCTGGAAAAATTCAAAATGATTTGAAAGGTAAAGGAACATATATTGTTATGTACTGTGGGAGGCGTGCTGACCTGAATAGAAAGAGCATGGAGTCAGTCAGGGCTGTGCCAAACGTCCTACAGGTGTTGGTGTGTTGGTTTACAGGAGCTCAGACTACAAGGTTTGATGTGCCAGCCTGATGGATGGGTGGATCTTCACACAAACTGCTTTCCTTTTAACGGCTTTGGCTCATATTTGATCAGCTTTTGGATGTGAGGCTGCTCTGCAAACACGGCTCTGCGTGGTGGTCGCAGGTCTGCGCTGCGTGACGCTCCGTGTGCTTCGAAGGGGACTGATAAGCATTGGGTGAAGACTGCTGAAGGCTGCTGGCTTGATGTGACTTTCAGAAAATCCACCATAAAAATCAAGCCTAAAGAGCCTTTCTCTGCATTTTGAACTAAGAAAAAATCATTTTGGGTTGTGTTGTGAGCTTAAGATGCAAGGTTTCTTTCTCATTTTAGTTTGAGGTATCTATTCTAAGAACTGTTAAATGTGTGCTTACACTGTTCTCAGGACATTTGCTTGCTGCAAAGCCACATTTCAACTTGTGACCTTACAGGTGTAAGCTAAAATCCAGCTTGTATTTCAAGCCTTGGCATCTTTGTATTTTCATAATTCTCAACCGATCAGGAGACCTGCAAACATCCAGGACTGTCAGCAAATCCCCAAAACCATCCCCACATTCCGCACACTCATGCACAGGAACATGTTACCAATATTTCAGGTACTTGCGAGAAATCCCAAAAGGTAAGACAGCTGTTGTCCAGAGTTCAGCCAAACGGCAGACGGCCTTCATAATCTCAGAGACAGAATACGCAGGCCCTTCTGTGTTAAATATGCAACTATCCGAAGGACTGGGATCTCATGACTCCGGTTTAGCTGCCGTTGATGATCAGAGAAAAACCTGAAACCCTGAAGACGCTTCAGCTTTTAGACACTTATTTCAAAGCCAAGACAATTAGCAGGAAGTAAAAAATACGTATTTTTAAGCCTGACCTTGTTCTGGAACCATATGGTTTGATCCCAAAATCCAAAGAAAAGGGCTTCACTAATAAAATCAGTTCCAAACAGCTGATCGCTAAACTCATCCCTGCCCTTAGAGAGAGGGACAACACATGAACCGCACTGCACCAACCAGAGGCATGGAGAAGTAAATGATAAATAAATGATCAAGAATAGAGGAGAAGTACACTGACCAAAAATATAAACGCAACACTTTTGTTATTGTTCCCATTTTTTATGGTATGAACTCAAAGATGTGAAACATTTTCCACATACACAAAATAACCAGTCCTCTGAAATATTGTTCACAAATCTGTCTAAATCTGTGATAGTGAGCACTTCTCCTTTGCCAAAACAATCCATCCCACCTCACAGGTGTGCCATATCAAGATGCTGATTAGACAGCATGAATATTGCACAGGTGTGCCTTAGACTGGCCTCAAGAAAAGGCCACTCTGAAATCTTCAGTTTTGTTTTATTGAGGGGGTCAGGGGACTCAGACAACCAGTCAGTCTCTGGTGTGACCACCATTTGCCTCATGAAGTGCGATACATCTCCTTCGCATAGAGTTGATCAGGTTGTCTATTGTGGCCTGTGGAATGTTGGTCCACTCTTCTTCAATGGCTGTGCGAAGTTGCTGGATATTGGCAGGAACTGGAACACGCTGTCGTATACGCCGATCCATGCTCAAGGGGTGACATGTCCGGTGAGTATGCTGGCCATGCAAGAACTGGGATGTTTTCAGCTTCCAAGAATTGTGTACAGATCCTTGCAACATGGGGCCGTGCATTATCATGCTGCAACATGAGGTGATGTTGTTGGATGTACGGCACAACAATGGGCCCCAGGATCTCGTCACGGTATCTCTGTGCATTCAAAATCCCATCAATGAAATGCACCTGTGTTCTTCGCCCATAACATATGCCTGCCCATACCATGACCCCACCACCACCATGGGTTACTCGATCCACAACATTGACATCAGAAAACCGCTCACCCACACGACGCCACACACGCTGTCTGCCATTTGCCCTGAACAGTGTAAACCGGGACTCATCCGTGAAGAGAACACCTCTCCAACGTGCCAGACGCCATCGCATGTGAGCATTTGCCCACTCAAGTCGGTTACGACGACGAACTGGAGTGAGGTGGAGACCTCGATGAGGACGACGAGCATGCAGATGAGCTTCCCTGAGACGTTCCTGACAGTTTGTGCAGAAATTCTGTGGTTATGCAAACCGATTGTTTCAGCATCTGTCCGAGTGGCTGGTCTCAGACGATCTTGGAGGTGGACATGCTGGATGTGGAGGTCTTGGGCTGGTGTGGTTACACGTGGTCTGCGGTTGTGAGGCCGGTCGGATGTGCTGGCAAATTCTCGGAAATGCCTTTGGAGACGGCTTATGGTGGAGAAATGGACATTCAATTCCCTAGCAACAGCTCTGGTGGACATTCCTGCTATCAGCATGCCAATTCCACGCTCCCTCAAAACTTGTGACATCTGTGGCATTGTGCTGTGTGATACAACTGAAGATTTCAGAGTGGCCTTTTCTTGTGGCCAGTCTAAGGCACACCTGTGCAATAATCATGCTGTCTAATCAGCATCTTGATATGGCACACCTGTGAGGTGGGATGGATTGTCTTGGCAAAGGAGAAGTGCTCACTATCACAGATTTAGACAGATTTGTGAACAATATTTCAGAGAACTGGTTAATTTGTGTTTGTGGAAAATGTTTCACATCTTTGAGTTCATACCATAAAAAATGGGAGCAATAACAAAAGTGTTGCGTTTATATTTTTGGTCAGCGTAGATGAGAGTAGAGGACAGAACCCCAGAGCACCGTACTTTCCCCAGATTTTAACTTCTAGCAGCCTACTAACAACTAAAACAGAGTTGTTGGATGATGGGAACTCAGAGCAGGCTTACTCTGTGCCAACAGTCCCGCCCACAACTTAATTGCACATTTCTAATGAACTCCTGCTGCTCTGCAGAAACTATGTCCTAGAAATTGACAAAGGTTTTAGGATTTTGTCTAAAACAGCATCATCATTTCTCAAAGTCCACTGGGAACACTTTAAAAATACATCTGAGGGACAACTTCTGCAGGATCTTTTCCTCCAACCAATTTTTCACTTTGTCAAGCTGGTCCACATTTCATGGTTTTGCTGAGTGGGGACAGTGGTTGGTCTGCAGGACCTTCCTTTGCAGACAAACGGTGTGGGTTAGACACAGCTGACTGCCCCTGCTGTCAGTATCGTCAGTGATGGGCCCATCGTTTTTCTGCCTTTCACTCTTCCATATTTTTACTTGTCTGTGGATCTACATTTTCTCCAGGGTTAAGACTCTGAAGAGTGAACACAGGTGGATCACCTGAGAGCTGCAGCCTTGGCTGAATCTTGTGGGGGGGTGTAACAGAAATGGATGCAGCTCTTCTGCAGGTGTTCTTGCATGGATTCCTTCCCCACCACATGGGTTGACACAGTCCTGCTCCTCGCCTAAACTCACCTCCTTTTTGGTCGTTTGAAGATTTGAATGACTGTAAGTCAGTGGGCGATGAAGGGGATCAGCCCCCTCCTAACTCCACCCAAAACTCTGATCCATTCCTCATTTTCTCTCAGCTTCAACGGCCCGTCATCAGATTCAGCCCTCTTTTCCTTCATGTCTTCTTTCTCTCCTTCTCCCGTCTTTTTCCCCGTCTCGATCAGGAACAATAACACCCAGTGTGGTTGCCGCTAAGAGGGAGCAGATGCCGGAGTTGCTGCCCACTCAGTGCACTAAACCTCCCACCGCAGGATTCTGAATCCCGTTCCTCCTCCTCCTCCTCCTCTCCAGCCACAAAGAGCACAGAGTAGCGACACCCGGCCAAAACTGGCCCGCACCTCCCGCCGCCAGCGAGGAAGGGTGGATAGGTTCACATACTCCAGCCTGTAGTTTGGTTATCTGTACAGAAGAATGTGCTTCTCTGCTTTTACCCTTTAACAACCCCACCGAGGAAAAAAATCTATGTTTTTTCTATTATTTATTGCCCTAGGTGAGTAATGCACACAGTCTACGTTCTTTAAATGTTCTCATTAGGTTGAGCAGGCAGTTAACAGGTTAAAGTTGTGCAGTGACCGATAGTGGGAGTTTGGGTCGGATCCTGCTACTGAGCAGGTCTAAATGCATACAAGCCTCTGAATTTTCGTTTATTTTAAAAACACTGATGGTCCTCAGAGCAATCTGACAAGCTGCTGTGGAATCAGCTGAGCACAAAGCAATATCCAGATGGAAGAAAGGTCCTTCATGTTCTTTCAATGTTTTTAGAGGATTTGTAGGCCTCAGCCTTTACTGGGGTGAAAGCCCTGCTCTCTGGCTGTGGACACAACCTGCAGGTTCTGTGGTCGATCCATCAGGAGGGACATCCTGCTCAAAAACAAATGGCGCTAAATGGTTTAAATGTAAAACAGTGCACCGAGGTAAAAAAAAAGTCATCGACATGTTCAAAAATGATCAACACCTTCTTAACAGTTTGCACTTCTCATGTTTCTTCTTCCAGAGAAGTACGCAAGAAATCTCCCCTTCTCTTTTCTCCTGATAGACACAAATTCCTAGAGAAAGTGGAACCATGCCACGCTGGGCTCAGCTGGGCACAAATGATATGAAACTCTAGAACTTTGACTGAACCTCCAGCATGAAATGCCGACTCAAACCTCTCTGCTGCAGCTGCTCTGATGTGACTCTGGATGAAAACATGGCTCTCAAACAGCTGCTGAGAGGAAGGTACGTTTGAAGGGTTTGCAGACTCACTAAAGTCATGACCCTCCTCTAATTAAAGCACACATGTGCAGGAGCTTCCTGCCACACAGATGTGCAGCAGCAGGTCTACAGTCTGTTTAACCCTCACCACAGCAGTGACCATCTGTTGGTGCACTCTGCCCCTCTTATTGTCCTTAGTCCACATTTTCAGGAAGCATTGCCCATAGAATTCTTCTTCTTTTGAAAGAATGTCTTCAGCTCTGCTGATTCTTGTTTTGCTTTCACGTCAATATCGTGTCTTTTATTCTAGAATCTAGCAGGCCGTGGAAGATGTGTAGAACACTGATATTTCCTGTGCTGTCAGCCAACGTTGTGTGCGACAGACAGCAGCAGTGAATGTGAAAGATCAGCTCCCTCGTGTCTCCTCCAAAACCGCCTCCAGGCTCAGACTCTGCTGTGCACCTGTGCACCAAGCTCCATTTCTGCTCTGAAACGTTCGTGCCTCTGTTCTGTTAGGCAAACATTCAGCACAAAAGAGAAAGTGTTATGAGTAACTGAGCTTTAATGGAGCCATTTCTGTTTCTTGTAATCAATCCAGGCTGTGCACAGGTTGGTGTGTCGTGACCTGCAGTCTTGAGTGACTGTTCTGTCGACCAGGAGTTGGTGTTTGGCTCCTCTGGAGTCTCTGCCAAGGCTCTTCTGTGTGTTGCTCATGAATTGATCCATGTGCCTATTTATCTTGGTTGCAATGATGCCTGATATGAGCTTCTATGTTGTGGACAGACAGGTTATTGGCCGGTAGTTGGATGGGATTGCACCCTTTGAGGGATCCTTCTGGATCAGGATCATTCGCCCTTCTGTTAGCCATTCGGGGTGAGTCCCATCTCTTAGCAGCTGGTTCATTTGTGCTGCCAGGCGCTCGTGGAGTGCGGTAAGCTTCTTTAGCCAGTAGGCATGTATCATGTCAGGGCCCGGTGCTGTCCAGTTCTTCATACCTGAGACTCTTTCTTGGATGTCAGCCACTGTGATGGTTACTGGATTCTGTTCAGGGAGGTTGCTATGTTCTTTTCTTAGAGAGACCAGCCATTGGGCATTGCTGTTATGTGCTGTCTCTTTCTCCCAGATACTTGTCCAGTACTGTTCAGTTTCCCGCCTTGATGGGTCTGCTCAGCTGTTTTGACCCTCCCACTGAGCGGGTTTTGCAGGCTGAGTTGCGAACAGCCTGTTTATCCGTCTGGCTTCATTGTCTCTTGTGTACCTCTTAATTTTTTTTTTTTTTACTTGTCCAGTCCAACAGCTGAGCAAACAGATCAGAGCTGAAGGCCTCTTGTGTTGGACAGATTTTACTGTTACAGTGGGGGTTTCTGGATCTTCAGACAAACAAAGTGTATATTTGTATAAACCCCTTTTGTATTGGAAGCTAAGCTTTTTGTAATAATCATGTAAATATGTATTCCTTGTTGGACCAGATGGAAAAAAATAAGAGAGAGAGAGAGACTGGGATGTTGGAGATGGGGGAAATGGGGGGGGGGGGGGGGCAGTCAATGATACAGAGTCATAACATAGGAGTGTCATAAGTATATTTGATGAGTTTGATAAATATGTGTAATTTTTTTTATTGCTTTGACTACAATGCTTGAAATAAATCAATAAATCAAATTGCATGGCTTAGTTTTCTCACCAAGGAATAGTCTATAAGTACATTCATACATGAATGATAGAAGACGTATCTCACAGGACACACCGGCTGAAATGAACTCACACACAAACAGCTACACACAAGGCGCTCCAGGCCCAGACTCTGTGCCCTGACCACACCAGACCTACGCCGGTGCCCAGATGAGAGGCACGCCACTCCCCAGGACCACCTCCAAAGATGGGTCCGAGAGCGGTTACTGGTCCCGGACCAGGGTCCGCTTGGCTGTATTCAGACTAAAAATTTGTTTACGGTTTCTGAACTCTGGTTCATTTTAAGTGGACCAAATGGGTCACGTCTGAATACACACTAATATTCCGACAAGCCCATGATGCCCCCCCCCCCCCCCCCCCCCCCCCGAAAAGTCTCAACCCTCAGATTTGTTTTCATATTAACTAAAAAAGGACCCCCTACAGGAATTTCAATAATGTCAGCCTCTCAACACTTGATTAACACTGAAAACATTACCTTCCAAACTGCGTGGAGACTGTTTTCTGCAGATAAGAAGACCAGCTGAAGGAGTGTCGTGCACATGCTCTTTTATGATGCATGTCATCCGGAGTCCAGCTCCTCTGAGCCCCATAATGGGAATGTTGACCTTCCTCTGGAAAATGACAGTAACACTGTGCACGCTAACTATGGAAAGTGAAAGGACACAGTGCACGTGTCATTCATGTGAAACACATCATGAAGCACAAAGTGGTGCTTAAAGCTCCATCATTGTTTCCAAGAAATGAAGGTTGTGATGCCTGAGACGGCCCATGAGTATGGGTGTGGGGGGGGAGTCAGTGTGTGTGTGTGTGTGTGGGGGGGGGGGTCTGAGTCTGACTAGAGATCTTTTTCTCGACATTTGTTGTACATAAAATGACATAAAAGTGGTATATCCATAAAAAGTGTGATTGTTGCAAGTGTTGTGCTGCATGAACAGGATTGGTGCGTCAGATTTGCATTGGACGCCTCTCTTTTGACATGTGTCAAATTTGCTGCTCGGTGCCGGTACAAAACCGTGCTTAATATTGTGCCTAAATGATGAAAATGATGAAAAATATCTAAGAAGCCTGTGCAGGGGACTAACACAAATGCGGCCCATGCTAATTCCAAGAGGTTGGCAATGTGTAACATTCTCGTATGCCTCGGTCCCAACTGTGCTTATGGGTGGATCCGGGCTGTCTGCGGGGGAAAAATGGTCAAACCTGTGCGGGTCACGCAACTGACCGCACAAAACAAGGTCTCAGACCAATCAGTGAGCTTGTCGAGTGAAAAGGTATTGGCACATCTTTTTCTACGGCCATGCTGCAGGTGACATGCTTTAGCTAACACTTATACAACACGTAAGGATGACGTAGGTGAGACGCAGGCGGTCATTTACAACAATGATGGGGGTAATATATATATTTAGACAGAGTGCTGGGGGCCCAAGGTAGTTACCTGCTCTCGTCTAATTGTAAGTCCATTCCTGCTTCTCACTACACACTTCATACTCTTTTCTCAGACAGACATGAACATTTTCAGACTTTTATTTCTTGCTTAAACTCTAAATTTCAAACCTTCCTGGAAAAACAAGTCCAGAATTATAGAATGAAAGCAAGGATCAGATCGCGATCCAAGATTTATGTGACTCCGGCAAACTGAGCGCGTCCTGTACAGGAAACACAGTATGGAGGAGATTGATTGACGAGGTAACCAACAAGAGCATCCAGATTGCCCTGAAAACCCTTTTCAGGCCACAGACCGGTCTAATGTCCGACAGCTTTTCCAAGACAGGCCTGCACGAGGCTGAAGTGGGTCTCTGATGGGATGGATTGTTTTAATAAATACCTTATACTTGTCATGACCATTTTCATTTCCGGAGCTTCATCAGATGGATGCTCTCCCTCTGGGTCGGATGCTGTAGCTCTAGCTAAGGACCTGCAGTGGTGAGGTGGGTCTCTCTACCCCCGGATGCTGTTTATCTCCAAAGGAAGGTTAAAGTGTTGGAGGGAGGGGGTTGAGGTCTATCTTTTAAATTTATTTATTTATTTATTTATTTATTTATTTATTTATTTATTTATTTATTTATTTATTTATTTATTTATTTATTTATTTGTTTGTTTGTTTGTTTGTTTATTTATTGTGTACAGCACATTGTGTGGCAATGTAGGAATTGCTATATAATTAAAGATTGATGTGTCTTTTTGTTTAATCTTCAGTTGTGTATTTTTTTGTGGTTCTGTCATGTTTTGTGTGTTTTTTCGGGTCTTTTGTATCATCTCCACTGCTGGCGTGTTCACTGCTGTGTATGGAAGGACATCATGCCTCCCCAACTGCATTCATTTTTATTTTAGAAACCAATTCAAGACTTTTAGGAAATGTAAGATTGTCTTCTTCTGAGAAACACCAGTCCTAAATCTAGGGGCAACCAAGGTTTTTCAGAAGTTACTCCTAAAATATGGGATGTCGCCCTCTGCACATCCAAGCTGCTACTCGTCTACCACTAAAACCCACCCCTATAGTCTAGCTTTTACTCCCCCCTCAGCTCCACACTTGTGATAGTTTTAACACTATCTTTTTAAAATTGCCTGTGTAAGGGTTCTGTGGTTTTGTTTACCCTTTCGCTATTTATGAAAGTTATTTATGAAATGTTTTTGTTTCTGTCATCAAGCCTGGTCTACTGGTCCTGCAGTACCAGTTCCTGACGGAATGGAATTTAAATTTTAATTTGCTTGTTTCTTTGATTTGTTATTTCTATTACAGTATGACAAATGATTATTTGAGCTCCCTGTGGTTTTGTTCTCCCACTTAGAAATCAAGGAGGGGTTGGACATTTTCATCATAGGTGCATGTCCGCTGGGAGAGACATCATCCAAAGAATTCTGAAAATCACATTGAACGATTTTCTTTTTATCGTTTATTTTTAATCAGAAACTTTCATTCATTTTATTTTGAGGCTACTGTTGCAACTTTGTGCAACTTAATAGAGAGATATTTATTTCGGTTATGTTAAACAAACAAACTTAGAAAAAAAAAACATCAACATAAACATTGACAAAAAAACCATAAACATTAAACAACATTAACCGAAAAAGGTGTTGGGTGAAGCCAAAGCTTATTTCCCCAACCCTGAATACAAACATCACATCTACCTACAAATTGTTAGAACCTTAAATAAGAAAAGAAAAAAGGAACTGAGTTGATTGAAGTTGCTTGCTGAGTTTCTGTTGGTTATCTTCAAACCGCATGTTCTGCAAACTGAATCCGTTTTTTCCTGACATCCTCATAACTTTCATACGAGTAAGTAAAAACGCTGGCGAACAAGACTAAAGCTTTGACAGATCATCGACAAGGAATTTGATTGGTTTTAATGGAGTTGGATCAAACCAACATGGACCTAATTTGGTTGTGTGGTGCGCCGACCGCACACAGAGACGGAGAGACCACGTCTGTGCGGACGGACTTATTTAATCTTTGGGTGTTGGGGAAAATAGCAAGTCGCTTCGAGTCAAAAGGTTTAAGTCAGAGTCAAGTCATGAGTTACTGATAAAGTCCAAGTCCAGTCTAAAGTTATCAAATTCCCGACTTGAGCCCAAGTCATGTGACTCGAGTCCACACTTCTTTGTCAAAGTACATTTGCTTTTTATCTTTTATTTTTTTGTCTCACTACAGCACTTTGGGCAAATTCATGCTGCAGTGCTTTTTTTGGATAAGGGGCATTGACGGGTGCAAATATTCTTTGGGGATGACTTTGTGCTGTCCTTCACAGACAAAAACACATCTTTAGCCTGACAAGTCCTGGAAACTAAAGTGTTTCCTCTTTCTTTTCTTTTGCAGAAGGACACTGAGACAACCTGCTGTGCTGCCCTCTAAGACCTGAAAGGATTTTCTCAGTCAAGGATTTCTGGATATCAGGAGATCAGAACGTCATTTAGTGAAATTCAAAAGGTCAAATAAAAATGAGGTAATGTTGAGGTGGGGTAGGGGGGCACAATCAACACATCAGAGATAGTACAAACCCACATTTTGGCTTTTATCCATCCACATTACATCAAAGCATGATATTTAATTTGAAAAACACAAAGAGCGAGACGGAGCTCTTTCACAAAAACATCGTGGTGGGTGAAGGTGTGGAGGGGTTTGTTGTCTTAAACCGGTTTAACCTCAGAGAAAACTCCTTCTGCATTTGTCTAAATGATGTTTATTGTTGCGGCATGCAGATCAGCAAACATAACCCGCAGAGGGCTGCAGCACTGCTGCACATGGGCTGACAGATTTACACAAAGGCACGGCTGGAAATGACAAAAACGCTGAAAGTTCCGCTAAAATTGAAACTCCCCAAACCTCAGGGAAGGTTATGTTTCCAAACAAAGAGAACAAGGTTAACCTGAGCTTCTTTTTTAGGAAACAAATGCCAGCAAGTCTCTTCAGCAACTCAGTGTGGAGTCAGATGGAGCCAGTTTACCGGTTTACTTTCCTAAAGTTACAACGATTTTTTTGGACATTGGTTAGATCCCTAATATACATCTATTGTAGATGTCTACTGGACATCTCAGGAAACTCTATTATTATTATTAAGGGATAATGACTGAAGTGTCTGTTATCAGAAATGAATGGATGTCATGGAGACCATCCGACGTTGCATCCGCAAAGTGTGTTAATGCCGATAGTGCACACTTTGTCGGCTACTATCCCGCTTATACCATGGTCACTTACAAAAGGAATAAATATTTAATCACTTTTTAGAACTTTATTCTGGTTGCTTTTTCAGTTTATAATAGCTTTTTCACAACAAGCGGACTATTTGAGATGTATTGTGGTGCTTTGTCATGATAGCAGCTGAGCCGACACCGACCTCGACTTCAGCGGCAATGGACAGTGATAAATATGCTAATGATCTTTAGATAAAGAATCAGTTCAGAGAGAAAGTTCACCTCTCACCGCTAGTTTTTGTCCAGAAAATGAAGCTAAAGGTTGTTTTAAAGAAACCGGCGCAGTGATACAGAACATTTAAGCAATGTGACCGGAACTACTTTTTTAGGCGTGCTGTTATCATTTTTTAATACACACCCAGCAGCCAATCAGAATTGAGTATTCACCCGGACCATGGTGTAACTGTTAAACAATCAGAAACTTGCATCACAACAGTTCAACATCTATAGTTCTGTTCAGATTTTTAACTTGTCATATATTTGAACAAAATGATGGAAAAAAGTTCTATCTGTTGTCAGAGTGGATTATTATTAGAATTATAGTTCTTTTTTTACTGCACAACAGAGTCTAGTTGCTGTTCTTAAAGTACAGAAATGCATTTACATGTACAGATTAGGGATTCTACACCCATGTTGTCATGTTTACATTTGATAGTAATGGAGAAAAAGGATGACGGCACTCTAAAATCCCATGATGGAAACCTGTTTGGCTTTTCTAGCAGTTGTATTTTAAGTCCGTCTGCAGCAGCAGGAGGATCTTCTTTGACACACGTACCCCTTGTGGTATCCTAGGCACTTTAACGTTGGGAGTTGGGTCATCTAGACCCACTAGACAGTGCTCTGAACCTTCTTCATTCAATGATTTGTGATCTTCACTGGTGTCCATGGATTACATGAAATCTTTCCACCTTTATCCACCTTTGTCATGGTAGGGAGAACACATCAATGGAAGGGGGGGGGGGTCATCTAAGATAGCACAAGGGTTAATGGGGTGTATTTTATTTTGAAAGGAACTGGTATGTGCTTCTGTTGAAGTAAAAGAAGTTAAATTAGTTATGCATAGAAAAAATATTTTTAAAAGTTATACTTCAATTATTGTAAATATTTTAAAGCTACATTTTATGAACGGATTGTTGGCCACAGAAACATAAATAAAATATGTTTTTCTAATGTACTGCAGTTACTTCTTCCCACTCTCCTGCCTGACAGACAGCAGGAAGCCACACGGCAGAGCAGGTTCCACTCGGATGCTGTAAATTAATCAGTCATTTCTTTTACAATTCAAACCATTCTTTGGTTTCACTCATTTTTGGGAACAGCTTTTCCCTGGTGTCAGACGCCATCACAGCGGCCTGAAGGTCGAATTACAAACAGGCTTGTAAGCTCTCCCCCTCCTTTGAAACACACTCGTTGGTCTCTGCAGGTGGTTTTCCTTGCTTTTCTGCACAGCAGAGTTCTTTTAACAGCCTGTAGTTGAATATTGATGTAGATGTCTGTGCAGAGTTCTCAAAGCAGCACTTCTGTTATTTTCAGCCTCCTGCTGTTTGAGCTCATGAAAGAGCAAAATGTCACAGTTTTGGTGAAAAAATGTGTAGCTTATAGACACATGCGACCTGTGATCTTCCAGCGTTTTCATTGTTTTAATACAAAAACTAGAATGTAAAGCAACACGTTCCTCCTCAGACTGGATGTGAGAGTGTGATCCTCACAGCCTGGATGCTGCGGACTCTTTCATTTTGGTGCATCAGTTGCACAAAAACCAGACAAGAACTCGTCTGTGAGAGGAGGGTTTGCTTGAATGCAAACTGAGATCTAGAAGAACTTCCTACAGAAAAGATTATTTTAATGATGTCATTGTTTTTGCCAAACAATCGTTCGTGTTGAACTAATTGAATTGAATGAAAATGCATTTTTGTTTTATTTAAACTCCTCTCCTCTCAGATAAAAAAAATTTGAGTTGCTCCAGTGAAAATGACTTTTCTTTACTGCAAACAGCATAAAACTCTGTTTGCACACGTGGGAGCGGGCTTCTCCTTCCGGTTCTTTACGTCAAAAGTGTCTCTTTAGAAATGACAACACATCATTTCACACCTGGGTTGCTGGAGGTGACATGTTAGAATGAAACGTGAGTCAGAAAATGATGGGAAAGAAGAAAAAAAGAAATAAACTGGTCAACAGCAGCACGTCATTTTATGGCAGTGTAAACTGGAATTCTTTAGTCATCGTTTTCTGGGCCTTTAAAACTGAGCTTTTTTTGTTGAAGATAAGAAATGAGAGGAAGTAATATTTAAGAAAAACTGTGCAAGGACGGGGAAGCTTACAGACAATTTGTGCAGGACGCTGTGCCATGGCAGACGTTTGTACTGTGTGGGCCCAGAGAGACTAAACTTCAACCCAGCGGCTGTGAACCAGCATCAGTGAGGGGCTTCCAGGCCAGCTGAAACCGCTGCCAGCACCTCTGCAGTTTGGGGTTTAAACACGAAGGCAGCTGCACCTCAAAGGCTCTTTGTGGTGGCGCGAGCATCAAGTGGAGGGTGTCTTTCACTGAGTGCCGCAACCTTTTTTCAATTTGCCTGCTGCTGTGAGCACAAAGCGGAGGTATGCGAGTACACGGACCTGAACTTCCAGGGACTTCTGTCAAGCAGCAGCTCCTCTTTGTGACTCTGAATGAGGGTCTCTCCATGAACTTCCACTGTGGTTCCACACAGAGGCTGCTGCTTCCATCGCTCACCTGTTGAACTGCCGTGAAACTGTGGAAGTGAAGGAAGGAAAGACCAGGGCTGCAGCCGCCTGTGTTTTCTGCAGGGGAGCGTGCAACCTTTCATGCCTGTCTTTCTCCTGAGTGGGAGGTGTCACTGAGGGAGATAACGATGTGGGGGGGGTGAAGGGCGTCGATGACCCTCAGGCGGCGGCTCTAGAGGAATACCCGGCATCAGAGGAGCTTTTCTCCCTTTGGTCCTGGCTGGCTGTGGATGCCGATGGAGCTGGGCTATTTTAAAAGTGCAGACTGAGCGGTGGGGACGGCGTGTTTGAGGCCAAGCACTAAATTGGTAGCGCACTGTTCTAGCTGTGGTCGAGCACCGCCCCAGCCAGCCTGTATATTAAAAACACAGTTAGCCAGACACAGCAAACCACCCATGCTCGCTGAAAGGCAGCTCAGCTCGGCCCGGTTTGGCACGGATCACACGGCAGCTTTTAACCCTTCGTCTGCCACAGATCTGCATTTAACCAGAACAATTTGAGTACATGAACTTCAGCTTTCTATTCTATTGTTGGGCTGAAAAAAGCTCAAGAAAACGGATCGTTGACCAGAATTTCTCACCCTGGAGAACTAAGTGATGATGAGCTGTCAGTTTGTACCTGTGAATTCACAAAATGACAAAGACACGGCCATTGGTGTGTTTGTGTGTGTAAACTGGGTGGAATGGCTGCATCCCATCACCAGCGTCTGACGGACTGGGCCCTGCACGAATGCTCCCAGTGGCTGGGGGCGTCTCTACTTGGTTGGGGAGACGCGCCCGGCCTGCCCTGTGATACCTGCAGCATCCTTTCACCCACAGCTGTTCCGTTGATAGTTTTTCAAACTTAATCTGGTGAGCCAGTCATATAGGAATGCTTTAATTTGCAGTTTGAAACCCGCTGAGAGCGAACGCCAGTTCTGTGGTTCCGTGTTTCTTTTAGTATCTTTTGACTCATGCCTGTGGGAAGGCACACTTCAGATAAGGCAGAAAAAACTGAAAAGCTTTGCTTTCTCTTCTGTTTTTCCCTCTTTCAGATTAACGCAGATGTAAATCAGATAGAAAGACTCGCAGTGGTGATGCAGGATGTAAGTTATGCTCCTGTTTGAAGATGCCTTTGGCTCTGAGCCGACATGGTTCTGGTTCTGATGATAGCTCTGGGTTGATGCCCCTGCACTCAGTGCTGTCCTCCTCTGACCAAACGTCAGAACCATCTGAACCTCACATGCAGCACATGTTGGAAAGCACCCCTGATGTGAGCAAGCGTCCTCCATATCATGCATGCCATCTGGGTGGAGGGGCTGCCGTGAAGAAACTTGTAAACTACGGTTTCCCTCAGGAAGAAGAGGTGGCTAAACTGGTGAAGCAGGAGGGAGCTTTCGCTGCAAATCAACCGGACTATGAAGGGTTGCTGGATTCTGTCAAAGACCCACCTTGGTTGAGTTTTTCCGTCCATTCCACATCCTGCTGTCACAGAACCCTGCTCAGACAGCCCAGGCTCATCCGGATGTTTGGGACAGTTTGTTCTAGCAAATCAAAGATGTAAGAGCTCTGAAAGAGGATGAGAGCTGCCATCATGTCCTCTCCCAGGCCCCTGCTCCAATTGAACTGGCAGTTTGGGTCATGTGTTTCCAGAGGCAAAGCACATCATGCAGGATTTAGTCTTCCATGAATGTCCCCAATGCAGAACAGTTTCTAAGGAAAACCTTTAGCTGAGTGTCTTCATGAAATGATAGTTTGGGGTTTCTGCAGCACATCAAACACATCAAAGGTGTGGAAAGCAGACTTCAGTTGGTTGCAGACATTGTTGGACTATTTTACCATCTGCTGTGACAAATAAACGTCATTTGATCGTGTTTCCAGTTATTCATCTGGGTTCTGGATCGATGAAGGAGATGCTCTAGTTTGTGGCACTTTTTCCGTTTTCAGCTTTGCTTTTTCCTTCCCACATGGAAGTCACTGGTGTCCATGGGTTACATGAAATCTTTCCACCTTTATCCACCTTTGTCATGGTAGGGAGAACACCTCAATGTAAGGGGGGGTCATAGGATGGCACAAGCGTTAATAAGGCACAGTCCCCTGAATGTAAAGTTGTCATACATCACGTGACAGCCTGTTTAATCCCTTTCAGGGTCATGGGGTTGCTGGACTCCATGTGTGGTGGTCTATTCCACCACCGTTGGGCAGAGTACAGCCCAGAGGGTCACCAGTTCATCGCTGAGCAACACAGACAACCATAAACTCTCACACCTCAATTTGGGCAATGTGGAGTCATTAGGCAGCCTACGGACATGCATCATTTGGAGCTGCATACATAGACAGGAAATGCTAACTCCACATAGAAAATAAATGCAAAAGCTATTTTAATATATTTAGAATTTTTATTTTATGGTTTATATGTGTGTTTCCTAAAGAGAAGTCACTACATCTCACACCATGACCATAATAAGTTATGAATGTGGTAAACAGTCCCACTCTCTCTTAAAAACTGATGTGGGCTCCCCACCAGAACAGGGAGGAGCTTTGACACATTCATCCATCCTGCCTGACCCTAGAAATAGCAGGCACGTTTAAAATGGCCATTCATTCCAACGATAAGCTGCTGATAAGGAGAATAAATATGACGTCATTCTTTTGTTCAACTTTATGAGGCGGAACATCAACCTTTTAGAATCTATAAACTCGTTTAGCATGTCAAACACCTTATTTCTCTGATGGGTGGGACGGACTGGTCTCAGGTCCATCAAGCTGACGTCACTGTGTGTCCCTTCATCTGAGGGGTTAAGCGCGTGCACAGCGTGCGCGGCGTGTTAATGTTTTTTGCCATCAGATGTCCAAGGGCGGGGAAATGCCCTAATCATTTCCTCCCGAGTGCCTCTGAAAGAAGACCAGTGGCGGGGGGCGGACGGGTGGGGTGTTGCAACCCCGCCTGGTTGGCCGTTGTGGGGCGGTGGGGAGCAGTACAGCATCCGGACCGGACCGTGACAGTACAGGATGTGTGTGCTTAACTCCATTGAACTAAACTAAATAGGAACGAAAGCCTTTAATTCCGACAGAAAGCGGCTCCATTCAGCTGCATGGCGCACGGGGGGGGGGGCTGTTTTGGGCCCCGGCTTAGGTGTTGAAAATAGTTCCATGAATACCCGGCACTTAATAAAGTGTTTTCATTCTGGGCTATCTGAGCCTGCGTGCGCGCGATAACGAGATAATTTGTCCCCAGGCTGAATGTGCTTAAAAAGATCCAAACAGGAAAGTACGCTCTTCTCTCTCTCTCTCTCTTTCTCTTACTCACTCTCTTTCTCTCTCACTCTCTCTCTCTCTCATTCACTCTCTCTCTCTCTTTCTATCTCGTGCGCGAGCTCGTGGAGACACCAGTTGGTCCCTCGCGCCCTATAATACCACGCACGACGTGCTCTACCTTCAATGAAAGCTGGCTGCGTCTGAGCGCCGGATCCTTTTGCGTGAGCCGCCTGCAGCTGTTCAATCAGACGGCATTAACGCGGGGCGTTCGCGGGGTTGCTGGTTTGTTTGGGATTGCTGTCAGAAGTGATGAGGACTCCTGAGGTGATGCTGTCTTTTTGGAACTAGGAGACACTTTGGAGACTTGTCAGGTTGGCCACCGCTGCTTTTCTTCCCATCGCTGCGTGAAATTTGTCTCATCTCAAGAATGGCCTTCTACTCCCAGTCTGTGGTCGTGCTGCTTTACGGATGGAGCTTTCTGTGTCTTGGATATTGCACGATGCTGAAGGCGAACAGTTCCCCGCAGAGACGGAAGGTGGATTTTACACATTCGGTGGATAAAAGGGACACAGTGAAGGGAGAACGGGACCTGCTCTTGCAGGATACAATGACGAAGCACATGCAGATGTTGTATGCGAAGTACAACCGAGCGGGATTTCCCTTCAGAGACGGCAACACTGTCCGCAGCTTCAAGGCGCATTGGGGTTCGTATCCAGACTTTTACGCACGAAATACTCATAAACCGATTCTAGGCAGATCAGTTGGTTTTGGTGTATTTGAATCCTCCACAGCCACGTTCACGTTCCTGTGCGCATTGTGCGTGCACACATAGCTTCTTTCAAAAATTGTGACCTTTTTTGATAAGGAAAAAAAAATCTGAGAGTGATTTGAAATGGAAGAACAAAGGCGCATTCAGGGCGTGCGGCTGTGTTTACTTGTTCTGGCAGGAGTACACCTGTTAATCCAGTCTGAGAGCAAACAACCTGTTACATGTTCAGCTGCCAGAAACGGCAGCTCAGCACAGCAAAACTGTAGAAAAGAATCTTCTGCGGGTCAGTCGGGATCTGTGCTGCGGGTTTGTCTGTGCGCTTCCTGCGCTTAAACTAATAGACTCTTTTCCACTTTAGCCTACAGAGAAGTCCATGATGTGTATGAAGGCAGTGTTTAGACGCGGACGCAGAGGACGCAGCCTACACTCCCTGGCTTCCTCTTTTGACTGTAGCCTGCTGCCTCCTACCGCCTGACAGCTGCATGGTGCTTAAAAAGGACAATGTCACCTTAACGATCAAACATCTGTTTTTAGTGTACAGATTGTGCGTTGTTGCCATGGAGATGAGAAGAAGCTGGCCCATTTCCCAAACCTTTTCAAAAGAACATTTTGTTTCACATAAAAAAATCAATTTCCTGAAAAACTTAATAATTCAGCAGAAATAAGTGGAGATGAATGCTTAGAGGCTTCAAGTAGTGTATTGAAAGAACGATGGATCTTAGAGGATCGGATATGAAATAATCAATCAAATATTGTCTCAGGTGATGAAAGTTACTGAAAGACTAAAAAACTGTTCTGGGGAAATAACAGTTTTCTTTCTTACTACAGGTACTATAAATGAGAAACACCTGCAGATTTTTAACCTGACTTCCCTCACCAAGTCAGAAGATGTTCTGTCTGCCACTCTTCATTACTACATTGGAGACCTTCAGAACAGCACCTGGGGCTGCTCCAGGTCCAAAAGCTGTGGCCGCCATGCTCTCCTCAGACACAACCACATCCACATGGTCATCTGGAGTTTTGCCTCCATAGATAATAAGATGAGGAGCCTTGGACACTTGCGGATCAATGTGTCCACCCTCTACAGGGACTTCATTTCTTGGCAGTGGAAGGACATAACTCGTGTGGTCAACCAGGCCAAACACCACGAAGAGCTGCTTATTGGAATTGATGTCGCTTCACAAGGGCCCCAACCATGGAAGAAGCTTCTGTCGGACCGTTCACCCTACATCCTGGTCTATGCCAACGACTCTGCCATCTCAGAGCCAGAGAGCGTGGTAGCCACTCTGCAGAGGCACGGCTCAGGGCCCAACAAGGGGCAGATGCCACACAGACCCCAGAAAGTGGGGGCGCAAGAGCGGAACAACACTGAGCATCTGCAGCCCAGACACAGGCGCTCTGTGAACGTTCTGCTGCCTTTGCAAAACAATGAGCTTCCTGGGTCTGAGTATCCCTACGAAACCACCGGGTGGGACGAGACGAGTCCACATGAGCCTTTTAAGAAAAAACAGAGCCGTCGGCCGCGGAAAAAGACACGCAAGAACCAGCAGCAGAAGATGCCCCTGCTGCAGTTTGATGAGCAGACGATTAAAAAGGCACGAAAGAAGCAGTGGAACGAGCCCAGGACCTGCGCTCGGAGGTACCTGAAAGTGGACTTTGCTGACATTGGATGGAATGATTGGATTATTTCACCAAAGTCATTTGATGCCTACTACTGCTCAGGCTCCTGCCAGTTCCCCATGCCAAAGGTGAGAATCATCTCTGCAGACTGTTCACACTCTACACCCGGGAACAAAAAGGTTGTAGTCAGCCAGTCTGTCTATATTTTTTTTTTTTACGTGAAAAATATTTCATTTGAACTAACAGCTTCCAGCACATGGTCAGCATCAGGAAAACCTCAAGTGTGCCGTCTTTTCTCAGCCAGGCTTCCTTTAGTCCAAGCGTGCAGTTCCAGACGGTCCCCAGAGTTTTAGTTAAAGCCGTCAAACTCACAGGAGATGCAGCCAAACCTGTTACCATCCAGGTTGGGGGGGGGGGGGGGGGGGGTCGTTCACATGGATTACTTCAAAAAAATGTTCCGTTTGTACAACAAAACCCTTGAAAACACTATCATTGTGCTTAATCTTTAACGCTGTGGTGAAACCATAAAGGTTCTCCCCAACAGTGATTTAGACACTCATGCTAACAACCAGGACCTGTTCTTGAAGATAACATCACAGGTATGGCTGGTATGCAGCAGTTAATTCATTATCTCGGTGGCCCCTCTCCTTGTGCTAGCATTAATTAGTCCCAGAAGCAGAGCCCCGGGCCCTTCGGGTACCTCCTCCCTCTCCTGCTCAGCCTGCCATGTTGCTTCTCTTTGTTTCATTAGGGTTTTTAAAGCCATGAGAAGCTGCTCTGCAAAAATCAATTTTGGCGTCAGATCCCGCCGAGGCGCCAAGCCGCTGACCAGGTGTGTTAAGGACGTAGAGTCAGGATCCTCTTCCCGGCTCACGTTGGACACGCAGCTTTAAAAAACAAGAGTCGTCTCTAGTTATCCTCCTAAATATCACAGACTCTTCTTGACAGCTAGACCAAAACAAATACCTAATACTTTTGTTTTTCAAATGTCAAATATGTCGCCGATTTCACAAACCTTTACCAATACAAATCTAGTGAGCATCGATGCACACTGGTTTTTCGCAAAGACCTCTGGGAAGGTTCTAGGTGGCTCGATTTTGGAATTGTAGATTTAGAAAGAGCTTCAAAATGACAAACGCCCTTTATAGTGCACTATGCTGTGAAGGGATTCGGACACCCCTTGATTTTCACTAGGTCACATGGGAACATCCCTACACGTTCCCTTCCATTGCTAAAGTAAAATAACATTTAGTAAAATAAAAACTAAAATATCAACAGGAAGAAGTTTTCTAACTAAACTGGACAGCTTACATATGAAATCACAGAAAACACACCAGCAGCAGCTGATTGGACTCATACCTGAAGAGCCTGAGGACCAACCCACAGGCGGTGTGCCAAAAACAAGACAAGGGTTTGAGTCCTCGCTGTTTTAAACAGTCAGTTTTCTACTCCAGTTGGTGCCGTTCCTATTGATCAGCAACAAGTTTATAATCTAATAAATTAATGTCCAGCATATCTATTTAGCTCAGCTCCAGAGCAGTCATCATGTTTTCGCCCCACATGGACCATTCTGATTCAAAGACCGAGAGGACACTCCTGAATCTGTAGCATCTCACTCACACAGGGTCTGTCTGCTATGAAGTCCAAAAAAAAAACCTTATCAAGTCCTTCAAATGTATTCGTATTTGAGTTTTGGTTTTTAGTAGCTATAAAATACCTAATTTTCTAAAATATGTGACCAAGAATGTCTGGCGACGAGACACCTTTTGGGCATGACTGGTTGTGACGTTGGCTGTCATCTGCTCTGTTTCTGCGCCGCAGGCCTTGAAGCCCTCCAACCACGCATCCATCCAGAGCATCGTGCGGGCGGTGGGTGTCGTTCCTGGCGTTCCAGAGCCGTGCTGTGTCCCGGAGAAGATGTCGTCCCTCAGCATCCTGTTCTTTGACGAGGACCAGAAAGTGGTGCTCAAAGTCTATCCCAACATGACGGTGGATTCCTGTGCCTGCCGGTAGTCCTCTCTCCCATCATGCACCTCACATTGTACTGAGTGGAAAGCAGCGCCCCCTTCAGCGGCTCTCCCTCCCATGCGACCAATCACAGGAGAGCAGTCTTTGTAAAGAGGAACTGAAGGACGGTGCGAGCGATCCTGCTGTCAGACCCAGGTTCTTCATGCTGTCATGACCTCCCCTCCACTGAACCAACAAAAGCCTGAAGGAGACCAGAACGTGCACTGAGGGGGGGGCTTCATAGTTGCAGTTTTTATCGCAAAGTCACCTCGGTCTGCTCATGCATGTCTTTTTTCACCTGTCAGATTGTCTGTGTACCATCACTGAATACAAATGAAGGAGGGGGCAGCAGGTGACCAGGCACATCTGTGCTCCACACATTTCTTAGGAAGCTGTGTTCAGGACTCCCAGCAGAGACTGTGGGCAGACCGAGTTTCCTCCATCACAGCCATCTTCAAGCCGACAGGAACCAGAATATCTGAGCTGAGTCCAGAAAAGCTGGACAGGAGTTTAAGAGACTATAGAAAAGGCTTTTAAGGCCACATGTAAAAGCAAGAATCGCTCATTTTTTAGTTTTCCATCTTACTGTGTTTAATTATTTCACATCTAAAAAGACATGCTTAAAAACAACAAAAAAGTCCCAAAAGGAAAGTAACACAAGGCTGTGTTTTTAGAGAAGCCAGGACAGAAGCTGCCAACACGTTCACGGCTTCAGCATTGACTTTGCGGCCAGCTGCCCCCCCATCCTCCCATCCTCCTAAGCTCTGTAAGTCTGAATGTTGAACCACAACCCTGAGTCGCAGTAAGGGGAGTCCTGTGGAAAAGACTGTGCCAAGGTGCACGTGTGTCCACGTGTGCGTGTCTTCTAACAGTCATTGGCATGAAGCAGGGGCTCAGTGGGAGCACACCTTCACAGGAGAACAGCTCAGCACCAAAGTGCCTCCTCTTCTGTTGTCATTCATAACACCGTCATCTATTTATTTAGAACAAATATGCTTACCTTGTTTTAAAAAATCCTCAATATGCAACCACCTTGACCTTTTCTCTCCACGTGTTTATTGACTTGTACATAGTACAATGTTGCAGTTCCTCTGAAGGGCCGACGTTTGCTCTGCCTGAGCTGACTCCACAGGGAAACCAGCGTCTGAGGAGGTTTGGACGGTACAAAATGAAACGTCTTCACGTCTTCCTGTGGAGCTAATTCTGTCCAATGTCAAGATATTTAGGAAAATGTCTTCCAGGTTCATTACTCTTGATATTCCAGTCATAAATGTGCCTTAATTAGAAAGAAAAGCAGCAGATTTTTTTAGCTTTTGTATTTTTGTACTGATGTGTTTTCAGTTAGATTCAACTGAGATTTGGATGTGCTGCAGAATGCACTTCTGCTTTTTCACGTCTGCATTGTAGCTCCATCTTCCCTGTAAATGTTATTCTGGAGGTAAAGGACAGACGCTTGTACCATAAGCTTTACAAAGTATATATTTGTATATGGAAAGACCTTTAATGTGCATTTATTTATTATCTTGTTGAGGTGAACTCTGAAAAAGCTTTTCATTTGTGATGGACATGAGTCCAAGGGACAAAGAAGATTCATTTGATCTGAGTTTCAAGCCTCCTTTGAAAGCATTCAAACAAACGAATAAAATTATGCAAAACAAGGACATTCTTTTGAGGTTTTTGTTCTTAACCCTTGTGCTATCCTAGGCACTTTAACGTTGGGAGTTGGGTCATCTAGACCCACTAGACAGTGCTCTGAACCTTTTTTCTTCAATGATTTGTGATCTTCACTGGTGTCCATGGATTACATGAAATCTTTCCACCTTTATCCACCTTTGTCATGGTAGGAAGAACACATCAATGGAAGGGTGGGGTCATCTGGACCCCATAGGATAGCACAAGGGTTAATATAGAGGCAGCCGGGTGGGTGGCTGCCTGGAGCAGTTTCAAACTTCAAGATGGGTATGTTTTGAAGGACGCTTAAGTTGGGCAACAAAGTTCACCTACTTGAAAACATGACTGTTGATGTTTCTTTTACTGAGAAGGAGGGTCTGAGGCAGGGGTCACCAACTAGCACACCGCGGTTCGGATCCGGACCAAGACACTGGGCCATGCGGACCCAGATCCGAACCTGACACAGAACAAAGGTGACAAAGGTGGATAAAGGTGGAAAGATTTCATGTAATCCATGGACACCAGTGAAGATCACAAATCATTGAAGAAAAAGGTTCAGAGCACTGTCTAGACTAAGACCACCCTTTTCTGCATAAAATTCATTAAATTTGTGCTTTCATCTCAGTGGGAAACTGATCCAAATGGCTCTTTGAGAGGTAAAGGTTGCTGACCCCTGGTCTAGTGGGTCTAGATGACCCAACTCCCAATGGTAAAGTGCCTAGGATAGCACAAGGGTTAGATGGTGCAGCTTTGTTGTGACAACCAAAAACATTCTCACTCTCAAATCGTCATATACGGACGTGTTTTTGGGCATCACCTTTTGGCATTTTGGGTATATTCAACACGTTGTTTTTCGACATGCTGCCTGTTAAATCAGGGGTCCCCAGCCCGTGGTCTGAGGGCGGCTTGGTACCGGGCCGCAGACAGAAAATTAATGCAGACGCTAACTTTGATTCTGTCCTGTTTTTTTATTTTCTGACTCAGAAGGAAGTTTTATTTTGGAAAACTACCAGACTCACCACATCCGCCTGTCTTGCCGCATCGCGTGACATAAAGAGGCTGCTCGCTCACGGCGCTAGCTAGGTTATAAGCCCAAAGCTAAAAGTTAACAAGAGCCAAACAAAAAGACGTGTTTGGAAAGTTTCATTGGTGAGAAAAGAGTCAGAGAGGAAACTGAAGAAGAGGCTTCAACTTCACAGAAACATAGCGCTGCTGTCTACAGACAAAACCAGGAGTCTTCCTCGATGGACGCATTTATGGAGACAGTTGTTTCCACATAACAAGTCGCTCTGCGGCGATTGACTCAAATGATTCACACAATCTGACAATAATAAAGATGCAGACACAATGGATTCACGTTTATATTATATTTAGAAAATACCAGTTTTATGACGTTTTATTTTGCTTTATTTATCCGTCACAGCTTAAAAGTCAGTTGCAGCTAAAGTCAGCGTCCAGTTGTTAGCTTCCACTTTGACGTTAAAGGAAAAATTTTCGCGCGTGTTCCCGTAAGACCAACACAAAAAATAATGGGAATTCATGTTGGTCACACATGATACGTGCAGCAAAGATTCGCAATGCTGCACGTATTGTAAGTGTGTCCAAGGCTGCTTTTTGTTGTTGTATTTAAAATTCAATTTTAAAGTTAAAGCCCCTTTATCTGTCTTGCTTCTAGGTGTATGACGGGTTCTTTGATCCGTCTGGAACCATTTGGTGTTTTAACCCTAACACTCTGGGTCCTTTTCAGTCATGACCTTTGACCTTTTTTGAAGCTCTGAGAATTTCAGTGGATGGCTCCACTTGACACATAACTGAAGGCCGGCTGTTTTAAATGTCTTTATTGATGATAAAGTTCCACCCAAAGCCAAACTGTTCCTGGAAAAGGTTCAGTGTTTCCTCCACTATTCAATAGGGACAAGACCCATTTCATTTCAACTGTTTCCATCTCTGGCTGAATATGAGTTTCTTATTTACATGGACACACTTCAGCAGCATTCACTGCAATGGCCCCAAAACTCAATGCTCCACGGATCTACCACGAATGGACTTTTGCCTTTACCAGCATTCAGGAACTGCTAAAATGTATGTTCACTAAAACCTGGAGCTCAAGAATAATTTTGTTTAATTTAAAGGCAGATCCAGCTGTAATCACTGACACTGCTCCTAACTGCCCTCATGCTGTTTATGATGGTTCTGTTTAGGCTTGGTATGTACGATGGATGTCTTGAGTTGTTGTTTCTCTTTCGGCTTTTCCCATCAGGGGTCGCCACAGCGAACGAGTCGCATGGTAAACTTGGCAATGTTTTACGCCGGATGCCCTTCCTGACGACGATGGATGTCTTGAGTTAATTGTTTTAATTAACTGAAGGGTCTTAATTCCTTCATTAATGAATGAATGAATGAATGAATGGATGAATGAATGAATGAATGAATGAATGAATGAATGAATGAATGAATGAATGGATGAATGAATAAATGAATGAATGAATGAATGAATGAATGAATGAATGAATGAATGAATGAATGAATGAATGAATGAATGAATGAATGAATGAATGAATGGATGAATGAATAAATGAATGAATGAATGAATGAATGAATGAATGAATGAATGAATGAATGGATAAATGAATGAATGAATGAATGAATGAATGGATGAATGAATAAATGAATGAATGAATGAATGAATGAATGAATGAATGAATGAATGAATGAATGAATGAATGAATGAATGAATGAATGAATGGATGAATGAATGAATAAATGAATGAATGGATAAATGAATGGATGAACGAATGAATGAATGAATGAGTGGTCGACCCTTATCAGTGGTTCGCAGGTTCAATTTCCAGTCTGTCTGCCCATGTGTCAAAGTTTCTTTGGGCAAGACGCTGAACGCCACATTGCTCCTGGTGCTTATGGCTTGGCGCCAGTGTTCTGATGTGGAGCCGCCTTAAGTGTGTGAATGGGACTGATATTAATATAAAACCAATCATTTGTTTTATGAATGCACTCATTTTTGGGAGGATTTTTACTTTTGGTGTTGCGTAAAACTGGGAACTTGGGATCAGGTGATACATCATTTAGTTTTTAATGTTTTAGTTAATACTTAGAAATCTTCTAGAGCCACACCATGCCTGTTTTCCAGCTCTCCCCGGAATGCTTCATGCTTACAACCTAAATCGGGTGATATTAGTCAATCAGGCTCACTTGAGTCAGCCAATCAGCAGCAAGCTGGTCAGGTTGAACTGAAAAACCAGCAGAGTTGTGGAGGTTGAGGACCAGGGTGGGCCAGCCCTGACCAAGGTGCTGCACAGATAAGTTGGCAATACAAGAGGTAGTGAAATACATCAGAGCATAAACCAGCAGTGATGGGGGCAGGCCAGAACCCAACAAAGGCCAGAAGGTACGGACTTGACATCAAAAGGTGTGGACAACTCCATCCATCCATCTTCTGCTCATTTGGGAAATATAATAATTGTAGTTTGTGCCCAGCCAGAGTTATGTCACACCAAGTCTTTCATATATCGGAATAGAGCAGTGAAAGGAAAAATCTAGAGCAAGATTTGTCAGATTTGCACCACTTTGACATTTCACACCAAGCCTCTTCCGACTGTAGGTGCTGGACATTCCTGATGTGAATGTAGCCACCCTGCACAGGAAGCTTGAATCTGGGAGCACGTTCTTTGGGTCATGACCCGGAGCTCATGACCATAGATGAGTATCAGAACAAAGATCGAGCTAGCTTTGCTTCCTGACTCAGCTCTCCCTTCACCACAACGGACCACAGATCAGCAGACATCTGTCTGTCACTCTCACGCTCTGGCGGACAACTCCAGATACACAAAACAATGAGCATCATACAGAATATCCTCAGGAAGTTACTAAGCTGGAAATAGAGCTAAGAAACACCCAAATAACATGCACCAACTCTAAAAACTTAGACACAGCTCCTCAAATGCAGACATGCAGGACTAGATGCTGTCAGGTGGGATCCAAGGTGACCAAAGAAGGGAGCCGCCAACCTGCACAAACCAAAGACAAAGACCCAAGGCACAAACCATGACAGGTAATGCCAATAGAACAAAATTAATACCAGAACAACATGGACCAACAGTAGATGCAAGATCCCAGAGATACTTTCAGATGAGGTCAGAAACCGAGATGGAGAAAGGAGGGACTTGTTAATGGCAGCATAAATGGCGTTGGGGTGGTCCACTCTAGAGTTGGAGTATAAACTACCCCCTTCATGGTCCAGCAGCCAAGGCACAGCTGCACCTAACCAAGCAAACAACAAAGGAACCTGTGAACATGCTTGAGGACCTGCTGACAGCAGGATCAAACCTGGAGGTCACAGATGCTCCACCCTTGTTGCACTGTAGAGCCCTTTAGCAAGGCACTTAATCCAAACGGCTCCAGCGGAGTTACTTAGTAGCTACATATATATCTGAGACCAGAGTTTTTCAAAATAAAAAAAAAAGAGAATTCACTTTCAATGCAGAAAAGAATAAATCTAGAACTTGTGGTGAGGTTGGCAAAAAAAACAGCCGCATCAAGATTTCCTCTTCAGAGTCTAAACTGGGAGGAAAATAGAGAAGAGATGAAGCAGATGCTGTCAGAAGTCCTCGTCCCAGCCAGACAGCTCATCTGGGGGGCTATCTTCATCTGGAGGGTAGCTGTCAAAGTAACTGTGATCCATCGGCCCCTTGAGCTTAAGAAGAGAAGACAAGGTAGAAGGGAAACGTGACACCTTGTTTGTCTTTCTTCAGCTGACGTGCAGAGTTTCAAACAATCCTTACTTCTCTTTTCAGTGGGGAGGCCAACGTCCTGGCCTTCAGCCCCTCCCAGTTGAAGCCGGTAAACCACCTGTGGAGCATTGGGGAATAAGGTGTCAGTTGTCTCCCAGCTGAGTGTATGAAAACCCTTCTCCACGTCAGACCCTGAAGAGGCGGGGAGCAGCAAAGGTTGCAAACCCAAATTTCTCTACTGACCACTGGAAGCTGGATTTAGACAAGGGACTTTAACTGGCTGTTATTCCAGCTCAAATGTAAGTATAACTGGAGGGACGCTTCTTTGGTCGGCAGGTGGGTGGTCCCATTTTGCTTTACTCTCACTGTTCTGTCAGCCCCCACCTACCTGTGTTTCTTGATGTCAGTTATTCCATTTTTCAGGTTCCCTAGTCGCTCTGATGGATTCCGCCTGTAACAGAGGTCAGACGAGGGAAAATCTGTGTACTTCATTCCTCAGACGTCTGCATCAGCACCTCTTTAACAGATCTCGCTGGTTTATTCTAGAAACATGTGAAGAACTGTACCTGCATAGTTTCCGTATAAGGTCCTCTGGTCTTTTGGAAATCATTTTTGGGAAGTCCATCTTCTCAATGCCTTTCAGGATGAATGTGTAGATTGTCATCTGGTCACTGCCAGAAAATGGGGGGCTGTAAAGCAAATACCTTTAATTTTTTATTACTATTCTAAGTTCCTTTTTATTGGCTTTACTAAAATTGTTTGAAAAGGATTACTTTTAAATATTATTGTATTGGTGTTACTATTCAATGAGTCATTAACTCAATAACTTAGTCTAACTCCAATTGAATGGACACCCACCGGCCATTTTGTCAGGTCCACCTTGCTGGTACCTGGTTGGACCCCCTTTTACCTTCAGAACCGCTTTAATCTTTGGTGGCATCGATTCAACAAGCTTCTGGAAACATTCCTCAGAGAGTTTGGTCCACGTTGACATGACAGCATCATACAGTTGGTCAGCAACAATACTCAGGCAGGCTGTGGTGTTGAAACCATGCTCAACTGGTACTAAAGGGCCCAAAGTGTCCCAAGAAAATATCCCCCACACCTTGACACCACCACCACCAGCCTCGTTCAGAGATCCTCGGTTGGAACCAGTGGTTCTTTGAGTTCCTGTTGTCTTTCTCTCAGCTGTAACCAGTCTGACCTCTGACCTCTGGCATCAGCAAGCCATTTCTGACCACAGAACTGCTGCTCATTGGATATTTTCTCTTTTTGGACCATTCTCTGTAAACCCTAGAGATGGTTGTGGGTGAAAATCCCAGAAGATCAGCAGTTTCTGAAATCCTCAGCCCGTCTTGCACCAACAACTATGTTCAAAGTCACTTCAATCACCTTTCTTCCCCGTTCTGAAGCTCAGTTTGAACTGCAGCAGATTGTCTGGACCATGTCCTTATGACTAAATGCACTGAGATGCTGTCACGTGATTGGCTTATTGGAAATTTGTATTAACAAGCAGTTAGATAGGTGTTCCTAATGAAGTGGCCGGTGAGCGTACGAAGCCCCCATCCCCTCACCTGCCCGTTAGAAGCTCAAAGACCAGGATTCCCAGAGCCCAGAAGTCTACACTGAAGTTGTGGCCTTTATTGAGGATGATCTCTGGAGCCACGTACTCTGGTGTGCCACAGAAGGTCCATGTCTTTTGGCCAGATCTGATCTTCTTGGCAAAACCAAAGTCCACCTGGGAAAGGACATTCACTGGTCAGTCTACAGTTAGAGATAATCATCCAAAGATGCAACTCAAGGATATCTTAGGCTACGTTCACACTGCAGGGCTTAATACTCAATTCCGACTTTTTGAAAAAATCTGCTCTTACATTTATTTTCACAAAGGAGGATCGTCTGTACCCACTGTTGTGGAATGGGGATGTGTATGTGCTGGGGCTGCGTGTGTGTGTGTGTGTAAGAGAGAGCGCGTGCAGCGAGATACGGAGTGAGGAGGGCAGTGGGGGCGCCCAGTCATGTTGTGTTTTAAGGAGGAAGGAGAACGATAATAAAAGAAGGCTCCCCCCAGCAGAACTGCTATTGACTCTTTATTAACCCGCTCTGGAGAATCTGAGGGTCCGAACGGGGAAGTGAACCCCGAAAGAGGATCCGCCTTCTGTCCCCCGCGCTTCTGACCACGGTCGGAAAGGGAAAAAAGTAATCGTGGGAAAGGTTCAACACCCCGCTCGGCCATTTAGCTGGAAATGTTTTCAAAAACCGCCCGGTTGCAATAAGAGCCCTGGAGTTTGGCCTGAGTAGAGCTGTCACCCCAAATATGAATCCAATCGGTGACCTGGCTTCCCTTTCACTGACTGGTCTCAGCAGCATCGTCCACCATGGTTGATGTTTATGTTCCCGCCTACGTCAACGCAGAATGATGACGTTTGTAGCGTATCAATGACAAACTGGTTCATGTGGCCTGGCTGTTTAGATGGAGGTCGCATTTCAAAAGATGGGATACATATCGGATTCAGGACCACATACCCAAGTGGCCTGGGTCGCATTTGAACAGATCGGATCTGTGTCGTTCAGACTGTCATGAAAAGATCAGATACAGGTCGCATGGGGGCAAAAAAGCGGAATTGGGTCATTTCAGCCTGCAGTGTGAACGTGGCCTTAGAAGAGAAATGCTGGTTTCATTTCTCTGTTTTTTTATGCTGTTGATGGCTTTTCTTCTTTAACCCTCGTGCTATCTTAGATGACCCCCCCTTCCATTGAGGTGTTCTCCCTACCATGACAAAGGTGGATAAAGGTGGAAAGATTTCATGTAATCCATGGACACCAGTGAAGATCACAAATCATTGAAGAAAAAAGGTTCAGAGCACTGTCTAGTGGGTCTAGATGACCCCACTCCCAATGTTAAAGTGCCTAGGATAGCACAAGGGTTAAGGAAACGTTCAGAGCTGAGAAACAAATGAAAGCTTAAGTAGAGAGAACAGTAACTCGTCTAAATATGACAAGGCCAAAGCAAAAAGGCAACAACTACACAAAGGAAGACAGAGCAACATGGAATTTATCATTTCAACGTTTTTTTTAGTAAAACTCAAACAGACTAAAATGTAGAGAAAATCTGAGCTGTGGTTTTGTGGAAGAGTTTTTATAAAGAGAACTCGCGTGCCGGTCTCTAAACCTCATCCCCGTAATCCAGCGCGATAATGAAATGCATCATTAAACTCCTAAATTGTAATGTAGGCAACCTGCAAGTAAAGAGACACCCCCAAGCAGGCAGACCTGAGTGCTGCTCACCAGTTTGACGTATCCCTCCATGTCCAGCAGGAGGTTTTCAGGCTTCAGGTCTCGGTACAGGACTCCTTTGCGATGGAGGTACTCGAAGGCCTCTGTGACGCAGCCGATGCAGAACTTGGCAGTGGGGTCATCAAAGCTCCCCCTGAAGACGGGGGGGAAGAGAGCGACAGCTTCAGATCTTTGACGGATCCGTTCATCAGAGCTCCGACTCGGTTGGCTTCACAAGGCCTTGCTGAGGGGGGGTCTCTGACCTGTCTCTGAGAAGACTCCACACCTCCCCACCCAGGCACGCCTCCAGCAGCATGTAGACATATTTGCTGTCTTTGAAGGTGCGATACAGTCTGATGAGAGGAAGCAGAGTTTGGTCAGGCTTCAAAACCAAACCTGCATGGTTAAACATGTTTAATTCACCATCAAGGCAGCGTGGACAGAGGTGTTGGTCTATGCTGCACAGAAGCCTGAAATCATTTATCATCATCAGGACGGATACATGCAAAGCAGATTTTCCTGAAACACATTATTGATCTCAGAATCAAAAAATCTGCTGTTTTTGACATTTCATTGAGTCCATTTCAGGGACATCCTGTTGTCCTTTTGCCTCTCCCAGAAAATGTGTTAAATTAAAATTCATACCATTTCTAAAGCACCTTTAATGAAAAGAAAGAACAGCTCAAGCTGCTGTACGTAAAGACAAACAAGAACACCAATTCCCACACATGCAATAGAAGAATAGAATGAGCCCCTCATAATAAAATACACGAAAACAAACACAAATGAAAGAGAAATGATTCTAAAAAGATAAGGAAGAGAGAACCCAGAAGGACCGCCCTGTCCTCCTGTTGGCCGGGGTGTCAGGGTCTGAGCAGCACAAACAACTCATCCCAGCACCTCCCGCCCCGCACTACCCCAACCCCCGGGTCCAGTGTGCCCGTCGTGGACACACCGGGCCGGGCAGCAGGGAGGACCCGGAACAAGAGACGGCAGAGAACAAGCAGGGCCAAAACAACACAAACACCCCCGCCAAGGGTGAGAAGAGCCTCGTAAACAGTCTAAAATGTAGAAGTATGAAATAGAAGAGTTAAAATATAAAAACAGCTAAAATATCATCATGTTAATTAAAATAAGTTAATGCATAACATAGTGCATCAAAAGTCTAAAACATCTAGAATATAAATTAGAAAAAGTTAAGCAGTAAAAAGTGCAATTTGATTAAAAAGCATTAAACAAATAAATATGTGATAAAATGTCATGTAGGAAATAAAAGTAAAATTCTAGATCCCACATACAAAATCTAATTAAAAGCTCATTTAATGTTAGTGTCTTTTCTTTTTAAAAACCTGGACAGTGGATGAGGGCCTCCCATCCTCAGGCAGGCTGTCCCACAGACGAGGCCTCGCCGTGTTTTTTTTCCCCGTGGGACCTTCAGCGTTGGGGGAAGCTAACCTCACAATGAAGGGCGAGCGCGCCTCTGCCAGGATCCTCCTCTCTGAGTGGATGTGCTCCTCCTGCTTGTTCTCCACCACGTGTTTCTTCTTGATGGCCTTCAGGGCAAAGGTGACGTCCTCGCCCTTCACCTTCACCTGCAGGCGCATGGACATCATAGAGGTGAAGCCTGGCAGCTGGAAGAGTTTCTTGCTGACCTTCCAGCTTTCTCCTTCTGTTTGGTGGATGATGCTGAACGGGACCAGGACACTCGCTGGAGGAACCTCAACATTCATCAGCAGACAAACAGCTGTTTTTTACAAATGTGCTGTATGAACTTGAGAGCATTAAAAACGTGTTATAAATAAAGCTCTGGGAACCTTTAGAAATGTTAAAGGGGGGGGGGGGGGGGTCAACCAGAGATGTCTAGAAATCCTGATTCTCTTGTCATAATGTAACTTCCAGTGTTATTTTGGTGCTTCTGTGATTTTTTAATGTAATTAAAAGTTTTTAAATCCTCTTTTTGTCTTTTAAAAGAGGACCTGATGCAGAATGACAGCAGATGTTTTTGTTTAAAGCCTTCATCCCAACTGTCCCTCCGGGAAACGGGCTTCTTTCTGCAGGTGAAGACGGGCAAACTCGCCCAGGATCATTTTCAATTTGTAGACCGCTCAGAGAGAAAAGGTTCATGTCTATTTCTGTAGGCATGCAGTAGACGACAGGGCCATAGCAAACACTTACACTACATGTAAGGTCAGGTAAGGGTGGAGTACGCATTTTGGACTTTTTAAACCCCCCCTAAATCCTACACACTCCTTAAGGAGCCCCTTAGGGATGTTCAAGTGATAAATGTACCCCCCTTTCGCACCCCTTGTGCAGCTTGACTTAGAGTTTAGGAAAAATAGACAACCGGTTGTTTAGACATCCCATGGCGTCCTACAGGACCTTACATATCACGTGCACACCCTGTTCCGGCAGCGTTGGGTCAGGACATGCACCTAAATGACTAGAGTGTGGCGTAAAGGCAACACACCACATCCTCAACCAAACTAGATGGTACGGGTGACGTACAACAATGGTACCCTCCATTTTCAAAGTGCTGCTTGAGACTTAAGGGAACTTAAAGGAACTCCAGCTTGTCTCCTGAGAGAAGACTCTGGTCTCTGTTTGAGACAACGTTCTCAGTCAATCGGGTAGATTTCCACAGAACCATGAAGCTAGCTGTACCACTCAGACCTGAATCATTGGAATACGACCCCAGCAGATGCTGCTGAACAGCCTAACTACGGGAAGAAAAAGTGGGATCAGCTGGACTCACCAGTTCTACTCGGCCAAACCCCCCAACACCAAGAGTGGCAATAACTTCCAGATGATGGAAGGGCCTGGACGAGGTAAAGAGCGAGACCATGTCTTTCAGCTGCATGAAGCCCGGAGACAGCGACTGACTCTGGTGGCGTGACACCGACTTCCTGGATGCAAACAGAACGTGAGTCAGAACGAGCGCCTTTGTTTGAGGAAAGATGTCAATTCAAACACCTGAGAATAAATAATAGGTCTGACGATTTCATAAACACACTCCATTAGCGCTTTGAGATTTTTACCCAACATGTAAAGCACATTCTAAATAAAATGTATTATTATTATTTTTATTATGATTATCCGTTTATTTGACTCAAAAAGCACAACAAAGATGTGTGTTTCTGTTCCTTTGCTGTGCTCATTTAACCCAAATATAGAGTTGTGCATTTTGGTTTGAATCCTCTGCATCAGTGGTTCATGCATGAAAAGTCTGTTGGACAAACGTGGAACGGTTGTGGAAAGACACACATTAGTGTTTGCATCTCACAAAAACCACACACAATTGCTTAAGAATTACGTAATAATTGTATATAAACTATGTAAAATGCACGTAAACTGAGTAATTCTCCACTAACCAAACGTTCTGAACAGCTCAAAACTGAATTCACGTAAAGACCCGACGACTGAAACCCTCGACAGATATCTGAGCACATTTATGAATAATGAACGCAGGAAACATGAATGACGTAGATCACACATGGATCATGAAAGACCGACATTTCATACGTGGAAAATGTATGTCGCGACTGTGTGACGCGACCTTAAGATCAGTGCCTGTCTCTCTACTGTACAGCTTCTTTTTTCTGATCACCTTTAATGGTCCTGATTGGCTGTTCTCTTTACCCCACCTGCACCTCCCTTTATGTATTGGTCTTCGTCTGTAACAGTCCTTTAATGTCATGTATTAGTTTCTGCATCCTGAAGATGAGGGAAGGAAATGCAATGCTGTCATCCTCCAAACCTCCCTTTCAATCCTTCTATTTGCATTCATTCTACCTTCATTGAAATCTTTACAGGGCTCCAGACTGCGACCAATTGGACGCATTTTGCGACCAAAATATGAGAGTGTGCGACTGAATTTTACATCCAGTCGCACATGTGCGACCAGTAAATTTGCCTCCCCCACCCTCCGTATTTTTTTATACATCAAACGTGGAAGGGGCACGTCAATGATCAATGAAATGATCAATGAGACGCGAGCGCACACGCACGCAGGCAGACACACACACTCGCGCACATACTCATGAAACGCGAGCACACACTCGCGTGATACCTGTCTGTGAGGCGGCCACTGCGTGTGAGAAGAATAGGGAAAGCCACTGTGAGTGGCTAAAATGCGTGTAGGGGGAGGGGCCTAGAGATAATCGAGCGCGCGTAAACATCTGTGGGAAGGAAACAGAGACAAATATCATCACAACCTGATATGTGCGTCTGACCTATGAGCAAGCGAACTATTGATTCGTTCTTCCGACCTGCGGCTAGTGTACCAGTGCCAGAGTGTTCAGCAGGGGTCTCAAACTCGCGGCCCGCGGGCTATTTGCGGCCCCAAGATGATATTTTGCGGTCCCCGCCTTAATATGAAGGTTTAATGTTACTGCAGCCCGCCAGTTTGTATGAATGACACTTTTTCATTGTCGTGGGCGGAGCTGACAAAGCAACCAATCACAGTGGGGTATATGACTCTTGGGGGCGTGGCAATGACAGGACTTGAAAGAAGGAAACCTGACAGCCCCCTCCCTCCCCGGACCACATTAAGGAGTTCCTTACTTTTCTTTAGAACGTCTTTATTCGCTCGTAATTTTCTACATACATGCAGTCCGTGCTGAACTTTTCTCTGGGCCGCACAGAACGGAGGTAGGTTTAGGTTTTGGTTACGGTTACGGCGGCGCATCAAACGGTTTATGCACGGCCATTACGGCAGCTCACCGCTCCCGTCCCGCGGGAGTCGGGTCAGCTGAGGAGAATTAAACACGCTCGAGCAAAAACAACATTAGTTTTAGACTCACTGAAAATACGTGGGGAAAATGCAACGATAGACGTGTTTGAGATGAACCGGCGGCTCGCCTGGGTCGTTGGGGGGGGTTGTGAGATGAAAGCGAATCTGCAGCGAGACTGAAGGAGAACAGGAAGTTGGAGTTGTCCGTAACATTCAGTTTAGTTTTAATATTCTTCTCCCCCTTAGTATGATCTGTGTTATTATATATTTTATGATTATTTTAATGTTTTTTGATGTATGTAGCCTTTTTTAATGAATTGGTATTTTAAATTATTTTAATTAATCCATCCACTACAAAAACCATCAGGACACATGTCCCATAATGCATTGTTTTGTAGTCTGTAGGGCAGCTTTCAGTCAGTTCAGTTTCCAGCTGTGTCCGGGTAGGTTTGCCCCTTGCTCCCACCCCTTTCTCGCGATATTTTTGTGATGATTGACAGGTGATGTTGGAGCAAAAACAAAAATATATGTCACACACCAGGTGATCTGCGCAGCGTTGAGTTCACCTGGGTGATCTCAAACACGCTTATTGTGCATCTTGGCTGCACCTATTTGGTGTCACAAAGATAAATTTCCATCCGTTTTCTTTACTTATCTGTACTGTCATGACAGCGATGGTGCTGTCAGTTTACCTGTTGTTGCATCTTCAAAAGTGCAGAATAAAATGTGACACTGAATTTGAAACAGCACATTGTAATTTCTGCATCTATTATTAAAGTATTTATTAGTAATACAGTGGAAATTAGTAGATTTGGTTAGAATGTTGATTTACGGTATGCGCCCCTAAATTTTCTGGTTGTGCCCCTAAAATCTTCAGTTAGGGGCCACTGTGCTCCTAGTGAAAAAAGTTAGTCTGGAGCCCTGCTTTATCCAAATATTGTAAATTGATCATGGGATGAATTTTCTTCATCTCCTGATACAGAATAACAGCTTAAAATGGCATTCTCTGTGTAATTTGCTCATCCTCTTAAGTTCGAGCGTGTGCACCTACTTGAGGTGCCTCTTCTTGTCGTCTCGATCCAGGGACGCCACGTAACCTTGGAGGTGCTTCTGTAGCTCATTGAAGTTTCCCACAGTCTGATCGAATGTTCTGGAAAAGAAAGGTGTCATTTCAGCCTCACAGAACCCAACAGATGCCAGACTTTCCAAATGAAAACAAGCCAAACACCTCAGGAACTCACTCTCTGTCGATGACGAGGCACTCCACCCCGTTGTCGTCAGCGATGATGTTGGCTGACCTCACATCGTCGCTGCAAAGCAAACGGACACGAGAACAGTCCTACAGAAGCCTGCATCCATCGGGATGAAGGAGGATCCTCTGCAGAGTCCTCACCTGACCAGGGCCTTCTCTCCAAAGTAGTCGCCCTTCTGCAGCGCGTTGATGATCTGTGGAAGCTTGTGGGCCTCCGTGGTTTGAGTCACCTTCACCTGAACAACAGTCCTGAGGAGTTAAAGCTCCTTTCCTGTCAGCATCTCAGCTGTAAGGCGGTTCACTGCTGCCATACGGGATGACCTGTTACAGTTCATGTATGTCTGCCCCCATCACCCCCCACAATGTCTAAACAATTGTGCTGAATTCAGAGTTAAAATGCGACTGAATTGACATGTGAGTGGATCCTCTGTGTGTGCAGAGAAAGAATGAACAACAAAAATCTGATGAAGGTTTCCTGACAGCAAGGAAGAGAAGGATTTCTGATTGGAGCTTTTGAAAGAGTTTGGTAGGAAATATCAGAAAGAAAGTCCGGTCTGATGGTCACACGCTGTGTGCTTTCACAGCAAATTCAGTATCAAGTCAGAAAAAAACCTAAATGATCTAGATCTAAAGCCTGAATGTCTTCTCAAAGGGCCTATATCATGCTTTTTTCTGTCAGGAACATCAGAAACACAAAATCCTGAATGGATCCCAACACAATCGTACAACTTCATGAATGACAGGGAGCAGTCAGAAGAACAGTGTTCATATTTTATGTCTGCACCTGATAAATCCAGAAACTATATGTACAAATATATATGCAGTAAATCCCTTGTTTTTTGCGGGGGTTACGTTCCAAAAAGAACCCGTGATAGGCAAAGTCCGTGAAGTAGAAACCTTATTTTTTTTCAATTATTATACAATTAAATACTCTATTATACATTGAAAAGAAAGAACAAACCATTTTACAGGCTCAAGCATTTGTTTCACAGATCAAAGTACTTTAGAGAAGTTTTTTCAACAAGTAACTTCTGTACTGTACTGTCAAATAATAATTTTAATCATCGATTTTAACAGAAGGCTTCAAATTGCGGAGATTAGTCCCGCCCACCGCGACCCGAGTAATTGGATTAAACGGGAGAAAATTTAAAATGATTATGAAATATTCAGACATACCTTTGGTTTGTCTGAATATTCATAACCCCTCTTGTTAAAGTAAAATATGTCCAACACAAGAGGCCATCAGCTCTCATCTGCCTGCCCAGCTGTTGGACAGGACAAGTTAAAAAAAAAAAAATGTATTCTGAAAAAAATAGTACAGTGGGACAAATAGTGACTCAGGTGTGTTTCATTGCTCTTCAGACTGAGCCACTGCATCCTGACTCCCCTCTGCAGTGTTTTCTTCTTCTGAAGCCCGCGGTGCAGCTGTGTTTGTTCAGGAGAAGAACGCAGTGATTGACAGTTGTTGTCGCTCTTTTTTCTCTGGGTTTTAGAGAAACTCCAAATTGCAAGATTATTTGCACATACGATGTAAATTTGGCAAGCTGATTTACGTATGTGAACATATTAAACTGCAACGTTATTGACGCACAGGCAGAGAAGAAGCGGAGTGACTTTTTAGCCAATCAGAATGCAGAACACAATGCCCAATGCAAATCCATGAAGTAGCAAAACCGTGAAAAGTAAACCGTGTTATAGCGAGGGATCACTGTAAACAAAAAAAGAAGCAACGTGAAGTTAATTACCATAATATAACTTGATTCTCCTCTTTTTAAACTGGAAAACGTGTACAACTTTTCAAATCATTTCGTTTTACATTTCAGAGTTTAGCACGAATACAAGAACAGCACATTTGAGTTAAAGTGCTGCGAGTCGCTGGGGTCTTCTGATTTAATCTTCAGAACTAAAAGCTAAAGTCTTGAGTTAACTCTGTGGCAGCGCTCTTCCAGAATAAACTATTTCCATGTAAAGGATCATCTGTTACCTATGGCACACTAAAGAAGGATTTATCAATGAAATATTTCTGCAGCTCCTTTTCCTACTCAGCAGTAAGACGACTCGATCCTTGAGGCCCCGCCTTTCGCTCCTTGTGGGTGCCGCCCATTTCATGGTGTCATCACACGTTTTGGTGGGAGGGGCTGGTGCTCAGAAAGTAATGCCCAGAAATGCTAGAATTGATTTTAAATATTCCCTTTTGGTAATTTTTCTTAGGAATTAAAATTATAATACACCTAAATGCTGTAAAAGGTGATTTTTGCATGATATAGACCCTTTAAAAACAGTCAGACCTGGGGGGGGGGGGGGGGGGGGGGGTGAAATACACACACATGTGAGCCTGAAGCTACAGTCCAGCTGTGTTGATGAGACAAAAACTTTCTGTCATTTCTACAGCTCTAAAAGCTTCTCCGGCCCCCCACCACACCCGCAGAGGTCAAGTGTCTCACAATGACATCATAGTCGTAACAGCTGAGTTAGTCAGGGTGCCGTTTGACCTTGGTGGCCCCCACTTCCACTGTTTTTCCTTAGTGACAGGCACTCTCAGGGTTTGTTAGGGAGAAGCAAGGGGGGCACTTCCTGCGTTAACCCCTTTCCTCCCAAAACAACATGTGCCCCCCCAGGTGTGAGGGAGTAAGAGCAAGTGTGGAAGTCCCACACTTGCTCTTTGTGGACCCCCACCCCCTCCTTTGCTCGCTGGTGTCAGGTTATCACAGAGGCCGGACAGCAAACGTCGTCCCAAAACGTCGCTGATGGGAAATGAATTTCATAAGGGTTGATTTTCTTTGAATCCTCTTCAGTGTGTGAGTGTCAGATGTTTTGTGCATACACAAGAATCACAGAAGCTGAGGAAAAACCCTCCACCCAGCCCCTCTTTACCCGCTTATCTGGAGCCATGGGGGGCCAAGACTGCCCTTTCCACAGAAACTGAAGTTCAAGGCAGTCCCAGGCCGCGCTTCCAGCGTATCCCCCCAGTGAGACATGCCTGGAATAGGATCAACATGGCATCCAAAAGAGCTTCCTCAACTGGCTTGTAGGGGGGCAGCTCCTGGTGGATGACCGAGCTCCCCACTAGCTTACAGGGAGCCCCCACCAGCCGCCCTGCAGAGGAACCTCAGGGACTACTGAAACAACTGGGACTAAGATGTTCTAGAGCTTAGCAGCTCTACCGGGATCATTGGATTATTCTGCGGTTCCACTCTTGACCGGACTCTTGCGTCCACTGACCTCAGAGAGGGGGACACCACCACTCCAGAGCGGCATCCCTTTGAATCCACACAATCTCCCAAGACTCAGACAGTTCTCATTCAATCATCTGCAGTTTGGGGCTTCCAAGAGTCTCTTTGGGTTCTTTAGCACCAGCACAACCATTTGAGATCCAGCTATTCTAAAAACCCTGTTTGGAACCTTTAAGTCCTTGATGTGAAGAAGGCGGAACTTCAGGAACTCGGACTGAGTTCATCAGAGTCTGTTTGGTGTTTGAGGATCCTGCTGTGAAACAGATCTGTCTGTCGTCTCTGGCTGGACCCCTGTACCTGATCGTGGACCCCCCCTCTGGCTCGTCTGTGCCCCTGTATCTGACCGTGGACCCCCCCTCTGGCTCGTCTGTGCCCCTGTACCTGACCGTGGACCCCCCCTCTGGCTCGTCTGTGCCCCTGTACCTGACCGTGGACCCCCCCTCTGGTTCGCTGGATTTAAAATTATATTTAAAAACAGAACATTTTAGAGTTTTTAGTTTTAAACTTTTGTTCACATTTTAGAGCCGATTGCACCAACGGCTTAATGTACCTCGTTTAAAACTTGGAGAAATGCTTCATTCATGTCTGTTTGAATAATGGAAGGATGAAAAACAACACATCTTCCAACACCACTTGGATGCTAGAGCGGGTCCCCAAACATTTTCTTATGAGGGCCACAATAACTCTGTTTCTTTAAAACTTTAAACTTCTTTTGATCTTTCTTTTATTGAAAAGCCCTATAATTACATTTTATTAATTCATGATCCTTTTAATAAAATAATTTACACTATTTATGAAATAAGAATTACAAAATAACAGTGATTTTCAAATACAAAATGAAAATCCTCTGCCGTCATAATCCTAATAAAGACTTCTCATCTCACAGTTTGCACTAAAACGGAGCAGCTGTGTCCTCCGCGTCTGTTTCTCATCCAGTAATCATGAAAAAAGCTCATTTCTATGTCTTCTGCTGCAGCTAATCATATTTCTGCGTTACTTTTTCACCAGAACAGAGTTCCTCGTTTATTGCAGGAGTTTAGTTCTAAAAATAACGTGATCGTTGAAATCCACAGAGTCTGATTCCAGACGTTTATGGCAGTAAAACTCCTCACTGCATAAATACACTTTTCTCACACAGACGTGAACATTTTCACCTTTTCTCTGGTTTAAATTCTCAAACCTTCATAGAAATAAAGTCCAGAATTTTAGAATGAAAACAAAAATCTGATCACAGATTTCTGATCTGAAGAGCTCCGCGTTTCTGTACAGGAGACACAGAGCTTGATTGACAGGGTCTCCAGCCAATCAGGACGCAGAACAGAGTGCTCTTTAAAAAAGGCAGCATAATCGCTCTAAAAGAATGATCTAAACCGGGACGAATGAACTGTGACATAGAAAGGAAGACTGTCTTCTGTTCTGTTTGACAGAGATGTTAGGAGGTTTCAGGTTGGAGCTCAGACTGCAGAAGAAAATGTCCCGTCTTGATCGTGTGGCCAGACTAAAAAAATAAAAAACATGGGTCTCTGATATTGTTCAGTGGGCCGGACCAAACATGGAGGCGGGCCGGATCAAGACAGTGGGCCGCAGTTTACCCACCCCTGGTCTAAGGGCAGGGATGCCCAGTTTAGTTTAGTCAGTTTAGTTTAGCAATCAGCTTTTGTATTTGATAGATTTTACGTTTTGTACAATTAGTGAAACCCGTTGAGACAACTGGGTTGTAGTATTGGGCTGTAGAAATAAAACCAAGTTGAATCGCATCTGGGTTTGTTACCTTTCCCTGCGCGATGATGTAGAAGGTGCTGCCTTCTTCTCCTTCTCGGATGATGTACTCTCCCTTGTCATAGTACTCCTAAGGGGGGAGAAGAGGGCAGGTGGGGGAGGAGAACAGTAAGAACAGTCATTGATTTCAGGATTGACCCAGTCGGTCTGATTCCTGGTAGCCAGTCCCCGCAGGACCAGAGCTGCTGGTCAGCTGCCAGTGATGCTCTGGCAGCCTTAACTCTGCAGCTAGTTGATCCGGGGGGTGGGGTGGGGGCGTTAATGTGCGGAATTTCAATGGATGATGCTTGCTTTTGACACTTGGGTTCACTTTAAAAAGTCCATTAAATGGAGTTTCAAATTTCCCATTAAGAAAGAAGAGCTGCTTCACAGCCTACGCGTCTGAGGTTTCTGACTGTAAGCTCCGCCCACATCCCATTTGTTTGTTAGGCTCAGCATAGGCCTGAAGCATCCTGCATACTAGATGCTCATCACTACGAGGCAAAGATATTGCTGCCCTGTCAGCCTGCCGTGTCCGTCTGTCTCTGCTGGATTTTGCAGACAGCTTCTTGAAAATCAGGGAAAGGTTTTGTTATCCACTCCAACTGTGTGCGGTTGTCATAGTTACCGATAAAGATGTTAAGTTGGTAAAAAAGGATCAGGCCACCATGTCAGTCTTTTATGAAGTTTTTGCCGTGAATCAGCTGTCCCCAACGGGAACCTCCGTTTGATGACAGACAATCTTTTTACGGTCCGGCCTGTTCCAGGCTGATGTGACCGTGTGGGTTTTCTTTCTTTAGCCTCCAGTTTCTTTTATCTTTTGAGATTAAAGTTTATCTTCATCCTCTGTAAAATATCTGCAGCTGCTTTACACTTTATGTTTGGTGTAGGGACCATTATAATGTGATCCAGATTTTCCCCTTAACCCATAACTGTCAATATGGAAGCTAAAAAAAATCCAACGCCAACTTCAGCCTCGTCCAACATTTAAGGATAAATACAAAAAAAACTGTGACTAGACCTGGTATTTTCTCCATATAATAATGGTGATTTCAACGTTTCAATTTATTAGCAACATCCTCGTAACATTAGACAGCCGGTTGCTGAATATTCAGCATTATTATTATGGGATGTGGGAACATCTGTCCCAATAAATCCATACTTGGAGCAAAGACTTGGTTTTTGTCTGTTAAATACAGATGTCTTTTATTTTGAAGTGGAAGGCTCTTCTTCTGCTTCCTCATTGACTCTTTTCAGCATAAAGTTTTGTTTTTGTCAACTTTGCTAGCTTGATGGTTTTAGTGGTTGGAGCAGCCGCTTTAAGAAAACAAAAACACACATTGGATTTTCTACATGTGATCAAGTGACTATACATGCATCAAGAATAAGCGGACACATTGACTGTATAAGGAAACTGGACTTAGAGAGTGTGATGTCACCCATATAAAATGCCTTATGAAATGACGTCAATTTAGTTGCCATTTTTTCACAATCTGTCTGTTGTCATGTTGGAACCAGACGTCCTTAGAAAGCTGTGATTGGCCAGTCTACATTTCTTTGCCAACGACTCTCTCCAACCAGGAGTGAGCATGTTAGAAGCCACACCCCTTCCACTGAAAGCAGGCTTGGGAGAATCTGTCAATCAAATCCTTTGAGCGTTTAGCTTGAGGCCACATTCTTTGATTGAGGGATCTGATTGGTCAGTTCAGTAGCAGTTTTAGGCATGGGCCATGCGGGCAATAGCCCAGGGCACAAATTTAAAGGGGGGCGGCAGCTCAGCGCTTGGAAACAAAAAAATAATATAAAATCTGACCCACTTGGTTTTCTATTATCTATTATATCCCACAGTTTGGAACGGTCTGAAACCTGCGAATCGGCGCCCCCTGCACATGCACGAGCTCCTGTCTTTGAGAATTAGCCACTGATGTATGAAGAAAAAGGTAAGGGGTGGAGCCTTGGTTGCGCGATACCTGGATCATTGCGGGCCTTTAGATGACTCAGCTCATGCTTATTATGTCATTATTATTAATTATTCTAGACATTTTATGACGTGTCTTTATTTTCTATATAAAATGTATTTTTTACGTATGCCTGTGGTTTAGTTGGTGTCAGTATTTGACATTAAAACAGCAGGTGATGCAGTAAAACAGCTGCACTGTTGGAGATAAACAGTAGATTTTTACTGTTTGTGTTACACAAAATACCAAATATTTTGGAGTAATCAGTAATGAGTTATTTGATTTAGTTTTTAATGTTTCATAAGACCTAAAAATGATATTCACAATAACAGGTTTTTAAAAAATCCAATCACTCTGATCCGTTGCACAAAGACACACACAGGACGTCACACAACAAGAAATGAACATGAGCTGTGAAAAATGACAAAAGAGCAAAGAAAACGGAATGATTTGATTTGTTATTTCTAATTATTAATATCTCCAGGCTTTGTTTGTCTTGTTCTGTAGCATCTTCATATTTGTAGAATTTTGACAGAATAAATGTTATGGAGAGCAAAATATTAGACGTTATGTACAGTTTACCTTGATTTATTCTGGATTAATATTCCTGTTTTTATTCACATTTCTGTTCAAAAATGTCGCCTGGGGAGTAATTTAGAGTAGAAACACTTACTGGGTCAGTTTATAACTTGAATAACTTGTGCTATAGCAAAAATATATATAATATAACGTTAAATAAATGAGGATTATCAAGAAGATGTTACTAGTAGCTATCAGATCCAGAACGGTTCTTCTGACCCATAGAATGACGGACGTTACTGCTTTTTATTTATCTATGGAAGTCTACGGGGTTTTGGCTGTTTGGGTTTAGCAGAAACTTCCTGTTTGGAACGTGGGGGGGTTGCTCAGTCCAGTTCTCACTTACTGTCAACCGGTCCACCCTGAACAGGTTCCCAGTCTATTGCAGGGCCACACAGAAACAACGATTCACACCTATCAGACAATCTTCCAGAGTCATCCACAGTCATCCGGGGTTCAGGATCGTTTAGGCTTCAGCAGAGGCCAGTTGGCATGGGACACTGAGTTTACAGACATCAAACAGGAGCGGCATCTGAGCTTTAAATGCAGCTCAGATAAGCTACAGACAGCCTCCTCCAGGAAAACGGTCCGATTCTTTGCTGACTTCCAATGCTGCTGCAGGAAACTGCAGCCTCCTGCGCACACACGTACTGCCTCTGTCACTCTCACATTCTTAAGACGCCACTCATACGTCGTTTGAACACAGAGCTGTCTTGGGAACAACATGCTGTCAAACAACATGTTTTGACAGCAGCTCTCTGCCTTCACGGAGCTGCCAGAGGGGGCAGCAGTGCTGCAGCAGCACAACACAAACCTGCAGGAGTTGGATAGAATAACTCACCACCTCCAGGCAGTCAACTATTTTGCTTAGTTTGTCGTCTGGCAGATTGGCCAAGAGGGAAACACTGGGAGTGAAGAAGAGACACGTGTTACTTTCTCACTCAGATGACATGCATGCAACTTCCTTTGTGTATATTCTTTAATAGTCTTAGCTTGAATTAACTGACAGCTTCATATCTAACTGAGAAGATCCCAGTCCATTCACACACTTTAGTCTGCAACTCACAGATCAGTCCCTCAAAACCCTTCAGCTAAAACACTTAGAAAAGATATTTTTAAGAACATTGGTTGTGCATATTAAGCCCCCAAGGCAAAAAGTAGCAGGAAAAAACATTTTTCAGTTGAGTTTGTCTCAGTTGGGGTTAAAAACGGGGTTTGATTCCCAGAGGCACTGTCCTGCCGGACGTCTGCTCCGAAACATGGGCTGACCTTCGCAGGAAGTTGCGGTACTGTTCGTGTCGGGTCTCTGCTGTCCTCCTCATGATGTTTTGGAAAGCCTCCCGGTCCAAAGCCCACGTCTTGACTTTGTTCACAGCTGAGGATGCAGCACAGACAGCATCAACCCCAGCACAGGTAACACTCACCGGTCCAAAAGAACTCTTTTCTCCAAGGAAACACGTGCACCATCACATGCACACGTAGCACTTCCACAAATGCAGTCTTTTCTCTTTTAGACAAAACTGCGTCCTTATATTTTCTACTACATTTAGTTCAAACCAGACTAACCTTACTAAAAAGTCAGAGAAGCGCTGCTTCAATATTACTCTACTGCACATGTGTCAAACTCAAGGCCCGGGGGCCAAATGTGGCCCCCCATGTCATTTTATGTGGCCCGCGAGAGCATAAAAGCTTTTAATTTCTTTAAATAAATAAATAAAAACTGTTGTGTATTTATTCATATCTAGGGGGAATCAGACTTAAATATGGGATTGGGCAACTAAACATTAGGACTTAAACACTGTCCATATAACCTAACCTGACAGAATCAAATGTAAAAGGATTTATGGTAGACCAGGGGTCGGGAACCTATGGCTCGCGAGCCATATATGGCTCTTTTGATGGTCACATGTGGCTCGCAGACAAATCTTTAATTATACTTTTTTATCATTAGACCAGTCCTTCTCGGGCGCGATGCGATGCCAGAGGCGCGCAGTAGTAATGGTGCTTGGAGAGAAAACTATCAGTTTACTATCATCTATTATTTCACAGAGTTTGTACCAGCCGGAAACCTGTGAATTGCCGTGCCTAAAACTGCGCGCTCCCGTCTCTGAGAAAGAGCGCGCAGATGCGGGGACGGGATGTGTGAGGAAGAAAGCAGAGGGTGGGGGGGGGTGGGGGGGGGGAGTTGTGGGGACAGGCAGCAGGTGAATCGCGCAGGTATTGTAAAAACGTAAAACCCGCTTCCCGTCACTCACTGCAGCGTGGGTGTGTGTGTTTGGCTCCGCGTCTGCATGTGAGCAGTCTTTCTCAAATCTACAGAACATTCAGACCAACCTAAGATCACGTTTAAAGTCTCAACGCCTCATTTATCAGCAACAGCATAACAATATTATTAAAAAGAATCCACAGACTTATTGTACTTTAAAAATGTTGAAATTACATCAAATACAGACATTTGTATATTTAGTTTTAAACATATCGTAGCATACTGACTTGGACTGGGTGGCTGTTGGGTCGCGTTAAAAGTTCTGGAGTTCTTGAACGCATCAAGCAGAGATCTGATTGGCCCTCAGTTCTGTCGCTCAGCCTGTTGTTAGGTAGTTTGGACCAATGGGTTTCAGCTATGGGCCGAATAAGGGAAATGGGAGGGCTGACGCGGGAGAGGGGGAATATAAAGTTGGGAGAAGCGCTTTTATCTCGCTGGAGAGATTCAGGAGTTGCTGAATTAATTGTACGGCGTTTGTTGTGGTCTGCAGTCACCAGAATAAAGAACCTTAAAAGAGGTTAAGTATCAGTGCCTCAGTGTGGGAAAGGGACACTACATTATTGTATGGCTCTTTGGAAATTACATTTAAAAATATGTGGCGTTTATGGCTCTCTTGGCCAAAAAGGTTCCCGACCCCTGTGCTAGAATAACAAGCAAACATGTGTTTTCTGCGCAACTGTAATTGTCACTTTAAAAAGTTATAATAAATAAATAATGAGTTATGTAACATTAAAGAGTGGTTACTTTTGTTTTTCATTACATTTAGTTACATGTATAAGTTATATCTGGCCCTTTGGGGACAGCCGCTATGCTGATGTGGCCCTCAGTGAAAATGAGTCTGACACCCCTCACTTAGGGGGTCCAAAAAGTAGTCATTGAAATAACTGCCAGAGTGTGAAAAGTAATTGCTGAAACAACAACCTAGTACTGAGTAAATATATCCAATTTACTGTCCAGAACTTATGGAAACAGACAAATAAAAGATAACTATGAAAACAGACTGAATAAAGAATACAGCAACAGGACTGTAACTGATAATCAGACAAATGTAGTCGGATGAATCTGAGTTAAAACTATTGTTAATCAAATCAAGTCAAAGTAAAGAAGTAAGCTCAGTTCTGAAATTAGAAGTTGAAATGGTGAAGCCATTCTGACCACGTGGACAGGTTTCCATCAGTGGGGTGGGGTGGGTGGGGCCCCGCCCACAGGAGCAGGTCAAAGCTTGGAGACCATCAGCGGTTTATGCCGATGGAGGTTCTCATTCATCCAGACGTTTATCTAGAAGTTGAGTCACGCCTCTGCGTGTTAAAGACCCACTCCAAAGAAAATGTTTGTTTTTTTGTGTGTTTTACATGTTTCATGGCATTTTTCTCATTGTGAAGGACATATTGAAAATTACGATTAAAACTACATTTCTGAGGATTTCCTTATTCAAATCATTGTGAATCAGGAGCAGACGAAAAGATGCCATTGAACAGAGTGTTGCGTAGTCTCTTTGCTCCATTCTGATCATCCACCTGCAGACCAACAGATCCATGAACGTCTTTGTTTTCCTGGTCTGAGCTGGAATCTGGATCAGAACCGGACGGATGGATGGATCTGATGTTGATCACCATTTTTGATGCACTGCTAATGTTAGTTTGGATATGTGAGGGGCTGTAAGCTAGCAGGAGAGAGGGTAAACCAAAGATGATGGGAAATGAGGCAGAATTACTCCCTGCCAACAGCCATGCCCACAACTCAGAGGTGAATATGTAATCATGATTAAAAGACTACTGGGAACGCTTTGGAAATGGATCAGAAGATGATGCTGAAGACTGCACAACCACAGAACTATAGTTTCTGCATCAAAATAAAATGTTTGGCATAAAAATCCTTAGAGGTTCTTGCTCTCTATTTCCCCAGAGGCTGATTCCGTTTCAGTCAGAGGGATCAAAAAGGTCCGTAGATTTAGACCGGGTCAGGAAGGGTGGAATGGCTAAAGCTGGAAAAATTCACAGGATTTAGTTACCTTTCTCTTGGAATATGTCCCTTTTTTACCTTGAATTTATTTTTTCCTTGTTTCCTTTGGTAAAAAGAATGTTTTGTTTATGTAGTGACGCTGAGTAACATTAAGACATACTGAGAGTTCTGTGCATGCGTGGATGGAAATAAGTATACAGCACATTGGCAGATGGACAGGTGTGCCTACAGGTGGACAGTGAGGGCACATTTTCCTTTGTTTAACTACGTCTAAACAATAGAGAGCTTAGTTTGGCTCTCATCCAAACAGTGTGGCTGGCGTGGGGTTCACCTCGCACGGATGCGGTCCGCGTGCAGTTGTACAGAATGGCGAGCTCGCCAAAGGTGGTCCACACCGTGATCCATGTCAGCAGCTTGTTGTGCTGAAAGACCTCCAGTTTGCCCTCTGCAACATCACACACAGATACACACTTTACTCCTCATTTCAGCCATTTACTCAGGTATCATCATCGACTAAGGAGCTGCTTTTCCAGAAGACAATGCAGGTTGAATTCTGAATAATTGGCCAAAAAAGAAAGAAGGAAAGAAATGATCAAAGTTGACCATAAACAAAGTGAAAAAAAGATATTTTTGTGAAAAATGCCAGAGCCGGGTATCGAACCAGCGAGCTTCTGCACCAAGGAGTTCTGTCCAGTTTTCTCTGCTTTTTCTTTAATAGTTTAACGGCTCTTCGCTCCTTCATAGACCTTCTGGAAAGATGACTTATGCTGTGTAAAGTATGGCGGTGGGAGCATAGTGGTATGGAAAGGACCACACAGCTGGTTCATTATGACCTTGTGTCAATGCGTTGGTTAAATTCCAGGTATCTCTCTGAAGCTTAACATTAAATCAGTCCTGCTGGCAAAAAATAAAGTTGAAATCCAGGTTTTTGTCGACATCATTTAATTTCTGGGGAGGAGATTGAAGCAGAAGTGAGCCGACCTGCCAGGACGAACAGATGGTTTCCAGGCTCTCCCTGCTTGATGACACACTCTCCCTGCTGGTAGTTGCGCTCGTACATGCACTCCACCATGTCCTTGATCTGCTGCAGCTCCAGCCTCCTCAGGTATTGGTTCTTGTTCAGGGCGTCGGTCAGCAGCTTCTTCACACTGCAGGAGGAAGGTTACAGGCTTCATCTGCTGATCCAACACCTTCACATGATGCCCACAGAAGCACAATCACAGCTCTCTCTTTCATTTCTCTTCTTTCTAAATTGAAGCACAATCCAAATTTTTTCTGTCTTTTGCATCTATGTCTCTCTTTAAACCTTCTTCGTCTCTTTTCCCGAACAATAAATCTGCTCAGTTAAAAAGATAAAAAGATGACTTCTAAAACATTGAAATCACACGAACCAGTATTCAATCGTCACAGACTAGATTGTTTTATTGCAAAATTCCTCACATTTGTTTATTCAAGACTACAAAAACCTTTTTAGAATGTGATGCGGCTGACGGGCAGAAAGCTGAAAAAATGAACAACAGAAAAAGGTTTAGCTGGGGGAGCATGATGAAGTCACATTCTATAACATGACTGACTGCATGTGGGCAAAGATTGACAGTTCCAAATCTGTCACAGAGGTGAGTAAAAACATGGTGAAATATTTCAAAAACAGTTTGGCTCAACATAAAATGTTTCAAATTAGAGCAGAGCATCGTCAGAAAATGCAGAGACACTGGGACGATTGTGCATCAGGGACCCACATGGAGTCTTGGGGACTCTGGACTGTGGTGTTTGTGGGTCCTGACTCTTCCAATTGACTGTTTCAAAACTAAACAGGGTCAAAAAACAAAGTTGTTTTTGTAATAATGACCTTCCAAAATGCACTTTGGCATTTTGTTTAGTAAAGAAAAACTTTTGTGTATATGTGCGGATTTGAGATATATTAGAAAAACTGCAACATGACGCTGAAAGGTGTGCTGTGATCAGACTGATGTTGGTTAACTTTAGTCAGTTAGAAACTGACAGACAGACAGACAGACCTGTTCTATTCTCATCTGTTACATGCAGACACTGCTGACATATCAGAGATGATGGAGCCATTCTGAATGGAAGTACCCCCCCCACCTCCAGCCCAGCCTGCAGCCCCACAAACCCACTTCTTAAAGAGTAAACGCACAAAATCATCCCAGCTGTCAGAGTTCACTGGTGTGCATCTGAGCAGCTGCAGCGAGGGGCCACAAGAAGAAGACATCACTTCCTCTGGGGGGCCGTAAACTGAGTAAAGGTCAAGAGACACAGTTTGGCTGAAGATCACCTGGTGGAGGTCTTCCTCGGAGGGGTGGGTGGCCGGTTTATCCGACTCATCGTGCGCAGTAACTCATCACTTTAGGGTTACATAAACAGACAGCAAATCCATCACCCCCCCACCACCTGCAGCGCCTTTAGCCAAACCACACAGCAAACCATTGGTCTGCGTTACATAATCCAGTTTGGGATTATTGCTTCCAGATGTTTCAAACCAAATCAAAGCTGCATCACCACAGAATAAATGGTCCTGTTCTGTTCCCAACACTTTCAGAAACCCGCTTAGAAACCTTGTGCTCATGTGAGGATGGTGCACTCGGGACTTTTTGGTGATAGTTAATGCTTCTGTTTACTGTTTTCCTTCTGGCAGTCACACCCGCTTTAGGTTGTCAATCATCCACAGCCGCCTTCATTTGTGTGAATCGTCCTCAGCATGTTAGTCTCTGGCTTTCAGCTTTTCAGGTCATCTTGTTACTGAGCCCAGTCTTCCAGAACCCAGCAGAACCACCCTGGACCGCTGGGAGTCCAGGGTCCAGTAGGTGGCAGTAGGAACAATTTTCGCTGCTTTCTCTGCCATCCATAAATGAAGGAAGAAGGACTTGTGGGTGTGCAGAACAGGCTTTACAGAGATAAAAGTGCAGTTTTATGCTCTGTTTTTTGTAGGCTTTTTGGATGATTTACGGTAAATATTTCCCTTTAATACTTTAGAAAAAGATTTGTATTTGTGAAATAAATGGATGATTCTTTAATGTAAAGCAGATGTCAGCAGCAGCAGGAGATGCAGCAGATGGGGCAGCGTGGTGAGAGCACCTGGTCCTCTGCCAGAATGTCTGTCACCTGGCAGCAGGTGGAAACCCTGGGAGTACAGGTGGTCTGGCAACACCGACGCGTCGGCTCACGTGTCGAGCTCATAAAGTGAAACCCCGCGTCTCACTTCAGGAGAAGTCACGTGACCGCCACGCCACGGTGTCGGTGTGTCACAGAGCAGCCAAACAGGGAAACACGTCGGTCTACCAGCTGTGTTTGTCAGATTCTGCACTTTTCCGCCCGTGGTTTTGATTTTGATATTGTGGAGAAACTTTGCTTTGGGCGGATTTCGCGTTAATTAGGCGGGTGTTAGCTAGTTTTATTATGAGTCTAAGCTTTCTTTTATTTTGAAAGATGTTTTATGTCGAAAAATTACCAGATCTTCTCGGTTACATTTCTGTCACTTGGGCACCAAATCACTCCAGTTTAACAGAGTAGGAAAAAACCATTTCTGATGCCTCGGATGTGCCCCCAGCTTCCAGCTGTTGAACGATTCTCGCGCTCGTGCGCCCCCGTTTTCCCCGCCCACCTGTGTTTGACGTTTTATTTGACTGAATCTTTACTCAAGCTGTTGAATGTGGTATTTTAATGAGGTTTGTGGGATTATTTAATAGTTTTAACAGTGTTTTTGGTCTTCTGTCCCCCCATTCCACTCGGTTTCTGCTTGATCTAGCAGAATGCAATTCCATTTCAAACGGACTCTTATTAAAAATTAATCCTTTTATGTTTTGGAGGTTAAATGTGGCATTTGTTCAGCAGAACTGTCAAAATTAAAAGCCCCTCCTCACTTCTGGGGCATTATAGAGCGAGACCTGGAAATGAGGAACTACAATAACAAATATTGTGTTTAGATTAAATTTAATAAGTATATCAGTGGAGTTTCCTAACTTGGTGGCCTGCAATGACGTTTTTGGTCCAGCAGGAGTCAGTATTGAGTGACACATTATCAATACGGTTTGGTTCATGTACCAAACTGCTTCTTGAGGCCTCATCTACACCATCACTTGAGAATGGAGGGGCGACCAAGATGGCGGAGTGAGTAGACGCTCTTTACCGAGTTCTGCACAAAAAGTTCTTGAAATACGGTAAAACCCTGACTTTATTCTTTAAAACACCAACAAATCTCTTTATAAACAAGAATACATTGACCTCTAAGAGATAAGAAGCAGAATGCCGACTTCAAAAGGTGCAAAGAGAGGATTAGATGTATCAAAATCCAAGCTAGCATCTGGAGAGGCTGTCGAAGCTACCGCTACCTCAGGCAACATACTTGTGGACAACTGCCACAACTACGCTGCATCCCAGTCATCGGTTGCTCCAAATGTTGAAGATATGGATGACTTTCCATCCCTCCCTGCTACACCTCTCAAATCTCCAGCGTCAAAAAAAGTGATGTACGACTCCGGCAGCAACGATCCACCCACTTCAAACGAGATCATATCCCATCTTTCAGCATTGATAAACAGAAGATCGGACAGTCTGGAAATCATGGTGAAAGAGAATTCAAGTATGGTGAAAGAAAATGCTCTGAAGATTGAAGGTCTCAAAAAATCGATTGACTTTATGCATGCTGAAATGAAAGATGTAAAGGAAAAAGTGAATGACCTTGAAAGAAAAGTAAAAAGAGGCAAAGACCAACTGGATAACCACCAGCTGAGACTGTCTGATCTGGAAAGATACTCCAGAAGATGGAACCTCAAACTACACGGTGCCATGGAAACTGAGAAAGAAGACACACGAAGAAAGGTGATAGAAATTTGCCAATCGGTTTTACCTGAACAGAAACAGAAGCTACCTGACGTCATCGATACCGTGCATCGACTGGGACCCAGGAAGCAAGGCAACACCAATCCGAGAGGCATCATCATACAGTTCACCTCACGTGTCTCCAGGGATGCTGTCTGGAAAGCAGCCAAAACATCCTCTTACCTGCGAGAGAATCACTTGAAATTCGCTGAAGATTTATCCCAGGAAGACAGAAGTTGTCGTGCCAAATTGTGGCCATTAATAGACAAAGCACGCAAGGAGGGGAAGTCGGCATACTTGGTTGGAGCCCGCGGCTTCATCAATGGATCAGAAGTGCTCCCTCCTTCATAGAAACGCTCATCCTACATTTAAAAGCTGACTGCTTCGGTGAGACTATTAACACTTTTTCTTAATTACGAATTGGTTGATGTTTACTGTCCATATATCATTTTCTGAAAACATATTTTCCGGGGCCATAACCTTATTTTAAACCTTCATTTCTTAGAAGAAGAAGAAGAGAAAAAAAAAAATTATAGCCCTCTTCTTATTTTGGCTGCACTTTTTATTTTATTTTATTTTCTAAACCAAAACGGGTTGGATGTTATTCTATTTTTATTTAGTTAGTCAGGATTATTACACTATTTTTGTATGATTCGTGCAGTGCTCGGTCCCCTTCTCTTCTGTAAATCTATTCTATCTTTGTTAGATCAGTTCTTTAAACGTGTCTTTTTCACTCGTTTCTCTCAATGCCAGGGGACTAAGGCAAACATACAAGCGCAAAGCTCTATTTTTATTTCTTAAACAATTTAAAACAAATTTCTGTTTTTTGCAAGAGAGTCATTCCACATCTACTGATGCAAATTTTTGGAAATCACAATGGGGCAACGATATTTGGTTATCTCATGGTTCTGAACGTTCATCTGGTGTCACCACACTTAAGAACAACTTTTCTGGTTACATATTAGACTCTGATTGTGACACTCTTGGCCACTACATCTGTATGGCAGTTAAAAATGATATTTACAATTTTATCATTGTTAATATATATGGTTACAACAATAAAAGTGACAACGACAAACTACTGAACTCCTTAGAAGAAAAAATAAGCTTCTGGTTATCCAGATACCCAGACTCCATACTTTTTGTTGGGGGGGATTTTAATATTGCTATCAATAATACACTTGATAGATGGCCTCCAAGACGGGAAACTTCATATAGCACCAATCTCAAAAGATTTATGAATAAGTTCGATATTGTGGATGTTTGGAGAGAGAAATTTCCCAATGACAAACGTTTCACCTGGAGTAATAAAACCGGTTCCAAACAATCTCGCATTGATTTCTGGCTTGTTTCAAGCTGTATAAATAAAGATAACATCACTGTGAATATTTTGCCAACCCCTCTGACGGATCATAGAGCTATTTACATTAATATCCAAATTATTACTCCTGACAGTACTACTCGGAAATTCAATTACTGGAAGCTAAATAATTCTTTACTAAGGCATGAAGCAGTCAAAATTGAAATTACAAAATTGATTAATTTTTATTGGAATAAGGCCAATAAAGAAAAATCTTTTTGCACCAATTGGGAACTTTTTAAATTTGAAATTTGTAAATTCTTAAGAAAATATGGAAGTCAAAATGCCAAATTAAGAAAAGCTGAAGAGGAAGAAGTGGTACGCAAAATGATGTCTTATTATCAAAAAAGACCAGAAGAGGTTGAGGAGGAGGATAAATTAACTTTAATTGACCTTCAAAACAAATTAGACCAAATATATCAACACAAAGCTGAAGGTGCCTTTTTTAGATCCAGGAAAAAATGGCTGGAGGAGGGAGAGCAAAACTCTGCCTACTTCTTTAGACTGGAAAAAAACAGATCAACAAACAACTTTATTAACCGCTTAAGTATCAATGGCACTATTTCCAACAATCCGATACATCTTTCAAAATTTTGTGCTAATTTCTATTCTAATCTATACAGCTCCAGATACAATGAGGACATTTCCTCCTTATTTTTTAACAATATTCAAAACCTCCGTACTATTGACGAGGAGGACAGGAGTCAGTGCGACAGCCCTCTAACTCTGGAGGAAGTACTTAATTCCATTCTCGCGCTGAAGTCCAACAAATCTCCCGGCACAGATGGTTTATCTGCAGAATTTTACCAGGCATTCTCTAATAATTTAGCTCCGTTCCTACAACAAACTTTTCTAGAAAGTATAGAAAGAAATGCTCTCCCTTCGACACTTTCTCAAGGTCTAATAACTCTCATTCCAAAACCAAATAAAGACATACTCTTAATTGAAAACTGGAGACCCATCTGCTTGCTTAATTGTGATTATAAAATTATGGCTTTAATATTTGCTAATAGAATCAAAAAAGTATTACAGTTAATCATCGATGAAACGCAGTCAGGTTTCATGAAAAATAGGCATATCTCTAATAATATCAGATTGGGGCTAGATCTACTTGATTACTCTGATTTGGTGCCTGATGACAGCTTTATTCTTTTCCTAGACTTTTATAAAGCATTCGACACAATCGAACACCAATTTATTTTCAATTCATTAAAATTATTCGGCTTTGGAGATTTTTTCTGTAATGCTGTTAGAACTTTATATTCGAATGGTAACAGCTCTATAAAAATGAGACATGGCTCCACCCCTAGATTTGACCTAAAACGAGGCATTCGCCAAGGTTGCCCAATCTCACCACATCTGTTTCTTCTCTGCACTCAAATCCTAACGAACCACATTTGTTCTAGTAATGTGCAGGGCATTACCATAGCTGGCAAAGAGCTTATCATTAGCCAATTGGCTGATGACACTACACTCTTTTTAAAAAACTGAAGCCAGATTCCTCTAATCTTAGACGTAATTAATATTTTCTCTCAAACTTCTGGTTTAACATTAAACTTAAACAAATGTGAATTACTAGCTATTAAAGACTGCTCAGTTGATGTTATCTGCTCGATCCCTGTTAAACAAGAAATTAAGTACTTGGGTATTCATATTAATAATCAAAAACAAAGATGTTCATCTAACTTTACTCCAATCATACAGAAAACCAAAAAGAAGCTTAATCAATGGCTACAAAGGGACTTATCCTTAAGAGGTAGAGTACTGCTAACCAAAGCAGAAGGAATCTCCCGTCTAACTTATGTTGCCATCTGCTTACACCTTGACAACAACATTTGTAAAGAAATTGATCGCACACTTCTTAATTTTATCTGGAAAAATCGAACACATTACATAAGAAAATCTGTCTTTATGAATGACTATGAATCAGGTGGACTTAACTTTCTAGACTTTAACTCTCTCAATAATACTTTTAAAATTAATTGGGCCAAAAACTTTTTGAAGAACCCCACCTCTATCTGGAACATCATACCATTTCAGATTTTCTCCCGTTTTGGAGGCTTTAAATTTATTTTAAATTGTCACTATAATGTTGAGAAACTCCCCACAAAACTCTCTTCCTTCCATAAGCAGGTTCTCTTAGCATGGAACCTTATCTACAAACATAATTTTTCTCCACACAAGTACATCATCTGGAACAACAGAGATATTTTATACAAAAATACGTCGCTCTATTTAGAGACCTGGATCCAGAATGGGATCCTACTGGTGGCTCAACTATTTAATAAGGAGGGGCAGCTGTTAAACTATAACGAATTCCTATCACAGTATAATTTACCTATTACTTTACAAGAGTTTTCAATGGTGCAGAAGGCTATCCCCTCAGGAATAGTAATGTTATTTAAGAACACTGATAATTTGATACCTAATCAAAATACAATATCCAATGCGGATGAGTCACCGGTAGGAAAAATATGCTTCTCTTATGAGCGTACTACTAATATAAAAATACGCAGATTATTTCAAAAGATTTATACCTCTCCCCCGTATATTTTAAATTATTGGAATCAATTTGTTCCAGATATCAACTGGAAAGCAGTCTGGACGATCCCTCATAAGTATTTAATAATAAATAAGGTAAAAGAAGTATCCTTTAAAATTCTCCGTAAAATTTACCCTGCCAAACATTATATGATAAAATTTAAAAAAGATATTAATACTGATTGTAGTTTCTGTGGAGATCACCCAGAAACAGTAACTCATCTTTTCTGGCACTGTTTGTCCACACAGAGATTTTGGAAGGAGTTCAGTAGATTCATCATTATTCATGTCTTCAAAGATTTCTCCTTGAAATGGGAAAATGTATTACTTTGTTTTTTCAGGACCCCCAAAAAACAAAAGGTGTTTTTTATAATTAATTTATTAATTCTTCTGGCAAAATTCTACATACATAAATGTAAATTTAATAATAAAACACCATACTTCTCACAATTCATTAAAGATGTAACTTTTTACATAAAATCAATATCCTTTTCCTCCAACAAAAAAGCTCTCAGAACTATTGAAATTTGTAATTCTCTGCAAATACTTAATGAATCGACTCCCCTGGCTGTTTAACATTGTTTGTGTTGTATATTGATTGTATGTTGTATACTGCATTGATTGTACTTCATGTTGTATACTTGCATTTGTTCAATAAAGTTATATTTAAAAAAAAACATGACTTCCTGAGCTCACGCAGGCTGTGGCTGATGTTTGCAGTGGGCGGAGCCAGTGCAGTCAGCACTACGCTCTTACAAACACAGAAAAGGTAACAACTGCTTGTATTTAGTATTAACATTTGGAAAAGTGTCCTGCCCTTAAAGATCCAGTTTGATCCAAGGCAGGTCCTTCTGAGACCAGTGAGCCAATCACATCTGCAGATTGTCCCGCTGTGACACTTAAAAAATAAAAAATATTAAAAAGATAAGCAGGTTTTTAAGGGTGAAATGTTGAAGATTTAGAGATCAAGCACATTTTTGACTCAATGTTTAATGTTAAGAACTGAACATTTTCTGAATTTTCATACTATTTTAATTTATTTTATATTATTGGGGGGGGGGCTATTTTTAAAACTCAAAAGAGAGCAACACAAAATTCATTTTTGGCCTTTAACTCTACAGACAGCTGGAGACCCTGGAACGTGTGTGTTGCCCTGAGGTGGAAGTTCAGTGAACTGTTGTGGTGTTTTGATGAATCCTGCATGCATTTAGTTGAAACTGGTAGTTGTGTCTCAGACTGCATGGCCTTGAACTGTGGTGTGCCCCAGGGATCAATCCTCCAGGTCATCCAACCTGATCAACTCTATGTGAAGGAGATGTGTCGCACTTCATGAGGCAAATGGTGGTCACGCCAGATACTGACTGGTGGTCTGGGTCCCCTGACCCCCTCAATAAAACAAACCTGAAGATTTCAGAGTGGCCTTTTCTTGTGGCCAGTCTAAGGCACACCTGTGCAATAATCATGCTGTCTAATCAGCATCTTGATATGGCACACCTGTGAGGTGGGATGGATTGTCTTGGCAAAGGAGAAGTGCTCACTATCACAGATTTAGACAGATTTGTGAACAATATTTCAGAGAACTGGTTATTTTGTGTATGTGGAAAATGTTTCACATCTTTGAGTTCATACCATAAAAAATGGGAGCAATAACAAAAGTGTTTATATTTTTGTTCAGTGTGTATATATATATATATATATATATATATATATATATATATATATATATATATATATATATATATATATATATATATATAAGTATATATAAGTACTATTAGTAAATGTTTTTTATAATGTTTATGTACTGATGATTAAAAACTACACAGTCAGATTACACAAAGATACTTTTGTATTAACAGATGAGGCGTTTTATTACAAAGACAGAAAGCAGCAACCATCGGATGTCATGCTCTGCTGTAAACCGTGCAATGGGGGGAGCATCATGGCGTTTCAAAGGCGCTGCTGGCTCCGTACGAAGCGCCTGCCTCAGACATAACAGCTTCCTTATGAGCTCGTATTTATCAGGCGAGAACTGCAGAGCTGATAGCAGGAGGAGACACGCCGGGCGGCTTCAATAAACACTCCGCTTGTGCGGATCGGTCTTCTGCCGGGAACTTGACGTGACGTGGGGCAGAGAGCAGCTCTCTTATGACAGAGAGTTCACGCTCAGTGTTTTTAAATACACGTCTGCAGCGATGTCTGCTTCAGAGGATGTCCGATTGGCCGTTCTGCATGTCAATCGAGTCCTGTACTTCTCGGTGAGGATTTTGATTGGCTGGTGGATTTTTAAGAAGTACTTTTTTTTTTTTTAATCTTTTCTGTCCCGCGATCTACCGTCATGTCCTTAACGATCCACCGGTCGATCGTGATCGACGTAATGAGCACCCCTACTCTACATGCTGTCACTAGGTCAGTTAATTCGCAGTAATAACATGTCTTATCACACCTATGCAGACGATACTCAGATCTATGTGTCACTGACAGCAGGTGAATATGGGCCGGTGGATTCCCTCAGTTGTTGCATCCAACAGATCAGTGCGTGGATGCAGAACAACTTTCTCCAGCTAAACTCAAACAAGAGTGAAGTCATCCTCTTTGGTCCAGAGAAACAGAGAGAAAGTGTCAGCAGTTCCCTTCACTCTCTGTCTCTAAAAACTTCAAATCAAGTCAGAAACCTAGGGGTCATCATGGACTCTGACCTGAACTTTAACAGTAACATCAGCAGCATTTTACCATCTAAAAGCTGAAATCAGCTAAGCCCATAGTGAGGACAGTGAAGAGATGGACAAATAAGTCACAGATGCAACTGCAAGCCTGCTTTGACTGCACTGACTGGAACTTCATCAGTTTTTGTGAGGACATGTGTGTGCAGACTAAAACCTTCTGCACATTCAACAACAACAAACCATGGTTCACTGCTAAGCTGAGGCAACTACGTCAGGACAAAGAAGACCACCTACAGGAGTGGAGATCGGGACCGGTACAAGCAAGCCAGGAATAAGCTGACAAAGAAGATCAAATCCGCAAAGAGGACCTACACTGCAAAACTGACGGACCAGTTTTCTACCAACGACTCTACTGCAGTTTGGAAAGGCCTGCAGACCTTCACCAACTACCGGAGACCATCCCCCCACGCCCCTCAGAAAGTTACCGCCTGGCTGAGGAGCTTAACGACTCCTAATCAAGGTTTGAAAGAACTTCCCCTTCTCCCTCAGCCACCATTTCCATCACACAGGACCTACCTGCAATCCCAACCTCCCCCACACCTGCCCCCTCATCCGCACTGATGATCTGTGAATGAGATGTGCGTCAACAGTTCCAGAAGCAGAAGATCAGGAAGGCTCCAGCCCCGATGGAGTCTCTCCCTTCTGCCTGAAAGTCTGTGCTGACCAGCTAGCTCCCATCTTCACCAGGATCTTCAACAGCTCCCTGAAGATGTGTGTGGTACCTGCATGCCTCAAACTCTCCACCATCATCCCAGTCCCCAAGAAGTCCCCAGTCACAGGACTAAATGACTACAGACCAGTCGCCCTGACCTCGGTAGTCATGAAATCCTTTGAACGACTGGTGCTGCACCACCTGAAGGTCATCACTGACCCTCTGCTAGACCCCCTGCAGTTTGCCTACAGAGCAAACAGGTCAGGGGAGGACGCAGTCAACATGGCTCTCCACTACATCCTGCACCACCTGGACTCTGCAGACACCTACGCACGGGTCCTATTCGTGGACTATAGCTCTGCATTTAATACCATCGTTCCAAAGCTCCTCCATCACAAGCTGTCCCAGCTCACCGTGTGCCCCCCCCCCAGTGGATCACCAGTTTCCTCACCGACAGGAGGCAGCAGGTGAAACTGGGACGCTTCACATCCAGCACCTGGATCCTTAACACTGGTGCCCCCCAGGGGTGTGTTCTGTCCCCTCTGCTCTTTTCCCTCCACACCAATGACTGCAGATCAGAAGCCCCCTCTGTGAAACTACTTGAAGTTTGCAGACGACACCACAGTCATTGGTAGGGATGGGTATCGTTAAGGTTTTAACGATACTACTACTCTTATCGATGCTGCTTATCGATCCGGTACTCTTATCGGTACTTTTTGAGGACGAAAAAAAATAAATAAATAACAAATTAAGAACATAAAGTGTTTTATTTCCTCACTATGCAACAGCATTGTTTTTTTTAACAAAACATTTTACTTTATACATGAGAATGTTCCAGACAGAATATTTATTTAATTATTTAATCTAATTCTTTTTATTATTTATGAGTGTGATGTTTCATTTGATCTTTTGTCCATTTTCCACAACCTTGAATAGACGTTTCTGTCTGTCAAACACCAGAGTTAAGTTAAGTTAAGTTAAATGATGGAAACAAACTCACTTTGATGCAGACTCCTTTCTATTTTGCCAACTCCATTTATTTTTCTTTAAATCCAGTTAACCCAATAAATGATATTGATTTTACGGATGACAACTATCATTAGTTATTAATTATTATTAAGTATTAGGAAGCAGCTGATAGTTTGTCGCGGGTCTGGAATCATAAGCGGGGAGTCTAAGCCCCGCCTCTCTACCTGTTTGTTGTATGCCCCGCGTGTACCCCATAGTACTTATTATTTATCCTCTCCTGTCTTACTCCTTTAAACTTTTTTCATATCTTTTTAGTTTGCACGAGAGCACAAGACACCAAAGCCAAATTCCTTAAACATGCACTGTACTTGGGCAAGAAAGCTGATTCTAATTCTGATCTAAAAAACATTGCCAAAAATCAAAACCATAGTGTCAAAGCCAGACTTGGAGCTACTTATTCCTGCATTTGTCTCCAGTAGGTTAGATCACTGTACCAGCCGGCTCACTGGCCTCCCCAAACCAGCTGTAAAACATCTTCAGTACATCCAGAACGCTGCTGCTGGAGTCCTGACCAGAACCAGGAAGTACCGTCACATCAGGTCTCTGCTCTGGCTTCCTGTCGCTCAAAGTAACGACTTTTAAGCAGCTCTGCTTGTTTCCAAGTCTCTCCATGGCCTTAAAGTACATCTCTGACATGTTAGCGCCATATGAACCATCTGGGACTCTGAGGACCTCAGGGACCGGCCTCCTGCGGGGGCCCAGAGTCAGGACTGAACAAGGGGAATCAGCGTTTCAGTCTTAAGGGCCGTACACACCGGGGCGATTTTCGCCGACGTTTAACGCCTCGTGACTAAACAAAAGGCACCAATGTGAGTGTGCACACTGACGCGAAAAAACGGCACGCGTCAAAGCGTCACTTTTTAAAAAACGCCCCAGGTTCGTTTTTTTGGAAAACGAACTGCGTCGAAATCTATTCGACCAATGAGAACGGCGCTTTTGCACACGTGTCTGGAGCTTCTGAAGTTACAGTAAAACACAACTTGGGGGCGCTCAAACACAAAACTGCCTTGCTGAGCACACATACCAGCGAAGAAGATAGACGCCAAGTAGCGTCTACGCTGCCGCAAAGAAATAATGACGGACATTCTAAAATATCCCGAACCAAGCACCAGTTGGAGCTACTGGTGCTTGAAATATTCATGTTTTCTTTGTATTATTCTGACAAGCGCGTAAATACTTGCTCTCTTCTTCTGAGTGAAAAGCGACTTTAAGAAGCGTAAAGTTGCGCAGCGCCACCTTGTGTACAGGAGTATTTCTGTTTACATTAAGCGCCATCTAATGTCAGGGAATGAAATTGCATGTTCGCTCGGCTCACCGTCAGTGAAAATCGCCTGGGTGTGAACACAAAAAACGTGGCGAATAACGCCTGGCGAATATTCGTCCCGGTGTGTACGGGCCTTCATGCAGCTAAAAGCTGGAACAGTCTCTCTGAGGCTGCGAGACAGACCTCTACTGTGTTAAGGTTCAAATCCAGACTCAGAACATTCCTGTTTAGCCGTTATATACCTGAAGGGTCCTCATCCTCACCTCTGTTCATGTTCTTTTCTCTTTACTTCTTTAAAGTCAATTTTATAATGATTATGTATGTTTTAAAACTTTGCACTGTTATGTTTTATGATTTTAATGCATTTTCCTGTTTTGTGAAGCACTTTGAATGACTTTGTGTAGGAATTGTGCTACACAAATAAACCTGCCTAGAGAAAATGCAAGTTTTTGGAAAACGGCCTGTTTCCTGTTGAAAATCTCTGCTTCCCTGTCATTTGGATGCATGTCTGCTCACGAAGAGCTCTGCTCTGTTGGATGCTGAAGCAGTTCATGGGTCACTCACAAACCCAACACATGCCCTCCACACTACAGGCAAGCATTAAGTGGGCTCTTACCATGTAACATGTGTCTGCTCAAAACAGACACCATAAAGTTACATTCATGAAGGATGGTGAAATCACAGCCACAAGAGGGCAGTAGATCCACTAACAAAATCATTTATCAATACTTCCGTCTATGCTTTGACATTTAAAAAGGGAGGGAGGGAGGAAGGGATGGATGGATGATAGTTTTCAGTTTTAGTGGAACTGAATTTCCTTGAAGACTTTGATATGAAGCTGGTATTATCTCATCAGATGTAATCCTCATCACTGTACTGTACTGAACAGTTACAGTACTGCAGATGTTGATCTGAATGCCTTTTTGAAGCTGGTTCTGTTGAGCCCAGTGGACTCAGGAGGACATTGTGAGCCCCAAACCGCTTCCTGAAAAAGCTCTCACCTCGCATCCTTTGGGACCCGGGCTTTCTCGAAGGAGAACTTCTGCAGGCTGCTGGACGTGGGCTCGGCCGACACCCCGGATTTAGCCCCTTTTCTCCTGTTGGGAGTGTCCTTGGTGCGAACGCTGAGGTTGGGGCTGCTCTTCCCGCTGGCTCTCACAGAGGCGGGTCGAAAAGCCAGCCCGGTGGAGGGTTCGCTCCTCATGGCGTCCTGCAGCATGTTGAGTGTGATGCTCTTGGCGTGAAGCTCCTCGCTCAGCTCAGACAGAACCTGCGTCTGCTTGGCGAGCTGCTCCTGAAGAGCTTTGATGTGCTGCTCTCTGGCCCCGAGCTCCTCGTCCTTCAACTTGACCTCTCGCTCCAGCTCCTCCACTCGGACCCTGAGCGAATCCCGGGTGGGCTGTTTGGCCTGCTGGTCCTTGGTGGACGTGGAAACAGAGCCTTCGGTGCTCTTGCAGCACTTGGACCTGATGGAAGCGTTCCCCATGCTTCTGCTGAACGGACAACAGCATCAGACTGGAGCTCTGCCGCCAAAGAGGAGATGGAAGCACAGAGCAAAAGCAGCATCAATCTGCATTTATTATTCAGGAGGCAGGAAATATTCAGTTACAGTCAGACTGAACGAAATCCGAATCAAAACCTTTAAAAGCTGTTTATTCTCCACTTCACAGTCAAACTGACGGATAAAAACGTCCAACAACAACCAACACACACATGCACGCACGCACGCGCTCACACAGCAGCTCTGAGGAACTTTTCTGTTCTTTAAGAGAGAGTCAGGCATCCTCCTGTTCTCCAGATTGTCTTCTGCGCAGACTCCAACTGCAGCGGCTCCAGCCAGGAACTCTGCGATGCTCATGTCATGAGCGCGCGCCCGCAGCTCCGCGTGCTCATGAAAAAAAACAAACCTCACCTTGGGAGTCAAGGGCCTCCAGGTGAGGACGGATCCAGCTGGAAAGGAATTTTGGCTTGCGGGAGATTCAGCAGGGCCACGCGCCACGTCGCATCCTCTCTCCGGGCTCGCGCTGTCTGCTCACCAACATGCGGCTCGGTGCACCCTCCTGCGCACGTGACGTCACAACCACCTCTTGTTCGTTTTTTCGTTTTCTGAGACAATTTCAGGGAAACAAGATTCTCTGCGTTTCTTACCTAACGCAGTTTGGTCAACTTTTTACCTCCAAAGTTTTAAAATCCTTTTCAAATGTTTTCCATCCTGTCATGTCAGACCAACTAGAAAAACAGACTTTGAACAATTGACACTGTAGTTCCTTACATTACTGGAGTCAATATTATTATTTGATCAACTTTAGAGTAACCCTCTTTGGTTTAGATTTCTGATCAAACACAAACCTGATCATTGCGTTTTACTGCCTTTTCTTGACCACAGGCCACGCCCACAATGATAAGTTCCTACTAAGACTTTGCTGAAAGTATTTAGGCTAGCTTTAAGGGCCAGTTGTTCAAAGGTAAGCTGATCGGATTTTGGTGATCGGATTGGATCAAATCTAGAAAATGGATTGTTCAAAAGTGAAAGAAGGAATCTGAAATCAGATTAGATCACAGAATCCAAAAAACTGGATCATCCTGATCCCAACAGGGGGTCGGATTTAAAGGTGGATTCCAGGAGGGAAATGTAGAAAAACTTTAAAATTGGTCAAATAATACAATTGTTTCATTTAGTGTTTATACTTTTATTCGTATTTTGCACTTGACTTGTGTAACCGTTGTAACAGTGATAAAGTAGACACAGTAGACATAGGCTACCAGTTAAGCTATTCAGTAAAGTAAAAACAACCAAAGCAGAACTGCAGATCCTCCTAAAAGCAGAGCCTGGAAATGCTGCTCTCTCCTCCTCAGATTAAAAAACTCCCTGAACATTCTTTATTTTGTTAACTATTGGACATTTAGCCATTTTATCTAAGACGTTTTCAAAATATCCACAATGTATTTGTTAATGTATATTTGTTTTTATTTTTTGTGACTCAGATGAGGGGTCATAAAAGAAATTATGAATGGAAGTGGATGTTTGTAATTTTTGTGTTTTGTCTCAGAATAACAAACTCTCACAGTGACCCCATGTTGGCTCTTCTACCTGTTCTTCACATAGCTGGTAGCCCGTGTTGTGATATGTTCTCCCATTTAGAGCACAGGTAATCTGGATTTGGTAATCTTGAAAACCGTGTATCTGGATCAGGGTGATCCAGTCCAATGTTGCTTTGAAAAACTGGCATAAAAGTAAGACGGATTACCTGATCCTGCATAGGAGGAAATGTGATGTCCAAATCCGGATCATTTTGATCCAGATTACACTTTTTGAACAACTGGCCCTAGGTGCTAAAGGTGAGATTAGGGTTCTTCATCTCCAACTCTTCTTTGTCCCACCAATCTCTGTCCTTGTCACTTATTCCATGGATGCTCTTCCCCTCCATCCATCCATCAGATCGTCTATGCCTTCTTTCCCTCATCTCTCCACTCATCAGTTATCGTCTGGGTGTCTGCAGTAAGAAACTGACTAGAGTCAGTTGTGGTTTTCACACACCTGTTTGTCATTGCAAACAACACCAAACCTTCACACTTGGACCGTCATCTTCACCTCGGTCCTGTTGGATTTCTTCCAGGACTCTTTGATTTCATGTTTCTTCTAAGTGAGCTCTGGCTGTTGAACGAGAATCCACGGGCCAGTTGTTCAAAAAGTTTAATCTGGATCAAAATGATCCGGATTTGGAAATCACATTTCCTCCTATGCAGGATCAGGTAATCCGTCTTAGTTTTATGCCAGTTTTTCAAAGCAACATTGGACTGGATCACCCTGATCCAGATACACAGTTTTCAAGATTACCAAATCCAGATTACCTGTGCTCTAAATGGGACAGCAAATCACAAAACTTGTGGGCGATGCTGACCTCATCATCACAAACTGTGGCCTGGGTCTGTTCATGATGCACGTATCCTGAGAGAGAGTGCTTTATACAGAGAGCTCCAAACCAACCGACCGGATGGCATAACATTAGGAGACAGGTACCCATCCTACCATGGCTGATAACTCCTTTTCTTGCAGCATCCACACCAGCGCAGGCAGGCTTCAACACTGCTCATTGCAAAACAAGATGTGCAATTGAGCGTTTAAATGGAGTTCTACAGAGGCGCTCTGCATGCCTTAGCTACTTAGTGGAACCACAGGGAGCATGCACCATAATACTAGCATGTATCATCCTGCACAACATCTCTACCAGGCGCAATGTCCCTCTGTGTGATGATGTTCATGATGCAGCTGAGCCATTTGAAGAACCAGACCAGCCTCTGGCATTCTGTCAGGAGGGACTGAGTGGACGTATAGGAAGGGATGCAATTGGTAGACATTATTTTTGACAGGCTCATCTTTGATGATTGTTTCTTTGAAATTAATATACGGTGATGAATTGAATATATTATTTTTGTTTGTTATTGAAATCTGTTTCGGGGATTATTTCATTGTTTTTACTTTACTGAATAGCTTAACTGGTAGCCTATGTCTACTGTATCTACTATCACTGTTACAACGGTTACACAAGTCAAGTGCAAAATATAAATAAAAGTATAAACACTAAATGAAACAATTGTATTATTTGACCAATTTTAAAGTTTTTCTACATTTCCCTCCTGGAATCCACCTTTAAATCCGACCCCCTGTTGGGATCAGGATAATCCAGTTTTGTTGGATCAAAGTTATCCAAATCCTACTGACAAGTTTTGAACAACACAAACTGAAGGTCTGATCCAGATTAGAACTAGGATTGGATTCTGTGATCTAATCTGATTTCAGATTCCTTCTTTCCCTTTTGAACAACCCATTTTCTAGATTTGATCCAATCCGATCACCAGAATCCGATCAGCTTACCTTTGAACAACTGGCCCCACGTGTGGGAAAACTGACAAACACTTTTTCTGTTAGGAGATGATGTTTATGTGCTGATCTCTTTCTCTTGTCAAAAACCTCTGCACACTGATGAAGATCCCTGATGAAGATCCCTGTAAATGAGCAGCTTGTGGATCCTTTTTCTACTTACAGGTTGTGGATCTTAGTTTAAAACCAGATCATCAGATTTGATCTGTGAGAGAAACTTCCACATGGGGGAGGAGATGATTGGTGCAGAGATGGAGTTTTGTCAGGAAATGTAATCCTCGTTCAGCTTGATGCAGATTAACTGGCTGAACATAGCTTTTGCACTGTAATGTAACAAAATGAATAAAACAAAGATTTTGATTTTTTTTACTAGCTTTTTTGCCCAAACAGTAAAATGTAATCATGGATGTAGACCTCCAGTCCTGAGGCTGTTGTCCTGCTGGGTTTCCGGATATCCCTGTCCCCCATCATGCTTTTCCGTTTTTATGTCGCTAAACTGTCTCAAAATTTGGGCTGTGTGAAAACACTAGAGACGAACACAGGGAGAGGTTTCTGATGCATCCATCCGTCATGCGCTTTGGTTCTGGGGCAGGCTAATGTCTGGACTCTTAACACCCTGGAATGATTCATCGGTTTTCCTGTGATGAGCAGCCTGGCCTGCAGCAGATTCCATCGACAGCAGCTGGTGGCCGAAGCTGCTGAACACCAATCCAGGTCACTGAACCAGAACCCAACAGGGACCTCAGTGGGGGAACGCACTGACAGGGAAGCCCTTCACCAGGACATCGCCGTGCGTTGCTCAAGGGTACTCTGGCAGCAGGCATCCCACGTACTTCACATGCTGCAGCTCTGCATTCAGGTTTGCAGAGCGGCTCTCCATGTTTGCATGTCTGCAGACGCATCTTTCTACTGTCTGACTCATCCGGGGGGGGCTCATCTGTGTATGTTACATCATGAAACCATGGAAACGTTGACAGTATGTGCTTCAATTTCCTCACATCAGCAGTTCCACTTTCTACATTTTGACAATAGGTGGCGCCAGATGTCAACGTTTTTCTGCTTTGAAACTCCAACCATCAAAACATCAGTAACTCTTATGTTGTTTTCCACTTATCACTCTTACAAAACCTTTTTTGTGTCACATTTCAGCATTTCCAGTCAAACCTTCTTTAGGGTTGTTCCTGCTTTTCTCCAAACTGGGTTTTTGTGGAAGCTGCCAGAGCGAACACAGCCAGTTATGTAAAGAGTAAAGCCTGATCTAAATCTGCAGTTTTAATCCAGATGACATGCTGGTTCTCTGGTCCATCCTGCTGAGGTCAGTAAAAAGGAGCTTCTCAGACGAGAGGCTGCAGCAGAAAACCAAACCAAACCCAGAGAAAACGTGAAGAAAGCGAAGAACTGAACCTGAAATAAGCTTAACCCTTGTGCTATCTTAGATGACCCCCCCTTCCATTGAGGTGTTCTCCCTACCATGACAAAGGTGGATAAAGGTGGAAAGATTTCATGTAATCCATGGACACCAGTGAAGATCACAAATCATTGAAGAAAAAAGGTTCAGAGCACTGTCTAGTGGGTCTAGATGACCCAACTCCCAATGTTAAAGCGCTTAGGATAGCACAAGGGTTAAAGCGAAGTATAGTTTAAAGTGGCCGTGTGAATTCAAACTAACCACATGCAGCTGAGATCAGGTGGGTCTTTGACCTGGATGGAAATGAAGTCAGGGTTTCAGCTGATTTCAGCCTTTTTTTCAGTTTGGACTCTAGGAACCGACAGAAGACCAGATCCCGGGGAACGGAGAGGTCCGGCTGGTTCATACTGGGTCAGGCGGTCAATCATGGATTTTGGTGCTGAATGTGTGAAACACAAAGTGCTTTACATAGTAAAACATTTGTCAACTTTAAAAACCAAGCTGAAAATGACCTTCTGACCTTTAAGCACCTGTTTTACCTCAATGGGTGGATTATTAAAGCTAATCAATTATTCTGGATTATTATGGGCTGCTGTTTTGTCTTTTAAACCTTTCTGCCTTTTCACTTAAAAAAACCAACACAATTATTCATAAACAGTTTATTTTTTCCTCTTGACAAACACACAAAGGAAATGCATAGAAACAGAGTAAAGACAATATAACAATAAACACCACTGAGTGTGTGTGTGTGTGTGCGTGTGTGTGTGTGTGGGGGGGGGGGGGGGGTCAAGGCAAAGCAGACATCCGTCAAAATGCTGAACGTCACAATCTGAGCTAAACAAAGTCACACAAAAATGTGAGAGCACACGGTGTTCCTACAAAGGGTTAAATCATAGGACAAAGGTACGGATCGACACAAAACTATAGAAATAAACAGTTTTCATAAATAAAACAATGTTCAAAACAAAGACACCATTTTTCATATTCACAATGTTTCAACAGAAACGACACGAACGCCTCTGTGGACGCCACCAGGGACAGTGCAGCACGCCATTCTGACAAGGCAAGGGACAAGGGAAGGTCCTAGCAGCTGGAGGGGCAAACAGACCCCCCCAGTCAGTCTGCTGCCTCACAAAAGCCCTTTCAGGAACAGACTGACAGACGGGGGTCTTTGCAAAGACGGGTTCTCACAACGAACCAGAAGAAAGAGGCGCTCCATGCTGAAGTGTGGATTCTCTATGAAAACGTGCTGTTAGCTGACCAGCAGCTAACTCAGTTCTGCAGAAAAACGGTTAGGAACCGGTTCCAAACCAGTTCCAAACCGGCGTCAACTTCAGAGCCGGAGGCCTACAACAGGAGACCTGCCTCTCTTTTTTAACAAAACCTCTATAAAGTCATACAAAGATGAAAAAGATTGTCCTGAAACGTGCAGCACAAAGATGCAGTGGTCAGGAGAAGAATAGCTCTGTAGAAACCTCCAGCCGTGTGTGTGTGTGGGGGGGGGGGGGGGGGGGGGGGGTTTCCCTGGTGAAATGGGGATTCTGGGTCTGGCCATGGAGCAGACCTCTGTGTCTTCTCTGGGCTTCATCTGCTCAGCAGAGTGGACCTGCAGACAAACAGAGATCACGTGAGATCACCCTGCACCCTTCCCTCCTGCCCACCTCTTTAATTGAAATGCCGTGGTCCTATTCCCCCCGTGTAGGAGGTTAACCCATACGGGGACTCCACCCGTACAGATGCAGCAGGTTTTTGGGTCGTCCTGACCCATGGAGAGCTGTAGAGAGGAGCGGCTGCATCCTAAATGCAGTGCAGGGGTGTTTTATGGCTCTTACGATCACCTTAAGGGTGAAGATGGAACGTACCATTGTCATACGTGTGGGAAGTGTGGCATGAAGTATTTGGAAGGATAATAGAAGCTCAGCTCCACTCAGTTAAGACGTACAGGTGATGCTGTCGTACAGCGTCCTGCCACCACACTCTAGTCGATAGTGAGGTTTGAACACCGGCTCCTTACTGACCGCGCAGAAACGCTGCACGTGCACGCGAGGCAGATGTTGTACGTAGGATCAACACACAAACTTCCCTCTGACTGTCTTATTTCTAACAGGCTGGCTGCACACAAGGAGCCCGCATGGGGGGGGCACATTTATCACGTGAACAGCCCTAAAAACACCAAAACTCTGTCCGACACGCCCGTGTCTCACATCCTGACAACCTGCAGTCACCCTTACGTAACTGTTCGCCGTGACCTGCTGCCCCCAGAGGGTCGTACTAGGACCTGGAAATACCCCGTGTGCCCCGTACGGGTTCGCCCCATTTCTCGCCTGGAGGGCAGTTGTGACTAAGGCTCAACATTCCTCAACAACAACAATCATTTTTATTCTGTAATCACAAACAATGTAAATAAAATCAAACTATTCACAAAAACTAGTGTGAGCGACAGAAAGGAGAAGAAAAACTAGCAGCAACAGTCTTTTGTTTTCATAATCCAAGAAAGAAAATCAGCTTTTTGTTTCTGTTGTGGTGACAATTTGAACACAATAATTGATACCTGGAATACAAGTCAGTGTTCAGAACAAGTGCTGTCTCAGCAGAAAGATTTCCCTTAAATCTTAGGACATAGAAGTCTTCAGCGACAAACAGCTTAGTGCGTAACCACACAGCTGTCTGTGCAACACTCAGACAGACCCTCTGCAGACCACCAACAGAAACGGGTTTCCTGCTGCAAACTGACGGACGTGCTGAAGGTGGGAGCCGCCAGGAGACCCCCTGAGATGCAACATGAGCGAGGGGGGGCTGTGCCAGTGAGCTGCACTGTACCTCAGAGACTTCCATCTGTCCTTTTCCATGTGGTTCTCAGGACCTTCGCTCTCGTATGACGCCAGATACAGCGCTGCAGAGATAAGAGTCACAGCGGGTCAGCCTGGATATTTGATGCAAATTAAAGACAAAGTTATAGGTAATAAAAAAAAGAAACATCTGAAGAGGTGTTTTACAACTAGGATCAACAGCTGTTTAGCAGAACGCAGGTAAAAGACGGTTATAAACATAAAGCATAGAAAGGAACTCTTGGGATGTTTGTTGTAAAACTTGGAATTGTGGGACCTCAACCTTGCACTGAAATGAAGGCTGATCATTTTGTGGTTCCACTCACCGTCATCGGAGAACACTGGAGCCGTCAGCAGGTGCTGCAGGATCCTGCGGTCCTTTTCAAACGGACACTCCACCTGCTTCCAGGACATGAACTGGCTCACCTGCTTGGCCAGCTCCCAGAACTTCTGCAACACAGAAACACCACCAGAGTGGCGTTGATCCGATCAGAGCTGCTCAAACAAGCAGCTGCTCTGCCATGTCCATGGATGCAAATGTGAAAACAGAGGGAGGGGAATCCCACACCCAGAGCGACTAAACAGAGCCACATGTGACTCAGGAGGAAAAACCGGCTGTGTGGTTTCCATGGAAACAAAGCCGAACCCCAAACTTCCCATTTCTGCAGCAGCGTTGGGGAAGTGGAGTAAAACATGGATGGTTGGTGACGGGACAGTCAGCTGACGGGAGTTTCTGATCCAGTTTTACCTCAAAGTTGACGGAGCCGTCCGGCAGCCTGCTGGCACGCCCCTCATTGAAGAAGAAGATGTCTTTGATGAAGAGGCTGAAGAACGGGATGACGATCTGAAGACAGAGAGGAGGTTCTTTAGGCTTAAGCAGCTGAGATCTGAAGCTGAAGAAACATCTTTTTGCTGCTGTTAGCAAGAAAACCTTTCCAAACTCCCCCACCCCCCTTGAAAAATTCATGATGCTTTTAGGAGAAAAAAGCCCAAGACAAGCGCCCCCCCCCCTCCGTTTGTTTTCACCTCCTTCTCCCATGACTGAACCATCTCTCTTCCAAAATAACTGTATTCATAAACACCAGCATCCTCTGGCACACGGTGTTTACGTGCACGCCTGCAGGCAGCCGTGCACACCCGTCCTCGTGCACGCCATGTGCCCTGTCGGTGCACAGGAAAAATCCTGTTCACAGCTGGGAGTGGGTCCCGTGGAAGGGCGGGGCTGAGAAACAAACATGGACCGTTCTGATTTGCTGGCACTCCATCGATCTGCCGACCGAACCCGAAACCCTGACTGGAGAAAAACCCGAACAGTCTGACCACTGCAGTCCCCTGGTTCACCCCAGAGAACCCGCCTTTTCTGTGTCTGAGCCAATCAAATGAAAGAAAAAGCTCCTGTAGAGCAGAGATGCAGCTTTTAGAATGAGTGTAAGTCGCTGTGTTCATATAAACAGTGTCAATAGGAAGGACAGAGGAGGAAAATAAAGAGGAAATAAGCTGAACAACTAAAACCGATCAACACTCTCTGATGTGGTTGAGAAGGACGACCGTCTGCTTCCAGGTTACTCTTTGGCTAAACATTAAAAACAGAGACGTCTGCAGCCGGCGGCTCTAAAACCGCATCATGATGGGGGGGTGGAGGTCAACAGCAACCCTTTCTGCGTTCCTATAATGTTTTTCCCAATGAAAGTATGATAACAGAAACATCCACCCCGCCCCCCAGAAGGGGAGGTCACAAACAGAGCAGACATCTTGGGAACTTTCCATGCGGTGACCCTCTGCTGACCTCATGTACTGAAAGGTTTGCATGTTTTGGCTCCTGGACAGAGCTCAGGGCCGGCGGGACAATTTGTCTTCAAAAAAGGAGACGCGCTGATCCAACATGTGACGATGTGAGCAGAAGCTGACCGCCAGCTCTGAGGCGGATCCCGTCGGTCAGGGAGGGGCGCGTGCAGCAGAAGAGAACACTATGTGATCTGGCGGGCAGCCTTGTTTGTTTGAAGAGGAAGCGAAGACCCTCCCGGCTCCGTGACCCACATAGAGCTCGGCCTCTGCGTCCACTCTGATCGGCACTGTTACGCAACGCCGTGCACGCCTTCCTGAGAGGCAGCCGCTGGCGTCAACACGCCACACAGGAACGCAGACGATAACAGGAGGCAGCTTTACAGACTCCTGCCAGCATGTCTGGTGTGTCCGAGCCAAGCCGGCACACAACTGTCAACTCTTTACATAACAGCAATCAGCTGGAGGGTCGGACTTCTGCTTCTCACACAGATAATCCTCCAGAGAGACAAATGAAACAAAGAGCACAGAAGAAAATGTAAAAAACAGCTTAAACTGGCAGAGAAACATTCTTTTGGGGACTCTGTCGGCCTTTATTTCCCAGGCTTCCTTAAATATGTTTGTCCACTTAACTCATCTGTGAGCACAGGAGGGTTGATGTTTTCATTCACAGCAGACACTGGCTCCGCCCCTCCTCACCTGTATTGCCCCATTTTATTATAATGGGGGTGATTTTTTCTGAAATTCATTCTTTTGAAATAGATCTCCACATGAAAATCGCACTAACATAGGGGTGTGGCCTTTCTACCTGACACGTGACCTCCTCCTATCATAAGCTTTCCAACGGCTTGAGTGGGCGTGTTCTGATATCTGACAGGAGCATTTCTTGTTTTTGGAAAAGAAGCAGGTTGCTGTCATATTCAAAAAAAAGAAATCTTCAAACACAATAAAAGTGACAACCTGCCCCAAAATGAGTCCAAAACAGAGCTGCGGGTCACATGAGCCTCTCTGTGGGCGGAGCCTTACCTTCTCCCTGCTGCTGTGGGCGGTCCGTGACCTCTGCACGGCTCCTCTCAGAGCTGTCCTGTAGTTGTAGAAGTTGCTTGAAGGGTCCATCTGGTGCTGCGGAGACATTTGGGGCATCAGAACATTTGAAGGACAACAGGAGAATTTCAGGATTCACTTGTTGAGGGGAAAATGGAAAAATCAAATAAAAGGAGAAGCCATCATTGGGAGGTCAGTGCAGAAACACTCCTCTGTGAGGAAGAATCTCTGATGTTTTCCCTGCAGAATGCATTTCTCAGACGTGTTTTCAGATTTTTAAATGTCTCTGCAGGACTCCCTGATTCCTCCTCCACCGGCCTCAAGGCCCGTTCACACCGGGACGAATTTCGCCGGCGATTTTCGCCGACGTTTAACCCCTCGTGACTAAACAAAGGGCACCAATGAGAGTGTGCACACCGACGCGAAAAAATGCCACGCGTCAAAGCGTCAAAAAAAAAAACGCCTCGGGTTTGTTTGTTTTTTTCGACGCATCGCGTCGAAATCTATTCGACCAATGAGAACAGCGCTTTTGCTCACGTGTCTGGAGCTTCTGAAGTTACAGTAAAACACAACTTGGGGGCACTCAAACACAAAACTGCCTTGCTGAGCACACATACCAGCGAAGAAGATAGACGCCAAGTAGCGTCTACACTGCCGCGAAGAAATAATGACGGACATTCTAAAATATCCCGAACCAAGCACCAGTTGGAGCTACTGGTGCTTGAAATATTCATGTTTTCTTTGTATTATTCTGACAAGCGTGTAAATACTTGCTCTCTTCTTCTGAGGGAAAAGCGACTTTAAGAAGCGTAAAGTTGCGCAGCGCCACCTTGTGTACAGGAGTATTTCTGTTTTACATTAAGCGCCATCTAATGTCAGGGAATGAAATTGCATGTTCACTCCACTCATCGTCAGCGAAAATCGCCTGGGTGTGAACACAAAAAACGTGGCGAAAAACGCTGGTGAATAACGCCTGGCGAATATTCGTCCCGGTGTGTACGGGCCTTCAGTCTGCATCCGTTCAGACCCGCCAGCACCGCCCCTCCTGAACCAACCCGGACCTTCTGCTGAACAAACCATCAGTCCTCTGATCTCCTGCAATGTGACGGCCGCTCTTTTTCAGGGCTTTGGTGGTCGACTCCTGACATCATCTTTGGAATTTCTAATTTACTTTGTTATAGAGAAAATAAAAGCTTTTGATGTGTATTTCTACTTAATTGTCTTTGTTTACATTTATGTACTTTTTTATGGGAAAAAATGTTCGGAAAGTCGTTTTTTCCTCTGTGAATGCCACATTTTTTTGCTGTTTGTATTTCTGAATGTCTTTTTTGCTGCTGAGGATAAGAGAATTTCCCCAATGTGGGATCAATAAAGTTGATCTAATCTAATCTAATCTAATCTGGCTCTTTAAAGCATCCAAACATACAAATCTAAAAGTGTTTGTGGGGAAACTTCAAATCTTTGGAATCCAGAAATAGCAGCAGAACTGGGCGGTCCGACTGTTTGAGCTTTGTCATTTGTGACCCAGATCCGTCCAGGTGGCGCTCTCTCACCTCTAGGATGTAGAACTTGGCTGTTTTGACTTTGCTCCAGGTCTTTCTGAGTCTAGACACGGGGCTCATGTTCATTCCAGCTGCAGAGGCACAAACAGCAGAAGATCAGGCAGGAACAGCCAAACACCATCAGATTAGCACACGCTCTGCTCCCCTTTCAGCCCCCCCCCCCCCCCCTTTTCCTTTGTGTTTTTTCTCAGATGCATTAAGGTACAAGATCTGAGGACCAATAGAGTCAAAACACGCCTCGCCCCCCCCCTCCCCGCTCTCTCCCTCCCGTATGCTAATCTGCTCATCTACACACATGTTTCTAGCCTGGGGGGGTGAGGCGGCACCGAAACACCCCTCCGAGAGGAAAAGGCATTTTCTCCTCTACATTCTGAGCTGAAACGTGGAGCTGCAGGCTGAAAGCACAGCAGCACGGCACGGCACGGCACGGCATGGCACGGCTGACGACCTAAAAACCAAAACCACTTGTGAGGACCGACAGCTGGGAGGCGGGACAGCACCAGCTGTGACGATGGCTGCTTCTCTCAATAATAGATGTAGGACTGTTTGGCTGAAGAAACCATCTTCTTCATCACAAAGCCATTCTGACCCCCAAGGGGGGGGGGGGGGGGGTGTAATCAGACAGCTCCCTGAAGATGGGGCTGGTGCAAACAGATTTGCCTCTGGCACCCTCCCCCCCTCTGGGCGGAGGACAGCTGGCGGCCCTTTTTCTCCTTTCCCGCTCCCTCCTGGGTCACTGAGGACCATCTGCTTGGAGTGGTTTGTTTTGGAGACCCCCGTCTCACCTCCCCCTTCGGTCTGGACACAAAGCCAGTCCAGCAGCCCCCCCAGGCCTGACGGAGTGACCACATACTCGCTCATCTAAATGCAGACGGGGTTTTCAGATGGACCCCTGGAGCCTTTTTCCCACAGTCTGAGCAGAGTCTCTTACCAAACAAGTCTGATCTCAGTGAACCTGCTAGACAAACATCTCACAGAGACACAACTGACTTGTGCTAAACACATTACCTTTCCAACAAAACCTTTCTGTCTATATGGACTTCATTTGACCCAAAGATGACACAAACATGGCAGAAAGGCTCAGAGTTTCAGAGGAGTGAGTGTGGGAAACATGAAGCACAGAGGTGACAGAGGCGATGCAGAGCAGCTCAGCATGCTGTGGGACATGGAGACATGTCCTCTCTACCTCCGTCACAGCAGTTTGCAGGACTAAAGTGTTTCCTGGAAACAGTTCAGACTCACATATTATGGCCATGAGGGAGTTGAAGTTGCCGATGTTGAAGCATTCCCGCGCCACATCAATGAAGAACTCCATGACTCGAGCTCGCTGCTTCTTTTTGACAGGCTGGCAGGAAAAGGGAGAAGAATGGAGTTAGCCTGTTTCAGACGCAGAAGGTGAAGAGTCATCAGAGGAAATGACTGGCTGCTTCTTTTCTTTTCCTGTGGAGACACATTCTCATCACTCACCACGCAGATCTCTGTTGCCACCAGGTAGCTGAGTCTGTTGAACCAGTCCACGTAGGCTCCCAGGTTGGAGGCCTTCTTACGATCGCTGAAGCAGCTCTGTGACCACAAAGAAGCTTTTAGGGAGTTCAAACTTCTAAAAAAAACCCAAGTGGAAAATAAAAGCCAGAGCTTGAATTTGGCAACTCTTCCATTATAACAATGTTGGGGGGCAGCAATGCCGCTTAACGTTGCCCATCAGAGGCAACCGTGATTTCCGTCCCTTAAGGCCCGTTCACACCGGGACGAATTTCGACCGCGATTTTCGCCGACGTTTAACGCCTCGTGACTAACCAAAGGGCACCAATGAGAGTGTGCACACGCGTCAAAGCGTCAAAAAAAAAACCGGCTCGGGTTCGATTTTTCTTTTTTTGACGCCTCGCGTCGAAATCTATTCGACCAATGAGAATGCCGCTTTTTCACACGTGTCTGGAGCTTCTGAAGTTACAGTAAAACACAACTTGGGGGCGCTCAAACACAAAACTGCCTTGCTGAGCACACATACCAGCGAAGAAGATAGACGCCGAGTTGCATCTACACTGCCGCGAAGAAATAATGACGGACATTCTAAAATATCCCCGAACCAAGCAGCAGTTGGAGCAACTGGTGCTTGAAATATTCATGTTTTCTTTGTATGATTCTGACAAGCGCCTAAATACTTGCTCTCTTCTTCTGAGTGAAAAGCGACTTTAAGAAGCCTAAAGTTGCGCAGGAGTATTTCTGTTTACATTAAGCGCCATCTAATGTCAGGGAATGAAATTGCATGTTCGCTCGGCTCATCGTCAGCGAAAATCGCCTGGGTGTGAACACAAAAAACGTGGTGAAAAACGCTGGTGAATAACGCCTGGCGAATATTCATCCCGGTGTGTACGGGCCTTTACAGTCGTGTCAGACAGCCACGACGCACAATGGTGCTTTTTGCACAGAGGAAAATTGGTCATATGTGAATCCACGTGGAAAAAGGAAGAAAAGTTCTTTACGTGAAATTTTCACAGATGAATCAGGAATGAACCACGTTAAAAACACGGAAGAAGTAGGAATAAACCACGCAAAGAACACGTAAACCAACGGAAGAGCCAAATCTAGCCCAAAATTTGTGCGTCGATTACGTAATTTGAATGATATATGTGCGCCATATACACAATATAAACGGTCATAGAAGACACACATTTGTGTTTGCATCTCACAAAAATCACGCACAACTGCGTAAGATTTACATGATAATTGTGTATAAACAACGTAAAATACGCTTAAACTACGTAATTCTAACCGACCAAAAATCCTGAACAGCTCAAACTTGAATTCACATAAAGAGCCGTGGGCTGAAACCCTGGATGGACATCTGAGCACATCAACGAATGACGAACGCAGGAAACGCGTATGAATGACGTATTTCACACACGGATCACAGAAGACCGATATTTCATACGTGGAAAATGCGCATAATGTTTGACACGGTCTTTAATGTGACTGGAGTGAGTGGGAATCAACCCAGCAACCCTTCAGCTGGCAGACACCGGCTCCTTTTGTCTCCTTCCAAACATTCTCTGGTATTTCAACATCGGCTCCCCTGTTGGGTTCCCCTATGCTACACATGTTAATATGCCAGCTCACCCCTCAAAGCCAGTGTGTGTGTGTCTGTGGGGGGGACGACTAGCCTCAGGCACACAGTCAGTCTTTAACCCCCCCATCACCTCCATTTTGGAAATGGTCTGTTGCCTAGCAGCCAAATGCAAAACAACAGACCCCCCCCCCCCCCCTGGCTTTCCCATACAGGGTCTTGAAGCCGTGGTTGCTAGGAGATGAGGTGCACACATGCCTGTCTAATCCAGACACTAGATGATCACAGGAAACTGTCAGGGATGCTTTTGTGTGCTAAAGTCAAAAAAAATCCCCCACCCACAATGATTCGGTCATATGTGAACTGAAACCACGCTGTCCGTACCCCCTCAGGGCTTTGGATCGTACCTCATCGTTGTCCAGAGGGTCCTTCTGGACGAAGGCTTGGACCAGCTCTGCAGGTCCGATGTAACTCAGTCTCTCCTGAAGAAAGAAAGAAGACAGTAGTTTGGTGAAACCCAGCAGTAGATTGGTAAAGGCCACACGTTTGGTACAACCCAACAAAAAGGCCACTCGTTTGGTACAACCCAACAAAAAGACCACACGTTTGGTACAACCCAACAAAAAGACCACACGTTTGGTACAACCCAACAAAAAGACCACACGTTTGGTACAACCCAACAAAAAGACCACACGTTTGGTACAACCCAACAACAAACTGGTACAACCCAAAGTACTTTGGTTGAGCCCGTAAGATCTTGCTGCCTCTCCTCTGCTCTACCTGTGAAGTCACATAACCACAGAGCGGCGTTCTCCAACCACAGCCGTTTTAAAGGTCCATCACCCGCTCCCCTGCCCCCCCCCACCCCCCCACTGCAACACTAGATCTTCTAAACCTGCCTTGGTCTGTCCCGGGTCACAGGGTTGCAGGTGCAAGACAGATGACCCCCCCCCCCCATTCACGCAGTTTACCATAAACGTATCAAATAGTTTTTTTATATATTCAAGTCAACCTAAGTAACTGGAGAAAAACACAATGATTGAATTGTTTAAAACAATTTTACTAGAAATGTTCCAACTTTGATTTTTATTTCTCATTTAAGGGAAACTCCAGATACATTTTCTAAAATCATGGATTTTTCAGGTCAAAGCGGTTCCTTTGATAAAAACTTGTGTTTTTGCAGAGCTGCTCTGTCTGGATTCTGCATGTTAGATGAACCTTTTTTAGTCCTGTGTTTGCTTGTCTCCTTCATCGAACGAAGCAGAATTTAAAAGAGTGTAAATGATGACGGATGGAGATATTTGGTCCTGAAAGGATCAGCAGAAGCGTGGAAACCGGCTCTCACCATCTCTATGTGAGTGAGCTGCTGGGCGACGGTGAAGGGGTCACCGCAGATGGACAGCGTGTCTCTCTGTAACGGCGCCTGCGGTTTGGCCTTCAGAGCCGTGAGGCGCTCCGCCGCCGTGGCGTTGATCTTCGCCAGAGTCTCCTCGTATTGGCTGAGCTGCGTCAGTCTCCTGATCAGACCCTGGCTCATCTGGCTCACCGCTTTCCTGAACGTCTGATGGAGGCACAAGACAAAAGAAAAGAGAAGTCTGTAGAACCTTCTTCAGAAGACCTTTATGACGGTTTTTCTTACACAAAATAAAACGGCACAGACACACTCTAGACACGCTACAGCTTTGTGTGATGGACAAGACAGCTGCCATGGTCAGGAACCATCAACCATCCAGATAAAAGGGATTCCAGTCCAACCCTCAAAGCACCCCTGAGCCGACACCCCGTTCGCAGAAGTGAGCAGACGCTCGTCACTCCACAGGAAACACCTTGGGTTGGACGTGATTCCAATGTGTCCATTATTCATTCATCCTTGGTGATGGTAAGTACTAATGTAGCCACAGCTGCCCCGGGGCAACACTAGTAGTTACCATCACCTGGGGCAGACTGACAGAGGCGTGGCTGCCAGTACAGCCCCTCTGACCGTCAGTGGGACATCATTAAGTACAACATGTTGTGTTTTTTTATGAAGGCTCCAAAGCTTTCAAGGTCTTTTGGGGGAAACAAGCCACATAAATGCAGAATCTTTAAAAAAAAAAAAGGCATGAACTCGCAGAATGAGGTTAAGTCTGAGTTAGTGTACTTCTTCACTGCTGCTTCTTTAATTATCCAACCACATCTATAATGACAGTCCTGCTCCAGAGATCAAGGTCCCTGGTGGTTTTCCATGAGGTTTGGACCAAACTTTGAGCAAAAGTTCAAGAAATCTATTCTGGACTGAGGTTTTCTTTGAAAGAGTTGAGTAACTGAATCAGCTGTCAATCAAGCCGGTTGGCAACTTGTTTTTGTTCTGTTGAACGGGATCGGAGGGTCCTGAGAGAAAAACCGGATGACACGTTCAAAAGCCTGCAGTTACCTCCATAAACTTAGAAAACAAGCCTGAAGGCTTCTCTCTGTTAACTAGGTTAAGAAGCACACGTGAACTGTTGCCATGGGTCACCTCTGATAAACACAATCACATCCTCACTTATTCCAACAACAACCCAAGGCCATTGCAGAACTCGTGTCACCAAAGCTCCACATCAGACTGGCTAGAACGGTACCATTCTGCAAGACGCCGTGCACTTCTAGTTACAATATTAATTCCAAGAACCGTTTGGTATCACAAGAACAGCTGGTGCACACAAACCCAAACACATGTAGCTATGTTCTGAGCTTTTATGAAATGCGATTGCACTTGATAGAAGGAGGGAGGCGAGACGAAGCATGTTGTTAGTCTTGTTCCCAGCAGTTCAGCGATAATCCTGATAACAGAAAATTCTGGCATGAAATCCCCTGGTTGGAAAGTACCAGGAACTCTTGATGGTGAATTTGGGTTTTATTGAGGCCAGAATTCACCTTACATATAAAAATGATGATGTCTGTGTTCAATAGCGTGACTAAGGACAGACTTTTCTGTCCGCAGCATTCATGGGACCGAGAGGCGCTGCTGCTATGGCTTCAGTGTGTCCAGGAGTCAGCAGGGAAGGAACCGGCTTCTGGATTAAACCTCCATCAGTCCCTGCACCAATGATGAGCCGGTAAAAAACACGGGCTGCGTTTCCTGGGCGGTGAAGGTCTCGGATGTTTGTATCCTCAGTCCTTGTTTGTGTCTAACACGGCTTATCAATTTACAGCACTCAGCTCTCTTCCTGGAAGGCTGAACCCAAACAGAAAGAAGCAATCAGGCTGACTGGACTTCACAAGCAAGCAGCTATTTGTCCAGACAGGAGAACTAAAGCTGGAGCACCGGCCACTGATTAGGAGGTTAAAAATGAATGATGCTCTAAAAACACAGCAGCTTGACATTCTGCCTGCAGCAGAAAACATCTTCAGTTTGTGACCGTGACGCTGATAGTGAGCTGCTTTTCGTTTCAGCTCAGCACTGGTAAAGTGAATATTAACCTGGTTAGGACCAGTTTGATCACTGACACAGGGACATTTACCAGAGGATGTGTATGGATAGGACAGGCAAACCCAGTGGTCACATGACCTGCTGGGTTGTTCTGGGCGCATCTGAACCCACATTTCTCTGATCTACACTGGACTCTACAGTACGGGTCTGATGTGATGTCATCATGTGATGTCATCATGCCCAGAAATGAGCAGACAGGTGGGATCATATTTCTGTTGTTGAACCCTGGACATAAGATGATAATGTGAGGATTTTCAGCTGAGAGGAGGCTGAGTTCTGCAGCTCAGCTGGATTCAGAACCAGAGGAGGCTGAAGCTGTTTTCATCTGCTCTCATCCTCACGGATGGAAGCAGCTTCCTGATCATCTCAGATTTTCCTCAACTTTCTCCATGTTTAACAAAAACATCACTTTGGTCTTGCTCTTGTCTTTAAAATGCCAGACTTTTACTTTTTATTTCACATGCTTTTCCTTAGGGCGACATTGTTTGTTGAATTTCTCTTCATTTATTTTTCCTGTGTGCTGAAAAGCTTTTGCCCCCCTGTAGGGTGCTTTGGAAGAACCTGTGTGCTGGTCAGGCAACGCAGAACCAACAGAACCTTGTTGAAAAGTAAATAGTGACACATTGAATACAGAAAGAGCAAGAGAATCTTTTTTATTTTTGTCCGGGGGGGTCGACAACTGTCTGATTCCTGGAAGCTTTATCAAGTCTTTAATCAGACGGTTATGGGAGCATTCCTGTAAGTGACACAGGAGTAGTTTCACTTTTAGAAACATGTTGTTGCTGCTGACTGTCTCACAGAAAAACTCCCCTGCATGTAAATGTCTACAAAGGAGGAGGAGGAAAATGTCCAGTAAGATAGCTACGAGCATTTATCCAAACTCAGCACTTCAGCAGAAGAACAATCCAACAGCTTTCAGAGAAAGAGAAAGGCTAACTAGCCCAAGAGCAATGGTGCTTTCTTAGAGAGCAGGCTGACTCAAGAACCTTATTTTTTCCTGCAGAGACTCCCAAACAGCCTCTGTGCACATGCAGTGTGCTCAACAGGAGCAGCAGGCGGCTCTATAGCTCTAAAAAAATCCTTTCCCTGCATGTCGTGAACAGCTGTGGACTCACCTCGTCGCCGCTGACGAGCCGGTGGAGCAGCTCCTTCAGGCTTTGCATCATCCTCTCATCTCGGAAGTCGTATGGAAAGGTTTCTGTCCACTCTGTCAGCAGCTGAAGGATCTTGGGAGTTTTTTTTCTGAGTCTCAGCTGAAAGCACAGACAAAAGTCTCACTCAGAAAACTGCTAGATGAGCCGAGAAGGAGCCCTGGACCCATCATACCTTGTCCGCTTGAGGATCACTGAGTCGCTGCTGCTCCATGCAAAGATGACACACTTTGGACATGAGCTCATGTGGATCAATGAAGAGACGGGAACTCAACAGGAAGGTGAAGATGAAAGTCCTCTGTGAAGGAAAAAGCATGTTTTAAAATCTAATTCAGCTCACAGCAGTTCGCTGAAAACAAAAAGACATTAAAGACGTGAAGTCACAACTGTGTGACGGCACAACGTGCATGACAGGAAGACAAAGGAAAAAATGACAGCAGCTGTGCAGCAAAAAGCTTTTCTGGTGGAGAGAAACAACGTGTTCTCCTCCTGTAAGGGAAAAGAACCAAGAGAGGAGAGACAGGAGGCAGGAACCAACACTCACGTCAGGATAATAGTCCAAAGTCGGAACCAGGTGCTGTATGAGGGCTTCCAGGGACCCCGACACCAGCTTGTTGTCATGGTAACATAGGCCAGCGTAGCTTTCCTCGCTGGTCTGGAACAGGTTCTTGTTGTAATCAGCAGAGTTGAGCTGCCCCACAAAGGGAGGAGTCTGTGGCATGTTGCCCTGAAAACAAAGGGAGCAAAGAGTCAAGCCCTCCTCATCCTCACTGACACAAGTGTAGGCACACTCTGATGAAGGAGCGCAAGCAGCCACAGAAACCAGGCTGTTCCACGCCAGAAAAACCAAATTATGCTTTGGATTTCACAACACGACAGCCGGACAAACGACAGCCGGACACACGACAGCGGACAAACGACAGCCGGACAAACGACAGCCTGACACACGACAGCCGGACAAACGACAGCCTGACACACGACAGCCGGACACACGACAGCCGGACACACGACAGCCGGACACACTACAGCGGACAAACGACAGCGGACAAACGACAGCCTGACACACGACAGCCGGACAAACGACAGCCGGACACACGACAGCCGGACCCACGACAGCCAGACCCACGACAGCCGGACACACGACACCCGGACACACGACACCCGGACACACGACAGCCGGACACACGACAGCCGGACACAGGACACCCGGACGCACGACACCCGGACGCACGACACCCGGACGCACGACACCCGGACGCACGACACCCGGACGCACGACAGCCGGACGCACGACAGCCGGACAGACGACACCCGGACACACGACAGCCGGACTCACGACAGCCGGACTCACGACAGCCGGACACACGACACCCGGACACACGACACCCGGACACACGACACCCGGACACACGACAGCCGGACACACGACACCCGGACACACGACACCCGGACACACGACAGCCGGACCCACGACAGCCGGACCCACGACAGCCGGACACACGACACCCGGACAGACGACACCCGGACTCACGACAGCCGGACACACGACAGCCGGACACACGACAGCCGGACAGACGACACCCGGACAGACGACATCCGGGCACACGACAGCCGGACACACGACAGCCGGACAAACGACACCCGGACACACGACACCCGGACACACGACAGCCGGACACAGGACACCCGGACACACGACACCCGGACACACGACACCCGGACACAGGACAGACTGACCGAACACTGCAGTTCTCTCAGCAGTGGAACAAACCATTGAGTCGTTGCGTGTGGGAGCAGCTGATTCAGCATCAGAAGGCCTACTGAGGTCCAAAGGCCCAACAACAAGCACAGCCCTTGAAGGCACCACGGGTAAGAACTACACAGCTGATCCAGACAAGTGACTGTGTTTTTGAGTGGGGGGGCTTTTCCTCAGCATCAATTGCTGTTCACCTTTCGGCGTATCTGTACACCAAACCTGGCAGAGATTTCACCTTCCTGACACAGCCCTGCCCCCCCCCCCCCCCCCCCCCCCTTGTGGCTGCATAGTTAAGGCCCGTACACACCGGGACGAATATTCGCCAGGCGTTATTCGCCAGCGTTTTTCGCCACGTTTTTTGTGTTCACACCCAGGCGATTTTCGCTGACGATGAGTGGAGTGAACATGCAATTTCATTCCCTGACATTAGATGGCGCTTAATGTAAAACCGAAATACTCCTGTACACAAGGTGGCGCTGCGCAACTTTACGCTTCTTAAAGTCGCTTTTCACTCAGAAGAAGAGAGCAAGTATTTACACGCTTGTCAGAATCAAACAAAGAAAACATGAATATTTCAAGCACCAGTAGCTCCAACTGGTGCTTGGTTCGGGGATATTTTAGAATGTCCGTCATTATTGCTTCGCGGCTGTGTAGACGCTACTTGGCGTCTATCTTCTTCGCTGGTATGTGTGCTCAGCAAGGCAGTTTTGTTTGAGCGCCCCCAAGTTGTGTTTTACTGTAACTTCAAGAGCTCCAGACACGTGAGCAAAAGCGCCGTTCTCATTGGTCGAGTAGATTTCGACGCGACGCGTCGAAAAAAAAAAACGAACCCGAGGCGTTTTTTTTTTTGACGCTTTAACGCCTGGCGTTTTTTCGCGTCGGTGTGCACACTCTCATTGGGGCCCTTTGTTTAGTCACGAGGCGTTAAACGTCGGCGAAAATCGCCGGCGAAATTCGTCCCGGTGTGAACAGGCCTTTAGGCAGCAGCGTGAGGGGTCTTGCCCTGGACCCACACTGGATGAGTGTCATTGCCTCCCCTGACATTAGAAACTCCTATTCAGCTTTCTGTCTTCTTTCATTAAAACATTTATCTGGAGGTTCCTGAGGTGAGCGCTGAGAGTTTGTTGCGTTTCTGTCTTCCTGCTGACCAGAAAACCTGTGAATGCAGACAGGTTCATGCTAAAAACAATATTTCTTGGAGCAAAAGAAAACTGGGAATCTGAGCTTTGCGGCTTTCTTGCTTTACAATTGAACAATTCATTGAAAGGTCTTGTGACTCACAGATAGCTGGTGATAAATGTGAGGATCTGGTGTAAGGATCCGTTCACATGCTTGGAGGTATAAAACAGGAAACGTGGAAGACCTTGTGAGAGAATCTGGGCCGAACTGTAGGAACTGCTGTTTCCCGCTGGATCATCCCGCTTTATTCTCCTCCAGGCTTTTGTGTGTGTGTGTGTGTGTGTGTGTGTGTGTGTGTGTGTGTGTGTGTGTGTGTGTGTGTGTGTGCGTGACTCACAAACACACACCTGCTCTTGAAGTGTGTCTGCAGCTCTGCTGTCCGTGTCCAGAACAGAAGGATGGCGGTAAACATCAGCTGATCGGCATCAAGCTGAACACAACCATGAAAACCCGACACGCTTGTGTTTGCCTTTTCGGCTCGACTGATGCAGAACGTTCCTGATTTATTCATGGATGCTCCTAAGTTCATGAGACCCCCCACCACCACCACCTCGTGCACACACACACGCACACACACACAAACAAACACGTGAAAACAAAGTGTCTGCTCAGCCGCACATCCGAGGTCATTTCCATCGGAATGAAGAGTGTTGGAGTCTGAGCATCTGCCCCACCATGTGGCTTTCCTTCAGGGGGGGCATATCATGAGCTTGAGGGAGGGCAGAGGATCTGGGGGCACGTTCAGGACTGTGTTCTCAGAAACAGACGTGTTTCTTGTTCAGCAGCCTCGTGTTCACAAAGCAGACCCTGAACTCACTGATGGGGGGCCGTGCGCTGACATCACCGCCCTCACATTTTCTCTGCTGGAACCTGACCCCCCGCCCCCTGGGGCCCCACCCGTGCCCCCGTCCACAACACAGATTTCATTTCAAATGCAAAACAAATGATACTGCAAGAGGCTGTGATGTCAGAACCCCAAATTCTGTTGTAGTCAAACAAAATCCGGATCCCAGCAAACGCGTCTGTTTGCTCTGCAGCAGCAGGTGGAGGGGTCCACTGTGTGGGGGGGTCCACTGTCTGTGTGTGGGGGGGGTCCACCATGTGGAGTCCAGGAGCACCACCCAAACAAACCTGAGCCCCTCTGTTGGCTCAGTGCAGACACCAGCTGAGAGTCAACACACCACATCTATTAGGGGGCGTGGGGGGGTTCAGTCATAGCCCCAGTCTAGTGAGAGAGGAACCATCAGTCAGGATGCATGAAGGAGAAGAGTTCTGCATTTTTCTGCAGCAGATTCATGGTTTGGACCCGGTTCTGCTGTCCACCTCTGGATTCAAGACGGCCCAACAAACTGGGGGCGGGGGGGGGGGGGTCTGCTTCCCAATGAGGTGAGCCTGGAGTGCCCCCCCCCTGCATAAACACTAAGAGACATCGGGACTCATCGGTGGCCTGGGGACATGAGGGGGAGGGAATGGTGAGTGTAAGCATGGGGGCCATGAACGGTCTGTGTCCCAAAGGCATCTTCATGTAAGGAGCGGACGAAATGATCTCCGTTCATCTGCCCCCCACCTCAACTACAGAAACAACAATCTACCCCCCACCCCCCCCCCCACCCCACCCCGGACCCGTTCTCCAGCATCATCTACGAGCTCTGGAGCATCCAGGGGGGGTCAAAGCTGTCTAATGGTAAAAATCACAGCTTAACACCTAGGTGCACGCACACGCGCACACGCACACACACACCACAACAGTCCGCTTGTCGTCACTAATCTTCAGCATCTGAACCTGCAGCTGGATTCGCGGGTCAGAGACGCTCTGAGCATCAGTGCTGCTGCAGAATTCAGAATGAAAATGACTGCGTGTCGCGCGTGTGCACCTGCGTGTGCGCGTGTGCGTTTGTCTGTGTGTTTCCAGTCTAGCGAGGACGGAGTTAAAAGTCTTCTTAAAAACACAACTAAGGATCTTTTTCCCCAGAAAAACTCCACGGATGAAGTGCGCGCGCCCATTGCGCAGTAGTCTCCTCTGTCTGCGCCCATCACCCACGCGCGCAGGTGGAAAAGTGCGCGTGGTGGTCCCGTTCCCAAACGACCCCAGGTTTACTGACATAAACACAGTTCACAACAACCCCCGGCCCGACGCAACACCGCCCCCCAAGTCAGATCCCGCCGGTCCTCACCTGAACAAAAAGCAACAGTCGCGGTGTTCTGCCGTCCCCGTGAATCAACCGGTTCCGCTCACGGCTGCATCGTCCACAGAAGAAGAAGAGTGAACTGCGTTCGTTCTCCCCGCAGAGCTGTCGGTGCGCGCGCCTCCGCAGATCTGTGCGCTCTGAGCCCTGATCATCCACTCCGCCTCCAGAGGGAGGGGGCGAGCAGAAAATCCCCTCCCACACACGCACACAGACACGCCCCCCTCGCATCATTTTCAATTTCATTTCTCCATCAGCTGCGTTTCTCCACCCAGGCTGTTCAGTCTGCTGGAAGTCCCGCAGAAAATCCCCGCAGAGGAACTCCAGGCCCGGAGGGCCGGTGTCCTACAGGGTGTCCCACAGACCTGCCCCCCCTTATTGGCTAACAACACCTGATCCAGGTAATCAGCAGCAGATAAAGTCGGGATTTGTAGAAACAGCTGGAGGCTGCACCCCCCAGGGAGCTTCTGTCACTGATGGGACTTTTAAAAATCTCCATTCCTTCATCATGCTCACACCAAGATGTCCTCAGAATCGCTGGTTTCTCTTATTGGGGATGCCCCGCCATAGACTGGAACCGTCCGGGGCGTGTACCTTCTTTTGCCTGACAGTGGCGGGACATCCCCACCATCCCCATGATCGCCCATTTGTCCGTCTGTACTTCATACAGGAAGTCCTTCTTGACTGTGACCACGCTTTGGACGTTTCCTTATCGCAGCACAAGTTCACCACAGAGAAAATGCAAATGCTAGCAGCCCTGAGCGTCCGTGTACTACGGCCTTGTTTATTCAATTCAGTTTTATACAATAGCCCTGATTACAACACAGTCGTCTTAATGGGCTTCACTCATTGTACAAACATAAAATCAGTTCTAAAATACTACAGCTGATTGCTAAACTAAACTACACAGACTAAGCTAAACTGGACGTCCCTGCAGGTTGACCCCCCTTCTCTGTAAGGAAAAACTCTTAAAAAAAAACAGATTCCAGGAAAAAAAAGAAGAAACCTCGGGGGTGTCCACATGAAGGAGGGATCCTCCCCCAGGCCGGACAGGCGATTTACCAGAACTCTTAGAGAGAATTAACTTATCTAACTCTACAACTACATGTCCAGCAGACGAGCTTCATCCAGATGGAGTTGGGGGGACGGCTGGGGGCTTCATCCAGACTAGCCAGAGGCAGGATCCACAGCCAGGTGTAGGATCAGGAGCAGAGAGGATCCAGAGACGAGGTTCAGGGTCAGGTACAGGAGCAAGGATGAGCCAACTGCAATCTGGAATCACTCCCGGCCCCCGGAGGGGAAACAGGGACAATACAAGAACCGCACTGCACCAAACAGAGGGAACTAAATGATGAATTATGAGGAGAGGAGAAGTAAATGAGAATAGAGGACAGAGCCCCAGTGCACCGTCCTTCCCCAAGGACAAAGTATGGTGGAAATAGCCGTAAACTTATCGTTGCATCCAAACCCCAGGAAGCTGCAGGATTTCAGATCATTCACAGCCCATCAGGAAAGGCTGATCAGCCGCTAAAAGGTTTCCAGTTTGTGTATTCAGCCAGCATGAGGACAGACGCAGCTGAGGGTTTAATTTCCAGGATTCCTTCAAGGCTTATTCACACAACTGTCCATCTGCTACTGCGCACACACACACACCCTCAAACACGCACGCACACACAAACACACACACGCGCACACACACAAACACACTCACACACTCAAAGTTTCTGGGTAACCAAGCGGTGCAGATGGGCTGGAGCCTGTTCTGATTGGCCAACAGCAGAAGGTGCCTCGTCATGAACCGCGCTGTAATAAACCTGCCTCGGTACTTTATGTTGACTGTCAAAAATGCAAGAAGATAACCAGAGAATGTTTCTTAGAGGACTTCCATTGGAAGTGATGGCAGAGCCACGGGGGCCACGTCTCCCCCTGCAGCACGTCTCCAGCCACACTTCCCAGTCATACTGTGCGCTTTTGCCGTGTATGAAAACGTCATACGTGATCTTAAGTGAACAGGCCGACTCTGCTAAGATCAGCTGTATGGTCACTGCTGTCCGTCAGACCACGGGGGCTTTCCAGCCGTTTTTTGTGGGGAGCTGAGGAGGTTGTCTTTCCTGGGGGGGGGGGCTCAGCACACTAGCAAATAGAGTCCCCCCCAGGAAAAAAGGAACACATTCAAGCTTTTCCACAAGCATTGCAGATGAGCCGTCAGACGTCGTTGCATCGGTCTTTCACACGTTTAACATTCTAGTGGACAAACCAACCATTCAATTCTTGGGCCTTCTAGCAGGGTCATCATTATAGATCAGAATTGAACTGATCCTCCTGGTAAAATAGAGGTTAAAGAAATCAAATCTGACCCAAACCAAAAGACTGCTTTAGTCTGACTTTAACCAGAGGCAGCAGAGCAGATCCATGAACAAAACCAAGCAGCAGCAGCAGTTCACACCTCAGTCAGGAGAACATAGAGACGACTGGCAGAACAGGTTGGTGTCTCACGAAGGGGTGTGAGATCCAGGCCGAGGTGCTGAGCGCACAGCGTTCTTCACATGCCCTGCAGTGGAGGTGCATCCAGAGTCTGGCCGGGCTCGGTTCATGACCTTCTGTGGAGCAGATGGCGTGCAGCAGCACGTGAGCTTTGGAGGAATCTCTTCTATGTCAGCTCACTTTCATACATCACCATAAACTACAGCTAAGAAAATGTCGTCTTTGCTTTGGAAAGACCTGGACTATAAGAGCATCATCAGACGTTCAATTATTTGGAATGAATGAGATTGAACCAACCAGAATAAAGCAGTTCAGCTTTGATCTTTTTGACTTTTTGTGTGCAGAACCCTTTGATACTGAAACATGTTGTAAGAATATTCATTATTTTGGAACATTATGTTTTCAAAGAATCATTTGTGATGTTAAGATGATGAACAACCACATTGAATATGACTTTAACTTTGGAAATCCCAACTTCCAACAGATAACCACCTTTTCCCCGGCGTACTGTCACTAAATCTGTGGTGCTGAAGAACAGAAAGAAAATGAGTTTAGGAACAAAGACTTGAACTGTAGAAATGTACGACACTTTCCCACCATATTTGGTCAAATCAACAGACAGCAGAAAAACTTGAAAGTCAGAAAACAGAAGTGTCATCGTTATGTTCTGCTTTTTCACGTGTAAGTGGGATTCACCGTCACATTAGAGAGTCGATGGCGCCACATTCAGATGACGGGACATTTTCCAGCTGACCACAAAGGTCAGAACTTTTTCCAGAAAACTCTCAGCTTTAAGTGAAGAAAACAGAAAACAAACTGAAACCACAGTGTTGGTTTGGATTTCTTTGTTCTGAAAAAAGAATTTATTCATTTATAATAAATGATCTCTTAAGATCTCCTAATTTTTTTAGTAGATAAACTTTACAGTTTCATGAGATCCTCAGCCATAAATTCACAAATCTGACTAAATAAAAATAAATCAATGCTAAAAAATAAAAAGAAAGAAAGTATGAATTATTCTTAAAATTATTAAAAATGAAATTTTCTTCAGCCAAAGGGACAACATTGAGGGTAAAAACAGCTGGTTTGGTAGCAGACACCATGTTAGATAAATACAGCGATTTGATTGGTTAGAATCTGGACCAATCAACAGCTGCTTGATGGCAGCTGTATAATGCTAAACTGAAACTTATCAGAGCAAAATCACAGACGAGATGAGACACAACGCATGCGAAAACATTTGTGTTGCAAACCCAAAAATATTTTTTGAAAGCAAAAAAAAAATTGAAAGCAAAGAAAATGTATTTGAAAACAAACATTTAATATTTTCATTTGCGACTTAGAAAGTTTTGTTTGCAATGGGGTGGCATTAATATCACTCCATACACTGGAGACCAGGGGGGGGGGGGGGGGGGGGGGGGTATTCCAGGAAGCATGTTTAAACTTCCCTGACTTTAACCCTGAACTCTGGCTGAAATCCGTCTGAAATTGCTTACTCTGGGTATGTCGGTTCCTAAAGACCGGATATGAGTTAGCATAATTACGCTCCACTTGGTAACCCTGGGTTAATGCACGTGCACAGCAGGTACATAAAGACATTCTCAATAGATCGCAGATTTAAGGAGTCACCATGGAAATGCGTGATAAAAAAAAAAAAAGGGAGAGCTATACGTCAGTGAGACGGAGTCTGAGATTTTAATGACGCCATATGAAGATTATACGCCGTCATAAAAAGAAACACGGCTGCATCATCAGCAAAAGAAAGAGTTTCTGCTTGGAGAAAAAGAACAGACAAAGTAAACGCACGAGTTTCTGATCTTATTTCTATTTTCATTGTGACGCAAAATGCTTTTGGGAATATATATATAATTCCATTAAATGTTTTTTCATCTTTATTTATAGTATTTCTTCAACTCTCATATGTCTAAAGGCCCGTACACACCGGGACGAATATTCGCCAGCCGTTATTCGCCAGCGTTTTTTGTGTTCACACCCAGGCGATTTTCGCTGACGATGAGCCGAGCGAACATGCAATTTCATTCCCTGACATTAGATGGCGCTTAATGTAAACAGAAATACTCCTGTACACAAGGTGGCGCTGCGCAACTTCACGCTTCTTAAAGTCGCTTTTCACTCAGAAGAAGAGAGCAAGTATTTACGCGCTTGTCAGAATCAAACAAAGAAAACGTGAATATTTCAAGCACCAGTAGCTCCAACTGGTGCTTGGTTCGGGGATATTTTAGAATGTCCGTCATTATTGCTTCGCGGCTGTGTGTAGACGCTACTTGGCGTCTATCTTCTTCGCTGGTATGTGTGCTCAGCAAGGCAGTTTTGTGTTTGAGCGCCCCCAAGTTGTGTTTTACTGTAACTTCAGAAGCTCCAGACACGTGTGCAAAAGCGCCATTCTCATTGGTCGAATAGATTTCGACGCGAGGCGTCAAAAAAAAAAAACGAACCCGAGGCGTTTTTTTTTTTTGACACTTTGACGCGTAGCGTTTTTTCGCGTCGGTGTGCACACTCTCATTGGTGCCCTTTGTTTAGTCACGAGGCGTTAAACGTCGGCGAAAATCGCGGGCGAAATTCGTCCCGGTGTGTACGGGTCTTTAGTTTGAGGCAGCAGATACTCATTTTTAAAACATTAAAATGATTGATTCAATGTGAATTAGCAACATGAAACACAGAATTATTTAACATGACCCTGACTTTAACTTCAGTGCTTATTGAATAATGAAGCACTAGTGATGCTAAAGAATCTCATCCTCCTCTTCTTCCCTCTCACTCATGGTGCAGAAAGAATTAAACATAACAGGACAAATTACTAGACAAAACACAGTAAAACAGCTAAACACATTTTGTCAAACACCACACTTAAACCCAAATCCGTCCAGACAGGGCAAAGGGAATGGTATCCCACAATTCCTTGCGGTCCCAACAGCAGCAACAAAGTTCCACCTACTAAATTGAATTTATTTGAATGAAAATAAAATTACTGTCTGATAACTATGTGTTATTTTTAAGCTGACTTAACTAAAAATATATATTTTAACGAGGCAAATAATTAAGTTAGATCAAACTTCTATGAGAGTGTCGTTGCATCAGCAACTTTCTATGCTGTGGTCTGCTGGTCTGGAGGAATCAACGAAAGGGACAAAAAGAAGCTGGACAAGCTGGTGAAGAGAGCTAGCTCTGTCCTGGGCTGTCCCCTGGACTATGTGGACTCTGTAGGTGAGAGGAGGATGCTGACCGGTCCAGCATCCGAAACATCCCCTCCCACCCCTGTATGCCACGGTGAGGACCAAGAGGAGCTCATTCAGCCAGAGACTGCTGCACCCCCAGTGCAAAAAAGAGCGCTACAGGAGGTCCTTCATCCAGACACGGGTCAGACTATACAACAACACGGTTTAGGACTGTAGAAAACCGCTGCTGCTATTTATTGCCTCATTTAATCCGTTAATTTATGACCTGTACTTTTACTTCCAACTTGTATTATTATTATTTTTATTCTTACCCATTGCTACTTTGTTTTTTGTACCCTTCCAACTGCTATTTTCTTGTTTTTGGCTGCTGTGACAACCCAATTTCCCCCCAGGGATCAATAAAGTCCTATCTTATCTTATCTATAAAGTTTCTCTTTCCACCGGAGCGCCAGATGCACCGGGTGACACGCGTGGTTCCTCCGAGTGCTCCTCTGCCCAAAAGCCAGCAGAGGTCCAACAGGACCGCTCGAGGAAGTGGGAACCGGCTCATAAGCCACTCGTCCTCGTTTGCCAACAAGTCTCCTTGCTGTCTAAAGATGCGTTCACTCCGAATTCTTCCATTTGCCACATCTTCTAAGGGCGCAAGATCAGCCATTGTGCGTCATTACGCATTGTGATGGAGCATTTTATTTCCATCCATTTATTTACATCTGACAAGCTACAGATGTCGGTAATAATCCACGTGGAAATGGGAAATTGATCAGCAAATGTAATTTCTTGTTGCTTTCTGAATGGTGGAGACATACGCCATACATTGTTTTATGAAAAATAAAACAAACTAAAGGCATATGCATGAATACCATAATTCTGTAGCTTATGAAGAAATGTTTTACTATGAAAACAACTTTCCCCAGTGGACAATTAATATGTCTGTCCGTCTGTCCGCACGCCCGCACCTATATCTGCTCCGCCAGACGGACACATTGACGAGAATATCAGTTTTGTACATTATTTCGTTCTGTTAACTATATTATTTATGAGGATGAATTGCACAACATGCCAATATTGCAGAACATATTTCACTTTTCTTTTTGCAAATATGTGTTCATTTGAATTTCTGTCTAATTTTCGTTTGATTTTTTTGTTTGTTTCACTGCTGATCGATCAAACGGGTGTTGGTGTAGCTGTTAATTGTAAGACTTGCTTTGTGAAGTCTTCATGTTATTTCTGAGAGGCAGTATTGTCATTTTCACTTTCACGTGTTTCTTCCATCTGCCGACGGTGTCGCCGTTTCTCATTTCACCCGTTTTTGTGCGTACGCCTGGGTCAGAGCGTGAAGGACCGCACATTTTCCCGTCAAGTTTGCCTTTTATAAATATCAACTACTGCGTAGAGAGTGGCGTACGCCTTCTTTTGTGCGTACGCAACGTTTATAAATGAGGCCCCTGGTTATGTTCAGAGCATGAGTTGCTATGGCAACTTGACATACCCTGAAACATACCTCCATTTCTGGAACCGAAAACTGAGGTTGTCCACTTCCTTAGCCTCAAACTCACCGTGGGAGCTAGCATAACCTGCTTCCTGGAAGACCCCCCTGTGCTTCACCTTCTTGTATAAAAGAACTTTGTTCTCACAGCTCTGTGAGCTGTCAGAGTTACTAAAATGAACCTTCATACCCGTTTTAAGACAAACTGTCAATGTTCATTACTGTGAATCTGTTCTGGGTGGCGTCTGCTTGCAGGGTTTCCAACATCAGAATTGCTCCTCCCACAGCTGCAGCCATGTTGCTTCGCTAGACTGCTGAGGAGCTCCAGAACTCGGATCTCATGCTCCATCCGGGCCTTCTCCCTCCTCTCTTCCCTCTCAGCCGTCTCTCTTTGTCGCTGCTCCTCCCTCTGCAAACACTGAGCCAGGAGCTCCTGGTGCCGGTGGGCGTGCTCCTGCCTTTGGCCCTCCAGCTGCACCAGCAGGCTCCGCGTCTGGGACAGCAGCTGCTGGAAGCACTCCGACAGGTGCTTGAGGACAGGATCCAGGCAGGAGGAGTCACACTGAGAAGGGCCACAGGAGAAAGGAGCATTCAGGTTTACACCTGATGGAGCCGAGGGAGGAGGAGGAGGAGGAGGAGGAGGAGGAGGAATATGCCAAGAGGATGGGCTCACATGGTTTCCCACTGCTGTATCTGTCACAAACAACAAACACAAGATTAATGTGAAATACAGCTTCAAGAGGTAAACGTTAGTACTTTGGTTTTGGAGTAGGTAAACTCAACCACTGGATACACCAGACTTTGAGCGTGACGTGGTTGTTGGTTCCAGACGGGCTGGTCTGAGGATTTCAGAAACTGCTGATCTACTGAGATTTTCACCCACAACCATCTCTGGGGTTTACAGAGAATTGTCCTAAAAAGAGAAAATATCCAGAGAGCAGCAGTTCTGTGGTCAGAAATGTCTTGTTGATGCCAGAGGTCAGACTGGTTCCAGCTGATAGAAAGACAACAGGAACTCAAATAACTACTGGTTCCAACCGAGGTCTGCAGAAGAGCATCTCTGAAAGAACAACACGTCCAACCTGGAGGCAGATGGACTACAGCAGCAGAAGACCACACTGGGTACCACTGCTGTCAGCTAAGAACAGGAAACTGAGGCTACAATTTACACAGACTCACCAAAACTGGACCATAGAAGATGGAAAAACGTTGTCTGGTCTGAGTCTCCATTTCTGCTGCCACATTCAGATGGTAGGGTCAGAATTTGGCCTCAACAACATGAAAGCATGGATCCATCCTGCCTTCTATCAACGGTTCAGGCTGCTGGTGGTGGTGGTGGTTTCATGGTGTGGGGGATGTCATTTTGGCTCACTTTGGACCTCTTAGTACCAGTTGAGCATGGTTTCAACACCACAGTCTACCTGAGTATTGCTGCTGACCATGTCCATCCCTTTCTGAACACAGTGGACCATCTTCTGATGCTACTTCCAGCAGGATAAGGCTCCATGTCATCCAGCTGGAATCATCTCAGACTGGTTTCTAGAACATGACAATGAGTTCTCTGGACTCAAACGGCCTCCACAGTCACCAGAACCCAATAGAGAACCTTTGGGATGTGGTGGAACGGGAGATCGGCATCATAGATGTTCAGCAGACAAATCTGCAGCAACTGATGCTGTCATGTCAACATGGACCAAAGTCTGAGGAATGTTTCCAGAACCTTGTTGAACCGATGCCACCAAGGATTAAGACGGTTCTGAAGGCTAAAGGAGGTCCAAACAGGCACTAAGAAGCTGGACCTGATGAAGTGACTAACTATCCGGGCCTGAGCACAAGTGCCTTCTCGTCCAGTAGGTGGAAATATGTCCTCTTGTCATTGGTTTACCATCTGCCATAAAGAAGTCTGGGTGTTGTAACAGACATCACAGCTTTGGAGAACCACGTTTGGCATGTTTCCTGATCACAGCAGATGACCTTCAGAGTCATCTGGTCCGAGTTCTGGACCATCTCTGTACACAGACCCCAGCACAGTTCACTGTACCATGTCTGAGCACAAAACAGAGCGATCACAGCAGACAGTCTTTGCTAAGACTCAGTGTCTGCAGACACCAGAACAAGTCGACTCCTGAACTAACAGTGTAGTGGACGGTCGGGTAAAAGCAGTGGTCTGAGATTAATAAATATGATTCTTGAGATGTTTAGACAGCTTTGAGATCAAAAATCCTTCAAGGAACAGAAGATTTGGGCTGGTTGGAAATGAGAAGGGCTTAGGACCTCAGGCCTGCAGCACATCACAGATGCTTTTCTTCTAAACACCAGTCATCCTCAGGTAATCCTCAAACAAAGCGAACAGTTCTGTCGGAAATATTTCTGCAGCCAACCTGTTCTGAAAGAGCAGCAGGCCGACCTGCTGGACACACCTGTAACAGGAAGCTGAGCGGGCCTGAAACTCCTGATGAAAGAATCCAATGTCTGCTTTCCAGCTCATCTGTCTGGCTGCTGAGCGTCTTAGACTGAATCCGTTCACATATCACATCAATTATACAGCTGACACTTTATAGAAACTGGAATATATTCCAAGAGGCTGAATTGGACAATGATTGATAGAATGAATGTAGAAAATCAAGCACTTTTCTTTAATATGCTATATTTGATGATGTGATGGAGGCATTCCTTTTCTGATGGATGAAGGATCTCAAGGATGACCCCGGTGACACTTTTCATCTGGGACAGTTTTGCAGGGTACCGTCCCACGCCTTGAAGCTTTGGTGAAGCACTTACCGCTGCTCTGCGGCTGCAGGTGGACTTGTCTCCTCAGGTCTCTCTGGAGCCGGGAACATCCGGCGTGGCTCCCATCTGCCGACTCCTCTCCGTCCTCCACTTTGACTTCAGCATCAGTCTCACTGTCGCCCAGGGAGCCAAAGCTTCTCTCTGATGAATCAGGCGGAAGTCTTTCCGCTGTTTTAGAAGGATTTGAATCCATCGACAGGCTTGCTGCTCTCTGAGCGCACCGACCTGCCATGCCGTCCACAGAGACACAGTCGGGTCCTCTGTCCTTCCTTCGGCCGAGCACGGCGTCCATCTCCGGAAAGTATCTGAACGTGTACGGCTGTGAGGCGTTTCCGCTCCGGCGTAGTTTGGCTCTTACATAGTTGGCTTTGAGCGTTTTGACCCGGAGCCGGCACTGGTGCGGACTCCGACAGAAGCCCATTTCACTCATGCGGGCCGAGAGGTGCTTGAAGACGTGCGTGTTACGCAGGTTCTCGGCCAGAGCCTTCTGCACGCGCTCATTACTCCAGGCACACAGAAGCACCTGAGTCTCCTCCTCGGTCCAGTTGACTGAACGCTCCGCCTCACGTTTACCTGGACAGACGAGGACACAACTTCACAAAACATGGATCTGATGCAGGCGGGCTGCAACCTCAAGGTTTCAGCTGTTTCCGAGCCTCCAGGTGCCGTCCGCCCCGACGCTGGAAGGTGACGAGTCCAGTACCCCCTGCTTCACGCTCAGCATTGGGGGGGTTAAATGTCTGCAGCTCTCTGCGCGCCCAGGGGAGGGGTCAAATGTGGAGAACCAGGATGCATGATGGGACTTTAACTTGCTCCAAGTCTTCTTTCTAACAGAAGCAGCTGCTTTTTCTAACAATGTCTGACTGAAGGACAAATTCAATGTCAGGCTTCAAGCACTTTTTCATGAATTCAAGGGAAGTTATATAAATAATAACAACAACATAAAAGAAACAGGATTAAGGTTAAGTGGCCAACAGACACATTTAACTAAAACTGAATTAAAATCATGCCCCCCCCCCCCCCCCCCACACACACACACACACACAAAAAAAACTCAATTAAACATTTTAGTTAAAGTTACATTTTTGATTTAGACAGAAGAAAAACGAATGAAACCTCAGAACTATGAATGTTTTTCTCTAGTTATAATAAACGTATGAACATTATTATAATGTTGCTCTTTTCTGTGTTAAATTCATCAAACATGCAGTGGTTTTATAGTTCTTAAACATTCACATGACTTTTTTTAATACATCACAGTTTGAAAAGGAAAATGTATGTTTTTTCTGAGGTTTTATATGTTTTAAAAACCCGTCAGGGAAAAACAACTGCTTAAAGTTTAAACATCCAGGCTTTAGTGGAAAACTATACCAACTTAGAAGAAAACAGCCACAGCTTTTAGAAAAACTGCATGTGAGATCCTGGAGGGCCGGTACACCACTAACAAGGCTGATCTGTGGTTTGTTTTCGGTGCGTTCTGATTTCTTCTCCAGGAAAAAGTGGACCTTTGGCTCAGAAAAGGATGGAAACCATGGAAACGGTGAGAACTTTTACTGAGAGATTCAGATTTATGGAGTTCAGCCACAGGAGCCTGAAGGTCCAGGTCCTGCTGGACTCTGACTGCACCCGAACCCGCTGATCATGAGTCTGACAAAACAGCAGCATGCTGGCTCAAGCCAACACCGACGGCGGCCCGGTACCATCCGAACCAGCACGTGTGCGCACGCGGGGTCTAAAAAACACCACTGCGCGCATTTTCAGGGAGGTTTCAGAGACAGTCAGGCTGGGCTGAGCCAAGGAACGGACACGGTTACCGGGACCAACCCGGACCAAGGTCTGACGGTCTTTACCACACAGACCCGGGACGCTTCCTGAAACGGTCACGTGACTGGGAACGGTCCGTTTGCTGCTAGCCAAGCCAGAGTTTGGACATGCGCAATTAAGACCTGAGCTGCCAGCACCCGGGGCGCGCGCGCCGTGCTCAGTTCGCGCAAACTTACCTCGTGGTTTTGTCACGCAAGCGCTAGCCGGAGCACTCATGCCCACGAAAAACACGCACGAGCTCAGGTCGCACTGTCCAGGTATCGAACTTCCGTCTGTTCAGTCACGTGACGGCAAAACGAAACCACGTGACGTTTAACTCAAACACGAGCGATAAACAAAGAAGCTTCACGACAGTTCCAGATAAAAGATCATTTTAGAGAAATCTGAGGTATAAAGTATAAAGTAAGTATAAAGAATTCAAACTATTCTAAAAATGTAACAAAAACACACTTTTGTTGTTGTTTGTTATTAGAACAATCGATTCAAATGTCTTTGCTTCTTAAAAGAAAAATGAATCCTATGAATCAGGAAAGCAGTCATCGCTTTTCTGAAGCCAGACTGGAATCAGATTTCCACTGGCTTTGCTTGTTTGCTCGGTGTCACATCTGTTTTTTTTTTTTTTTTTTTTGGGGGGGGGGGGGGGGTAAGTTTCAGAGCTGCTTTCTCCTCCAGCTCTGGACCTGCCTGCTTGTTTGCTCTGTGGTTGTCATGAACTTTTGGTATCAAATGTTATTATGTTTATTCAATTCATTTAATAATAGTTAAGTTTTAACTATTTGTTAAAGTAGTAATAAAATATTTCTTTCGTCTGTGCACTGCACACTAGGGGTGGGACTTGGGGTATCGATCCGATATCAAGTCATTACAGGGACAGTATCGCTGATGCAGATACTTTATCCTTGAAATGTTAAACATAGAATGATTTCACACATATACCTTTTACTGTTATAAAAGTGTGTGATAAAACAAAAGAGAGATTTATGGCAAATGAAAATGTTAATTAACTAATTACAACAACCTGAACTGAACATATATCAAATATGGCTCTTTGATGACTCCACCCTCCGATGAAACAGGGTTGGGAGGACAAGGTGTGAGCAGCAGCAAGACACAAAGAGGTGTGACTTTTACCCAACCAGACAATGTTGCCAGATTTGGCAGTTTCCCGCACAAATTGGCTGATATTTAATCAAAAGGGATTGTTTTTGCCCAATCTGGCAACACTGCAGACAGATGCATGAATTTACAACCAATTTACTGTACGTATTGAAGAAAAGCTGCGAGGAAAGTATTGAAAGTATTGATGTCATCACAGTAGAATTCATTGGGTATTGATATCATTGGTACCCAATCTATACGCCTACCCCTCGTGAACACACAGTATTTTATTACTGAACGCTGGTGCAGATGTTTCTTCTGAAGGTGGAGAAAAATGTAATTACATCTACAAAGTGGGACATTTTAGACAGAACATTCAAAATCAACAAAGACCCTTCAGAGGAAGACGGACGGGGGCTTGTTATCCAGACTTTGTCAAACAGGAGTTAACAACAGAACTCCATGAGACTGTTTACATTCAAACAGGACGGATGGGGGGTTAGCGGGGGTCTTAAGCAGTAAAATTACAATTAAAAGTAGGATATCTTCTAAATATCTTCTGTATATCCCTAACAACTCATTGTCTTTATAGATTAGACTCTGTGTATCATGCTGCTCTGAGGTTTATCACCAATAGTAGAGCATTAACACATCACTGTGAACTGTACTCTCGTGTGCGGTGGTCATCTCTGTCCACAAGAAGGCAAGGACACTGGTACATTTTTATTTACAAGGCCATGCTTGGACTGCTTCCCTCCTACATCGGAGATTTACTAACGAGGAGAAATGTTGATTCTTATTCATTGCGTTCAAATGATCAACTGTTGCTCAGTGTCCCATTTGTCCGCACAGAACTGGGAAAAAGATCTTTTTCTCACGGTCACTGCGAAAAAACCTGGAAGCTCCCTGAACTTAGTTCTTTAAATGATTTTAAAGCCAGACTGAGAGCACTTGAAGTCAACTCCTTTAAATGGAACTGTTTTTATAATTGAATGAAATTGTATTTGTTGTCCATGTCTGTAACATTTTGCTGCCTCTTGGCCAGGACTCCCTTGTAAAAGAGATTTTTAATCTCAATGGGACTTTCCTGGTTAAATAAAGGTTAAATAAATAAAATAAAATAAAATAAAATAGTGATTTGAAAAACTGCTCTGAGAAGTAATCTGTCTGTCAGTGGTTTCTTTGACTAAAACAAGATGTTGGGTCACAAATAACATTCATTCCTTAACACCGCTGTCAAAAACTGTCGCCTACTTGTCAGAAATTAGCAGTCGCCTTCACTTTGACAACAGGTTTCTCTTCTCTTTACTTCCTCTTTTACTGCACTGTCAGCTCAGACTGTTAAAAAATGGATTGGAAAAAACAACAGTGCCTCTGTCTGCTTCATTATTTTGTGCTGTGTAAGATGAGGTCTTCTAAACCCTTGTACTATCTTAGATGACCCCCCCCCCCCCCCCTTCCATTGACGTGTTCCCCCTACCATGACAAAGGTGGATAAAGGTGGAAAGATTTCATGTAATCCATGGACACCAGTGAAGATCACAAATCATTGAAGAAAAAAGGTTCAGAGCACTGTCTAGTGGGTCTAGATGACCCAACTCCCAATGTTAAAGTGCCTAGGATAGAACAAGGGCTAACTGTCACAGAAATCAAGTGAGAGTTTTTTTGAGTCCCCCACCTGCCAATAAAATTTACCCCAAAATAGAAAGCAAATTCGGATGATTTAAAAATGTTGCATCTGCTTCATCATGTTCAGCTTTTCTTTTGTGGGGTTTTATTTTGTAAATGTTTCTCTTTTAGTGTTGACACTTCAAAGAAACAGCAGTCAGTTAGAGTCTGAGAGGTCGGATCGGTCAGGTCTGCCCTGAAACACTTAGTCCTCCTTCTTAACAAAGAAGGAAACTCCAGGCTGCTGAAGTTTCCCACTGTGGTCTCAGAAAGAGGAAGCGAGGGAAAGCGGAGGCAGTTGTTTTTAGCAGGGGGGGGTTTGGACAGAAAAAGAATCAGGAAGGTGCGAGGACCTGAATTAGAACACTGAAATCCCCTGACTAGCATGGTTCCACCGTCTGTGACGTCAGAGGATGGATGCTGGACCGCGGGTCATCTATGATGCTTTTCTGTTGTCGTTTTATCGGAGAAAAAACAAGAGGAACTTCCTTTGTTCAAACACATGTCAACGGTTTTTATGGGCCAAAGTAAAACAGGTTTTTTATTTTTACACATATTTCTTCTATTGATAATCCCTGATGTTTCTATACCCAAACATTATGGGGGAGGGCTCTGAGAGCGAGATGGATCCCAGCAGCCGTTCTGTCTGGGGCTGATGTTCCACAACAGTTTTGTCATGTCCTTCATGAGCTCCATAATACAAGAAAACCAGGTATATCAAGGTGCCGCAGTATGGTTACATACAAAAATACATGAATAGATGGACTTCATAGAAAAAGGAACCCATGGGGGCTAGAAGATATGCTGAATGCTGTGCATTAATCAGAGACAACACAGCTGAGTAGGAAAAATGTGTTGTTTCTTTATGTAATGGAGCATACTTCTGTTTCTGTTTGAATCCATGTACACCTTCTTAAGTCCCTGCAGTGAGAGGAGAACTGAGGTTCTCTAGTTTAGTTCAAACTTAGAAACATTTAAACCCACAAAACCAGGAGGATGGATTCCATCCATCCATCCTATAAACCCACTTAATTAATCCCTTTTAGGATCACAGTGTCGCTGAAGACCACCTTAGCCACTCTTAGGCGAAGGTGGGGCACAGCTTCCCAATACATTGTAGGGTCTCACAACAATAACACACACCCATAGGAACAACTTAGAATCCTAAATGAACCTATGAAGCATGTCTTTCAACTGTGGGAGGGAGCCAGAGTGCCCAGAGAAAACCCACTCATGCACAACAGTTGAAGGTCTCAGCTGGGATTTGAACCAGCACCTTTGTGCTGTGAGGCAAAAGTTCTAACCAGTACGTAATTGTGGAGCTCTGTGTTTGTATTTGCAAAGAAATGGTAAAAATAACAACAACAATAGAATACTGAAATGACGGCATCTCCTTCTGTAATGGAAGAAACTCGAACAGATTTTGTCCATTAAACAAAGAGAAGGGCGCTGAACTGACAGCTGCAATAAATAATACATACTAACAGAAGCTGCTCTGCTCTGAGATTGTCAGGACGGCAGCCTCTCTGATCAGTGGAGCAGAAAAATAGGTCAGTGAGCACAGGCTGAGGTGAGATGAGGTTCATGCCGGAGACGTCAGCTGAGGCTGAAGTAGAGCATCCTCTGCTCAGACTGGGGCTCCTGTGTGCATGCTGCTCTGTGCTCCTGCCCCTCCCCTCATGAGTCCCGACGGCGTCCAGTCGCTCTTTGTTTAGATCAGCGCCTCCAAAACATTCAGGGCAGACAGAAAGACTCGTCGTAGGAGCTGTGCAGCTATGTGTGGAATGTGAGGAAAAATAGAAACACATTTGACCCGGAGAGCTTGTTGTTGGAGCTCGTCCAATGAGGATGCTGGTTTAACTGAAAACCCTTGTAGCTCCTGGCAGCCCCCCATGAAAGGAGATGCTAGCTCCCCCCAGCAGGGAGGCCAGTAAAATGTGTGGCAGCATTGACAGACACTATAGTGGTTAGTTTCAGTCTGTGTGATCTCAGCTGCTTTTAGTGAGTTTTCTCTGCTTTTTTCTCTGGTGCGCTTACATGCGTTTCTCTCAAGTTTTTTTTTCTCTTCTGATGAATCATTTTCCTGAATTTGCAAAAGAAGACTGAGTTAAACACAAAGTCTTGATGTTCAGAAAATGTTGAGTTTTCTTCAGCTGAGATGTGCAGCAGCAAACGTGTGTCTCTGAGCCGCGTGGGATCCCAAAGCACCCCTCCAGAAACACATGGAATAATAATAATGGATTGGATTTATCTGCGCTTTTCAAGACACTCAAAGCGCTTACATTGTGTCCATTATTCATTCACTCCTCATTCATACTTGGTGATGGCAGCTACTGTTGTAGCCACAGCTGCCCTGGGGCAGACTGACAGAGGCGTGGCTGCCATTTCGCGCCTACGGCCCCTCTGACCATCACCACCGGGATCATTCATACACATTCACACACCAGTGGAGCCGCACTGGAGGCAAGGAGGGTGAAGTGTCTTACCCAAGGACACAATGACATTTTGGCTGGTGGGAGCGGGGATCGAACCGCCAACCCTTCGATCATTGGACGACCCGCTCAACCACCTGAGCCACTGTCACCCCAATGGGCTTTGAGCTGCTGTGATGTGGATTTCTGAACTCCTGACTGTCAGAAAAATGCCAGAAGCTGTGGTCTTCTGCTCTGTCATTTTCATAGAAGAACTCTCTGACCAACACAGAGCCCGTGCAAAGCACGCTCGCTCCAAACCTCTTCCTCTGAATAGGAAAAAACAGTGTTTCATCCCCAACAGCTGTTTGAAATGCAGAGGAAGGAGCCGTGTGTGATTTTGTGAAAAGCTTCGGGACATTTGAACAAATACTGGAGCTCCTGCGGCTGCTGTCAGTCTGAATCTGCTCTTTCACAGGAAGTTTTTCTCCTGGAGACCTCAAACAACCGCTAAATCCCCCACAGCCCCTCCACACTTCATTTACCTCAAAATCAGGGACTGGGAAAAATGTGTCCCACCAATGTAACCAAGGAAACCCCATCCCCCCATTTTGGTGGACAAGGAATGCCAGGCATTTTGTTTTTTCAGTGCACACAAATGTCCACGCTTCCTCCGGTAAACTGATCCTGACCACAGGAGGAGCCCCCCACCCCCCTCTCAACACAGTGAAGACCGCCCTGCATGGTCCCAGCTGGTGAGCAGGAGACCAACAGCTCAGAGTTCATTAAAGAGTCTTCATGGGACAAAAAGGAGACACCATAGCGTCCTGAAGGGTTCTGCTGGTGCAGCGTGTCACACAACACACTGTGCACTCCCACTAACTTCATACCGTCCATTCATCCATCCATCCATCCATCAATCCATCCATCCATCCAATTAGTCAACAACTTGAAGGGCTCCATCTGATTGGTCAAATGCATAAAGGGATTTATTCAATTCATTAAATAGTTCAAGTTGCCATGGGGATTCTTTTAGCACATTTAGGTTTTACCATCTATTATTTCGCTGACTTTTGCGATATAGATATTGCACAGCTTGCAATGGTGATAACGATGAATTTGTGATTAATTGTGCAGGCCTAGCGCCACCCAATGGCAAAAGATGCCACTGGGAGGGATGGAGAGGCAGAACAGCGAAAGTATCTGTGATATCAGCCTTTCCCGTTCATGCACTGCGTCTGGTGGAAATTATCATGGAGGAAGGGCGGAGCAGAACCAGACGGCTGAGCATGCGGTTGTGACGACACGAGCTGTTCCCGAACCAAGTGAATTAAAATGAGAAAAGGAGCCACAGACGCTGCATAAAAGAGTCTAAGACAAGAAAATGTCCACAGAAGATGGACAGGTCCAACGAAAGACCAATCCAAACGCTGGTTAAACTATGGAATGTACAGCAGCCTTAACAGAAAAAGAAACAAAACAGAGAGCCACCATAACAAAACCAGCACGAAATGATGGTCAAATTCACATCCAGCTCCTAAATAACAAAATGGAAAACAACCAAACAGCAGAGAAAAACGACAAAAGCCACAACAAATTCAAACAGTGGGAGAAACCCGTCCTAGCGAGGACCGCCAGCCTTAATGACCACAGGAAAAACCCCACAATCCCCAAAACGGGAACCAGACGACGCAGAGCCACACAGCCGAATCCGAACCAGGAGCGCATCATTAATTTCAAGAGCAGGAACTGCAATTCCCAGGGTCCTTAGGGGTGTGACATCACCGATGACCTGTTTGAGCAGAGAATCGGGAAGACCCGCAACATGTAAAAACACAGAGGAAGAGGGCAGCATGGCACGCTTACCATAGAGATTCTGGTGATCAAGGCTTTTAGGAAGGCCCAGACATCTCCCGATGGAGCACCACTGACGACCCGAAAACCGCAGGACGCTCCCCCCGCAGACGCATACCTGAGACGCACCCCCACATCAGAAGAAGGGGGACCATCGAGTCCGAAGAAGAACAGGGGAAGACATCATACCGCTGGGAAAAGCGAGAAGGAGAACAGCGAGCATGGAGAACCGGTGACGAACACAGAGCTCGCGGAAATGGAAGAAGAGGATTGGACCGCACCTGGACTTAAGTAGGACGCTGAACAGGTGAGTTGATTAGACTGAACCGGCCACAGGGAGGAGTAACCAGGTAAATGCACTGCTCGAGTTGCCTGCCTGAAATACTCCCAGGGTCGTTCACTTAGATGAAAGAAACAGAAGTCTTCCTCTTTATCACTTAAGCTGAATCATTTACCACAGATTCATTATTGTTGAAAACTCATGACATGATAAATGCCTCTTCAAGTTTTTAACGGTCTTGTATGAAACTTGTAGTAGTTTTGGTGTTGTCATACACAGCAGACTGCAGCGTGGACACACGTGTCGCTGTCTAGGTTCATTGTTGTTTCCCTTTCATCATGTCCGTCTGCAAAAAGCAGCTACTGTTTCTGGCGTTGTTAAGCTCAAGAAGGTTTGAAATCCTCCGATGTACATCCGACTACTGCGATGTCCTCACTGATTCCACCTTGCTGATGAACCTTTGATTATAACTGCTGGTCTGATGAAGGCTCACGTATGATCAAACTATCCTCGCACTAAACTGCATGTATGGAGAGTAATAACCTGAGCTTCATCACCTCAATACCCCCAAACCTGCTCTAAGCAACTAAAAAAATGTCTCCATCTCTGCTCAAGGTGGGGTCTCACAGCCGCTACATACACATTCTGCAAACGTAAACTGGTCAGACGTGAATCTATGTGGAAAATGGGAGAAAGGTTGTGGTCTTTATGTAAAATTTTCACCAATGTGTCAGGAATAAACCAACGTAGAACATGAACGGTGGGATTCTTAGGCTGTTTATCATTTTAGTGATTCATGTGTCAATTACATAATTTGAAAGAAGAAATGTGTTCAATAGAAAAGTGTGCTCATGACATAGCAGTTATAATTTGGGTATAAAACGCTGCAGATTTGGTTATGAGTTTAAAATGTGACAAGATTTAAAGATATGTATATTACAGTAATCCCCCTGTATTCGCGGGGGGGTTACGTTCCTCACCCCCCCGCGAATAACGAAAATCCGCGAATAATTGACGCTGTTTTAAAACTCCCAGAGCCTCTGCAGAGTCAGAATCTGCAGAATCTGAAGAAGCGAATGGCCGGGGCGCGACTATTAAACCGCGAATGGGCGGAGGATTACTGTATTTTTCTTTAACATAGTGACAAGAGGACATTTTCCCTATGAAATGTAGGGATCATCTGAAAACGTAACATTACTGAGATTCATAAAGGGCTGAATATTATTTTCTGTTTCCCGCCTTGTTGTCAATGTTGATAATTATTGTGAAAGATCATACAGTGATGAATCTTTTCACATATTTAATTATTAATCATTATTAATATTCAACTAAAGACAAAATGAGCAAATTTGTCATCCAAACTAGTAGCCCTTCGTATGACTCAGTACCCATGAAGTAGCTCTCAGCTTCAGGGAGGTTGGTGACCCCTGCATGAGATGGACCGAAGCAGCCCAGACCATAACAAAGCCCTCACCATGTTCCATCATTCACTTCAGGAGAAATGCATTTATTAGACGCCTGTCCCATTCTCTTCTGTTTTATGAAAAAGGAGGATTGAGAACATTTTCCTCCAGATTTCTGTGAAATATGTGGAAGACTCCCAAACATTTCTAGCCATTCAAAATAACTCTTTGTGTTACAGAACAAATGTTGTTCAACATGTCGTCTTTGTATCATTGGTTTTTGAGTTCCAGTTTCTCAGTTTAACTCTTGGAAGCCCCTGAAGCAGACGTCCTTGTTTGCTTGTCAGACGTGGTGTTGTTCATGCTGAGGGTGCAGGGAGAAATCCTCCCAGCAGAATATCTGCATGCGAGTTATCTGGGGCCTTTACACCAGATCTTTCCTGCTCTTTGAAGCACTGACGCACTGAGAGAAGCAGACGTAAACAGTCTGAGCCGGGGATGAAAAGCATATCTGCAGTGGTTTTGATCTGTGACCTGTGCAGCCTCACTGCAGAGAGCCTGACGGAGGGAGGGCACAAGCATTTAAAACCAGCTGTAAAGTACGGCGGTGGTGGGTTCATGGGTTGTCGTGTTTTCTTATTCCGAGGCAAAGAACTCTGCTGTCACTGAGCATCTGTTTATGCTGCCTGAGTACGTTTAGTGAAGTATGAAAGAGTTCCCCTGCTTTGTCCCCGTACAGTTCAACTGCATTTTCACAGCACAGTTCATTGATCTCGAGTTGGACTGATGCAAAAACACTGGAATTCAAAAAGTCCACACCTGAAAGCTGTGACCCAAAGCGGCTAAAGAACTGGGCTGCTGTCCACTCATCAGTCTGCTCTCTTTTTCCTGCATCCCCCACAGTCCAGAGGGATTCAGCAAAGACGCATTAGGAAAGCAGAAAGCTGGCCAAGAAGTTCACGATTACGTCATCTGGAGGTTTTATGCAACAAGCGAGTGTGAACCACCGGGCTGGAACAGGCCCATTTAGGGCTCTTTCTTACACAATTCCTTTCAGGAGGAGCACGGCTGACTGGGTGGATGTTTTATGGTGGGGAGGAACCATAGAGGTGCCTCTGGGACAGAAAGTGGCACAGATGGTGGCACGCGGGGCACCAAATGGCATTCCATTACAGCTCCAGATGGACTCTGAATCAGTGTTTTTTTGTTTTTGGACGTAGAATCAGGCACAAGGTGACTGTATACAGCAGATAAAGAAGGGAAGACAGAAAATAGAGACTTTATCTGCTTTCTTTCATTTTCTCCAGAAGAATCTTCAACTTTCATGACCCAAACACAATTTTTCCCATGAGAAGCTGAAAAGGGGCGCTTTTACTCAGCAGTCATTCAGAAGTACAAATGGTCAAAGGGGGTCCTGTCTCAGAAAGAGAGGAGAAAACACTTTGGAGTACTTTAGAAACTACATTTTTAATGACAAACTTTTTTAAGCAGAGCAGAACATTTTTGTGAGAGTCGCTAATGACGCTGTTGAATGCCGGAAATGGAACAACCCATAAAATCTGGGTGTAAGACGGACATCTCATCAGCAGAGGGCAGTGGTGAGTCTCCAGTTTATGATTCTCCAGTTGGGTTAGCCGTGGTCTGAGTGTCATGTAACGGTTTATGACACTCAGACCACGGCCAGTTTCAGTGGTAATTCAATGGTACAGACGCAATCTGAGGTCGACAGGCGCGATTTGAGTGACGGGCGAAGAACTGGCAGCACTGCAGTGCAATTTGGGCAAGACCCCAAACATGGAGACGGGATCATCACTAATGTTTTTGTAGACCTCTACAAAAAACAACTAAACCTGATCTCTCATCGCATCCGTGCCCTACGTGCATTGTAAACAGGATAAACACAGACACCGCTCCATGAAGCGATTAGGCTAAAAAACGTTAGCTAGAAGCTCCTCCCACAAATGGCATTTAGCTTGTGAAGCCATTTTTGGACAGGCAGCGAGCAATAATGCATCCATCCATCCATCCACCCACCCATCCACCCATCCATACATCCACCCATCCATCCATCCATCCACTTACTTTACAAACCGACCTATGAAGTAAAAAAGAGCCCAGACATGTGAAAGATCACAGTTTATTCATTTGAAAACAGTGTTTGGCTACATGATGTTGCCGTGGTAAAATGTTTCGAACAAGATTGAATCTTTTCTGGAGCAATTGTCCCAAATGATCCAACTGTTTCACTTCTGCCATCACTGGTACAAAAATAGTTTGTGAAAAACAAGACAAGAACACATGAACTCAAACAACCATCTGGGTGTGAATGTAGCAGTGATGTCTGTGCTGACAGGGAACCCCCTAAGATGTTTGCTTGTTGTATCTGCACCCCCCCACACAATTTAAAAAAGTCGATGGGTAACCATTTATAATCACATGAGGACCTTAGAGTTCATTAAACTAACAGAAACATTTCAATCAACAACAAAACAAATTTAACCAGTGAAACATTAACAATGTGAAGACGACCAGACATGAAAGCACAGAAAAAGCTTTTCTTATTGAATCTGTCCTGTTTTTGTCACATTTTCCTTTGTGTCTCATATTTTGAACATTTCTGCTTTTCTCATCAAGCAATCACATCTTGACGAAGCCCCCTGCAGAGTCTGGGGATGCTTTGTGCATCTCTGCAGGGAGCATAATTAGCCCTGTGGTTCTTCATTCCAGTCTTCCCCCTGCACCCCTGCATACGGTCTGAAGTGTCTGCGGTGGCGTCTGCTGGAGGCGGCCCTTTACCTGCATGCTGAGGAGCTCTGCCCAAACCTCACGCAGCGTTTGCAACCATGTTAATTCACTCACCAGTCATTCTTCAATGAGCAGATATGGATGTTTAAGGAAAAAACTAAACTCCAGTCATTGAGTTGAGGTTCTGACAGTTCCTCTTTGTGCCCAAATTCATCTGTACATCAGTTCATTTGGCATTAAAATTCCGAATGATACTGAATCCAGAAGCAGCCGCATCAAGTGTGGCCTTTGTGGCTAAAGCAGCAACGGCAGCTTCCAGGCAGAAGAGCAGCGGCGCCCGGTGCAGCGGCATTTAGAGCTCGCCTCACAGCAGGTGACCGAGTGATTGCAACGAGAAAACAAGGCGGGAAACAAAAGAGGGAGGGTTGAGAAAGAAGTATGACGCTGGAGGTGGGCACACCCTAAAAACAGACACACCCTAAAAACATCTAATGAAAGACTGAAAATTAGGACAAATGCAACTTTATGCATGGCTCTAACTACTGCAAAAAAGGTTTTACTAAATGCCCACCTTTGTTCTTTCTCTTGGCGTTTGGATCTGATGAAAAGCTCGATGAAAAGCACGGAGGTAACTGTGTGAACATCCAATCTGTCATCCCATCATTAATGTTTGCAGATTCATGGGAACACAAATGCCTTTACTAAAGCCATTGTCAATAATAGACTGTAGAAAAAGAACCTATGAAGTGTCTGATGAGTGATGGCTACAAGCTGAAGTACAAAGTTGCAGAGCATTGTCAGCAGCTCTTCTCTGTGACCTCTGATAGTCCAGCATCTTTCATAACCTCATTCTCCATCAGTGGTGATCTGACATTCCCATTTCTCCTAACAAACATTTTCTGAAGATGTGACGGGTTCGGTCAGCAGGAAGGTCAGTCAACCATGCGTCTCCTCAAATGGACAAAAGACGGTTATGTAACCCACAATGCTTTATGTAATTGTCCCAGGAACAGGAAGAAGTAGCCTGGATGCAGAACTAGATGGTTGTTAGACTGAAGAAGTGTCCATACAGAACACCAGCAGATCCATCAGGAATGAATGAATAAACGAAGACTCCTGAAAGTGTCAAACACTGCAGCCCTGTGCTCATCCCACGAATATAGCTGCTGAGTCAGCAGACTGCTGGGACCTTAACTGCTATACAGCAGAAAAAGATTTTACAGGTGCACCAATTGAGGCTTTACTGGCAGAGCTGCAAGACAACAGTTAAAAGTCACTGATGTATCTCTGTGAGCCAAACAAGCCACGAGGAACAGTCTAGACCAGGGGTGGGCAATTCCAGGCCTCGAGGGCCGGTGTGTCTGCATGATTTCCAGATAGTCTTGCCCTACTCATGGCTGATTACCTGGTTCAGGTGTGTCCAGCCAATTAGAACATGCCAGAGCAGGGTATGCTGGAAAACATGCAGGAATGCGGCCCTCAGTGCCCACCTCTGCACTAGACTCTAAGCAAAGATTCTCAGACTTTCCTTTTCCCCACCCACGTGGGGGTCCTGGCTCTATGAAGCCAACAGGACAACATCGTCTGCAAAGAGCAGAGAGGAAATCCTGTGGTCCGAGAACCAGACCCCCTCCGGCCCCTGGCTGCTTCTAGAAAGTCTGTCCATAAAGATTATGAACAGAACAGGTGACAGCAGGCAGCCCTGCCGGAGTCCAACATGCAGCAGCAACAGCTTCGACTTACTACCGGATACGGACACCAAGCTCCTGCTCTGGTCGTACAGAGACCGGACCGCCCTGAGTAAGGCTCCCTGGACCCCACACTTCCAGAGCGCCCTCCACAGGACATTCTTGACTGAAAATTAAAAAGAAATGATTAGGATTTAAAAAAACAACTGAAGAGTTTGAATTTTAATCGGTCCGGATGTCATTTTATGAGAGTTCTCCTTCAACCTGTTTGTTTTAAATAAAGGCTAAGTGAAGTTAAATGTAAATGGGTAAATTGGTACGGGGCACAGGAAATATCCAGATCGTAGACAACCCGGTGAGCCCTTGGAGTGAAAATGTTCATCTATGGACATGCAGCGGACAACAGCTCGTAGTGAACACATAAACGAAATCCAAGGGTAAGTAAGAGTGATGTAGGGGAGATGCAGGCCTGTTGTATGAATGTTTCCTTCTATCTACCCCCCTGAATCATGTGCACGGCGCAGGGAGCCCACTAGATGTTCAAGTGAAAGGTGCGTGTTCGTTGTGCACCCACTGGGCATCCCTTGGCGTGCAGCCGCAGCTGTTAAATGGCAGCATATTAATAACGAGAGGGCTGCGTATAGAGGACACTGTAGGACAGCATCACCTGTTTGTCTTTACAAATACTTTGTGATACATTTACCACACACACACACTGCAAGGTTTCACTGTCTTGACATCCCTTGAGATGACCATCTGAGCCTCAAGGGACCTGCAAGGACCGGGGCTTACCTTAAGATGCGCCCCCTTCCTTCCACAAGTCCAGATAACCCAAACACCCACAGCCCCCGTGGAGGTCAACACCTGTACAGGTGCATGTAACTGGGGCTTTATGTTTACACAGCTTGTGCCACTCCAGGGCAAATTTGAAAATAGCCGCAGAGGGGGTCGATTGGTTTTCTACAGTATATGAGGCTCCACAGCTGGACAGCACCTGTACAGTCATTTCAAACTGAGGAAAAAAGGTAACCAGGAGCTGCAGAAGCCTCTTGGACGAACACACAAAGAATCCTGACTCACTGGTCCCATCGGTTTCTGCAAAAAGGGCTGGAATCCCAATACTTCCTATCACATCTGCACAGAGCTGACCACCAACAAAATCATCAATGAATGGGATAGGAAAAGCATCACTGGGAGATTATGGTCTGTCCATGACTCACTCTTCATAAAAATAAGCAACAAAGAGCGTCTTCAGATGATTCCAGCATGTCCTCCAGTTTTTCATGGATATTGACAGTCCCACTTTAACACACTATCTGGGTCTTTACTGGCTTTTGCCATTTCAGAAACATTCCACTGTGACTTCTTACAAAGTCTCTGCAATTATGAAATGAGAAACAATCTGCATTTTTTCACAGATCAGTGAGTTCTCAGACTTCTCCTGCTGTTTAACAAATGTCCCCTCAGTGAACACAAAGCCTTATTTTGCCATAGGCGACACTATGAATAAAACATGGACCACCTCCCTGCTCCTCCCCACTTTTAAGGCAAAAACGTGCTCCCCCTTTTTACACCCTCAAAAGCAAACAAGAAAGAGCTGCTGCTGCTTTCAAGGCTGCAGCCGGCAGCATCTTCAGCGTGAGGAGTTTGAGGAGCTGCTTGCCTTTCAGACAGAGACTGCAGCTCTGGTACACTTTTCACAAAAGCATTTCTGTTTGCAGATTAATGTTTTTTTAATTCAAAGCTCGCTTTGCTATGACCGTGACTCACCATGTGATCAACGGGAATCATCTGATCAGCAGAGAAATGCGGCTTTGCAACAGCAGGCAACAATTCAAAGCAACTTTTCACCGATATGCATATAAAGTGTTATGCACCGGCTCAAAGCCGCTTTTTTCTGCAACAGAAAACCCGGATTCACGTTCATCGCGTTTAGGGCTGAAAGGTTCTGGTTGTGAAAGAACGTAAACGCTGGAGCTAAAGCTCCATTGTAACAGTTTTACAAATCTGAACCCTTTTGGTAATATCCTTTTTGAAAGGATAAAACTATTACCCTTTTTGCCCCATTTTGTCCATAAGTTGAAAACTGAATGGTTCACTCACATGAAAAAGTTTGAATAAAAGGTGCCACGATTCAGAAAACTTTCTGTTTTTTAGCTGCAGGTCCCCCTCCATGAACTGCACATTTTCATTCAATAAATGTCTTTCTCATTTACAGTTCGTGGCTCTGTCGTCTTGAACATGACAAAATGTCAGTGTGGATGACCTTCCTCCCAGACCAGGACCGGCGTTCGGATCACGGTCCAAAGCTGATGTTGGCCTTCAGTTCAGTGAATACTAGAACTGGAGTTGCTGCTGTTACAGGAAGCTAAACGAGTTTGATTGAGTGATTACTGTTTGAGGCATCGCTTTGTTTCTTCATGGAGCTTTTATGACCTTTTATATTTTCTAATTTCTGAAAATGCATTACATTTACATAGAAAACATATTTTCTTAATAATGGCTTTTCATGAGATGATTAGTGGACATTTTTCTCAAAAATGAATGCTTCATGTTTGTGAGATACATCAAAGTTTCTGCTTTGCAAATGTCCCTAAACGCCTCATAACAAGAGAATCCCCAGCTCTGGTATTTCTTAATGTGACGCCCATAACGTTCGCTAATGTTCCACACTGACATCATCATCATCAGCAGCAGACGGTGGAGGGGTCTCTGTGACAGAAACATATCAAGGTTCCTCAAGAGAAAGAGAAAGGGAACAGCCCCATTAGACTGAAGCATTAAGTGGATGTGGGACACATCAATCATTCAGAGCCGAGGGCATGGGGGTTGTTTTTGAAACGACATCCTTATGAGCCAAATGAACATTTGCACAAATACTGGTTATTTATTTGCATTGTGGGGGAATCATGCTGTATATTTATGTAATCAACAATATTGTTATCAGTGGATTGACTAAAGCCAGAGATCCTCATCTGAAGTGATAGCTTAGCTGCTCTCTTCTTCCACGGATGGGTCTGTGGGGGGGTCTATGGGGGGGGGGGGTCTGTGGGTGTTAAATTAGTAGTTTATCATGACACACTCACCTTTCACACTCTCAGCCTGAACTCTTAAGGCCCGTTCACACCGGGACGAATTTCGCGCGCGATATTCGCCGACGTTTAACGCCTCGTGACTAAACAAAGGGCACCAATGAGAGTGTGCACACCGACGCGAAAAACGCCACGCGTCAAAGCGTCATTTTTAAAAAAAACGCTTCGGGTTCGTTTTTTTGGTTTGACGCGCTGCGTCAAAAACTATACGACCAATGAGAACGGCGCTTTTGCACACGTGTCTGGAGCTTCTGAAGTTACAGTAAAACACAACTTGGGGGCGCTCAAACACAAAACTGCCTTGCTGAGCACACATACCAGCGAAGAAGATAGACGCCGAGTAGAAGAAGAAATAAGATGAAGAAGATGCACTCACTGACGGACATTCTAAAATATCCCAGAAAACGCTCGTGATACATTTTCAGCTCTTGTACCAGTCGATAAAACTCCCCATGTTCTTCTCTTCTCGTAACCATGGGATGTACCCAAAATCTGCGTCTTTTCCGGCGTCTTTCATCATCAACAGAACTATAATTTCTTCATCGCTGGAACTGGAGCGGAGCTACTGATGCTTGAAATATTCATGTTTTCTTTGTTTGATTCTGACAAGCGCGTAAATACTTGCTCTCTTTTTCTGAGTGAAAAGCGACTTTAAGAAGCGTAAAGTTGCGCAGCGCCACCTTGTGTACAGGAGTATTTCTGTTTACATTGAGCGCCATCTAATGTCAGGGAATGAAATTGCATGTTCACTCGGCTCATCGTCAGCGAAAATCGCCTGGGTGTGAACACAAAAAACGTGGCGAAAAACGCTGGCGACTAACGCCATATTCGTCCCGGTGTGTACGGGCCTTTAGCCTTGATTTGATAAAACTTCACTATTCTATAGGTGGAAAGTCGCTGAGCTTCATTTCCTCCTGGATAACAGGGCTGGAAAAGGGGGTTAAAGACAGATGGTGCTAAACCCACAGTTGTGTATTTTACATTCTTTTTGGGGTGGGAGGCCACCAAGCAGGGAAGTAATTTTCAATTATTTAAGAACCGTTTTTTTTTACTTACGAAATGCCAATTATTTAAGTTAAAAACAAGTAATGACTTAAAGGCAAAGTACCCACGTGTAGATTTGCATCAAACTAAATCTCAGTGATGCTTGTTGAACAAATCCTGCGTTTTCTTGTTTGGTCCAATCCAGTGTTAGCTTTCACACCATCCAAACCCAACGGTCAAAGAAAAGTCGCTCTAATCAGAAAATGGATGTTGTAACACTCGTACCAATATGATGCAAGTATGAACTCACACTGTCATAATGAACATTTCCATCAATAATTGATTGAGGGCCACTCAATGAGAAAGGACTGGTCGGGGGGGTCCCAACCGGAAGCACCCATGCTAATGGGTCAGCACCTCCTGGGGCCACAGTGTCATCTGTGCTCCAGATGTCACCCATCAGGCGGAAGCTTTAACAGGATTACACGTTTAATGTGATTGAAATGTCAAACCAGCTCATCCCCAGAAGAAACCCAAAAGAGGACAGCAGAGAGGCAGCCAGCGCCGATCCAAGGAAAGGCTGCCGTTAAGCGAGTTACTCCTGATGTTAGAGGGTTTCACTAACTACACAAACACAGCTTCCTACTGAACATGGAGCCCAAACTGCCGCTCAGCAGGAAAACTGCCATTCCACCAGGTAAGCAGGCATCTCACCTGTGGTCTTTCTGTGTTCTACCTCTATTCTGGCCAATGACAATCATTGTTCATTGGCACCTCTTTCACAGCGATTCAGCAATCAGCTGCAGGGATCTCCCGAAACCCCTGCCTTTACTTTCTAGTTCTTTCACCACATTCTTACAGTTTTCACCAGAAGTTCCTTTAAGAATCAACTGGAAATCTGCTGACAAAGTTAGCACTCTGGCTTAATCCCAGATGGACTTTAAGAATGATCTTTTAGGGGTAAAACTGCTGTTTTTGTGGAGACAGTAGGTGCAAACCATTGACTATATGTGAGCACTGGACTGAGTGACCCCTCCCCCTTGGCGTTCCAAACAGGAAGTACCCACTGGCTCCAAGAAGCCAGAATCCCACAGACAGAGAAGTAAACAGCTGTTACGCTGTCATTCTGCTGGTCAGAAGAACTGTTCTGGATCTGATTCCTTTTTCTAACATGTTCTTGATAATCCTTTTTTATTAGATATCTTTTCATTTTTTTAAGTTGTTCAAAATATAAACTGGACGATCAGATTCCTTAATTGAAGCATGTGGTGCCCGCTGACTCCCCCCTGAACGTTCAAAATGTTCAACGCATTCTCCAGAGCCCACGTTCAGTGGAAGGGGTGTGAATTTCCATCAAGCTCATTACTGATTAGCAACAGTAGTTGCCATAGCAACGTTGACTCTGACCGACTCGGCCTGGCTCCATCATGGTGATGTCCATATTGCGGAAAAATGGAATTTACTTCAAATCATAAGGCGTTTTCTGTGGCTGATGTCACACTGTCTCAGTCCAGTTCTCTTATACAGTCAATGGTGCAATCAGAAAAAAAGAAAATAGGATTTTTCAAAATACAAGCATGGAAAAGGGTTTCAGTTGGTGGGTTTTTTTACTAAGTGATCTTCAGCCATTACTGCTGCAGTGTGTGACAGTAACCCAGGATTAAGTGTTGGACAGAAACACAACCACCAACACGAGACGCCTTAACTCACCATTAAATCTAAACTTAACTTTTGCGGTCAGTAAGTGTCTTTGGTTTTCATTGGAAATGGTCTCTAATATCAGCCAATAGTTCCGGATTTGTTATAAACTGATCAGTGAATTCTCATTGTATTAGGTCTGTTAAATAAAGTCAAAGTGCGCCGCTCAATTCAATTCAATTTTTTCAATTCAATTTTTATTTGTATTGCCCAAAATCACAACAACAGTCGTCTCAATGGGCTTCGAGGTAAAACATGAACTCAAATGACTCACAAATGACAGCCTGGTACAGGTCTGAATCATGATGCTAAAGGCAGGAAAAGGCAGCAATTAATAATAATTACTGCTGTAGTTTACTTTTCCTGATGCCAAAACATACAATTACCTTATATTACAACAAGTCGCAGGGTCATGATTGGAAATGCACAGCTTCATGTTGGTTTTACTGACAATGCAAATGATAAATACAGTGTTTCTGACTGAGGGAACTAAAGTCAATTAGGGTTTGAGCAGAGTTCTGGCTTCATTTGAGGATTAATCCTTTAAAGCCACCAAATGGTCAGGAAAGAATCCTGTTTGCAGCAGTTCCATGCTGCTGTTCTCTCTGGCACACCGTCACTCTACGAGAGTCATCTTTGGAGTGATTGATGCCATCCTAATCTTCAGCCAGGACATGTTTGAAGTGAGGATGAGGATGAGGTGGTGAGAATTCTTTACTGCTCCTGATGAAGATTAACACTGAGCAGATTATTTGCAGAGCTGGAAAGAAATCCTGGCTTAATGTGATGTGCAGATTTGCAGAAGCATGATTCCATGAACCGGATGTCTGACTTGTAACAGCCATGCGAGTATGTGCACACAGAGTATGATGAAGAAAAAAGAGTGTTGTTTGTGTCTGTGGTTAAAAAACATGGACACATTCTAGTAGAACAAATGCCGCTCAACTGAGCACCATCTGCTCTGGACTGGGTCCAACTTTGGCCCAGAGCCAACCGCTTTCAAAGGTTCAGAGTCTCCCATGATCAGGAATTCAGAGTTCACCTGTGAACCATCAGAAGGTCTTCCTCCCGTTTGCTGGCGTCCATTAAAAACGGCACAGCAGGTGGATGACCCCCAATGGCCGCACAGTCCTAAGGGGGCTCTAGAAACAGACGCTTTATTTTATGAGAAATGGACAAATCCATTAATCTGTTGGTTCATTTGGTTAGTAATGAAATATGTCATGTGCCAGTTGGTTTTCAGTCCCTCACACTGATGGGTTGAGACAGGAAAACAACCATGTTCCGCAGGAAGTGGTTCTGTGGAACGTGCTTCTGAAAAACATGGTGGTCGTCGACATAGAAGCCCGCTTACCGGATGTCATACAAGGTCAAAAAAATAAGTTAAGCATATGAGAGACACACAAACATATTACAAACAGGGTTTAGCTTCAAATAAAAAAAAGGAGTTTATACAAATATACACCCCATGTGTCAGAAGACTGATAAACTCCTTATCTGTCAACGTTTGTGTTTGATGTTAATATTTGATGACTTGTCCTTAGAGTCACCTGCATAGGTTGGAATAGCAGTTCCTTCCCCGTGGACGTCGTGCTGGTCCTGCCGTGCTCTCCTGCCAGACCTCCAGCAGCCAATAAGGTCTTCACCACACTCTCCTCCCTCCTCATCAGCCTCATTACCCTCACGTGTCTGAACTGCATACATTCCTCGGCTTCACTCTGCGGGTTTGTTGTGTCATTCAAGCCTGGTTCTACGGCGCTGTTGCCCTGGAGCTGCCTGTGGATTTATCAAGTTTTCTGACTTTGTTTATGGATCCGGATGAACCTTTTTGACTGGATTTGAAGCGAATCTGTTCAACTATCCCTTGTGCTATCTTAGATGACCCCCCCCCCCCTTCCATTGAGGTGTTCTCCCTACCATGACAAAGGTGGATAAAGGTTGAAAGATTTCATGTAATCCATGGACACCAGTGAAGATCACAAATCATTGAAGAAAAAAGGTTCAGAGCACTGTCTAGTGGGTCTAAATGACCCAACTCCCAACGTTAAAGTGCCTAGGATAGAACAAGGGTCACGTAGAAAAATGTCGAGTTATTACCAGCTTTTATTCACAGTCTAACTTCAAAGTGGATAATGAGAAAACTCTGATGACCCAGCATTCTAACAGCATTTAAACGCATCATCTGCACACAAATCTGGAGACATGAAAAGAGTCTCACAACCCTTTGTGCACTTGTGGCTCTGATCTGTGTGTAAATATGGTTTTGTGTCTGTGTGCATCAGGCGACTGTTGTGTACTATTTAAAGTTTTGTCTGCATAGGAGCCGTTTTGAATTTCAAGGGTACATGTGAAAACACAATTGCAAGTTCACACAGTTACACAAAATGTATTGTATGAGTTGCAAATGAAGAACGACACACCCTCTGAGACTATTCTCTCTGGGATTGTGGATTTGTTTGTGACACAGGGATGACTTAAAAATCTGGAAAATGTCCAGTGATTCACAAGTTTTCACCAGAACCCCAAAGCTAAAGGTGAAGAGAAGCTAATCCATCTGGATCATGAGTGCCTTTTGTCAGGGGAAGTTTAATCTTTGCAACATAAAAATGCTGAGAAACGTCTACAAGGACAAACTGATCCAGTGATCTGGAAATGTCAGTTCCTTCAAAATCCTGCATGGAAGAGCTTCAGAAATGAGAAGAATGATTAAAACCAGATTTATTTGAAAATGACTGCATCTGCATAAGTTCTTCTGATGTGGCCTTGAAGCCACTTTGATTATTTCTATGGTAACTAAAGCAAAAGCCCCTAAAGAAAGCTCCTCTGCAGGCGAATCCATGTTTGTCAGACAAAGCCTGTGGGCTACGGTAAAACAAAAACGTGCTTGGCATGAAACAGCAGCCGTGCAGAAATGTGCTGAGTGTTTGCAGCTCGTCGGTGCAGAAGAAAATAACGACTCTAATAAAACATGGACGTTTATTACAGCAGGACAGCTGTCCGAGCGGGGACTGAGGAGAGTCGCTGGCCTGAGCTCCAGCAGCCTCATAAAAGATGCAGTTTTAGAAACAACAAGAGCCACAGGAGCAGAATAAAGTGCTTCTTTGCAAGTTAGATGATGTTGAAGAGGGAGGAAAGCAGGCAGATCAGGGTGTTCAAGCGAGTCCTTAAATCCACATGTGCAAATAAAACACTGAAGCTAAAGAAACAAGGTGAGCACTTGAAAAGCAGGACTGTCATTAGCTGTGTTTGCTCCGCCATTCAGAGGCAACCAGATGAGACGCCGATCAAACATCTCATTTCTGTTTTGCATGGAGGAACTGTGGAAAGAGAATGCCTGTGATTTCACAGGATGCTGCCTCTGCCTCAGCTGCCCTCAAGGAAGAAATGGCTGAAAGAAGGTGGATGCTTACCAGGAATTATTATCCACATCTGAATTTTATAGATGAATCACAGCATAACCTGTTTTTAATCATACGAACGGATCCTTTCCCTCATTAACAGCTAGGAAATTAATAAAAACAGAAGAAATACATTACAATGTCTGGTTGGTTCTCCATCACCATCCTGTCAGTCTGGATCTGGAAGTCCCTGAGGCTGGTGTGCAGTCTTGTGGTGCTGGATTTGGGATGGAACCCTCCCATCTGAACATGTGGTCTGTCTCTCTTCCTTTGGCCAGTTTCCTTGTTCCTTCTGGGTATCTGATAACTGGCAGTGATTTGGGCAAAACTGTGCAGAAACGCAGGTGGTCCACATGAAATAAGGTTGTAGACCGCTCTGTGAACCTGTAGAGCGAAAATGTTCACATTTTTCTCTGCAGGCCTGTTGCAGCCTTTTAGAGGGCTCATAGAGAACACACACACAACGCACAGGGGTTAGCAAAGGTGAAGTCGGTGAGACGCAGTCATGTGGTACAACTGGATCTCTTTTTCAGTCCTCCCAAATCCTGCAGACAGTGCAGCTGGGAGGTTTGTCTGTCCGTGTGCTTCGTGTGCGCCGCTTGTGTTTAGTTTAGATTCGTTTGTGTATTTATTTGAATCAGGACAGTGCATATTAATCAATGTTTCAGCAGCTGCTTCTATATAAATATGCTAAAGTTAGCACAGGAGCTACATTGCATCCGTTGTCCCGTTCAGCCTCCCCACCAGGTACAGGATGTCCATTAGATCCCTAATACATCTCTACTGTAGATCTCTACTGGACATCTCTGACAAATCTATATTACTCTAGTAGAGGTCTGCATGTTCAGAATGATACCTGCAATGTTTTCCAAGAAGTAGCAAACATTTCTACTGAAATGTACCTGGGGTTAAAGGTCACAGGAACTTGCATCAAAATAACAATCCAACAAGAAAAAATAAATAAGCAATCCAACAAAAATATTTACATTCATAATTTAGACTTCAATTTCCGACCGATGTCACCATTACCTCCAAGCTCCAGTGCTGTCTTCAATAAAATGTAAGTAAACATGGATCATGTCTATTTCTGACATCAATCTATGCTCATGTTAGAGCGTCGGCTGCTGCAGGCAGAGAGCAGAAGAAACAAACTCACAGACTTTTTACTTGATAGTGTCACACATGATGTCAACTCCAAAAGAACCCCCCCCCCCCACACACACACACACACACACACACTCCCCATGAAATGGATTTGTCAAAGCCAAAATGCTGTGTAGTGAATCCTCTTACGCCGTAATATTGAGACAAAAGATTTTCCAGATTCAATCCTGGAGGCTGTGAGCTGCTGGCATCATTAGGTCAGAGGCTCAAGAGATAAAGTCACATTACACAAAGTGGGTTTGGCTTCTTTACCGTCTAAGACAGAAGGCATCATATGCACCAAAAATGAAAGGGGGGGGGTTGAACCTTGTAATTTCTCAGCTGCTTGGAAATGACCTGCGTGACGTCTGCTTCTGCTTACATCAGGTTTGAGACGACCAAACGTCTCCTTCACATCACGCCGTTGTTACAGGACAGACTGGGAAGGAGGCGAGAAGGCAGTGTCAGACACACAGAAACGTGTAAAAATAAGGTTTGGTTGAAAGCTTTAAGGCCACAAGGATGCTTGGTAGTCCAGTACATAAAACTGTTGAATCCCAGCTGAATCCTTTCCCTGTGGAGTGTGCATGTTCTCCCTGCACACACTGACAGTCCAATATTTTGTTCGTCAGCTCGTAGTCGAGTATGACCATAGCAATACTAATAGTACATTGTCTAAGGGGCGGAGGGATGTGTCCGCATATGGCTAATAAGGCCAATACGGGCAAGAAAACCCCTTCCACAGGTTGAACACCAGTGAGAGGGGGTCGTGTTGGTAGATTGGTCAGCTAGAGCCTTACGTTTTTGGCGTTTTTCCTTGGCTGCGTTGGAACGTTTATTTTCTGAGTAGATGGCACCTTTATGAATCAAGTTACGCCAAGTCGGTCTGTCAGATGCTGCGGTTTCCCACGTGGAAACGTCGATATTGAAATCTTTCAAATGTAGGTCGATGAAAGTATTGCTATGACGTGCGCTGTACTTGGATTAAAGTGAAGGAGGCTTGCGCAGCACCAGCCTCACTCTCTCGTCCTGGTGAGCCTGACCCAACGGCAAGACAGAGCCAAGACAGTTGGAGACTCATCGAGGGTGCAGGAGCTGCCGGAGAGGGACGAAGTACGCCTTCTAACCGTCTGCGGGGCTCCACTCCGGATTTGCTGTCGGGGTTTACTCCCTTAGTCTTTAGCCAACCAAGACCGACCTGCAAGGCAACAGGAGGCTTATGCCATGCAGTCTCCATGACTTCGCCGAAACCCTGGCACGGGGGGCTAAGTGGGTACTCGATCTTGCCCAAGGATCTCCCACGGACTAGTGGAGGGAAGGAGGTGTCCTACTTCTCCATTTTAGACCTAGACCGGCTCCAGGCTGGGCCTAGCCACTGCCCGGAACAGTCCAATAACAACTCACAGTGTGTGTGTGTGGTCGTGTGTGGACTGCAGAGGTGTACGCTGCCTCCCTGTCATCACTGAAGTGGGCATTGATAAAGCATGGATGGTAGAGGCTAATGCGTCCACCACCTCAGCTACCTGTCAGTAAACATCCGGTGTAAAGTGTATCCAAGGCTTCGATCCCACTCCCTGCTGCCGCTGGCAGAGTGGACAGGGGAGCTGAAACTCTGAGCTCAGAGAGGATTTCACCGTTTGGTTGAATTCTGCGTGGAGATAGAAGGATGTGGAGGGAGTTAAAGTTTCTCTGGAGTTTCTGCTGCCATCAGTCTCTGTGCTGAATAAAGAGAAAGTTCTGAGATCAGAATGTAAATGGAACTTGATTATTTTACAGTGGGATGGGACATCATGTGCATTTGGGGTGTTTGACTAATGCTCATTAACATAAATGTATTTGGAATTGTTTATGGCTTTAAGAGAACAGGTTTGGGATTATGTGCTCTAAACTCAGTTCTCCTTATCACAAAGATTTAGGAATTTCAATTCCTGATCATAATTTTAAAAACTGTTTTTAAAGAAAAAAATGTTTACTAGAAGCAAAAGTTCCAACATTCCAGTTCATCAGCTGCGTTCTTCTACCTGATCTGTATAATTGAGGGTTTAGGACAACCCAGGAGGAACATTTATCCATCCATCCTTCTATCCATCCATCCATCCATCCATTTATCCATCCATTTATCCATCCATCCATCCATCCATCCATCCATCCATCCATCCATCCATCCATCCATCCATCCATGCATCCATCCATTTATCCATCCATCCTTCTATCCATCCATCCATCCATCCATTTATCCATCCTTCTATCCATCCATCCATTTATCCATCCATCCTTCTATCCATCCATCCATCCATCCATCCATTTATCCATCCTTCTATCCATCCATCCATCCATTTATCCATCCTTCTATCCATCCATCCATTTATCCATCCATTTATCCATCCATCCATCCATTTATCCATCCATCCATGCATCCATTTATCCATCCATTTATCCATCCATCCATCCATCCATCCATCCATCCATCCATGCATCCATCCATTTATCCATCCATCCTTCTATCCATCCATCCATCCATTTATCCATCCTTCTATCCATCCATCCATTTATCCATCCATTTATCCATCCATCCATCCATCCATGCATCCATCCATCCATCCATTTATCCATCCATCCATGCATCCATCCATCCATCCATGCATCCATCCATTTATCCATCCATCCTTCTATCCATCCATCCATCCATTTATCCATCCTTCTATCCATCCATCCATCCATCCATTTATCCATCCATTTATCCATCCATCCATCCATCCATGCATCCATCCATTTATCCATCCATCCTTCTATCCATTTATCCATCCATCCATTTATCCATCCATTTATCCATCCATCCATCCATCCATCCATCCATCCATTTATCCATCCATCCATCCATCCATGCATCCATCCATGCATCCATCCATCCATCCATCTATCTATCTATCTATCTATCTATCTATCTATCTATCTATCTATCTATCTATCTATCTATCTATCTATCTATCTATCTATCTATCTATCTATCTATCTATCTATCTATCTATCTATCTATCTATCTATCTATCTATCTATCTATCTATCTATCTATCTATCTATCTATCTATCTATCTATCTATCTGCCTACCTACCCACCTATCTACCTATTGGCCCTCTGGTTGTCATGACAGCAATGCTGTTGCAGTTTTTCATCAGTGTTTATGTAACCCCTGGCTCGCCGCCTGTGGCCTGGTTTGGGAGGACTTCCTGGGAAGGCTGGGCCCGTCAGTCACTGTAAACCAGGTCATGAGTGAATCAGGACACGGCGCTCACTGATGGCTTATCTGTTTAGGCGGTTTTGATGCCAGTCCCACTGTGAACTCTTGCATGTCTAAAATAACATGAATGCTGCGTCTCTGAGACCTTAATCTGGGAATGCAGAGCTTTAGGGCAGGTACATCTGCTGTTTTACTTAGGGAAATTTAAATGAAAACAAAGAGTTAGATTCTCTTTTAACCAAACACAGATTTGTTTTCTCTAAATTTAATATCAGAAATGGTTCCTGCCATTTTTTATACAGATGACACCATAATCAACTCTCCCAACCAAATCAAAGCTGAGCTGAAAAAGTCTCTCACCAAATCCTTTTGAAAAACACGTTTTTAGATTTCAGATCGACAGGCAGAAATACAGACATCCTCGCTGATTCCAGATTGCTTCTAAATCACAAACCGGAGATAGAAACAGGGGTGACCACAGTACACAGTCTTAAGTTCGTGTCTCACAGCCACTATGTACATTTTGTGCGTATGACACGGATGAAAACTGGTCATACGTGAATCTACGTGGAAAAAGGCAGAAAAGTTGTGGTCTTTAAGTTAAATTTACACTGATGTATCACGAATGAACCCCGTTAAAACCACAGAAGTATGAATAAACACACAAAGAACACATAAACCAACGTAGAACATGAACCGTGTCATTATTGTGCTGTTGATATGTAATTCATTAGTGATTCATGCATTAATAACATAACTGTAATGTGATCTGTGTGCCGTACACGTGATATAAAAGTTATACATTGGTGCTTCATGCGTGAAAAGTCTGTTAGACATACCTGGAACGTCGTGGAAAGACACACATTTGTGTTTGCATCTCACAAAAATCACACAGAACTGCACAATATTTTCATAATATTGTGTAAACGCTGCATAAAATATGCATAAAGTGAGTAATTCTCAACCCACCAAAAATGTTGAATAGTTTTAAACCAAATTCATGTAAAGGCCCGTCGGCTGAAACCCTCGACGGACGTCTGAACACATCGATGAACACAAGAAGCACTCATGAAATGATATGCACATCATGCGTGGGTCACGAAAAATCCAAATTCCATAGATCCGTACTTGTAGTGGCTCCGTGACATGGTCCTAAGACTCTCAAAGCGGTTCCTGCAGGAAAGGCTTTAGACTGATCAGGTCTGATTGTAAATCCTGCAGAAAGACTGCTTCAAGGCAGAAATGAGACATGAAGGGCTTAAACTCCAATAAAAAACCTCTCAGGAGTTCTGAAGGTTGGGCTGCATTCATGTCCATCTGATGCTTCCCTGCCTTAACGCCTCAGTTTAGGTCTTTGTAAACATTTCAGTGAATAAAACAAGGAAGACAGAATTTTTGATCCGCTTTATTATTTTACTGCTCCTCCTGTGTGACAGAAGCTGATTACAGAAGGAACTAGAAATCTTCCTGCCAGGATTTTCAACAATTCTACAAAGTGTTTTTTGTGAAGGGGGGCAGTATCTGGCTGGATATGATCTACAGCCCCTATAGAACCTCTGAGTTGGATCATTGACCTGGATGTTTGAGAGGCTGCCTCCTGCTTCTGATTCTGATTGTTTTTGACGTAACCAGGGATTCTGCCGTCAGGTTTAAAACCCACAGACGCCTTGCTAAGAAACCCGACAGATTTATAGTGAAAAACTCTTCATTTGTCTCACATGGAGAAAAGAGAACCTGGTTTATAGAGGCAAGGAACCTCAGGTCACAAGAACCTGCATACCCACACCATTGGGGGAGTCATTGTCCAATGCGTCATGGACCCACGTGCAGAACCATAATTAACCCCCCACTCATTACAGGAAGATCTTCAGAACTGATTTCCTGTTTCTGCCTGTTCCTCACCTTTGGTCCGAATCGTGCTTCCTGTGGTTCTGGAGATGTCCAAGCACTCCTGTGAGATTTTAAGTCCAAGTCCAAAGATGTTTTCTGTTATTCAAGGCATCAAACTCAAAATGTGTAATCAAAACTGAGAGACTCTCCATCTGAGGCAACATTTAAAGTGCAGATATATATTAATGTCTCACTTTATCGTTGATTGAAGCAGAAGACTTTTCTCAATTTAAATGTCTGTTTAACTGAAAAATGTGTTTTTTAATTCATGGCTTTTTTCAATGCAACATCCCCTGATGACTTCAATCCATCAAAGGGGAAACAGTTCATCTGCTGTTCAAACACTGAGGCTGCAGCTCTGTCAAAACACAATGACGCCCCCTGCTGGGCACGAGGGCTGTGACTGCTTTCATCACAGCTTTCCAATGAGAGCAGAGTATCACAAGTGTAACCCAGGTTTGAGAAGATCTGCAGCTAGATGCAGAATCACACCAACCTCTGCAATAAAAGGTTAAAGATTGACTTTTTAAAGTCCAATTTAGTCCAATTTAAAGCATTTGTTTAAAATCTTTCAAAACCAGAAAAAAACAGTTAAATATTAATTAGAATAGAAATAAATTAGGATTAAAATTGGGGATGGAAATTTCCTTTTAAAACCAAAGGAGAGGACACCAGAAAGGTTTGGTGAGACAACAGAAGCTGAATGAAGCTGATCAGGATGAAGACATCGAGTCATCTGACATTTTGACAGGAAATCTTGTTGCATTTATCCTGAAGGAGCACAGATGAATGTTACAAAACCAAGCCCCCCTGTGTGCACAGACCTCTGGAGTCCTGACCTGAACCCCATAGAACACCTTTGGGGTAAGTTAGACCTTCTCCACCAACATCAGTGTGTGACCTCACCAATGACCTTCTGGAAGAATGGTTAGAATTCTTAAACACTCCTCAACCTTGTGGACAGCCTTCCCAGAAGAGTTGAAGCTGGAACCGCTGCAAAAGGTGACCCACATCATATCTAACTCTGTGGGTTAGGAATGGGACGGTCCTTCAGTTCAAATGTGAGTCAAGGCAGGTCAGCCGATACTTTTGGTAATGTAGTTCCTGGACGGCCCAAAGTGTTTTACATTCCCATTCCCCCGCTGCCAAACACTGGTGCCAAACCATAATCACAGGTAAGCATGTGGGGGTCAGTGTCTCCCGTGATCTCCTGGGTCTGGCCCTCCGCTTAGATCTGGGGGGTCCTGTGGTAGTGTATTCTGTGAACTAGAGTGGGGGGGTCACTGATGTGGACATGTCCTCAAATATTGTTTCCCTGCTTCAGTTTAAATTTGATTATGTTTTTATGTAAAGCACTTTGAGTGACCTAGATTGTAAAAGTGCTCTAGAAATAGAACTAAAGTTTGATTTGATGGGAGTTGGAGGACAATGGAATGTGGTAGAATCATAACAAAAATCTCACTGTCCGTTTAGCGTGGGACATTTGGCGCCATGACATGTGACTTGTTTGCTCGGCGATCCAGAGAACACATCAAATTCAAAGGTAGGATTTTCTAACCAGCAGGTGTTTCTAAACATCCAGCTCATCCACAGCAGAGAGGACTTCCATCATTTTACTACAAAATCAGTGAGAGATTTTAGGAGAATGTGGTCATTCTATTTAGCATGTTTGACTTTTTACTCAGAAATGAGTCATCTGAACTTTGCCAGTTTCTGGGAAATGATGTGTGCCTCTGCATGATTGCTACATAGTTAAATAATGAAAGGAGGGCACTGAGCTCAGTGGGGGCGGGACGGGTGTGGATAAAAAGATGTGCTGCTAACTGACAGCAGAACTGTGTGAAGATGAGGAGAACTCTTCAGCCCCCGCTGGCCTCTCTGGCCTTGGTTTCCCTGATGTCTCTAGTTGGTGCAGCTCCGCTGTGAGTACCCCACCAGCATCTGCAGGAAACAGCTCTAAGGATGTTGTTTTCCACAGCCAGATGCTTAAAGGAATGGATGTGAATGGGTATGCTGGCTACTCTGACTCACCAGCTAGACCAGCGGTGGGCAAACTCCTGGTAATCTATCTCATAAGAGGACGGAAAAACATGGAATCTGGATGAAAAATTTTATAATTTTGATTGAGCATTAATATATACTCTAAAAAATAATGCAGTCTTTATTTCAAAATGTTTTATTTGTTCTCATTTTAGTGCCAATAAGTTGATGTCCCTCAGGGAAAATGCAAACATAGAGAAATGCTTCGTTCATTCAGTGTTGGAATGATCAGATAAATGAGTGTCCGGCTCAGAAAACACACATGAACCACTGAAAAACAACAACTCTTCCACCACCACATGAATGCAGAGAAACTCTCTGATCCTAAACAGAGGTCAAGTTATTTGTAGTGTATCATTTATGGGGAGACACCACAACTACGGTGGAAAATAAAGCGATTAAATAGTAAGTAAATAAATTGTACTTGCAAAGATGCAATGCAATCATTATCCATCCATCCGTCCATCTTCTTCTGCTCATCTGGGACCGGGTCACGGGGGCCGCAGTCTAAGCAAAGTTGCCCAGACTTCTCTCTCCCTGGTCACTTCCTCCAGCCCCTCTGGGGAGACCCCGAGACATTTCCAGGCCAGCCTAGAGACGTAGCCTCTCCAACATGTCCTGGGTCTTCCCTGGGGCCCCCGTCCAGTGGGACATGCCTCTTGGAGGCGTCCAGGAGGCATCCGGCCCAGATTCCCGAGCTGCCTCAACTGGCTTCTCTCAATGTGGAGGAGAAGCAGTGGGACCTCATTCTTTCTGTCATGACCCAGAGCTCTTGACCAAAGGTGAGTATTGGAACAAAGATCGACCAGTAAATTAAGAGCTTTGCTTTGTGGCTCAGTTCTCTTTTCACTACAACGGACCAGTACAGCAAACACATAACAGTGGACACTGTGCTAATCTGTCTATCTTCCCGCCACGTGAACAAGACCCCAAGATATTCAGAAATAAAGTCTCAGACTCAGCCAGTTTCTGGCTTGATAAGCCAACAAGACGACAGGACTAACCAGGGCTCGACATAGCCATTTGTCCGCTGGCCCGGTCCTGTTTTTCGAGCAGTGCGGACCACAAGACTTTATTTTTCACTTGTCCGCTCGGGCCACTAAAATATCTAACGGTTTATATATTCTTCACCTTTTTCAATAAAGTAAATTTTGCGAAAACGTGTAGATTTACCTCGTCTTCATAATTTAGTTTTTCTGCTAGTCCTGTGTTCAGACTTCAAGGGTTTCTATGGGAAACCTTTGATCACTTCTCCTTCTCTCCCGCCTGCGCGCGCTCGGCTTTCACTGCCGAGCACCACGTGGCACGCGCTCACTACTTTTTTTTTTTCAAACTTTATTGAATGTAACAATTCAATACAAAACAATGTTAAACAGCAACAACGAAGGCACAAGCCAGTGGGTTATTATTACATTTGATTATAAATCCGACACCGTCACTGAAGAGAGACTGAAGCATGTCAGAGATGTGGAAGACATGGCAGGAATAGATAGGAATATGTTGGATGGAGTAGTGGGTATAATTAGTAGTATGGACAGCAAGATATTTAATGAATGCATTGAAGATGAAACTGTATGCACTAAGCTTTAAGCTGAATGTCAAAGAATCAAAGGCAACTCCAAATACCTGAATCTCAGACTCAAATGCAGTAGAATGTTAAACTACTTAATTTTGTTTTTCTTTACAACACTGTATCAGGGCTCCAGACTGCGAGCAATTGGTCGCATTTTGCGACCAAAATTTGAGAGTGTGCGACTGAATTTTACATCCAGTCGCACATGTGCGACCAGTAAATTTGCCTCCCCCACCCTTCGTATTTTTTTATACATTAAACGTGGAAGGGGCACGTCAATGATCAATGAAATAATCAATGAGACGCAAACGCACACGCACGCAGGCAGACACACACACTCGCGCACATACTCATGAAACGCGAGCACACACTCGCGTGATGCCTGTGTGTGAGGCGGCCACTGCGTGTGAGAAGAATAGGGAAAGCCACTGTGAGTGGCTAAAATGCGTGGAGGGGGAGGGGCCTAGAGCTGACCAACCAATCAGAGTGGGGTATATGACTCTTCGGGGCGTGACAATGACAGGGTTTGAAAGCAGGACACCTGACAGCCCCTCCCTCCCCGGACCACATGAAGGAGTTCCTTACTTTCCTTTAGAACGTATTTATTCGCTCGTGATTTTCTAAATACATGCAGTCCGTGCTGAACTTTTCTCTGGGTCACACAGACCCGGAGGAAGGTTTAGGTTTTGGTTACGGTTACGGCGGCGCATCAAACGGGTTACGGCAGCACACCGCTCCCGTCCCGCGGGAGTCGGGTCAGCTGAGGAGAATGAATGTCCCACACCTACATGCGTGACAGCTAACGGGGCTTGAACTTTAAACACGCTCGAGCAAAAACAACATTAGTTTTAGACACACTGAAAATACGTGTGGAAAATGCAACGATAGACGTTTTTTAAATGAACCAGCACCTCGCCTGGAAATGGAGTTGTCCTTAACATTCAGTTTAGTTTTAATATTCTTCTCCCCCTTAGTATGATCTGTGTTATTATATATTTTATGATTATTTAAGGTTTTGTAATGTATGTAGCCTTTTTTAATGAATTGGTATTTTAAATTATTTTGATTAATCACTCCACTACAAAAACCATCAGGACACATGTCCCATAATGCATTGTTTTGGAGTCTGTAGGGCAGCTTTCAGTCAGTTCAGTTTCCAGCTGTGTCCGGGTAGGTTTGCCCCTTACTCCCACCCCTTTCTCCTGAAATTTTTGTGATGATTGACAGTTAATGTTGGAGCAAAAACAAAAATATATGTCACATACCAGGTGATCTGCGCAGCGTTGAGTTCACCTGGGTGATCTCAAACACGCTTATTGTGCATCTTGGCTGCACCTATTTGGTGTCACAAAGATAAATTTCCATCAGTTTTCTTAACTATTTGTACTGTCATGACAGTGATGCTTTTGTCAGTTTACCTTCTTGGTGCATCTTCAAAAGTGCAGATTAAAATGTGACACTGAATTTGAAACAGCACATTGTAATTTCTGCATCTATTATTAAAGTATTTATTAGTAATACAGTGGAAATTAGTAGATTTGGTTAGAATGTTGATTTACGGTATGCGCCCCTAAATTTTCTGGTTGTGCCCCTAAAATTTTCAGTTAGGGGCCACTGTGCTCCTAGTGAAAAAAGTTAGTCTGGAGCCCTGCTGTAAGCAGTAAGTATTTCTAGTTAGCTGAATGATCTCAGTTAGACCTGCACAATATGAGGAAAACTCGCGATATGCGATATCAGAGATTAAAATTGCGATAACGATATAATTTGCGGTATATAAACAAACAGCAAAATAACCATTCCCAGTTTAAAAATTATACTCCAAATGACCCACGTTGACATAGGTTACAAACATCTAACATAACAGGGCTCCATCTGATTGGTCAACAATGTGAAGGCGTCCATCCGATTGGTCAAATGCATTAAGGGATTTATTTGATTCGTTAAATGGTTCTAGCTGCCATTAGATTGTTTTAACACATTTAAGGTTTATGATTTATTGCGATATTTGCCGTTAGAAGCACCATGAAAACTTCTGAACTAGTGTTACCTACTACACTGCAGTGCTCTCTTCAAAACATCTGAAACAGACTAGAGCAGATTTAAGTTTGATATGGTCTATTTTCAGTCATTGAAAAGTGTAGAAATAAGTGATGTCACCAGACTGCACCAAATTGTACCATATTAAAAGTTTCCGGGGGGGGCATGCCCACAGACCCCCCTAAAGTTGCAAGCACCTGCGGAGCGGCGGGTCCCGCTATGCGCGGTGTCGGGCCAGTAACTTTCAGGCAGGGCCAGTAAGTTTCAAAAACTACTGGCCCTGTGGGCCAGTGCAAATTTCTGGGCTATGTCAACCCCTGCTAACATAATCTGCAAAGAGCAGAGAGGAGATCCTGTGCTCCCCAAACCAGACTCCCTCCAGTCTCTGGCTGCGCCAAGAAATTCTGTCCATAAAAACTATAAAGGTTGATAAAGGGCAGACCTCCCTGAGTCCAACATGGACCGGGAACAAGCCCAACATACTGCTGGCTATGTGAAACAAGCTCTTCCACTGGTCGTACAGAGACCGGACAGCCCTCAGTAAGGCTCCCCGGATCCCATACTCCCAGAACACCCTCCACAGGGTGTCCAAACGCCTTTTTCGAATCCACGAAACACATGTAGACTGGATTAGAGTTGGTCCACTTTTCCGCTTCCGGAAACCGCATTGTTGTTCTTGGATCTGGGTTCTGACCACCGGACGGACTCTCCTCTCCAGTACCCTGGCATAGACTTTCCCAGGAAGGCTGAGGAGTGTGATTCCCCGGTAGTCAGAACACACCCTCTGGTCCCCCTTCTTCTGCCAGTCCAGTTAAATAAAAATAAATAAAAGTTGACTCTATTTATCCCACAATGTGGAAATTTGTTCTCCGCATTTGACCCATCCCCTAGGGGAGCGGTGCGCTGCAGACAAGCCACGCTCGGGAACCATTTGGTGGTTCAACCCCCCAATGCTGTGTGTCAAGCAGGGAGGCTTTGGGTCCCATTTTAAAGTCTTTGGTATGGCTCGGCCTGGGTTTGACCCCATGACCTTCCAGTTACAGGGTGGCCACATACCAGTTCCACTGCCCAACAATGTCCCCAGTCAAAGTCAACAGCTCCCCACCTGCAATGGAAATGGTGACTGCAGAAAACTGCTTTCTCTTCGGAGGGTTTGGCAGAACCTCTTCAAGGCCTCACCGAACCGGGGTTTCGGACCGGGTTTTTGCCTCCACAACAGTCCAGGCCACACCTCGCTTAGACTGCCGGGACCTGTCGCCTGCCTCTAGAGTCCCACAACCCTGCCATGCCTGGTAGGACTCTTTCTTCAGCTTGACGCATCCCTTACTTCTGGTGGACACTACCGGGTCTTTGTTCATCTGCATGTCAATGTGTTTTTGTTTTGTTTGTTTATTTTTGGGGGGGGGGGTGATTTCTGTGTAGAAATGCAAGCTACAAACACAAAGACAAATTTCACACATTTATGACAATAATATTTGAAATACCTTTAACCTTTTCAGACCTGAGTCCGCGTATTTGGACATCACATTTTGGGTTCTGTTGCCACATTCTGCATAACTGGAGCCCTGTGACTGTGTGTGTAGAAGCTTAACTCCAGGACAAATCCTGGTAAGCAACACACTTATGTACTAACATATCTGCACAACCTTCACCCCTTCACCCCCCCCCCCCCCACACCATCCAATCTTTTTCTCAGATCCCACCTGCAGAATTCAGCAACTATCCCTACCCAGAATTCCCACCAGTTAAACATTATGTTTATCTGGAAGCAAAGTTCCCCAACCAGCAGGTGTTGGAGAAAGTCGTCCTGGTGTCCTTCCAGTCTGGGTTCATTTTCATTCAGACCGACAACACCCTGTACACCCCCAAAAGCAGAGGTAATCCCTGTTCCCCCTGAAATAACAAATGTATGGCCTCCATGTTCTCAATCAGCTCACTGTCAAAGTTGTAGTGTCCTCCCTGAACTGAGAGACTGTGAGATCAGAACCACAGTTGGATCACAGCTAGATCACAAATATGACTAAGCGTCTTTCTCTCTAGCTTTAACTATGCTGCATTTACAGGGTTAAACCCCTAAAAATCCAAGTGCACATGCTCAGGTCTATGGCAACTTGGGGTGGTTGGGGTCAAGAGGTAAAGTAGTCGTCCTCTGATTGGAAGATCCCCGCTCGTGTGTTCAAGTGTCCTTGTGCGTGACACTGAACCCCATAACCTTCCTGGGGGTTGTAGGTTGGCGTCTAAGAAGGTAGTAAAGCGCTGTAGAAGTGTACGCCATTTACCACTGAAGAATGTGACTTTAAAATAGGCAACAATTCATTCTATGGGTGAGGGTCTAGCTGACATGCAAATGCACCAAAATACGCAACCCAAATGTCCCACACATGCATGAAAACAGCACATGCAACAGGAGAGTAAGGCTTGTGTGTGTGTCAGTGTACTACAGGCTGTTTGGCGTGACGCCCCGCATGGAGCCGTTGGACAGCAGCAGCAACGCCCGGACTGACAACACTGTCTCCATCCAGATTGTGGTACATTTTTGGACTGTTCCGTGTTTTTAGAAAGAAGAATAAGTGAAACAGCAACTGTTGACTAATGTCTGATTCCAGACCCCTGAGGGAATCACTTTTGCAAAAAATCTCATCTCCCTGCTAGCAGGAATCTAGAGTGATGATTACAAGCTGGATGAGTTTGTCAGGTAAGTCCTTCATCCATGTGCTGCCCCAAAAAAACCTATAGATGTGAGCCTCTACAGGCCGATGCTGCTCAGCAGACAAATAGACATATTTTACAAAAGAATAGTGGATAGAAAAGATAAAAAGTAAAAACAGTTTTCAAAATAATCAACAAATAGTAAACAGATGTAAGACAATTTCAATCTAAAGGCTCACTGGAGTTTAAAAATGCTCTTCAGTGTACGGATAAACAGCATCTTGGACTGGTTCCTTTCCAGCTGCTCCGTTTACCAAAGCTACGCCTTCTGCAGCTTTACATGCTGCATTATTTCCTACCATAGCTCTTTCAGACTGCATTTATTGTTCTGTCTCCTGCAGCTTTGCCTGATGGAGTTCTGTCATACTTTAGCTCCTCTTCCTCCAGCTGTTTGCTGAAGTTCCATCAGCTGCATGTCTCTTTTCCAGTAGTCTTGCAACACTTTTGCCTGCTGCAGTCATGTTTGTTTGAGGACAAACTTTCCAGATTTGATCTTCCTGAACTTTCTTGTGTGTTTGTGTAGTCCTGGACTTTGGAAAATTTTTGCCAGTTTCATGAACGACCCGGAGAAGCGATTCTCAGCAAACTTTGAGGTCAAGGACACTGGTAAAATTGTTTTACATTATAAGTAAACTGGCTTTATTTTCTTAAAATGATTAAAAACAACATCTGCTAAAACTTTTTGAAAGTGTCCTCCAGCTTTGAGGTGAAGCTCTCCTCTCGGTCTCCATTCTTCCATGTGGACGGCCAATCTTTGGAAATTCACATCAAAGCCACGTGGGTGAATTTGTCTTTAGGAATTTGTTCTGTAGGTTTCCATGATAAACTATGTTTCGTATGCAGGTGTGCGTTTGGACAGGTAGTGAATGGCATGGCCTACGTGGTGTTTGGGGTCATGGATAACGGTCAGCAGAAAAGCCTCAATCACTCTCTCTCTCGAGTGCCGGTGAGAACAGAGCTTACCATTTTTCCAGCGCCGTCATTGGGATCATCCTGCAAAGCTTCATATAGTGAGAGCAGCATGTCTTTCTCTCCTTAGATAGAACACGGAACAGGAAAAGCAGAGCTGAAGAGGGATCACATCACAAAGGCTTTTCATGACATTCGCCAGCTTGTGGGCATGTCCATCTTTGTTTCTGTTAGCGTGCTGACAGTTGGTGGTAAGAGGGACGCTACAGCCTCGTGTCAGTCGTGGCGATTCAAAGTACATTTTGAAACTCTTCAGTGCACACACACGTTTGTGTTCTTCTGCAGGAAGTGAGATGGTGGAGGCGGAGCTCAAGGACATCCACATTGTCACATCGCCCTATTCCATCACTTTTAGAAGAACTCCAAAATATTTCAAACCAGGAATGGTCTTTGACGTGACAGTAAAGTACCAAGCTACATTTGCACTGTTTGACTCTAAACTTTTCTAAGCTGAGTCCTTTGAAGGACTGCCACTAAAATAGCAGAGCACAGCTGACCTCACATAAAGATTTTAATTGTCTGTTTCTGATCGGCAGGTGGAGGTTTTAAATCCTGACAGAAGTCCAGCACAGAACATCCCAGTAGTTGTGAATCCTGGAGCTATCAGGGCCATCACTGTTAATGGGATGGTGAGGCTACCCATCAATGCACCATCTGGGGACCAAAACCTGCAAATCTCTGTGAGTCTTAACCTCTGCAAAAAAACAAGTAATTTGTAAATTCAGTAGAAAAAAAATCAGGATTTTTTTTTAGATATTTGCAGAGAAAACCTGAAATATTGCAGTTATATGTTTAATGATTTCACCTTTTTCTGTAATAAGACATTTTTCTTGGATAGAGTTCTCCGTCAGATGTTTCTCTGGACACTGGGCAACATCTGTCAATTTATTCAAATATCTATTAATTTGGCTTTTTAAGAACATGTTTGCTGCATTTTTGATCATTTAAGTCATTTTAAAAGCTACAACTTACAAAATACATATATGTGGTTGTTGTGCAGCAGTCGAAAAAGATGTCTCTTAACTAACGATTAAACTAGGGGAGCTGTCATGGGACATCCAACACAAATGGGGTGATTGGGCAGACTAGTAAAAACTAAAGTTTTGCATTAATATTTTTGTTTAGTGTATTTTAGTCTGGGTCACACAGGCACAGGCGCAGTTTGTAGGTTTATTATAGAGAATTAAAAATGTAACTCACGACTCTACAAGTAAAACAACCATTAAATAGCCATAAAAATTGTGGGGCTTAACCCGCCTGAAGATGCGTGACCAAGTTAACAGGTGTGGAGGGAAACCTGAAACAAAGAAACACCCCACTCACCACGCCAGACTCAGACCGTGAAGGGGGGGGTCCACATCATCAGGATGACCCCTCCTTCTCCAACCTAGTTCTGGTGAGGCGCTGGACACACGTCATAATAAAAATATTAAAAGACAGAGTGCCACCTCCACAAGAGTCCTGGGTGGGATGCCAGCTAAGACCCGACTGTCCAAACAAGGGGCAAACGCACAAACTGACAACACCTGATCAGCCTGTGAACCTGGTTTACCCTGCTCTAACAACATGTAAAACACGACTACACCGTAAGTGTTTTGGACAGTAAGCTCTATTTTTACACGTTCTGTTTATAATCTTATGGACCAAATTTTTTAGGTACTGCCAGCAGGTTGGAGGGGGGATTTGGGGGGATTTTTGCTGGAGTTGTTCATACAAATTATTGGAAGAGAGGTGGGTGAGGAGGTGAGAGGCAACAGTTTTTTCAAGGATTTTTGCAATGAGTGGAACATTAGAAATTGGGCGGTAGTTATTGAGATTGGTAGGATCTGAACCTGTTTTATTCAGTATGGGGGTGACAGCTGCTGATTTGAGAGCAGGAGGAACAGTTCCAGTCTTAAGGGAGGCGTGAATGATGAGAAATGAGATGAGATAAAGAGGGGAGACTGGCCTTGACCATAGCAGTGGGAATTGGGTCAATTTGGCAGGAGGATGTTTTGGATTTTTTAATGAGTTCAGTGATTTGCTCAACTGATGGTGGATGAAATGATGAGACTAACCAATGGGGGGCGCTGGTGCCGTTAGATTTTGACTTGGATTGGATTGAAGTTGTTGGTGAATGTCATGGATTTTTGAAGAGAAGTAAGAGGCTACGGCGTCACAGAAATCAGAGGAGTACAAATGAGGAGGCAGTGAATTCTGGCAGGTTGTTGTGTGTGAGAGGATGGAAAAAAGGGCCTTTAGTTGCCTTTAGCGGAATTTATCAAACCGGAGAAATATTCTGATTTGGTCTTGGAGATGGAGTCTTTGTATTGGATGATATGGTTATAATACATGTCTTTATGAATAGTTAGCCCAGTTTTCTTGTAAAGTTCTTCTAGTTGACGACCTTTAGCTTTGAGTTGTCTGAGGATTGGAGTAAACCAGGGTGCAGAAACATTGAATCAAAAAGAACTTGTTTTGTTTGGGGCGAGAATGTCCAGAAAATTATGGAGGTTCTAATTGTAGTGGGAGATCAGTTCCTCAGGTAGAGAAGCACTATCAGGACTGGGCAGGCTATGGATGAGTGAGGATAAATTGTCCAGATTAATGTCCCGTAATTTTACGGAAGCTTATGGTGAGTGGAAGATGGGATTTATAAGAACAGAGAGGTTGACATGAAAAGATAACAGCACATGATCAGAATACGGGAGGGGGTCATATTAAGGCAGGAAACAGTCTTTGGTGAGGGAGTTGGTGTCATTGTCCATATGAAAATTAAAATCCCCTAAAATTATAACACTGGGTGGAAGAGTGGAAAGGTGAGTTAAAAGAGCAGAAAAGTCAGCAATAACATTTTTGACTGATTCTGGGAGTCTGTAGAATGCAGCAACAATAGTTGGAACAGGGCCAAAGAGTTGACATACACTTGCATCAAAAGTCTCATAAAAAGGGATAGTCACAGGCGTTATCCTCCAACACTCGCAATAGATCATGGCAAGCCTCCCTCCGCGGCAAGGATGCAAAGTGGTTGCGCGATGTAAACTAACCCCGGAGGGGTGGCATCATTCAGTGAGGTGAAGTCATTTGGCTGCTGCCATGTCTCTGTTAGGCACTTAAAATCCAACTTGTAGTCGGGTAGGAGATCTTGGATGAGATGACCCTTGCTCGTGAGAGAGCGGATGTTCAGAAGACCAAAGTTGGTGGAGAGTTTGGCAGCCGCATTGTTGGCTGACCGAGGTAGACGGGCCAGGAAGTTGTGATTAGCGCAACGACTAAAGTTTCTCGGCGGACGGCGACTGGCGGACCAAAATGACTTGATGGAGTTGAAGTTGGAGTTCTTTTCATGGATGATTCGATGCGAGCCGCGGTCAATGTATCTCCGACGGGGCTGGTATAGGATGTCTGGGTGCTGGAGCAGCGCTGGTGGTGGTGCACTGGTGGGGAATCGAGTGGAGAAGAGTGAAGCTTGGCAAAGTCAGCGACAGAGTACTGGAGCAGGGCTTTCAGTGGATGCTTGAAAAAAGAGAGGATGATCCAGGCGACTCGAATCCAAACACAGTTGATCCACTTTGTAGCAGCTTTGGGAGTAAGCAGCAGGTAAGCTAGCTCACACAAACTGAGTATATGGTGATCAGAGCTCAAACGTTAACGTACAATGATCCAGGTGACAAACTGCAGATAATTGCGAGAAGGTGATAAGTGAGGAAAATGCACATTAACAGCAAAAGACATAGTCCACATGCGTAAGTAGAGCCTTAAAAGTGGCATAAATAGAGTCCAGGGAGCAGTGGCAGCCAAAACATGCCAGCTTTCACTCCAACGGGAAGTCCCAGTTGAACTAACTTTTTGTTTTCACAGGCAAAAACTGATGACCCACAGATTTGACCTGATAGACAAGCATCAGCTTCTATGGTTGCAAAGCCATACTCAACCAACAGTAAAAGTTACATTTCTATTGGTAAATAAAATCCAGGATCACTAAGCATGTGCTATAAATTAAACAGTTTCTGGTTTGGTACATGGCTTATACTAGTCTCACTAACTTTCAGGTGTGGACACAGCTGAGGTGAAGTTAGGAGACAACTTGAAGGTCAACATTATCCTCAACAAGCAGACTAGTCAAGACATCACTTACCTGGTAAAACTTTTGACTCCTGGGGACCACATGTCATAAATATGTTCCCCTGACTACATGTTTACTGAATACTGTGACTTTGTCCCCCCAGATTGCCAGCAGGGGACAACTTGTTAAATTTGGACGTAAAAAAACCAGAGGTCAAACACTGATTGCGTTCTTAGTTCCCATTTCCCAGGAGTTGCTTCCATCTTTCCGTATCATTGCCTTCTATCATACTGATGAGAACGAAGTGGTGTCCGACTCTGTGTGGGTGGATGTAAAAGACTCTTGCATGGGCTCGGTGAGATGCTTTGATGCAACTGTTCATTCTACCTGATGAATGCCAACATGACACTTTCTGCCTATCATATTTTCTTTATACCTTCATGGACTTGTGTGAAACGGACTGCAGTTAAGACTGGAGCCGGTGAGACCAGCCAACTCCTTTGAGCCCCACCAGTCATTTAGTATGAGGGTGACCGGAGATCCGGGCAGCGTCGTGGGTCTGGTAGCTGTGGACAGAGATACCTATGTCCAAAGCAACAAGCACCGCCTCACGCAAAAAAAAAGTACGCCTCTTGTTGATCTCTTGTCAGAGGATTGACAAGACAATGATCCCACTCCATCATCAGATTTTCTGGCGTCTTCGCAGGGTATAACCTTTAGCTGTCCACATTTTTCCACATCAGGTGTGGGACAAAGTGGAGAAGTATGACACAAGCTGCTCACCTGGAGGAGGAAAAGATGGCTTGAGTGTGTTCTTTGATGCTGGACTATTATTTGAATCGAGTCAAGTATCAGGGACAGACAGACATGGTGAGTACATTTCCACTGAGTCAGTAGTTTCATGGACTCCTGTAACAACTTCAGTGTTTGACCAGATGCCGGAGGCGCTGAGGCATGTTCATTGTTCTTGAGAATAAAACATTTAATAAAAACACATTGTTTCAAGGAGTCACAGAGTAGGTAGAAACCCAACACAGTGGAAGACTTTATCCAACAGGGTTAAAAGATGGTATGCTGCAAATCATCTCTGACGGTTTGACTGAACAGACGTGAAACCAGAAAGCCTCATCAGTGCAGTGTGTTCTAAGAAGGGCCAGAGGTGGAATGTGTAGGAAGAGCTTTCAGAAGCTTTAAGTCCAACTATATTTTTATGTATTGTAAAATCGTTTTTAGTGGTCTTTTAATTAAGATTATGCAGTTTTTATTTTTCTGAAGATTCCTGCTATTTCATGTCCACTACACGTGTCTACCACAGATGAGGACTTTTCAAGTTCATTCACATCTGTCTGTTTGTGTTCTGATCTTTTTCAGAGCAAAATTGTTCTGTACCGTTCAGGAGGAGACGATCCTCAACTACCACAGACATTTTAGGTGAGAAACAATCTCCTAAAACCTCAAGAAAGTCCATTTGAATCAATCTTAGTTCTTGGTGGTGGAGAAACAAAAGACACTATCCTCATTTTTTAGATGGAGCAAACTCCACAGTCTCTGCTTTTGCATTCCAGATGAAAATGATGACAGCTACATGGACAGCAGCGACATAATATCTCGCAGTATTTTTCCCAAAAGCTTTTTGTGGACAGAATTCATTCTTCCAGCTTGCCCTGCAGAGTCACCCAGCTGGTAAGTAAAACCCCCGACCACCACTAACACATTACTCTACTTTTGTAGCAATTTCAGAATGTGTCTTTCAGAATGGAGGAAAAGGATGTGTGCAGTGCAGCTTCTAAACGTGGGAAATATCTACAAGAGGTCAGAGTTGAGCCCATGACCACGCGATCAGTGCCGTTCATCATCATTCCCATGAAGGAGGGCCTTGTTACATTGGAGGTGAAAGCGACTGTCAAAGACGGGTACCTGAGTGACGGAGTGAGGAAGGACATGTGGGTGTTTGTAAGTCCAACACATTAACTTTCTCAGTGCCGTTAGGATGCAGCTTTGTTATCCACACAGGTGTTAGCGAGGCGACATTTTGTCAACTCATGTCACTTAATCACATTATTAGTAAACTCACCGCCTAATTAGATATGGTTGGGTGGTGAGCTAACGCTGTTCTGACTGTACATAATTAGAAAAACTATTATCTGCCCAGTAGTGCTAAATATTCAATTCATGTCAGTTATATTTATATGGCTTAATATTACAACAAAAGTTATCTTAATGGGCTTTGTAATAAACATTATAATATCTCTGTCACAACTGAGCACCTCAACAATCCACAGAAATTTTGGAAGGTGATCAAATATTTCTCTGTGAACAAAAGCTCACATGCTCTTTGATACTTTTTTTGAAAAACCCAGTCCGAGTTTATGACCGAGCTGAGGTTTAAAAACTGTTTCAATCATCACTTGATATCATCTGGCCCTTTCTTTGATTCCGAAGGAGCTACATCAGTGCCTCCAGTATAAAATCTTTTGTGTTTTCAGATGAAACCTTTACATAATAATAATAATAATACATTTTATTTATAATGCACCTTTCATTCAATGAAACTTCAAAGTGCTACAACAAGATGTGAAAATAAAACTCAATAAATATTCGCACATTATGATACAAAGGTAACTTAAAACTATAAAAGTAGCACTTAACAAGCATAAAAATAAAAACCATGAGCAATCATATGCTTTTTTCAAAAAAAGGAAATGTCTTCAAAAAGGCGTTAAATGAGTCATTTTACTGTGAATCAAGTTCACAAAGCTCTGAGGACTCTGAATAAAAAAAAACTCCCAGGCCCAATCTGATAGAGCCTTTCTTTTTAAAAATGGCTGTTGATTTTATTGCTCTGCGTCTTGCAATTCTTTTTAATCTGTCAATTGAACATCAAAAATGAACCAACTCCAGGCAAATCTCCAATTTGTGTGTCTGGTAAAAAAATCTTGAATCTCTTGTATGCGATCAACTTAAAGAGTTTTTAAACTCAAACGAGCGTCTCTCAACATTGCAGTCAGGTTTCAGGAAAAAGCACTGTACCGTTACTGCTGCTACAAAAGTGTCATGGTTTGGGTTTCTTTGTATTGGTTTTTGCTTTCTATCTTGTTCTGTCATGTTTGGGTTCCGTTTCCTGTTTTATTTTGAAAGGTTTCCTGTTCTGTCATGTTCTTGAGTTTTACTTCCTTGGTCCCAATCTGCCCTGATCATGTTCACCTGTGTCTTGTCAGTCATGTCTGTATATAAGTCTTGGCTCTCACTGTCAGAAAAAGGGTACGTTTGTGAACACTTAGGGTACAAATGGTGAATTTGTACCCTCAGTGAGTCATCGTTACACCTTCGGGTACTCATATGTACCATTTAAGGATAAACAAGGTAAAAATATGTTTCCAACCGTCAGAGGGCCCATGTTTGGACCATTTATTCCACAAAGGTACAATGACTTGTGTGACAAAAGTAGTAATTCAAAGTGTATGAAATGTCACCCAAAATCATTTAATGAGTTGTTGGTTATTTAGAAAAGATGCACAAAATAACCAAATATATTTAAGAGACCACACATCTTTTAGGACTAGTTCTGAACAGTACACAAGCACATTATATTTTATTGATTGTGCAGAGCATCAAGATAATAACTTTTAAACATGTATTAGTGTGAGCCTGTTTTTTTTTAATGTATATAAGAGCTGTTTAAGTTTTGCTTTTAATTTAGAGCAAAAGCACAATGTAGACAAAATTGACGTTTTTAACCTTATATGGTGTACTTTAACTTGGCCTAAGTTCAAATTAAATAAATACATTTCTATTCTTTGAGCTGCTAATTTAAACTAATCTGCTAAAATAAGCTGCTAATTTCTTCTAATCATACATTCTCATAAAAAAAGTAATTTTTTCTTATTACTACGTTACATTTAGTGTACATATCAGTACCTTTTAGCTTTTGTACCTACACAGGCAAAATGAGTGTACTTTTTTCGGAGTTACCATCATTTTGTTCTAATTTAGTAATTTTTACTCGTTTTAGACTAAAATCATTTCGATTGGCTGCTAAAGACGGTGTAAAAACGTAGAGGAAATATGTTGGAGTAAACCAGCAAGACCACGCCCACTCGACCTTTTTAAGTTTCGTTTCTTCCGCCATTTTGTTATCCCGCAGTGGACGGTGGAAGACAGAGTCTGTGATCGAGGTAAGTCGGCTAATTGCTCAAAAATAAGTTGGAAGCCTGTTTTAAGCAGGTTCGGTTGTTTTATCTGCAAGGAATAACTTTTATCTAGGGTAATGCTGCTATTCCACCGGTGTAAGGAGAGCGGGAGTGTGCTAACGGTTAGCCTCAGCCGTTTGAAGTTCAGCTAAATGCAGCCATTAAATAAGTTAAGCTGTTTTTTATTGGTGCTGTACCGCGCTCCGTTAAATACATACAAATATATATACATTTTTTCACTAGATAATTCTGTCGCCGTTTTACCGATGTACGCTGGCGTTGACACACCAGACCAGGGGTCACCAACCCTGTGCCCGCGGGCGCCAGTGCGCACGCGAGCACCCCTTGTGGCGCCCGCAGGGAATGCACCCAAAAAAAAATCTTTTTTTTTTTTTTTTTATTGAAGCAAATATTCAACAAACAACCACCGCATGTCTGTCAATGACAACAATATCAATTCTGAGATAAAGGTAGACAAAGAAAACCCAAATATGTAAACAAATATAACTTAAAAAATAATCACTAAAAGTAAGGGTCTATTACAAAAGTTTAAATAGATCAAATAAATTACACAATTTCTGGACATTCTTATGATTCATGTAATGTAAAGATTTTGAGAATAGGTTGAGGTGGTTGAGTAATCCATTAATGTGAGGATTAATATTCCTGTCTGTTTTTATTTACATTTATGTTTAAAAAGTTAAAATTAAGTTAAAGTTTTAAAGGTTTAAAAGTTTAGCTTTAGTGTGTTCAATAAATATTTATCTTGTTCGGCTGCAACCTAAAGTCTGTTTTGAAATTAGGCTCCCTCTGCAACTGAGTTTGACCCCCCCCTGTAATACGAGTCTAGAAACTTCATGCATGTTTTTGTGTGTAAAATGAGCAAATAAAAATAGGGCACACAAAAGGAAGTCCTCAAATTGTGTTGTTTTTTTTTTGGGGGGGGGGGGGGGGGGGGGGCTAGGAGGTTTTTAGTGGCGCCCTTCATACCACTTGGTGCCCATGAAATAGCCCTCGGTCTCAAAAAGGTTGGTGAACCCTGCACCAGACTGACCAGTGTTGCCAACCCCCCCCCCCCCCCTTTTCTTTCTTTCTTTCTTTTTTTAGGAAGCAAGTCAGCTACTTTTGTACGGAGCCCGTGTCCTGACATTAAGATATAAAAATATATCTTGTTCCCACAGGTTATTATGTCGTTCGCACGAAATACTATTCCGTTCCCACAAGATACTATTCCGTTTCCACAAGATACTATTGCGTTCCCTCAAAATACTATTCCCTCGAAATGATTAACTCGTGCGAACGCAATAATTATGTCATGACATGAAAAACAAAAATGATCACTTTATTACTGTCTCAATGAATATAAGAAAAATAGCAAAAGATTTATGATAACTAGGCTGCTTTGTCATATGATGGCTCCTGCTAGGCTACTACTAGCTCCGCCGCAGAGCTCTCTGATGTATGCCGGCATTTGGGCAACTGGCTGGTCTGTTGTCAGACAGCTGATATTGTAGTTTAGGGTCGAATAGGAATAATAATATTCAGGACTTGTCTTTTATTAACTTTAGCAGTCTGTCGCTTTACATTCGAAGGCTATAAGGATACATGCTAACTGACTAGCCGATCATTGATCCTGTTATTAATTTACGTCATAGATTTACAGCAGATACCTTCACATTTCTGTCTGTGTGTGTCTCATTACATTGCATTGAAGACACGGAGGGTGTTTAGAGAACAGATTTATTTATTTAAAAAATCACAGAAGCATCCATCGTATTCACGTTCATTCACATGATGATGATCTGGTACGCCCTCAGTCATCTTGCTGCAAAGGCCGCTTCCTGCCGCTACTTCCGTGTCTCTGTGAGCATTCAATAGGGGTCAAAATGCACTTCAACTGTCCACAAAGCCAATGCTGTTTCTATGCACCATCTAGCTAACCAGCGGTTAAGTGACGAAAAGCGGCTGTACATTTCATCGCTAAAAGTTCGGCAGGGAAGTAGAGAAAATTAGTGTCTGACAGTGACTTCGTAAGTTTGCACATGATTCTACGTTCAAATTGAGAACATGACACGACTCGACCGAACCTGAACTTGCTCTAGGCTAACATCCTGAGGTTGTCTTCAATGTCAGCAACTCTGGCCCTTGACTGTAGCCGCTGTGAGCTCTAGGGTCTAACTAGACAAGAGCCAATGACCAGAGTTGACGGTTCTGTGGGTGTGTCGCTGAACCTATTATGAACAAAATAAGATTTTAATAAATGATCATTTTTCTAATCCGTTTTGTCCCTTTCGGGGTCACGGGGCTGCCGGAGCCTACCACTTGATGGATGGATGGATGGATGGATGGATGGATGGATGGATGGATGGATGGATGGATGGATGGATGTTGTGACACAAACCAAGTTTGACAAGAATCTGAAGCATTTTCAAAAGCATCAGCACTGACACTAACAGCCAAATCTGCTTCAAAAAAGACTGTATCTGCTATTCTTACAGACCCTCAATGATTATTCACATGTTTAATGATTGATCCAAACGTTTTTCCCCAGCCTCCAAGAGTTGTGCTAAAGTCTTTTCAAACGGTGACTGTAAATCCGTCTGATAAGGGGGAAAGTGAGTGTTTTCTATCAACTTTACTTGAAATTAGTAACACCTGAAATAGTCAAAGGCTCAGTGAACCCCAGCAATCTCTGACTGCATTAACCTGTTTCTTCGTAGGTGGTGTACAAGAGGTAGTATTGAACAGCAACATTTCTGGAAGCAATTTGGTTCCAAACTCACCTTCAAGCACTTATCTCTTTGTGTCAGGTCAGCTCCTCCCTTTCAGACTCAGAGTTTTACTGCTGTTCCTGTTTGATCTCTGCATTGTTGACTGGGCTTTGTCTTTGTGTTATTAGCCAAATTCCCAAAGGAGAACATCACCATTGAGATACCCATGACTTTCCTGAATCCATGGACTCACCCTCCCCATGAGTCTGCTGAAATGGTCATGATCCACATGACACTGCCCGTCATCGGAACTAGATATTTGGACAAAACCAACCAATGGGGAGGAGTTGGCCCTCAGAAACGGGTTACGGCTCTCCAAAATATCAAAACTGGTATGATGACATTGAAGGTCTTAGACGTTCATGTAATTCAGAGCTGAAGTGTAATCTCCACTTTTACTTCTGGTTCAGGCTACAACAATGTGCTTGTACACCTTAAAAACGATGGCTCTTTTACTGCATCCAACAATGCTGGCAGCACCTGGTGAGGTCCATCCATCCATCCAACAATTCAATTCAATTCCATTTTATTTGTATAGCCCAAATTCTCAACAACAGTCGTCTCAATGGGCTTTGTATAGGTAATTGAAGAAGTAAAACCTAAAATCAAAAGGATCATAAATACATAGAATTCAATAGGAAAATAGTAAATTGAACTAACAAACTGCCCTTAGACCCCCCTTCTCTGTAAGGAAAAACTCCTAAAAAAACGGATTCCAGAAAATAGAAGAAACCTCAGGGGTGCCCACATGAAGGAGGGATCCTCCCCCAGGACGGACAGGCGATTTACCAGAACTGTTAGAGAAGAATTAACTTATCTAAATCTACAACTACATATATAAAGTCCAGCAGACGAGCTTCATCCAGATGGAGTTGGGGGGACAGTCGGGGGTGCGAGTCGAGCCGTAGACAGGATCCACATCCAGGTGTAGGAGCAGGAGCAGAGACGAGGTACTCGGTCAGGAACAGGAGCACGGATGAAACAACTGGAATCTGGAAGCACTCCCACTCCCCAGGAGGGGAAAGGGGGAAAGAGGGACAATACATGAATCACTGCACCAAAGAGAGGCATGGAGAACTAAATGATAAATGATGATCAAGAATAGAGAAGAGAAGGAAAGAAGTAGATGAGAATAGAGGACAGAACCCCAGTGCACCATAGTTACCCCAGCTTCAACTTCTAGCAGCTACTAACAACAAATAGTTATTGTTAAGTTTAATTTAAACACATTAACATTAAGTTAAATAATCTAAGTAGTCTGACAATAATCCTGTCCACAGAGGAATGTTTTCAGTCTAACTTTGAATGTAGAAACTGAGTCGGCCTCTCTTACATGAGCTGGGAGTTTATTCCATAAGACAGGGGCTTGGTGGCTAAACGCTCTACCTCCAACCGTACTTTGACTAATTCTAGGAACCACAAGCAGTCCTGCATTTAGTGAGTGAAGTGTTCTGATTGGATGGTAAGGGACTATGAGGTCCTTAATATAGGACGGGGCCATTCCATGTAAGGCCTTATAGGTTAACAGGAGGATCTTGAACTTGATTCTGGAATCAACTGGGAGCCAATGGAGCGAAACCAACACAGGAGTGATGTGATCTCTTCTGCTAGTTCCTGCTAACAATCTAACTGCTGCGTTCTGAACAAGCTGGAGACTTCTTAAGGAACTCTTAGGACACGCTGCTAACAAGGAGTTACAGTAATCCAGTCTAGACGTAACAAATGCATGGATGAGTTTTTCAGCATCACTCTTAGAAAGATTTCTGAAGTATACGGCATTTACCAGTGTTTTTCAACCTTTTTTGAGCCACGGCACACTTAAACCTTGACAAAAATCCCGTGGCACACCAGCATCCAAAAATAAAAATAAAAAGGAGAAACTCATATGCAATCTCACATGTTTGTGATAATTGAGACAAAAAAAGCTGGAAGCTGCAGCTGTTTTTTCTAAAAGATGTAATAAAAGTTAAGTTAGAAGATTTAAAAACTGTTTGATTTGTGTTCGTTGTTGTTTCAAGACGTTAAGGGGAGAGACTCATTGTGCGCCAAGGCGCTGTCACTTTAACCAAATGCATCATGGGAGATGTAGTGCAAAAATCCGCAGAACGCAGAAAGACAAGCGGCGTCTCTGAGCTTCATTGTTTTGTTCACTTGCTCCACAGTCTGACACCGGATTCTGTGGAAAGCTACACCACTAAAGACGAGCTTTAGCTGGTATTTTTGTTGGAACTGAGAGACTTTATGAGCAGAATCTGAACAAGGAAGTGAAGACTTTAACCACTTCTGATTGGCCAGACTGATGACATAAGCGACTCGTCGCATTTCGGGCAGACACTCGGCAGAATTGCAGGTTACTCCCCTAGGGCGGGTCTGTTAATTAACCCACCTGCTTAGCGTCCTATTTAAGTCAGGTGTACAATTGTTCATTCTCTCTTACCTTCAGCGCTCATTCTTCGCCGGTCTCCGAGCCCGCGGGTCTCCTTCTCTTTCGGCGTCTTGCCATGTTCCCCCGTCCTTGGGAAGGATGATCCCCATCTTTCTGATGTGGGGTTTTGGTTTCGCCGCGTCTGCTCTCCTTAATTTCTCCTCCGCTCCGCGGGCGGCTGCCGATCCGCGGGCGGCTGACGGCGCACAGCGCGTTCGTTTCGCCGCGGTCGCGTGCATCTGCAGGGGGTGTGCTTTCCGCAATGTTCGGGATGTCCGTGCCCCCCGATCAGGAGTAGTCGGGTCTTCTCGTCTGCCGTGGTCACCCCAATTATCCACGGTGAGCGTCGTGCGGTACTTTTCCCATGTAGTTTTCTATGGCTGCGTCTCACTTCCTGTTTACTTCGGTGACGTCACGCCCCTAAGGACCCTGGGAATTGTAGTTTTTTCCGGGTCCTTTATGATGCACTTCTGATTCTTTTTCTGCTGCGTAGTTCTGCGTCGTCCGGTTGTTTTATTTTATTTTTTTTTCAGGGGTTGTGGGGTCCTTTCTGTGGTTGTGAAGGCTGGCAGTCCTCGTTTGGACAGGTTTCTCATGCTGGCTGAATTTATCGTGGCTTTTAGCATTTATTTTCTATTGCTGTTTTGTTCTTTGGGAGCTGTGTGTAAATCTTGATTGTCTTTAATTTGATGCTGGCTTTATTATTATGGCGGTTCTTCTGTTTGTTTTCTTCGTTGTTGTAGCTGCTGGTTAGTTGGAATGTGAATCAGTGTCTCTTGGACCCGTCTCTGCGCTATGGACATTTTCCCTTATGATTGGTCTCTCTTATGCAGCGTCTATGGCTCATTTTATTCACTCAGCGATCCTCATTCATTGCCCCGCACGTTCTGCTCCGCCTGTTTTTTCCCTGCTCTGTGTACCCCAGTGGGTCCTGCCCTGTCCTCAGGGACTTGCGTCGGCCGCATTAGTGAGTGTGTCGGTCTCGTCGCGGCCTTGTTTTCTCGGCTGGGGGTAGTTCGATCCTGGGCCGCGTGTTCCTGTTCTGGATTTTCGTGTTTTGCGTTTGATCTTTCCCTCTCTATGCCTGGAGTGGTTTTGTGATGAATGTTGTGTCTTCAGGCTTCCTCCACTTGTTCTCCTGTGTCTGCGCCTTCTGGTTTGGGGGAAAAGGATTTAAGAAGAGTGGTTTGTGTTTGACCGGCCGCCAGAATCTACAGCTCTGATGGTTCTTAAGGGGTTGTCCGGTTATTTCATCCTTGGAGATTATATTAAGGCTGTTTCAATATTGAATGATAGTATTGTGTCATCGGTTGACTTGGTTAATTAACACTTTGAGCAACTTCTACCCTGACCATAGGAAATATATCACTTGCGCTCTCAAGCTTAGTTCAAGAGTTAAATCTTGTGTCCACAAGTCAGTCTTCGGTCTGACTTTTCTAAGCAGATGGCACTCTGCTAGATGCATCCCCATTTGGAGGCTTGTTATACTCCGCCTCTGAATGCTTAAGGTTCAGTCTAGCAAAAATAATATCAAAACCATGATCCCTCATGGCTCTCAAGTTCTCTTTTGCAGTATCCAGTCGCCCTTGGCTAAATAAAAAATTTGAGAACCATTAATATCATATACAAGGCATCAAATCCAGCCGAGCTGTAATCCTCTGCTACGTGGGATGTTGACCTTCCTCATCTACAAATCTCCTTGGCTACTCTTCCCATCTACTACTCCTACTCCTCGATGGCCTCCTGAAGGTGCGTCCCTCTGAAACTGTCAAAGGTTACTTTTATCATTGGAATATATAAAACAAAAAATTGGTGTTAAGATTCCGTGCAGGTCATATATTTCACTATTATTTCACTGTTGGAATTTGTAATTATGGTGGTTTCTAGGGTGCGATAAATCCACAATGGGTCTTTACCTTAACTATCTACTAAATTTCACTTTCTCAGATTTGTTTTTAAAAGCACTGTTATTTAATTTATCTCAATCATTTTGAAACTGATCAGTTTCTGGGTTATTTATATATTCTTGTCAAGACTAATACTGCTTTGTTTTTTATCTATGCATCGCATCCTGAGCCTGCGAACCCTCACGCCCCGATCAGCTTCTCCGTTTCCAGGAAATGATGTCACCCATGCATTCCCTGATCTGGTGCTGCAACGATGACTGCTCAACGTACCTATTGCTGCACTGAAAGTGAAGGGGTGGTGGACCTCCTCTGCGTTCCAAGGACACTTCTGGCTTGAATCAATCTATGTCAGCTGCAGAATGAGTGTGAAATTCTTGGATTATAAATGTTGAAAGAAAATTATTTGTCAGGTGGAAGCCTCAAAATTTAGGTTGCTCTAAGTTGTATCAATTCAATCATTTTAATTGGTATGCCAAATGGGAGAAAACTTTGTGGCCGTTAAGCTCGTTGTGGTATTGTCGTTGGAGTTCGTAATAATGGCAGTTATTAAGCCTGCGTTAGTAGCATGCATGATGTGTATATAATGGCGTCGAGCCCGTCATAGTGTGATGGCAGCTTAGAATAATGGATTTTACTAAGCTTGTGTGAATATTATGCCAGATGAAATGTTTATGGCCGTTAACCCCGTCATAGTATGTGATGGAAGCTTCAAATATGGGGTTATTTCATTCATGGCATAGGATGTCATCGGGAGCATTGTATTGGATGTAAGTTTGTGTCATCCTAGGGTCGTCCATGGCGGCTAGAATTATAGTTCCGCCAGCGTTTTGCGGACGTGGGCTTTACGTTCTAAGATCAGGTAGGAGTACTTCTTATGTCGGCTCCCATTTCATTTCTTTCCCTCTCTCTTTGAGGTAGTATGCTCCCCTGGTGAATGGGAGCGGCCCAACGGTCAATGGTGCCGGGGTAAACACATAGCAGATACACTAGATAGCATGTTCCCTTCGTAGAGTGGTTCTCGAACGGGAGCGGCCCAACGGTCAATGGTGCCGGGGTAAACACATAGCAGATACACTAGATAGCATGTTCCCTTCGTAGAGTGGTTCTCGAAGGGAGCGGCCAAACGGTCAATGGTGCCGGGTAAACACATAGCAGGTACACTAGATAGCATGTTCCCTTCGTAGAGTGGTTCTCGAACGGGAGCGGCCAAACGGTCAATGGTGCCGGGTAAACACATAGCAGATACACTAGATAGCATGTTCCCTTCGTAGAGTGGCTCTCGAAGGGAGCGACCCAAACGGTCAATGGTGCCGGGTAAACACATAGCAGATACACTAGATAGCATGTTCCCTTCGTAGAGTGGTTCTCGAAGGGAGCGGCCAAACGGTCAATGGTGCCGGGTAAACACATAGCAGATACACTAGATAGCATGTTCCCTTCGTAGAGTGGTTCTCGAAGGAAGCGGCCCAACGGTCAATGGTACCGGGTAAACACATAGCAGTCATACTGGTAAATGAAATGAAGTGAAGTGAAAATGGAATGCAGCCGAAAACACACCTCATCTTATTTACACACTGATTATACATTCACATTTTCTCTTCTGGATGATCTTGGCGTTGGGGGTTTTTGTTACCCTAAAGCGTAAGGAAAATAATTATCTTAAGAGAAGTCCTCCCTCAAGTAGAAGCCGCGAATGATGAGTATAAAATGCATGGTGTTTAAATTGAATCAGGTTGTGTAATCTTGTTGGCTCCCCTCCAGTCTTCTTTTTCTCTCTCTCTCTTCAGATAGTATGCTCCCCTGGTGAACGGGAGCGGCCCAACGGTCAATGGTGCCGGGTAAACACATAGCAGATACACTAGATAGCATGTTCCCTTCGTAGAGTGGTTCTCGAAGGGAGCGGCCAAACGGTCAATGGTGCCGGGTAAACACATAGCAGATACACTAGATAGCATGTTCCCTTCGTAGAGTGGTTCTCGAAGGGAGCGGCCAAACGGTCAATGGTGCCGGGTAAACACATAGCAGATACACTAGATAGAATGTTCCCTTCGTAGAGTGGTTCTCGAAGGGAGCGGCCAAACGGTCAATGGTGCCGGGTAAACACATAGCAGATACACTAGATAGCATGTTCCCTTCGTAGAGTGGTTCTCGAAGGGAGCGGCCAAACGGTCAATGGTGCCGGGTAAACACATAGCAGATACACTAGATAGCATGTTCCCTTCGTAGAGTGGTTCTCGAAGGGAGCGGCCAAACGGTCAATGGTGCCGGGTAAACACATAGCAGATACACTAGATAGTATGTTCCCTTCGTAGAGTGGTTCTCGAAGGGAGCGGCCAAACGGTTAATGGTGCCGGGTAAACACATAGCAGATACACTAGATAGCATGTTCCCTTCGTAGAGTGGTTCTCGAAGGGAGCGGCCAAACGGTCAATGGTGCCGGGTAAACACATAGCAGTCATACTGGAAAATGAAATGAAATGAAATGAAATGAAGTGAAAATGGAATGCTGCCGAAAACACACCTCATCTTATTTACACACTGATTATACATTATACATTTACATTTTCTTCTTCTTCTGGATGATCTTGGTGTTGGGGGTTGTTACCCGAAAGTGTATGGAAAAATAATTGTCTCAAGGAATTGAAAGGAGCCTTATGCCAAAACGAAGTTGTGAATCAAATTGTGAATGTCATCCTAAAGATGTTGTGAAATAAATGTTCTTCTGCAAGAGTTGTCTGACTGAAATAAGCGACTCGTCGCATTTCGGGCAGACACTCGGCAGAATTGCAGGTTACTCCCCTAGGGCGGGTCTGTTAATTAACCCACCTGCTTAGCGTCCTATTTAAGTCAGGTGTACAATTGTTCATTCTCTCTTACCTTCAGCGCTCATTCTTTGCCCCTCCCTCCTCCCCGGCTTCCACCTGTGGGCTCCGTTACGGGGGTTGTTACCCGAAAGTGTATGGAAAAATAATTGTCTCAAGGAATTGAACGGAGCCTTATGCCAAAACGAAGTTGTGAATCAAATTGTGAATGTCATCCTAAAGATGTTGTGAAATAAATGTTCTTCTGCAAGAGTTGTCTGACTGAAATGTGATTAAGCCTTCAAGAATGATTGGCGGAGACAGTTGCAGGGGCGGGACTTTTCAGAAAACGACTTTAGTTTCAGCTAAATGGTGGTACCGTCATTCTTATCAAAATGTCTTAAATAGAATCAAATAAACACAAAGAAAAAACTTTTTTATGGTCTTTCATATTCCTAACTACTCAGTGTTTTATCAGGGCCTGTTTGGATGAACAAAGAGCTGATACCCTGGAGATGGAAAATTATGTTAGATCAGTTAATGAAGGCAATCTCCCACGGCACACTAGTGCGCCGCGGCACACTGGTTGGAAAAACACTGACTTACACCATCCATGGAGACTGTCTGATCAGACAGAGCATCTCTGAGGTTTTTAGGACCTAGTATAATGACCTCAGTTTTTTCTGGGTTCAAGAGGAGGTCATTAATTGTCATCCAGGTCTGGATCTCTCTAATGCAGGCATTCAGTTTCTCTATATTGTCATTCTGGTCAGGTTTAATGGATAAATACAACTGCGTATCGTCGGCATAACAATCAAAATTAATGCTGTGTTTCCTGATTATGTTTCCTAGGGGTAGCACATAAAGCATAAACAGGATGGGTCCTAAAACTGACCCCTGTGGGACTCCGTCCATCCTTCTATCCATCCATCCATCCATTTATCCATCCATCCATCCATCTTTCCATTCATCCTTTCTTCCATCCATCCATCCACCCATCCATCCTTTCTTCCATCCATCCTTTCTTCTTTCTATCCTTCCATCCATCCATCCTTTCTTCCATCCATCCATCCATCCATCCACCAATCCATCCTTTCTTCCATCCATCGATCCATCCACCAATCCATCCTTTCTTCCATCCATCCACCCATCCATCCATCCATCCATCCATCCATCCATCCATCCTTCCTAATGATTAGGATTTTAGATGCTGTTTTGACCTTTTTCAGTTTTTGGTCTTCTTACGTCTTCATCTCTCTGCATTTACATCCATTTTAATAGAGGAATCTGTCTAATTTGTTTTGACAATTTGCTTTAAAGACACTACTGTATGTTTTCTTTTTTTTACCTGCAGTGCTGACAGTTATGCTGTTATAGGTCCTACTAAGTTCTAACAACATGCTTTTCTGAATATGATTTTAGTGCTGACCAAACCACTGACATACACAGACCTGCAGCCTCAACCAGAGTCTGTGTGGTATCTGTGCTGGTGTTAACTTGCTTTTGGATTGACCTAAGGTTTTAGACCAGTTTAAAATGTCCAAAATCTGGCTTCTTTCTCTGAATGTTATCAGTGCAGCTGATAACATGCCTGGGAGGTTGATGCAGCCTGCAATGCCTCTGCTAAAACAACCTAGCTTAGAAGTATTACTTGGAAAGCACCAGAGGCTGCTTAAGCAAAAACGTCAATGTTTAACATAGTTTTGTGCACAGCACATGCCGACTTTGGTATGAAATGTAATTTCTGCTTCCTCTCCTGTCTTCCAAAAGGTTAACAGCTTATGTTGTTAAGGTACTTCTCATGGCCAATGAGCTGGTGGCCATCAGAAAGGAGCATATATGTGATGCAGTAGACTTTCTAATCCTCAATGCTCAGCTGCCTGATGGCTCATTTAGAGAAATCAACAGAGAGATGATGGTGAGTGAAGACTATCATAAGGTGCCTGTTCTTTTTAAAAACTTCATTAATCATTAACATTGAAAATAAACAGCATTTTATTTCCTCAATCATACTTTTAGAAACTTATTGGTTAAGGTGCATTCAATTCCATTTTTTTCTAATTCATAAAAATAATTTGTTGTGGAAATCAGACAATGTTGATTGATCCCTTTCTATATTTTAAGTTACCAAAATAAAAGCACTGTGAATCTGTTTGGGTAAAAGCAACTTATATTTGAGATACAGCTGCAGTGGTTAACATTGTGATCATTAAATAAACTGAATTTTACATTTCATTACAATGGAAGACGTATTGAAATTCAGGTAGAATTTCTTTTAAGTCATACTATTAAAAAGAAAACGTGTTCCAGTACAATATCGGGATACGTATCGTATCACCAGACTCTTAGTCAATACGTGTTTGTGCTGGAGGGGGTTACTGAAAGCGTCATGACTTGCTAGGCTAGACAGACCCAGATGCTGGAACCCAGAAGGAAGACAACAGATGAGTAGTCGTAAGGAGTTTTTATTTTCTCCGAGGTGGTTAGGGTTGAGGCGTAACCAAAAGGCGGCGAGGTTGAAGATTCGGCGTTGGCTCGTGACGTGGCTGGAGATTCGGTGTCGGCTCGTGACTTGGCTTGAGATTCAGCTATGGCTTGTGACATGATTGGAGGTTCGGCGAAGCTTCGTGGTGTGGTGAGGTAGGTTGGTTCCGTGATGTACTGCTTGGGTAGTCGGAGATTCTGGCGTCCACTGCTGGGTTTGGTGATCCTGAAGACAAGGCAAAGGTTCGTGAGGCGAGAAAAAGCACAGAGCATGAAACTAAGAAGACCAGACTAAGCACCATCAGGGGCAACGAACTGGCGATGGATACTGGTCCTGGAGCTCCTTATGAAGGTCTGGCGGCATGATGAGATGAGTGGATGCAGGTGGGATGAATCAGTGGCCAAGCAGAGAGGGGAGGGGGAGGAGAACTGACAGAGGCACCATGACAGAAAGCTCAGAGTAACAGAGAGCTAGGTGCTACCATTGACTGCAGTCTACAGGTGCTACAAGAAGACACAACCTCATCATAAAAACCTACAGAAAATGAGTAACACTGGAAAGAGAAGCAAAATCCAGAACCACTTCACTTTAATCAACCCCTGATAGGAATACTGCAGGTTCGATTCCCTCCTTGGCCAAATGTCAAAGTGTCCTTGGGCAAGGCGCTGAACCACACCTTTGCCTCTGGTGGAAGGTTGGCGCCAGCTGAGCTGCCACCAATGTGTGAAAGGGACTGTTACTGTAAAGCGCTTTGGGCCTTTGAGGAAGGTAGAAAAGTGCCATACAGGTAATAATAATAATAATAATCCATTTCTTTAAAGCGCCTTTCACAAAACCCAAGGACACTTTACAAAGGTTAAAATAAAGTCACTGCAGTAAAAGCACAATAAATATAAAAAGACAAAAATCAAAAGTGAATCTGGATGGGAAGGCAGAAATAAACAGGTGGGTTTTGAGTTTAGATCTAAAAGTTTGTAAAAATGTCTATGTTCCGGAGGTCAGGAGGGAGGAAATTCCAAAGTTTGGGAGCCGAGCAGCTGAAGGCTCGACTTCCCATGGCGACGAGGCGGGCCGGAGGGACAGAGAGCTGAACAGACGAGGAGGACCGAAGAGAACGAGACGGGGTTTTAATATGGAGGAGGTGGGAGAGATAAGGAAGAGCCAGGTTATGGAAGGGCCTTAAAGGTGAACAGGAGGAGTTTGAATCTGATTCTGGAGGTTCAGTGCAGCTGGTGGAGAACCGCGGTGATATGACTGAAGGAAGGGGTTCTGGAGATGGTGCGGGCCACTGAGTTCTGGACCAATTGGAGCTTGGGGCTTAGACAATTAATGTTAAGTATACGTCATTTACCATTTAATTGAAAATACGAGAGGAGAATTTAGACTCATCTAGATTTAGGTTCATCTAAAACCAGTTCCACAGCCAACCTGCACCTGAGGACTGACTCTTTTCCTAAACAGAGCAGATCATTACTTATAGATGAAACCAGATCAGCTTCACAAAGCTGAGACACTTGGTATTTTTGAATGCCAACCTTTACTGCGATGAAGAATCGCAAACAGTGTGCATTTAACCCAGCCCACATTGAAGCGCGCATTGGTCTGCACACTGCAGCCAGGGCCTCTCACCAAACCGGCTGACCAACCAACATAAGGGTTCAGTGCTGATTAAGTATCGTTCCAATTAACAAGGTACGATCAATCACTAACACTATCTTACGTTTACAGTACTCTAAAATCAGAAAAAGTCTAATCAAGCTAGCCAAGAACAATTCTCATGAAGATTTTTCTGACTTTTAGAGAGAAAAATTGTTGAAAATCATGGAGATAACAAAACGAGAACAAAAGTTCAGTGACAAATCCTTTTAGCCTCATTTAAAATGATGCTAAAGCTAATGCCAGATTTTTTTTTTACAGTCATTGTTAATTATTAAGAATTCATTTTATTACTCAAACATCAAGGCTTTTGTTGCAGTGGAATGGGTAACAAATCTAATCAGCTTGTTGCTTCACAAGATGGCTCCAAATGGCTCACAAAGGCCTGAGAGGAGACAGCCAGAGCCTCAAAATGTCACTATCCAGCAGAAGATGTCAAGCTTTAGATGTCAAAGTTATTAAAACAACGTTTTAATTCATTCATTAATCTTCTTAACCCGTTTTGTCCCTTTCGGGGTCACGAGGCTTTATGTTTGACTTCAGAGACAACGTAGGAATCAGAACTGCAATGTTGCGTTGCCTCCTTCCGTTTGTAAAACGACTACAGTTGAAAAAAAGTGAAAATGGCAAAAAAGGAAAATAGAGGGCAGCTTGGAAACTGAAAAAATAACAAACACAAATCCAGAGAGGCTAACTGGAGGTGGTTCTTGGTACAACTTTCATGTGATCGTGGTGCGCTGTGTGGTTCCACTTATGAAGACATGTCCTAAAGCTTTATTCGCTTTTCTTTAGCAAATGAGAAAATAATGTCATATATCACTATATAAGTTAATTGTTGAGTTAATTAGTTAAATAAATTATGCAATGTAATCAGAGTAAAACTATGATATTTTACTTTGTTCTTTGTAAAAACAAAAAACCTACCATGAACTTGTTGCATTCTTTGGAAATGAGTGGGACTCCCAATGATTTGACTCAAAGGGAGAGCCTGAGTTTCATTGGTGGTTTTAGTTATATAAGGCATTTGATTGGGTGGAATCCAGACCATTAGCATGAATCCTTATGTCGGGGCTTGGCCGGTTTGATGGCACTTTAGTTAAGTTCAGTGAGATCTGAGGCAACACTACTGAAATCAGTTGTTTTTTAAAACCACATTTTTATTTCTAATTTGGTAAATTTTGATTTTAAAACTGTGTTTTTTGTTTTCATTGTACAAATATGTCTTCATAATTACAGTCACATCACCTGCTGACAGTGCATGTTTCTGTCTAACTCCCTGATTGTTGCTCACTCAGACTCCTTGACGTCGTTCTGCCTCATTGCTATGCAGGAGTCGCGCCCCGTCTGCTCTAATATTATCCATGTGAGTATCTTTATTATTATGTTATTTTTACACAATATTTTATGTTTTTACTTTCTTTTGACACAATATGAAGTTACTGTTTATTCTAGTGGCGTACATGAACAAAAACACGATTTATTCTACCCTGATCAAGAACAGTGGTTCTAATATACCAGGGTATTAAAATACAAATCCTAAAAATCCATAAAGCTCCATTTATTATAATTGTTCAAGCCGTGGGACAAAATAAAGTCAGAAAAAAAATGTCCTCTCTAGTCCAAAAGACCAAAAAATAACTAATAAAGTTAAATTAACAATATTTCTATTTTGACACAAATTCAGAGTGGCTGTGGTGCAGAGATGTAGTGGTCAGCCTTTGATTAAAAGAGCTTTGGTTTCTATCTTCCCTGCCAACGTGTCTATGTGTACTTCAACAAGACATTGAATCTCACATTGCTCTTGGTGGTGTATGAAAATGTGTGTTCATGTGACTGGAAAGTGTTTTAGGCCTTCATCAAAATAGAAAAGCATTAGAAAATTATAGATTATTAACCACAAATTCAAAGAAACACCCAATTAATAAATGGTGAAGAAGCCCCAAAGTGCTTTATAGTCCCATTCACCCATGCACACACATTCACTAACTGATGGCAGCTCCACTGACCAACACTATAAACCTATAAACCATAAAAACCAGGAGCAATGTAGGGGTCTGCGTTTTGCCCAAGGACACATTGGCATGCAGAGCGGGAACCAAACTGGCTGTCTAGCAATCAGAGGTCGATCAGTCTACCTCTGCACCATGGCAATGACCTTACATAAATGTAAGGGCGCAAACCCCTGCAGTGACTTTAAAACAAACATGCTAATAAATATACGTTTATTTTCTAATGCCTTAGTCATGACAGGCCTTGTGGGTGCATACAGGCTGTCTGCAGGCACATACATTTGTATGGGGCACACAGGTGACCCACAGCTTGGATCTGTTTTGTTCAGAGGCTCCCAAGCAGCATCAATAAAGCAGTCGTCTACCTGGAGAATCAACTGCCTGGCCTCACAAGCCCTTCTGCTGTTGCAATGACATCGTACGCCCTGGCCAATGAGGGAAAGCTGAACCGCCAGATCCTCTATAACGTCGCTTCTCCAGGTTTTGACAAACAGACATCACAGTCATAAAATGGAAACACCCACAACTGCTCTATTGAAATGACCACAAGTACATAATAAAGTGCACTTAATGCAGAGATTTAGAACCTTAAAGAGTTATTCATAATGTTAGACTGTTTTCAAGAATAAAAGCATTTTGAGAAGATTCACTACAAGGGATTTGTCCGTGTCTTACAGAGTTGTCCCACTAGCCCGTTCCTGGAAATACCTTGTTTACGCTTGAAGCCACTGCGTATGCACTTCTAGCTCTGGTCCAGGCCAAGGTGAGCTTGTGTGGCATCCAGACAGAGAATCCAGTTTCTGTTTAATTACAGATTAGGTCACAAACTGTAAATGACAGAAAATCCTCTCTGTTGACTAAAGACTAAATATTTTCTCATCAAAATAAAAAGCTTGGTGAATGTGTGGACAGGAAACAGTTAAATATGTTTTGTTTGGGTGGGCATTGCATTCACGAGGGGGCACAATCCAATGCATTGGTGTGCCAGTCTCAAGTTTGGGTAAATACAAAGTGTTTAGTCAGGAAAAGCGCCTGATGTAAAACCAAAGCCAAATCAATCATGAACAGAGCTTTTACACCAGATCAGCCATGACCCAGCTTAACAGTGACTGGTGCTGTAGACCTATAGAGGGTTGGTGGAATTGGACAAAGAAAGATATTTTTTTTAAACCGAGGGAAGTACTTTGAGTAGGCACTTTGAATTAAGAGACTTTGACAGGAAATCAAGAGTTGGTCCAAATGATGGAAAGAAGAAAAGTCTCCCATGGGCTCAAGAGACCAGATGGAAAGAGAGGAAAGCTCATAGATTGAGAGCAGCTTTAAGCTATTTTATCAAGGAGTGGATGGAAAGAAGATCAGATGAGGAGAGATCCCGGAGACGTCTGATGAGAATGTTCTGGAGGTGAAGAGAAGGTCAGATAGGTGTTGAGTCTGAATACAGAAGATGAATGTGTGGTGGTGAATGTCGTCAGTGGTTATTCCCCTCAGGTAGGATGTGCGCAAGGATAGAAAGGAGAAATTCTGGAAGGAGATGGATGAGGAGATCCAGAGTGTCACCAAAGGGGAGAAAATGATGATTGAGGAGTGATGGAGAAGTTTGGTGTTCAGGACAAGAATGCAGAAGGACAGACGGTGGTGGACTTTGAATTCAATTTCAGTTCAGTTTTATTTGTATAGCTCAAATTCACAACAACACTCGTCTCGATGGGCTTTGTATCGGTAATTGAAAAAGTGAAACATGAACTCAAAAGGATCATGAATACATAGAGTTTAATAGGAAAATACTAAATTGAACTAACAAACTGACTAAGCTATACTGGGATCCCTGCCCTCAGACCCCTCTTCGCGGTGGGCTGGGGGACAGTGGCCTCAACAATCGGGGTCAGTCTGTTAGCTTTCCCCAGCCTACCCTCCTTCCTCTTACAACCACTTACTAGGGCGATGTGGGGGTCAGCCTGCAATGCACTTCAGGGGGGAGCCCCCCTCCCATGATTGCCACATTGAATTCGGCCCCTCCACACTTGGTTTTAATTGCACCATAGACATGTAGAACCCTTGGTGGGGGGGGGGTGCTTGGACATCACTGTGAGCAATAAGGAGATGTCCTCTGTGCCCTAACCGCTAATTTTAACTGCACCCTGTAGTACCCACACCCCTGACACCTCAACAATATACACTCCAACACACACACACACAAGCAAACATCACATACCTTACACAAGAAAGGTGGGACCTCAGATCATCTGTCCCCTACCCCATCCCTGGTTTGGGGAACCAGACCCTCAGCAACAGGGGCCATGTCCCTTGGGTGCTGGCTTTCGGACCAGGTTGACCCTCCTCCATGCAGGGAGAGGGATCCCTGAGCTCTGGTGGGATCATAAGCCAGGGATCACATCACATCTGAGCCTGGGGGGTCAGTGTCCCTGTGGTGCAGGTTTTGGTGATTGCCCTTGAGCGTTGGCCCCTCCAAAATTCCAACTGTGGGTGAGCCTCATTTGTTAAATGCTCCTCAGGGACCTTCACCTTTAATTGGGTGTTCTCCTCATGGGTGGAGGTGGGGGTCCCCTGCCTTGTTCTCTTCCCGACTTCTCGCCAGGTGGGAGGGTGGCTTCCATGAGCATGGGGCAGGTCTCCCTTGGGCGGGCTCTGGCTCATGCCTTGGGTTGAGGAGGGGGGATGCGTAGAACTCCGGGGTGGTGGTGGGCTGCTCGTCTGTTGCTGGCGGGGGCTCTCTGGGGGTGGAGTCCCGTGCTGGACCCCCTGGTGGGGCGGAGGCCTATCCTCCTGGCTGGGATGGGACCTCCACTCTCCGTGCTCCTGTGCCTCCCTGCTCCTTGGTGTTGGGGGGGACTGCGGTGGTCCTGCTAGCCCTGGTCTGGCGGATAGATTTGCTCTATCTGCTATACCATGCCAGTGTTGGGGGGCCCTGGCTACTGCTGCCGCTTCGGCGGGGTCTTGGTGTGGGCACTCTCCCTCTGAGCACAGGTGTCAGCTCTACTTTGCACTAATAATGTCTGTGACAGAATGAAATGCTTTACATGTGTTGGTTATGGTGTGAGGATGACTCTGGGGTTAAGACTGTTCTGAGAGAAAAAGGCTTGTTAGGAAAAAGACAGTCAGTGACAAGACAGTAGACAACAGACAGGAGGACATGGAGATGCAGTGCAAGGAGAAGGTGGGGGCCAAAAAAGGATCTTAAGACTTGTCTAAGTGGTTAAGCCTTAGTCCCTGAGAAGGAAATTCCTTTCTATTTAGGGCCTTCTTCTTTCAGTCATATCACAGAGTAACCATCCCCACCACAAGATAGTGATTGTCTGTGATAACTGTTCTGCCTTTACAGGCTTTTGACGATGCCAGACCTGTTGTGAGATGGTTTAACCATCAGCGTCTGGGTGGTTCAGGCCGTGAATACACTCAGGTTATGAGACGTCTTTCTCTTATGTATTTTCAGTAACATTTGAATGGTTTTACATTATTTTGAGCCATTTGTTCTGTTCCATGTCCCTCTTTTCCAGGCTACTATGATGATGTACCAGGCTTTGGGAGAGTATTGGACCAGCGTTCCGGAACAGGATCTATATTTGGATGTCTTTTTGCCAGACAGATCAAAACCTGAAAAGTATTACATCAACCACAAAAACATCTATGTTACCAGGACCTTTGAAGTGAGATCAGATCACTGATACACACAGGTTCCATGTTTGTTTGTTTGTTCATGACTACATCTGTCCCTACAGGACAGACTAAACAAAGACGTGACAGTAAGGGTCTCAGGGTCAGGAGAGGCCACCATCAAAGTGAGGACTGTGTTTGGTTTCAGACTTATTCCACAGATTTCTTGTCCAAATGTTAATAATAGCATGAATGACATGTGACTACAGTGTGTGATACGTAATGATCAAGACAGAGACTGGTTCACAAGGTGACCTCACATCTATAGAATTTTTGAAGTTTCTAGAAAACATCTTTGTGATTTTTAAACAGCTTTGGTGATTCCACAAAGCTTAAGAGAGCCAAGAAAGAGTTTGGTTAAAGAGGCATTCCCTTCCATTACTCTGAGTAATGCTCTCAATGTTTCCCTCATGTATAGATGGATATCCACCTCAAGAGTACGTAGACAGTAAGAGCACTGTCTGTAAATTTGACCTTCTGTTTTGAAGCTGTGCTGATGAATTGGGAAGGCCTGTTTTGGGAGGAGTGGTTCAATAATAAATTTGATCTGTCCTGTTTGACCTAATGTACCTCTCATGTTGACAGATGACATCCTCTTATTATGCTCCGTCTCAAAACACCAAAAGGGACTGTCAGAAGTTTCAAATGTCTGTGACATTAATCCCAGGTAACTCATTGTTTCTGGACTTTTAAGGTTTCATTTTGTTGGTTAAATAAGCGGATTGTGAACATTTTTTCTTCTTGCAGAGACAACAAGTTCAAATGAGGCAGTTTACAAGCTTCAGATAGAAGTTGTGAAGGTGCAGCAGTCCCTCGATGCTTTGGTCTACTTTTCCCTTTCTGGTTCTACATGATGCTCTTTGCAGGTACAAGGACAGCAATCGTGATGCTACAATGTCCATCTTAGACATCGGTTTGCTGAGAGGGTTTGCTGTCAACATAGATGACCTGAGAGCTGTAAGATTGTTAATCATTTCAGGACGAGGTTGAATGACTTAAAAAAACAAGATTTCTGACATGTGTTTGTATCTGCAGATATCTACAGGTCAGGACGCCATTATTGACAGGTTTGACATGAACACAGCTCTGTCTGATCGAGGCTCACTGATTATCTACCTGGAAAGGGTTTGTCTGAGCCACTTCTTCTCTCTTTGTTTGCTTCTTGTTCCAGATCGTTTGAGCTTTGTTTCACGTCTGTCCTCAGGTCTCTCACACTCGACCAAAGATAATCAGCTTCAGGCTCCATCAGGTCCAGCAGGTGAGCATTCTTCAGCCAGCAGCAGTGTCAGTCTATGAATATTATGAGGGTAAGTAGTTGTTGTACTGTGTGTATCGATTGCATCTTCGGAGTGCAAAGACCAGTATAAATGAGAACGTTTCTGTCTAATTTCAGACACACGATGTGTGACGTTTTATCATCCACAGGGGGCAGAAGGACAGTTACAGCTCTGTGCAGGTATCCAGATCTTATTTGTCACGCAACTTCTGCTGCTGACTTCAGCCAAAAACGAAACAAACCCATAGGCTCCAAACACTAAACCCTCCGTGAATCGCCACCTTTACGTGGTGAAGGGGTTTGAGAGCTTGAATGATCCTAGGAGATAAGCTGTCTGGGGTAATCCATGGTTGAGAGAAATAGCTTTCTGATCTGAACCTGAGTGGTGTTCTGTTGTTGGACTTCTGTGCCCATCCCAGTTTGTCCATGCCAAACACTGCTTTTGAACACAATGATGTCCATCAGTGCATGTGACAGCAGGAAACCCTAACTTTGTGGTTGTTTCAAGCGACCTTCAGCCATGTGTCTGGGACACTTAGTAAAGAGAGAGGCAGAGTTTTCTACTGATTACAACCTGGTGTTTAGTTGGATTCGCTGGCGGCAAAAATACTGTCAGAGTTTGGTGGGAACATCGGGCCAAGCTGTCCATCGAGGAGGTCTTCAACTCCTACATCCAGGAGAACTTTAAACAGGTACCGAGGGAGGCTGGGGGCAGTGGACTATGTTTTCCACCTCTGCTGTCACTCCTACTGTTCAGAGCTGTGGTCACAACGTCTCTGGTGACTGTTGTGTTAGAAATTCTGAAATCTGGTGGTGGACCTGAAAGTAAAGTATGGACGATGTTCTACTGAGCCTGACTTGTGAAGACATGCGGCAGCTGACAAGTATTGGTCTAAGCGAGCTGCAGCCTGAACTAGTTTTATTTAACATTTATTTTACCAGGAGGATCAGTTGAGAACAGTGTCTCATTTATAATTTCGACCTGGCAATTTTGTGGTAGCAAGAACTTGTCCCTGATAGGAAATGAGTGAGGCCCTGGAGACGGACTATCGGTCATCTTAAAGAGGTTCAAGCAAACCACCCAGCACCTGTAGGGAGGGGGAAACAGCTTTGTGCCAGCACCATTTTCAGTGCAGGTGAGGATCTGTTGACATTGACGGGACGATTGATGAGAAGTGGAAGGAAGTACTTTGAGGATCTCCTCCACAACAGCTGAGAAGCAGAAACCCAGAGAATCAGGGGTGGGGCTGTTCATCACCTGGGCCAAAATCACTGAGGGAGTCAATGAGCACCTGGGTGGCAAGGTACCAGTAGTGAACAAGGTCAAATACATGAATTCTCTGGATGCTGTGGGATCTTCTTATCTAAAGCATCTCTGCCCAATCACATGGCAGTTGGGTCATTGCCACTACAGGACAATCACACTTCTCCATGGGAAAGTCTGTTCTAGAGTATTTGAGAAGACAATTCAGCCAATACTCAAACCTCTGATTCAGGAAAACCAGTGTGGTTTCCATCTTGGTCAGGTAACAGTGGACCAGCTCTACATCCTGTCTAAACCCTCTTTGGTCTGTTTCTTTTGTGGCCTTTTGTCCTTTTTCCTAGGAGCAGGTCTACATTGAGAAAGGCATGACACCCACAGTGTGAAGGGCAATGAAAACTGGACGTGTGCTGGGATTGAAAAGGAAAATAAAAGCACCAACGTTCACCATTACTGTTTTGATTGCAGCACGCAGAAGAAGAGCAAAATCAGCAGCAATGAGCGCATAACAAAGCTCTGTGAGAGGACAGATGGCAAACACATGTATGGTACGAGATGTACTGCTTTCCTACATGTTTGAGAGTGCCCCAAGTCATGACATCATGCAGAGGCTGACATTTGCACTCATCTCCTCACAGCGTACAAAGTTTTGGTGGAGGACGTTGTCTATCAACAATCTCAAGACATGTATGCTATGCGGGTGAAGTACACCATCAAAAAAGGTTGGTACTGATATGCCTTTCTTATCCCGTTCAGCCCTTTTGGACTGAAACAATACTGAGGTGGTTTAACATTTGGAATTTATGATCATGTACCAACATAACCACTTACTAATAGACCTTTGGTCAGATCGCAAACATAATAGGTGGTAGAAGTCTTACCCCTTTGCTTTATGGACAGCAACTTTTGTTGTTTAGGATTTTCTATTAGTTCTACTGGTTCAGGGTTGGTTTGTGTTTGTGTTGTTTGGTTGTGTGATTGTACTTTGCACCACAATTTCCTAGGTTCCTGACAGAAGTGACATCGTACTGCCAATATGTGTCTGCTTTTTCCTTACAGGGTCTATATCCTGCCTTTCTTAAGCCTTTCCCAGTAAACTGTATCCATATAAATGATCATATATGACCATTGGCACACTAAAGAACCATTTTGATTTTTGATGAAATATTAGTTATTTTTGCAGCTCATCTTTCTACCCAGAAGTAAGAGGACTCGATTTCTGAGGCTCCGCCTTTCTCTCCTTGTGGGTGCCGCCCATTTCATGATGTCATCCTAGAGCCGGCCTCAGTAGTGTGTTTGTGTTTCTCCCATGAAAACAAACAGCATCTGGAAGTTCATGGATGAACATGGATGATCATATTGTTTGTAGAAAAGGAAAGCGTTTAGCTGATCCCCGCTAGCTCCACAGAGAAAGTGGGTGTGTCTGTTAGCCTGGAGGCGGGGCTGGCAGCGCAGACTCTTCCTGTAAGGGGCGGGTCCTCACTTTGTTACATCACAATGTGAGATCCCGTTCATTTTTGCGGATTGGGAGGGGCTGGTGCTCAGGGAGCAGGTTTTTAGGGGAATACTTAGAAATGCACGAATGGATCAAAATACCAATTTGGGGTTGTTTTTACTGAGGAATTAACATTATAAAACACTTAAAGGCTCAAAACAGTGGATTTTGAATTTAGCTATTTTATACCTTCCTTTAATCTGACTGCTATTGGAGCCTGGGGGAGTAGGGGGCATGGGTCAGCACAAAAATCCTGCTTTGCAGAGTGGATCAGGAGGCAGTTCCTTACACTTGAACTCTGCTCCATCCCATTAGTGTCTGTCCAGCCATGGTAGCTAAACCCCCAAACCTAGTCCTTCTCTGTTTTTTTTAGTTAGTTTAGTTTATTTTATTTTATTTTATTTTTCCACAATGTGTCAAAAGCTACAAATCCCCTCACAATACAGAATGTGGGAAAAATGGACCTCCCCGAAGCAGCTGCTTATTATTAGGGGTCCAGCATTTTAGACAAGCATAAAAGTACAGAAGATGAGTGGCGGAAGGAAAAGAAAAGAATTACATAGAAAAAATACAATAATAGTATGAGAAAATGATGGTAATATAGTGGAAAGTGTTGGACAAGGGACAATGACTTTGAACAACTTAAACTCAGGCGTGTGGCCATATAAGTGTCAACAAACAGAGAGATATCACACACTAATAGGTGGTTTCGGTCGGAGCAGCATTTGTACAGTATGTTGACAATTATAGCAATTTCAGTTTCCTTTTAAACATATATATTGTGGCAGACTGTTTAACGTCATTGTCTAAAGTATTCCAAGTTTGTGGACCTTTAGTACAGACAGAGAAGCTTGTACATTGTAACTTCCTGTTTTTGCCTTTTAGCATATGCTTCCCCTGGTGTCATGGTGATAAGAGGGCCAAAAAAGTGGTATGAGGTCACACAAACGACTACTTAGTCTATGAACAACACTGTACATTGTGCATGCGTTATGATACGAGTTGAGTTCCGGTAACTTAAGGAGGCTGCATCTGTGGAAGAGTGGATCCGTTGGGGAATTTGGCGTGGACCAGGTTATTGCTCTTATTGTTTTTCTTTGTTATCTGGAGTTTTGCCGTGTAGGTAGAATATGTGTTATTCCATATGATGTTACAGTGATCCAGGTGAGGCTCAAACAGGGATCTGTACAATGTTAGCAATGCGTCTGATGGGAGCATGTGCCAAATCTTATAGAATAAACCAACAAATTTGGATAATTTTTTAACTAGTTCATCTATGTGTTTTTTAAAATTTATAAATTGATCTATATGGATTCCAAGAAATTTTATTGAGTCCATCTGTTGTCGAGATCGTCCATCTATATTTATGTTTAATTTCCTGTAGGTGGATTTGTGTCTGGATGTGTGGAATATGATAAAGGTTTTGCTAGCGTTTAATGACAATTTATTGCATTTGAACCAAATATCTACTTTTACTAGTTGTTCATTTAGGAGTTTTTCTAATAGGTCCATATTTCTAAGTGACATGAATGAACTAGTATCGTCTGCAAAAAGTATTTTGTGGATGTCCCCAGAACAGTAAACAAAATCATTTATATAAATTATGAAGAGAAGTGGTCCCAATATGGATCCTTGTGGTACACCCGTTTGAATGTTGAGTTTATGTGATTTTAGTTCATCAACTTTTACATATTGCTCTCTCCTGAACTCCTGAACCATTGGAGCGCTAATCCCCTGACCCCGTAATGCCTTAATTTGCTGAGTAATATTTCATGATCTATAGTGTGTCTAGTGTCCTAAAGCCACATTGTTGAGGCACAAGTACATTGTGTTTTACAAAATAGTCTGATAATCTTGAGTACACAACTCGCTCAAATACTTTGGAAAGAATTGGCAGTATTGATATGGGTCTGTCATTTTTAATATCATTTTTGTCCCCAGACTTATATATGGGTTTTTTTTTAGCTATTTTAGTCATTTCTTAGGACTTTGCCATGTGTAAATGAAAGATTAATGGTGTAAGCGAGAGGTTCTGCAACTTCATTTACTATGGCTTTAATGATATTACTACTTATGTTGTCAGCACCAACTGTGTAGGATGATCTCAGCTTGTTTATAATATTTACCACTTCTGTTTTACAGGTGGGTTTTTGAAAGAATGCATTTGGGTAATTTCCCTGAAGGTAGACATTGTCATTAGCACCACCTGGTGGACAAATGTTTTGAGAAAGACTTTTCCCAACTGAACAGAAATAATTGTTAAAAATATCAGGTAAACTGAGATTGTTTGATTGACATTGCTCTAAGGAATCAGGGATGACTGTAGTTTTTGTTCTGCGGCTGAGGATGTTATTCAAAACCCTCAAAGACTTTTTTTGATCTCCAGATGCAACCTTCAGTTGTGTAGTAAAATAATTTTGTTTGCTTATTCGTAATAGTTTTGTTAGATTGTTTTTATATTTTATGTAAATTCATTTATTTTGGGTACTTGTTTTTTTATACTTTTTGTACAATTTGTTCTTTTTTTTGATTGAATTTAGTATTCTCTTGGTAATCCAAGGTTTTACTTTTATGTCTTTTTGTCTAATTGTTTTTTCTGGGATTGATTTGCTAATTGAGTCAGTTAATTCTTCAATTAATGAATTGTATGCGCACTCGGGATCTGTGGTGTTGAATACTTCGTCCCACCTTTTGGTTTGAAGGTGACTCATTAGGTTTGCTAAAGTTTGGGTGTTTACCACTTTCACTTTTCTCCTTGTACGTGAGATTGAGGTTTTATTATTTAGATTCATATAGCATGCAATGGGATAATGGTCGGTGATGTCTGAGTATACAACCCCTGATTTATATTCAGTATTTACTGTATTAGTTAGCATGTTGTCCAAAATGGATTTGCTTTTATCCGTAACTCTGGTAAACTTATTAATTTTTGGGGAAAAGGATGAGGAGAAAAGAGTATTAATAAAGTCATTGTTAGTTTTATTGTCCTTGGATAAATCTATATTTAAGTCACCCATGATAAGACAATTTATGTTCGTTAGGTTTATGTGGAGAAGAAGGTTTTCAAGTTTGTCTATAAATGTGTCATAATCAGAGTCTGGTGGGCGATATATTACTCCAATAACAATACTTTTTGCATTGTTATGTTTTAGTTCTAGAAAGATTGAGTCAGAAAAACCATCATCAAGTATAATGTCTGTTCGTTTCCTCACTGAATATGAGGAGCTCACATACAGACAAACTCCTCCAACAGCTTTTCCAGCTCTATTTTTGCAGAACAGTGTATATCCATCTAAATTGTAAAGCTCTAAATATGCATCTTCATTAATCCAGGTTTCACTGCAGCCAATTATGTAAAAATTGTGACCTATTGATGCCAGCAGTGAAACTAGGTCATCATGATGTTTTTTGATACTACGTATATTTAGATGCAAGGAGGAGAAGGTAAAGCTACTGTTGGTTTTTATTAAATCCTCTGGGTTATAATATTCACAGTTTAAGTTTCTCAGTTTTGCACCCAGATAGTGCTGTTCAAAATGGTCTTCCTCAAGACTACAATTTACTTCTATCAACCCCATACAGTTTGAGAAAAACATGATGTCCAGATTGCAGGTAGAAGACTCTGTGGAGACACTTTCCCAAATTCCCCCACCAAACAAAACATAATAAACAAAAAATAAGTAAAAATTTAAGAAACATAGACATTACCATAGTCATGTAAACCCCTTGTGCTATCTTAGATGACCCCCCCCCCTTCCATTGAGGTGTTCTCCCTACCATGACAAAGGTGGATAAAGGTGGATAAAGATTTCATGTAATCCATGGACACCAGTGAAGATCACAAATCTTTGAAGAAAAAAGGTTCAGAGCACTGTCTAGTGGGTCTAGATGACCCCACTCCCAACGTTAAAGTGCCTAGGATAGCACAAGGGTTACAAAGAAAGTGACAAACTGAAACAACGGTTCAATGACAAAGCACTGCTGGTTGTCAGATGTCAGAGGCTGTTCCTCTGAGTCCCTCCTTACAGCCACGATGTACATTTTCTGCATATAACACGGATGAAAACTGGTCAGACGTGAATCTTCGTATAAAAAGGGAGAAAAGTTGTGGTCTTTACGTGAAATTTTCACAGATGTATCAGGAATGAACCCCATTAAAACCACAGAAGAAGTAGGAATAAACCATGCAAAGAACACATAAACCAACGTAGAACATGAACTGTGTGACTATTGTGCTGTTTATGTGTAATTCATTAGTGATTCATGCGTCCATAACATAATCTGAATGTGTTATGTGCGCCCTATACGTGATCTAATGTTAAACATCGGTGCTTCATGCATGAAAAGTCTGTTAGACAAATGTGGAACGGTCGTGGAAAGACATACATTTGTGTTTGCATCTCACAACGATCATGCACATTTGCACAAGATTTAGGTAATGATTGCGTATAAAATACGTTAAATACACATAAACTGCATAATTCTTAACCGACCAAAATTTTTGAACAACTAAAAACCAAATTCATGTAAAGAACCGTCAGCCAAAACCCTCGACGGACATCTGAGCACATCCACGAACGCAAGAAACACTCATGGATCACGTAGATCATGCATGGATCACAAAATACACAACATGTACATAGTGACTGTGGGGCACGACCTTCAGGTCTCACCATCATGGCCTAAATGACCTTTATAGTTCCACTCCACACAGACATGTTGGACACACACATTGAAGTACACAACATCAGACGTGAGGCTTACTTGACTGTCGGTTAAGCCCCCTCCCCTTTGGTCATCACAGGCAGTAACGATGTCGGACCTACAGGAAAACTGCGACATTTCATCAGCTACCCCCACTGCAGAAAAGCTCTGAGCCTGCAGAACGGCAGCACATACCTGGTCATGGGTTCATCCGGTGACATCAACCATGGTGACGGACAGGAGACGTAAGTCTGATCTGAGAAACTTCTGAATGAATCCCAAGCCCTTCCCACCTGTGTCCTTGTGTTTCTGAGAGTTCTTTGTTCAGTTCTTCCTCTCTGCTTTCAGATATCAATACAGCCTCGGAGAGCACACCTGGATTGAGTACTGGCCAACGGTAGAGGAGTGTCAGTTGGATGAACACAAACCTACGTGTCTGAGCTTGGAGGAGATGATGGAAGAATTTGTTCAGTCTGGATGTCTGGAATAGAAAAGAAGCATCATTTTTGCTGTAAAGTCTGCAGCATTTCTGCAGAATAAAATCCAATCAACCACCATGTGTGACTTCACTTGAGTGTTTATGAAAGGAAAAGAACCCCAAAAAGGGGACAGTTAAAGGAAAACTGTAGCACACATGTCAAAGTTCAAAAAGAATGAAAACAAATCGACGTCACAAAGCTAAACTGTAACGTATTTATGTGATCGTCTGTTGGAGACTTCAGGTCTCACTCAGTTTTTTTAAATATTAGACAAAAAAAGATCTTTCTAATACAAATCCTTTCATAAAATTACATCATCATGGAAAAGCGTATTAATTTCCATAATTCTATTCAAACAAATTACACCTTCTTAGAATATAGGTTCAGGGGCCACTGTTCCATTTCCAGTATATTTGTTTATTTTGACATAAATTGGGGTTCTGGCTCATAAAACCCACAAAAACAGAATTTCAGAAAATTAGAAAACAGAAGAGCAGAGATTCTGATCACATCAAACCAATCAAACTAAAGTATCGTCAATCCTTCAGTAGAATGGACAGGGTCCAGGTCCCGCATCTCCATCCAGATCCTCAGCAGAAGGAATCCTGAAGTCCTCCAGAACATTCTGCTGGACCGCTGCAGTGATTCTGGACTGAAGACAGCAGAGTTTACCAACACCAGCTGGACATTTCAGTCCAGATCCTGACTGACTGTGGAGATTTCACTCTGGACCTCCAGCAGCTCGGGTTCTGCTCCTCACCAGTCTTCCTCCAAACCCTTGATTCCCAAATGAAAGACTGTCCTTTCATCAGAACCAGGACCTTGGACCTCTGGCCAACAGTCCAGTCCTTCACTTTGGTCCAGTTGAGACGTTTCCTCCGTTGGTCCGGGCTCAGAAGTGGTTTGACCCGAGGAACCCGACAGTTGTAGCCCGTCTCCTGAATGTGGTTCTTGAAGCTGTTCCTCCTCCTGGTTCCAGTCTTCCTGGAGGTCTGCTGGTTCTGGAATCTTTTTGATGCTCGTCTCTTTAGCGGCTGCATGTTCTCCTGACACATTTGTTCTCCCATCAGACTTTCTGTTCATCTGCTCAGACTTAACCTCATCATTGTCAGAGAGGAACACTTGTAAGCACGTGCACGGTGTGCAAAGGCGTTAACATGAGCTCAGAAAAGCTACTGGAAGTATTTCTCAGTGCTTCATGCTGAGCCTTTTCATTTAATACTAATGAGATTTATGGAAGAGGAAAAGAAAAATGTATTCTTGCAGTTTTCCAATTCTTTCCTTTATTCTTTTTTAACTTTGTACTTTAATTTTGGATGAACAAAAGTTGTGTTTCGTGATTCATGAGGCCACTCAGAGTCTGCCAGCAGTTCCTGCCTGCTGCCACTAGAGGGCAGCAAGTCCCACTGTGTCAGCAGATGCACGTTTGGAACAACAGAAATATCTACAAAAAAATGTTTTCCTTTAAAAACTGGAGAAGTACTAATGCTCCTTCAGTCAATCTGAATTTATCCCACTAATCTCTTAAAGGTCATCTCTTCTACAACTAATGTGGGATAGAAGTGTGTAGTGTGCGATGGAAAACCGCTGGTCATCAATCAGACACATGTAGACATTTACATAAGTAAACATCCTGTGGGAAATCCTAATCCAGATTAATTGACCCTAAAATGAAAAGACAGACCAAATTCAGGTGCAGTATTTGCTCATTGAGTCTTCAAATACATGAAGACAGCTATAAAAAATTGCACACAGATGAAAAAAGTATGTTCTAGGATCAGCTGCAAATCCTCCCCCCGTCAGAGGAAACCTTTTCTCTCACCTAAATTCAAAAAATAATAATTTACACCCTCAGTTCTTTCTGCAACAACCTCCCTGAAACCATCACTCCATTATTTTGGACTAAGACACTTCTGCTCATTTCTCCATGAGAGTCTCTCCCAAAGGTTTGTTTCAGACTCACTACGTTTGGTTTAATGAACATAAGAAAGACGATAAATGTTCCATCATTCATCGATTATAAAATAATGTATGATTGTTATATATGATGTGATGATTATTTTGTATCTGTTGTATTCTATTTACTAAACTCTGACTCCATTTCGAAAAAATAAAAGCTCAAAAGACCTTCAAAAAAAAATATGTTTTTTAAAGCCAGTTCCATAATATTGATTTGTTTTTTGCCCTCTAGCTGAGTTTTAAATGTGCCCAGTATGCAAATAAAAACAAAGAGGTTCCTGTGAACCGGAGAGCTGTGCTGATGTGTGACGGCTCAGAAGCCGCTTCCTCACACGAGCAGCAAGGCAGCAGCTAAACGTCAAGACATCAATATATCAATATTAGCAACAACGCATGGAGGCCAAATGATAGGAACTCCTTAAATGTTTGCATGTATGCAGAAAGAAAAGCATTTTACATCAATCTGATCCAATTAAAACCAATGAGTTGAGAACAATCAATATAATTGCTTGTTTCTTTTTTTCGCGTGGCCTTCAAACACCTCAGGAGGCAGATGACATCATAGAAATTCTGTTAACAGCTTTTCGTCTGTACACCGATCAAACAGACATGTTGAAAGTTCCCCTCTGATCATCTTCTGATCTATTGTCAAAGCGTTCTCAGTCGTCTGTCAATGATGATGATGTCATTTTTGTCCATGATCCAAAAACCTGTGTGGTTTTCTGGGACTTAGTTTCTGCAGAGCGGCAGGAATTCATCACAAATTCACCTCCGAGTTGTGGGCGGGACTCTTAGTGCAGAGTAAGCCTCTACTCATTTCCCATAATCTCTTTGTTGAAACTCTCTCCCACTAGCTCACAGCCCCCCACACACTCAGAATAACATTAGAGGTGTGATAAAAACAGCAGCAATATCAGAGCTATCCAGCCGTCCAGTTAAGATCTGAAAACCAACTCAGACGAGGAAAACAAAGACGTTCATGGATGTTTGTCTGCATCAGAAAGAGCAGAGCAGGGAGACTGTAGACCACCAATTATAGGAGTTTGCACGTAACCCTTGTTCTATCCTAGGCACTTTAACATTGGGAGTTGGGTCATCTAGACCCACTAGACAGAGCTCTGAACCTTTTTTCTTCAATGATTTGTGATCTTCACTGGTGTCCATGGATTACATGAAATCTTTCCACCTTTATCCACCTTTGTCATGGTAGGGAGAACACCTCAATGGAAGGGGGGGGGGGGTCATCTAAGATAGTACAAAGGTTAATGACTACTATCCTTTGAAGTGCATTATTTTCATCTGCTTCTTATTCAAAACAATTTGCTTGAATTAATACTCAGAAACGGCTGCACGGTGGCGCAGTAGTTGGCGCTCTTACCTCACAGCAAGAAGGTCCAGGCTGGGGGACCCGACCCAGAACATCAATGGGGGGCCTTTCTGTGTGGGTTTTCATAGGTTAATTGGGTACTCTAAATTGTCACTAGGCTACGTTCACACTGCAGGCTGAAACGACCCAATTCCGATTTTTTTGCCCCTAAGCGGCCCAATTCCGATCTTTTCATGACAGTCTGAATGACACAGATCGGATCTTTTCAAATGCGACCCAGGCCCCGTGGGTTTGCCGTCCTGATTCCGAATTGTAGCCGTTCTTTTCAATTGCGACCGCCGTCTGACCGGCCAGGCGACTTGATTCCGAACTGTACGTCATCGACACGCAACAAACGTCATCATTCTGCATTGAAGTAGGCGGGAACGAGAACGTAAACATTAACCATGGTGGACGATGCTGCTGAGACCAGACAGTGGAAGGGAAGGGAGGTCACTGATTGGATTGATATTTGGGCTGATCGCTCTTTTCAGGCCAAACTCCAGGGCTCTGATCGCAACTGGGCGGTTTTTGAAAAAATTTCCAGATAAATGGCCGAGCGTGGTGTTGAACCTTTACCGCGATAACTTTTTTTTCTTTCTCCCCTTTCCACCGTGCTCAGAAGCGCGGGGGACCCGAGGCGATCCTCCTCCTCCTCCCTGTTCTGATCCTTAGATTCTCCAGAACGGGTTGATAAAGAGTCCATAGCATTTATTCTGGGGGAAACCTTCTTTTATTACCGTCCTCCGTAACACACAACATGAATGCACGCCCACACTGCCCCCCCCCCCTATTCTCTATCACGGCACGCGCTTGCACACACACACACGCGGGCGCGCGGCCCCAACACATACACATTCCTCTTCCACAACAGTGGGTACAGACGATCCCGACTCCATTGCCTTCTTAAAATGAGAAGATTGTAATTGTGCTGCTCCTTTGTGAAAATAAATTTAATATTACAAAAAGAGTTCCGCTTTTGACAACACTGTTGTTGACATCCATGTTAACGTTTGCTCCGCAAACAACGAGTGACATCGTTCACCGTTGAGTATTCTTCTGGCTTCTGCGCATGCGGGTCTCGTTTGGGTCGTGTCACGGTCACACTGGAGATCACAAAAGTTCGGATTTACTTGGAAATGTGAACGGTCTAGCAAACAATTCGGATTTTTTGAAAAAATCCGAATTGTGCATTAAGCCCTGCAGTGTGAACGTAGCCTAAGTGTGATTCCAGACACACTATCCAGCGACAGACTGACGACCTGAGCAGGGTGTCCCGCCTTCGCCCACAAGTGGCCGGGATAGGCTCCAGCAGCACCGAGACCCCGAAAGGGGTGGAACGGAAGAAGATGAATGAATATATTTATATCTATATATCTATATATATATATATTTGACACTGCATAAGTCTTAGCTTTTTTTAAGTTTACATCAGACCTGATGACGTCATCTGCTACATCATAACATCACTAGAGATTTCAACATGTGCAGCAGCCATGAGGACAGCAGCAGCTCTGAAGCTCCAGTCTCTGTTCTGGGATCTGAACCACGTCCCTTTGTGGAGGAAAACGTCACCGTGATTCTGTCTGTGAAACGATGACCGTGTGTGAGCCGCGAGTCCCTGAACAGGAAACGAATGTCTACTTCCTGTTCCAGAAATGCTTTCCGGGCACAGTTAGCGTCACACTATCGAGACTTTAGTTCAAAATTCACAAACAGATGACAGTATTTTTTTATGGAAGTTGGGCTTCGTACCAATTATTTGAACGTCTTTCGGGTTTCCTTAGAAGTCCCGCTCAACAGCGTACAGACGGTGGTTTTCCCGCCGCGCGCGCCACCGCAGCTAAAAACAAAGGGGCTAAGCTAGCCTAGCTTGGCCTCACGCGAGTCAACAATGGCACGCGCGAGGACCATCTTTGTCCACGCGCTCAGAGTGCAGCTGCTGTGGCTCCTGCGCTGCCAGCTCGCGCGCCCGTGCGAGCAGAGGAGCAGCTCCGACACGTCCGTGCTCTGCAGGGCCTGCGGACAGGAGCTGGCCTCCGGGGCCGACATCCGCTTCGTCCCCAGCCGGCTGGCCCTGTCCACGCGCAACGACACGCTGGTGAACGGGCGGCGGGTGAACGTGCAGCTGTTCGAGAACCCCCACGGGGTCCAGTTCGAGGTGGTGACGTTCAGAAAGGCAGACGTCACCCAACACTGGCCGGCGGACGAGCGCTTCTCCTGGTTCCCCGGGTTCTCGTGGACTGTGGCCACGTGCCCCAGGTGTAGGTCTCATGTAGGTGGGTAGGTGACCTCTGACCTCTCCGGGTCACTCCAGGACTCCACTGATTTCCACCTTGTCTTTCCAGGCTGGGCCTTCCAGCCGGCGGAACGGACAGACACAAAGTCTGAGGAGTCCAGCACCTTTGTGGCTTTGATCGCACAGCAAATCCTGACTGAAGAGTTCGCTTCAAGTCTCCTCATGACACCCAAGTCTTTTGTGAGCTGACGCGTCCAAACCCAAGTCAGCTTTGGGTGTGACCACCGACATTCAGACCTGCAGTGGGACACGGCCAGCCCACCTCACAAGAGACACGACAGCAGGGGCCACATGTACGAGCCTTTTGTTCAGTTTTGTTCTTTATTAAAAATGTCATTTCAAATCTGGTGGATATCTGTAAAACAATACAATGAAGAAGAAACAAAAATCCCATGGTGTCAAAATAACCACTCTCCCCAATTACTCTTGCCCCTCCCCAACTGATCCCCCCCCCTGAACATGACAAATAAAAGGAATGAGCTGGTACTGTCAAACCACACGGGGAGAAATACGAGGACACAGCGTCCCACTGAAGAAGAAACAAAAAGGAATAGAGGTCTGCTAGTGCTAGATCACTACACCACAGCTCGAGTTGATTTACCAGACAAGACCGACACAGAATCGTCTTGAAACTCTACTCAGGATGCTGAACCCATTCTGTTTTAGGCTTTATTTTTTTGTTTTTAGATCAAGTCGGGTATTGTACTCACAATTCAGGGCATTGTGCCACAGGCCTTCGATGAATAAAAGGAAAACATAACATGGCACCAATTATTGATGACGCTTCAGAGTGGAAAGTGAAGCACCAACGAATATAAAATTAAAAAAAAAAAATTGCTCCCGAGTACAACTGGGGAAAAAAAGAGGGTCTTGACAGGCGGCGCTTCTCAGTCGTCTTCCCCTTCATCATCCTGGAGAACAAAAACACAGAATGAGGACCGAAACACGCCGATCCACTAGTTACTGCAGACACTGGTCACTCTACCTCCCCATCTTCTCCATCATCCTCTTCGTCCTCCTCTCCATCTTCATCTCCTTCTTCATCTATGTCCTCCAGACCTTCCTCATCCTCCTCTTCTTCCTCCCCTTCACCCTCCTCATCATCCATATCAGGAACCTTAGAAACAAAACCCACATTCTCAGGACTGTTCAACTCAAATTAAAGCCCCCAGAGACGCTGCGATAAAGAAAAACAACCCAGACGGAACGTACCAAGTAGTACTGCAGAGGGTTCGGCCAGATGTCGTCCTTGATGACCTCCCCGAGCTCGTCGGCGCCAGCATCCGCGTGATCGGTGAACCAGGTGAAGAAGCTCTCGGGTTCTTCGTGTTGCCTCTTCCTGCCGGCTTTGTTCTGTGTCTGACTGGAACGCTTGGTCAGGTCCTGGCAGAGGAAGGTCAAAGGTCACTGACGGCTCACGCGGTTCCGTGCTGCTCAGAACACCGGCATCGCCCTGAACGTCCAGTCCGTTACCTTTCCTGACTTCCATTTGATTTCTGTCGACTTTGAAGACGGGTCTCCGCTCTCATTCAGATGAAATTCTTTGGAAAGGACTTTGTTTTCAAAGTATGGGTTTTCATCAAAATACTACAAAAACAAAAGTACATTGCAGTAAGACTACACACCACGCACACATCAGAAATGGAAAAATTAACGAGACGTACAAAATCTATTCTGTAGCCTGACTTGATGTCTTCAAACTCCGTCACCTCCACTCTGCTCAGGTAATGAAGCGCTTCCTCATCTTCCTCCCCGAGCAGGGCAGATACTGACGAGGAAGAGTCACAAACGGAGTTCAACAAGATGTTTACCATGAAACTGTTCTGACACAAATGGTTGCTTACCTTGTGGATGGTTGACAAATGTGGTGACCCAGAAGTTTGGGATTTTGGCGATCAGTTCTGACCTTTTCTGAAAGAATGGCTGACGGAGTTTGTTGTACTTCTGTTCTACTTTCAGAATCTCTTCGCTGGCCTGCTCATTCAACCTACAGGAAGACAACGTTTAAATGTACACGATACATGAGCAGAAGATCCACAACTTAGCCATTCTAATGGATAAAGATGAGTTCATTTCTTTGATGGAGGATATAAAAAAAGCTAGATGAAATACTTCATTAAAATAGGTTTAATTGACATCAGATCCAGTTTTTACAAAATCACTTGGCTTTCCTGTTTACTGCAGAGTCTCATTCTGGACAAACTCAACAAATAGAATTTCCTTTCATGGTGTGTAGAGAAAACAGCTACCATGTAAAACATTTAAATGTAAATGAAATACAGAAGATCATTCAGACTTTAAAAATGATTCCTCCATATTACCTGTCGATTTCATTTTGAACTTCGTCGATGTGTTCAATAGCTTCTTGCTGCTCTTTCTCTGTGAGACACAATACACATTTAGGCATTAAGGGTTAGAAGCACAAAGCAAACAAAACCCTTGAGATCATATTCTATAGAGCTTCGTTATAGACAGTAAACTTTCGGTAGCATCGCGCCTCGTGAGCCTCGTCGGGGTGAAACTCCGTCAGCGGCCAATGGCTGCAGCGCTCGCGCTCCTTCAGACTCTCGCCGTTTCCTGCCGGCGGCGACCTGCAAGGCCGCGTGGTTCAAATGTGGAGCAGCGCCGCTCAGCCAGACTCGCTCACCGGAGAACTAAGAACGCCGCCCGCCAGGAGACACCTGCCCTCCCCGTCCCAGCATTGAGTCCTGGTCACTGGCTGCTGGTGACTCACTCACGCGCTTATTGAGCGCTCTTGCCTTTAAATGCACCAACAAAACACGGCGTCAGCTCACGTTAGGTAACAACAACAGCAGCATGATGCTAACTACCAGCGACGGCTATTCAGCCCTAATGCCGCTGGGGTTTTCGTTATGGGACCATCACGCGCATTCAAACAGAAAAGCTGCGTGTTCTTGATGCATGTGGGTCCACGGGGCCCACGACCATCGGCGGTCCCGGCCACGCTGCTGCTGCTAAACCCAGCAGCTAACATGGCCTCTGCACTGAAACAGCGGCATGCTAGCAGGCGCGTTAGCCGCCGCGCCAGTGGCCGACAACATCAAAAGCACCGCGGCCGCTGCAGAGGAAACCCGCCAAAAACACGCAGAAACGCAAAACACGGCCAAAAATAAATCCCAGCGCAACCAAAAAGTCAGACGTGAAGACGAGAGCAGTGTTAAAGAAGAAAGTGAAAATGGCGCTGAACGGCAGGCCGCCATTCCCCTCACCGGAGGTCTCGTCCGCTCCGTCATGGTTCGAGTTCAGCTCCTTTTTACTGGCTTTCGCCGCCGAGGCAGACATGTTTCTGCAGGCCGGAGTAACGTAGAGGCGTCTGGGAAGCAGCCCGCGTCTTTCACTGTCCGCGAAGAAGCTGAATTCGCTGCGTGGTTCAGCGTGGAGAAGACAACAACGTGCCGCCTCACACACAATGTAGCTGCCGATGCGCGAGGAAGTCACCGCGAGCTCTGCTCACGCGCTCCTTTCATTACGAACGCGCCTCGCCGAATCGAGCAGACACGAGCTCCGCCTCTCAAAGTAGGTCTCACTGCTTGACTGCTGTTTATTGATTTGGTGGCGTCTTCTCTCTGAAAACCTCGCGCAAAATAAAATAAAAAACTTTAATAATACCCCAGATTTTACCAAATAAAAATTAAAGGGATGAAATGGACGGAGTTGGAAAAAACACATTAGCTCCAGCCAAATGTTCGGGCGGACCGCCTCGCACTCGCGCACTTAGAAAGAAGGCTCGCGCCTCTGCACAGCGCCAATGGAGGCGACTGTGTCAGAAAGCGTGGGAGACCAGCAGCAGGATGAATGAACAGCATCTCTTAGATCTCAGATGTTAATATAAGTTTATATTTGTTCCACTTGTAGTTCTTCTTTGATCCTCCACATCAACGATACTTGACCCATTTGAACCATATTATTCCAGTGTTTGATCTCTTTCTGTCTCCGGTGCAAAAGAATCTCTTCAGTTTTTGCTTCACTCAAAATGTAGCGGTTTAATAATTGTCTTTTTTAAATTGAGCAATCACAGCATTACAGAACATTGAACTAGATTAAACATTACAAGACATGGGTTGACGTCATAAACAAAGTCTTTGAAGGAACCCAAATGCAGAAACAAAGCTAATACCAGAATAAAGATTCATCTCAACAAAGTGAAACAAAAAACATTTTTATTCACCTGCAGAAACAAAAGGGAAGTTCTTAATCTACTATAGATTGTTTGGATTTTTGTGAACAGTTTCAGTTTGTTTTTAAATATTCTATATCTTTTGTGTTTGTTAAACTTAGCAAGGCAAAGAATTATGTTTAAACAGATCTCTTCTCTTTTATTTTCTAATATGATGCAAAATATGATGCTGCTTAATGAAAATGTTGCCAGTTATGGAAAAATATCTTCCCACCGGTCATGTAGCTGTTCCCAAAATATTTGTTAATAACTGTTGCATGGTTTCAATTTCCCTGTACACATAATTAAATAGTAATCTTGGTAATTTCGTGTTTTGAAAGCACAATTCTTGCAAACTATTTACAGATCATATTTGATAAACATTTCTAATTTTTATGTCTTTCTGAAATATGTTTAATTGTTAGATAACCAGTACAATTATTATAACAGGGGTTTTAAAAATATACTGTGCACATACCTGCAATAAAGCCTTTGAAAAACACCATAAAGATATTTTGAAAAGCGGCTCTTTAACCTGCTTTGCAGCAATGATTGATTTATTGTGAAAATCCATCCACATGATAGCATGTTTGGAAAATCTGTCTGACTTTGTCCATTTAAATGCACATCTCACTGCTGCATGGAGAGCAGCTCCATGCAGACTTTTATGCCAACCGGTTCAAAAGATGCTTCATGTGTTCATCTTCCTCTTTAGCCTCATCAGAAATGCGCCTCTTCACTCGTTTCAGTGACGGGACAGGAGCAGCAGCAGCAGAATGGCAGGAGCTTCAGAGCCCTGTCCTTGTCGTCACTTTAAGATTCAGAATGGTTGAAGGGTTTGCGCCCTGCAGAAGCTTCTGCCTGAACGTGTTCAGCCTTAGACCGCCGTCTGAACGTGGCTGACGTCCAGACGGTCAAATCTCCATCCCAGCAGGCTGATCTCTGCTGTGTCCCGGCAAGAGCAGCAGCTCTGTGTCCTCCGGTTGGTGGCAGGACAGGAACATGTGGTCACGCGGCGGCCAATGCCAAGCCCAGAGCAGACGATGAGGGCTGGCAGAGCAGCAGCAGCAGCAGCAGCAGCAGCGCTGCCTCTGAGGAGGAATTCTTCCGTCCTCCAGCAGAAACAAGCCCTCTAAAAGAGGCAGGACAGAGACAGGAGGGTGTGGGTCTGGATGTAGCAGAGATGCGGAAACAAACAACAGGACGCGCCGGCTGAGCCAAGCCTCAGGATGTCAAAGTGCCTCACCAGAAGAGTGTGTCCGTGAACGCACCGTGACACCGGGGACTCACCGGGATCCAAAGATAGTGAAGGTGAAGAGGTGCAACGTGAGAAGCCCCCCCTCCAGGATGACAAATTAGTCCTTTTTCAGCGGGGAGTCGAGCAACCATCAGGTCGGTGAAGTGCAAAGTCATACCCTTTCTGCTGGACACAAACATGTTGTTCTCACTTCTTTTTCTGTTTTCCTGCTCGCTGTTGTCCACTTCAAGCATGAATGGATGTGTTGTGTTGTGTTGTGTGATGTTGTGTACACACGCTTCAGTCCTAAGTCATCTGTCAGTGCGTAAGTGAGGCTTCGATGTGATGTTGTTATCCAGGATCAGATGCTGTCCACAGCCCAGCAGATGCTGCAGGATAGCCGCACCAAGATCGAGCTGATCCGACTGCAGATCATCAAAGTCGCCCAGGCCGGCGCCGGCGGCAGCAGCAATCAGACCAGCTCCACCCAAGGAGGTCAGTCCAGTTCAGGGCTTCTTCACACGCATGCCAAGAGTACAGAGTGACTCAGAAATGTTGGCTCTGCGTTGATTCTGTCTGTGCATGTTAGGGAAGCAGATTACATGGAGAAAACAGATTACATGGAGAAAACAGATTACATGGAGAAAACAGATTACATGAGCTGCAGCAGCAGGCATGTCCTGCTATCAGCAGCACAGATCCGGTTCGTTTGATTGAATGTGGAGATGCTGATGTCCAGCAGGATCACACCTGCAGGTTCTGAACGCCGTCACATCTTCTCTGAATGAAGCCAGCTCAGAAAAAAAGGCCCGGAAATGTCCGTTTGGTTCTGTAGCATAACAAGCTAAAATTCCTGAATTTGGTTGATTAACATTCGAATTTGCAAAAACTCTGTTGTATTTCTTTCTACATATAAATGTAAACAGTTATCACAAATAACATACCATAAACATGCTGTCATATCGTCTCCCACTGATGTCAGGAGTCGTGGTTAAAGGTGCTGAAAGTGAAAGCAGAAGCTAAAGTCAGGCAGAAACGATGACACGTTCTCAGGTGACAAACTGTTCTTTTGGGAGGGGTCACGAGCCAATCAGATCACTCAGCAGTCATGCAATGTAGCCTAAAGAAGTTATCAATCTGAGGAGAGCAGTCGGCTAAACCCAACAATCCAAAAGAAGGAGGGACAGTCAGGATGTAGAAGCCACACCTCTCATGGCGTTAGAATTTAATTTGGCGGCAACTTGCTTTGGTTTCTTTGTTTTTCTATGAGTGCCCCCCCCCCCCCCCCCCCGGTCAAACTTCTCATCATTTCAAAACTTAAACTCTTTTCAGACGTTAACAATTTACGGTTAATCTGCAATGCACCGTGGGGGGGGGCTACTTGCCAGTGGTCCCCCTCCCATTGGTCGTAGCACTGCTTTGGGCCCCTCCCCTCTGAGATTTATCTCCACCCTGGACATGTTGAGCCCCTTGGTGGGGAGGTGCCCCACCCGCAAATTTAACCTTAGCCTTCATACCATTTGTCCTTACCAAAAGGGGGGGGGGGGGGGGGGGGGGGGGCTCCTGGCATTTCATGCTTCATTTTGTTGTTTGGGAGTTTCCTGGCTGGGAAGCAGGACCGAGTCCTCATCCCCCCCCTCCCCCGTCCAGGATTCTTCTCTGGGACGTCTGAGCTACTGTCCCCTTTTAAAAGTCCCTTCTTTACCTCCAGGGGCAGATAGACAGTTTGTGGAAGGAGGAGGAGCAAATGTTGAGGCAGGCATTTCCTGTTTACCAGGAAGTAAACAGGAAACAATCAAAGCAATTAGTGAGCAGCTCTGCAGCTACAGTCACACACAGTCACACACAGTCACACACAGTCACACACAGTCACACACAATCACACACAGTCACACACAGTCACACACAATCACACACAGTCACACACAGTCACACACAATCACACACAGTCACACACAATCACACACAGTCACACACAGTCACACACAATCACACACAGTCACACACAGTCACACACAGTCACACACAGTCACACACAATCACACACAGTCACACACCGTCACACACAGTCACACACAATCACACACAGTCACACACAATCACACACAGTCACACACAGTCACACACAGTCACACACAATCACACACAGTCACACACAGTCACACACAGTCACACACAATCACACACAGTCACACACAGTCACACACAGTCACACACAGTCACACACAATCACACACAGTCACACACAGTCACACACAATCACACACAGTCACACACAGTCACACACAATCACACACAGTCACACACAGTCACACACAATCACACACAGTCACACACAGTCACACACAATCACACACAGTCACACACAGTCACACACAGTCACACACAATCACACACAGTCACACACAGTCACACACAGTCACACACAGTCACACACAATCACACACAGTCACACACAGTCACACACAATCACACACAGTCACACGCAGTCACACACAATCACACACAGTCACACACAGTCACACACAATCACACACAGTCACACACAGTCACACACAATCACACACAGTCACACACAGTCACACACAGTCACACACAATCACACACAGTCACACACAGTCACACACAGTCACACACAGTCACACACAATCACACACAGTCACACACAGTCGCACACAGTCACACACAATCACACACAGTCACACACAATCACACACAGTCACACACAGTCACACACAGTCACACACAGTCACACACAGTCACACACAGTCACACACAGTCACACACAATCACACACAGTCACACACAGTCACACACAATCACACACAGTCACACACAGTCACACACAATCACACACAGTCACACACAGTCACACACAATCACACACAGTCACACACAGTCACACACAATCACACACAGTCACACACAGTCACACACAATCACACACAGTCACACACAATCACACACAGTCACACACAATCACACACAGTCACACACAGTCACACACAGTCACACACAGTCACACACAATCACACACAGTCACACACAGTCACACACAGTCACACACAATCACACACAGTCACACACAGTCACACACAATCACACACAGTCACACACAGTCACACACAGTCACACACAATCACACACAGTCACACACAGTCACACACAGTCACACACAGTCACACACAGTCACACACAGTCACACACACCCACACACAGTCACACACAATCACACACAGTCACACACAGTCACACACAATCACACACAGTCACACACAGTCACACACAATCACACACAATCACACACAGTCACACACAGTCACACACAGTCACACACAATCACACACAGTCACACACAATCACACACAGTCACACACAGTCACACACAGTCACACACAATCACACACAGTCACACACAGTCACACACAGTCACACACAATCACACACAGTCACACACAATCACACACAATCACACACAGTCACACACAGTCACACACAATCACACACAGTCACACACAGTCACACACAATCACACACAGTCACACACAGTCACACACAGTCACACACAATCACACACAGTCACACACAGTCACACACAGTCACACACAATCACACACAGTCACACACAGTCACACACAGTCACACACACCCACACACAGTCACACACAATCACACACAGTCACACACAGTCACACACAATCACACACAGTCACACACAGTCACACACAGTCACACACAATCACACACAATCACACACAGTCACACACAGTCACACACAGTCACACACAATCACACACAGTCACACACAATCACACACAGTCACACACAGTCACACACAGTCACACACAATCACACACAGTCACACACAGTCACACACAATCACACACAGTCACACACAATCACACACAATCACACACAGTCACACACAATCACACACAGTCGCACACATTCACACACAATCACACACAATCACACAGAGTCACACACAATCACACACAATCAAACACAATCACACACAATCACACACAGTCACACACAATCACACACAGTCACACACAATCACACACAATCGCACACAGTCACACACAATCACACACAGTCACACACAATCACACACAATCGCACACAGTCACACACAATCACACACAATCACACACAGTCACACACAATCGCACACAGTCACACACAATCGCACACAATCACACACAATCAAACACAATCACACAGAGTCACACACAATCACACCCAATCAAACACAATCACACACAATCACACACAGTCACACACAATCACACACAGTCACACACAGTCACACACAATCACACACAGTCACACACAGTCACACACAATCACACACAGTCACACACAATCACACACAGTCACACACAGTCACACACAATCACACACAGTCACACACAGTCACACACAGTCACACACAGTCACACACAGTCACACACAATCACACACAGTCGCACACATTCACACACAATCACACACAATCACACAGAGTCACACACAATCACACACATTCAAACACAATCACACACAATCACACACAGTCACACACAATCACACACAGTCACACACAATCACACACAATCGCACACAGTCACACACAATCACACACAGTCACACACAATCACACACAATCGCACACAGTCACACACAATCACACACAATCACACACAGTCACACACAATCGCACACAGTCACACACAATCGCACACAATCACACACAATCAAACACAATCACACAGAGTCACACACAATCACACACAATCAAACACAATCACACACAATCACACACAGTCACACACAATCACACACAGTCACACACAATCACACACAATCGCACACAGTCACACACAATCACACACAGTCACACACAATCACACACAATCGCACACAGTCACACACAGTCACCCACAGTCACACATAATCACACACAGTCACACACAATCACACACAGTCACACACAATCACACACAATCACACACAGTCACACACAATCGCACACAGTCACACACAATCGCACACAATCGCACACAGTCACACACAATCGCACACAGTCACACACAATCACACACAGTCACACACAATCACACACAGTCACACACAATCACACACCGTCACACACAGTCACACACAGTCACACACAGTCACACACAATCACACACAGTCACACACAATCACACACCGTCACACACAGTCACACACAGTCACACACAGTCACACACAATCACCCACAGTCACACACAATCACACACAGTCACACACAATCACACACAGTCGCACACATTCACACACAATCACACACAATCACACAGAGTCACACACAATCACACACAATCAAACACAATCACACACAATCACACACAGTCACACACAATCACACACAGTCACACACAATCACACACAATCGCACACAGTCACACACAATCACACACAGTCACACACAATCACACACAATCGCACACAGTCACACACAATCACACACAATCACACACAGTCACACACAATCGCACACAGTCACACACAATCGCACACAATCACACACAATCAAACACAATCACACAGAGTCACACACAATCACACCCAATCAAACACAATCACACACAATCACACACAGTCACACACAATCACACACAGTCACACACAGTCACACACAATCACACACAGTCACACACAGTCACACACAATCACACACAGTCACACACAATCACACACAGTCACACACAGTCACACACAATCACACACAGTCACACACAGTCACACACAGTCACACACAGTCACACACAATCACACACAGTCGCACACATTCACACACAATCACACACAATCACACAGAGTCACACACAATCACACACAATCAAACACAATCACACACAATCACACACAGTCACACACAATCACACACAGTCACACACAATCACACACAATCGCACACAGTCACACACAATCACACACAGTCACACACAATCACACACAATCGCACACAGTCACACACAATCACACACAATCACACACAGTCACACACAATCGCACACAGTCACACACAATCGCACACAATCACACACAATCAAACACAATCACACAGAGTCACACACAATCACACACAATCAAACACAATCACACACAATCACACACAGTCACACACAATCACACACAGTCACACACAATCACACACAATCGCACACAGTCACACACAATCACACACAGTCACACACAATCACACACAATCGCACACAGTCACACACAGTCACCCACAGTCACACATAATCACACACAGTCACACACAATCACACACAATCACACACAGTCACACACAATCGCACACAGTCACACACAATCGCACACAATCACACACAGTCACACACAATCGCACACAGTCACACACAATCACACACAGTCACACACAATCACACACAGTCACACACAATCACACACCGTCACACACAGTCACACACAGTCACACACAGTCACACACAATCACACACAGTCACACACAATCACACACCGTCACACACAGTCACACACAGTCACACACAGTCACACACAATCACACACAGTCACACACAATCACACACAGTTACACACAATCCCACACTGATGGAGGTTTTCAAATGAAGCTCCTGGAAACCTTCTGGAAGTTCTCACATGAACCTGAATGTAAGTAAGAACATTCTATTCACAGACAGAAGTCACACGGTGCTTCACAGGTTAAAATATATAAAATCATAAAAGACAAAAAGCATAAACCTCGTAAAAGTTTCAGTTCATATATTTTGCAAAAATAAAAAGTTTTATTTGACCTTTAAAAGAGTTTATAGAGTCCAGGGAACACCGGGACAACGGGAGCTCATGTTTAGGAAGGATCTGTCTCCTCTGGTCCGGAACCGTGTGGACGGACCATCAACAGGTTCTGATCCACAGACTTCAGTGCACCAGATGGTCTGTAGGGGTGATCGGATCCCAAACATATGGAGGAGCCTGACAATGGAGGGACCCTAAAACTCAGCACTAAGATAGTATATTGAAAGCGGTAAACAACCGGGAGCCAATGAAGAGCTTTGAGGATCGGGTAGATGGGATCCGTTCTCTTAGTGCGGGTCAAGAACCTCGCAGCAGAGCTCTGGATCAGCTGCAGGAGAGACAGCTCCTCCTTATTCAGACAGGAAAACAGACTGTTACAGAAGTCTAGAAACAAAGGCATAAGAAGTTCTAAATCTTCACATGACACTGAGCTTAGAAATGTTCCTCATCTGGAGGAAACAGTTCTGGATCCGCTGTTTGGAGTGTAATCTGAAGGTTGAATGTGTGCAAACGGAATCATTTCAGTGCTAACGGCAGCATTCCAGAGAACGGATGCCACCTTCATGCTGCAGCTCTGACTCTCCATGTCGCCTCCTCAGAGACGTCTTCGGAGGGCTTGGAGGCCGTGGACGCCCGTCTGGCAGAGCTGCAGCAGTACATGCGCAGAGAGTCCGACGCGTCGGTGCTGGCCAAAGATGCGGTGAAGCAGCTGGAAGGAATCTCAGCTCTGGACCAGAAGGCGCTGGCGGAAGTGAGGGCTTTTTTGAGCCGTTCTGCCTCACAGAAATGTTCATGCACTCAGGGTCATATGATGGACGCATGAAGAATGAACAGAAAAAGCTGATTGTTTTTGTCCTTCAGGCTCAGTCTCGGGTGCAGGAGTCCTCTCAGAAGCTGGACCTTCTCCGACTGTCTCTGGAGAACTGGCTGAAGAAGAAGCAGCAGGCGTCAGTTCAGCAGCCCGAGGAGGAGATCCAACCTTCACAGGAACTGCCATCGCCCCCCAGCAGCAGGCCCGGGCGTCCTCTCCCAACATCCTCGTCCACCATCTCCATCAGACCTGCAACTCTGACGGGTACGAGTTTATAAAAAGCCTGGATTCTGTTTACTGGAGTGTTCAGGGAACCAGAGCAACTGTAGCTGCTCAGAAGTTCCCAAAACCTTTTAGGAATTGAACCAAGAGTCCCGTTTTATCAAGACAAATCTGACCACTCCACAAAGAACAGCTTCTGTTTCTAGATGTCTTCATTGATGTCGTTTCTTCTCCTCGTTGCCTGCTTGCTGTAACCAAACGTGACTTTCAGCCCTTCATCAACGGACTCTTAATTCTCTGCAAGTCCCTTTAACTCTTCATGTTTGCATCTGTGAAACCTTCCTAGCAGAGATGCGAAAGGTCATCAACATGTTTAAACCTCAAGTCAATCTTTCAAGAAAGAAGCCAGCGAGCTGCCGTTTGGTGACAGCGGCACTGATGTGCTTCTACGAGCACACGCCGAGCTCTGTCAGAGGATGATCGGGACCGTAATCTCCCGGTTCTGGACTGCTCCGTTGTAAGCCGGAGGATCAAAAAGCTTTCTGGTGACGTAACAAGGAGACACATGCTGCTGGGTCTGCTCCTCTCTGGGGTCAACGTGGGAGAAGGGAGCTGTGAAAACTCCTGACGGCAGAGCAGACAAGTATAAGCCCAGCGTGTACCGGAGAGAGCTCTGACGAAACCCCCCCAGAACCCCCACAAAGGAAAATCTTTCCTCTTTTAGGACAAACTGATCCTAACTGCTTGAGCGTAAAGCAGCCACCGAGACCTGTGAACGGGAAGGCTGCTACACATTTCATGTTTTTTCTTTCTGACTTTTCCAGGCAAACTGGAAGTTAGACTTTTTGGATGCAAGGATTTGCTGAAACCCGTGGCAGACGCTGAGGACGGCTCTGCACTTCCCCTCAAAGGTGAGGAACTTTCCAGCGAGTCGACGGCCATTCTGCTTTTCCAAAAGCTTGTCTTCAGTTTTACCAGCAGGTTCTACCTTTTCTGAAATGATGATTTGGAAGTCCAGGTGTTCTACCAGAGAAGAAGGTCCAATTGAACAACTTTCACTTGTTTGGGAGTTCTGAAGCTACGAACTAGAACCAGCTGATGGAATAATGTTTTTGGATACAAACAAATCTTTTTATTTTTATTAAATCACAGACTTCTTTCTTCTGTTTTAAAATAAAAAAGAAGCTTTGAGTCTGGGAATCCCCGAATCCCCAAATGAACCGGAACCAGATCTGCGGAGGTGTCTGGGTCTCACCCTGGTTCTGACACATACGTGCATCCGCTGTGGAGTCCGGGCCTGATCCAGTTCCTTCTCTCAGCTCAGGTCAGAGCTGTGCTGCGGCTGGATGGTAGAGCGGTCGGCCGCACCGGCTGGGCGGCTGTCAGCGGGCTGAGCTGGGACCAAATGTTCTACATTCAGCTGGAGCGGGTCAGTGAAGCTGCACTTCTGATTTCACACGTGGAACAGGTCAGCACGCTTGTGTTGGTGCAGTTCTGACTGTGGCCAGCAGGTGTCCCTCTTTCACAGCGAGTGGAAATGAGGAATGACTTCATGTCCCCACAAGAATGGAAGGTGAAAGGTAGAAACAGCAGACTGGATTTGGATTTTTTTTCTTTGCATTTAGTCAACAAACACAAATGAACTATTAACAGAAGAGTTTCTGATCTCCATCTAAAAGAAAAGTAAAAGCCGTTTCAGCAAAGAGGCCTAAATGTAGCACACACTTTCCATGCTGCTCACAGTTTCAGTCAGGTGCGTGTCTGTTGACAGTCTCGAGAGCTGGAGGTGTGCATCTACTGGCGGGATCAGAAGACGATGTGTGCCGTCAAGTTTCTCCATCTGGAGGAGATGATGGAGAACCCAACTCACAAGCAGGTCTTCAGCCTGGAGCCACAGGGCCTCCTCTTCATCAAGGTGCCTGCATGGGAGTTTTGTCATCAGAGCCGCTAGAACAAACTCTCACCTCATAATCTTCTTTATTTTACTCCTTGAGTTTGAAAAAGATAAAGAACTTCATGAATCAATTGAACAGAATTCTGTTTTTTAACATGTATGAGACAGAGCAGTGCGTTTGTGAATGACATACGGGAAAGAGTTACACGTTATTCATTTTTATTAGCTTCAGTTTGTTGACACTGTGGTGGAGCGGCAGCCCAAACTGAGACGTCAGCGATGCCTCTTCACCAAAGAGCGAGGTAAAGTCGTGTCGGCGCCTGAATGCTTTTGCCTTTCTGTCCAGCCCGTGGTTTGAGTTCAGCTTTCTTTCCAGGGAAAAATTTTCTCCGAGCAGCCCAGATGAACATGAATTTGGCCACGTGGGGTCATCTGATGATGAGCATCCTCCCTCGCTACACCTCCTTCAACACCTTCAGCTCACAGCTCTCTACGAGCCCTGACCCAGAGGGCAGCAGGACCCCTGATCCCGCTGAGGAAGACCCCCCCAGCGCCAAAGCCCCAGCAGGGTCAGCAATTACTCCAGATGATGAATGAAACGCAAACACTGTCAGATGTTCTAGAAGCATCGCACTTCTTTTACAAAAGAAGGCATCTGGTGTGTGTGTTTGGCTGAAAAGGAGGTGACATTTCTGATTCTTTGTGTCACATGACTGTTGATCATGTGACCCGTACGTATGTCAGCCTTTTCTCCATCCACCCCTTTCACTTTGTCTGCTCGCCGCTAAACTGGTGTTTGTGCTGATCTGCAGAGAGGCTCTGGTGAACAGCCTCACCAACACCCAGGAGCCTCTGGCCCCCCTTAGCCTCGGGTCAGGCGGGACCCCCCCCAGCATCATCACTGCAGGACACGAGCCTCCAGAGGTGAAACAGCAGCAGAAACTGGTGAATTCATGAATTTACCTCTGATAATCCATCCCACCTCCTACCATGGATGGATGGATGGATGGATGCATGGATGGATGGATGGATGGATGGATGGATGGATAGATGATGGATGGATGGATGGATAGATGATGGATGGATGGATGCATGGATGGATGGATGATGGATGGATGGATGGATGGATGGATGGATGGATGCATGGATGGATGGATAGATGATGGATGGATGGATGGATAGATGATGGATGGATGGATGGATGGATGGATGGATGGATGATGGATGGATGGATGCATGGATGGATGGATGGATAGATGATGGATGGATGGATGGATAGATGATGGATGATGGATGGATGGATGGATGGATGGATGGATGGATGGATGATGGATGGATGGATGCATGGATGGATGGATGCATGGATGGATGGATGGATGATGGATGGATGGATGGATGGATGGATGATGGATGGATGGATGATGGATGGATGTGTGGATGGATGAATGGATGGATGGATGATGGATGGATGGATGGATGGATGCATGGATGGATGGATGGATGGATAGATGATGGATGGATGGATGGATGGATGATGGATGATGGATGGATGCATGGATGGATGTGTGGATGGATGGATGATGGATGGATGGATGGATGGATGGATGGATGCATGGATGGATGGATGGATGGATGGATGGATGGATGGATGGATGATGGATGGATGGATGGATGGATGGATGGATGGATGGATGATGGATGGATGCATGGATGGATGTGTGGATGGATGAATGGATGGATGGATGATGGATGGATGCATGGATGGATGGATGGATGGATGGATAGATGATGGATGGGTGGATGGATGGATGATGGATGGATGATGGATGGATGATGGATGGATGGATGGATGGATGGATGGATGATGGATGGATGGATGGATGGATGGATGGATGGATGGATGATGGATGGATGCATGGATGGATGCATGGATGGATGGATGGATGGATAGATGATGGATGGGTGGATGGATGGATGATGGATGGATGGATGATGGATGGATGATGGATGGATGGATGGATGGATGGATGGATGGATGGATGGATGATGGATGGATGCATGGATGGATGTGTGGATGGATGAATGGATGGATGGATGGATGATGGATGGATGGATGGATGGATGATGGATGGATGAATGGATGATGGATGGATGGATGGATGGATGGATGGATCTATCTATCCATCCATCTATCAGAGGAGGAATCATGGGAGCAGGGGGGGTGCATTCTGTCTTCAAAAACAGCTGTTTTTTTCAAAATGTGTTGAAATGTTTTTTCCCTCATTTAAAGTGTTAAAAATCTTTGTCTGTTTTCCAGAAAATCCTCCAATTTTCGGTTCTTTGTAATGAAGTTGAACAAAAGCCTAAAACTGCAACCAACCAGGATACCCAGACTTTCTCCAGCTGTGCTGCTCTCTCTCTCTCTCTCTGTGGACTTTTCTGACGTCCTTCTGTGTCTTGTGTGTCTCCAGGTCTCCACCAGCATGTCAGAGGGAAGCGCCCCCCCGCCAGCGTCTGCTCTGAAGTACTCATGCGTCCTCATGTCTGCAGGTCACCAGCAGACGGCTCAGAAACAACAGCTGAACTTTGTCCGCTGTGTTTTCTTGCCAGGTTGCAGGTGGAGGATTTCAGGTTCATGTCCGTTCTGGGACGTGGACACTTTGGGAAGGTAGGGGTCTCCGGTTCTCCTCCTGAACTCAGCAGAGCGGCTCTTCTCAGTCTCTGTCCTTTCTGTGTGAAGGTGCTGCTGGCGGAGTTTCAGGAGACACGGACGCTGTTTGCCATCAAAGCCTTGAAGAAGAGAGACATAGTGAGGCGTGATGAGGTGGACAGGTGAGTGAGGGACCTGCAGCAGGCTTTGGTCTTCAACCAGCAGGATTCTTCTGCTGAGGTTGGTGCTGCAGCTGGAAGCCGCTTGGTTGATCTGGGGTTTCGTCCTGCAGCCTGATGAGTGAGAAGAGAATCTTTGAGATGATCAACGCCTCCCGTCATCCCTTCCTGGTCCACCTCCACGGCTGCTTCCAAACCTGCGACCACGTCTGCTTCGTCATGGAGTATCTGCCAGGCGGCGACCTGATGATCCACATCCACTCTGACGTGTTCACGGAGGCGCAGACCAGGTGGGCGAGGCGGACCGCGTGCAGGCGGGTCTCAGACGGTTCTGATCTCACTCCGGTGTTCGTGTTCCTCACAGGTTCTATTCTGCATGTGTCCTGCTGGGCCTGGAGTTCCTGCACCAGAACCAGATCATCTACCGGTAGGTGAGCCTGACCCAGCTGTGAGGAGCGCCGGCCGCGCTCAGCAGCCGTTCTTTGTGTTTCCTGCAGAGACCTGAAGCTGGACAACCTGCTGATGGATGCTGAGGGATTTGTCAAAATCACAGACTTCGGTCTTTGCAAAGAAGGTGAACTGGAGAGGAAGAATCCTCCTTTCCCCCCACGCCGCGGCTAAAATGTTCAATCGATTAAGAAGTAAACCAACGATGACTCCTCTGGTTCAGCAAAGGTAGCAGACGCTTTCTGACACCCCAACAGGAATGGGTCACGGGGATCGGACCTCCACTTTCTGTGGGACCCCGGAGTTTCTTGCCCCCGAGGTCCTGACCGAGGACAACTACACCCGAGCTGTGGACTGGTGGGGGATGGGCGTCCTCATCTACGAGATGCTGGTTGGAGAGGTTGTGGTCTGCATGCGCTAGCATCAGCGTGGCTGCAACACCAGCTCAGTCTGCGCTAACTCTGAACTCCTCTTCCTGCTAGTCTCCTTTCCCTGGTGAAGATGAGGAGGAGGTGTTTGACAGCATCGTCAACGATGAAGTGCAGTACCCGGAGCTCCTTCCTCCTGACGCCGTCTCCATCATGCAGAAGGTGCAGAACAGATCCTTGTTGAGAATCCAGAACCGACCTGCAGACGTCCTCGGGGCTCAGACCAGATCAGATCAGAACTTTATTTATCCCTCAATGGGGAAATTGTTCTCCACATTTGACCCATCCCCTGGGAGGGGCAGTGAGCTGCAGACGAGCTGCACTCAGAAGACGAGGGGAGGGCGGGGTTCAAACCGCCAACCCTTCAGTTACTGGACGACCTGCTCCACCGCCTGAGCCACTGGCCGCTTTTGTCTTTTCCTGTAAACAAACATTTTAGTTTTATGCTTCCTTGTCCAGATTCTAAATATGATTTTTTTTTTAAAAGTCCATCCGCTTTGAATTGAGATAAAAGCCAAAGTTCAAGCACAGCTGTCAGGTTACTGACCCAGTGGCCATGTGGTGCAGCGTCTGCCCTGAGACTGGAAGGTCGTGAGCTGGGTCATCCCGAAAATGAGACCCGATTCCTTGCTGCTTGACGCTCAGCATTAAAGGGTTGGATCAGGGGGGTAAACCACCGGCGGCGTCTGCAGCTCGCCGCCCGCAGCTTCTTCTCTGCGGAGCTGGGAGGAGCTTTCCTGGCGACGTCCGAGCAGCAGAGAAGCCAGCAGCATCCCTGAGGCAGAGGACGGGCAGCAGTTGCCTCAGGGATGCTGCAGAAGTCACCAGCACAGAGATGATTGTGGTTACATGAGCCAAAAGCAGTGAAGTGGGCGTCCAGGTGAAAAGTTCTGGGCTCTGCCGGGCCTTCCTCCATCTGCGTTTGACCTCAGCAGAGCTTCACGTTAAAGCTGCTCTCGTAGTCATGACGGCTGACGAAGCTGAGCATCTGTGTTCACAGCTGCTGAGGAAGAATCCGGCAAAGCGTCTGGGAGCTGGAGAGAGGGATGCCAACGAGGTGAAGGGGGAGGAGTTCTTTCAGGTAAACCTCTGTTTTCTTTGTCTGCTGTGAGAGGATTTCTGATGAAGCTCCTAGGATGACCTCTGGAGGCCCGGTTACTTCCTCACTCTATCATCTGATCACAAGTCCGTCTGTCTCCCAGAAATGCGGCTGTCAGCTCATAACGGGCTCATGTGACTCTGAGGAAAACGCCTTCTGCTGTGCGGAACAGAACTGAACTCTTGACTTTCTCTGCAGCTCCTGGACTGGGACGCCCTCCTGGCGAAGAAGGTAAAGCCCCCGTTTGTGCCGTCAATCAAGGAGTCCACAGATGTCAGCAACTTCGACAGCGACTTCACTCGCCTCCAGCCCGTCCTGTCCCCCCCGCCCAAACCCTCCAGCCTCTCTGCGCAGCACCAGAAGGCGTTTGCAGACTTTGACTTCTGCGCCGTGCTCAGGTGAAAGAGGACGACAGCACGCGGTCCCGTCCGTCCACGATCTACCTCACCGGGAACCGTCATCTCCACCCTGCAGATCCCACCACCCATTCTGTGCTTAGAAGAGACCAGAGGGAAAGACACCCAGGAGCTGAAGCAAAGCTGGACTTCCTCCTGATCCCTCTCTCATTCTGCAGATCAGCTGCTGCAGCATTCCCACTGTCAAACTGTGACCTGTCGATCTTTAGAGCCCCCTCCCCTCCTGCAGCCTGACTGGACCTTTCAAACGTCTCCTGACTGTTGATGAACAGCAGAGGGGGCCATGCGCTCCACCATGCGCTCCGTTTTCGGCTCATTTCTTCTCTAAACGACCCTTTAAAGTTACTTTGTGATGTGAGCGTCTCCTCATCGAAGCGCTTCAGCTGCCTTAAGCTAACCGCTAACATGAATCTAGATACAGCTGGAAAAAAAGCTCATAATCTCCTGTTTCATCATGTAAAGCGGCTTCAAACTGGTTTCACAGTTCATACAGTCATGATGTTTGAAACCATGACAGTTCAGAAACTTTGATGCAGAAATGTAATCTGAAAAAACACGGAGAGCAGGACAATGCTGTCAGAAGATGGGTCAGCGCGGGAAATTCCCCTCACCAGCATCGACGGTCGGCTGCAGCTCAATCTGAGAAAAGCATGCGGATGCAAACGCGTGGAGGTGGTATGATGATTAGGGAGACGTTCCTCCATCCATCCATCCATCCAGATGTGACGTTGACATGAACTGTGTCCAGCTAACAGATCAGGTGATTCCAGCAGAGACCGTGGAAGCAGAAGAACGGCATGGAGCTGGACTCTGACAACACATGAGCTCAGATCATGAGGAAAATCCACTGAATACGGCCAGCTATGACCCCCCTCCCAAAAAACAGACAGGGATGGCGTTCTATCAAACATAAATCGTCTTTATTCAGTAACAGAATGTAAACAAAATCAAAACTCTCCTCAAAAACAAATCTTTCAAAGAAAACTGAACTTTAAAAAAACTCTTATCCTGGGTGGAATAAATCCCTGATACCAGAACCTCCTAAAGGCAGTCATGCACACGAGAGCCAGAATCCAAATTCAACTGCATTTGTTCTGATCGTTCACATCTTCAGCTGTGTAGAAATGAATGTCTGGGACTGGGCCGCACAGAAAAAATAAAATAACTTACATAACTTCCGTTTTATTTATTTCAGGACCTGAAAGATCTTTTATTTTGAAAAATTGCCAGATTCTCTGTTCCATCCGTCTATGAAACTCTTGACGCAGGCCAATTGGCTCCTCTCGGTCACGTGATAGGATACCGCTAAAATAAAACACAGGAACTAGCAAAATGAGTAAAAAACAAACAAACGTCTGGAAAGTTTCTTTGCCAAAGTGGGAAAGGCCCATCCAGGAGACAGAACAGGAGCCTTCAACCTCCAAAAAAATAAAGCTACATATAATAGACAGTATCAGGAGTCCTACCTAAAATACGGATTTATCCCAACGGGAGATTCCCTTCATATTCAGCATTTTGGTGAGTTGGATTTTCCATGCTCTTATTTTGAAGGCATGTTTAAATGTTACCATAGCGACCAGAGAGTGTTGCTCATGTCATAATTCATGTTTATTGTTTTGTTTAGTAAATACCACAGTTTTCATGCAGGTCATATATTACTATGTGGTACTGTAGTGTGGGTCACGTGCACGTTTGGTCTGCTGTGGGAGTTTAACAGGCTGCAGGGGTTACCGTGGGAGCTGGCAGAACAGGGAATTATGGGAATCCATCCCCTTTGCCTGCTTTGGTCAGAATAGGGTTGATCACGGGTCTTTCTTTTTGCCTACGGGTTTCATTTGGCAGTTCTGTTGTTTCAGCCTTAGTTATTTCTTCCTGTTGTGTTTACTTATTTTATCACCATGAGTGTGGGAAGGAGGGGGGGGGGAGGTGATGACACCTGTGTGACGTCCAATGTTTAGCGCGTCAAAATAAAATCACGTGTCTCTGCCTTTATTGCAGCGTTGCTGCAGCGTGTGTCCGCCACATATAACATGCATATAACATACATATAACATGCATATAACATACACATAACATACATATAACATGCATTTAACATGCATATAACATGCGGTCCGTGAGAATTTGCCAGACGTCAAACCGGTTGGGGACCGCTGCCCCAAAGGATCCTCAGAGGAACTCCTGCGTTTTTCCTCGGTTTTCAGAGCTGGCTTTGGGCCGAACAGCTTCGGGTCGTTGGACTCGTGGTTCCCGCTCAGCTGTTCTCTCAGAAAAATCAGCCATGGTCTGTAGTTTGATGCAGAGCGACACCTGAACAAAGATGCTCTGAAAGCTCCTCAGAACCACAGCAGGTTCTGTTGGGCTCAGTCTCCAGCTGAGGAATAGTTCTGGCTGTGGTTCTCCACTGGGATCACATCCTGAGTTCTTTGGCTGAACAATCCTGAGCTCTGCTGTCGCCGTCTCTTCGCTGAACCCTGAATCTGAGCCTTAGGTGCCGTTCTTCATCTACCTGCAGACCGCTACACGTCTTCATCAGAACATCGGTGCAGTTCTGTGTCCAGGGATTCTCACCAAGGCTCTCCTGAAGGTTTTGAGCCCCGTCAGACCAGGACTTAGCTGTCACTAGAAGCTCTTCTGTCGCAGGAACAGCAGGTCTACAGTCATGACCAAAAGTGCTGAGAACGACATCAATGTTGCTGCTCAAGTTTTTATAATAGCAATCAGCATAAACTCCAGAATGTTCTGAAGAGTGATCAGATGAACTGCAAAGTCCTTCTTTGCCATGAAAATGAGCTTAATCCCAGAAAAAAACCTGCTATCCTTAAAGGACCTCAGGGATCATGTCAGTCGTTAACTCAGGAGAGAATGTTGACCGAACAGCCATGAATCCAGAATGGTACCAAACACCCTCCAACAGCAACTCCTTCCAACAATCCAACAGTTTGGTGACCAACAATGCATCTTCCAGAACCGTGGAGCACCGGACCCTGAGGCTAAAGTCAGGACTAAGGGGCTCAGGGACCAAAACATTGACATTTTGGGTCCATGGCCTGAAAACTCCCCAGATCTGAATCCCATTGAGAACTTGGCTGGACAAACAAAAACCCACCAACTCTGACAAACTTCTGCTGTCAGTCATGATTTGGCCCAGAAGTTGATTGACAGCATGTCAGTCGGACTGCAAACACTGAGTCTCTGCATAAATGTCATGGAATAGCTGATAGAAGCCGTTGACACGCATGAAGGGCTTGGAATTCTATTTCAGTTCATCACAGAATCAACGGAAACAAAGATCTGAAAGCAGTTTAGCGGCAAACTTTGTGGAAACTAAGATTTGTGTCCTTCTCTAAACCTTTGGTCACGACTGTTCAGATCAGCTGGAGAACATTTTCAGTTCTTCCAGCAAAACGCTAATTGATTAATTAGCGTTAATTGATAATTGATAATAGATTAATCTATGAATTGACTTCATTGACTTCATTGATTTCTATTCCTATACTCAGCCAGATGGATGTCTGAGGCCAGCTGAAGGGGTTTGCAGATTGATGCTTCGTAAGACGGTTCTTTATTCTGCACATCCTCTTCAGCGCGTCTCTGAGCTCCGCCTGCTTTACCCAACGCCGTGGGTGTGACAGCGCCACCTGCTGACCCGCTTTGTGCTGCTGAACATGCTAGCTGTGTGTTTCTGTGAGCGTCGGTCTGTACCTCATTCTGCTGTCAATAAACAATGGCCTGCAGCAAAAGCGGTGTTATTTTCATCAGTAGACCTGCAGCTCCTCAGGACCCTCCTCCCCCCCACATGGGGGTCTCCACCAAACCACAACATCTGATCCTTTCTTCCCAATTCCCCATCAGAGACTTTTGGCAAACGTCCTCCTGCAGACGTCACGCCGCCCGCTCAAACCGATGAGTATTGGGCGTCGTTGGGTTCAGCGTGACGCTGTGCAGACGCACGTCTCTCCTCCATGTAAATACAGGCCTTTATTAAACAGTCCCGGCTGTAGTCTAGGACGTTCTTCCTCTGTGGTCAGAGGCTCCGTCACTGCGTCTCCAGCTGCCACTCGAGCTCAGACGGGATCTGCGGTGCTTCTCTGGTAGACCTGCTCCCACATCACCGTCCTGCAGCTGCAGAAGAAGTCCCACAGGTTGCAGACAGAGCCGCGGTCGAACGGGTTGTCCTCCTCCCTGCAGTCCTTCAGGTACAGGATCCTGTGGCGGGACATGAACTCCCAGGTGGTGGAGTTGATGGAGACCAGGTAGAGGTGGCAGCCCAGCAGCAGCCCCACCACCACAGAGAAGACCCCCACCACGGCGAGCGCGGCCAGCAGGAACCCGTTCACCCAGAGCCACTGCTGCCACGTTGGACCGGGAGAAAGGCCCGACCTGGAAAACATCCAGCCAGATGAAAGACTGACGGCCGGAGACACAAACTCACAATCCAACCAGGATTCATCCACATTTGTAACATACTTCACATTTTCCTCCCCTGTCACACATGTCACCATGTCTCATGACATCATACATGAATCCACGTGGAAAATGTGAGGAAAGTTGTGGTCTTTTCACCGATGAATGAACGCCGTTAAAACCACAGAAGAAGTAGGAATAAACCATAAAACTAACGTGTCTCCCGCCGTTCTAAACCCAGATCACGTTCCCCATCAGTGTGTGAGCAATCCAACGTTTGCTGAATTCTGCTTCACACTGATAGGAGGAGCCGACATCAAAGGATCACAAAGCGACGTGGCTATGAACGCCACAGGCCAGATCTTCCTGTGGTGACATTTCTGACACCTGCTGCTTAAAACCAACGTAGAACATGAACCGTGTGATTATTGTGATGTTTCTCTGCAGTTCATCTGTGATTTATGGATCAAGTATGTAACTAACATGATGTGTGCGCTGTAGACATGATCTAAAAGTTATACATCGGTGGTTCATGCATGAAAAGTCAGTTAGACAAACGTGGAACGGTCGCGGAAAGACACATTTGTATTTGCATCTCACAAGAAAATTGTGAATGATTTACATAATAATTATGTATAAACTATGTAAAATACACATAAACTGTGTAAATCTAAACTAATCATTAATTCTGATCAGATAAAAACAGGATTCACGTAAAGACCCGTTGGCTGACCAATGACCCTCGACGGACATCTGAGCACATCGACGAATGAGGAACGCAGGAAACGCTCATGGATGACGTGGATCATGAAAGACCGACATTACATACGTGGAAAATGAACAAATGTAGGAAGCAGCTGTGCGACACGACCTTAAAAGGATTATAATACAAGAAGGGTCAGTCAGGATGAAACGGATCTCGCTGATGTCCTGCAGACACGCAGCGCTGTGAAGCTTTGCTCCAGGAACAGGCAGTGCCCCCCCCCCCCCCCCCGCCCCTTACAGACAAGAACACGTTTGGACTCATCTGACCTCAGAATCCTTCTGAACTTTGATCCATCTGTCCCTCACAGGCCTCTGCAGGTTAAAATGAAGGTCCAGAAGGATCTTCATTGTCATCTACAGAGGCCTTTGAGGGACAGAAGACCAGAGACCTGACACACAGAGATTTCTTTGACCTTTTAGTGCTGCTCCGCTCTGTAGATGCTGAGACTTTTAAAGCACTTTGGCATCGTAGCACATGGGTTGAAAACCTTCTACAATCCATCTTTCACTCTGCTCATCTTCACTTCTGAGATTCCATCCTGACTATACGACACACCCGCCATCATGTTCCCCCAGCGGAAATGTTGACAGATGATTTTAGTCATTTGTTGGCCGTGTCACTCAGCCGCTACGTCCATTTTGGGCATTTTCCACTTTGGTGATGCATGCTGTGAAGAAGACATGACCTGGTGTCAGTTTAGCTGTTGGGGGGGGGGGGGGGGGGGGGGGGGGGGGGGTTCACCTTCACTGCATCACATCCTGACTAGGACACGATGAGAGGTGGGCTCCTCCACCTGCATCCTGACTTTGGTATCACCTGTTCAGGTTCAAAGACACTAAGCAGGTTTAGGGTTTAAAAGCGGTTAGATCTTTTGGCCACACCCCCTCCACAGTCAGAAGCAGAAATAAACTGTCTGACTCGGCTGTTTGCTCCGATGTGGAGCATATTTTAGTAAGATCCTAAGCTTGGGTTGAGTCTGCTTCACTCCTGACAGGACGCCGTCTGCTCCTGAAAGGAGGTCAGACCACAAACACTCATCTGTGCCGCAGACGGACGTACAGAGCCGTGCGCAGAGCCCACAGCAGCGCCAGCAGCTGCACCAGCAGGTACACCACGAACCAGCGGTGGTTCCTCTCCCCCACGCAGTTCTCCAGCCACGGGCAGTGGTGGTCGAAGCGCCGCACGCAGCGCCTGCACGTCCTGCAGTGCTTGGCTCTCATTGGCTGCTGGAGACACAGACAGACAGACGGATAAAAAGTGCGTTTGTGTTGGTTTTAGCATCAGGGACTTAATTTTTGCCTTTCATTTGAAGAGCGCACGGTGAGAGAAAAGTGACAATATACTAAACCACTTCAAAGAATTCAAAAGCCCTACAACTAAAAATGAAATGAACAAATATGTCGAAGCTTTGTATTAGCATTTACAAACGATGCAGACACTGTCAGGAAAGTTATTCCAAAGGAAAGAAGCTTCACTTCCGACCTCAGCTCCTCCTGCTCCCTGGCCTCCCACGGACAGAGTCAAACCAAAAGACTGTAGCTGCAGCCGCATGTCTTTCTGCAGACATGCATGCAGCTGATGCCAGCAAACGCTCCTCTGGTTTACAGAGAAAAGCTTGTTGTTTGAAGGAGAACTGCTTTTTTTCTGTCACACTGACGTCAACAGGAGAGAAAACGAAAAAGAGCAGCATCTATTATGGAAGGAAAAGTGTGACAATTATGAAGATGGAGACACTGAACGGCAGTCGGAGCAGGAAGACCTGCAGCCCCCCATCACCACCTCCATGGTGACGTGTACGGAGGCACAGAAAAGGTCAGCGGCTGCAGAGACGCAGGTGTGGCGTCAGCGACTGCTTACCTGCAGCCGACAGAAACCGCAGCGCCGCAGCTGAGGGGCCAACGGCCGAGGAATCATCGCCTCCGATTCTTCATCCGAGGCCTCAGAGCCCTGTGAGAAACGCAAAGGTGGGGGTCACACGTGCACAGACCTGTCACCCACAACCCCCCCCACGCACGCACACGCTGTGCGTGACCTGCAGCCGCATCCTCGCCACATTCCCACAGTCCTGCTTGTCTGCTATCAGAGCCTCCCCAAACACCAGCAGAGCGCCATTTTTCCTTTCATGAATCCAGAGGGAGGAGCTTTCCTCAGGAGGGAGGAGCTTTCCTCAGGAGGGAGGGGCTTTCCTCAGGAGGGAGGGGCTTTCCTCAGGAGGGAGGGGCTTTCCTCAGGAGGGAGGGGCTTTCCTCAGGAGGGAGGGGCTCTCCCCAGGAGGGAGGGGCTTTCCTCAGGAGGGAGGAGCTTTCCTCAGGAGGGAGGAGCTCTCCGTCTATGCGTCTGACCATGTAGCTTCCACAGCAGCTGAATGCATGGAGGAGGTCTAATAAGCATCTGGGTCCAACACGACTGAGTCAGTTATACTATTTTCAGACGTTACTTTGTTCTTTTGTGAATGAAACCTTTTCAGCTTTTTGCCTGATCACTTTTAGGGACAACAACACGACTTTGATGGTTTAAACTATAACTTCAGTCGTCTTTAGGCCTGATTTCATCGACCAAAGAAGTCAACTCCACAACAGGAAGAAAAAGAGACGAATACAAAGAACATGAACAAAAATGACTAAAGAGTGAAATCAGAAAAGTGCGGGAAAACGCCGTCCAGCCGTTCCAACACCGCTCTGGGCGTGAACGTGGACGCCATCAGAGGAGAAACGGAAGACGCTTCCACGTTCAGACTGCAGTCACATCCAAACGGATCTCCTCTTTACCTTCTCAGAGTCGCCGGGAACAAATCCAGGATCCATCAAGGAGACGGTGAAGTACAGGATCACGGAGACCACGACCAGCAGGAAGAACAGCGCCGGCGGCAGCAGCTCCCCTCGCTCCTCACACCGACGCAGATCTGCACACGGGGGAGAAAGAAATACAACAAACACATGTGCTCAATTCTTAACAGGATTCACTTTATTGATGTGGGTGGGCGTGGCTAAAGCACTTCAAAGCACCAAGCGCACCAGCTCTGACCACATGTTCTGGGTTTAAAGCTGCAGTGCAGATGAAGACTCACTTCATCAGCAGACTGAAGGTAAACACAGCTAGAGACTCCCATGGGGAACCCTGGCCTGGGGGGGCCAGAACCCTGGCCTGGGGGGCCGCTGCCATTGGCTGAACACACCTGATCCAGGTGATCAGCAGCATGTAGGCAGGACAGGTTTATCACATTAACAGTAAGAATATTGTCATTAATAACACAGAAATGTAAATAGAGAAACTTGTAGTTAGTAACTTTGTGGAAGTAACGGGAGAAGTTACTGCGTGGAGTCCGGAGAAGATCGTACAACAGTACTTTGGTACTTTAGTTACAGTATTAGTACTAGAGAAGACACCAAACGGGCCTTCTAAAGACACACAGAGTAACAGACTGGGTCGGAACGTGTCCGAACCTCACCGGTGTTGTGCAGGAACAGCGTGACCGTTATGACCCACGTCAACAAGGTGTGCGCCGCTCGGACCGCGAACCCGGTTCGAAACATGTTCGGAACCATTTCCCCGCCGCTGACGAGCTTCCGAACAGGCTCACAAAGAGTAGCGGAACCTCAGACTGGAGCAGAACACAACCAAAAGGTTCTTCTTCATCGTAACGAGCCGCGGTCGGTGGGATCCTGTCATCACTTCCGTGTTTTGGTACGGTGGCCCACGCGGGACAAGGCGCACACGCCTCACCCTCTCCCGGCATTAGATCTATTTGGCGGGAATTCTGAGGCTCACAGGCAACATTTAATCAGTTAAAACTACTATTCAACCAGAGCCACAAATGATTTTAGATGGAAGTGAAGGAAAACCGTCCCGGGGTTTAGGGTCTTCAGGGGGATCAGTGCCTCACAGGAAGAATCCAGACTCTACAGCTGAAGAGGATTTTGAAGGGAAACTGCTTCAGTTCTTTCAGGGAATGCCTTTGCTTTTCTCAGAATTCAATAATAAAGACAATCTACAGACTTTCTTCTTTCCAAAAATGGCTCAATCGTAACTTTTCTCTCAACAGCAGTGCTGCAGATTCCCGCCTTTTAGTCTCAAGTCTTTGTCAGGATGACGGTACATATAAGGGACACTCTTTGGACATTTGAGTCGTTTCACCGCTGAGCAGGAAAACGGCAACCTTTTCAGTCCCAAAAGCTGGTTTCTGTCACGATCCTGGGCCGCTCCACCCTTTGGCCGCTCATCTCAGGAGTTCAATCAGCTGATTTACTCCACCTGTGGGTCTCCCTTCGTAAGGAGTTGCAGCACTGAAGCACCACAAGAATCGACAATACCTCCGAATCCACGGCAAGCCAGCTGGTCAGTAGTCTTCGCTAGATTTAATTTCACCCGCTCAAATGGCCCTGGTTCCAGGAACCTCAAGGCCCAGGCCCTACCCCGTCAACATGAGAACCAGGAGACACCACCCGGACTTGGCCCGCCTGGCTGTTCTTCAGCCCACAGCCCATCAACCCACTCCTTCAAACTGACACCACAAAACCAAATTTCAACCCACATTTCCTGAGGTTACTCAATGGTGTCACACCTGTCGATCGTTTTGTCATCCAGATGTACCCTCATCATAGTGCAGCAACGTTTTTGGTGGTCAACCCTCTGAGCTGATGTGACTAAATGTCTCTGCTTGTCAGGAGTGTTCACAGTCAACCTCTAACAGGCGTCATCCCCCAGGACCTTTGCATCCACTGCCTGTTCCTAAGCGACCATGGCCACATCTGTCATGGTCACATCTGTCATGGCCACATCTGTCATGGTCACATCTGTCATGGCCACATCTGTCATGGCCACATCTGTCATGGCCACATCTGTCATGGCCACATCTGTCATGGCCACATCTGTCTATGCATTTTGTCGCTGGTCTCCCACCTTCAGCAGGTAGCACCACCCTACTGACAGTTGTTGACAGATTTTCCAAGATGGTGCATTTGATTCCACTGCATTTACACAGATTTATCAAACTCATAACAGAAATCATGAAATGCATAGATTAAAAAAAAACAGAAAATAAAACAAAAAAGACACTTAAATCACATTTGCTTAATTAAAAACAGTGATCATTAACTAAAGTCAAGCAGAGCTTGATTTATTGCTTGAAAAGAAGTGAGTTTATATAATCCCACCTCCACTGAGTTCATTCATTTTATGGTTTTACAGTTTTTGTCATCCGGTTCTGATCAGATAAGATTTTCTTCAAGTAACAGAATCCAGTGTCCAGTAATGATTGATTATCTTCAGAAAACATTCATTCATGATTTCAGTAAACAGTAACGGTAACAATTATCATTGATTATCATTAGAACACATGATCACATTAAACCAGTAATTATTGCTACACATTCAGATCAAGTAAAGAAAATCAATAGTTATTGATTGTAATATAAACATTTGAGTAATCATTATTGCACAATGTAATACTTATTGGTTGTAGTTAAAAGATCTTTGATTATTTCACCACCATCAAGTTCACACATGGATTTGGAATTATTCAAACACCTGTTGATCATTAACTCCTTTTATCTTCATATCCTGAAATCAGAGTTTCTTTCTACATTTTCTGGAATATTTGGATATTTGAACATTTTTGAGCTCATTACTGAACCCGTTCCAGAGTTTAGTGCCACACACCGACACAGAAACTTTTCTTTGTGGTTCTTTTCAGTTTGGTCTTGAACTTCCTACATCCCCTCAATCTGTTCCTCCTTCATTTTCTAAGAACTGTTTCTGGATATTGAATGGTAACGATTTCCCACTGACTCTGGATAGAAGTTGTTGGTGTAAAAATCAACAAGGTCAAACAGTTTTAAAAGTCTAGATTGATAGAATAAATTGTTTGTATGATCAAGATATCCGGCTTTATGTACAATACAGTTTTGAAGTAAACAGAGAGGATGTAGTGAACTCTGTCTATACAGGAGGTCAAATATGGTAATATTAAGGAACAGTACAATAAATATCTACGGTTGTATACTAATATGTTTAGATTTATTTATGATTGAAATACTTTTTTAGAACTTTGGTTTGGATGTGTCTGATGTGTTGCTTCCAACTTAGTTTATCGATAACAGAGACTATTTGTTTACCACATTGATACGTTTCCTATGGTTGTCTGTAGCATAGAATATATTTGTGTCATCAGCAAATAATGATATATAATGTATAATTTATGTAAATATTGAAGAGCAGCGGGCCCAGAATTGATCCTTGTGGGACACCGTAACATATCTGTTTGGCTTCTGATGTCAATTCATCCACTTGATTTACTCCACCTGTGTGCCTGCCTTCATGAGGAGCAGCAGCGCTTCAGGTCGCCTCCGCTCACCTCCGTCCTGTTGCCAAGGCCTGAACGTCTCATGCACCGCTGCCGACCTGTTGCCTCTCTCTGGGGTGTTTGAAGTTGTGAATCTGTTTTGTTCCCCACGAGTTTTCAAGGGAAGAGACTTGCTGATGTCAAGCAAACGCCCCAAAGACCTGTCTGTGGTTTAACCTCAGGCAGTCCTTCCGTTTCTCTCTCTGCCACGAGAATCCCTCGCACAGGAAAAGATGCTGCATCTGCCCTTTGACCGTGCTGCTCTCCTTTTTCCTGTCCCGAGTCCCAAAAGAAACCTTTTCTGTGGTTTAGCCTGTCCGTTTTATTAGGGTTCGTATCCAAAACAGACAGTTTCAGCGTCTGCAGCTCCGCCTGAACCAGACTGAACTCCTGGTTTGCAGGAGAAACCGCAACAAAGTTCTGCTTATTTATACAAGTTCATGTCTGCAAACCTATCAAGGATACAAGTCAAACTGTTAAAACCTTCATTTCAAAAGAAACTTCATTTGAAAGGCAAAAATATAAAAGTGGCTGATATTCCACTGATAAAACTGCAGTGGAAAGCATTTTCCTCAGCTGCTCTGTGACAGTTTTTGCTTCTTCCACTCAGAAATGTCTCTTGTGGTTTGAAGGGTGAAGCAGTTTGAAGTCAATAACAGACAGAATTCATGTGAAATTGAATTTATTTGCTTTAGTATGGTCCATTAAAACAGTACTAAAAGTCTTTACAAAAGAACGGCTTCACCATTAAAGGCTGATCATAGATTAAAGTGCATTATTTTCCCCCAAACGTTTGCAGTCTTCAGTATTTTCCCATGTGGCGTGTAAGACATGGCGCCCTCTGATGACAGAGCTCCACCTCATTCCATCACATTTAGTGTCTGACGATGCTGAGGCGGTCCTCCAGCCTAAATAAATACAACGCATCAACACAACAAGAACAGATCCTGTTTACACTCAGGATGAAGGAGAAAAGAAAACTTTTGTGCAAAATTCTCCCGTTCCTGTGCTGGAACAGCAGCATAGCAGACATTTCCCTCTAGAAGTACAACGTTTGGTCCTGAGTTTACCTTCAGTCAGAGTCATGGCGGCTTGTCTTAAAGCATAAATAGCAGCAGTCGGTCCTGACGACCTGAGCTCACAGAGTCCTCGTCTTCCTCCTCGGACTTTCCTCATCTTACATCAGCTGACATTCACAGAATGAGACGGCTACAAAAACCCCAAAAAGGCCCCCCAGCATCCCTGAGGCGAGCCCCGGGAGGGGGCGGAGTAGTGGTGGTGGGGAGGAGTCACTTCAGCGCGATGTCACTCCCAGCTGAGTCTTCAGATGCTCGTACACCACGTAGCTGATGCTGACGGCGGGGATGACTTTGAGGAAGTTGGGGGCCAGGCCTCTGTAGAGACCAGCCGGGCCCTCGTTCTGCAGGATCTGCCTGAAGAGGCCCGTCATGGTCAGCTGCTTGTGGCTGTCAGTCACGGCTAAAATGAGGAAATAAAAACAAGAAAAGGGTGTGATTAAGAAAAAGACAAAATGAGGAACTCCTCTGTAGTCTATTCCAAAAACGCTCACCTTGTGCCTGCATGCGGGTCCGGACCAGAGCCAGGGGGTAGCTCGCCAGCTGGCCGCAGGTGCTGGACACGGTGCCACACGCCAGCAGGACCAGGACGCCCGGGTCGGCACTGTGGGCGCCGTTCCGCTGGAGGTAGGTGTTCTTCAGCGTCTGCAGGAAGCGAAAGGTGTGAAAAGCCGCCACGCTCTGACTGGCCGTCCACGCCAGAATGTGGAGCGGAGCTCACCTCGTACACCGCCAGGTCGATGCCCGCGTATGGAATGATGCCCAGCATGTTCGGGATGTAGCCTTTATAAAAAGCTCCCAGCCCCTCCCGTCCCAAGATCTGCTTCGCACAGTCCGAGATGCCAGAGTACTGACCCGACTTTCTCAGGGCCAGGCGAGTCTTCAGAACCTGAGGACGGATCAGAACATCCCATTAGCACAGCGTCCTAATGTCCGGTCTTCCTAAAGCGGACAGACACACACGGAGGACTACCTCCATGGGGTAGATGGCGCTCTGAGCCATCACGCCGGCCAGAGAGCCGGCCACGAACCGCTCCAGGATGCTGACCGTCTCCTTATCGTTCCCAATGAGCCGCTTGATCTGGACGAGTAAACGACACGTTAGAGAGGGACACCTGGGGCCATGGACGGGTCAGGCAGAGCCCGGGTCACGCCATACCTGCTCGTACGCCATGAACTTCAGCGCAGACTCGGGGGCAATTTTGATGATGTTCACCCCGTTGCCGCGCCACAGCGATCTGGTGCCGCCCTCTTTGATCATCTGCATGAGGCCGCTCATGATGCACATGTTGTTTGTTCTGGAGCCGTAAACCTGAGGAGAAACGGGACATTCTTCATCAGAGGTCAGTTCTCAGGACTTTGGCGCAGCATGCTCTGGCTGTTCAACCCAAAATCACGCCAACTGGGTCGAGAGCGTTTCTCTGTGACGCCATTTCATATCGATTTGGGTCACAGTGCGCGGTGGGTCGGGCCGATGACGTTCATCAGAGCCACAAGCAGAACACAGTTCAGCACGGACTCACTGATGGGGAGCGAGGGCGCGACAGGAGTTCATGTGCCCTGATTGGCCGCCACACAGCGTCAGCAGCTGGACTCTGGTCGCTTTGCTCTGACAAACGGTTAAATGTTAACTTTGTGTAGAACTATTAGGTAACGGAGCCTTGAGCAACAGCGATGATCCTCTGCCTGCTCTTGTGAAAGACTTTAACCTGCACGTCTGGACTCTGAGAACCGATCGAGGAAAACCTCTGAGATGAGGCGTCGTCATGACGTCGCCGTGGAGGTTTCTACGCGAATTCTGCCTTTGAGCCAGCCTTACCTGCATCATGACTTTGAGTCGGTCCAGGGGGGCCGTGCAGGTCCTGGAAACCGCTCCGGCTCCTCCACCTGCAACCAGGTGCCTCCACCACATGCCAGTCTGCTTCTCCTCCATGGTGAACTCATCTGGGACCATCAGGTTCTCCCCCACATCAAAGATCTGTTCAAAAGACACAACAGCAGCTGTTAAAAGTCTCAGAGTAAACAGACGTGTTGAGGGTAAAGTTTAGTATGGAGTCATTTAGTACTTTAACGTGTTTTCTTCCACAACAGTTCTAGTTAAATGTTTTCCAGTGAACACTTGTTTTCTGTCCATCAGTCTGCTTCTCAGAAAGCCGCTCTGTGAAAATGCAGGTCAGGACCTTCTTAGTCATGATCAGAAAGCATTAAGCAACATCCGCCTCCTGGTTGACCCGTCTTGACCTTCCGTTACCAGGAATCTGTCTTCTACCGATCGGCTGCACGCAGACACGGACAGATGAAGGGCGCGACATTAAAATTCCACCTCCGCCCATTTCCTGAAGACGAGGTTCATTTGATTCTTCAAAACGCCGCAGTTTTACAACCTGACCTTCTCGTTTGAACGTCAACCAGGTGTCATGACTTCAGTCATTGTTCCACAATTAAAATATGGACACTTTTAAAGCTCTGATCACCTTCAGCCATGACCACTGACTCTGCTACAGCCAGCATCAAACAGCATCTGCATGGTTTCCTGGGCTGGACGCTCTCCCTCCAAGCCACACAGCCACCAGAACAACTTCCCTCATTTATAGAACAGCTAATCCGTCCCCAAGAGCTCAGCTCCATTCATAGCCCTTAATTAGTGACGCACGGCCTGCTGGGACGCCTCGCCTCAAGGACTTTGCTTCTTTGACTATTACTGCCGACAACAGGAAGAGGACAGGTGCTGCGCCATCACCTTAAGAGATAACACTATCAACTGTACTGTATGTGATGTAACGGCATGATCTGTTCCTTTGCTCTGCGTGTTCTGGTTCTACGACTGACCGTGGAGTGTTTCCAGTAGAGGATGATCTCAGGAACGCAGTCCGTCTTTTCCGTTACAGGGTATTTGCTCCAGTCTTTACTGCTGATGGTTATCATTCCATTCTTGTCCATGCTTTGGAGAAATGAGAACAGCAATCTGAATTAGTTTCACCTAAGATAAGAAGCGGCTCCGCTGCAGTAGACAACTGGGGCGTGTGGTTCACCTGTTGAGGGCCTTCTCTGCATGCCGGAGGGAAATGTGCACACCCAGGTCGGAGAGAGACCGGATGAAGTCTCTTGGGTTGATGTGACCTTGAATCATGGGAAAGACAGACGCAGGTTACTTCTGCACGCCGACAGGTGAAAGGCAAAAGCCGGTTGCGGCCTCTCACCTGCATTCTTCTTATCAACACTCGTCACCACCAGCTTCAGGTCCCTCTCGTAATCCTGCAGGTAGTGGACAAACTCTTCAAAGTCCAGCTGGGCGTCAACCTCGTTTTCTTCTCTTTTTAAGGTTTTCTGGGGGGGAAAGTGAACAGGAGATTGTTCAGTGGTGTCAGTGGAGGGCAGGACAGTCATCAGATATACTACAACCAATTTAACATCCCATTAAACAAGTTTAGATGGGTCAAAATGTACTGCACGTCAACCTAATGTGTGACATAACTTGTGGTGGAACTAAAACCATCGCAAAATGCCACAGACGGGTTAGGGTTCTGATAGGCGGGGCTGCGACCCGCCCGCCAAGCTGCAGCCCCATGGCCTTGTTCCAAGACGCCTCTTTGACTCAGGAGGCATTAGTACATTTCACAGTCTATCTTTAACCTGCGACCCGCCACCCGCTTTAATCTGGTCTGGATTGAAACCTGCTGAGCTCAGACAAGGCTGGGGACACCGGTGATCCTCCAGGCGGCTCTGACGCCTGTGCAGACATGCAGAAGGAGTGCAGTCCTGCAGGCTGCGACTGCGCAGCCTGCAGGACTGCACTCCTTCTGCATGCACTCCTGTGACTAATCAATCTACATGTAAATGTCTGCAGGAGGATCCCTGAAGCCAATGCAGCTGCTCAACACTGCAGACAGAAGACGAGTTGATTCAATATTTCATAAATAAAGTTTTTTATAAGCTTATCCGAAACGTTAGGAGGTCAGAGAAAACTTTCAAAAAAGGGTTTTAACCCAAAACATTCCCTCCAGGCGGACACACTACTGTAGGGAAGTTCACAGAGGGCGCACAGATGTCTAAGTCGTCACGCGGAAAGCGGCTCGCGCTTTCAGCCGCGAGGATCACATTCCTCTGACACACAGGGTTCGTTTCCCGGTGAAATGAAAGAGCTTTACCGTCAGAACACACTCGCAGCAACACAACACATTTGTTGTTTCCGGTCCATATTTTGATTAAAACTCTTTCGAGAAGCGAACTTTCTGGAAGCCGGCGTTTCGCGGCGCGGCCTACTCGTAAGGCTTCTTCTGCTGAACCGCCGGTCCTTCCGCCCGCCGGAAGCGGGACTCGGTGTCCTTTAGAGCGGAAAGTTCTTCATACACAAGCTAACTACAAAAAAACACACACGGTTGTCTCAGTGTTGCCCTCACCTTTCGCCATTTTCGGTAGGTGGTGAACTCTTGCGACGGCAGGAAGACGCTCAGCTTGTCGAAGAGCGACTTCAGCTCGGACGGCAGACCGTTAGACTCGAAGTATTCCACTTCCACCGGATCCGAGTTAGACACCGGGACATAAAGGCACAGACCGAGCATGATTCGATCAATAAATAAATAAATAAATAGGACCGACTGTGAGCTGACCCCTTCCCGGGATGAAACTCAAATGCCGGTAAGGAGACACCGGCTTCTAAGAGTAAGCCCTGGCTGCAGCCTGCAGAATGGGTCATCATAGTGGAATGCTTTGATTGCAGAGGAATGTGAACACGCTGTGGAATGTTAACCCCGCCCACGCTGAGCCCGTGCATTTGATTCACCTTTGTCACAGCAGTTGTGATTGCAGGAAAGGGGAAGAATCAGTGGAGCACATTTTGTGTCATTGTGAATTGTATGAGGAAGAAAGAGAACAGGAGGAAAATTTGAATGGTGCAATTTTTTTTATGTATCACTCAAAAAAATGATTCAAGCCCCTCTTTCATGTAACACAATAAAATTCTGTATGTTTTATTTAAAAATATTTATTTTAAAAGATTGTATCTACATTTAATTGACCTAACACAAAATGTATAAATAGTTTCCCCTATAACTCCAGTAATCCAAAATAATTGAGTTCAAGTAAGGGGCATGCTGTTGAATGCTGTTTTCCTGTTTCTCTTTATTCTTTTTGCCGTCTCACGGCTACAATTTTTCACCTATTTTAACCATTGAACTTTTAAAATGTTCAACTCCTTCATCTAATGTAATGCCTGGTATGACTATTAGTCCTTCAAATCCTTCGACTTTTCAAAAGTGAAAACTTTAGTTCGCTTTTTCCACGTAAAAAACGAAACTGTGGCATGAAATCGCTTCAACTCGGCTTCTCCCAATAAGACGAAAGACGATCATGATCACGTGCGTGATCACCGGAGTGATAGCTCAGTGGCTTAGATAGCGGGTTAACAACTCAGAGGTTCTGAGTTCGAATCTAGCATTAGACCGTTGTTGCTTATTTTTTTTTCCTTTGCCTTTCTTGATAAAATTTAGTTCGACTAACTCGATTATATTTCATTACATGGAAGAATTTACTTTGAGGTGGGGTTACTCATATTTATTGGATGTAAATCCTGACAAAACAATTAAATTGAGTTCATCCAATGAGTTATTTTTTGAGTCTGTGAGGCCAGACAGAATTTATTAATTCCCTAATGCATGCACATGGAAACTTGTAAAAGGCATAAGAAGGCAGGAATCATGGTAGAAATTCCCTAATTCAATTAAATATTTTTATTTTATTTTAGCACATACAATGAAAAAGGGATCATGAATACAAAGAATGCATTAGGATAATACTAAACTTTAACAAAAAAGACTAAGCTAAACTGATATCCCTGCCCTTAGACCCCCCCCCTTCACAGTAAGGAAAAACTCCTTAAAAACCCGTAGGTGGCAATATTGCACATGGAAACTTGTAAAACCACCAAAGAAGAAGACGGGCTCAGCATGGGCGGGGCTAACATTCCACAGCGTGTTCACATTCCTCTGCAATCAAAGCATTCCACTATGATGACCCATTCTGCAGGCTGCAGCCAGGGGTAGTTGGCTTCTAAAGCATGTGAGGAGGCCACGCCTCTTCCCAGAAGAGGAATGTACCACTGCCCAATCAGCTCCCCGTGACGTCATTTTACTATGACCAATCACGGAGCCCGCCCATTGATGGAGCTTGGACATTCTCTTTCGTGAGACCGATCGCTGACGTCAGTGAACCAATCAGACGGGACTGACATTTCAAACCGTAATCTGTGACTAACAAACGTGGCGGCAAATAAAAAACGTCCAAAACGGCATCAGAATGCATGAAGGTGATGAATTAAAAATCAAATACAGGCAGAGGCGCCAGAGCCGCGTGCAGCTCTTTCAGCCCTCCGCTGTAGCTCCTTTTTTTCTTTATACAAATGTTAATATGAATTTTTTAATGTTTTGTAGTTTTGGTCACTTTGTTTTAGCTTATTAGGTCTTGTCATTTATATTTTTAACACATAAGATAACAGAACACCGATGGTTAAAGGTTAAATCTGCATTCAGAGTGCTTTATTATTACTATTTAAGTAAACCATTATTTATAGAGCACTTTTCTCAGAGAACAACTCACAAAGTGCTTCACAATGTTAAAAAAAAACAGAGAAAGCACACAGACTGGACGGTAAAAGCAGGTAAAACTCAATAAAACACGACAGTCAGTGACATGATTATATCTACATACAGTTTTGTAAAATTAGATTCTACATCATGTTTATATTGCAGGACAAACGTGGGTGACAGTGAACCACTATATGGATAGAAAATGGCATGTTTGACGGGATCTGCTGCAGCAGGAGGACCTTAATTAAAACAGGAAGTTTTATTTTGAAAGGAACTTTGTTGAGTTTCTGTCCAAAGTAATTTGTTAGACGTAGAAGATGTGACTCTGTCAGAAACTACGTTTTATATGTGAATGGCTTCATAGCCTGAACAACATAAATAAAATGATTTTTCCTAAATGGTAAATTGGGACTTTGCAACTCTCCCTGAATGGCTCCTTGAGCGTTGAAGGTTGCAGACCAACTCAAGCCAACTTTTAGTAAGAGAACTGGTCTCAAAATGAGCTAAAGAGGACCGTTACAATAAAATCCTGCATAGTGACCCCACAACAAACGGTTGAAGCAGCCACAAACGGATTCTCCGTCTGGATAGTTCACAGTTTAAAGAAAGAGGAAACCGAATCAGATGAAACATTGACGGAGGGACTGCATCAGAACATGTGTTTGATGGTACAAACATGAAAGTCTGACCTTTGAGTTCGATGCAGAAGGCACGGCAGAGAAAGGCTGGAGTTTCAGCTCTGTCTCTCTCTTCTGATCTTGTAAAAAGGTCAGATAAAGTGTTTTTCTGGTGTCACAGATAAGAACGGGCTCTCGGCCAGCTCTCCCTGGCTTCAGGCCGGCTCCTGCCTCTAAGTCCAGGTTGGCTCGGGCTCTTCCACTCTGACGTGGAGCAGCAGCTGTGTTTACAGACGCCTGCAAAAGTCCAGCCCTGCAAACAGGAGCAGCATTTTTACGTGATCTGACCGATGTGATGGACTGTTTATCTCATTTAATATATCCAACATCAACCTTGTTTTTTAAGTCTTGTCTAAAAAATGACTAACGTTTCAGGTTAATGAGTCTTTTGCTGAACATCCACATTTTTTCTCTCTTTTTTTTAGAAAATGAAAATACTTTTGAAGAGTCGATCACAGCAGGGATGTTTCTGATCTACTAATCAATCACAGGAAAACGCTGTCAGAAAGGGAAATAAAGATCAAAACGAAGCAGAAAATTATGAAAAGATGAGCAGAAATGTCTCGGTTGTACTTTGGGGTCTCTCCTCTGATGGAAGCTGAGTGGATTTGGGGTTAAGACTAAATATTTGCAAACAGGTTTTCAAGTTTTTGTTTCTTCTTGAAATGTGGATTTAACAGCAAAATCAAGACGTTACTGTGATCACAACAGTTTATCAAGTTTCATCCCTCCTTTAGAATACGAGAATATGGGATAAATCCCCGAGTGTGGAAGTCCCAGACCAGCATGTTGGACACATGAGAGCACAAACTGCTGATGGAGAGACCCCCACACCTTCCTGGCAGAACACAGAGACCCATTTTGACTGCACAGTCAGCTGCTGCATCTACAAATAGAAGCTGGAGGGGCGCTGAACCCCCCAGCTCTGCTCCCTGACACCGCTGAGCTCTCTGGACAGACACCGGTGTGGACAGAAGGACGGCGCTCATGTGATCCGTGGTCAGACGAGTTTGGGCTTAATGTTTCACAATCGTGAGGAGAAGCTTGGACACCACTGCAGATCCGTCTCCTCCTGAACCCCAGTGATGCATCAGGAGGGGTGGCGTCTGCAGAGAGCTGAGGCCTGAACTCTGCTCTTCAAAGGTCATCTAAACTCTGAGAACGTCTCCTTTCTAGTTCTTCAGACCATAAAAACAGGAAGCAGGAAACTCATCGCTCCTCTGTTGTCTGCTTTACATCCCTTACTTGTCATTTTTGGAATCGATTTTAAAATTCTACTTTTAGCTTTCAGAGCTTTTTGCTCTGAGCTGACAGTATTGTAGTCCAGTCTTATCACGTGACCTTTGTCCTGTGTTCGGGTTTGTCCCACATCTGGAAAAGTTGTTGACACTTGACCCGTTTCCCCAAGCAGGAGCGAAGCCAAAGTTCAGGCTGAGCACAAACAGGTTGTGTTGCTGCTGCGTCATGCTGCTCAGGCTAAAGGGACACTCTCCCTGTTTGTGGTTGAACCAACACATTCAAGAGCACCTTGGCCTGCAGGACCGTGTGTGTGTGTGTGTGTGTGTGTTGGATGTTTGTCCCTCATTGTCCGGGTTCACCTCCTCTGGAAATGTTAGAATTGTGTTGTCCTTTGTCATTGTTGTGTTCTTCAGTGTTTAACTTGGTTTTAAATTCATGCCCAACCTGTGGTAACTCAGCTAAACCAAAATAAAAGTTGTGTTGTTTTTTGATGAAAAAAAAGGGTAAAAAAAACTTTTCTGTTGGAGAGAAAGGAGTCAAAGGGAAATAGACAAACATTTCTATCTGTCCACAGAGGTCATTGTTAGTTACTATCTTGATTTGATTTATTTCTTGAGTTGGAGTGAAGCCATGTTTCTGTGGATGAGTCATCCCGCCTGCTTTACTGTTTCTGCAAACCCGCTGGAAAAGTCTCACAGTCAGTCAGTGTTACAGACAGACTCTCAAAATGTCTCCAACAGCCGTGTTTCAGTGGAGAGGTGTTTCATAGAATGCCTGCAATGTCACGGTAAATGCTTTTCACAATGGGCTTCAAACCAGCACACACTTCCTTCCTCTTCCATCAGTGGCTGCGGTTCCATGTGCAAAATATCTTTGATTGGATGCAAAATCAGAATAGAATTGAACTGTTTACATGGGCCCAGAAAAACCTTATCCTATTATAACAAACGTTTAAGCCACACCTTCAGTCGGAATACCTCTCTAAAATACCTTCTTCTAAAGTCTAATGTCTTCTAAACGCCCTTTTATGATTGTCATGATTATTATTGAGGGACAGTTCGCTTATAATTTTCTGAATCCATGCTGTCAGTGCTTTATTTCTGGCTGAATGGAACTGGAAGAATGGTTAGGATTAGGCTAATATGTGCTAACAAACAACATTTAGCTTTGGATGCAGTTAAAAATCCACAATCTTCCTCCTGGCTGCACATTTATATGTGGAAAAACATCAGCCTTTCTTTAGTCTGGACACGACTGGAAACAGAATTTCAGGCGATTGTTGACACGTTTTTTTAAGGACTGTTTGGAGCATTTCTGCTTTGAGAACCCGCCTCTGTTGGCTCTCACACCGACCCAAAGGCCCTTCTCTGCTTGAAGACACGGTATCTCCCAGAAGACCCGGTCCTCCTGAGTCCGGTGTGGGTACCGGATGTTCTCGGGTTGCCGGATGTTCTCGGGGTCCTTCGGGGTCCTTCCAATGAGTTATTTCACTAGAAGAGACATCACGTGGTTCCTCATGGGAGGAGAGCACCGCCATCTTGGTGAGGTCAAGTTATGAAGACCAAACCACTTTTTATAACATTTAATAAAGAGCTCTATTTTTACTTTCAATCACTTCATTATATGAAAAAGAAGAATGGCTTGAAATCGCTTAGTTTTGTTCAGAAATACAAACTTCACGAGTACCCCTAACTTAACTAGTATTAGACTATTTAGATTTTTTCTATGTTCCTTTATTTTATTTTACTTATGTTTTTATTTATTTGTGTGTTATGTTCATTGTTTCTTTTTTTCCCCTCTATTCTTTATTTTCTATGTTAATATGTTATGTTTGGCAATGGTGACTGATCTTCGAAGCAATATTCATTTTTTTTTTTTTTTTTTTTTTTTTTTTTTTTTTTTTAACTTGTCCTGTCCAACAGCTAGGCAAACAGATGAGAGCTGAGGGCCTCTTGTGTTGGACATATTTTATTTTAACAAGAGGGGTTATTCATCTTCAGACAAACCAAAGGTATGTCTGAATAAACCCCTTTTGTAATTGAGGCCAAAATTTATTAATTTCAATCATGTTTGAAAATCTTTGGTGTTGGACCGGACGGAAAAGGAAAGAGGGGAAGAAGAGAGAGGGACGTTAGAGAGAGGGGGGGGTAGGAGGGTGATAATAGGAGGGGAAGGGGGGTAAGACCATGAAGCAGCATAGAGCAGACAGGTTTACTGGTTGTTTATCGTTACGGTACGGTTCAAATGTAGTACAAAAAGGGCGGGGCCTGTTCACACACACTCAAATATTATCAACACACCTGCTAGCCGCAAAAATGTCCACATGTCAACATGCACACAAAACAGATAGTGTTCACGAACGCATACCTATGCCTTTAAACCAACTAGTGTGAAATCTTTCATTCATTCAATCATGCAAACTATTAGTGCAAAGGTGAGCTAACACCTGTGCTCAGGTGAGTGTTTATGTTCTTCTAAAATGGATGGTGGAATGTGAAAAGAAGGAGGCGGAGCGCCCAGCCACCCCCACACCCATACCCCCGCCGCAGCAGCAGCGGCAGCCGGAACTCCCCCAACGCCACACGGGAACAGGCAGGGAACAACCGCCCCCCGGGCGACCAAGACCGCCACCCAGGCCAGGGCCAGCCGGACCGCCGCGAGGCCCCCAGAGCCAGAGAGCAGGGAGGCGCAGAGGGAAAGAGAGCGCCGCCCCAGCCCAGCCAGGAAAGCAGCCCCCCGCTGCGCCGGAAGAGCCCAACGCAGGGCCCCACCGGAGAGGGACGCCCACAGCCCCAGACGAGCACCCCACCACCACCCAGGAGTTCCGGGCATCCCCCCGCCCCGACCCCAGGTACGAGCCAGGACCCCCCAAGGGAGACCCGCTCCGCACTCCAGGCAGCCACCCACCCGGCCCACGGTTGGTCCAGGTAGGAGCAAGGCAGGGGCCCGCCGCCCCCGCCCAGGAGGGGGGAACCCCGGGGAAAAAAGGGCGGCCCACAAGGGATGTTATAAATATGGCCCGACCAGGCTCGGCCATGTTGGAAGTTTGGCGGGGCCCAGCGCCCAGGGGCAAGGACCAGGACCCACCCCCCAGGGACACGAACACCCCCGGCTCAGGTGTAATATGAACCCCCCCACCGTGCGGAGAGAGCACCGCCGGGCCCAGGGAGCCGGCACCCAAGGGACACGGCCGCCATCGCCAAGGGGCCCGCACCCCCCACCAGGGAAGGGGTAGGGGACAGATGGACCCAGGTCCCACCTTCCTTGTAAAATGTGTGTGCGTGTATGGGTGTTTGAGAGGGTGTTTGTGTGCATGTGTGTGTGTTTATGTTTGAATGTATATATTGAAGGGGGAGGGGTGTGTGTACTAAGGGGGGTGCAGTTAAAATTGGCGAGTAGGGCACTAAGGGGACATCTCCTGATTACTCACAGTGATGTCCCCTCACCCTCCACACCAAGGGGCCCTAAATGTCTAAGGTGCGGTTAAAATTGGCGGGTAGGGTGCCAGGAGGACATCTGCTGCTTGCTTGCAGTGATGTCCAAGCACCCCCCCTACCAAGGACCCTACATGTCTAAGGTGCAAATAAAACCGAAAGAGGGGGGGCCCACTCCATACGGCAACCATAGGAGGGGGGCCACTCCCAAGTAGCCCCCCCCCAAGGCGCATCGCAGGCTAGACCCCCCACCCCCTCACCCTAATATGAGGTTATATAAGGAAGGGGGTAAGTTGGGGACAGCTGGTAGACTGTCCCCCGGTGGTCAAACAGCCGTCCCCCAGCCCACCCCCAGCAAAGGGGCCAGGGCCACCCAGCCCAGGGGCCCACCCCCGGAGGCGCCGACACCCCAGGCCCGGCACCACCCACCCCACACAGAGAGAGAGGAGCCAGAAAGCGTCGCCCCCCCCCGGAGCAAGCCCAGGCCCCCACCCCCAGACGCCGGCCCTAGAAGAGCTCTGGTCAGGCCTCGACGGGACCGAGGAGGCCAACCGGCCGAGGCAACCACTGATTGCCTCAGCGGAGACCCCGACCCGCTAGCCCCCCCGACCCGTACTAATAATGGGCCCCCCCTCCCCCCCAGAACGCCCCCCCACAGGACAGGGCCGACAAGCCCCCCACCCCACCCCACCCCAGACCCCGCAGCCGAAGCGGGTGACACCCAGAGCGACCGGGGGCCCCGAGAGGGTTGTCCCGTCCCGTCCCAGAGCCAGGGAAGGGCCGATCCCAGCCCCAGGTGCAGATGGGCAGCCCATCCGGCGCCGCTGGGCCCCCCCCACCCGAGCAGGGCCCCCCGCCAACCCCCCCCAGCACAGGCAAAGGGACCACCCCCCCAAGCCCAGCCAGACCACCACCCCACCCCCCCACCACGCACCCCCACACCCAAGCCCAGAGGACCACGCAGCGCCCCAGCCCGCCCCACCCAGGCACTGGACCCGACCCCCCGACCAACGGAGCCCCCCACCGCCCCCGCCAGGCACCGGAAGCCCCGACCCCCACCCCAAACCACGGCAGAAGGGCAAGGAGCAGCGACGACCAAGCCCCCCACCCCCTAAGTCATGGAGTCAACCACAGGAGACCAGAGAGACTGAATTCTTTCAAAGTTACTTGAGCTTTGGGCTGACATTTTTTCCAAGCTGATATGATCAAACAGCAGATTTCTGTGTTGACTTATGTTTATATTTTTCTTGTTTTTCCAATTTATTAAAATAGTTTTTTTGGCAATACAAAGAGTTATGAAAATGATAGATGCTAATCCTTCTTCTATATCGATGGCACTCATGTCACCAAGCACACAAAGTGACGGTGAGGCAGTGATTGAAACCTTAAGCCAGACTGATAAATCGGCACATACCTGCTGCCAGAGAGCCTGGACAGGAGTGCAGAACCACAGTGCGTGCATGTAGCTGTCGGGTAGATTATTATCACAGTGCTCGCAAATGTCTGAGTTACTGAGACCCATCTTGAACATCCTCTGTCCAGTGTAGTAAATTCTGTGAAGAGTTTTGAGATGGATTAGCTGCAGATTTGGACTTTTTGTCAGTTTAAAGGTGTTTAGACAAAGTTCTGACCAGAAGCTTTCATCTGTGCTGATGCTCAAATCTGCATCCCATTTTTTTGTTGGAAGGGCAATATTGTTATCTAAATTACATAAAAGTTTGTATATTTTGGAGAGAGTTCTATTCATTGAAAAATTAATCAGAGTGGTAACTACATCTGGTAGCTTTAAATCGTCGTCTTTAATTTTATACTTTTTAGTAATACTTGATTTAAGTTGCTGATATTCCAAGAAGTTATTTATTCCATGTTTGTCTTGAAGTTCCTGGGGGGTTATGAATCTTCTATCAATAATTACGTGCTCTAGTTGTTTTATGCCCCCTGCTTGCCAAGCTGGGAAGTGAATCATTTTTTTGTTAATAAGGATGTCCGGGTTGTTCCAGATGGGTGTCATTTTGCACGGTTGAATTGATGATTTTGATATTTTGAGAAATTCCCACCAGGCTGTTAAGGTGGCATTTATATTAATGCTTTTGAAACAATCCTGTTTTTTAACTGTTTGGCTAATAAATGGTAGCTGTGACAGGTTGATCTTTCCACATAACGCCTGTTCCAAGTCTAACCATGAGTTGGTTTCTGGATTATTTTTTAACCATTTTAAGATGTATTGTAATCTATTTGCAAGAAAGTATTTGTGGAAGTTAGGTAATTCTAATCCTCCACAGCTTTTTGCAGATTTTAAAGTTTTTAGACTAATTCTTGCAGGTTTGTTGTTCCATAGAAAGCTTGATATGGATGAGTCTAATGTTTTGAACCATTTTAATGGCGGTTGTGTGGGAATCATTGAGAAGAGATAATTAACCTTGGGTAAGATTTTCATTTTAACCGTGGCTACCTTGCCCATAAGGGACAAAGGCAGGTTGGTCCAGCGTGTTAGATCGTCCTGTATGCTTTTCAGTAATGGGGTGTGGTTTAGCTGCACCAGTTCTGATAGTTTGGGGGAAAAGTAGATACCCAGATATTTGATATTTCCTGTTTTAACTGGAATTGTGAGTCTTTGTTCCATATTCCTGTTGAGTGGTAATAAAACAGACTTATTCCAATTAATGGAATAGTCTGATATGGAGGAGAATTCATTTATGATCATTGCTGTTTCATTTACAGAATGTAAATTCCTTAAAAACAGTAATATGTCATCCGCATAAAGACTAATTTTATGATGGCTGTGTTTGGTTTTTATTCCTATAATGCTCTCATTCTGTCTTATTGCTGCAGCTAAAGGCTCAATGAATATAGCAAAAAGAGAAGGAGAGAGTGGGCAGCCCTGTCTGGTTCCTCTTCCAAGAAAAAACCTGTTTGAAGTCTGTTTATTAGTTCTAACTGATGCATTGGGGTTGTGATATAATATTTTGATCCAATTGATGAATGCTTCTCCAAAACCAAACTTCTGGAGGGCAGCAATAAGGAACTTCCAATTAACTCTGTCAAAGGCTTTTTCAGCATCCAGCGATAGTACCGTCATTTCCTGGTTTTTAATGGTGGCAAAGTCTATTATATTAACTAGTCTACGGACATTATCATCCGAGTGTCTGCCTTTGATGAATCCAGTCTGGTCGAAGTGAATTATGTGAGGAGTGATTTTTTCTATTCTCTGTGCTAGTGCTTTGCAGATAATTTTTACATCTGCATTGATTAGAGAAATAGGGCGATAGCTTGAAGGACTAGTGGGATCTTTGTCTGGTTTTAGAAGAAGAATTATGTTGGCTGAGTTCATGTTAGGTGGCATTGATTGGCTCTCATTAATAGATGTGACAGTTTTATAAAATGTTGGTGCCAGTTGTTCCCAGAATTCTTTATAAAACTCAGCAGGAAAGCCGTCAGGCCCTGGTGCTTTACCATTGGGCATAAGTAACAGAGCTTCATGAAGTTCAGACAGCGAGAGCGGAGAATCTAAGTTTGTGATTTGATCCTCATTTAGCCTGGGTTGAAGCAATATTCATTACATTGTTATTGTTCGTTGTTAACGTTAATGTCATTGTTAATGTATGATACCGCAATTGTCAATAAAGTTTAAAAAAAAACTTAGCCACGTTAACTCATTGGTCGTGGCAACTTACAGCCAATCAAATAGTGTGACGTCATCATTGGTCGAAGGACCCCGAAGGACCCCGAGAACATCCGGTACCCACACCGGCAGCTCGCTCACGCAGAGCGGCCGGACAGACCGTGGTCCAAACGTCCTCCGGAACGCCACGCTGTCTATGCATGACGGAAAGCCAGCACAGAAGTGACCCACGGTTCACATAAACAATCAGCATAACCCACACATCTCCATCGGAAGGAAATTTGCATCCAAACGAGTGTTGGGGCAGAGTGTTTACATGAGGCATTTGATTCTGATTAGGCGTTCATTCCGATTTCTTTAGCCACTGTTTACCATACGAAGCTGGAGGCGCTTCTATTCCACAGACTTCACCTTCTGGTTCTCCAATCAGCTGAGACGACAAGAACTTTTCCCCGGAAACACGGCACCTCCTGGTTTTCCATGACTGAGCGTGTTTGTCTGTCCAGAGCAGGACTGCAGCGTCTTTTTCCTGCTTTCAACTGCGTTTGCAACCCTTGTTCTATCCTAGGCACTTTAACGTTGGGAGTTGGGTCATCTAGACCCACTAGACAGTGCTCTGAACCTTTTTTCTTCAATGGTTTGTGATCTTCACTGGTGTCCATGGATTACATGAAATCTTTCCACCTTTATCCACCTTTGCCATGGTAGGGAGAACACCTCAATGGAAGAGGGGGTCATAGGATAGCACCAGGGTTAAAGGCCGTCCATCTGCTTTCTGATCTATTCCAACTGAGTCTTTCAATAAAAGGGGATTTTCTCCTCCTTTGAAGGTGGTCAAAGCTAACCTTCAGTTTGTGTTTTCTTCCGTGACTAGAGGAAGGCAGCGCACACATAGATGTGTTTTCATCTCGTGTTCAGCATCTTTCCCTTTAGACTCTTTAAACTTCCACGTCAAGCAAAAGATACATTGATCCAAGGTCAAAAGTCAGGAGTCGACACACTGAGTTTAGAAGACAAAAAAACCTTTTTGCCCAAACAGTTCATCTGTATTTGGTTTTCAAAGTCTGATATGTGACACTTTGTGAGTTTCAGCACAGTTTTGTTCGTCTTAGAGAACATTCATTTCATTTTTTTCTTAGTTCTGTTGTCCTGTGAGGGATTGATTGTATTTCCTGTCAGGGCTTGTAGGACATACATGGAAGATTTGCATCACAGAGGTGCAAAGGCCTCAGTCACAAACATCATCAGACACTGAAGTCCTGATGTCCAAATCCTGGCTCTAGCCAAGCATGAGCTCATGCTAGAGGCCAGCAACTGTTTGAGCGGTGTTAAAAAAGATCCCAAATGATACATATGGTTGGGTTCTAGTAGAATGTTCTTAATTTGACACATTACTTGTAAAGTCTGTAAGTTTGGAAAAACTTCATTCTGAGTCATTTTCAAAGGCGTTTCTTTGTCCAAACTGACTGCAGTTTGCTCACGCTTCCGTTCTGTTCAGAAAATGTCTGGAGGTCAGTTTTCCCCTGTGAAAAAACTCATTCCAGGAGGGAATGATTACCTGTGCAGGTAGTTCCATAAACCTGTTGATGGAGCAATGTTGCCCTCTGGTGCTTGCTGGTGATGTGTTATTCTGTTCAATCATACTACAGTTTGTAAAGACAATATTTTTATATTATATATTCTTAATTATTCATAAAGCGAGTTTATTTGATTGACTGACTTCAATTCACGCTTTGCCTACATGCAGATTAAAAAATCTCAGTCTGTGCAATAACTGAAGGCTCATTTATTTAGAATTCACTGTATGAGTGATGAAAAAACTCCATCAGGAACATTTTTGTCAGATTTTGTTAACGTAAAAACAGATGAGTGAGTTTGAAAACAGTGTCACGAGTTTGATGTAACGTTTTAAAAGTCGTTTTTTCAAGAAACTGCAAGAAATCATGTCACACTTTGACCGCTGGGTGTCGCTGTTTCCCCCCAGAAGAATCAGTTTCGACAATGCTGAGCCACCGGAAGTTCATCCACTTCTGACACATTTGCTTTCTTTCTTTCTTTGTAGCGTTTGTGGTTAACGTTTAAATAAGTTTCTTCTGTTTCCTTAGTAACCAAAATCTGAATCAGTACTTTATGAAGAGCATGTCGGAGTAAATTGTTAAAGAGAGACATGAATAAACTTGTTTTAATTTTTCCAATGTTACTTTTTAACTTAATTCAACAGCATGTTTCAGTTAATACAATAAAATTGTGTGATCGTGGATGAATGAATGGACAGATGCAGTCCTTTAAAAGATTTTATTATACATTTTAGAACTTCATTGCTTCTTTAAATGATCCAGTTGTGGTTATTTCCATCCATCAGATTTCTTAACCTGCTACACCCGCCATGGTTTTTCTTTCATGTTTTGTTTTTCCCCTCTTTGGCCAATTTCGTCTTTTATTTTGAAAGCCGTGAACAGGAAGTCACCTGACGTGCTGCTTTAGCTTGACGATGCTGGTGACAAAGTTCCTCCTCTCGCCTGCGGGCCGTAAGAAGCTCTGATTCATCTTTTCTGGCGCTTTGATTCGTCCCGCTGAGACCGACGGAAGTCGACATGTCTTCAGGTGAGTTTGTGTCGCTTTTATCACAACTTTTTTCCAACTTTGCTGTCGTTTTTAGAGGGGTTCCGTCGACACGTTCTCTCTTTCTCCCAGGTTTCGGGCTCGGATTCGGTCTGGAGAAGCGGGGTTCGCGTGAAACCGTTCTGTAGAACATCAAACGCCGCCGCCGCCGCCTCGGAGCTGCTTTCAGACGCGCCGTCGCTCATTTCTCAGCGTTTCTAAGCCATGGCCTTCTTTGTGAAGAAGAAGAAATTCAAGTTCCAGACGCAGCTGACCCTGGAGGAGCTGACCGCCGTGCCTTTTGTCAACGGGGTTCTGTTCTGCAAGCTGCGGCTGCTGGACGGAGACTTTGTGGCCACTTCTTCCAGGTACACAAGGCGCACGAGCCCCCGAGCCCCCCCCCCCATCTCTCTAATGTGGGTGTCCCGCTGCTGGAGTCGAACCGGATCCAGAACCCTGTGTGGTCATCAGGTCCAGACCCATGGCTGCTCTTTGAATATCTGTCAGGTCCTGGTCTTGGCTGGAACCTGAACCGGTTTCCCAGCGTGTTGTCGGGGCAGGTCTAGTGCAGGTTACCCCACCACAGGTGTGGCAGGCTCAGGTGGGGCTGTCGTTGGGTAACCTTTCGGAAAACAACATCTGGCTTTGCCTTGGACTTTCAGTCAGAAAGCTGGTTTGGAAGCTTGAAGCAGCCAATCCGTCATTCAGGGTTTGGGGGTTTCTCTGCCTCCATCAGCCAGGTTTCTGTTCTGGAATATAAATGAGCTCAGGATCAGCTGAGGAACAGCTGATGTTTCAGAAACAGCAGCTTTCATGCAGCACAAACGTCCTGCTGCACACGTGGAACCTTCAGATCACCTGTTGATCCATCGGTTCCTTCAGATCACCTGTTGATCCATCGGTTCCTTCAATGCCTCCTAACTGACTGATCATCAGGATCAGATTCTGTCTGGGAGTCTCTGAACTCCAAGATTGCTTCTGGCTTTCTGTCAGTCCGTTTTTCTGTTGCTCTGCTTTTAGTTGCTCTGTTTTCTGTTGCTTTGGTTGCTCTGTTTTCTGTTGCTTTGGTTGCTCTGCTTTCGTTTGCTGCTCTTCTCTGTTGCACTTCTTTTGGTTGCTCTGTTTTCTGTTGCTTTGGTTGCTCTGTTTTCTGTTGCTTTGGTTGCTCTGCTTTCTGTTGCTTTGGTTGCTCTGCTTTCGTTTGCTGCTCTTCTCTGTTGCACTTCTTTTGGTTGCTCTGTTTTCTGTTGCTTTGGTTGCTCTGTTTTCTGTTGCTTTGGTTGCTCTGCTTTCGTTTGCTGCTCTTTTCTGTTGCACTTCTTTTGGTTGCTCTGTGTGGTCTGTGTCCTCCTACAGGAGTGCAGCTCTGAGGAAATATTAGTTGTGGTGGGCTCCGTCCCACGCTCTTTGATGTTTTTCGGGGGTCTTCTCTCTCAGGGTCATGTCAGAGCTCAGATTGCCCCCCCCTCCCGTCGGGGTTATCATCTCTGGAAACAAAGCGTCCTCAGAGGGAGGGCGACGGCACCAGGAGGCTCTCTGCTCATCGGGTGGAGGCTTATGTCACAAATGTGGTCTTTGTGTTCCGCCTTGACCCAGAATGCAGTGGGACACAGCAGTCGGCTTATCTAACGTGTCGCTCTGACCGGCCTCAAAGCCTCCAGAGTCCGTGGCGAGCTGGAGCCACAGGCGTGAGACCTGCAGCTCCTGCAGTCTGCATGTCGGCTTCACGGGGTCTTCGTCAGGACAGCTGGGATGCGTAGATTCTGTCTTCCCGTGCATGTGTCGCGTGCTCGTTTGGGTTGCCTGTGTTTACAAAGAGCTCTATGGCTCAGTGGAAGATTGTGACGTTTTGTTTTGTCTGAAGATATTTGATAAATGTCAGTTCAGAGGTCATGGGGGATGTTTTTCTACAGACTGAGGATGCAGTTCAGGTGGTTCACGTTTCTTCGCCACTGCTTCTGTCTGCTGTCAACGTTTTCTGCCGTGACGACCTCTGTGCTCCAGGACAGAACCTAATTCACAGGGTTTTGCTGCAAATGCAAGAGCCCGTCCTCAAAGAAGCAGACAAACATGAACGTCTCAAACTTATTTCAACATTTTGTTCAACTGTGTAACAAAATAGTTCAGGAGACGCAAAGACTCATCCAACTCTAAAGTTGAATCAGATTTTATTCACTGAAGTATTTTAAGCAACACTTTCAGTGCTTTAATATGACAATACCAGTGAAATTTAGTTCACTTAAAGTCTAGAGTGAAAAACCTGATAAACTTAATTTCATGAGCCTCGGGTCTCTGCTCCAGACCCTCCCCGAGGACGTGTTCCGGTCAACTGGGCAGAGACCCCGGGGAAGACCTAGGACCTACTGGATAGACTACAGTATGTCTCACGGTTGGCCTCGGAGCACCTTGTGGTCCTGTCACGGGAGCTGGTCGAAGTGGAGTAGAAAGTCTTAGCCTTCTGCCCAGCGTTTTCAGCGTTCACTCAGGTAAAGATCCACTGTAGGGGTCATTGGCGATATATTAGCATGGTGCTAGCAGCAGTCCTTTACTCCTGTAATACTCCAAAATCAAGTCCCACTTTATTGGCTGTAATCCCTCAGAAAATCCCTCCCAACCCAGGCAGTGTTTTAACCAAACATTGGTTTTGTTGTGTCCAGATGTCTGTAGACCCAGAACCTGTGAAGGGTTTGGGTGTTTCCTTTTTTGGACTCATGTTCTTGTCTGGAACAACATTTTCCTCAGTGGACTCGGGAGAAAAAGGAAGGACAAGCAGAGGATCCCTGAGTTCATGAAGAAATATTAAAGTATCAAAGTTAAAGAAGGTTGGACCATGGAGAGACTGAGTTATTGAGTTTCAGAGGCATCTCCTTGTGACGGGGCTGTTCTCGTCCCAGAAACCAGCAACCCCACAGAACTCGGTGACCTTTCCAGTCCAAACTGAACTTTGGTCAGCAGAAGCGATGTGCACCATCAGCATGTTTCAGGGAAAGTCTTTGGAGGTCCAAGGTACGAGAACAATGAATCTGTGATTGTGTTATGAAGGCTGACGTTTTCCGTATGTACGTTTCTAGCCCGGGTTCGAACAGAAGGACTTATCCCCCCGCTCGCGGCTGAACCACACCTCTCAGGGTCGGGCTGTGTTTATGGGATGTTTTCTTCACATTTATCATCTGTCAGCATGTCAGTCTGGTTTTGTTGTTGTTGTCGTACTTGCTCAAAGTCCGAGTCGCTCATTGGAAGTTGGTTCATGATGTTTGGCTCAGTGACAGAACAGTTTTTCTACCCTCAGGGGGCTTTGGTTCAGCGGCTGCTCCCCGGTCAGTGTGTGTTTGTGTGAGGGATGGGGCAGAGGAGAAACCGTGCTCAGAACATTCATTCAAGTTTAGTTTTCCTACAGCTTTTTGAACAAAGATTCTTCCTCAGCTAGTCGGCATTCTGAGGATTTCTACAGAAAGACTGAGTCACAGACGGATCGGTTTCTGTCCGGTCTCAGTGGATCAAGAAGATTCTTTCAGTGATGTCGCAGTTTGAGTTAGAACGGGTCAGGTTACAGCGCTGCTGAAGACTCTTCAGCCTGTGCAGCGCCGTCTCCAGCGCGTCTCAGATGCAGGAAGGGTCTGTTTAGTTTGACGACAGAAATGGAAGAAAGAAAATATAAGGAGACAGGAAGACGCTGGTGGAGAAGCCCGTTTGTGAAGCGTTAGAAATCAAGTGGGATACGCAGAGTCTCCACAGCTGCTTCCTGTTTTTACGTGGCTTTTCCAGCCGTTAGCTCTTTGGTGGGATGGGCGGGAAGAGAGCGGGGTGCGGGCCGCTTTATTCTGCCGGGATCAGGTGATCCAAATGAACTTCCTCTCTGCAGGGGATTTCCTGATCATTTTAGAAACGTGTCTGTTTAGATTTCAACGCTTGATTTAGAACAAACAGTTTCTTTTGCAGAGATCAAACATCGGTACATTGTTACCCGTAAGACATTATCACTGTCCATCCTGACCTGTACAGTACTTGTAACGGCTGCGGTTGACCGGCCAGGACCCCTGCTGCGGTGGATCAGAGGCTCTGAACTGACCCTGTGGTGGACAGACTGCAGACTCTTTGGAGCTCCCCCTAATGTTTTGCAGGGGCAGAAGAGAACAGCTGAGGGTTGACTGGAATCCGGCTGCATTCCTGAAGCTGTACCTGAAACTGGCTGCAGCCTGTCTCACATGAGCCAGGAGGCTCTCAGGAGGAGGGGTAGGAGCAGAGGAGCTGCTGGGGGGCAGCCGTGACCGGAACCACATGAACTGCAGAGGCCATGTAGAAGAACGCAAGTCCGTGTTAAAGTTGTGTTTACAGAGATGGAGTCAGTGGAGCTGGTCTGTAGTTGAGTGCGTGCTAGAGCTGTGACGGTGTCGAATTTTTCATCACCGCGGTGATGAACCACCAGGGGGCGCGGTGTCGCGGTTAACCGCAGCCCCCCTCCCCCCCCCCCAAAAAAAAAAAAAAACAAAAACAAAAAAACACAAAATCCCCCGGCGGCCGCATCGGAAATGAATACAGTTACAACGTACTATTCTTTGTTAACAATGACAACAAATGACAACTAACAACTACATATCTAACTTGTGAACTAACTTTAGGTGTTGTAGATTGACCGTGTTTGTGAGCGCGGAGCGTCTTGTGTAGTTATAGTAGGAAGGTGCGCACACGTGTGTTGGGGGGTGCGTGTTGATTCTTCTGCAGCGGACCGCTCTGGAGCTGCACGCAAGTTTCACCAGTGCTCTCTGGTACAGACATCTTCTCAGAATATTATTTATTGCCCAGTAATAAACAGACTGCAGACGCTGTCACCTTTCCGGTAGCCGTGAAGCCCGACACCCATGAAGAACGCGGGGCAGGAGGCTCCGCCTTTGTTTATACAGACACGTAATGTTACGCTGCAAAAAATAGTTCCCAAACAAAACATGTAGTGATTTTCATGGAAATCTAACAGTGCGCGTTCATGTTTGGTGTTACGGATTGAAGGAGGACAGTTACATACCCCCGTCTCGTATTTCCTCACGAGACGGAAACTTCTGTTGTAGAATAAGGATGTGTGCTTCTGAAAGCGCGCGCCTGTTTGTGTAAACGGAGCCGCGTGCCACGTGCAGCGCGAAGGCAGACACTGAGAGCACGAGCGCGGTGGGAGAAAAGGAGACAACAGTCTGAAAGAAAGAAAGTCTGAACACAGGACTAGCAGAAAAAGGAAATTATCAGCAAAGATGAATGTGTTTATTATAGTTCCAAACACACACCATATGCAAAACGTTAAAAAAAAAAAAAAAAGTGCGGTGATGAGGTCATCACCGTGGTGATGACCTCATCACCGCGGTAATGCGGTTATCGTCACAGCCCTAGTGCGTGCTAAAGGGCACTTCAAGCAGCTTCTCAGCCATCTACTACAGTCCTCCCCAAGAGCCTTAAGGCCCGTACACACCGGGACGAATATTCGCCAGGCGTTATTCGCCAGCGTTTTTCGCCACGTTTTTTGTGTTCACACCCAGGCGATTTTCGCTGACGATGACCCGAGCGAACATGCAATTTCATTCCCTGACATTAGATGGCGCTTAATGTAAACAGAAATACTCCTGTACACAAGGTGGAGCTGCGCAACTTTACGCTTCTTAAAGTCGCTTTTCACTCAGAAGAAGAGAGCAAGTATTTACACGCTTGTCAGAATCAAACAAAGAAAACGTGAATATTTCAAGCACCAGTTGCTCCAACTGGTACTTGGTAAGGGGATATTTTAGAATGTCCGTCATTATTTCTTCGCGGCAGTGTAGATGCAACTCGGCGTCTATCTTCTTCGCTGGTATGTGTGCTCAGCAAGGCAGTTTTGTGTTTGAGCGCCACCAAGTTGTGTTCTACTGTAACTTCAGAGGTTCCAGACACGTGTGCAAAAGCGCCGTTCTCATTGGTCGAATAGATTTCGACGTGACGCGTCAAACCAAAAGAACGAACCCGAGGCGTTTTTTAAAAAGTGACGCTTTGACGCATGGCGTTTCTTCGCGTCGGTGTGCACACTCACATTGGTGCCCCTTTGTTTAGTCATGAGGCGTTAAAACGTCGGCGAAAATCGCGGGCGAAATTCGTCCCGGTGTGAACGGGCCTTTAGGCTACGTTCACACTGGAGGGCTTAATGCTCAATTCCAATTTTTTTGAAAAAATTCGTTTTTTCGGTCACATTTCCAATTAAATGCGAACTTTTGTGATCTCCTGTGTGTGTGATGACATACAGGTTGGATTCATGTGGCCTGGCCGTTCAGATGGAGGTCGCATTTCAAAAGATCGGATACGTATCGGATTCAGGACCACATACCCAAGTGGCCTGGGTTGCATTTGAACAGATGGGATCTGTGTCGTTCAGACTGTCATGAACAGATCAGATACAGGTTGCATAGGGGCAAAATAACCGGGTCGTTTCAGCCTGCAGTGTGAACGTAGCCTTTGTCCCTTTTTATTTCCTCTTCAGGAGTCTCCAATGTGCCTTTTTCATTGGATCTGCTAACACAATAACAGAGTGCTGATCCAGTCTGAGCGGTGTAGTCTGAACCCGAGAGACTGACGTCAGCCTCTGTGCTTCCTCAGCATTCTGCTGCCCCGCTGTTATCTGCTGCCGCCGGGCCGGACGGGTCCGGACCGGACCACTGTTTGTGTTTCCCCTCTGGCTGTGGCCTTTGGGATCAGGAAGGCATGAGAGATAAGATCCGGGCTGCAGTAAAGCTGACATGTTGAGTCATCACATGCAGGGGCCGTGTGCTCGTCATGACCTCTCGATCAGACGCTGGCATCACGTTGGACTTTTCTCTGTCAGTTACACTCAGACTCATTTTTGGTACAAAAAGAGTCATCTGGGTTCTACAGAGACATTTAGGAGACCTTAGTGTCAGAAACATGAGTGGAGCTGCTTCCAAAACACACTCGGCAAACGTGGTTCTTTTCTCAAAGGGCATCACCAGACTGCTTTAAAGGCATTTCTGTTAGATTTTATGGAATGAAGTCAGAAATGAAACTGTTTTTTGGAAGGAAGACTCTATTTTGATGTTGACGTTCAGCTCTGAGTGTCACATGATGCAGATACTCGTCAGGGGGCGGGGCTTTCCACATTTGCCACGTCCTAAAACCCTGAAACGTCTGAAACAAACCGAGTTGTTTTCCTCTGAGAGGGTCCTCTTTTTCTGGGCTGGAGAAGCCTGGCTCTGAGCTGGGTGGGGGGCAGTTGTTGGGCGCCCCCCCACCCCTCACCCCCACATGTTTCCTCGTTCATTTCTCCACCTCCTCCGTTTCTTGTCAGCAGAGCTCATATTCTGACAGCTTTGTGAAGTTCTGTGTAGCAACGACTCTCCTCTTCCTCACCTTCAGACAGAACTGTTGGAGAGAGGAAGACCTCCGTGCTTTGGCGGTCAGTTTTGCAGAGTTCTGGCGTCCGTTCTTCCTTCCTGCTGCTCGTTTGTCCTCAGGACGGTTAGTTGAAGGGAAAACCTCCGGATCTGCTCATCCTGGAGGAGAAGGCAGCATTTCTGTTGTTTTATTTTTTTTTTATTTATTTAAAGCTGCACGGTGGTGCAGTGGTCAGCGCTCTTGCCTCACAGCAAGAAGGTCCCTGGTTCAAGTCCCAGCTGGGGGACCTGAACCAGAATGGGGGGGCCTTTGCATGTTGTCCCCGCCCGTGCATGCGTGGGTTTTATCCGGCTTCCTCCCACCGTCCAACAACGTGCCCAATAGGCTCATTGGTTTCTCTAAATTGTCCCTGGGTGTGATTGTGAGTGTGCATGAGTGTGTGTGATTGTGAGTGTGCATGAGTGTGTGTGATTGTGAGTGTGCATGAGTGTGTGTGATTGTGTCCCTGTGACAGACTGCAGACCTGTCCAGGATGTCCCCTGACTTTGCCCGTAAGTGGCCAGGATAGGCTCCAGCAGCCCCGTGACCCAGAAAGAGACAAAACGGATTAGAAAATGAAATGTTTTTGTTTTTTAAGACCCCACGTCTTAAAAAAAAACTCTGGGGGGCTGTTCCTCACTTTGTGATGTCACAATGTGAGGACCCAGTGGTTTCGTGGGAGGGGCTGGTGCTCAGAGAGCCGGGTTTTAGAGGAATGCTCAGCAAACGCATGAACGGATCAAAAGGCCAGTTTGGGATGGATTTAGCATGAAATAAAGCCTTTACAGCTCCGTTTGTCCAGCACAGCAGGGCCGTTCTCCGTCTCGATTCCTGGTTTAGGAGTTTCCTGCTCACAGTCGACAACAACGGGCTTCTCTGGGCCCTCTGATCCAGAACGAGGAGTCTGAGCGGGTCACTTGGTGTCACGATGCTTGGATCGGCGAGCAGCAGAACGGAGAGGCCAGTCAGGATTAGGAAAGCACTTCTGCAGAGTTCCTGGTTAATGTTTAACCGCTGCCTCTCCGGCTGTAAAAGCTTTAAAGCAGAAGATTCAAGGGTTTCAGGCCAGATTACAAACAACCGACAGAAGGTTTTGGAAAACGCCCAGGGTGGGGGAAAGGGGGGCTACTGGATCTCAGAGCGAGGTTTCCATGGAGCCTGAACAAAGCCATCTGGACGGAGGAATGTGCTTTGGGAACGCTCCACCTTACACGCTGGAGAAGCAAAGCGTGGGGGTCCTGATAAGAGCGCAGTTTGTGTGTGTGCACCCGTGCTCGGGTCTTCCCAGAACATGGCTCCTTTCCAGGGACAGACGCATGAACAAATCCTCCCAAACAAGGAGGCCTTGTCCTCCTCCTTCCTCTGTCACGCTTTCAGACGGCTGGAGGCCGTCGGAGGCCTTTTCTGGAGCTTTTGCCCTCTGGCTTTAACCTGCTGCAACGTCAGCAAATACTCAGCTTTGTGGAAAAACATCCATGTGCTCCAAAATGCTTCATTAAAAACCATCTGAGAGCAACTGTTCAGGAAGACGCATGCTGGTGCATGATGGGAAGGCAGCTGCAGACACCTTTGTATCCAGTGCTTCTGCCGTATCCTGAAAGGATCCCGATGAAGATGAGGAGGAAGCTCAGGCTAACCGGGAGTCGGTCCTACGGCAGCGTCAGTCCACCATGACACCGTCTGCAATAAACTGCAAAACGGACGCATAAAGCCTCCTTTCTCCCAAAGACACAACATTTCTAAACGTTTAACTGAAAAATGAAACAAAGGTGGAGGCTGTAAGAACACAGAGATGACTATAAATGCACTTCTGTCGTGTTTGAACTGAAACACTTCTCACAGGTTCAGCGAAGCTTCAGGAAGCTGTGAATTCTTTGAAAAACCACGAGTCTGTTCTACCTGAGATATGGGGGAGGAGCTCTGCAGGCGTCTGCTAGCAGAAGCAGGTGCTTCAGAGGACAGGAAGCCACTTCTAAAGGCCGTGTCACACAGACAGAACGTACGTTTAGCTCATATTGCACTTATGAAAACTGGTCAAAGGTGAATCGACGTGAAAAAAGAGAAAAGTTGTGGTCTTTACATGAAATATTCACAGGTGAACCACGTTAAAACCACAGAAGTATGAATAAACCACACAAAGAACACGAAAACCAGCGTAGAACATGAACCGTGGGAATACTGTGCTGTTTATGTGCAGTTCGTTAGTGATTCATGCACCAATGATGTAATTTGAGCGTGATGTGTGCGCCGTGTACGCGATATATAAATCAGCTCAAACTTGAATTCACAAAAAGACCCGTCTGCTGAAACCTTCGACGGACATCTGAGCACATCGACGAACGCAGGAAACGCGTATGGATGACGTAGATCACACATGGATCACGGAAGACCGACATTTCATACGTGGAAAATGCGTGAAACAGAAGTAGTCCCACGGCCTTTACTGCTGCAAAGTGATTGACGTGATGAGGGAACATTAGCCTTCAACAGAGGAGAGGCGGAGCTTCAGCCTGAGTTTCTTCTGTAATATGCTGAGCAGATGTAATGAGATTCTGAGATGAAGAAAAACTGTTGTGACCTGAAGGTCGATCCAATCCCATCATCTGTTGTCAAAGCGTCTTCGTCATCTTCCAGTTATGACGCTGATGCTGTTTTCAGCCCCACATCCAAAGTGTCGTTTTCTAGGACATAGTTTCTGCAGAGCGGCAGGAGTTCATTAGAAAGTCACCTCTGAAATGTGGGCGGAACTGTTGGCACGCAGCAACCCCGCCCCCCTTCCCATCACCCATAAATCAGCCCTCTGTTCACACCTTCTCCCACTAGCTTACAGCCCCTCGTACCCCCAAGCTAGCATCACAGCCCATCATATTTTCTTACGTCACAAATACCATTTTTTTCTTCTGCTCCTGATTCACAGTGATTGGCATAAAGAAACACTCAGAAACACGATTTTAATCTTATTTTTCTTTACGTATGTCCTCCATGAAGAGAGAAATGCCACCAGAACATGTTAAAAACGCCAAAGACACCATTTTCCTTGGAGTGGCTCTTTTCTGAAAGCTGTGTAATTCTGGGAATCGTCTCTTTTTTGTTGTTTTTTAAAGCAAAAGAAACAAAGAAGCTTTTCTACTTTTATTAAGTCGTTTTTCATTTTCTGAGACCCGTAAAAGCATCATTTCATAAAAAATTCCTATTCCAATAACTGAAAGGTCAAAGTTTAGCAGTTCTGGTGGTGTTTTCTGATGCACAGTTTGTGACTCAGACGTTTCCCACCTCTGATGCCACATGTGGAGATCTCAGCGTGATGTTGGGCAGCGTCTGTTCGACGCAGCACTTTACCACAATGATGGCCTTTCTAAGCAGCTACTACTTAGCAGCATTGGTGGGTGAAAGGAGGAGTTTCCTCCCAGGGCAGCAGATTCTCATAACTGATGGTGACAAATGTGGACGTAGTGATTTCGTCCCCATAATGACTATCTGCTATTTTGAAACGGCCGTCTCTGTTTTTGTCTGAAAATGAGCCGCTCTCACTGGAAGCCTTGGGAGTCGCTGGAGCTCCATATTTGCGGAGGCCGCCGCCTCGACCCACGCTGGAATATGTCTGCATGGAATCAAGACCATGCTGAGACGAGAAGCCTTCGGACGGACTTCAGACCCTGAGGGCCTGCAGGGGGGCTCGGCTCACACCAGACCCTGGAAGCTCTTTCATGTGGGACATAAAGCCTGCTAACGCTCAGGTTTACAGGCTTTCTGAACCCTGATCCGGCACACAACAAGCTGTGAAGGGAGAGGCTTTGGTTGCTCCCCTATTCCCATCACTTGCGTCAGACTAGAGTGGATCCAGTTTTTGGAGTCCTCCATCTGTGCTGTATGTCTTGTGCATGCAGCATACTTGACAATTAAGCTGACTTTGACTTTGAGCCCAGCTGCCCTGGACCGTTTTCAACTACAAACCACAAAGATCTGCTCCTTCTGGGTCACAGTTTTCAGGAATTTGTTGTTTTCCTGATCATGTCTGTGTTTGCTCTCAGAAAGAAGTGGCTGGGATCCAGCTTTTTCTCCTCTGTTCTCCTTTTCCACCGCAGAATCCGGATGCGTCATGGAAGTGTGCTGTGGCTGAACACGAAGACTCGTCTGTTTTTCATGAGTCTCTGCAGCTCTTCCAGAAACTTCCAGCTCTGTGAAATCGGACGATAAAGTGTGGCAGTGATTATCAGATGCTGGATCGGCTCTGCCGTCCTCCGGAACGTCCCGCTTGTTTTGGTGACGGATGTGATTCCCGGATGGGATTCCCAGTGGAAATGGCAGTCATGAGGCTGCAGCGCAGGCAGGCATGACTGGAAAAAAGTCATTTGAAGCCTCAAAGTAGCAGTTTGGCTGAAACGGGAAACCAGAATCTTGCAGGTTAAAGCGTTTCAGGCCCTATATCCTGCTTTTCTTAAGCCTTTCAGAGTAAACTATATCCAAAGATCTATGACCTTTGACCCACGGTTTTTAGGAAATGCAGAGTTCATTTCCTACCCAGAAGTAAGACGACTCGATCTCTGAGGCTCCGCCTTTCCTTCTTTGTGGGTGCCGCCCATTTCATGATGTCATCCTAGAGTCGGCCTGAGCAGCGTCTCTGCGTTTCTCCCACGGAAAAAAAAGTCAGCACTTTTGCAAAGATGGGATGTGCATGTTCATATAAAATGAAACCGTTTAGCCAATCACCGCTAGCTCCACAGAGAAAGTGGGTGTGTCTGTTAGCCCGGCCGGCGGGCAGAGCTGGCAGTGCAGACTCTTCCTGGAAGGGGCGGGTCCTCACTTTGTGATGTCACAAAGTGTTCATGGGTTGGGAGGGACTGGCGCTCAGAGAGCAGGTTTTTAGAGGAACGCTCAGAGATGCGTGAACGGATCAAAATGCCACTGTTTTTTTTTTTAATGAGCAATGAACATATTTTATTTATGAAGGCTGAAAAAGTGGATTTAGCATGAAATGGGCCCTTCAAGGCGGAGTGCAGATGTTTTTCCTTTGGCATAAAGTCTTTGTTTCTGTGTTTTTGTCTGTCCATTCTCTAATCTTCAGTCCAAGTGTGAAAATGAAAGCTGTTGAACATTTCTGACTTTTGTTTTTACCATGCAGGGAAGAGGTTCAGGAGAACTGCGTCTGCTGGAGGAAGAGGTTCACCTTTGTGTCTAAAATGAGTGCCAACCCCCACACTGGAGTTCTGGACCCGTCTGTCTGCAGGGTGTCGGTCAGAAAGGTACGTCCCAACCGTCCCGCCGCGCGTCATGGCGCTTTTCTGCAGCTGTTGGCTTCTGTGGACCGGGGTGGTTTAGAAACGATTAGAAGACAGCTGAGGGACGGCGCCTGAGACTCTAGAGAAGTGCTGTTAAGACCTCATGCCTTTAAAAGGGGGAACACATCAGCGATCTGATATTTCACCAGGAAGAAAGTTTGGCATCATCTGTAAGGAGCTAGAACATAGGAACAGGATGTGAGCTGAAGTCCTGCCTGCTGGTTAGAAAGAAGTTCAGATGTTTTAGAGGAGATTAGTTTAGCTACTTATCTCCTAAAAGCTTGTGTTCAGAAGACAAAGTGTGTTTTCATGAGAGCCTCTCCAGGACTCAGTCGTTTCAGACCAGCGCCCTGTCATTTCATGTGTAATCACAGGCTTCTGGGATGAGAACGGCGAGTCTAAATACTGTCCTCATGCTTTTCCTGCAGGAACTCAAAGGAGGAAAAGCGTACATGAAGGTAAGAGCGACTCTCCTCTCACTTTTGTAAACACGTGGAGGTACTCTGTGAACTTCAGTGCCACGGCATGTAAATATTAGCATTTCTAGCAGCACTATAGATCAGCGGTCCAATCGACACGCACTTCAGCCCAGAATGTGCAAAAACATCCTGGAAGCTCCTTTCAGTCCCTAAGATGAGTCACGTCTTTCCACTGGAACCTCAAGGTCAAAGCCTCTGTGAAGCTGAGCTGAGGTGCAAATGCGTGGCCGGACAGGAACAGCTTCCTCTGTTTTTACCCGTTCTTCATTTGGATTTCCTGAGTTAAATTTACCCCACTTCCTTTCTTGGGAGTTGGCTTCCTTAAAGTCACACCTATGAAAACAGAAGCTCTCCTGAAGAAAGGGGAACCTGGGGAGGAAGAGGAACTTTTACCTGTGGAAGAGTTTATTTGAAGAAACACAGATGCTGTTTGGACAAAGGAGCGTGGTGTTTGCCGGGCTGTTATCGCCGCACTCTGGAGATGGAATTCAGAGAGGTCACTGACCTCTGAGCTGCAGGACGTGTTGGATTCTTGGACCATTAGGCCTCTGACAGAACAGAATTTGAACACGTGACGGAAAGCGTGATAAGCTGAGAGTTCTCCTGACCCTCTGCAGGGTGTTTATGCCAGGATTAAAGTTCTGGTGGAAAAATGCCACATCTGCCCAATCCTGGATGAACCCTGCTGTCTGAGTCTGTGTTTGGGCGTGGCGATCTGTCTGCACACGGATCAATCCCTAATTAGGAAAACAAAGGTCATATTGAACGTGTTGTTATCCCTCCTGAACTGATTGGCAACATTCTAACGGTGAAGGTGGTTAATCAGCAGCTCCAGAGACTTTCTCCACCACAGCTCAGCGTCAGCCGGCTCTCTGCGGCCTCGCCTCGCCCGGCTTTGGCGTCATCTGCTCTCTTATTCTGCTCACACGGGACACGTGCACGTTCCCGTTTCACATCAGTTCCTCTCTGGTTGTTCTGCTTTGCATCCAGACCACAGCTTCCACAGTTTCAGATCAATGACTGGACCACAAAACTCACATCTGTCTCTGCACTAAAGAAACCTTCTGCACTCATAAAAAAATATCCTGACTGGTTTAAGTTCAGAAAGCAGGAACGACAACTCCTCACTGACTCCGCCCACGCGTCTTAAGGTCGTGTCCCACAGCCACTACAAACCTTTTGTGCATTTTCCACGTATGTCGGTCTTTCATGCGTGATCTACATCAGTGTTTTTCAACTTTTTTTGAGCCAAGGCACACTTTAACCTTGACAAAAATCCCGTGGCACACCAGCATCCAAAAATTAAAAAAAAAATTAAAAATAGGAGAAACTCATAGTCTGTATTGATCTACAGCCTCTCCACAATCTCACAGGCATTTTAGTGATAATTGTGTCAGAAAAAGCTGGAAGTTGCAGCTGTTTTTTCTAAAAGATGTAAAAAAGGTTAATTAGAAGATTTAAAAACGGTTCGTGTGTTGTGGTTTCAAGACGTTTAACAAGGACGACACATTGTGTCACTTTAACCCAATGCATCATGGGAGATGCAGTGATGCAGACAGACTCTCTTCTTTGAGCTTCATTGTTTTGACACCAGATTCTGTGGAAAGCTACACCGCTAAAGAGGAGCTTTAGCTGCTATTTTTGTTGGAACTGAGAGACTTTATGAGCAGAATCAGAACATGGAAGTGAAGACTTTAACCACTTCAGAATGATTGGTGGAGACAGTTAAAGGGGCGGGACTTTTCAGAAAACAGAGCCAACGCTGCGGCTAAATCGCGGTACCGTCATTCTTATCAAAGTGTCTTTAAAAGAATCAAATAAACACAAAGAAAAAAGTATTTTATGATGTTTCATATTCCTAACTACTCAGTGTTTTATCAGGGCCTGTTTGGATGAACACAGAGCTGAAATCCTGGAGATGGAAAATGTTTTTAGATCAGTTAATGAGTCATTTCCCACGGCACACAGGTTGGAAGACACTGATCTACGTCATTCATGAGGGTTTCTTGTGTTCATCGATGTTCTCAGATGTCTGTTGAGGGTTTCAGCTGACGGGTTTTTACGTGGATTCGGTTTTGAGCTGTTCAACATTTTTGGTTGATTGAGAATTACTCAGTTTATGCATATTTTATGTAGTTTATACGCGATTATTACGTAATTCTTACGCAGTTGTGTGTAATTTTTGTGAGATGCAAACAAAAATGTGTGTCTTTCCTTGACCGTATCTCTAACAGACTTTTCACGTGTGAACCTTTCATACCACGTACACGGCGTACAGTTACAATTACATAATTGATGCACGGATCACTAATGAATTACAGATAAACATCACAGTAGTCACACAGTTCACGTTCTATGTTGGTATACGTGTTCTTTGTGTGGTTTATTGGTACTTCTGTGGTTTTAACGTGGTTCATTCCTGATACATCTGTGAAAATTTAACTTAAAGACCACAACTTTTCTCAGTTTTTCCTCGTATAATCACATGGGCCGGGTGAATTCTCAATTCTGATCGGCTGCTGGGTGTCCATTAAAAAGTGATAATCCACAGTGATAACCGCACGCCTAAAAAAGTAGTTCCAGTCACACATCTTAACTCTTCTGTATCACTGCGCTGGCTTCTTTAAAACAAACTTCATCATCCGGACAAAAGCAAGCGGTTGGAGCTGAACTTTCTCTCTGAACTGATGCTTTATGTAACACATCGTGATCATAAACATAGATATCGCTTTCCTTTGCCGCTGCAGTTATGGTCCACGCCTGCCTAGCCAGCAAATAGGTGCGTTGTCATGTTGCCGTGACAACACGCCGCACCAAGTTACAAATGTCTACTTTTTGTGAAAAAGCGAAAAATAACAAGAATAAAGTACTAAAACTGGTTGAATATTTGTTTCTTTTTTAAGTGACCGTGGTATTAGTGGGTTAAGGGCCTTTGTTGTGTGCATTATCAGAATTAACGCACTTAATGGAATCAACCGTCCTCCACTTCATGTCGGATGCTTCAGGCGTCAATTTCTGATAATGTACACTTCGAAGCCCATTGACCCTTACGCGACCAGTTTTTATTTATGTCATACGAAATGTATGTGTGTGACTGTGCCTTTAACGCTGTGACAACACCTGGGGGGGTCTCCTGGGGAGTAGAACCGCCACTGGCTGATTCTGTCATTTGGTCATAAATAAACGGCTAAAACTAGGACTGCATGATATAAGGAAAACTCATTTGTGATATTAGTGATCAATATTGCGATGACGACATAAGTTGTGATACAAAAAGCAAAACTAACATCGCAATTTCCACTTCACTGCAACAGTTTAATTTAGAGTCAACATTTATTAAACATAAAAGCGCTCCATCCGATCAAATGGATAAATGGATTTAATGGATTTATTTGATTTGTTGAATACTTCAAGCTGCCATAATATTGTTTTTCCACATTTAAAGTAACCTTTTTTTGCAATTTTCGCTGTCTTTTGCGATATTCGTATTGCACAGCTTGATCTCATGATACAGAAAAATTTACGATTAATTGTTCAAGCCTAGCAAAATTAAAAAAATAAACATTTTAAGAAAATAGTTGTGGTACTCGGCTGGAGGGGGGGTGTTTTCACATGATAAAGTTATCATTTTCCTGATCCAGAGGCTCGTGGTAAAGTACAGCCCATAATGAGCTGTCAGGTGTAAAACATGGGAGTGAACACACATTTTACACAGTACATAATACACAGGTGACTACACAAACAAACCACACAAAAACCTGTAACACTGAGACACGAGGTAAAAGTACTGCAATCGCGGCTCACGACAAAGTTTGGAATCTAGCCGTGCAGAGAGCAGACTGACCTCTACATGTCATTTAACCAACGCTGCAGTCTTTGCAGAGCAATGACAGCTCTTCCATACGGCCACGGATACGTCAACGTGGGTCTGTGCGGACGCCGTGAGTGTCAGGTGTGGCGGGGCGGGTCCATGGAAAGCTCTACAGAAATCACTGCAGCCAGGCAGGGAGGGCACAGCTAAAATTCAAATACACAATCATAGAACAAGTGTTGTGACACAAACAAAGCACTTAAACAATCTAGATTTTTACAGGTTCTCATATAGCAACAGTTTACAGCTTTAAGCAGAGTTTAAAGGTCCCCCACCCCGTGTAAAAAGTTTAGCTAAGTCATGAAATCTGATACCAGATATGTGGACGTGGACAGTGATGTGTGTGTCTTTCATGATCCATGCCTGATCTACGTCATCCTGAAGTGTTTCTCGCCTTCGTCGATGCTCAGATGTCCGTAGAGGGTTTCAAAATTTGGGTCAGTTGAGAATTACGCAGTTTATTTTACATAGTTTATACGCAATTATTACGTAAGTCTAACGCAGTTGTGTGATTTTTATGAGATCCATACACAAATGTGTGTCTTTCCACGACCGTTCCACGTTTGTCTAACAGACTTTTCATGCATGAACCACCGATGTATAACTTTTGTGTCACGTATACGGCGCACACATCACGTTACGATTACGTTATGCACAAATCACTAATGAACTGCATATAAACAGCACAATAATCACACACGGTTCTACGCTGGTTTACGTGTTCTTTGTGTGGTTTATTCCTACTTCTCACTTTTTCCACGTAGATTCACTTAAGACCAATTCTCATCCGTGCGGGATGTGGAATATGTACGTCGTGGCTGTGAGACACGACCGTTACAGGCTGAGGCGGCACAGCAGGAGGAGCATGACGGCCCAAAAACATCCCTGCAGGTCAAAGAAAGAGGACTCACCAAACATATTTACTCAAGGAACGCAGCTGTTCAAAAAAGCACTGAGTACCGGTAATTAGATATTTGGGACTTGGATTCTTTTTTTCCCCCCAGATACTAGAAGCAGTTTTTTCAAATGTAGGAAAAACTTCCCTTAATGGACCAGAAGAGTAAATGTTTAAATGAAGGTTTTTTTTTAGTAATCTCCTCTGGAGACAGATGGATGAAGACAACAGTAACAGACTCAAAGACAGACTGTAATCTACGATAAATCGCAAATGTATCGTTATCGCAATATCAAGCTGTGCAAAACGCATATCTCAAAAAATGGCAGAAATTGCAGTAAATGGTTCCCTTAAATGTGCTACAACAATTTTATGGCAGCTTGATGTATTTAATGTAGACGAGGGTCATTTGGAGGATAATTTTAATGATGTTGACTCTTATTTAAATGAAACTGTTGCATTGAAAGTGAAATGTTTTGGTTGTTTTGCTATTTGTTCATGAATCGCAGGTTATATAGTCACCGCAGTATTGATCACTAATATTGCATATCAGGAGTTTTTCTCATATGGTGCAGCCCTACAACAGATGCTTCCATTTGCAGCTTCTACACGAATCCCAGCATCTTTAGAAATATTTGAATGGGATCATTTCATGTGTTCGACTAATTCAACACGGGACATGCCCATTTATGGTCAAAGTTAGCGTATTTACACAGTAGAGCATACAGTAAAGCACATTCAAGCTCTCATTACATAAAGACACAAACATAAAAAACATTTGTATTTGACACAAGTCCACCAGCTTCACGTGAAGATCAGTAAAGAGCCGAGTTTCTCTGCTGTAGGGATTCATTTCTGAACAAAGTTTTGATTTCAAATCAAGAAGAAACCCTTCAGTCCTTTTTAAAAAGCGTGATCCACATTTGGTAGATGGTTAAACTCCCATCCTCCCTCAGCGGGATGTGGTGTCGAATGGACTGGTGGGCTTTAGTGGAGATCCGTCAGAGCTCTGCTGCTCAGCCACAGTGTGGTAATGTGCCTCATAAGGAGGCAGGGGAGCCCGGGTCATGAATCCAGAACCAATCCTCTCCTCTTCACCCTCAGCTGGGCTTCACAGACCTCAACATGGCGGAGTTTGCCGGTTCAGGCTCCACCATTCGCTGCTGTCTGCTGGAGGGATACGACACCAAGAACACGCGGCAGGACAACTCCATCCTGAAGGTGAGTGGACGATGACAAACAAAATGACAACTGACAAATTCCCATTTGCATGAGTTCATTCAGAGTTACAACTTCAAATCTGTGATTCCAAATGCTAAAATGTGATTCTGCCTGAATCTGCTGCTGCAAATCACAAGTTCGCTACAACTGCGCTCTGACTTCTGACACATTTCTTGCGAAAAACTTGTGTCAAAAGTGATCTGTATCCGATAATGAAACAAGGGGGGGAGGGAGGGTTAGAGGAAGGGGGAGTCAACCAATCAGAGTGCAGCACTCTGATTGGAAGATCTTCACAGATATGGACTTCCTGCAATTTAAAATTTATTAAACCCCAACGTTTTTTGAATTAATGATTCTTTTTGTCTTATGTTGTATATGTATGTGTATATATTTATATAATTTTTGTTTCATTTCTTATACTTTTCTGTAATATGTACACATTTCAATTCCCCCTGAGACATTCACATTCTTATTGTATTATGTTGTTTGTCAATAAAGTTTTTTTTAAAAAAGATATGGACTTCCTGCTTCAATAACTCTTCTGATAAATGTTCAAATGTGACAGTAAGTCTCTCAATCATTTTGTATTAACACAGAAAGTCTGTTTTTTCCTGCATTTTAATGAGAGATGATCTCTTCGGTCTTTAAATGCAGACATGCAGCGAGACGGCTGCCAACGGACCGTCAGCAGGAAGATCCTCTTTGTTGTAGCAGAACAACAGGGCCAGGGCTATTGAGCAGCTTTAGTATAAATCATATGTATCAACATTTGAAAAAATATATCAGATTAGATCAACACGTTCCCCGCAGCCACAGCAGCCGCGCTCCGTGGAGAAGAGGGGAGGCGAGGAGCCCGCTGGGCTACAGCCCGTCAGAGCGCAGTTGGAGCGCACTTGTGATTTGCGGCAGCAGATTCCAGCACACGCAGAAGCAGATTGGAGCGGTTGTAATCACAGAACTCTAAATGAACACATGCAAATGGGAACTTGTCAGTTGTAATTTAGTTTGTTAAATTTTACAGCAGAACATTTTTACACACAGATGCAGATTTCTGGTGTGCAAGCTCTCACATTCTATATTATAAGTTCTCACATCAAATCTACTGGAACATATCTACCTTCATAGAAACAGCCAACCATAAATGTGCTCACTTGTATGGTTCTGCTGTTATCAGACAGGGTGGTGTTTTTCACATACCTGACATGTTTGGAGAGACGGAGGGAAGACGTCTGTCCAAACATGTCAGGTATGTGAAAAACACCACCGTGTCTGATAACAGCACAACCCAGGAAGTCGGTTAGTAATACAGACGCTATGAACTTTACTGAACAAATGTGCTCAGCACAGCAGAGATTGTGTGGAGGATCAAACCGTCTCAGTCACAGCTGAGCTTCTGCACAATATGCAAATGTTTTTAATCTCATTGGAAAAACTGTCCAAAGTTTCTGCTATTACCTCAGCCTAAACAATCAGCATTGATGGCTTCACTTCCACAGAAGATCGTGGCTATGTCCAAATTCCTGCCCTACTCACTATGTAGTGCGTTTGCCATTTTGTAGTGCTGGCTCTACTGGTCATTGACTGTGCTGTTCAGACGTTTTTCAGAGACTGTGCTGATGAAACAAAGAAGTAGGTGTCATGAACTTGTTTCTGTCTTGAAGGTGATCATTGGAATGACTCTTTTGTCTGGAGATCCCTGTTTCAAGAGGTGAGTGCCCCACATGCTGGCGTCCAACGCCGTCTTTGATGGATTGTTTGAATGTTCTGGATTTATGTCATAAGATATGAAGGACAAAACATTCCTAAAGGGAAAAAAACTATCAACTCAAACTTAAACTGGAGCTGCTTTTAACTATAACCATAGATGGAAAATGTTCCTTATTTTTGGATTGGTAAATATTGACAGTTAACCAGCTTTTAACAAGCTTTTGACAGATTTAATTCCTAATGACACCATCATATGAGTAATCGATGAGTCCTGAAGTTATGAGATCCGTTTCATTCTTTTTTCAGGAAGGTTTTCAAAGATCTCAGTCCAAATGTCGTTACAGAAGCACAGATATTCCATAAAACATCTGTCTTTTAGGTCGCTGAGGACAATTTAAGAAGAAACCATATATTTGAGCTGATTTTTACTGGGGAGCAGCTAAAATCCATCTGAATTTTTTTTTTAAATGTTTTGAATTTAAAAAAAAATATGTTTGTGTCCATGTTTCTTTGTTCAATTAAGACAAGTTTAGCTCCAAACTGGACAGATTTTACTGTTACAGTGGGGGTTTATGTATCTTCAGACAAACAAAGTATATTTGTATAAACCCCTTTTGGATTTGAGGCTAAACTTTATCTATGATCATTATATTTGAAAGAAGAGAGAAAGAAATGGAGTGGGATGTTAGAGATGGGGGGGGTAAGGGATTAGAATGGGGGGGGGCAGTCGATAATACAAAGTCAAAACATAAGATGTGCACTACTACTTACAGGTTGGAAGTATATTCATACATTGATGATGGAAGATGTGTCTCACTAGACTTCTGCACACAGACAGCTAAACACTAGATCCGCATTACTAATATTCTTGAGGGGGGGGTCCAAACAACCCCCATGCCCATATTTGTGCAAAAGTGAAGAAGGATATTTCAGATTTCTTTTTTTTTTTCAAGTTAAAGGGTGTGAATATTTTCTGTACATAAAACACATGCATGCATGCACACACACACTCACACACCCACAGGGCTACCATAATCTGCACTGTAATTATGACCCCCCCCCACCCCCAGAGAGAGTTGGTTCTGGCTTGTTTTCTTCAGAAACAGCAGACGTGCCTTTCACTCCTTCTGCTCTGCTGCTGCTTCCAGAAGAATCTGTCAGTCCTGGACCGTGTTTCTGCATTCACGCCCCCCAGACATTTACTGCTGCAGTCACTTGAAATACTTCAGCTGCTGCGCTGATTTCAACACTGGGCCTCATCTGACCCGAGCCCCCCCCCCCCCCCCCCCCCCCCCCCCCCCCCCCCCCGAGCTCATTTCATCTGCTCCAGATTGATCAACTCTCTGGTTCCTTCTCTTTCCCCCCTGCAGGCCTCCAAGCACAGCAAAGTCCATCTCTGTCCCCGGACAGGAGCACGCCCTGCAGCTGGACTGTAAGGGGGAGGGAACGGCCGAACCCGGACCGGCCGTGGGGGTTTCTCTGGGGCGGGCCCCAAAGCCTCGGCCTTCCATCATCAGCTCGGGTACGGCAGATAGCAGTCGGGTTTGAACAGATGTGGCCTTTGGTGGTGCCGTGTTTTGAATCACACCCCACAGTGGGAGGAAATCCCAGAGTTCTTGGGTCAGACGTTTCCACACAGAGGTGGAGCTGCACAAACCAGGAGTGTCTGCGGAAACAGACTGTTTGATAAGGCAGAGAAACCCAAAACACGTCGGGTCGAACGTGTTCACCAGCTTTAACTTGTGACTTTCCTTCTACACAGAAGCTAAACACCAACATGTGGATTTTCTCATTATACCAGGAAACGGCATTGAACCTGCTGACAAGGCCACAAAAAGATGTTAGCTGGGACTAATCAGATTACTGCGAGTAATCTGCTCATTGAATGGGGCTCGTGCTCCTCAGGTTTTTGTCAGCTGGGGGAGAAAGTGACTTCTGCAGACACGAGGGGTTCCTGTCTTTGTGTTTGACTTCCTCTGGTCTCCTCCAGGTTTGCTGGATGAGACAGAGGGGAACCAGAACCAGTCCTCTTCCACAGAAGCGTTCCAGTCCGGTCACTCTCGGAACTCCAGTTACGCCAGCCAGCACAGCAAAATCTCAGGTCAGCGTTCCACTTTAGCACTTTACCAAATGTGTCTCAGTAAAGCTGCAACAATTGAAACAAATCAAACACTTTGGGGGAAAGTTCTTCAAAGACGCAGGTCATCGGCATCTTCGGGGTGTCTTTTAAGCATGTTTTGCTCTAAGAGGATCCTGTTGAGCCATTAAATGAGAACTTCTCGTTTCTATATTCACGATGCTGAAAAGCCTCTGAAGGCTCCGATTCATCCAGGTGGAGTTTTTCATTCCCGTCTTTCTTAGGATGTTGTTTTTTTCAGGGAAATTGCAGCAAAATCACAGATTTTTTGGGGGGAAAACCTGAATAAGAATCCATGTTATAAAAGGGCTGCACCGGTGGGACAGTGGTTAGAGCTCTTGGCTCACAGGAAGAAGGCCCCCGGTTCAAGTCCCGGCTGGGGGACCTGAACTAGAACCTCAATGGGGGGGGCCTTTCTGTGTGTTTCTGTGTGGAGTTTGCATGTTCTCCCCGTGCATGCGTGGGTTTCCCGGGGTCTCCGGCTTCCTCCCCCTGTCCAAAAACATGCTTCATAGGTTCATTGGAAACTCTAAATTGACCCTAGGTGTGAGTGTGAGAGTGACTGAATGTGTGATTGTGGCCCTGCGACAGAGACAGTGTACCCCGCCTTCGCCCATAAGTGGCTGGGATAGGCTCCAGCAGCCTGTGACCCCGAAAGGGACAAAACGGTAGAAAATGAATGAATGTTATTAAAGTGTAGATGTCATTTTTGATACTAGCTTGGACATTCATTTGTTCTTTTTTCAAAACATTCCCAGTGGTTTTCAGGTGATAGTTATGTTGGCGGAGGTCTTTCATGAAAAAGTAAAAGTTTGCAGTAAGATGAGCTCAGACTGAGTCTGTCTCAGCAGAGACAGCAGCTGTGGGCTACAGGTTTGTTGGGGAACGTTTGGCTTTGGTTAATGAAAGGGCTCTTATGTGCGCGCACATCGACGTGACTGTTAACCCAGTTTAACCAGTTGAGATGAGGACATGGTGGGAGGCTCGAAGGTTCTGTTCCCGGGATGCTGAAGTTCCTAAAATGCCGCTTCCACATGAGACTCTTAAGGGGTTAATCCGGGGAGGTTCCTCCGTGGTTTGACTGACGGCGTCTTGTTTTCGCCGTCGGCTTTCAGGCTACAGCACGGAGCACTCCTGCTCGTCCAGCCTGTCGGACCTCACGCACCGCAGGAATACCTCAACAGGAAGCAGCGCCTCTGGGGGTCTGGGGTTCACCGCTGACCCTCCACTTGAAGGCGAGAAGGACGCTGGACGTCCGGAAAGGCCGCCCCGGCCCCCGCGGCCCGCTCTGCCCCCAAACAGGCCTCCCAGGTAGAGATGCGGGTGTGGTCCCGCCTGAACGGACAGCAGGGACACGGAGCTCACCTGTTGTTGTCCGGCTGCGTTCTGCATTTCAGGAGGAAGCAGGAGGCCGTGGAGAATCGCCCGTCCTGGGTGAACGACACCCGCATGGATGCAGACGACATCGTGGAGAAGATCGTCCAAAGTCAGAACTTTGCAGACATTAACAACTCGGAAGGTACAGAGTGACAGCTGCTCTCAAAGCTGAGTGGATGGGTGTGTGGTTGTGCGATTGTGTGTCCCACAGTGTGTGCCCATGTGTGATTCTGAAACAGCAGGAAGAGGACTGTTACCTGTAGCTCCACGCCACAATGCCGCCAGCATGTGGCGATTCCTCAGATCCATGTGTTGACACAGAACCCTCTGCTCCTTCTGCTGTGTCTGAGCTGACGGCGCGCACGTGAGCTCATGCACTGCTGACTGTGTTTTTGGTCTGCAGACAGTAACCTGCGGCTGTTCGTCAGCAGAGACGGGACCACGGCGCTCAGCGGCATCCGGCTGGGAAACAGGTGAGAACGCCGGCTGGCTTTCATCCGAGACGCATCCACGTGCACGTGAAACATTCGAACACGCGCACACATCAAAGGAACCGGACAGAAGAACAAACGGAAGAAAAACCCAGGGGGACAGATCAGTTTGAGGCTCACGAACAATTCATATAAATAACAAATAAATGTGTTAAAGTCAAAAGGATTTCAAAGGTTTAGTAACTGTTGAGCCTAAAAATAATAATTATGACGTGTAGCTCGTAAAAAAGGTCAAGGTGCTTAAAAATCTCCAGATGGATGAAGCCATCAGGGGGTCTCGGGTTCTACGCAACCTGCAGGTGACGGTCTTCATGGGTTCAGATCAGGTCCAGCCTGGACGTCTTGAAGACGAGCTGCTGACCTCTCTGTGCAGACAGACGGGTGTTAGCTGTGGATGTGATGAACAGATGACATATTGGCAGCAATGCTGAGGAGGAGGAGGAGGAGGAGTCTACCTGGAGGTGATGAAGTGCCGTCTTTGGTGAAGGAGCTCTGCCTCTGACTCCTGACTGTCACAAACATTCACGCAGCTTCAAAGCTCAGGCTGAGCCGCAGGAGCTTCTCTGCCATCCAGACACTCCAGAGAAACCATGACATGTCTTTCCTCTGAAGCACAGTCTGCTTCTTTTAGTCCAGACATCATCAGCAGATTCATAGTCTGAAAGGCTGCGAGATGTCAGGATTGAAACAGTATCCTGGCTTCAAAGCTTTGAAGTTTGTTTCTACTGTAAGAATTCATAAATGGATCAATCGCTGCGTTTCCATCTCACATACAGTACAGACCAAAAGTTTGGACACACCTTCTCATCCAAAGAGTTTTCTTTGTTTTCATGACTATGAAAATTCTAGATTCTCACTGAAGGCATCAGAACTGTGAATTAACACGTGTTAAAGTGTGAATCAAACCTAAAATATGTCATATTGAAGGTTCTTCATAGTAGCCACCTTTTGGTTTGATTAATGCTTTGCACACTCTTGGCATTCTCTGGATGAGCTTAGTCACCTGAAATGGTCTTCCAACAGTCTTGAAGGAGTTCCCAGAATGCTTAGCACTTGTTGGCCCTTTTGCCTTCACTCTGCAGTCCAGCTCACCCCAAACCATCTTGATTGGGTTCAGGTCCGGTGACTGTGGAGGCCAGGTCATCTGTTGCAGCACCCCCCCACTCTCCTTCTTGGTCAAATAGCCCTTCCTCAGCCTGGAGGTGCGTTTGGGGTCATTGTCCTGTTGAAAAAGAAATGATGGTCCAACTAAACGCAAACCGGATGGAATAGCATGCCCAGACTTCCACTGGTCTGATGTCCATTCCTGGTGTTCTTTAGTCTAAACAAGTCTCTTCTGCTTATTGCCTTTCTTTAGCGGTGGTTTTCTAGCAGATATTCTACATGAAGGCCTGATTCCCACAGTCTCCTTTGAACAGTTGTAGAGCTGTGTCTGCTGCTAGAACTCTGTGTGCCATTGACCTGCTCTCTAATCTGAGCTGCTGTTAAGCTGCCATTTCTGAGGCTGCTGACTCGGATGAACTTATCCTCCCCAGCAGAGGTGACTCTTGGTCTTCCTTTCCTGGGGGGGTCCACATGTGAGCCAGTTTCTTTGTAGAGCTTGATGGTTTTTGTGACTCACTTGGGGACACTTTTAAAGTTTTCCCAAGTTTTGGGACTGACTGACCTTCATTTCTTAAAGTAATGATGTCCACTCGTTTTTCTGTACTTAGCTGCTTTTTCCTGCTATAATCCAAATTCTAACAGTCTATTCAGTAGGACTATCAGCTGTGTATCCACCTGACTTCTGCACAACACAACTGATGGTCCCAACCCCATTTATAAGGCCAGAAATCCCACTTATTAAACCTGACAGGACACACCTGTGAAGTGAAAAACATTTCAGGTGACTACATCTGGAAGCTCATCAAGAGAATGCCAAGAGTGTACAAAGCAGTAATCAAAGCAAAAGGTGGCTGCTATGAAGAACCTTCAATATGACATATTTTCAGTTGTTTCACACTTTAACACGTGTTAATTCACAGTTTTGATGCCTTCAGTGAGAATCTATAATTTTCATAGTCGTGCAAATGAAAACTCTTTGAAGGAGAAGCTGTGTCCAAACTTTGGTCTGTATTGTATACACAAAACTTTCAGAATGTTGAAGAAACACAATTTCACAATTGCAATGTTTCCTTTAAATCCTAATAATGTGAAAAAACACAGATGTGATTGTTGGTCACATGACTCATTTAATTAGAAGCATTTTAACTTGACATGCCTGAAAAAACACCTCCAAGCTTTTTGATAAATCCAACTTTTTTCATAATTGTGGTGTTTCCATTGGGCGAATTTATTATTGCAAATCCAATGTTATTGTTAATGGAAACACAGCTTCTGTCAACCTTAGAATGATTATAATCTGTTGTGTTTTTCATGAGGAAAGTGAACTGATGGAGTAGTGATGTTGAGGATCCAGATGGATGACCATGATCCTCCTGGAGGCTGGAAGCCCACAAAATGAATAGGAGAAAATCCCTCTTTGATGGGATTCTCCTCAGAGATGATCAAACTTTCTATTCTCCTTTCCATAAACGGGATGCCTGAAACATGTCTGCCTAATAGACTGGATGTTTCTGCTCCTTTGCCCCAGAGGGGTAACTGTGCCTCTTTACCCCAGCTCCTCCGTCGCGTCTTTATTTTGGCTTTTCTGGGGGAGATCTACACCTCTGACTTGGCCTGTTGGTTGACAGACATTAGATTAAACCTGCTGACACAGATAACCGTCTGACACTTGATGTGAACGCCAGCGGTGACATCTTCTCTCCGTTTGCGTGTCTCCTCTCAGGGTTCCCGCCGGCGGATACGAGCCTGTGGTCATCGAGAGCCACTGAGGCGCCGGCCCCTTCACCTGCAGATCATCCGCTCTTATGTCTCCGGTTGTTCTTTGGCTTCAGCTGGTCTGGCGCCCGAAGAGGGAAACCTGTCCATTTGCACTTTATGTGAAGCCGATCGCCAAGCTCCGCCCATCTGTGAGCTCCGCACATCTGAGCTCCGCTGATCTCTGAGCTCCGCCCATCTGAGCTCTACTGATCTGCGAGCTCCGCCCATCTGAGCTCTGCTGATCTCTGAGCTCCGCCCATCTGAGCTCTGCTGATCTCTGAGCTCTGCTGATCTCTGAGCTCCGCCCATCTGAGCTCTGCTGGTCGGCGCTCATGTGTCTGTTATTTTTAAGGGCCGCTCCACATAGAAGCACAAAAATCTCCTCTTTCTTTTTTTAGATTTCAGAAAGCCTCAAGTTTCAGGATTTCTTTCTGCTGGAGGCTCTGCCACTCGTGTCCCAGAAATGTCCAAATAAAATGAATGAAAGCAGCTCTTCCATCTCACCTTTGGGTCTTCCTGTCGCCAAAGCCTTCCTCCTGTTGGAGCAGACCGTTAGGACTTTGGGTGAGGGCTGCGGTGCGGCTCGGTTCCTTGGGGTCGGGACAGAGGAGGTTCAGCACCAACACTTCTAAACGTCACTCCGCTTCGTCCTCACAGCTCGTCTCCTCTGACGCCTTTCACTGACCCCGTCCCTCCTCACCTTTGTCATCCTGAGTCCTGACGCCAATGTTGGCTTGAAGCTGAATTTCGTCCCGCGTCAGCTGGGATGTGGCCCGGGCTAGGTCCCTGCAGCTGGGGGGGGGGACACATTGATGATGAGGACTTCAGTTCATGTTCTGTCAGATGTCATGTTCTGGATTGAATGTTTAGACACTGTTTCTCCATTGGTCCAGCCAGCTGTGGACCCAAAGTTTAGGACGTGAAAATGTTCCCCTTTCATCCAAACTGACTCAAGCCCCTCCCAGCAGTGCATGTGTTGCACGGCAACAGAGCTGGGATCACACTGGATGTGGTCAGCACTTAAGGAAACCACTGAACAGAAACTGCTGTTTCTCCTCGGCAGAACCTCTCCATGCCTGCAGAGTTTCTCTGGAAGGAGCATGAAGCACGATGACGGTTGTGATGACAGAGTGCTGAAGATGAAGAGAAATGTTCCCACTTTTTGGTGGAACACAGGGTTCTGCTAAAGTTCTGCACTCTAACTGCTCCTCTGCTGCCCCCTGGTGGTCATGATTGTATTTTTTCCAGTCTAGATCCCCCCCCCCAGCTCTCTCTCAGGCTCTTGTGATAGATGTCAAACGTTTTAGTTTAGTTTTTTTTAGAAGAAGGCTGGTTTTCTGCAGGACAGTAGCGAGCAGAAGTCGTGTTCCTGCATTGCAGCCTCTTCATCGTGTTTGGATGTTTTAGTGAATCTGCTGTCTTCAGCTCATGACACACAAGTTACTTCACACTTTTTTTCCCTAATTCATCACATTAAAGTCACTTTTGGGGATGAACCACTGAAAGCTAACACAATATTTGGGTTTACGTCACCATGGCAACATCTTTTCTTTTAAAGCATTTAATATTTTAAGCCTTTTTGTTGGAGGTTGTTATAAGCTATGCACAAAAGTCGCCCCAGAGCTTTTTTTCTTTTAGGGATTCTAACAAATTTTATTGTAACAAAACTTGTTTGACCTAAATGTATAGAAGATTGAGATGGAACTGAGCTTCCTGTCTCCAAACACTTTAGGCACAATATGTTTCTGTATTTTACTGCAGAAATGACTAATAAACCATGAAAGCATACGTTGAATTGGTCTCATTTTGATTTAAATGTAGATTTTTGTGTGTGAAGGGTGAGCGGGGGCTTCAGTGGTTCTTATGCATTCATCTGCATTTGGAAACTTCACTGATTGATGTGCTTTATTCTAGTATAAGTCAAAAACCAGAAGAAACCGTTTCCATGAAGAATTGCCACAACTTGGATCAGGACTCTACAGAGACACATGTCTCCGCTTTCCTGTTTTGGATCATCTTCTTACTCAAAAACCCACCAGAACCGGGATCTGAAACCTTCAACACCGAGAGCCATTCAGGCCAGTTTCTTGTGGACCAAAACTGCAAAGTCTTGTTTCACTTTAGAAAAATTCAGGACTTCTTTGCTTTTCTGTAGCTTTCTTTAGAGTCAGAGATATTCAGTTAAAAACTCAATGAAATTTTCTTTTGCTCATTGACATATTTAAATATAATACAAGGAAGATGACATTTTCCTTAAACTCTATAAAGTTGTTTTTTATTCTCGACAACTTATTTTGTTTTATACACTCAATTGCTATTTATCAGGAACACCTGCCCAAATTCTGGTTAATGCAAATTTCTAATCAGCCAATCACGTGACAGCATCTCAGTGCATTTAGTCATGAGGACATGGTCAATAAAATCTGCTGTAGTTCAAACCAGCATCAGAATGAGGAAGAAAGACGATGGAAGTGACTTTGAACGTGGTTGTTGGTTCCAGACGGGCTGGTCTGAGGATTTCAGAAACTGCTGATCTACTGAGATTTTCACCCACAACCATCTCTAGGGTTTACAGAAATGGTCCTAAAAAGAGAAAATAGCCAGAGAGCAGCAGTTCTGTGGTCAGAAATGTCTTGTTGATGTCAGAGGTCAGAGGTCAGACTGGTTCCAGCTGATAGAAAGACAACAGGAACTCAAAGAACCACTGGTTCCAACCGAGGTCTGCAGAAGAGCATCTCTGAAAGAACAACACGTCCAACCTGGAGGCAGATGGACTACAGCAGCAGAAGACCACACCGGGTACCACTGCTGTCAGCTAAGAACAGGAACCTGAGGCTACAATTTACACAGACTCACCAAAACTGGACCATAGAAGATGGAAAAACGTTGTCTGGTCTGAGTCTCCATTTCTGCTGCCACATTCAGATGGTAGGGTCAGAATTTGGCCTCAACAACATGACAGCATGGATCCATCCTGCCTTGTATCAACGGTTCAGGCTGGTGGTGGTGGTTTCATGGTGTGGGGGATGTTATCTTGCCTCACTTTGGTCCCCTTAGTACCAGTTGAGCATGGTTCCAACACCACAGCCTACCTGAGTATTGCTGCTGACCATGTCCATCCCTTTCTGAACACAGTGGACCATCTTCATGCTACTTCCAGCAGGATAAGGCTCCATGTCATCCAGCTGGAATCATCTCAGACTGGTTTCTAGAACATGACAATGAGTTCTCTGGACTCAAACGGCCTCCACAGTCACCAGAACCCAATAGAGAACCTTTGGGATGTGGTGGAACGGGAGACCAGCATCATGGATGTTCAGCAGACAAATCTGCAGCAACTGATGCTGTCATGTCAACATGGACCAAAGATTGAGGAATGTTTCCAGAACCTTGTTGAATCGGATCCACCAAGGATTAAGACGGTTCTGAAGGCTAAAGGAAGTCCAGCAAGGTGGACCTTATAGAGAGGCCAGTGGGTGTCCATGTCTACTCTGGTGGGCTGTCATTCTTTTTCCTGCTTACTGATGTGAATCTACTTCATTGTTTTAAGATCATGAGTGTTTTTTTAATGAGGTGAACAAAGTAGCCTCTCAGCATTGTGTTCTTGTCACCACAGTATTATTTTATTAAACAAGGATGTACATCATGTTTATTGAAAATGTACTCATATATAAATGACCTTTGAATTCTGAGAAAACTTTGAGAGTTGTTGATGAGGTCTGAATGTGTGTTGAGACGAGCCTCATGTGAACAGACTTTCAGCCAAACATGTTGATTGTCATTCATCCAGGTGACATACAGGTCGTTCTAGTGCTGGGGGGCCCAAATCCAGGCCGAGGTCCCACCTCCTCCCAGTTTTCCAGAATCCCTGCCTTCTCTGCTGCTGATGACCTGGATCAGGTGTGTTTAGCCAATAAGGAGCTTCAATGTTAGGATGGTTGGAGAACAGACAGAACACGGCCCCCAGGTCTGAGTTTGGGCCCCCCCTCTAGTGTGTCGGGGATGTTTATTCCACCTGTAGAACGTTTTTCTCCCAACAGCCGAACCAGCAGCATCATCAGCTGCCCTTCCACTGAGGGAGCACGTGCACAACTGACGTCACATTCCTGCTTCAGCCTTTCGGACCCTGCAGGCCCCTCCCCGCATTTTCAACGGGGTCACGTCCAGCTCGATGTTTTTGGACATGTCTCCACACGCGCACGTGCCTGTTTCTGCCCACTTTTTATGAATGAATCTTATGGGAAAAGATCGCCGATGTCCCGCCTCTTGATGTATGAACCGCTGCAGATACACGGACGCACGTGCGCCGCGCGAGTTCGACCTGGACTTAAACCAGCAACCACCCAATAATGTGTTGCAGTTGGGTCACGTGCAGATCAATCAGAATTGAATCAATCGGGCGGAGAGGGTCGAGTTTCTGTTCTCCCTCTGCGGTCCGTCACCCCTCCGTTCCTCCCTCCCTCCCTCATTTCCTGTCTCCCTCTCTCCTCTCTGTTGCCATGGAAACTGGGCCGGTCCAGGTGGAGCCGCTGGTTGGCGTCTCGGCTCTGTGGATGAGAAAGACTCCGCCTGGTTTCCCCTGAAGCAGCAGATTTTCCTGAGGAGCCGCTGCGGTCGCTGGACGCCTCCCGGGAATCCTGTCATGACTCCGCAGTGAGGCGCGCCGCGGGGGGGTCTGTCTTCGACGCGGTCTTTTCTGTGCGTGGACGCGTCCGCGGAAGAAAGGAGCAACACCCGTGAAAATGATGCATCATGGAATGTGGAAGTCCAAACTTTGAGCAACAGACCCGCGCCGGGCAGAGCGGCGGGACTGACGGAACCGAGCCTCCTGTTCGGAGGTGAATGTTGGACTCGCGTGTCGGTGGCCCGAAGCCGCGCTGTCAGGACCTGCAGAGGGACGGGCCGCCTCCGCCTGTGGTGATGCTTTTCCATTTCCTCTCTGGTGTTAGTTTTGGTCAGAACCGCGCTCTGCCAGAATGGCTCGCTTTGAAGACGAACCGTCCAGCCGCTATGGAGGCGGCGGTCCCGCGGGGCCGGCCAGAGGGGCCAGCCGGCAGCCGGGGCCTCCCGGGGGCCCAAGGGTGTACAAGCAGACCATGGCCCAGAGAGCCAGGACTATGGCGATTTACAACCCCATCCCAGTCAAGCAGAACTGCCTCACCGTCAACAGATCCCTCTTCATCTTCAGCGAGGATAACATCATACGGAAATACGCGAAGAAGATCACCGAATGGCCATATCCTTTCGGGGCTTAGGTCCCCCCACTCCCCCCATCCTCTCCAGCACCACATTTACCAGGCAGGAGCGGCAGCACGCTGCTCCACAGCCGCATTCGGGTCCACAGAACCACACTTCCCATCTTTTCTTTATTCAGCTCAAACTGACGCAGAACCAAACATCCGGTTTTGGGTAGTTTCCTGGTTCTGGGGTTTTCTGGTGGCCGGGTCAGAGGTTGCGGGTTGGTTTCCATCTGGCTGCTGTGGACGGCCTCGGAGCGGGAGCTGTCCGGGGTGCTGAACTCCTGAACCAAGGCGGCGTCTGCGTCCGTTTAAGGGAGGAACCACCTGTTGAGGTTTTGGTGCCTCGATAACAGGAGAGTCCCGGATGCTCGGTTCGTTTCAGATGGTTCTGGTGGTCAAACAATGCAGAGTTTCCGGTGAACGTCTGAACTTTGCCGTCTCTGCGGAACGGCGCGTTCCTCAGCCCGGTATCATCGGCCGGTTCCCTCTGCTCTGCTTGTCTGTGACGCAAACTTGAGGCGGTGAGGGGGCGGGATGATGCGGGCACACCTGAGCTGCGGGGCAGAATCGCCGCAGAGGAATTTCTGTGAATAAGCAGAGAAAAAAACAACGAGAGGAATCCTTCAGATTCTGATGGGCTGCAGGTTTCCATTTCCAAGAGGAAAAAAAACTTTTCCTGGCCACATTTTAGTCTCTGAGACATGTAGGACTTAAAGAGGCAACAAACGCAATATTTCAATGTAAATGCCATTTAAATGTCCTACAAGAAGTGGACTGATTGGTATTATATGTCCTTTGCTTGAGGTTTAATATTAAATATGTCAGTAAATATGTCAGCTGATATTTCTTCAGAAATGGGCGTTTCTTGGACTCATAATTCACATTCCGTTGTTCACATTTCTAAAAACAGCTCATGTGTTTGAGGATTGTTTGCAGAATTCATCACAAATAACAAAGAAATGAGGAGAACATCCACAGATCAATACTCAGTCAGCAGAGATGCCATGAAGAAGTGGCTCCTCCTCAGTGAGGAGAATCTCACCAACATGGATTTGCTGTAATCTGTTGGTGAGTTAAGACCAAAGAGGAAATCATGAGGGAGGTGTGTGAGTGAGGAGGATGCAGAGGAGACGGTTCGATGGAAAGACGACTAAGAAGATGAATGTGTTGATGAAGACCTTTATTAACACACAGTGAAAGTGGTCGACCTCCTGAAAACCACACAGGATTTTAGTTATTTGTTTTGTAGGAAAGGTGATCATAGTATCTGTTGTTTCTCTTTGTGTTGTTGATTGTGACAACTTTGTGTAACAGCAGAACTGAGCTGAGCTCTTGTTTGACTGGGAGAAGTCTTGATCTTTGGTTTGTGGGGTTCTGCTCCCTGATCTGTTGACTCTCCTTATGTCTTGAATGACAAACAGCAGAAAATCAAAGGTAACTACAGTAACACTACTGTAACACTACAGTACTTACAGGGTATTTATGTGGTATTTATGTGGTACTTTTGTTGTACCCACTGGGGATTTACAAGGTACATGTTGTGTATTTAGGTTGTACTATATTTGCTTTATACTTGTGTGGTACCTACTTGGTATTTATGCTGTACACACTGGGTTTTTACATGGTACCTACTGTGTGTTAATGTGTTGTGTTCATGTGTGTTTTGAGCCACATTAGCGCAGACTCTTGGGTTATTTCTTCAACCCAATTCCTGATCTATTCCTGTTGGGGTACTTTTTTTTTTGGGGGGGGGGGGGGGGGGGGGGTGTTATAGAAGTTTCATTTGAACCCAATTTGATTTTTTTTTCTGAGTGAAGGTAACCCTGAAAAAATGTAGTCCCTTTTTAGCCTCAAAGGTTGGGTTAAAAACAACCTAACCTGCTTTATTTTTAACTGTAGAACTAGTACCACATAAATACACAGCAAGTACCATGAAAGTACCCTGTGTGTACAACAGAGATACCATATAAGTACCACTGAAATACCCTGTAAGTGCTGATTACTGATGCAGGAACTGAGCCATGAACCAGCAGCGTCCATCATGTGGTGGTCTCTGTAGAAAGCACTTCCTGGAGTTTTTTCACTTCCTTAACACGTTTACTCCATTCGAGTACATGATCCTAGCCACCATCATCGCCAACTGCATCGTGCTGGCATTGGAGCAGCACCTCCCAGCCTCAGACAAAACCCCCATGTCTGAGCGTTTGGTGAGTATGACCGTCTGCATGCAGACCCTTCCTCTGCCTCTCGCCTTAAACGTCACAGCGGGTTTCTCTGTGAGGGTCTCATCATATGTTTGATCCGTTTTTTATGAATGGAAGCCTCTTAATCTTCCTCCAAATTGAGCTGTTTTTGGTAATGTGTCCCCACACAGCTCTATTTGGTAAAACTTTGTTTTAGGTGAACTGGAGCCGGATGGAAACCAGAGTGAATCTAAAGGGATGTTTCTGGATGTTGATGTTTGACTCTTGAGCTGCTTTTGAGTTTCTCTGAGGTTTCTCATTGGTGTGCGAGTGAGTTCCTGTGAACAGGTAAATGTTCACCTGTGACCGCTCTGTCTGTCCCTGACAGATCTGCAGGTAGGGAGTGTCGGCGTGTGATTCAGTGTTCAGCAGGAAAACAACGCTGCTACCTGAAAACTGTCAGCCTGCAGACTCCTAATGCGACCCTCACTGAGGAAAACGAAGGGGCTTTTCTGTCAACACTGAGCTGTTGGTCTTCACATCCTGCCTGACTGTCTCCGTCTGCCTTGCAGGACGACACAGAGCCCTACTTCATTGGAATATTTTGTTTCGAGGCTGGCATCAAGATCATCGCCCTGGGTTTTGCATTCCACAAGGGGTCCTACCTACGGAACGGCTGGAACGTCATGGACTTTGTGGTGGTCCTGACAGGGTGAGTGGCTTTTGCTGCATCGGTGGGGGGAGTGGGGGTGGGCAGGTGGTCATGGGTTGTGTGATGCTCCACGCTGAGTGGATTTAAGGACGGGACAACGCATGAAGGCGTTCTCCTCACAGCAGGACGTGGTGTGAAGTTCTGATCTCTTGTTTGGTGGGAGATTTTCGGAGTGAGAGCGCACGTGACGCCGGTGCGGGGGTCCCACACGAGGCCTCCCACTGACAGCGGGGGGACAAACTGGAAGCAGAGCTTCACTCTATCAGTTTGGTTTATCATCAGGAACCTTGAATACTAAACTGTAAAAGCGTTTGTTGAGTTGAACTTAGACTGTAGGAAGAATGAAGGCCCGCATCTCCAGAGTTCAGCTGTTTGGATGGAGATCTGTGGGTCTGGAGCTACAAATGAGTCTGTCCTTCATTTTCTGGAGCATTTAGTGGATTTTTACGTTTCTATTTTTATCACTTAGGAATAGACCACTGCCACAGAGGATGCTCCATGCGTGTGTCAGGGGGGTGGGGGTCTGGATGCCGTTAAGGTTACGTGCTCCACAGGAATTTGGGTTTGAGGCAGTGACTCCATTTCCTGGGCCGCTCATTTGGATCCTGCCCCTCCCTCCCCCCACGGGTGAGAGGGATTTGTGGTCGATGTAACGGGTGACGTCCCCTGGAATGGCTCCTGTGTTGCTGGGACGACACACAAAGCAGTGGATTTTCTAAAATGTGATGCGTCCGGGATATGAAGGGTGATGGGTTGAAAGACCAACGTGGACCAAAGCATCTACAGAGTGCATCCACTCATCATCCACTGCTTGTGTGAGTCTGTATGTGTGCGTTTGTGTTGTGAGCTGAGAGGTTATTGACAGGTTGTTGCGGGCCGTGCTGGGGGAGCTGCTTGCCTTTTTCCTGTGTGTGTGTCTGATTGAATTGGTGCTGAACAGGCTCACATGATGACCATAATTGCAGGTCTGGGCGGGGCTAGAGGGCATTACAGCGTCTGTCTGGACCCCTTATCAGAGCCGTGCTGTGTTGATGTCTCGTGCGTCGCTGTGCCTTAACGGACATGTCAACATGCGTGCACGCACATGCAAACACACGGCGCGGGGCTCTGTCTGTCTGTCTGCAGGCTGTGTAAACGGGCTCCCAGCAGTCAGACGCAGTGACTCAGTGAGTGTTTGGGTTTCAGCGGGAGCTGTCAGCTGAGTCTGCAGAGGAGGAGATCACAGCCGTCTGCAGTGCTGCATGAACAGACGAGGAGGATCTGCTGTCACAGACACTAAACTATCCACCATTTACTCTTACAAGGACCTGCATGGCTGTCATGCTCCCAAAACGTGACTCCATCAAGTCTCTCTTCTCTGCAGAAGTGTCTGAAAACAACAACTGTAGCTGACCTGAAAGATCCAGTCCTCGACTGATGGATTCCTTTGTGTTATGCAGAAACACATTCCTCCTTGCTGATGGAGCCTGCTTGGACACAGTTGATGGTTCTGAAAGGAGGAGTAACTCTCAGTTCCCATCATGCCTTTGGTGGATTGGATGTGTTTATGGTCAGAGTTTGTGTGAACAAAGATGGCGCTCAAACGTTTTCCTGTGATAAATATTACTTTCATGCTGTTATAAAGTCTTTTTCTGAAGATGTTAGGTGAGAAAACAGGCAGATCAAACCCCTGTAGCTTCTCAAAAACGAGGGATTTGGTTCTTCCTATTGGGGGGAGAGATCACTCAGTCCAGTTCTGCTATGCAGTCAATGGATCGAAATGAGGAACAACTGCTAATAAAACAACATAATGAGTAGAAACTTGAATAAAAGCAATGAGCAATTCAATATTAAAACAATAAGATAAGGAATGTTAAAATTTGGCATTAATAACACTCTTAATAAATAATAAATAAACGAACAAACAAATAAAACATTTAGCTAAAAGCCAAGTTAAGCAGACGGGTGAAGGACTGAACTTTGGTTTGGTTTCGGTCAGTAATGTTACGGCTTTGGTCTGTTTTGAATCGGCCCTCTGTCCCACTGCCGTCCGCTTTGTTTTTTGTTGTTACGCCACGCCACGCCACGCCACGCCACGCCACTCCTTGTTGCACCCAGGGTTTTGCTATGCTTCAGTTTATTTATTAAGAGTTTTTGCCACCATGAAAAAGGTAATTTGAATTGTTGGGAGGTCAAAGGGCAGCTGAAGGGAGTTTTTCTCTGTGACAGTCAGATAGCTGCGATACGGAGGATTTTTTTTAAACTGAGATAACGCAGTTATGATGATGATGTTGATTTTTGGACATAGTTTCTGCAGAGCGGCAGACGTGGGCAGTACTGTTGGAGTAGAGCAAGCCCGCCCTCACTTCCCATCATCCATCTGTTTACACCCTTTCCCCTCTAGCTTACAGCCCCTCACAACCCCAAACTAACTAGTGGTGCACAAAAAATGGCGAGCAGTATCGTAGCGATCCATCCGTCCAGTTGTGATCCAGATTCCAGCTCAGACCACGAAAACAGACGTTTTCATGGATCTACTGGTCTGCAGGTGGATGATCAGAAATGGGCGGAGCTTGGAGCTAACGGCCTGCAGATTGGAGCTCCTACGTCACTGCTACAGGCTTTTTCAAATGCTGTTCCTGATTCACAATGATTTGCATAAAGAACCTGTTAAAGAAATCAAAAATAGGATTTTTATTGAAACGGGTCTGTAAAGCAACAGAATTATTTTAAAGTTTGTTTATTTCAGATTTTCCTAAAGATGTTAAAGACCCACTCCAATCAAAAACTTCCATCTGGATGTTTCCAGGAGTGGGAAATGACACACAAGGACAGACAATGCTGTGAACACAGTCTGAGCTGTGGAGAGGAGGCTTCTGTTTGTGGGAATGATGTCATGTGATCATCTCACAAATACATGTCTTAGTGTGTGAACTCCATCAGGTTCTGGAGCAGGTTGGGATAATATGAATCTTAAAAATGTATTGACGTAAGGTTAGTGTTTTTCTGTAAATATAACATCTAAATGTGCAGAAATCAAAATCGAATGAACGGAAAGAATCAAAACCAAAATAAAAAAGCTGTGAGTCTAATAGATTGTGGAAATTCTTGGTGATTTTGATTCATTTCTGTTTAAGACTTTCAGAAACTTAACGCAGCATCTGACCGACAAAATGTTGTGCATAGTATTTTAGGAGGGTTTAACAATAACCACTAATGAGAGAGTTTCTTTCTGTGAAAGCAGAGGAAGAACAGACGGAGGAGCCTCACTCAGCTTTGGTCAGTTTAACCTTAAAGAACATGTGATCTACTCTGGATAAAGAAGAGAAACGGAGAACCTGAGAGTCTCAGACAGACTAGAACAGCAATAGTGTCCAAGAAAAGAAGAAGATCTTCTTGGAGGCATATTTATCATCTGATGGTCTCACTGCTTCAAACTGATACACTTTGAATGCTGTCATGCAAAAGGGATTGAATATGAGCTGAGTGAAGTTCCATAGTAATACTTCCCACTGCTTACTGAGGAAACTGGACTGGATCTGGTCCCAACACTGTTCCAAACACAGAGGCTGCTCTGCTTTGTCAGTTCGGCTCTTTAAACTCCAGAGAACTCGCTCTGAAGCGATTCTGCCGACTGACTCCGAATATTAACAAATCTGTGCCGAGGCTATGAAGATGAAAGTAAAAGCAATCTGCAAATTCAAGCTGCTGTTTCCTGGAAGGCAGATTATTGTGAAGCATTTTACAGAAACGTTGACCCTGCCATGAAGGAGGTGAGACGCTCGCTGTCTCTCCTCTCTTTCTGAGTCCTCGAACGAGAAGAGGTTCCTTTTGCTGCCTTTTCCATCAACCAACACGTACATTCCTAGCAGATGCCACTTCTGTCAGGTTCAGGAAGATGGACAGAGCTGCTAATAAGAGCACACGTCTTCCTCCTTCGAGCTTCTGCACCGATCAATACTGCATTGAGCTCAAGTCTATGGATTGCTGCCGGCTCTCAGATCCCAGGCACCAAAACACAGCATGAGGCTGTGAAACGTCCGTCAGACACCAGTGAAATGCTTGTTCTCCCAGCAGCTGTGTGGTCCTTTTTGGTGACAGATTTCCCTGCTAGTTCCTCCACACATGATCAAAACATTTGTATTCTAAGCTAAAGGGGCTGCAGCGCCTCCCAACCAAGTTAAGTGGCAAAGAATTTCCACATAAACCAATCACAGCTAGACTGTCTCAACACCTCTTAAAGTGTTTCCTCACAGACCTCACGTTGAAAACATTAGTTTTTTTCCAGTTTTTTGGTCTTTCTTAAAGTCTCACTTCGATCTTCTGATCCGTTCCTGTCGTCTTTTAATGATGATGATGCTGTTTTTAGCCAAAAAACCATTGTCGCTTTCTAGGACTTAGTTTCTGAAGAATGTCACCTCTGAGCTGTTGGCATGGAGCAAGCCTGTCCTCATTTCCCATCATCCTTTTGTTTACACTCTCTCTTTAGCTGACAGCCGCTCACACCCTCAACCGAACATTAACAGAGCAGCGAACATGGCAGCAACATTAAAGCAGTATCAGATCCATCCATCCGTCCAGTTCTGATCCAGATTCCAGCTCAGACCGGGAGAACAAAGACCTTCATGGATCTGTTGGTCTGACAGTGGATGATCAGAAAGGGGCGGAGCTTGGAGGCTGTGGCCTCCAGATCGTAGCTTCGATGTCTGACAAACTTTTTTTTTTTAATCTGCTACTGATTCACAATAATTTGGACAAAAATATGCAGAAATGTTGTTTTACTCTCAATATTCTTTATATATGTCCTGGATGGATTTGACTTAGTGGAAACAGTTAAGTTTAGTTTCATAGTACACACACACACACACACACCTACCCCCCCCCCCCCCCCACACACACACACCCACACACCTACACCCCCCCACACCCCCCCCACACACCTACACCCCCCCCCACACACACACACACCTACACACACAGGCACACACACCTACACCCCCCCCCCCACACACCTACACCCCCCCCCACACACACACACACCTACACACACAGGCACACACACCTACACCCCCCCCCCCACACACCTACCCCCCCCCCCCCCACACACACACACACCCACACACCTACACCCCCCCACACCCCCCCCCACACACCTACACCCCCCCCCCCACACACACACACCTACACACACAGGCACACACACCTACACCCCCCCCCCCACACACCTACCCCCCCCCCCCCACACACACACACACCCACACACCTACACCCCCCCACACCCCCCCCCACACACCTACACCCCCCCCCACACACACACACACCTACACACACAGGCACACACACCTACACCCCCCCCCCCCACACACCTACACCCCCCCCCCACCCCCACACACACACAGGCACACCTACAGGATCATTTAGTATCACCAGTGAACCTGTGAGGCGTGTTTTTGGACGTTGGGAGGGGGCCGAGGTGTTCAGAGAAAAGCCACGCGTGGACGCAGAGATCATACAAACTCCACACAGAGGAACCCAGCTGGGGTTCAAACCATGACCCTCGTACTGCGTGGCAAGACTGTTAATTAGGTCACATCCCAAGTTTTTAAAATCAAAATCCTAAAGTTTCGGTGATAAATACTCTGGGAGTTCCTGAAATCAGTCAAACCTTGAAGAAACGAAACATCAGATTTCTGGATTTTAAAGAGCGTCTGTCTGAGAGTCTTTTATGTGAAAAAGGTCTGGGTTTTCTACTGGCGGCTAACTGAAACGTAGTCCTTTTCTGTGTACTGTCATCCTTGTATGCTCAGTCTGGTGTCAAACTGAGTTTAAAGTTGTACTTTTTCTACAACTGTCAAAACGAAACCACCAGTAAGGCGAGCACGCTAACCGCTCAGGAGAACACCTTGTCACACACATTTGAGTCTAAAGCTTGACAACACTACAGGACATTCTGTCTCATGTTGATGTAAATGTCAGAAATGTTGTGTTTGGGGAGGATTTCAGGATCAGTCCATCACGACTTTGAATAAGAAGGACCCTTGATGGGGGCCGTCTAAACGTTGACACCCACATGTCTTCCTGCCAGCTTCACCCACATCCTTCAGAGCTGTGGTGGTCAACCCATCAGTATTTATGGGGGTGACAGGGAAGGATGACAGGACCCCCAATTGGGTTAAATGAGACGGTGTACCTTCCTGTTGTCACCTAGTGCTGAAATGCCACACCTCCTCCCCTGAAAAGAGGCGTTGACTTTGTTAAAGTGCACCGCCATGCACATGCACCGTGACTTTGAGCTTTCCAAGCCGCGCCGGCTGTTCCCGCTCAGGATAGGTGAGTCGGTAGCTTCTTCCAGACGAGCACCGAGGCATTTCAGCACCTCCCTTCTGGACAGGATGGTTGTAGTCCAGAGCAGGGCTGGACAATCCTGGTCCTCATGAGGAGCCATGTCTGTTTTCCCGCTCCCCCTGGGCTGCTTGATGCTGGTCAGCTGATCAACTGCAAGCTGGGGAGCCAGAGCTGGAGGAGAGGCAGAAGAAAAGGGGGGTCCAGCCCTGTGGCAGCGCAGCTGCAGGAAGAAGGAGCAGCAGGTTGCTGACTCCTGCTGATCTGTTGTGATCAGAGTTGGTCCGGCTTCTGTTATGTTGGTCTTTTAGGGTTGAGCAATTGTTTTTTTTGTCTGCAATGAAATGTGAACAGACTCTTCAGCTTCAGAGCTGCAGAGCTGCAGAGCTGCAGAGCTGCGCAGCTGCAGAGCTGCAGAGCTGCAGAGCTGCAGAGCAGATTTCTCAGTGAGCTGCTCTCTAATGAGCTCCTCTCAGAGGAGGGATGCTGCACTAAAGTTGTATCAATAATTAACAGACTTTCTCTGTGGATGGATCAGAGAAAGTCTGTTCTTTGATGGCAGCAGGAGTGTTTTCCTGTCAATGCACTGGAGCGTCTGTCTGCACGCCCATGTTCACGGAGGCGCAGACGCTCCAATGCGGGTTTTGCCCCCGTGGTTGTTTTTTGCAGGAACTTTGAGTCAGTTTAGCCCAGTCAGAGTTTTTTCATTTCACACATTTACCTGAGATATGACACATTCAATGAATTCAGCATCAAACTGAAGATTTATTTAACCTTCTGTGTCTAAAAGAGTGAAAGCGCAGGAATAGATGAAGTGTGGAAGAATGCGATTTATGCTGCAGGAATGAAGCTGCTAACGTGCAGAAAGAAGCAGCTGATAAGATTATCTGTGATCATCACTTTGTGACAATGATCAGCTGATGCTGCCTTTGAGGTGCATTTAATTATTCAGAGTTTTCAGATTCTCATCTGCAGGCTGTTTGCCGACTTGTTGCTGTAAACCTGCTTGACACGGTTGAACAAAATCCCAAACTGATGATCCAATGGTTACTGTAACCATTGAAGACGTCACTTCACCAAAGATTTGGACGGTTGTAAAGGCTGACATTAAACATTAAACATTCAATAAAGAAATATTAAGAACGTAATGGGAAGTTTGCAAAAATTGTTTGAAAAGTCTTTTACATGTTAATAATGAAGCATCAGTTTTATTTTATGAATCTAAGTTTGGCTAAACTATTTTAGCCAGATATTCTTTTTAGCATAGAGTATCTTCATTTACTCCAGAAGAAACGCTAAATGCTGCACTCTGCTACTGTAATCTGCTTCTTTCTCAGCTGGGTTGGGGACGTTTCTGAGTAACGTCATTTTACAAAAGGATTTAAGTGACAAAGACAAAGGAGTTGAGAGTTTCCTTCATCATCTCCATGTGAAAGCTGATGTCCAGCTTTGCAGCTCTTTGAGGTGAAAGGAGACGCCGATGACGTCTTATAGCAGAGCAGGTAGCTCCTCCCACTAAGCATCAGGGGAATGAGGAGACACGCCCCTGACCTCCCAATGACATCACATCTGCCAATGACAAACATTTGAGTGCATTCAATAAAAACAACACCTGACTTTTCTACGCATGATGAACTTGACTTTCAAAAAAATTTCAACACAATTTCTTTAAGTTGTTTAACCATCTTATCTTAGTAAAAACCTTTTGGAAAAAATGATTAACCTATTAGAAATGAATGAACGGCTCTTTTCAGGACTTTGACTAATCAGCAGTGATTTGATCAGACATTCAAAGTTTACACCTAAAATAAACGGATGTATGGTCTGGTTTCTAAAATCTTTTCCATCTTTCTCTCTTTAGTTTCTACTAATAACAACTCTTTTTAATCAGCTGTTTGGTTCAATTAAAACCTAAATGTTTGCATTATTAGGGGTGTGGCCTTTTGATTGGCAGCGGGTGGACACGACAAACCTTTCACTTTTTTACTTCCTCCTCATAACCTACCATTCTCGGGTGTTGCTGAGGTGGGCGGAGCAAAGTCAGATCCACTGAAGGCTTCATGCTGGTGAACAGCCTCAGTGTGTCTGTAGGTCTGACACTAAACCCAGCACCATCTCTGGCTTTTGGCGGCCTTTATGCAGATGCCACTTCAGCTGTGGGGTCAAATCACGTGGCGTTCATGGTCAGCAGGAAAAGCAAAACTTTACACTGAGGACTGAGAGTGAAGAAGGAAAGAAACGAAGAAAAGAAAAAGTTGAAAATACAAAACAGCATCTGTTACAAATTAACCTTCGTTTTGGTTTTGACGTTTTTACCAGTTTTAGTTACAAATTTACAGGTTTTGTTATTTTCAATGTTTCCTTCAAGTTTGCAATATATATATATATATATATATATATATATATATATATATATATATATATATATATATATATATATATATATATATATATATATATATTACAAATTTACAATGTTATTATCCAACTTTCTAAATTTTTTTCAAGCTTATAATGTGCACTTTGCACTTTTAAGATTTATTTTAAAGGTTTTCAAATGTATAATCTGGTTTTTCCTTCACCTGGCGTTGACCCTGATTTGACCCCTTTGTCCGAATTGTCGTCTCCAGTAATAATAAATGGGATTATCGTAGGGATGTCATCACTGGGATCACCCTGCCAGCATTAGGATTATGCATTGGGATTATGCCGTCACGCCCCAAAAACCGTTCCAGGTCAAGCTGAAACCACGATGGCGTTTCCTCTTCCACAGAACAACCTCAGTTTAGTGATTTGGAGAATCTGGGAATCACTTTGGCTGACAGCATGACATTTTGAAGGTATTCCAGTTTGAAAAATGTTTTAGTTCCACATCCAAGTGATGCAGTTTTACAAACAAAAACTGCTAAAATCAGTAAAATCATCAGTGTTTTTCTATTTGAATTGTTCTCCCTATTTTGGGGGAAAAAAAGAAATTCTGTAATATCTAAACTTCAAATGACAGAATTTAGTATCTGTGACAGAAACACCCAGAAAACAAAAATTCTACATAAAATTCAACGGTTGACTTTTTTTCCTCCCCTGGTCACACTGTCCACTGACTTCCCCTAAAACACGTGTCTCTATTTAAAACCATCGTTTCTGCAATTTGAGCATTTCAATTGGGAGAAACTTGGCGTGTAGAAACATTTGCCTGATTCCTCCTAAGGTCCTGGAGACACAGAAACCTCTGCTGTTTTTCTGGGGGGAGGAGGCCGCTCCTTTGTTTCATCAGCTTCTCCTCCTCCTCCTCCTCCTGCAGGGAGCTGGTTGCTCTGTGAGTTCCAGCAGCGCCGCAATCCTGCTGCCTCCGCCCCGAGAATCCCTGCAGGATGTCTTGCTTATCCTTTCAATTACAAGAGAAGCATTAAGCTGAGTGCTGCTGGGAGAGGCCGCCTGTGGCAGCAACAGTCTCTGTGTCTGCACACAGGTAGCAAACGTAGTGCCACGCCCAAATCCCAGTCTTGACAGGCTCCCCTCACAACCACATCTCTGCATTTTCTGGAAACCACATTGTTATGAGTACACTATTTTAGGCAGACATCCTTCATTTAACATAAATTCAAATGAAATGTTAAAGGCCCATATATTTTCTGAAGTGAAGATTCTTGAAGTGGTCTAAGTTTGGAAGGAGGGGAGGGGGGGGGGGGGGTAGTGAAGTGCATGTGTCAGACACATGGGGGCAAACGTTAAAATACTACAAATCCTTCCAGTCCCCCTCCGATCCTCTTCTGATGTGTTTTCAAGGCGTTCCCAGAGGAGTTTTCATTCTGATGACGCCGTTTTCAGCCAAAATCCAAAATCCTGTGGTAGAAAGAAAGGTCTATCACTTTAGTTTCCTGAGTTCATTAAATGTTTTTCAATGCTAATAATCAATGTTTATCAAAGAGAAGGTAAAAAAATGTTTCCACAGAGATTGTAAGCTTCATGAATGTGGAAGCAGAGAACAGAAATAGAGGAGTTTTGTGTGAAGACGGGAATGTAGTCATCTGCTGCACTCACAGTCCATGGATGGAGGGATGCAGGGATGGATGGATGGATGATTGGATGGACGGATGGATGGATGGATGGATGGATAAATGTAGGTTGGTCTATCAGTCTGCTGCACTATAAAGGGAGAAGCAAACCAGCGGTCACACCTTAGATTTCCTTTAGAGAGGATCCTGAATTTTCTTGGAACAAAATCCACAAAAAGCTTCAATTGGCCCGCTGCCAACTTTTTCTTCCTTATTTTCTTTGACACCATGTTTCTCTTGTTCCGTGTTCCCTGTTTTAAGCATTTATGTGTTTATTCCTGATAAAACCAGTTAGAATGGAAGCCAATATCTGAAAAGATAATTCTTTTAACTGCAGCTATCACCACTTCCTTCTCTCTTTTTCTCGTTTTGCTGAAGACTTGAAACAATTTGGAAGATTTTTTTCCAGCTGGTGACACTGGAGACGTGTCAGCGTCCTTTCCTGAGACACCTGCACATCCGCTTTTAGGTGACGTGGGTCACACGGCTCAGTTCTTCTACTTTAAAACAGTGAAGTAGCTGCAGACGGGTGGGATCATTCAGCAACACCAAAGATGACGCTCTGTGACCTTAAAGGGCTGTGAGGGAATGGCTCACTTGGAGCGTTTCATTATGTAGGATAGTGAACGGAGCTTTCTTTGTCTTAGTGTCATTTATTTTTCATGTTTGAGGCGACTCTTCGCTACAGTAAAGTGGTCCAGGACTCTGAAACGGAGTTCTGAAACCCCCTTTCAGAGCTGGAGGTCTGTTCGTGTCATCTGTGTTTGTGATGATGCTGAAATCCCCCACAGCGTCGTGCATCTGGTTCATGGGGTCCAAACGGTGGGATAGCTGGCAAATAACGAGCTTACACACACACATGCACACACACACATCTGTACACACACACTGTCACACTCAGAGGTGTGCAGGAGTAGATACATCCAAAGGTGAGAGCTGCTATGAAAGCCATTCGCCTCTTTACTGAGGTTAAGTGAACTTCAGGGAGTTTAAAAATCATGCTGGCAAATGTTCAAAGACCCTCATGATTTTTTAAAAACTTGTAGTGGTGAGGCAGTAATCATAAAAAGCAGCCATCAGTGGAGCTTTCTGCCAATTTGTCTGAAAACAGCAAAAGCAAATCCAATAGGAAAAGGGAAGATTCACTGTGAGTGAAGAAAGCAGATGTTTGATGGACAATAATGCAGAGAACTGAGGAGAACCTTTGTAAAATCGGTGTTTTAGCTTCATGCTTTTCCACACCTCAACCTTTTTGAGCAGTTGGGTGTGAAATGCTGGATTTTTATGACAAAAGCTTTAACCTGCAGAAACGTCTGTCAGCCAGGAGAGAGCTTTGTGCAGCTTTAAGCCTTTTGTGTTGTTGCACTGCAAAAAGAAATGAAAACACAAAAACAAATGGACAAAAAGGCGTCTATGGGGACACAGACACATCCCTATTTGGGCCTCATTGGGTGGAGCCTCCAGCACACAGACGGACGGGCTGAATGTTCTGACCTTTGAATGTTGATATTCAGGGATATTCATATTCAGCAGAGAATCTGTCATTTCAATATTCTCCTGTTGTTTGTTCACTTGTGCACCACCTTTGCTCCGGACTTACAGAGAAGTGAAGTTTCATGCAAATGGGAAAAAGAAATAGCTCCAGAAACACAAACACTGACTGTAGCAAACATTTTGAAAATGATTGATCCCATCCTGCAGATCTATGGTGTGGCTCCATTTTTAAGGCCTGCTGTGAACTAAGAGACTTGAAGTAGGGGTGATTTCTCTCTCTGTTGGTCTCCTGGCTGTTTGCCTCTAATTAGATCAGCACAGCCTCCTTTGTTTCTATGGCGACACTTGCAGTTATCTCCTCTGTGGTTTTCTCTCTCGAAGCATCTCTCCATCCCAGCCTTCATTCATCTCTTTATCTCTGGTGCATTGTACTCTTCATGCTCTCTCCTCTTCCTCTGCTGTTGGCTCTACGGTGCTTCATGAGGACCTGCAGCTTACGACGCTCGTCCCACAGGGAGACATGAGAGCCAGGGTGGACCGAGGGGAGACCCTTTTGTCAGTGAGGAACCTACCAGTTGAAAGCAGCAGCCATCTTTGTATGGTGTTTCAGGAAGTAGGCGTGTCAAAATATTCTTCATTGATCGTTATTCTTTGAGGAACTGGCTACTGAAACAGATCTGCGATGTCTGCATCTTTTTTGGGTTGGGGTGGTGTGGAGGCGCTGCAGCAGCTGAGCTCCAACCTCAGTCAGTGCAGGTGTGCAGGTGCACCGCAAAAACTCAACATTAAAAAAGTAAAAAGACTCTTATTTCAAGAAAAATTGTCTTACTTTGACTCCTTCAAGAAAATGATTCTATCAATAACCTTCAGTAGCAAAAGAATCTCATTTTACGAGAATATGTCTTGGTGACTAGAACATTTTTCCTAAAACAAGAATTCTTGGTAAGACCATTCCCCCACCCCATTGGCAGATTCTTAGTGGGCCCGGTGTGCAGTGTGTTGCTAAGCGTTCCCTTTGTTTCTTTTGTGATGTGGCTCCAAACGAACCACAGGAGTGTGATCAGTGTTGGTTCTGTCTGTGATCATGTGAGAGGCTGTCAAAAACAGTTGGATGGTTTCATCTTTCAGAGTTTACTTGTTGGGATGTGTCGGTTTCCCCCTGCCGTGTTTTCTCCGTCTCAGTCTGTTTGACTTTCCTTCTCTTTTTCCACTGGTTGGATTTATCCTCACTCTTAGAATCTACTGGGAGTGGTTACCCTCAGTGTCGGGTTATTGTTGACTCCTTAACAGACACACTCCGGCAGGTTCTGGATGCATCTGAAAAGTTGGTCAACCTGATTAAACAGATTCATGATGGCCTGACATCCAGGGTGACATTAGCCAAGGCGCAGAGTGAACACAGACTGAAACTGGTGTTTATGTGTTAGCTGCTTGTTTGCTTTGTATCTTGTTGATGAGTCGGACACAACGTCTGTAGACCTACCAGAAAGTGTCTGTATTCACACGCATATGAAGGACAAAGTTGAACAACCTAAATGGAGTTAAAATTTCCATTAAAACTAGAATCAGGTGGCTGTGATACGCTGATGACGCTGTGCTGCCTCCTGCTGATGCAAATGACATTCAGCTTAATGTTTTCATGCTGCATTTACCCAGTTTATTTGACAAAAACAATTCCAGAACTGAACAGTTAGACCATCAGCTGCAGGTCTCTGGGTGATGATGCGCTGAGGTGTTTTGAGACGAGAAATCCAGCAGTGACAGCTTTGATCCAGGAATAGACACCTGTCTAAGCTCAAAGCAAAGCCTTTGGGCTCCTTTATCACATAACGGACTATGGAAACCAGACCTGGCTCAGCAGCTCTACCATCACTGCTTTACTGATACACTTTGAAAAGTTAAGACTTCCCTAGAAAGGCAGAATTGACTTTTACGAGCTTCTAATAACAAAGCTCAAGTCTGAACTCAACGTTGTCTTTCCAAAAAACAAAAACAAAGGAATGGTCATGATGTCTCTGACAATTTGCAGCAGTTGGTAAAGGATGGGAACTCAGAGCTAATCTTCCATGAAAGGCATTAGTATTTTGCAGCGTTTTCATTGTTTGACTGAAGAGAAGTCAGAGTTACTGTGTTTATTGTCAAAGACACTGTTGACTGCGTTTTTGAAGAAAACATCTGCTCAGTTGGAATTCACTGAGACTTTTAGGGAGTCGTGTGATTCGTGACTCTGAGAAACTTTACTGTCCAATTCCATCTTGGTTAGATTGGCCAAATAACTTGTTGTTCCCACTCTAGTCAACTTCCCATCTTTAGAATAGTTCATTCAAAAATCAATGTGTCAAGTTGCTCGTATGGAGTCGGCTGACAACCGATGTGAAAACATGTGTTCCTCCTCTGCACCGTTTCAAATAGAAACCATTCAGATTCGTCAAAGCGGTCCGGAGGCTGAGACCCAAACAATCCCTGAAGGGATGCTCCACACCTCTACCTGGGCGGTCCACTTCAGTTTGTTTTTTATGAGCTGTGGCTGAGCTGTTTCACTTCCACAGGATAGTGAGCACACAAACATACATGACCACACTCTTCCTGTTCTTTGTCAGAAAAGCAGTCCTATAGCATGATGTTTCCACCCCCGTGCTTCACAATAGGCACGGTGTTCTTGGGATGCAACTCAGCATTCTCCTTCCTCCAAACAGGGCGAGTGGCGTTTAAACCAAAGAGTTCCATCTTGGTCTCACCTGATCACATGATCTTCTCCCAATCCTCCTCTAGATCAGTGATTCTTAACCATGGGGCCGTGGTCCAATCTTGGTCCATGAGTGCCAGGTAGTGGGACGCAAACGACAAAATCTCTTCTGAATCTGTGGCCGGCGAATTTTTGTACATCCAGGACAAAAATTCAGACAACTTATTTGTCAAGTTCATCAAAAAGTTATAAGGTCATATTTTAATTAGCACTTTATTTAAATGTCATTTAAAGTTTATTTCATTTGAAACTTTTATTTAAAGAATGCTTGTTTTATCACCACAAAATTGTGTTTCTCAAAATGCCTTGTAAATATTTTTGGATCTAGTTTGTGTTAAGGAACCTGCTTTACCTGTTCCGTTTGAAAGTGAATGTCCTTGAGATGATCACATTGCATCAACATTTTTTTCCACAAGGTTTTACTTTGATGGACCACAAAATGACCTGCTTTAACTATTAAATACAAATCCAACAAGACGCAGATCAGTTTAAATCAACATGTTAACATCTGAACAGACCTCCAATCCCTTTGTACTGGGAGAATTGGGCCCAGGAACCTCTGCTCTGGATCATCCAGATGTTCTCTGGAGATCTTTAGACGGACCTGGACTTGTGCTGGTTTAAGTAGGGTGGACCATTAGGATTTGGATCTATGATGATGTCACATGTTGCTATAGTAACCTTTGTTACTGTGGTACCAGCTCTCTTCAGGTCATTGACCAGTTCCCCCATGTGGTTCTGGGCTGTTTCCTCACCATTCTCTAGATCATGGAGCTCCAGGTGGGCGGAGACTGTCAGTGATCCTCTTCCATTTTCTAAGAATTGCTCAACAGTTTATCTCTCCTCCCTAAGCTGATTACTCATCATAGATTGGTTGATCCCAGTCTTGTTCAGGTTTACAATCTTGTTGTCCTGTGAGAGCTCTTTGTTTTTGACTGTTTAAGGGTGTGGACAGGTGTCTCTCAAACAGACGTCAATAATACAGGTAACCAGCGGAGGACAGAAGAGCTTCTTAAAAAGTCGTACTGTACTGTATTTTTCAGAGTATAAGTTGTTTTTGTTTTACATATTTAGCCAGAGGTGCGACTTATACTCAGGAGCAACTTATTTGTGATAAAAAGGCTCATATGCTAGTTATTTTCCCGCTAACAACCAGTTTGTGTATTTTCCACGTGTGATATTTCAGTCTTTCGTGATCCATGCTTGATGTACGTCATTCATAAGTGTTCATCGTTCGTCGATGTGCTCAGATGGCCGTTGAGGGTTTCGGCCAACGGGTCTTTACCTGAATTCAGGTTTTAGCTGTTTAAAATGTTTGGTTGATTGAGAATTAAACAGTTTATGTGTATATTACGTAGTTTAATTATGTAATTATTGCTTAAATCTTTTCCCTGCACATCCAGTTCCATTTCCTTGCTGGTGCAGCAGCAGTTGTTGTGTCACCATGACTCATGTTGAAAATCACCACTTTATGCTTGTGTGAGACCCAACTTTGTGCAGTTTCTGGTGTTTCCTGCTGAAGCGTTGATCCTGCAGGATGGTAATCTCTGTGGCCTTGGTTCAATCTTTTAACTCATCTCCTGGGTTGGAGTGTTTTTGAGGGAACCATCCTCACACTTCTCTGACACAAAGATTAAAATAACAAACTTTGAGTAAATCGACAAGCATCCACACAAAACCACATCTTCTGTGTGGAACAGATGAGGTCCAATGAGCTCCAAGCTTGTTGAGTTTAGAAAAGGCAGCACCTGCCACCTGAAAAAACAGCTTTAAAAACAGTGTGGAAGTGCTGTGTGGACACACTTAAGAACAGTGCTGCCCCTTTGTCTCCATTGAAGGCTGGAGAATTCCTCCCAGACATGACTGTGGGGGTGATGGGATCACCTGTGGTGATGGCTGAACGCTGTGAAGAAGACTGCTATGTGTTCAGAGTCTGTGAAATCTGTTAGTCTGTCCAACAGCAGCAGTTCTGAGGCCATCATGTAAGGTGTGGATCATCAGCACACAGACACACACATGCACACACAGACTCCTGCATGACGCAGTCAGGATGCATTCAGGCCAAAGACGTCTCGCTCCATCGCTCCCACTCTGCCTCAGCTCACAGCGGCTGAAAGCAGCCTGGAAGCTCCATTACCAGCAGGCTGCAGCAAGAAACTGGAAAATAGTTAATTATGCTAGGCTAAGCTGCATTACACTCTTTACACAAAGGCATCCCTGTGAGAGTGCTTCACACACAAACACCAACACAGAACCACACACACAGACTGGAGGATTGTCAGGACATTTAATCTCAGGCTGTGTTCAGACTGGACATGTTTGCTTCATTTAAAGTGAAACCGGAGTTTGTTTTCCCCGATAATCCGGAGCAAATTTTCAGTCTGAATACATCCAAGCAGACCCTGGTCCGGAACCAGGAACCGCCCCCGGACCCATCTTTGGAGGTGGTCTCGGTTTGTTTCCAATGGGCCTGAACTCCAGTTCACTCCGACTTTCCTTAGTCTTAACAGGCTCTGTGCTCGGAGCGGAACAACTGGACCAAAATGGCGCCGGTAACCGGGCTTTATGGGAAGTAAACAGAGTAGGGAAGCAACAATGATAAACAGCAACTCATTGAAATGTGGTTGGATGAATGCAGACTCATTAAAACAACTCTCTAGTCTGAATACATCCTTCTTCAGGACAGATTTACATCTAATCAGTGTGGAAATGAATGGACAGATCAATGTAAAGGTCAGGCTGTTTTAAAAGATGTGCACCATTAAGCGGCTGAGCACAGGACCTTAAGTTGAATCTCGTTTGGTGACCAGAAGCCAACTCCTCTCAGGTCTTGCAGAGAGCTGCAGCTCAGCCTGCCAGCGGCTCTCTGTGAATTTACCATGCTGCTATTTCGAGGATAGTGCAACTCAACAGAGTGTCTCTCTTAATTAATTTATGATCTTCTTGTGGGCAGTAAGGACCTGTAATGTTCTGCTGGAGGAGACTAACTTGTTACTTCTGCTGAAACCTTTCATTAAAATGGTCAAAAATGCTCCACTTTTTAAAAACGCTTTTTTTCTGTTTGCTCCGAAATCACCGCAGGTTGAATAAAGAAATACTCAGAAACACAGTCTTAATCTGAATGTACTTTACATATGCAGCAGACGTGAATGAGACGCCACGTCAACATCGCCCTCCGCCCTCAGACGAGCTGGCCCCCACCAGGAAAATCCTAGTTTACCGATTCTTCCAGTCTGGAAGTTGAGTCATGAGATCTGGATAAATGCCTGCAATCCAGATGTCATGACTCAACTTCCAGACAAACCAGAACCTTTTTCACTCATTTAAGAGCAAAGCAGCTGAGACAAACGTGAACACAAACAGTTTTGTAGCTACTTTAAACTGAACACAAGCTAGCTGTTAGCGGCTACATTGCAACAAAAGAAGACTGAAAAGTAAATATGACTGTATTTTGTACTTAAAGCATATAATATTCATATTGTGTGTTTTAATCAACACACGTCTTCAGAAGATCAGTGAAGAAATATTCCCATTTTTCAGTTCTGCTGCTCCACAGACTCCTCGTTTCATGCGATCTGATTGGTCGGTGAGGTCTGTCACCCTATTGGCTGGTGAATTTAAACTTAGCTGTCTCTCACAGAAACCCAGCCTGAACAGAAATATCTCCGTGCAGAAGCAGCCGCTGCCAGGGCAAAGAGAGTGGAGCTCAGGAGTCGATTTAAAAGCATCAACACAGACGGACACCAACAGGTCTGAATGTGAGCAGAGACATTTGAAATGTGACAGAGGGGTCGTTCATGTGCCTCACATTTTAAAACTATGCCGGGGATCTCCTCTCATTCTACATCTGCATGCATTCAGCAGATCGATCATCTGTAATCTGTGTGTAAAAGGCTTCATCACACAGATTACAGATGATGCTGTGGTGTCTTTGTGTCACTTTCTGCTGACAGACGCAACTCTGCTTTAAAATAAGCGTCTGTTGAGCCGACGGAGGTTTTACCACAACAAACACAGACATACAAATCCATAAACAGCAGGAGGTATATCCTCATTTATTCCTATTAATCCTCCTTTCTGAGTGTCACTAAACCAGATAAGTAAAGGGATTCCTCTCTGACAGGAAATGAAGAACACCTGAGCTGATCATTTCTATCATAAAAAATGATCCCCTTGATTTTGTTTTGCTGGCTGACTGACAGCCCAGGACCAGATAGAATGAAAGAAACAACGACCTTCAACCTATCAGGCTGACCTGAACCCATCAGAGTTCTATACCAGTGAGCTTTATGTCTGATTTGTGAGATGTCAATGAAGTGGCATCTGAGGACTTGATGCAGAGCAAGGATAACTTCGACAGGGCCGATCTGAGCGCTGTAATTCTATGCTGATGTTGCAGACTCACGAGGGGCTTCTCAACAGCCTATTGACTCCGGGGACAGGTCCGTCATGTTAGAGCTCATACTTGGCTCTCAAACCCTTTCGTCTCCTTAAGGCGGCGGTTCATGGTGGGGGTTTCAGTCAGCTGGGATGTATTGCGCTTTGAAGACCGGAGCTTTCAGACGGCGGTGGAAGTAGGTAGGACATGTGACCGAGGGGAGCGTCTTGACCTGCATCAGAAACAAATGTGGTAGAGGAAATCTGGTAATCAGACTACAAATAAAATAGCAAATGACCATCCAAATGGGGGGGGGGTATGGGACGCCTGCTCCATGCTATACTTCTCATGTACATTTGAATCTTTTTTAGATTCATTTCTCAATGATTCGATAAATTTAGTGTGCACATGCAGCACCTTTAAATTCAATTCAATTTTATTTGTAGCCCAAATTCACAACAACAGTCGTCTCAATGGGCTTCGTATCGGTAATTGAAAAAGTGAAACATGAACTCAAAAAGATCATGAATACATAGAGTTCAATAGGAAAATACTAAATTGAACTAAACTGGCATTCCTGCCCTTAGACCCCCCTTCTCTGTAAGGAAAAACTCCTAAAAAAACGGATTCCAGAAAAAAGAAGAAACCTCAGGGGTGTCCACATGAAGGAGGGATCCTCCCCCAGGACGGACAGGCGGTGTACCAGAAGTCTTAGAGAATTAACTTATCTAAATCTACAACTACATATATAAAGACCAGCAGATGAGCTTCATCCAGCCGTGGTTGTGGGGACAGTCGGGGGTGCGAGACGAGCCAGAGACAGGATCCACATCCAGGTGTAGGAGCAGGAGCAGAGACGAGGTACTCGGTCAGGAACTGGAGCACGGATGAACCAACTGGAGTCTGGAAGCACTCCCACTCCCCAGGGGGGAAAGAGGGACAATACATGAATCACTGCACCAAACAGAGGACAAAATGTGAGTAAGCTGACAGAGGCTCAAAGAGGTACAATAAGAAAGCAAGTACCTAAGAAATACAGCCAGATGCCCATACCTGAAGCACTGGAAACTGCCAAACAAAGGCTCCTAGCCTTGAGCAGCCGCCTAAAGAGGTACACAAGAGACAATGAAGCCAGACGAATAAACAGGCTCTTCGCAACTCAACCTGCAAAAGTGTACACTCAGTGGCAGGGTCAAAACAGCCAGGCAGACCCACCAAGGCTGGAAACTGAACAGTACTGGAAAAGTATATGGGAGAAAGAGACAGCACATAACAGCAATGCCCAATGGCTGGTCTCTCTGAGAAAAGAACATAGCAACCTCCCTGAACAGAATCCAGTAACCATCACAGTGGCAGACATCCGAGAAAGAGTCTCAGGTATGAAGAACTGGACAGCACCGGGCCCTGACATGATACATGCCTACTGGCTAAAGAAGCTTACCGCACTCCACGAGCGCCTGGCAGCACAAATGAACCAGCTGCTAAGAGATGGGACTCACCCCGAATGGCTAACGGAAGGGCGAACGATCCTGATCCAGAAGGATCCCTCAAAGGGTGCAGTCCCATCCAACTACCGGCCAATAACCTGTCTGTCCACAACATGGAAGCTGATGTCAGGCATCATTGCAACCAAGATAAATAGGCACATGGATCAATTCATGAGTAACACACAGAAGGGCATTGGTAGAGACTCCAGAGGCGCCAAACACCAACTCCTGGTCGACAGAACAGTCGCTCAAGACTGCAAGTCACGACACACCAACCTGTGCACAGCCTGGATTGATTACAAGAAGGCCTATGACTCAATGCCACACACATGGATCACTGAATGCTTGGAGCCGTACAACATCAACAGGACTCTAAGAGCCTTCATAGGAAACTCAATGAAGCTATGGAAAACCACCCTTGAAGCCAATGGGAAGCCACTTGCACAAGTGTCCATCAAATGTGGGATATACCAAGGTGATGCTCTGTCCCCACTGCTGTTCTGCATAGGTCTTAACCCCCTCAGTCAAATAATCACCAAGACTGGCTATGGATACCGACTCAGAAATGGGGCGAACGTCAGTCACCTCCTCTACATGGATGACATCAAGCTATATGCCAAGAGCGAGCGTGACATTGACTCCCTGATCCACACCACCAGGATCTACAGGACTGACATTGGGATGTCATTCGGGCTCGAGAAATGCAGCCGGATGGTGACAAAGAGAGGCAAGGTAGTCCACACAGGAGGGGTCTCACTCCCAGAAGGAACAATAGCAGACATCGAGGACAGTTACAAGTACCTTGGAATTCCGCAGGCAAATGGCAACCTGGAGCAGGCAACAAGGAAAGCTGCAACAGCTAAATACCTCCAACGAGTAAGGCAAGTCCTGAGGAGCCAGCTCAATGGCAAAAATAAGACCCGGGCAATAAACAGCTACGCACTGCCAGTTATCAGATACCTTGCAGGAATAATAAGATGGCCAAAGGAAGAGATACAGACCACGGATGTTAAAACACCAAAGCTCCTCACCATGCATGGAGGGTTCCATCCCAAATCCAGCACCCTGAGACTGTATGCTAGCCGCAAGGAAGGAGGCCGAGGACTAGTGAACATAGAAGACACTATCCAGGATGAAACATCCAAAATCCATGAGTACATCAAGCTCAAGGCCCCAACTGACAGTGTGCTCAGTGAATGTCTCAGGCAATGGAGAGCAGAGGCTACAGTGCTGGAGGACAGATCCTCATGGGAGGACAAACCCCTGCATGGGATGTACCACCGGACCATAACTGAAGTGGCTGATATCAAGAAGTCCTACCAATGGCTAGAAAGGGCTGGCCTACAGGACAGCACTGAAGAACTCATCCTGGCAGCTCAGGAACAAGCCCTGAGCACCAGAGCGATAGAGGCTCAGATCTACCACACCAGACAAGACCCAAGGTGTAGATCTACCACACCAGACAAGACCCAAGGTGTAGGCTGTGCAAAGAGGCGCCTGAAACAATCCAGCACATAACTGCAGGGTGTAAGATGCTGGCAGGGAAAGCATACATGGAGCACCACAATCAAGTGGCTGGAATAATATACAGGAACATGTGTGCAGAATATGAACTGGAAACCCCAAGGTCAAAATGGAAAACACCTCTGAAGGTGGTAGAGAATGAGAGGGCAAAGATCCTGTGGGACTTCCAGATCCAGACTGATAGGATAGTAATGGCGAACCAACCAGACATTGTAGTGGTGGATAAAGAACAGAGGAAAGCCGTTGTGGTGGATGTGGCAGTGCCAAGCGATGGGAACATCAGGAAGAAGGAACATGAGAAACTGGAGAAATACCAGGGACTCAGAGAAGAACTGGAGAAAGCCTGGAAAGTGAAGGTGACAGTGGTGCCTGTGGTAATTGGAGCACTCGGGGCAGTAACCCCCAAGCTGGAGGAGTGGCTACAACAGATACCTGGAAAGACTTCAGACCTCTCAGTCCAGAAAAGCGCAGTGCTAGGAACAGCTAAGATACTGCAGGACCCTCAAGCTCCCAGGCCTCTGGTAGAGGACCCCAGCTTGGAGGAGAAACCACCCATGGAGGGAGAGAGGGGCGTTTTTTAAATTTTTTATATATATATATATATATATATATATATATATATATATATATATATATATATATATATATATATTGTTGTTTTCTTCTCTCTTTGCACCAATGTGTTGTACCAAGTAAGAGTGTACAATCACAATAAAGCTTTATCTTATCTAAATGATGAATAATGATCAAAAATAGAGAAGAGAAGGAGGGTAGAAGTAGATGAGAAAAGAGGACAGAACCCCGGAGCACCATAGTTACCCCAGCTTCAACTTCTAGCAGCCTTTAAAACAAATAGTTGTTATTAAGTTTAATTTAAACGCATTAACATTAAAACCCTTGTGCTATCTTAGATGACCCCACCCTTCCACTGACGTGTTTTCCCTACCATGACAAAGGTGGATAAAGGTGGAAAGATTTCATGTAATCCATGGACACCAGTGAAGATCACAAATCATTGAAGAAAAAAGGTTCAGAGCACTGTCTAGTGGGTCTAGATGACCCCACTCCCAATGTTAAAGTGCCTAGGATAGAACAAGGGTTACGTAAAATAATCTCTGAATACTAACTAGTCTGACAATAAGCCTGTCCAAAGAGGAATGTTTTCAGTCTAACTTTGAATGTAGAAACTGAGTCGGCCTCTCTTCCATGAGCTGGGAGTTTATTCCATAAGACAGGGGCTTGGTGGCTAAACGCTCTACCTCCAACCGTACTTTTACTAATTCTAGGAACCACAAGCAGTCCTGCATTTAGTGAGTGAAGTGTTCTGATTGGATGGTAAGGGACTATGAGGTCCTTAATATAGGACGGGGCCAGTCCATGTAAGGCCTTATAGGTTAACAGGAGGATCTTGAACTTGATTCTAGAATCAACTGGGAGCCATTAAAAACCAGGAAATGACGGTACTATCGCTGGATGCTGAAAAAGCCTTTGACAGAGTTAATTGGAAGTTCCTTATTGCTGCCCTCCATAAGTTTGGTTTTGGAGAAGCATTCATCAATTGGATCATAATATTATATCACAACCCCAATGCATCAGTTAAAACTAATAAACAGACTTCAAACAGGTTTTTTCTTGGAAGAGGAACCAGACAGGGCTGCCCACTCTCTCCTTCTCTTTTTGCTATATTCATTGAGCCTTTAGCTGCAGCAATAAGACAGAAATGAGAGCATTATAGGAATAAAAACCAAACACAGCCATCATAAAATTAGTCTTTATGCGGATGACATATTACTGTTTTTAAGGAATTTACATTCTGTAAATGAAACAGCAATGATCATAAATGAATTCTCCTCCATATCAGACTATTCCATTAATTGGAATAAGTCTGTTTTACTACCACTCAACAGGAATATGGAACAAAGACTCACAATTCCAGTTAAAACAGGAAATATCAAATATCTGGGTATCTACTTCTCCCCCAAACTATCAGAACTGGTGCAGCTAAACCACACCCCATTACTGAAAAGCATACAGGACGATCTAACACGCTGGACCAACCTGCCTCTGTCCCTTATGGGCAAGGTAGCCACGGTTAAAATGAAAATCTTACCCAAAGTTAATTATCTCTTCTCAATGATTCCCACACAACCGCCATTAAAATGGTTCAAAACATTAGACTCATCCATATCAAGCTTTCTATGGAACAACAAACCTGCAAGAATTAGTTTAAAAACTTTAAAATCTGCAAAAAGCTGTGGAGGATTAGAACTACCTAATTTCCACAAATACTTTCTTGCAAATAGATTACAATATATCTTAAAATGGTTAAAAAATAATCCAGAAACCAACTCATGGTTAGACTTGGAACAGGTGTTATGTGGAAAGATCAACCTGTCACAGCTACCATTTATTAGCCAAACAGTTAAAAAACAGGATTGTTTCAAAAGCATTAATATAAATGCCACCTTAACAGCCTGGTGGGAATTTCTCAAAATATCAAAATCATCAATTCAACCGTGCAAAATGACACCCATCTGGAACAACCCGGACATCCTTATTAACAAAAAAATGATTCACTTCCCAGCTTGGCAAGCAGGGGGCATAAAACAACTAGAGCATGTAATTATTGATAGAAGATTCATAACCCCCCAGGAACTTCAAGACAAACATGGAATAAATAACTTCTTGGAATATCAGCAACTTAAATCAAGTATTACTAAAAAGTATAAAATTAAAGACGACGATTTAAAGCTACCAGATGTAGTTACCACTCTGATTAATTTTTCAATGAATAGAACTCTCTCCAAAATATACAAACTTTTATGTAATTTAGATAACAATATTGCCCTTCCAACAAAAAAATGGGATGCAGATTTGAGCATCAGCACAGATGAAAGCTTCTGGTCAGAACTTTGTCTAAACACCTTTAAACTGACAAAAAGTCCAAATCTGCAGCTAATCCATCTCAAAACTCTTCACAGAATTTACTACACTGGACAGAGGATGTTCAAGATGGGTCTCAGTAACTCAGACATTTGCGAGCACTGTGATAATAATCTACCCGACAGCTACATGCACGCACTGTGGTTCTGCACTCCTGTCCAGGCTCTCTGGCAGCAGGTATGTGCCGATTTATCAGTCTGGCTTAAGGTTTCAATCACTGCCTCACCGTCACTTTGTGTGCTTGGTGACATGAGTGCCATCGATATAGAAGAAGGATTAGCATCTATCATTTTCATAACTCTTTGTATTGCCAAAAAAACTATTTTAATAAATTGGAAAAACAAGAAAAATATAAACATAAGTCAACACAGAAATCTGCTGTTTGATCATATCAGCTTGGAAAAAATGTCAGCCCAAAGCTCAAGTAACTTTGAAAGAATTCAGTCTCTCTGGTCTCCTGTGGTTGACTCCATGACTTAGGGGGTGGAGGGCTTGGTCGTCGCTGCTCCTTGCCCTTCTGCCGTGGTTTGGGGTGGGGGTCGGGGCTTCCGGTGCCTGGCGGGGGCGGTGGGGGGCTCCGTTGGTCGGGGGGTCGGGTCTGGTGCCTGGGTGGGGCGGGCTGGGGCGCTGCGTGGTCCTCTGGGCTTGGGTGTGGGGGTGCGTGGTGGGGGGGTGGGGTGGTGGTCTGGCTTGGCTTGGGGGGGTGGTCCCTTTGCCTGTGCTGGGGGGGGTTGGCGGGGGGCCCTGCTCGGGTGGGGGGGGCCCAGCGGCGCCGGATGGGCTGCCCATCTGCACCTGGGGCTGGGATCGGCCCTTCCCTGGCTCTGGGGCGGGACGGGACAACCCTCTCGGGGCCCCCGGTCGCTCTGGGTGTCACCCGCTTCGGCTGCGGGGTCTGGGGTGGGGGGCTTGTCGGCCCTGTCCTGTGGGGGGGCGTTCTGGGGGGGAGGGGGGGCCCATTATTAGTACGGGTCGGGGGGGGCTAGCGGGTCGGGGTCTCCGCTGAGGCAATCAGTGGTTGCCTCGGCCGGTTGGCCTCCTCGGTCCCGTCGAGGCCTGACCAGAGCTCTTCTAGGGCCGACGTCTGGGGGTGGGGGCCTGGGCTTGCTCCGGGGGGGGGGGCGACGCTTTCTGGCTCCTCTCTCTCTGTGTGGGGTGGGTGGTGCCGGGCCTGGGGTGTCGGCGCCTCCGGGGGTGGGCCCCTGGGCTGGGTGGCCCTGGCCCCTTTGCTGGGGGTGGGCTGGGGGACGGCTGTTTGACCACCGGGGGACAGTCTACCAGCTGTCCCCAACTTACCCCCTTCCTTATATAACCTCATATTAGGGTGAGGGGGTGGGGGGTCTAGCCTGCGATGCGCCTTAGGGGGGGGCTACTTGGGAGTGGCCCCCCTCCTATGGTTGCCGTATGGAGTGGGCCCCCCCTCTTTCGGTTTTATTTGCACCTTAGACATGTAGGGTCCTTGGTAGGGGGGGTGCTTGGACATCACTGCAAGCAAGCAGCAGATGTCCTCCTGGCACCCTACCCGCCAATTTTAACCGCACCTTAGACATTTAGGGCCCCTTGGTGTGGAGGGTGAGGGGACATCACTGTGAGTAATCAGGAGATGTCCCCTTAGTGCCCTACTCGCCAATTTTAACTGCACCCCCCTTAGTACACACACCCCTCCCCCTTCAATATATACATTCAAACATAAACACACACACATGCACACAAACACCCATACACGCACACACATTTTACAAGGAAGGTGGGACCTGGGTCCATCTGTCCCCTACCCCTTCCCTGGTGGGGGGTGCGGGCCCCTTGGCGATGGCGGCCGTGTCCCTTGGGTGCCGGCTCCCTGGGCCCGGCGGTGCTCTCTCCGCACGGTGGGGGGGTTCATATTACACCTGAGCCGGGGGTGTTCGTGTCCCTGGGGGGTGGGTCCTGGTCCTTGCCCCTGGGCGCTGGGCCCCGCCAAACTTCCAACATGGCCGAGCCTGGTCGGGCCATATTTATAACATCCCTTGTGGGCCGCCCTTTTTTCCCCGGGGTTCCCCCCTCCTGGGCGGGGGCGGCGGGCCCCTGCCTTGCTCCTACCTGGACCAACCGTGGGCCGGGTGGGTGGCTGCCTGGAGTGCGGAGCGGGTCTCCCTTGGGGGGTCCTGGCTCGTACCTGGGGTCGGGGCGGGGGGATTCCCGGAACTCCTGGGTGGTGGTGGGGTGCTCGTCTGGGGCTGTGGGCGTCCCTCTCCGGTGGGGCCCTGCGTTGGGCTCTTCCGGCGCGGCGGGGGGCTGCTTTCCTGGCTGGGCTGGGGCGGCGCTCTCTTTCCCTCTGCGCCTCCCTGCTCTCTGGCTCTGGGGGCCTCGCGGCGGTCCTGCTGGCCCTGGCCTGGGTGGCGGTCTTGGTCGCCCGGGGGGCGGTTGTTCCCTGCCTGTTTCCGTGTGGCGTTGGGGGAATTCCGGCTGCCGCTGCTGCTGCGGCGGGGGTATGGGTGTGGGGGTGGCTGGGCGCTCCTCCTCCTTCTTTTCACATTCCACCATCCATTTTAGAAGAACATAAACACTCACCTGAGCACAGGTGTTAGCTCACCTTTGCACTAATAGTTTGCATGATTGAATGAATGAAAGATTTCACACTAGTTGGTTTAAAGGCATAGGTATGCGTTCGTGAACACTATCTGTTTTGTGTGCATGTTGACATGTGGACATTTTTGCGGCTAGCAGGTGTGTTGATAATATTTGAGTGTGTGTGAACAGGCCCCGCCCTTTTTGTACTACATTTGAACCGTACCGTAACGATAAACAACCAGTAAACCTGTCTGCTCTATGCTGCTTCATGGTCTTACCCCCCTTCCCCTCCTATTATCACCCTCCTACCCCCCCCTCTCTCTAACGTCCCTCTCTCCTCTTCCCCTCTTTCCTTTTCCGTCCGGTCCAACACCAAAGATTTACAAACATGATTGAAATTAATAAAGTTTGGCCTCAATTACAAAAGGGGTTTATTCAGACATACCTTTGGTTTGTCTGAAGATGAATAACCCCTCTTGTTAAAATAAAATATGTCCAACACAAGAGGCCCTCAGCTCTCATCTGTTTGCCTAGCTGTTGGACAGGACAAGTTAAAAAAAAAAAAAAAAAAAAAAAAAAAAAAAAGAATCAACTGGGAGCCAATGGAGCGAAACTAACACAGGAGTGATGTGATCTCTTCTGCTAGTTCCAGCTAACAATCTAGCTGCTGCGTTCTGAACAAGCTGGAGACTTCTTAAGGAACTCTTAGGACACGCTGCTAACAAGGAGTTACAGTAATCCAGTCTAGACGTAACAAATGCATGGAATGAGTTTTTCAGCATCACTCTTAGAAAGTAGATTTCTGATCTTAGCAATATTCCACCGGTGAAAAAAGGCAGTTGTACACGCCTGAGATATGTGAGCCTTAAATGATAAATCCTGGTCAAAGGTCTTAAAACAGTCTCAATCCTGAGATCAGGTGATCAGGATCCAGAAGCTTGGAGCCACTGATCCGTCAGCTCTGATGCAAGTCGTTGTTGTTTGAGTGCAGCTGCATCCAGACTGACCCAAAATGTGAAAATCACTTAAACATTTATGACCACCTCGGCTGAAAGCTGGAAGTCGTGGTCCCACAGCGGCGAGGATGAGAAGAATGCTGCCCTGGCTTCAGCCTTTCCCTCTGGCTCTGCAGTGACAGGAACAGCACTGGTGTCGTGCTGTTTCTGTTTCTGTTGCTCCTCTTCTGCTGCCGCTGCTCTGAAGAGGAAGTTTATGGTGTCAAAATAGAGCCTAAAGTATTGCGCATCAAAACAGTAAAACCGCGCATCAAAACCCCAAATCTGCGAATCAAAATGCATAAATTGAGAACCAAAACCCACAATTTGCAACCAAAAGCCTTTCCCCAAAGCACAATCCTATTTATCAGCTGCCGATTTGTTTTCTCGCCATTCTGAAATCCTGTTTTTGAGTTGCAGTTTTATTTTGAAACTGTCTTTTTGAGTTGCGCTTTTATTTTTTGAGTTGCGCTTTTATTTTTTGCGGTTTTGATTCTAAAACCTGTCGACACGTAAAAACAGCGACATGTCAGTCAAGGGGAGGGGAGGCGGGACATCCCTGATATCCAGAAGCTCATTGGCTACCGAATAAGACCGAGTCTTACGTCAACAGACCAGTTTAGAATGTGCCGGTAAGTTTCTCATGTTTTTCATATCTTTTACTATATTAAAATATCAAAATTGTACTTTATTTAACCAGAGGACGCCAGCACATTCAGATGAGGAGCTCCCCCAGTAGCTGCTAGTGAAAAAAGATGTTAGAAAGTTAGATGTTGCATGACAAACTATCAGCATTGTTCTCCTGTGTTAGCATGCTAGCTAGCTCAATGCTAGCGGGGTATCCAGCTCTTTTCATGACTTTTGTGGATTAAACAAAGTCGATTTTTTACCACAGTGTCAGGATCGGTCATGTCAACCTGGGAATAATTGCCCGTGGATTGTCACTATGGTTAATCAAATAGTTTTTTAAGAAGTACATTCATGTATATATAAGGTTTTTCAATATTTCCTTAGGGATTACACAGATGGATTGAACAACAAAGCAACATATTGCTGCAAGAAAGTGACACCTTTCCTACTTTGGGATCAAGTTATTCCCTATTTAAAATAAATAAATAAAAGAAACACAATTTTTATTTGAAGTACCAGAGCAAATTTCCCACAGGTGGGATCAATAAAGTTTTTCTGATTCTGAACTGTATTCCAAAATAATTTTCTCAACCTTAAAGATTGCAGGTTAACACAGGAAGTTACCTTTCACAATATGCAGCTACTGAGTAGCAATTAAGGTGTGTGTGTGTGTATATATATATAAATATATACACACACACACTCATTTTAACTGTCTTAAATACATTTTTCTTTGTGTGCAGGATGCTGTGGACATTGGACGACAGACTAACTTAAACCAGGCAGAGCAGGAAACTGTTGGAGTTGTTGTTCCCTCTGTGGCTTGTCCTCTCTCCTCTCAGACCTGTTCAACCCTTGTGGGACATCAGAAAACCATGGCCAAGACATTAACATTTATGTACTGATCTATGCATGTCATCACAGCAGGATGTAACAAAAACTAACAATGTGAACAGATCTCATCTGCCTTACAAAATACTGCCCCCCTTAAGAAAATAAATGGCTAATAATCACCACTGGTATTTTGTAAAGCTTCATTTTTTAATGTTTGACCATTGAATGTGTTTTGTACAAAAGACTGATGGTTTTGCAAAGATCTTTGAAACACAGAGTCAAGTGCATTAGATTCTGTGAAATTCTGAACCACAATTCAGAGAAATTAAAACAACTGTTTTTAAAACTCCTTAAAAGACTTGAGGTGGAAAAGTCACTGTTTTCGTACAGGCACTAAGAAATGGGAAGCAGACAGTGTGGTCAAAATGGACAACTATTTTAAAGGCTTCTCTTTCAGTTGACAGGAGATGTCTGTGAGCCTGCTGGACAGCCTTTGCATCACACTGGGACGTCTTTGGGGCCTGCATCTGGAAAGAAACAAAAACAGCAAAGTTAATTAACCAAAAAAAGAAGAGAAAAATTAAGATTACATTTTTTTCATTACCTTAAAGAAGATGTAGACATCCACGTCGTAGCTGCCTCAGTATTCCTGCCTTTTTTGTTATGGTATGCATAACAACGGCCCTTATACAAAACAACAGACATACAGCAATAGTCAATTTTAAAACCACCACCCAATTAAATATACTAATAATTCTATTGATGTCTAATACTGGAATAATTTTAAGTGGAATAAAACACGTTTTTGCTGGTCTGCTACAATTTACTCTGCTCTGGTTCACTCGAATACCGGACTTCTGCCAGTCTGCATAGTGCAGACGCATACATTTTGAATAATATGGCACAGCAATATTGTTTCTCTGTTCAATAATTCCCTCTGTCTGTAAACCCTGAAAAATATTGAGAAACCTTATAGGTTATAACATATTTTGATTAACCTTGAAAACCTTATATATACATGAAAGTACTTCTTAAAAAACTATTTGATTAACCATAGTGACAATCCACGGGCAATTATTCCCAGGTTGACATGACCGATCCTGACACTGTGGTAAAAAATCGACTTTGTTTAATCCACAAAAGTCATGAAAAGAGCTGGAAACCCCGCTAGCATTGAGCTAGCTAGCATGCTAACACAGGAGAACAATGCTGATAGTTTGTCATGCAACATCTAACTTTCTAACATCTTTTTTCACTAGCAGCTACTGGGGGAGCTCCTCATCTGAATGTGCTGGCGTCCTCTGGTTAAATAAAGTACAATTTTGATATTTTAATATAGTAAAAGATATGAAAAACATGAGAAACTTACCGGCACATTCTAAACTGGTCTGTTGACGTAAGACTCGGTCTTATTCGGTAGCCAATGAGCTTCTGGATATCAGGGATGTCCCGCCTCCCCTCCCCTTGACTGACATGTCGCTGTTTTTACGTGTCGACAGGTTTTAGAATCAAAACCGCAAAAAATAAAAGCGCAACTCAAAAAATAAAAGCGCAACTCAAAAAGACAGTTTCAAAATAAAACTGCAACTCAAAAACAGGATTTCAGAATGGCGAGAAAACAAATCGGCAGCTGAGAAATAGGATTGTGCTTTGGGGAAAGGCTTTTGGTTGCAAATTGTGGGTTTTGGTTCTCAATTTATGCATTTTGATTCGCAGATTTGGGGTTTTGATGCGCGGTTTTACTGTTTTGATGCGCAATACTTTAGGCTCTATTTTGACACCATAGTAGTTTATCATGTTTTGCTCTAGATGTTCACAGAAAAGATCTTAATGTTGACCCTGGTGATGAAGAAAACCTGCAAAACAGGTACTTCCTGACAGGAGGATCATGACTGTCATGGTTTGTTGAAATAGCCCAGACTCGGATAGTTCAGTTCTTCCCGTTGTGATTTAGTTTTTAATTAGTTCTAACTTGTGCCTTTTTGGTTCCATTTCATCCGTCCTGACCGCCAGAGGCGGCGCTTCAAGCACTAAATGATCCTTCTTGTAGTTTGAGAATTTACTGACAACAGTTACCTGTGACCTCCTGGTGACCCACGTGAGGCCAGGAGATCATGTGGCACCGAGCGTGGGGCCAAACACTTCCCTACAGACCGGGGACTCTAGTGGTCATCCGGGACGCATAGAACCGCCGTGGTTTTCTGTTCAGGCCGGCTCTGACTCCTCCCACTCACTTGTTTAGGACTCACAGCTGCACGGTTCTATTTGGTCTTCAGTGTTGTCCTGTCTTGCTTTATGCCAACTTCTCTGTGTCTGCGTATTTTTAAATTATATGTGTTGTACCAGTACAGTGGCCTTGTGGTGGAGTGTCCAGCCTGTGACTGGAAGTTGTGAGTTCAAATCCAGGCCGAGTCAAACCAAAGACTCTAAAAATGGGACCCAGTGCCTTCTTGCTTGACACTCAGAATTAAGGGGTTGGATTGGGGGGTCAAACCACCAAATGGTTCCCGAGCTCCCCCAGGGGGAGGGGTCAAATATGGATAACAAATGAGAAGTGATGGGACTTTAACTTTAAATATTCGTGGGACTTTGTTACGTCTTCGTTGGTGGTTCTCCCCTTCTTGCCTGACTGTGACACTTCCATCATTTTTAACTGCCTCAAAAACCTGAGTCACATGGTTTGTAATAAGATCTCGTGGCCAACAGAAAGTGTTTCCTCGGAGTGTGATCATCACAAGCAGCCAGAGGTGCAACACCCATATGTGTCCGTGTATAAAGACCCTTAAAGTCTTTTCTGCAGAGAAGACGTCTCACGTTAATTCACAAAGAAGAGGCAAACCTGCAGGAGCTGCTTAGTGTTTCTAAAAAAAACGCCAACATTTCCGCTGTGGTTTCTCGCTGTGATCGTCTTTGCTGATGCACTTTGGGAAGATGAGTTAAATGCATGAAAATGCACTGCTGTGAGTTTAAAGCGGTGCTGAACTTGTGTGTGCAGGATCCTCGCCACTGTGGGGGCAGACTTCGATCTGAGAACACTGAGGGCAGTGAGAGTCCTGCGGCCCCTCAAGCTGGTCTCCGGCATTCCAAGTAAGTTCTCCCGAAGCATCAAAGACCAGCGTCACGTCCCAAAGTGGGGCTGAAAAAAAGGAGGTGAAAAGAGACGAGTCTTCTGGTCAGAGTTTTTAACCGGTGAGACGATGCAAAAAGAGAAAAAGACAACATATTCCTCTGAACAAACCAGAATACCGGTGTCGCAGTATATTACACCCTCGCCACTAGACTGTAGGGTTGTTTCCACACCGACTCAGATTCTTGTTTTTACAAAGCAAACACTGGAATATCAAAGAAATTTAAATTCCTTTAAATAATTTAATGTGAGAATTACTGACGGATTTAGTCCTTCATTTTTCCAGAAACAGCAGTGCCTATTTATAATTAACATTACATTTTTTATTATTTTTTCTGTTTTATAATTCACAAGTAACCCACTTAAATTCAATATTTATTAATTTAGCTATTAGATGTTTTTGTTAGGGACAGATATGATAACAGAAACTGTGACGCAGAGGTCACAATACTCTTAGTGACAGCTAATTTACAGCATTTGTCCATTAATTGGTTTTTCTAGAAAAAAACTGAACAAATGAAAAAATAGCGAGGGGAAGATAAACAAAGTGGTGTCAAGTTTTTACAGAAACCGTTAGCTTTAGTCAGTAATCATTTTTAACTAACTTATTTGTAATTTTACTCTAGTAGTTGTTTTTTCCCTTCAGTTTATTAACATGTAATTTTATGTAACCTCACAAAAAAACAAATATATTCTTCCTAAATAGTGATTTCTTTCTTCAATGTTGGTGCAAAGGCAACTCTAATTTTTGAATAATTATATGATCACAACATGTTTGATAAATTTGACACAGAAAAACTAACATTATATTTCTGTTTTATGTAGCTACACTAAAAGTGAACATGTTGAAGTTTTATTAGTTTTTCTTTTGTCTTAATCAAAAATGAAGTCTTTGAAAACTTAAACAAAAAAGTTTTATTCTCTTTAGATGATTAAATTGTTTCAGTTTAGTTTAATTTTGTCTGTTTCACCTTCATCCTGTTTCTTAAATGTTGTTATTACTTCTTCTTAAATTTAACATCTAAAATAATCCAGACGTTCTTAGAAAAGTGTTTCAAGATGACTTGGACCAAACTCTGGGATGTTTGGCTGTTAAGAAACACAAACCTGGAAGGAGAACTAAACTGTTGACCTCTGACCTCTGATTTCATCAAGAAGATTGAAAAACTGTTGGATGTGTGTTGGCTGTGGTTTAAGACGTTTAACTCATTGTGCGCTGAGACGCTGTCACTTTAACCCAATGCATCATGGGAGATGTAGTGATGTCAGACAGACTCTCTTGTTCCACGGTCTGACACCGGATACTTTAACCACTGCTGATTGGTCAGACTGATGACATGTGATTAAGCCTCCAAGAATGATTGGTGGAGACAGTTAAAGGGGCGGAACTTTTCCTAAAACAGAGCTGAAGCTGCGGCTAAATCGTGGTACTGTCATATGTCTTTCATATTCCTAACTACTCAGTGTTTTATCAGGGCCTGTTTGGATGAACACAGAGCTGAAATCCTGGAGATGGGAAATGTCTTTAGATCAGTGAATGAGTCATTTCCCACGCCACACTGGTTGAAATACACTGATCTAGATCAAGTCTTATATTTTTTGTCTTAATTATCACCAGACAACACATGGTTCATTCTGGGTTCAGAGTTGAAAGAAGAGCTTGAGTAATACAAGCTCTAGTACTACACAACACAATAGTACTATAGGAATACCTCTGCAAGAGTTCCCTGGGCGAATTCTCCTTCAAAATGCATAAAAATGTAATATGTCATAATATGAGCTGCTTTAGAGCAACAGAGCATTCATAGTGTGGATCAGAAATCTCTTTTATATTTGAGATTTCCTCTAAACATTTCTTTAGTGAACGTCAGCCTGACACGGTTCCATTCTATGAACAAAAGCAAAGACTTCTGTGTTTATTGCAGCGTTCTGTTCTTCTCTTCACCTGCAGACCTGCGTCTCACAAACCCTGTCTTATCCAAACTCCCTCAATGTCCTCTGCTTCTTTTCCCCTTCAGGTCTACAGGTTGTCTTAAAGTCCATCATGAAAGCTATGGTACCTCTGCTGCAGATCGGCCTGCTACTCTTCTTTGCCATCCTCATGTTTGCCATCATTGGCCTCGACTTCTACATGGGCAAATTCCACCGCACCTGCTTCAGGAATGACACAGGTGAGCAGACGAGAACCGACAAAATCTCACCTAGAACCGGATGGACGATCAAAACTAAAAGCAAAAGAAAAAAGAATAGTACCAAACCAAAAAAAGAAATGTAAATTAACTAAAGCGTGAAAAAACATAAATGTTTTTCTTCTTCTGTGTGCCTCAATGTTGGGTGACAGTTAACGTTCTTAGTGGGATTTGTCCACCTATTGTCCTGGGAACAAAGAAATTAAATGAAACCAATGTTAAAATGTAAAAAGTAAACCACTATGTTTCAGAAACAACCAGCAACGTTTGACATGTTTTACCAACAACAGCTGAGTTTGGATGGTTCTCTATTGAAACCGAATATTCTCTGAGATGTGCCGGGCGTCTTCTGTTAAGAGTGATGACGATAAAACCACGACACAAGCCAAGATTAGAACAGAACCTTAATCGACTTGATGAAAAGCTCAATAAAAGGACTTTCACCTAGCCGATTATTCTCCTGACCTGAAGAATGAAGAGTCTTAGAGGCCTTCTTTCTAGAATCATGGAAGCAGCTCTGTTACCGCTGTATTTCAGAATAAAGAAGGTTTTTGGATAAGAGATCAGGTATTCTACAGTCTGCTGCTTCTTTAAAGGAATCTACCAGACTGAATGAGAATCTACACAGATAAAACATCAAAACACGATAAAACAAGAAAAGGTCATGATTAGTGAGCATTTAAATAAAATGCCCATAGCATAATATCATTTAATTATTTTTCTGCTGTTAAACAGATTTAAAAACGTAAAACCTCTTATGCTGAAGTTTTTATGTAGAAGACTATGGGAGTCTGAATGTTAGACGAAGCTAAAGATGCATGAAGCTGTTTTCAGGAGCCGAACACAAAGTGTCTCACTGGTGGTGTTTTTGATCACAGACGTTTCATGGCGCAGCGTTCTGAGTTTCTGCTGTGAGTCGACACATCAGCTCACACACTGAGTTCAGATCGGTTTGCCTCTGATATGCTCTGACGGCCACTACGTATATTTTGCACATTGAATGAATTCATTTACATGAATTTGGTTTTGAGCTGTTCAGAATTTATGATTAGTTTAGATTTACACAGTTTATGTGTATTTTATGTAGTTTATACACAATTATGTAAATCGTACACATTTGTGTGTGATTTGTGTGAGATGCAAACACTAATGTGTGTCTTTCCAGGAGTGTTCCACGTTTGTCTAACAGACTTTTCACGCATGAACCATCGATGTATAACTTTTATATCGCGTGTACGGCGCACAGATCACGTTACAATTATATAATTGATGCATGAATCACTAATGAACTGAAGATAAACATCACAATAATCACACGGTTCATGTTCTATGTTGGTTTACGTGTTCTTTGTGTGTTTATTCCTACTTCCGTGTTTTTAACGTGATTCATTCCTGAAACATCTGTGAAAAATTCACATAAAGACACAACTTTTCTCCCTTTTTTCACACAGATTCACATATGACCGGTTTGCATCTGTGTTATATGCACTAAATGTACGTATTGGCCGTGTGACATAGCCTTAAGGTGCATTACGACATAGAATATGTGAATGCTTACACCTCTTCTCATGAATGTTTCAGGGAGTCGGCCTCCTCACCCATTTTTCCTAACCGCTTGTTTCCCATTTTGAGCCCTTAAAGTTGAGGATTACCAGCAGAACAGTGTATGTTAATCCTGTGCTGTATGTTGGTGTGTTTCTACAACTGAAGGTGTGTTTGTGGTTGTAGACGAACAGGCAGCAGATTTCCCGTGTGGCCCGGAGGCTCCTGCGAGGACCTGCAGCAACGGCACCGTCTGCAAGGAGTACTGGATCGGACCCAACTTCGGGATCACAAACTTTGACAACATCCTCTTCGCTATTCTCACAGTTTTTCAGTGCATCACCATGGAAGGATGGGTGGACATCCTGTATGACGTGAGTCCTGCTGCAGAACGCAAACTCGTCTTGATGGTATCATTGCTACGACCATCAGCTGATTAGAAAACAGGCGGGATCTCTGCTCATCAGGTTCTGTAAGCCGGTAAAAGGGAAGGTTGTGGTTCATACGTCATTGGCTTCAACAGTTCAGGAGGAGAACACAGTGGGAGAAAAACAATCACCCAATAAAAATTAAATACACCTGTTTAGATATGTTATAGGCCTGAGCCCTCACAGGCCATAACAACACAGCAGGAAGACTCTGTGAATCTGTTCAATACCCTTTGGGATAAAATTACTCATCATTATGCTTCTCACAGAACGTCACCGTGGCAACTCCAGCAGCAGGAAGTCAGTTTTAGTAGAGGGACGTATGCTCTCACCTATAGAGCTCAAATTATGGCAAACACTTGAAAATACAGGAAACATCTTCAATTGATGCAGAGGCTTCTCCAGTAAAACTGAAGGGGGCCTCTGTGTGCTGCAAATGTTCACCTGTGAGTGAGTTCATGACTTTGGTAAACACTAATGCCTTCCTCACAGGAAATGTGGCCACATGCAGTGGCGGCCCGTGCATTTCAGAGCCAGGCCTTCAGTTTCCCTCCGCCAAAATCCTCCTTAACACTAGATAACTACACTCAACAAAAACATCAACACTTTTGTTTTTGCTCCCAAATGTCCTGAGATGATCTGCAACATTTTCTACAAACACAAAATCACAATTTCTCTCAAATATTGTTCACAAATCTGTGATAGTCAGCACTTCCCTGCTGACAGAATCCATCCCACCTCACGGGTGTGCCATGTCACTATGCTGATGAGACAGCATGATTATTGCACAGGTGTGCCGTAGACTGGCCACAGCAAAAGGCCGCTTTGAAGCATGTCAGAAAACTTCATTACCTTTGGCAGACAAAACTGGACATCTTACCATCTTTTTGTCTTGAAGCAACGCCAAGAGCACATCTGAATATTCAAAACTGCAGTAAAACAAAATTCCAAATGATCCAGATGAGCCATGACACCACAAGCCCAGTGCTGTATGAAGAATTTGGTCCAGCAGCTCTTTCAGAGCATCTCTCTTGTACCGCCAGCGTCTTGGCGCAACCCGAGGAAGGCAACGCTGGCCAATTTTGTCCAGTAGTTGCATGCGCCAAGTGTCCATAAAGAAACACATCAGAGATGTGCGAAAAATATTTAGACTCTTTAATAGCGGAGTCTCCATGAGTCGGTATCAAATAAGAAAATGTGCATGGCAGTGTATAAATAATACCAGAGGTGTTTGAGCTTTTACCCCATTTAAGCCAGAAGACATGACCGCTGCGCCATCAAATCACTGCACAACAACTTTATCCACATTCTCCTCCAAAAATCAGAGGAAGACACCAGCTATGTCATCAGCTCGCTTTCTTCCAGTAACATCCTCAAATGTAACTAAATGTAACTCCTCCTTGACACCTGTGTGGACATGTGACCGCCGTCGTGTGTTTTGGCCGACGCCCACTGAACGCGTTGTTAGTGGACAGATGGTACTTCAGTTCCATGTTTCCTTGGAAGGAAAGAAGCCCAACATAGTTTCCTTTATTACTGGACCTGGCACCTTCATCGTGTCCCCAAAAAAAATCTCACAGTCGATCAGTCTTTGTAACATTTGTCTCTTCTTCTTCCCCTTTTCTTTGTGGAGTTCTGCTTCTCTGCATACATGCTTGTTTAACTGTAGATCCACTTGAGTTTCCCCAAATGTTTTGATAGCACCGCTGCATGCATGTGTCCGGCAGGGCTTTGACGTCTGGTTGCTGCCTTTGAGAAGAAGAATTTACAAATCAAGTGTGGCTCCGCACGACAATCAGTGGCAAACAACACGCATTTCCTGCAATTTAGTCTGCATCGTGAGCCAGACGTGCCAGTCAGAGCTGGAAGACTCCAAGTGGCGGACAAATCCTTTTCCCTGTTGAGACGGGCTCAGTCGGCCGACCATTTTTGTCCAATTTTTCCAGAAAAGTCTGTCCTCAGAATGGTTTATGCAGTAAATCTGCAACTAAATCCACGTCTCCCTCTTCCTCCAGTGTTCATTTCAAAACAGTAATTCAAACAAAAAACAAATTCAGCTGCTGCCCAACATAAGGTTACCCAGCTCTTAGCTTTGACCATCCAATCAGAGGTCATCACACACCTTCAAGAAGTCCCAGAGACTCTAACTAAAATTCTGATTGGTTGAATCAAAGTCAAGGAGTTTCATCATCAGTTTTATCAGAGAGCCTGCAAAACTGGTTGTGATGGCGAAAGCACTGACTGTATGGTCATCAGGCAGACTTTCATGACCCTAGCAACAAGTGAGGGCTAAAATGTGATTGGTCAGAAGCATTAATGCAGAAAAAAACCCGTCAAAGCAGCAAAGCCAGGGTGTGGAGCTGTGAGCTAAAAAAAATATAAAAAACATTTGTATGTGGTTTTTACCAGATACATTTAGGCCATGATGGAAATCTAAAAATCCAAACGAGAAAAAAATTAAACATCAAATATATAAAGATTAGGAAACAAAATAGTACATGACATAAACTAAACATAAACAGGATGTAATTAACTTAGAGACCCAGTCTAATGAAAATGGTGGTTTTGGTGTTTTTAACATGTTCTTTCTTATGATGAAGGACATCTAGAAAGTTAATTAAGATTAAAACTGCATTTCTGAGTAGTTCTTCATTCAAAGTGTGAATCAGGAGCAGATGAAACCCTGCCATTTGGAAAAACTCTCAGTTGTGATGTAGAAATTGAAACAGGCGGGGCCAAAATCTCCCCGCTCTGCTCCATTCTGATCATCCACTGTCAGACAAACAGATCTATCAACGTCTTTGTTTTCCTGGTCTGGATGGATCGCTACGATATTGATCACAGTTTTTGTTCCAGCAGTAATGTTAAGTTGGGGTGGGAGGGGCTGTAAGCTGGTGGGAGAGAGTGTAGAAAGATGGATGATGGGAAATTAGCAAAGGTTTACATGATCTGAGGTCCTGCAATGCGATTTGAGTGTCGTGGTGCAATCAACCAATCAGCTTTGGGCATGTGACATGTTCAATGACACGACCAGTGGGTGGAGTCCATAATCAACACATGGGACAACCTGATATTTCTCCTCCTGAACTTAATGATATTCTTTTTTTAATGGAGACAATCCTCTAATTTTATTCTCCTTTTTCCCTCCTTGGAATAATGCGGGACAGCAAGTCGTCAAACTGGGTCACAGAGAGACAGAATACTTTAAAAACCGGATCTCTGAATGATCTCATGAACTCAGACATGGAGACATGATAACCGATGCTTTTGTAGAACTCTTCAAAAGAAACACATCTGATCTCTCCACAGCATCCGTGTCTTCTGTGTTTTGTAAAAGAGATAACCACAGACATCGCTCCATGTAGTGATCAGGATAAAAACATTGGGCAGTAGCTCCTCCTTCACGTGTCTGGACTGTCAAGCTGATGAACACGTTTTTGGACAGGCGTCAAGCAGCAAATTCGAGGTTCGTCCAAGTAGAAGCGATCGACAAGAATTTGACGTGTGAATTACATTCAGTAATAAACTCCAACGGAGACAGACGGATGCCTCCACTGTCACAACGACCTGTCAACGCAACACGGGTTGTGTGTCTTATCAGGGTAAGCTCTACTGGTGTACCGCAGGGAAGTGTACTCTCCCCTCCCTCTACACCTATAATGACCCTAAAAAAGAACCCTGTTATCTGCAGAAATACTCTAATTACTTTATAGATGTTGAGTGTACCAAAATTCACATTCAACTTTATTTATATAGCGCTTTTCATGCTACATGGCATCTCAAAGTGCTTCCTAGAGAAAGAATAAAAAAAATAAGATAAAAAAATTTAATAGTTAAAATAATAAACATAGTAAAAGTAATAAAAACAATAATAAAATGCAAATAATAATAAAATAAATGAATTAATAAAAACACACAAAAACCCAACACATACACATCCCTCCTTTAAAATCAAAACAAATAAAATTAGCTGTTAAAATTTTATAAAATCAAATAAAAACATGTGGATAATTAAAAACTATGTAAAAGCTTTACTAAAAAGATGTGTCTTAAGTTTTTTCTTAAAAACCTCCACAGTGGCTGAAGCCCTCACGTCCTCAGGCTGTTCCACAGGCGAGGCCCACAGTGCTCGCCGTGGGTTTTACTTCTGACCTTTGGGACCACCAGCAGACCTGCAGCTGTGCACCTGAGGGCTCTGGGAGGATCATAGACTAAAAGTAAATCTGATAAAAATGAGGGTCCAGCTCCATGTAAACTTTTATAAACTAATAAAAGAACCTTAAAACCGATCCTAAAGATGAATGGGATTCAGTGCAAAGACTTCCAAATTGGAGTAATGTGCTCCTTCTTTCTCGTTCTGGTTAAAAGGCGTGCAGCTGAATTTTGAAATAGCTGCAGCCGGTTTGTAGAATTTCTCTTAGCACCAGAAAGAAGAGCATTACAATAGTCTATCCTAGATGTTATAAAAGCATGGATTGATATTTCAGCATTGGCTTGTGAGAAAAAGGGTCTCACTTGGGCAATATTTCTAAGATGATAAAATGCAGTGCAATGCAAAGGTAGCTGAAGAAATACTCTGATTACTTTATAGATGTAATTAGAAACTGCTTTTGGTGTTTATGTTCATCAGCTCAAACGATGAAGGCAAAAATGTTTCGTAGACACGGCAAATCCTTTTTCCTGCTGCCCCAGACTCACCGTCCTCCTGATTCTGAAGCCGTTTATTTTCTGCCCCAGCCTGCATTTTACTACAAGCTGGAAAACTAAAGAAGTAGCTGTAGTTCTTTCCATCATCATCATCTTCACTAAATCTGGGGACCTTTGCCCGATGGCATCTGGATACTTTCAGTGAAGAATAAATTCTGTTGGGCTGATGTGATGTAGAAATGGGGTTGAGATCACCCTGTCATCCATCCATTCCCCAGCTTTTCTTCCCTTCTTTTCTTCCCGAGCCAATCGCGCTGCTTGCACTGAATGTCGATGATGGGATTCTCTGAGCGACAGCTCTCTCATTTCCAGCTGCTGTGAGACGAAGCAGCATGGTCTTCATGTGAGCGGCTGTCTGTCACTGCCAGGCAGAGTGTAACCCCAGGCCGATGGGATGGGCGGTAAACTCAGCCTTGTCACGGTGGTGGGGCTCGAGAGCCGGATGGACCCAGATGCAGAGACAGGAGGCACACAGTTCCGGGGCAAGGGGTTTAATCACAAACACAAACGAAAAGCGCTGCAGAGCAGGATGTCAGATCAGGAACAAAAAACTCACTGTGGCGTGGCGTGGCAAGAAACATGGGACATGGCATGACAAGACATGAACACCAGAACAGGAATAATGGACCAACTCAGGAGGAAGGCAGAGACAAGACTTAAATACAGACAGGGCAGACAAGACACAGGTGGACACGATCAGGGCTGATGGGGACCAAAGGAAGTAAAACTCAAGAAAACAGACAAGACAGGAGACTTTCAAAATAAAACAGGAAACAGAAACAAGACAGAACAAGGACCAAAAACAAGACAACAAATTCAAATCATGACAGTACCCCCCCCCTCAAGGAACCGCACCGAGGTTCCAAAAGTCACATGAGGGGGGGGCCCCGGAGGATAAAACTCGACGGGCACAAGAGTCCAGAGGACGGCCGGGGGTCCGCGCCGTCCGGCGAGGCAGGTCCGGAGGAAGGCCGGGGGGCCGAGCGGTCCGGCGTGGCAGGTCCGGAGGATAAACCTCGACGGGCACAAGAGTCCAGAGGACGGCCGGGGGTCCGCGCCGTCCGGCGTGGCAGGTCCGGAGGGAGGCCGGGGGGCCGAGCGGTCCGGCGTGGCAGGTCCGGAGGACGGCCGGGGGGCCGAGCGGTCCGGCGTGGCCGGTCCGGAGGACGGCCGGGGGGCCGAGCGGTCCGGCGTGGCCGGTCCGGAGGACGTCCGGGGGGCCGAGCGGTCCGGCGAGGCAGGTCCGGCATGAGATCCTTGGAGTCGTCAGGCTTGGAGTCGTCAGGCTTGGAGTCGTCAGGCATGGAGTCGTCAGGCATGGAGTCGTCTGGCATGGAGTCGTCTGGCATGGAGTCGGGCCAGCAGTCTGGCATGGAGTCGTGCCAGCAGTCTGGCATGGAGTCGGGCCAGCAGTCTGGCATGGAGTCGGGCCAGCAGTCTGGCATGGAGTCGGGCCAGCAGTCTGGCATGGAGTCGGGCCAGCAGTCTGGCATGGAGTCGGGCCAGCAGTCTGGCATGGAGTCCGGCCAGCAGTCAGGCTCTGGCGGGTCGGGCCAGCAGTCAGGCTCTGGCGGGTCGGGCCAGCAGTCAGGCTCTGGCGGGTCGGGCCAGCAGTCAGGCTCTGGCGGGTCGGGCCAGCAGTCAGGCTCTGGCGGGTCGGGCCAGCAGTCAGGCTCTGGCGGGTCGGGCCAGCAGTCAGGCTCTGGCGGGTCGGGCCAGCAGTCAGGCTCTGGCGGGTCAGGCGTGGAGCCGAGCTCAGGCGGGTCAGGCGTGGAGCCGAGCTCAGGCAGGTCAGGCGTGGAGCCGAGCTCAGGCGGGTCAGGCGTGGAAGTGGGGACCGGTTGGGGTTCAGGCGGCACCCCCCTGGGAGCTGGAACGGGTCTGGGCGCAGGCGGAACCCCCCTGGAAGCTGGAACGGGTCGGGGCGCAGGCGGCACCCCCCTGGGAGCCGGGACGGGTCGGGGCGCAGGCGGCACCCCCCTGGGAGCCGGGACGGGTCGGGGCGCAGGCGGCACCCCCCTGGGAGCCGGGACGGGTCGGGGCGCAGGCGGCACCCCCCTGGGAGCCGGGACGGGTCGGGGCGCAGGCGGCACCCTCCTGGGAGCCGGGACGGGTCGGGGTGCGTCCGGGACCACCACTGAACGTGGTTGTGGTGCATCCGGGACCACCACCGGAACATGACGGGGATGGGGTGCATCCGGCACCACCACTGGAAAGCGATGTGGTGCGTGCCGGACCACCTCTGGAACAGGAACGGGACATGGACGGGGACGGTGGCGGCGACGGCGACGACCCCCCTTCATGGCGAGATGGCTCCCCTCCATAGCTGGAGTGCAGAACTGGAGTGTGTTAAAGTCCCAATAGGACCTGGTCCTCTCTGCTTCGAGGCAGTAGGCCTCCAAAAGCTGCATGTCCCGCTCTGCTGGGTCCAGAAAACTTGGTTGGTCCATTCTGTCACGGTGGTGGGGCTCGAGAGCCGGATGGACCCAGATGCAGAGACAGGAGGCACACAATTCCGGGGCAAGGGGTTTAATCACAAACACAAACGAAAAGCGCTGCAGAGCAGGATGTCAGATCAGGAACAAAAAACTCACTGTGGCGTGGCGTGGCAAGAAACATGGGACATGGCATGACAAGACATGAACACCAGAACAGGAATAATGGACCAACTCAGGAGGAAGGCAGAGACAAGACTTAAATACAGACAGGGCAGACAAGACACAGGTGGACACGATCAGGGCTGATGGGGACCAAAGGAAGTAAAACTCAAGAAAACAGACAAGACAGGAGACTTTCAAAATAAAACAGGAAACAGAAACAAGACAGAACAAGGACCAAAAACAAGACAACAAATTCAAATCATGACAAGCCTGTCAGCTTCTTGTGACGACGCGCCTACATCCTCTCAGCTGTTCAGCCAGCCTTTACAGGAAGAAGTCCTCATTTCTGATTCCCGCTATCTGCTCCTGCACAAAGAGTAAAGTTACCTTCTAAAGGACGTTTTACACAAACAAAACATGCTTTTTCCAGTGAGGAAAGTTGTCCTGAGTGGGAAAACACAGTCACATGTAGGGTGTATTCAGACTGGGAAAATGCTTTGGTCCGGATCAAGTCCCAAATACTTGCTTTAGGTCTGAATGCAGAGTCAGACTGGCATCAAGCGGCCCGTTCCGTTACGGACCAAATCTTGTAAACAAAACCACCTGACTGAAGATCTCCTCAGTCATTGGGGCGGGTCAAAACAACAAGAAAAGGACAGACATGCAGACTTTTGCAATCCTAATTACTGACAGTTACCTTATGAAAACTTAATATGTTGATTATGACATATAGACATAGTGAGAAGACACGTGGATCACATTAAACATTGTTTTAATGAGCCTGAATTCATCTGACCTCATTTCAGTGAGTTTTTGTGTCTCATCGTTGATCCGGAGCAAATTCAGTAAACCGGGTTTTCCCAGTCTTAGTCTGGAGGTAACAGTTCAAGCCACACCTATTTCTATGGCTAATAGCAGTAACGGGTGAGGTCTGACCGAAGCTGAAGAATGAACTTTGATAACATTTGAAATGCCCTCACCACAAAGGGAAACTGCATTATTTGGTGAAAAGGCCACTTCAGACGGGGGGGGGGGGGGGGGGGGGGGGTGCAGCTGGAACCCCCAGAGATGTTTGGTTGGTATCCTAGCAACGTCTGAGCTGATGTCAGGTGTGGGCTGGGATCTCAGGTGAGTTCTCTTCGCAGAATCAGTTAGAACTGATTGCAGGCCCGTTCAGCTCTTCTGCTGAAGTTCTGGATGAGTTCTTCTAATCTGACAGTGAATCTGTTTCAGCATGTGGACTCTCAATACGCATGACGGGGGGCCTAATGAAGAAGGGGTCATATTTTGGGAGATGTACTAATTGTCTGGAGGGAATTTAGTTGCAAAAGAACAAGTTTTTGAATGTGTTCATGTTTCCATCGTCAAGAAAACCATAAATATTCTAAAATGTTCCAACATTCTTTGAAGGTGGAGACTGTGTTCATATGTGTGTATTTCTGTCTGAAAATACTACATTTAATGGATGAAAAATGTTATGGAAAAACAGATTTTTACAATTGTACATTTAAAAAAAGCTGTTTATTCTGTCAATTTGGTTGGAAAAACCTTCATATTTGGAGGAAATGCTGGTAGTTAGAGCAAACATTTACACTAGATTAGAACATTTTGCTTAAACATACATTTTCTTTTCCAGTCTTGTGATTGAAACCTCTTTTAGAGAAATGACTTTCTGTCTTCTTTTTTCATTCAAACTGCTCTTAGGCTGAGGCTAGTTGAGTTTAAACGCTGTGAAGAGGCTGACTCCGCCCCCTGAAACATTCATGAGAAGAGGTGTATGCAGAAACATATTACATGTCGTAGTTTATCAGCTTCACCTGCACCTTAAGGGGCGTGTCTCAGAGACACTTTGCACAGTATGTGCTTATTACACGGGTGTAAACTGGTCTTGTGTGAATCTACGTGGAAAAAGGGAGAAAAGTTGTGGTCTTTACATTAGATTTTCACCGATATTTCAGGAATAAACCACGTTAAAAACACGGAAGAAGATGGAATAAACCACACTAAGAACACGTAAACCAACGTAGAACATGAACTGTGTGATTATTGTGATGTTTATCTGTAATTCATTAGTGATTTGTGGATCAATTATATAATTGTAACGTGGTCTGTGCGCTGTATACGTGATATAAAAGTTATACATCGGTGGTTCATGCATGAAAAGTCTGTTAGACAAAAGTGGAACGGTCGTGGAAAGACACACATTAGTGTTTGCATCTCACAAAAATCACACACAAATGTGTACGATTTACGTAACAATTGCGAATAAACTACGTAAAATACTGTAAACTGTGTAAATCTCAACTGACCTGTTTTGGTTTCAAATATATAAATTCTTTTTCCAGAGAAATGTTTGGCTAGTAGAAATCTAATCTGGCTGCTTGGATGCTACCTGCTTTAACCCAAAAAAGTGAATTTAAAACCCTGATATATAAACTACGAACAATACGCACAAACTGCGAAATTCTCAACTGACCAAAAGTTTTGAACAGCTCAAAATTGAATTCATGTGAAGATTTATCACCCAAAACCCTTGACAGACATCTGCGGACATTGACGGATGACGAACGCAAGAGACACTCATGAATTAGGTATATTACGCATGAATCACATTTAAGTCATGGAAATGTGTCAGATGTTTGTAGCGGCTGCAGAACACGGCCTCAAACCACAAACATTTCTGATGTCACCCAGATGATTCTGAACAGTGAAGATGAAGGGGAAACTGGATTTGCTCCATTTATTCCTAAAAAGGTCAGGTGGGCCGGACGGATCCACCTGTCAATCAAACAAACACTTAAACCCTTAATAATGCAAAAAATTGAGTTCAAATAAGATCAAACTCACTGATTTAAACAGAAACTGCATCATCTGACTCCTCTGGGTGGGTTTTCAAAGGTGGCTGAAACTCAGGGTTGAAATGAGGCGAACTATCAAACCCAGAATTATGTAACATCTTTTCTTTTGAGCCTCTCTCTGTTTTCTCCTGCCCCCCAACCACCCTGCATCGATGCAAAAGACACAGCCTTCTCATTTCTCCTGCAGTGAGGGTGTGGCGTTCCGCTGAACTGCTGCTTATCGTCTGGATGAGGCTTTTACAGGCTCCTAATGGCTTTTCTGTTGTTTGGTCTGCTTCGCCCTCACACCAGCTAATGCACCGATACGGCCGGCTCTTTGCAACCACTTCCAGCTCAGAGTTACATTACGGCCTTTCCTGTAGAGCGGATGCAGAAATGTTCAGCTCTCTGGCAGCAGCTCAACATGGATCGTATAACAGTTTCCTCTATTACTGCCTCCACTTGGCTTTCTGTGTTTAAACAAACACGGAGGAGGTTCAACACAAAGAAGACCTTTGCAGTTTTTTGAACAAGATTCCATAAAACCAGCAGTTGTTGCCTTTGAATTAACAGCAGAATTTAACATTTAGGCGTACGGAGGCTGTGGGGTTTTGCATTGTGACAGGGGAATATTTGCATCAGTCTGTTGTTTGAGGCCGGCAGAGAACAAGTCTGCTGATTCAGACAGTGAGCATCCAGTCCTGCAGATCCCAGACAGGAAGGAAAACTGGGATCAGATCTACTACACATCTTCAGTAAAAGAACAGCCTTTGGTGACACTTTGGTAATATTCCCACTGAGAGGTGGGAATATTAGATAAATTACAGATAACTGGAAGATCACAAGAGGACGCACACACAGCCACACACTCCACGCCCAACACCAGCTGTCAATCAAGCTCCACTGTGATCGTTTCCCCTTTCCTGTGCAACAGCTGTCATTTCTTTGTGTCTGTGTGCAGGCCAACGACGCCTCAGGGAACACGTGGAACTGGCTGTACTTCATCCCCCTCATCATCATCGGTTCCTTCTTCATGCTGAACCTGGTGCTGGGCGTCCTGTCAGGGTGAGCTCACGCCTTCTTTTGAGGTCCGTTTTTGTCTTTGCCAAATCAACTTCATCGTCTGCTGAGTGGAGATGTAGGAAAAGTCTTTGCCGTCACATGAATGTTCTTGAGAAAAGAAAGACGTTCAGCATTTGAGAATGGGTTCCAGGATTGAACCCCTCATTTCAGCTTTTATTAACTTCCGGAGCATGTTTGAAACTTTAGGTCATCAATAAATCTGCAGCCCCCTTTTTCTAGAAATGATCTTTTGAGTTAGACCTCTATAACACCGACAAGCAAACAGCAGTGCTCTCTTCATCCACGGCCAGACGACCTTCTTCTCTTCCTCACATTGGTCTTTTTATCTACCGATCACAGGAATGGGGTCCTCGCTCCCTACCTGATACTTCCTCTTTGTTGCCACGGTGACGTGGAAAAGCATTTGTCATGTTTTGCAGAAGGCAGCCCTCCATCTTGAAACAGCAGCTTTGCTTTAAAGCTTTTGACTTTAGCTACACTGAACCTTCAGGAGCAGAAGCAGAATGTGTTTACATGCAGCAACAGACGGTCATCTACACATGTAGAGCAGAGTTTTCAGTCAAAAACAAAAGCTGATTAAATGGTTGCTCAACGGCTCACAGGCAGAAGCCATTGTTGGGGAAGGCAGAGCAGAGAAAGAAAAATAATGTTATGAAAATCCTACAAATATTCCTGCAGGACATGGTGACTTTATCTATTGTTGGGAACATTACTACAAACTACGGTGCTTCAGGTTGTTCATGGACAAGCCCTGCGTCTGACAGAGCTCAGCTTTACATTGTTAGACTGTCCAGAAAAAGCTTTTGAGAGCCAGAGCTGATGATGAAAGAGGCGCTCATGCTGTCAGTGACACATCACAACTTTGAAAGTGGTTCTTCAGCAAAAGGTCAACTTCATGCTGCTGTTGATTGGCTGAGGCCAGATGACATGAATTTGAAACAGAAACAGAAGCTTTGGAACTTTATCTGCTTTGACAAGTGCTTTTTTTTTTTTTTTACTGCTTTTCCAATGTTTTGATTTAAAAATTAGATGTGAACGTCCTGCGATGCGTCTACAGACAGGGAACATGGCAAAAACTTTAGCTATCCCGCCCCCATTTAGTCTTCCTCCCCCCCTCTGCAGAAGCTGTCAGATGGCTTTACAGTGAGTGGACAGGTGAAAGGTCACTGTTGCTGGACCATGCTGCGTCTCAGCTGGAGCAGATGCAGGAGGCCGTGGCCTCACAGGGCCCAGACGCTGAAAAGGCATCATGGGAGGTTGGGTCGCTCATCAAACTTTTATCCAATCACAGAGGGCCACCAGGAGTCAGATTGAAAGCGATCAAAGTGCAGTTCACACCTGAAACCCACTTTCCATGGCAAAGCCTTGCTTTGATCTGCGTCACACGGATGTTTCATGTCTGAGGAAAACCTTCATTGGTTGGGTTTTTAAGTTTTTTGCTGCTGTGCTACAATGTTTTAAAAATTCCCACTGAAAAGCTGGAGAGAGTCCATGTGCCACAGATGCTTTCTGGACTTTATTTTGCTCTCAGCACAAGATCCGGGCAGTCTTTCCTCCAGAACTGTGTCTCCCCCTCTGGTCACCAGCGGGAACCATCTCCAGAGTTCCAGCCACACTTCCTGGATGCTGCACACCTGACTGTCACTCACTCAATCAACCACAGCAGACTTAATCACTGCACTGAGCAGAGCTCATTGTGAAGTATTGTTTGTGCCGCTCTGCCTCCCTTACCGAGCGTTAAATCTGGACCTGATCTCTGACTCTCTGTTTGCCTGCTGCCTGCCCCGACCCGACCTTTGCCTGTATTTTGACCATCCTGTCTCCTCTCTGATGAACTTGTGCCTGTTATCGACTCCTGCCTGTCTGACCCTGATCTGTGGACTTTTAGCTGAGCTAATAAACCTGTTGCATTTGGATCCAGCCTGTTCTTGTAACGGGTTTCAGTTTCTTTGCCTTTGTGTTTGTTTCCTTGACTTTCTGTATAGGTTTGAGTTACTTCCTGTTTTATTTTGTAGTATTTCTTGTTTTGTTGTTTTCAAGTTTTACCTTTCCCCGTCAGTCCAGAGTGTTTCCACCTCTGTCTTGTCGCCTTGCATGTATTTAAGTCTTGTCTTTCCCTTCCTCCTGTGCTGCTCCATAGTATTAGGTCTGTGTATTTGTATTTGTATTTCGAGTTTCGAACTTGCCTGCCATATGCAGTGGTTTTGTTTTTATAAATTGTTAATATTAAAGCCCTGCTTTCCCCTGCAACCTCCTGCCTCTTCATCCTCTCTGTGCCTGGGTACTTCTTCAACCTTCCCTCGTGACATTATGGACCAGCCATACCTGTACCCAGCAGAGAGGGCCTGCCAGGAGGCAGAACAGACCTGTTTTCAGTGGACCCCTGACTGGTCCCAGATCCCCTACTTGGACTTCAAAGGGAGTCGCCTGGCCATCAGAGGGGGCCGTTGTCGTCACTGCCGCCCTCATCGTAAGCCCTCCCGTGTCTCCTGGATGGAGCTGGACATTCTTCAGCAACGGTCCTTCCTGGACCCCCTGGACCAGGACCTGTGGCTCTGGGAGGACTTTTACGAGGAGGAGGAGGGGGTCGAGACCCAGTTGGCTTTGGACTGTTTCCAGTTCCCCGCTTCCGTATTCGACGGGAATCGTCTGGCTGTGAGGGGGGGGACGCCGACACCGTCGCCGCCCTACTCGACATCCCATTTTGGCTCCGGAGGCGGTCCTCGATACACCCCAACCCGTCCCTGCTCCCAGGAGGGTCCTAGACGGGGTGGAGCTGGACAGGAGGGTGCCGGATGCTCCCCGACCTGTTCCTGCTCACAGGACGGTCCTGGACAGGGGGGTGGCGGACAGGAAGGTGCCGGATGCACCCCAACCCCTCCCTGCTCCAGACGCCTGGCCCGAGCCCCCGGCCGTCCCCCGGACTCTGAACTTTGTTGGTCTATGACCATACGCCTTTCGGGCCCCCTCCTCCTTGGGTCTATGTGGAGCGTCAGTGCGGTTCCTTGAGAGGGGGTTATGTTTCTTTGCCTTTGTGTTCTTTTCCGTGATTTTCTGTGTAGGTTTGAGTTGCTTCCTGTTTTATTTTGTAGTATTTCCTGTTTTGTTGTTGTTTTCAAGTTTTACCTTTCCCCGTCAGTCCTGAGTGTTTCCACCTCTGTCTTGTCGCCTTGCATGTATTTAAGTCTTGTCTTTCCCTTCCTCCTGTGCTGCTCCATAGTATTAGGTCTCCCTGTTCATGTGTTTGTGTATTTGTGTTTCCAGCTTACCTGCCATATGCAGTGGTTTTGTTCTATAGTCTTTTGTTAATATTAAAGCCCTGCTTTCCCCTGCAACCTCCTGCCTCCTCATCCTCTCTGTGCCTGGGTACTTCCTCAACCTTCCCTCGTGACATTTCTTGTGACGCTCACATGTCATTTTATTGGGTGAGTGTGTCATCCTACGATACGCTGGAGGGGTCCATAAGAAAAAAAATATGTCAGTTATGGATCTGACTGTTAAACCACCAAACAGTTCCTGAGAACGGCTGTGAAATCATGTTGAGACATTTTTGACGATGAATGGAATTTCAGTTCAGCATAAGAGCCATGTTAGTGACGATTCGCATGCAAACAGTCAGGATGGCTACCTCTGTGTTTTTGAAGACCCTGCAATCATGAGACAGCAGGGAGGATGGAGATCCCTCGCTCTACAAACGTCTGTCTCCCTTTCCCTCTCTGCTTTTTAATAAGCGAGTCTCTCACTCTTCTTCACCCCTTTTCTTCTTTTAATGTCTCCATCTGCCCCTCTGTGCTTCATCTCATTTCCTCTCCGAGCGGCAGACAGGCAGCTCCACGGACTGCTGCTCTGAAAAAGCAATAAAGCAGAAGAGGATTGATGTTTTATTACAGTAATAAAACAGAAATGTTGTGAAAACTGAAATACAAATGAGTTATTAACTACAGGGAAACATTTTCAGGGTCCTGGATTTGTTGCATTTTTATGAGTGTTTCTCTTTATGACGGGACATATTGAAAACAAATGAATATGTGCGTTCATTTGTTTGTCTGTGTGTCCACACACTTTGCTGGTGGGAGTGAAAACTGTTGATGAAATGTTCTGTCCAGCCTCGTGAGGAGGGGCCCCTCAGTTTAGGTTTGGTTTTCCTCCTGTTACAGACACATCAGGTTAAGTTTATTACTATTAGTTAAATCAATTATCCTCAGTAAATCTAAATGTCTGCTTTTCAGTTCAGAAAACAACCCCGGGGGGGGCACAGTCCGGTGCTTTTGCATTCTGGTTCAAAGTCTGAACTGTTGGCATTGCATTGTAAAAACAAATCCAAACTAACAGAACGTGTGGGTTTTGGCCAAGAGGTTCCGGTCTAAAAAAAAAAACGCTGCTGAAGAAGAGAGAAGGAAGACGAGTTTGTAGACAAAGAGAGACAGGAGAGAAGGACGTAGAGTAGAAGCATTGCATGTAGAGACTTATGATGATGTGATGAAAAAGAATAGATCTGCTGCCGGAAGCTCAAGAGACCAGAAAGAGAGGAAATCTGATAGATTAGAAGCAGCTTCAAGCTGTTTTATTATGGTGTGGATGGAAAGAACAGAGGAGGAGTTTGATGAGGATGTTCTGCAGGCGAAAAGAAGGTCAGAGGAGGTGATGAGTCCTAAGATAATAGTTGAAGGTGTGATGGTGAATGTTGTCAGAAGGAGAAATTCTAGTAAGGATGGATGAGGAGATCCAGAGTATCTCAGGGGAGACAGAGAAGGGATGACGGAGTTTGGTGTTCAGGACGGGAATGCAGAAGGACAGACGATGGTGGACTTTACTAAAAGAATGGAAATGTCAGTGAAGAAGACATTTTTCCAGAAAAGAGAGGAACACAAGTTGGTAACATCTTGTTCAGACGTAATCTGAGAAAGATCAGAGACAGAAGTAGCTGAATAGGTTAGCAAGTCAGCAGAGGATCATGGTGTGAGGATGACTCTGGTGGTGAGGAAGACGAAGAGAACAAGTCCAGAGCAGAAGACCAAGTGCTGAAAGTTGAAGGAGACCTGTGTAGCTTTTGCAGAGGATAGGTAGCAGGTTTTGGGAGAACATGATGTTCTTCTATAGTGGAGTATGGACATTTCCATTTCAGCTTCTGTCAACATTCTAGTCTCCCTGACCGTCTGTCAGGAGCAACAATCAACATGTCTTGTTTTTCTGTGACTTCATCAGAGAGTTCGCAAAAGAGAGGGAGCGTGTGGAAAAGAGGCAAGAGTTCCTGAAGCTCCGTCGACAACAGCAGATCGAGAAAGAGCTCACCGGATACCTGGAGTGGATCTGCAAAGCAGGTCAGAAACCCGAGCAGGAGATCAACGCTGCCAATTCCAAAACAGGATTTCCCTTTTGTGAGTTCAAGCAAAGTGTTTGTTTCACAGAGGAGGTGATGCTGGCTGAGGAAGACAAGAATGCTGAGGAGAAGACGCTGGATGGAGCGTGGTACAAGAAGAAACAAGGCAACTCTGGTGAGGACTGCCCCTGAACATCACATGCACCGGGCAGAACTCCTTTCTACCCTCTTGAGACTTGAGGACAGGGCAGAGACTTGAGGACGGGGCAGAGACTTGAGGACAGGGCAGAGACTTGAGGACAGGGCAGAGACTTGAGGACCAGGCAGAGACTTGAGGACAGGGCAGAGACTTGAGGACCAGGCAGAGACTTGAGGACGGGGCTGACACTTGAGGACGGGGCAGAGACTTGAGGACGGGGCAGAGACTTGAGGACAGGGCAGAGACTTGAGGACCAGGCAGAGACTTGAGGACCGGGCAGAGACTTGAGGACGGGGCAGAGACTTGAGGACGGGGCTGACACTTGAGGACGGGGCAGAGACTTGAGGACGGGGCAGAGACTTGAGGACCGGGCAGAGACTTGAGGACCGGGCAGAGACTTGAGGACGGGGCAGAGACTTGAGGACGGGGCAGAGACTTGAGGACCGGGCAGAGACTTGAGGACGGGGCAGAGACTTGAGGACGGGGCAGAGACTTGAGGACGGGGCAGAGACTTGAGGACGGGGCTGACACTTGAGGACGGGGCAGAGACTTGAGGACGGGGCAGAGACTTGAGGACCGGGCAGAGACTTGAGGACCGGGTTGAGAGGGTCGGAGGGTGAAGTGGAAAACAAGAGTCAGACGCTGAAGGACGCTCAGAAATAATTCAATAAATATCGTCCTGACAGCATTTCGAATAGAGACAAGTATCAGCAAATGAACTATTGTGATATGTTGCCGAATAAATTTCTTCTAACATCCCTAATTATTAACACTTTTATTTTACAGGTATCCTTGCAAACAGTCATTTCTACCCTTTTTTAAGCCCAAAGCACTTTCTTCTTGTTTGTGCAGAATGTACTCCTCAGGTTTCTGTCCACCTGACGATAAAAAAAGTACATCTAAAAACACAATTGAAAGCAATGAACAGGTGATTCATGATTCTGGCGTGGACACCAGTAAATCTCTGACAACAACCTGACACTAGACTTTGAAAAAATCTGAACATCAAAAACAGAAACGTTCAAACCAGCTAAAGCATTGCAACATTTATTGACAAGAGAAAACCAGACGGTGAAGGAGGAATCGAACTACTGACATGTTTTCACAGGTTGGATAATCTCTGACAAGACAAAGTAAAGTTTAAGCTCTGGGGGGGTCCACCCATCTGCCAATCAAAAACAGGCCCCTAAACATGTGCATATTTGAGCTCTAATGAAATCATTCAGGAAACATTCCTCAGAGACTTTGGTCCACATTGACATAACAGCATCACTCAGTTGCTACAGATTTGTCTGCTGATCATCCATGATGCTGGTCTCCCGTTCCACCACATCCCAAAGGTTCTCTGTTGGGTTCTGGTGACTGTGGAGGCCGTTCGAGTCCAGAGAACTCATTGTCCTGTTCTAGAAACCAGTCTGAGATAAGGTGCCTTATCCTTGTAGTTCAGTCACCTTTCTTCCTCATTCTGATGCTCAATTTAAGACGCAGCAGATCGTCTGGACCATGTCTACATCCCTAAATGCACGTGATTGGCTGGTTAGAAATGACTGTTGACGAGCAGTTGGTGTACCTAATAAAGTGGCCAGTGAGTGTGTATATTTTGTTATAAAATCTTACTTTTTACCATGGGACTTCAAGGGACTTCAAGAACTCTCTGCTGTTTGTTTCAGCTCTGGCCGAATGCTTGACTGTGTTACTTTCAATCACATTAATAATGAATCCCTTTGGTCTACTTCAGAAATGATTTGAACCACTGATGATTCACATCACGATGCATATTATTTATAAAAATTAATCAGATCTTATTTTCTGTGGCAGTGTCCTGTCTAACAGCCCCTACCTACAGTGTGCAAAAATCAGCTCACAACTATTAAATGTGTAGGAATCAGAAAAGCCTGAAACAATTACTGCTCCTTATGTTTGGTTTTAAATGTACAGTTTTGAAAAGGAGCAAGAAGAACAAGAATGAGCTCATCAACGCTGAGGAGGCGGAGGACCACTACACTGACATCTCATCTGTTGGTGAGTATAGAAGCTTTGCTGTCCCGGAAAGGGACTTTCTCAAAGAGTAACGGTTTTCCAGCATGTTTTGAGACTGAGGATCTCAGACATATATCAGGGTCAGCTAAATCAGTAAACACAGGAGTTACCCGAAACAACCAAAAGCTCTGTTAGGGACGGTGAAATGGGTAAAAGCAAATCTTCCGAATACTGTGGTTGTGTTTGCGTTTGCTCTGAGAGGAGGGAGGGGGTCTCATGAGTTCGTTGTGAAGTAAAAGCTCAGTAAAGATGAAGAAAGCTGTCATGAAACCACGAGGCCTCCAGAGGCTGACCATGAAGAACAGACAGACCTACTGGATCCCTGGACCGAGTGTTCAGATGTGACATCATCAGGTCGTCCTACATAAACACCCTCTATTGATTCTGGTGTTCCTAATGAAGGTGTGTTACCTTCAACAGAAGATAGATGGATAGATAGATAGACAACTTTATTTATCCATTTGGGAGCTTCCAGCATGGAAATTGACATCTCCATCGCATACTGCACTGGTTGACATACATATAAGAAAAAGGAAAAAGCAGCACAGTGACTAGAAAAATTAGAAAGATTAGAACAGTAAGAAAAAATTTAAATATCTACAAAAACAGCATATTCCAAAAAAAAATAAGGTCATTCAGGCCCTTTCCTTTTCTGTCCCCCTCCCCCCTCCTAAGTGGTGGTTAAAGAGTTTGATGGCCCGGGGGACAAAGGAGTTCCTCAGTCTATTAGTGCTGCACCTTGGGAGGAGCAGCCTCTTGCTGAAGGTGCTTCTCTGGCTACTGATGGTCGTGTGCAGAGGGTGGCTGGTATTGTCCAGGATACCCGTTAGTTTTTTTAGTGTCCTTCTCTCTGCTACAGCAGCCAGAAGGTCCAGCCTTGTGCCAACCACAGAACCAGCCCGCCTGATCAGCTTCTCCAGCCTGGAGAAGTCTGTCTTTGAGGTGCTCCCCCCCCAGCACACCAGAGCGTAGGTTATTACACTGGCGACCACAGACTGGTAGAAGATCCCCAGGAGCTTCTTGCAGATGTTGAAGGATCTTAACCTCCTCAAGAAGTACATCCTGCTCTGGGCCTTCTTGTACAGCTGCCCCGTGTTGCTCGTCCAGTCCAGCTTGTTGTCCAGCCACAGCCCAAGATATTTATAGGTCTGCACGACCTCCACCTCCTCCACTCCTATCAGAACTGGTCTGGGGTTGGGTCTGTCCCTCCCAAAGTCGACGACCAGTTCCTTAGTCTTGGAGGTGTTGAGCTGTAAGTTGTTTTTGTGGCTCCAGACAACAAAATCCTTCACCAGGCTCCTGTACTCCTCCTCCTCGTCGCCACTGATACACCCCACGATGGCTGTGTCATCTGCGAACTTCTGGATGTGACACGTGTCCGAGTTGTAGCAGAAGTCCGCGGTGTACAGGGTGAAGAGGAAAGGGGAAAGTACAGTCCCCTGTGGAGCTCCCACGTTGCTGACCACAGTGTCAGATGTGATGTCCATCAGCCTGACGTACTGTGGTCTGTCAGTGAGGTAACTGGAAATCCAAACTGTGGTCTGTCGGTGAGGTAGCTGGAAATCCAAAGAAGACGTAGTGAAGGGACTGCTGGATGAACTCAGTTGGATGGGATTGTTCTTTAGGTGAAGATGCATAAGTCGGAGCTCTAAATTAAAGTGGAGCAGGAAATTATTATCTCCCCAGACATTTTAATTAAGTCTTGATATCATTTGTTTTCTTACCTATTGTATCTGATTCCTCTTGACATTTGGCTTTAAATTGAGACGCTCCTCGTTTAATGTAGTGCAGGACAGCCTGATGCACAGGACAGCATGGTGAGACTAACGAGTCAAGGCCTACTTGAGTTTCCCCACAGGAGGGCCATCAGAACCGGAGAATTCTCCACTGGGCCTGCCCAAAACCATTTAATCCCATTTGTGCAGCTAGAATTCCTCTCAGTCACATCGTGCTCCTCTTGAGATGAATGTTTTTGGTTTTTAAGTTGACTTTCTTTAATGCTTCATCCCAACAGCTCCCCAAGGGTCGCCGTTTGCCCGGGGCAGTGTGAAGAGCAAGAACGACAGCTCGTCTTACTTCAGAAGGAAAGAAAAGAGGATACGCTTCACCATCCGCCGCCTGGTCAAATCTCAGAGCTTCTACTGGACTGTGCTTTGCCTCGTTGGCCTCAACACGCTGTGTGTAGCCATAGTTCACTATGACCAGCCTGAGTGGCTCACCTATGCTCTGTGTGAGTGCTGCTAGAAATATGGGGCACATTTATTCTAATGAGACCAACGTTTCTGAGAGTTTTTCCTGACGTGAAATATCTTCTGAAAGGGCAGTCTCAACTTTTTTTTTATAAACAGACCTGGCAGAGTTTGTGTTCCTGGGTTTGTTCTTGGCAGAGATGTCCATGAAAATGTACGGCCTCGGACCACAGAACTACTTCCACTCGTCTTTCAACTGTTTCGACTTTGGGGTGAGTGATAATGTTGCGATGGGTGTCATGGCAGCAGAATAAATCTGGATCTCCGATGTGAAGTTCCTGATCTAAACGCCTCAGCGGAGAATGCTTTTTTCAGTTCCCCGTTCATCAGAGTGTCTTCACAGGTGATTATCGGCAGTATTTTTGAGGTGATCTGGGCTGCCATCAAACCCGGCGCCTCGTTTGGGATCAGCGTTCTGCGAGCGCTCAGACTACTCAGAATCTTCAAAGTCACCAAGTGAGTTGTGGGAGAGTTTGTGTGCATCTGCCCTGGGAAGGCTGGTTAGTTCACATGAGCTGTGTGTGCAGGTACTGGAACTCTCTGAGAAATCTGGTGGTGTCTCTGCTCAACTCTATGAAGTCCATCATCAGCCTCCTGTTCCTGCTCTTCCTCTTCATCGTTGTCTTCGCTCTGCTGGGCATGCAGCTGTTCGGTGGCCAGTAATTTCCTCATTTCTTTTTTCCTTTGTGCTAAAAAGAAAAACAATTGCCGAGATCAAAGGATGAACAACTGTTGCATCAACGGCTACTGTTGCCCTTCACGTTTCCTGGCAAACTTCCTCGTAAATATGACAAATTTGTCAACACGGACTGAATAAGTTAGATTTTATTTAATATTATTAAAGGTTTTCTTTGTCTGTAAATTTTATACAAAAAGACAAACAGTCTGGTCATTTCAAATCATTTTCTTTGCTTTAGTTCTGAGACGATCCTTGTTTGAGTTCTCTGGTGTTGTTGAGGGAAAATATGCACGTCGGCATCGTCTCAGGGGCTTTTCTATAACGTTTAGGTGTTCTTTGATTATGACCCCCAGACCATCAATAAGATTGAACCGATGGAAGGTGTGCGGTACGGCAGGACCATGACTGAAGATCTTTCTGTTATCAATCATAAAATGATCTGGTGGCAAAAAGCTGCGTGTCATCAGCATAAAAGTGCTAGGTCGATGAAGACTCTCATTCATCCAGGTTGATTCCTTCATAGTGGTAGGTTTAGGGGCTGTCACCTGGACTTAGTTTTAAAGTTCAAGACATTTAACCTCTTATCCAAAAGGCTTTGTCAATTCTGAATTAGCTGGTCAAAGAGCTGGTATATATATGCGCTCGTGGGGGAGGAGTCAGACATGAAACTGGATGGTATCGTCAACTTGGCCTACATGGTTTCAGGTCGTTAAGAGTCCTTTGTCCTCAGCTGGGGGTTGGGGAGCCAGTGACTCCCTCTCCAAACTGGTCATCTCTTTCAGCTGCTAACGACCCAGGTGGAACCGGTTCGGTTTGTTTAGGTTTCAGAACACTGCCGTAGATGGATGGAAGAATAAACCTGAGACCACCATTCTTATTAAGAGAAGGATTATTCTTCTTGACAAAGATGGCTTCTTTCACTCCTCGCTTAAACCACCAACCACTAGGAAAAGATGGCTGATTATCTTTTAATGACATGAAGCTTGGCAGGCAGTTCTATAAGCCAGGATAAAAACTGGAGAGGGTGGATGTATTGTGGATAAGGGAATGCAGACAGATGAACAGTCACTTTCTGAGAGACACCGTCATCAACCGTATGCATCACTTGTAAAAAAAAAAAAAGGCTTTTACAGAATGGATCTCAGAAAGATTGACTTAAAGAAAGGAGAGAGGAGAAAGATGGAACTAAGACTCTGAAGTCTTTACTTAGAGGAAACATCACACAAGCAGACCCAACACAAAAGCCAACGGCAGCCCTTTAGGATCAGCAGCACTGCCTTCAATCTGACACTATTTTAATGTTGTGCAGCTGAAACGGCCTTGTAGCAAAAAAAAACAATTAGATGCAGGGGGACAAAAGCCGATCTCACCAGCAGGAGGTGCAGGAGGGAGGGACTCCGGGTGGTGTTGCTATGGAGCCCAACTGCAGTGAAAGACTTGTTTTCTTTCTGCAGGTTTAATTTTGAAGATGAAACACCAACAACCAACTTTGACACATTCCCTGCAGCCATTCTCACCGTGTTCCAGGTAAAGGTCAGCTTAATCACGGCTGCTCGGCCCCACATGTGCTCTGAACCCAGGCTGTGTCTGCATTGCAGATCCTAACTGGAGAGGACTGGAACGCCGTCATGTACCACGGGATCGAATCACAGGGGGGCGTGCATGGGGGCATGTTTTCCTCCATCTACTTCATCGTCCTGACGCTCTTTGGGAACTGTATCCTGCCTCTGTCTCTTCTAAATCGATGAAGTTCTTTGCTGTCATCATGGATTCGGTGTTTCTCCATCAGCTGTTCTTTTCCTGACAGCATGACCAGATACTCTCCTCAATGTGTTCTTGGCCATTGCTGTTGATAACCTTGCAAATGCCCAGGAGCTCACAAAGGTACTGGATTACTCAGTCTCGTTCACAACCGTAAGCGATGAGTCGTGTGTTGTAGGAAATGAGTGGCGGAAACATCACAGTCCAAGCAGCCATCGGGTCAGCCTGAACAGAAGGGATCATTTGAGCGTTCACTGTGTCTGTCCTTCATAACAAGGCAGCTTCAGGAATGGCCGATGTTTTATATACAGAAAACAATCAGTAGTTAAGTAAGTGTGTAAACCTCTTCCTGAACAGACTAAAGCCTTAGTCACATGCACCCGGTCACATGGACCCATACGTAAGTTTCCGTAGGATGCCTGCAGGTTGTCCACACAAACTACACTGTGTTTCTTATTTCAAACAGTGAGTCTGCACATATAGAGCGTGCCAAGAGCACAGTTTGAAGGTTTTAGAGGGTTGAAGAAAGAAAAATCCATACTATTTGCCTGTATCTCACCTACTTCCCCCTTACTTACCCTTACTTGCTGTACAAGTGTTCACTTTGACCTGATGCCACAGAATGGCCGTAGAAAAATGGGCATGAACATTTTCTCTCTACGGGTTCTCCAAGCGGTCCATGACCTTGATACTTTATGCCCGGGCCAGCTGTGTCTCTTGTTTTGGTTCTCTCATTAGTCGTTACTTCTGGTCTTTTAACTATTGTTTTTTTTTTGTGGTAGCCAGATTACAAACTGGCAGCAGCTCTGATTGGACAATGTGCAAATGTTCTTGACGGAGGCTTGTGGCACTTCATATAGATGGCTGCCGTCAATATCAAAGGCCATCAGCTGCCAGATGGCCAGGGGTATATAAACTTAGATTTTGAGCACACATTAGAATCTTGTAAAGAAAAAAAAAAGCCCAATGATCTGTCTTCAAATTCTTCTCAGCATCAACTGCAATTCGTCAAGACGCAGGTCTCTGAGTCCCTGTGGTGCTATCAACGCCATGATAACTTTTGCGCAGCATCAATTCCGTCTCCCGATTGGGACCCACGCCAGTCGGGATCGCCAGATTAATGTCCGTTCATCACCGGGTCCCCGGCCCGTGTCAACGTCTCATCGAGTGTCCAAAGTTGCTACTGTACGAATTCTAACAATCGAATGGTGGCAGTGAGGAGGCAGCACAGGGGCAAGGGCGTGGTTGGAGGGCAGCAGTCTAAAATAGGCCAATCATCAGGCAACTTTGGGACCGTAGAAACCCTCCCATCAGTCAGTTATCCTGCTGCTGCCTTCCTGCCACCTGCTTGTCCCTGGCCTGCCACCATGTGACCTCTAAACGTATCCGGGTGGCCACTGACCGATGTCAAAAAATTGTGCGGTTGCCATAAAATGTCAAACTTTTCTCTTAAGACCTCTGTGGATGCACGGCGTGTAAAAATGCAACTGCTGCCTTCTGAACACAAATACCACCCGCCGATTCAGCTGAAAAACGTGCATTTCGGTCGCCGCACGGTGGCATTTTGGGATACTTAACTGTAGTTTTACACAGAAAAGGCTTCTGTTGATAAAAACAGCAAGATAATGTTAAGGTCATAAACAAAAATACACTGAAGTTACATTTGAACAGTTACTATTCTTGAATTTGTTTGAGTTTTTAGCTCCTTTTTAAGATCTTAAAATATACGTTGACTGTGCAAAAGAAATAAAGAAAATCTATATTAAAAAGTTCATGTCTTTATTTCTAGAAAGATGGCCTTCATGTTACTTGACATTGTAACACTGTCTCTGTCAGGATGAAGAAGAGCAAGAGGAGGCCATCAATAAGAAGCTGGCACTACAGAAGGCCAAGGAGGTAAAGGAGGTCAGCCCCATGTCTGCTGCTAACATTTCAATCGCAGCGTAAGTTAACCTCCTCTAACCTTTTTATTCATTTAGTGAAACAAAAAGAAGACTGAGGAAACATTTTGTTCTTTTGTTGGACTGCCAACGGAAATCCCTGTTTCTTAACCTGCACTGAAGTTTTTCTGTTATTCCTTCATCAGAGTTGAAGTTAGTTTTGGGAAGGACCTGAAGTGAATTAACAAACAATGAGGCAAAAAAAAAAAGTTAAATACAAAGAAGCAAAAACATGATGATAAAACACATGTAACGAATAAAATTCCTGTATAAATGGAACAGAACTTTCCCTTTATATTTTAGCAAACACATTTACAGCTAAAGCAGTAAAACAAATGAGCTTCTTTAAATAAATGTGTCTTTGCATTTTAAAGAAACAAGCCATCATTTGGTTGAGAAGATAATCAGGTCGTCTCAAAGCCTGAGGGACGGATCCCCACAAGGTTCAAAACTGCTTTTAGGTTATCGGATAGTGGGACCAGAAGAATATTGAAAGTCTAATCCAGAACAAGCTTACTTAATTCTTTGAAATCAAATTTAAAATCATAAAATAAAATAAGACAAAACATCTGGTAAAATAAAACCGAATCTGAAAACAATCTGAAGGGAAAGAAACAAAAACCTGAATGGTCAGAATTTTTAAAGTGACTTATTTCAGACAATTTTCACGTAAAAACGGTTTTCTCCGTCTGAACATGCAGCTCATAGACTGTCAAACTTTTCCTGGGCCTAAAACTCAAACTTAAAAGTCCAAAAGACACAAAGATGTGACTTTATCAGAGACTTGATCAGAGGTTCTGTGTTTGTTGAATTCAGCTGAAGCCTAAATGTTTGCAGACGAGCTGGAAGTTTCTCACATAGTGATGCATTTGTATTGGAATATTGTTAACACAGCAGGACTAAAAGCCTCTCTTTGTGCTAACCAGTCTGACAACAGTCTCTGCTCTACTTCTGCTTCATATCTTGTTTCACATTTGAGAATCTCCCATTTCTCCAGTTCAAAATTTTGGAGTGTGGCGTATTTTACATTTTTTTAATTTATGCACAGAAAGTAAAGCCAAGGTAAAAAGGCACCAAATAAACTAAATGTAGAATCTACTTTTAAAAGAATAGTTAAAGATTTACAAAGGTTTACTCTTCAGGGACCTTTGGAAAAGGCAAAAGTGGACATTTCATGTCCTAATGTACAGTTTTGATGTGAATGAATGTTCAGGCATTGAGCTGAACGACAGACTGAAAGACAGAGAAGATGGAAACTGTGTCTGTTTTTGTCTCTAAGTTCATATTGTATGATATTTTCCCTCCCCATTTTTGTTCTGTACATGTGCAGTTTTCTAACACACAGTCGAGGTAACGTGCAGTCTAGCAGCTCATCCATCTGCAGCGTTAACTCACTGTGAGTTATCTCTATGTTCCCATTGACACTCTGAAGCTAATGGCTGCTGCTCTGTGCTCAAATGTCGCTGTTCTGCTGTGTGTGTGTGTGTGTGCGCCGGCGCCGGCGTCCGCTCACATAGAATATGTTATTTTGCTTTTGTGACTGTTTGAAATCATTCTCCTGGAAATCAGCTTTTTTTCAGTTTCTGCATCAGAAATTCTGAATTTTAAGATATGATTCCAGACTAGCTAGCTATCAGATAATATTTCACTCATTGCTCCCCTCCAGAAATTTGAAGGGAACCAAGATTTAATCTAAAGTAAACTTGATTGGGTTTGAGGAGGGGAACTGGGTCTCCTGGAAAGGTAGAGCTCAGTTTCATCTGCAAAGAAAAAAGATCCTTATATGAAAGTGAAATGAGTTTGATGATGAACAGGAGGGGCCCCAAGATGGAGACTTGGGGCCCCTCCTGTTCGTAGGGACTGGAGAGGGCTCAGATCTGAAGGTTTTAGGAGCAGCTTGAGGGAAATCCAACCAGTGTAGGGGTGTGTGATACAGGTGATTCCAGGACAGGTAAAGTGGTAGAGGGAATCAAAATCAAAAATCAATAGCCTGAGTGTGGAGAGTAAGCCATGCTGCTCATTGGAGGTCATTCAGAGATATTGAGAATTTCAAGGGAGGAGATTTCAGTGGCATCAAATATTTAGTCTGATATAGTTGCATGAAAGTCGCAAGAAAACTCTCAAATGTCTCGCACAACTTCAGCATCCTTCACACAGTGAGGAACTAACCGCTAAGGCCATGTCACACAACCACTACGCACATTTTGTACATTTTCCACGTGTGAACTTTCAGTCTGTTGTGAACTACGCGTGTTGTACGTCATTCATAAGTGTTTCTTGCGTTTGTCATTCTAGATGTCCGTCGAGGGTTTCAGCCGACGGGTCTTTACGTAAATTCAGTTTTTTAAGTTGTTCGAAGTTTTAGGGAGGTTGAGAATTAGGAAGTTTACGCGTATTTTATGTAGTTTATACGCAATGATTACGTAAATCGTACACAGTTGTGTGATTTTTGTGAGATGCATACGCTATGTGTGTCATTCCACGACCGTTGCACGTTTGTCTACCAGACTTACACGCATGAACCACCGATGTATAACTTTTAGATCACGTATACGACGCACATATCATGTTCAAATGACGTAATTGACGCAGGAATCTCTAATCAATTACATATAAACAACACAATAATCACGGAGTCCATGTTCTATGTTGATTTACGTGTTCTTTGTGTGGTTTATAAGTACTTTTTCGTTGGTTTTAACATGGTTCATTCCTGATACATTGAATTTCACGTAAAGACCACAACTTTTCTCACTTTTTTCACAATTATTCACGTATGACCAATTTTCATTCATGCAATATGAGCATAATGTATATAGTGGCTGTGAGACACAACCTTTAAACACCAACAAGCTAAGGTAACCATCTAGATCAGGGGTCTCGAACTCAATTAACCTGGAGGCCACTGAAGGCAGGGTCTAGCTGAGGCTGGGCCGCAACTTCAGCACACACACACGCGCAACTTGTGAGTGTCTGAGAGCCAATAAATTTATACGGATCATATACTATACCATACTATACTATACTATACTATACTATACTATACTATACTATACTATACTATACTATACTATACTATACTATACTATACCGTACCGTACCGCACCGCACCGCACCGCACCACACTACACTACACTACACTAAACTACACTATACTATAACCCGCTGCACAGATCACTTGGTGCGTGACGTATGTTTTTGTTCCAACATCACCTGTCAATCATCACTAAAATATCACGAGCGCCAACCTAAGTGAACACAGTTGGAAATGTAGTACTGCACTTGATGAGTTATATCACTAGAGGAGACACGCCCGCTTGGGAAGGTCGTGGGCGTCCACATGGCAATGCTTTCTATAGCCTTCTGCAGCATAAATGTTGTTGTTGTTAAATAAGAGAAACAATCAGCCTTAAAAGCTCAAACTTTAATGAAAAATGCATAGTTGCAGGACTTCTAACAAATAAAAAAATTATGAAAAAGAATTTTTTAAAATAATTTCTAAACTTTTAGAAGTTTTTGACCTCTTTAACATGTAATTTAAATTATTTAGAAAAGCCCAACAATAATTCAATAATAAGTCAACAATATTAACAATAATAAATAATAATATCAACAAATCAATAATAAATCAACAAAAAGTCCAAAAGTTAACAATAGATTAACTGACTCATGTGAGTGATCAGTTTGTGTAACAGATGCTATGGTGTCGGGTTTCTTCTCTAAATGTGTTTCCACCAAAGGTTCTGAACATATCCAGACTGAATTACTAGTTGGTTCCACAGTGATCCATCTGGATTAGCTCTTTTTATTGCTAAGATCCACTTTTTCCTGAAGTCTGAATCCATTGGAAACCTGCAAGAAAAGTTCAGTCACTGAGTCAGAAATGTATAAATCTATATTACTATAATAGTCTAGTCCTAGTATACTGTATATAGGTTTAACACAATAAAGTTTACATTTATGTCGACAGCTAATTATCCGTACATCATGCAGCATGTTGATAACAGCCCTGCAGCATCATACATGTCAACATGTGTTCTATTAATGAAGCCCCTGCAGCAGTAAAAGAAAAGAATGATAGTCCTTACCTGTGAAATGTTCTGACTTCCTCCTTCTTGGACTAATTTCTCTGATTTTGTCAGTTGAAAGCCGCACAATGAACCGACATTTTGCAAAAAATGTGTTCACATGCACTGCAGCAGACTTGACCTCACCAAGATGGCGGTGCTCTCCTCCCATGAGGAATCACGTGATGTCTCCTCTAGCCATAGAACTCATTGACTGCACTGACTGCTGCACTGATCGCCTTAATTACTACAAAACAATGCATTCTGGGAAACGTGTCCAGATGTTTTTTGTAGTTGAGTGATCAATTAAAATCCTTTAAAATACCTATTGATAAAAAAGGCTACATACATCACAAAACATTAAAATAAATATAAAATATATAATAACACACATCATACTAAGGGGGAGAGGCACATTAAAACTAAATTGAATGTTTGGACAACTCCAACTTCCTGTTCTCCTTCAGTCTCGCTGCAGCTTCGCCTTCATCCCCCCCCCCCCCCCCCCCGTCTCCCTGAAGATCCAGGCGCTAGTTCATCTCAAACACGTCTATCGTTGCATTGTCCACATGTATTTTAAGTGTATCTGAGACCAAATCTTGTTGTCGCTAGCTGTCACGCATGTAGGTGTGGGACATTTGTTCTCCTCAGCTAACCATCTCCTGCAGGAGCGGTGGGCTGCAGTCACAGCCGCGCACGAAAACCGTAGGTTAATGTTAATACGCAGCCACGCGTAACCGTAACCTCAACTTTCCTCTGGCTCAGAGAAAAATTCAGCACGGACTGCATGTATTTACAAAATTAGGAGCCAATAAACACGTTCTAAAAAGGAAAGTAAGGAACTCCTTAATGTGGTCCGGGGAGGGGGCTGTCAGGATTCCTGCCTTACATGTTTCCCTGCTTCAAGCCCGGTCATTGTCACGCCCCCAAGAGTCATATACCCCACTGTGATTGGTTGGTTCGTCAGCTCCGAGCACAAATCTGAAAAAGTGTCATTTATAAAAAAACTGGCGGGATGCATTAACATTAAACTTTAACATTAAACGAGTTTGAGACCCCTGATCTAGATAAAAAGGTAGCTGCGCTTCCGTTACAAATATGCACAAAACGTTATAAAACTCTAGAAATGTTGTAGAAACACAATTTCACAATTGCACTGTTTTATTAAATCCTAATTATGTGAAAAGAATACAAACCAACGCAGCGATGTCTTTCAAAAACATGGCGACACATGTGATCAATACTTTGATTGACAGCAGATACATCACAGTTCTGCCACGGCACTAGTGCTCATCATCATCTATCAAAGGAGACGTTGGCGTCTTCTTCAGGCCACTCCCACTCCTTAAAGGTGGTAGGGGCTACGGATGAAGCCGTTTTGGCAAATGGTGGTTGCTGATTTTCCAGAGTAGCTGTGGATCCAACAATTCCACACGACACGCTCAACTCCTGAAGAGCTGTGTTTCATTGCAGGTTTAGAAATATGTCAATTTGTTTTTCTTGCAAATTGTCCTGTTTCCATTAGGCAAATTTATTATTGGGAGAAGGAAGGAAACGGGGGGCCTTTGATGTGATGTGGCAGATTGATCATGCTACTGATTTGAAGAAGTCCAACAGCTTCGGCTGTAAAAGACCTGAACAACAGTGGAGGAGCTAATCATAGCAACACAGGACCATGGAATGCATGAAAGACATAAATGAAACACCATGACCAAGCGTCTGTGACTGTGTTCATGAGCATCTGTGCTGTGCATGAAGGGGAAGTACAGAATAGGAAACACCTCTATGAATAAAGCAGCTGTTGATGTGTAACAACCACAGGAGAAGCTGGTGCAGCATCTTTAAGCCATAGCAGCATCCGCCAAAATACATAGAGTATATGAAGGAGCAGGAGTAATCGGAGTACATTCTGTTGTATCCCCAGAACTGGAAGAGGTGCTTCACAGATTTTAGCATAAAATGCAGTACGTCTGCAGTAATGACACAAATATGGGGGATCAAAAGAGCAGAAATGAGTGATTTCCAGGATTTATTCAGCTTAATCCAAAGTCCAGAGGGAAAGACGGGCCTCTGAATGAATCCAAAAGAAAGCTTCACAGAGAACCAGCTATCCAGCAATGAGCAGTAGTATCCCCAGGAGTTTCTACTGCTGATGGCAACAGGAGAAGTGGCAGCAGGTGTAGGGGGTGTGACAGGTGTAGGCAGACCAAACCAAGGACATCCTACTGTCCATTCAGCTCCTGCACAAACATCAGAGAATACAGACGGAACAGGGAAACCAACTCCGTGTCCAGAAAAACTCAGTCCAAGAAACAAAAACAGAAAAAGTCAAAATAGCAAGATTTTTGTTAGTTTCAAAAACAGTAAAACCATTTTGTTCTGGTTCAGTGTTTTATCTAAAACCAGAACCAGCGGACAACAAATGGGCTTTGTTGACCCACCTTACTGCTGTGGTTTTGCGTTTGCTGACATGGTTCTCCTCACACTTTTTTCATGTCATTCTTGTTACAAACCTGAGATGTTAAAATGCTGAACGGTTCTTTGCCTCTGGTGTGTATATTCATGCTGTACTTTTTGTTTTTTTCTAATTCCTTTGATTTTCTTTGCTTTTGTGTGTAACCTCTGTTTGCTCTCTCAAGTGTCTTCAGTTCTTGTGTTTGTTTCAATGTTGCCCCCTTTATGTGTTTGCACTGTAGGAGTTATGTCAGCACCCCAGTCCATCACTACCTGAGGTAAAAACCCAACCGTCTGGGAGCAGAGTGCCCATAATGTCGATGACATGCCCTAAATCCTACATATTCACATTTCCATTATCTACATTCTCAAAACAGGCCATATGATTTGACAAAACTGTTTGTTGTTGTGCGTACCCTGTGACGGGTGGTCTGTCTGTCCCATGATTCCTATCTCGAACCATGAAGAACCATGGCACAATGAATTCAATATGTTTTCTTTCCTCAACACTGTCCTGTTAACCGTTTTTCACTTTGTTATTCTCTGAAGAAAGACTGGCTTTGAAGGAAAGATAGACTAGAATGACTCAAAAGTGCACGATTTTCCCACTTTTCTCTATTCCCCATGCTTTGGAAAGGCTTGCATGTCAAAGCATGGTAACCTAAACATGCTTTGACTTTGTTCAGGCATGAGATGAGTCAGATCAGATTACTGTGGTAGAGCCCGTCATTGCCCATCGGCCATACTTTACATCCAGCATGTACCAACTGTGTGTGTTATCATGAGATAAATGACAACAAACTGTTGCTTTCTTCTGTCACTCAGAGTGACAGAGACTGGTGCCTGTCCTCTTTCTGGTTAAGGACTTGCTTTGATGTTTTGTGCACAAAATAAATCACCCCCAAAAAAAAGAAAATCAGCAGTAACTCTGGATGGTTAACGACGTAATATTAAAGTAGGTCCTTTTGATTTATTGTTCAATTTTTCCTCCTGCAGTAATGAGCAGCAGAGGTCCATGAAGACGATGTCAGTGTGGGAGCAAAGGGCCAATCAGCTGAGGAGACAGAATCGTGCCAGCTGTGAGGCGCTTTACAACGAACTTCAGCCTGAGGAGCGCCTCCGCCTGACCTCGGCCCTCAACATCCGGCCTGACATGAAGACTCATCTTGACCGACCGCTGGTGGTCGAGCCCTGTGATGGAGCTTTGCTGGGCAGCCAGCATCAGCACCACCACAAGACATGCACCACAGAAGAGGGCGAGAGGGATGCTGACCTTCCTCCTGCTCCTCACCATCCTCGCCATCATCACCGGCACAGGGATCGAGCCCGGACAAAAGAGGATGCCAACGACAACGGAGAAGCTGGTCGGGAAGGGAGGCGCCACGTCCATCACAGCCGCTCCAAAGAGCACGACTGCAGCCGCAGTAAAGAGGGGGGCAGGATGAACCACCACCAAAGTTCAGTGGAAGACAGTGGAGGTGGAGGCGGAGGCGTCAAAGGTGAGAGAGCTCACCGCCATCATCATTCGCATCGTCAGTCCCGAGGGGGCAATGGGACAGTCAACAGTGGAGGGAAGGAAGAGCGAAGGTCCCGCCACAAAGATGGACGTCCATCACATAAGACCGGAGACAGGAGCTCCCGAAGAGAGAACGGAGCTGACGGAGAGAAGAGCAGACATCGTGGTCATGGGTCAAGGAGCCGGTACACAGCGGACGACGCCAACGAGAGGAAGAAGAGCCACAACCACAGGTATTAACCCCATTCTCTGTTTTTATGCCATGGTCCCGGTGAATACTCGAATCTGACTGGCTGCTGGGTGTGGATTAAAAATCATAATGGACGTTGATAATGTACGCCTAACAGTAAAGTTCTGGTCACATTGCACAAGTGTTTTATATTGCTGCACTGGCTTCTTTGAAACAAACGTTATCTTCATCATCTGGACAAAGACAAGTGAACTTTCTCTCTCAACTAAAGCTTTATTTAACACATCGTGATCATCAGCATTGATATCCCTTTCCTTTTCCTGCTGCTGTCGACGGTAGTGTTGGCTCAGCCGTTGCCATGACAACACTTCGCACCACATATCGCATAGTCCACTTTTTGTGAAAAAGCTTTTTAAACAGAAAAATAACAGGAACAAAGTACTAAAAATTGATTGAATATTTATTTCTTTTGTAAGTGACTATGGTATAAGCAGGATACTAGCTGACTGCTGGACTAAACTAAACAGACTACGCTAAGACGGGGAGCCATGCCATTGGACCCTCCTTCTCAGTCTTAGCTCAGTCCTTCATTGACAATGGTAACTGTACAGTTTTTGTATCGCTAACAGAATACAATTTTGTATAAAAGTGAGAAAAAGAAAAAGGATTTTAGGGTGAGAGTAGCCTCTTAGGTTTAACAGCACACATTGCACTCATACTGCTAAGAATATTGTAACCATTATCATTCACACACATAAAGTAACTTTCAAACATCAGAGTAAAAAGAAAATGTATACAGCATAATATACTAAAACAAATAAAACAATGAAAATGATCTGCAGCCTACAGTGCTGTAAAAAATGCTTAAGTTACATAACTAACAGTTCTTCACTGGTCGCTGTCCTCACCCTCCCTCTCCTGGCCATCGTCCTCACCCTGCTGGCCGTCCACACGCTGCTGTCTGTCTGGCCACAGATTCTCGTCCACATCACAGCGTATTTTCTCCCTTGCGATGCAACGAGGGAAGAAACGGCGTGCATGTGGCAACCATCCCCTACACTGATCTCCTGTACTATCCTCACATGCAGCATCCGTTGCATGGAGCAGGGACCTCTGATCTTGACCCCGATGCTCAGACACTCTCCACCTCCAAGCGGAGAAAAACTCCTCAATAGGATTGAAATAAAAAAGGAGAGTAAGGTGGTAGGAACACTATGACCATCCTTGGATCAGCAGTGAACCAGACCCTGATGAGCAAGTTCTAGTTTCACCTGACTGTCAATTGCTGTAATAAATGGATCAAATGTTCCAAGGGATTCATATATCGTATTCATGGTATCATGTTCTTGACTAATTTTGACAATTGAACAGACTATTGTGCGTGTGATGACTTACACAATGAAATGATGCTGACTCATTTTGGAGCGAACAACCATTAGACTGAGAATCAACAATCAGTTTAGATCAATAAGATCTATTCACTTGGAATCTTTGCTAAATGAAGGCTACCTGTACTTAATCATTTCCAAAGATGTACTGAGACATTGAGACAAGTTAATGAGAAATTAAACAATTGCCAAGTGCTTTGGAGGTTTGTCCATGTTGTTTTGAGAATGTAATTTTAATTACATTAAATGTAATTGTAATTTGAGAATGAGCCAAACCAATGGAGAAAAACTGTAATAATAACAAATATAGAAAATCTACACTTTTAGGGTATAAATATTAATAAGTGAAATATTCTCTGATTACTAGCTAGTCTGGCAATAAGCCAGTCCAAAGAGGAATGTTTTCAGCCCAACTTTGAATGTAGAAACTGTTTCGGGCTTTCTTCCATGAGCTGGGAGCTTATTCCATAAGACAGGCTTGGTTTGCATCTTGGTTTGTATCAGTTTGTGAGATGTGAGATGCCATCTATCTATGTATGTTCTTGGAAAAGGTTTGGAGACTCTGAGGGGGAGTCCCTGGCTGTGTCCCCCCAACAGGACTCTGAGGGGACAAAGTGTCTGCCTGACCACCCAGAGGACTCTGACAACCAGAGAAATGTCCAACGAACAGGCCAAACCTCCATCCATGTTCCCCCTGTCACGGTCACCTCCCCACCTGGACAGACCACCCTGATTCAGAGTAAGTGTGAAACCTTTTCCTGAAACCCCCATCCTGATTAGATGTAAGATCAAGCAAGCAGCACCTGAGCATCAAATCCGCTGCTTCAGGTGCTTCAGGTGTTGGACATGATGGTCATCATGATGGTCATCATGTCCAACAGACACGCCTCTGCGTCTGCAGCTTTAAGTGTGCCAAAAAGCTTTATTGTTCTGTCATAGAGGATAATGATGATGCTTCCCATGGATTCAGATCTTCAGATTTTGTTTTCAAGGTTTGTTTCTTTGGTTCCCCAGTGAACAGCATTGACCGTGAAACGATGCCCATGACGGAGAAGACCCTGGAGGATTCATGTGCGACCAGGCCCAAACCCATCCTGCCATACAGTTCAATGTTCATTTTTGGACAGACCAATCCGTGAGTCTCCTCCTCCTCGCCCTCACTCATTCATCCCTCACAGACAAATCTGTTTTTATCCAATTGAATGATTGGTGAAATAAAAACAATACCTAAAAACTATTTGCATAAATACAAATCTGTGCATTAACTGATACCTTATACGGAGCCCGTGACCTGACATGGGTAAAATAATCAGTGATTCGTTTCATAAAAACAATTGTGATCTTTTACACAGCCCGTATTGTCAACCAAAAATTGGCTGGACAGCAGACAGAGTCATTGTGGGATGGACAGGCAGCTCAGGCGTGCAAAATCTTTTGATACTTCTCTTATTTTCAGACAATAAGAAGGTCGTCTGGTTTGATGCTTGTATTTATTTTTCCCCTCTCAAACTACTGTGGGTCAGATAGACACAGAAGTAGCGGCGGGAGTGAGGCTCACAACAGCAGGAGAGACTCTGAATGATCTCATCACCCCAGACATGGAGACGTGATTACCGATGCTTCTGTTGGGCTTTTTAAAATAAATAAATCCCATCTCTAAACATCATCCGTGTCTTCCACGCATTGTAATGAGATACACACAGACAAAAAGGTGAAGGTATCTGCTGTAAAGTATTGCTCACATCCATCTTTATGAATTACTTATCAGACAAGTTGGTTTGCGTTTATTGTCAGAAATGATTCAATGGAAACAGTGTAAATACACATTTTGCCAAGTGAAACGTGGAGAATTTAACAAAGTAGATGGGGAAGATTCGCCTCATTTTCATCAAAATCGAGCTAGCCAGAGAGGAGACTGCCCGACAAGTAACTACTTCCAGTTCAAGCAGGAAAAAAAAGTCTGCTTTTGTGTTTCTGGTGGGTATTCTGGTGCTACTGTCGTCTATTTATTTAGTTTTATTTGATCTTTTACTGCAGCAACAGTCGGTCTTCTTTAGCTCAGAGTTAGCTCAGCTGTTTTTGTTTCGTTCTCTTCTTATTATCAGCCAATTTTGACCAACATACACCTTTTTTTTTTACACCTGGTGGAACGTCTACTACTTCTTTCTGGACTGTTCTACACCATTTCTGGGTCTGAACAATGTGCTGTTGGCGGCCGGCACCGGCCGGAGATCGCTCTATTAGCATCTGTTTAATTCCATTTTCAACAGAGCTACAGGAACAAGAGAACTTTCCTGTTATGGGATCAATAAGAGTCTAAAAAGTTCTATTTTATTTTAATATATAAACGCCTGGGACCCCTTGAGGCAATTTTGACAGTTTAACAGGAGAAATTTGGTATTCAAAACAAAGACATGTTAAACATAAAACCAAATGCTGAATTCATATATTTTTGCTTTTGTGCACAACTTTGTCTTTATGAATACGTTTCTTATTGACAGATTCCGTACCCCATAACTGTGCTGGGATTGATTGTCAGTGACATTAGGTGTAGACAGGACTCACACAAACTCTGTCTTAGTCTAAACGCTGCCTCTGGTACAGTGCCCCCCCCCTCTTTGATTAAACAGGTGGAGAAGTTTGGGCTTCTCTGTTGGGTTCTCAGTTGGTTTTGGTTCATTCGTGATCCATCTGTGAAAATCTGACGTAAAGACCACAATTCTTCTCACGTATGTTTGTGCATGATTAATTTTATATCTGTGCAATATGCACCAAATGTAGTCAGTGGCTGTGTGACACGACCTTAACTCCTGCTGTCCGGTCTTCTACGTAGGCCCAGAAGCTAAACCCATCACAGTGGGCTGACTTCAGCATGGATTCTTTTTATCTACAGATCCTCAAATCTCTTTTTGTGTTTTTGCAAAACAGTCAGTGTGTAGTAACAGAACAAAAAACAACAACAAAAGTGGACTAAAGCTGGTAAAACGTGGTAAATTGGTCATTGAAGGCAGTAAAAAGGTTTGAGAAGCAAAAAGCCCCAGTTTCTGGCAGCAGGGGGTAAAACCAGGGCTACACCAAGTACTAAATATGGTTTGTTCAATGTGAAGCTTTTCACCCATTTCTTATTTTTAAAGTACTAATATAAGCATTAGTAAATACGAAGCCTTGAATTCTGAGAGTCTAGCAGACAGTAGCTGTTGTTTTTCTCTGTCTTTTTCAGGGTTAGACGGCTGTGCCACTACATCGTGACTCTGAGGTACTTTGAGATGTCCATCCTGGTCGTCATAGCAATGAGCAGCATCGCTCTGGCGGCAGAAGACCCCGTCTGGGCAAATGCACCTCGCAACAATGTAAGCCTCCAAAACACAAAAACAGGAGGAGAAATGCTCCTGAGGGGCAAATGATTCAACGTTAAACCCTGTGGTACTGACATAGAAAACATCAAAAAGAAAGGAAATAAATTCAAAGAGCCTCTGAACACAGCATGAACAAAACAGAATGCAAGCTAGCATTTACCTGAAATGAGATCCAAATGCTACACATTCTTTGTATGTGTTTATCTGTTTTTAAATTTCCTGCATTATGACGCCGTCTGGTGTGAACTGTCCGGTGTAAAGTCTGCCTACAGCTGGTGTAAAGTGGTGTCTTGTCTGCAGGTGCTCAAATATCTGGACTACGCCTTCACAGGTGTTTTCACCTTTGAAATGGTGATCAAAGTAAGTATTGACAAGCCTCTGTCCTCACGCATCGGATGTTTCTCAGGGATTTCCTGAAAACTCTGACTCTAAGAAAAGGCTAAATTTAGCTCTTTAAAAGATCATTTTGTGAAAAACAGTTGTGTGTCTGCTAATGTGCAAAAAGGAAAATGAGCCTGATCGGCTAAACTTGTGATGTGGCTCCTAAAAATGCCCTGGGAATTCCTTCTATAGTGTTTCTACACAGCCAATGATGTTTATATGAACTTTAACCGTTGGTCAAGGTGGGGTCAAGGTGGTGCCTAATCTTTTTAGATTATTTTTATTGCAGTCAGCGCCACCTGCTGCCCACTTTCATTCCTACAAATAGATGAGAAAAAACATTTTTGTCTTGGTTTTAAGTGAGTAATTTGATTGAAGACTTTCATAGTTTGGATGTTTCTCGGTGATCATCTTGTGCGGTTTAACGCCGGAATTGTTCTGTCTCACATGACAAAAACAGTGGGAGGGGAGGAATGACTTCCCAGGTCAGGCTGAGGAACCGTAAACATGCTGTGTTTGGTTTAGATGGTGGACTTGGGTCTGCTGCTCCACCCTGGATCCTACTTCAGAGACCTGTGGAACATTCTGGACTTCATAGTGGTCAGTGGGGCGCTGGTGGCTTTTGCATTTTCGTAAGTTTTGTTTGTTTTTTCTCCTCGAATAGAGTTTGCAGCTGGAAGTGCATGTTTGATGCTCATTGTCATTTCTGAGGGATTCAGCTTTAAGGGAGGGGGGACCAGGGTCACGCCACAGACCTCACTCCTGTGCTTTAGGTTTAAAAGACGTTCTAGAAGAAAAAAACCCGTCATTCCTGAATCATGAACTGCAGCATACCACATGCATGTAGCTCACTAATGTCGCACTGTGTGACTAAATATAGTGGCACACATTACCGGCAATAACCTGGAATGTGTTCCGTGCCACAGAGCTGCAGAAATCAAAGTTGGTCCATAGAACGTCACATTATTTCTGAGCAGGACTTTTCCTTCAGTGCTGCTTTTAAGCTGCTGCATCCACCAACAAGACTGTCCTCTGAAGATACGTCACGGCTCAATTTCCACGCTCACAACAGGAATTCTTTCTCTCTTGTATTCTCTCTTTTACCTGACTTTTTTTAAAGTGGCCATATTTTCTGCTTTTCTGAAAAACTACCAATATGGAATCAAGTAAAAGAAAAGACTTTGCGTTGCTAAAATTGATGCAAAAGTTAAAGGTGTGAGAATCTGCCCACAGAATGACGTCTGCACGGATTTGCACTAAACTGCACTGATCTATGAAAGTGTCTGCATGTCTGGTGTGTGTGTGTGTGTGAGAGAGAAAATGCTTCACATATGCTGTAATCATTGACCTGAACTTCTCCCTGTTTCTGTCCCGGGATGTCTGCAGGAGCTTTATGGGGTAATGTCTCCTCTCCCTCTCTCATCTGCTTGTCATGACCTGAATGTGTGTAACTCAAAGACAAACATGGCTTACACTGCAAAAACAAGTCCTTTCCTCACATACTCAGTCTAAAACCCAGGAAACCATGTTGGATTCTCAGTACATCCAACAGGAACAGCTCTATCTGCTGACATTTGGTCAAAAGAAGTAACTGAACAGAAAGACGTTTTCAACACAAAGAAAGGTTTCTTTTTGTTTCAACTATTTCTGAAAGAAAGGTTTAAAAGATTTACAACCAAAGCAACAAAAATTAAGAAGTTGTTTGAAGTACTCGGGCTGAGTTATTGGATCAAAATAAAGAAGCAGGAAAGCTGCAGTCTGTTAGATACTTGCTGTGTGTAGGTACGACTTATGACCTTTCTGAGACACAACATGGACCTCAGACTCGAAGAGCCTGAATCCTGACAACGCTCCTCTGCATTGTGCTGCGGGGGAGGGGGGGGTCCATCCATTGTTCCTCTGAATGTCTTTGACTGTTCAGCGTCTTTGGACAGACGATGTCAGAAATCTGACTCTGTATAGGCTGTAGAAATGTCGTTTTTCAGTGCAGCGGGAACTTCTTCTCTGTTGGAGGCCTGAGTGTTGCTTTTCCAGCTGAATCTGTATTATTCTTTCATCTCCACCTGGTCTTCATAAATAGTAAATGTGTTTGTTTAACATCCCCTTGTTCAGTGGTCTTCAATCCCAGTCCTCCAAATCTACCATCCTTCTTTTTTCCTACTGTATGCCCCGCTTGTAGCTGATTGGCCGAGTCAGGTGATTTCAAGACACCCAAGGACGTGCTACAAGATACACAACTCAAAGATAAGAACAAAAGCAGTGAACAATAGACCTGGAGGATGAAGAGGCAGATTTGAACAAGATGACTCTTAAATTTAGTCTTAAGAAGGTGAAATGATCCTTTAACAATGTTGGAAGAAGGGATTTCCAGAGTTTAGGGGGGGCACAGCTAAAAGCTCTGCTCCCCACGGAGGAGATGATAACAAATGGAGCAGTGAGGATCTGAGAGGGTCAGAGCAGAACTTTTGGGACAGGAGTATTGATATTAGCGCAGGCAGCAGAGCTCTGGACCAGTCAGAGTTTATACAGACGTTTCTGTGGGATCAGCAGGGGAAGCGGCAAGACTGAACAACACCAGAGGTGGAGTGAAGATGGAAAAAGGGTCGAAAACGATTGAGTAGCCTGATGTGACTGTATTGAAGATAGTTATGGAATGCAAACTCAGACCTGGACCTTGTCTTGTTTTAGGGGGAAGGGAGTTTTCGTTTTCTGCCTGTCATCTTCTTATTCTGTCACGTGCCTGCAGTCAAACTTCCATTGAAGGATTCCTCTTTTCTGTGAGGACCTGGTGTAGGAAGTGTAAAACACACGACTGCAGTTCTAGTACATGCTGATTAGGAAAGGGCTGGATATTTTCCCTCATGTCCTTGGTTTCCTTTACATTACACTCTTGTGACTGACAATGGTGATGACACAGTGTAGGAAACAAACACAAAAAACACACTGATCCGTGTTTCTGGGTCTGGACCTTAAGGCATGCAGTATATGATGTGAAACCGCTCATTGGAGCTGGTGTTTTTGCAGTGTCCAGTGCTGAGACTGACCTTTCACCTCAACGTCCATCTCCAACTTTCATTAATGAAACCTCATGATGCTTAAAGAAAAGTGGTCTTTTGGTGTTTATCATCGTATGTAATGCTCCTAAAGCTTTGAAAAGAGCTGCTTAGACCTTTTGTTGGTCTGCATGAACCAGAACCACTGTTGTGTAGCATTAATTCACCTCACTAACACAAAGGTGCATGTGTGTGCCTGAGCATGCTCATATTACAGACCTGTGTAATGTTTGACTCATGTTCATGCTGGGAAGGAAGCCATCCAGTATGTTAATAGCTTGGGTCTTTGGAGGACATACACAGGAGAATTCATTCATTTAGTGAATGATGACCACTAACGACAACTTACATCACTTTTACCAATGATTTTTGTCTCCTGCATATTAACAAAGTCAGTAAAATAATCTTCATTTCTGAGTACTTTTCTCAGACTCAAAAGAGAAAACGTAACAAAAGCAAAATGTTGGTGTCAAAATGAGGTTATCTGAGATAAAAAAGCTAATTTTACAGTTGAATAAAGTATCGTCAACACAAAGAGTAATGTCTAAAAAAATCTGGGTTGGTTTCAGTTTACTCTTCATCTTGTTACTGTGATTACATCAGATTATTTGATGCTCACATTTGTAACATTTTTTAGTAAACACCAAGGCCAAATCTGAATTCATTCTCTACCCCTATGGCTTCTCCCTACCCCGACATTTATCCTTCCAAGCAGTGAGATCTGGAAAAGATGTTGTCTTCAAATCCAAACATTACTGGGGCTCGATGACGGCATGAGTAGTCGCCGCTCATCGATGTCAGCGTGTGGCTGCCAACACTCCGGAAAATAGATAACAACAGCAGTTTTATAACTTGAAGAAGTCATGTGCAACAAAAACTAAATACTTAAGGCTGCGTCACACAGCCACTACGTACATATTGCGTATTGGTGTGATATCCGTAATTCATAAGTGTTTCTTGCATTCGTCATACGTCGATGTGCGCAGATGTCCGTCGAGGGTTTCAGCTGATGAGTTTTTACGTCAATACGGTTTGGAGCTGTTCAGCATGTTTGGTCATTTGGACGTTTCACTAATGAACTGCATATAAATAGCGCAATAATCACAACGGTTCACGTTCTACGTTGGTTTACCTGTTCTTTGCGTGGTTTATTATTCCTACTTCTTCGGTGTTTTTAACGTGGTTCATTCCTGAGACATCTGTGAAAATTTTACGTAAAGACCTCAACACTTCTCACCGTTTCCGCATATATTCACGTATGATCATCAGGCATACACGAAATGCACGTCGTGGCTGTATGACACGACCTTTACATCTAAAGTAAACTTCCGTGCTTTAGAGCACATGTGCGTCCATCCTCCACGCCGCAGTGCGGCGCATGTCAGTCTACTGGTGCAGGGATAGCCAGCCCTAAATCACTACAGCCCCTCCTTAATTAAAAAAATGTTTGGAGGCCGCTAAAGCTTCAAGTGCCCCTACGTTTGGAGCAATAGGGAGGAGTCACAGGGGTATAGGGAAGCACATCGTTCTGTGTTTCAGCAGAAAGTGCACAGCAGCAGCAGCTTGACCATTCAGGACCAATAAAACACTTCAACAGAGTAAATTTTCTTCATTTCTTTTCTGTCCAACTTGTTCTGTCCAGCTCTGGAACTTCTCTCCTCCCTACCTGCAGCAGGTGTGATTTTAATCTCAATCCCATTTAGCTTGCTGTGGGAGGGGCAGAGTCACTGACTGCAGCATTAGTTAATTTATTGTAGAGTATAAAGGAGTTGTTTTCAGTGCCAATTATTGTACAGAACCATTTACATTTTGAAATATAGATAGACCTTAAAAAAAAAGAGTTCTACGTGGATGTAGCATAAATATGATGGGTTTTCATGACTAGATCATATCAATGTAACCTTTCATGAATTTAGGTTGTTTTTGAGCAACTAATCACCTTTTTACCATGGAGCCTGCATACTGCAGCGTCTCACTGCGCTGTTCTCGTGACACAGAAACAAAAATCCCATCTTTTTTCTGTTGAAATGCCTCTGTACGTCATAGTTTGCATTAAGACAAAATGCAAGAAGCACTTGCTGTCAGTTTAAAACGTTGATTTAAAGGATTATTGGGGCGGAAGTCCAAATCTGTGAACACATTGTTAACCTCACCGAGCGGGTTTTGTTCGCCGTTAGACTCCTGCTCAAACTGGTGCCGTATTCGGCTGAGCTCTACGACGCTAAAATGTTGTGATCCGTTCATGATTTGCAGACTTCTCCTAAGTTTAAAGTATAAAGCGCAGATCAAAATTAAGAGAAAATAAATAAATATCTGGTCTGGATTGGGAGACAAAATCCAAAACCGATCGAGGCTGAAACTTTGTGATTGGGCCTGAGTTCCGATCTTGTGATCAGATCGGGACGTCCCTAAATGAAATATGTGAACCCAGGTTACTAGAAAACGTTTAAAGACACACTCTGATCATCTTCAGATCTGTTTTTAAAGTGTTCTCCGTGTTTTATTTTAATGATGATGATGCTGTTTTCAGTCCAAATCTAAAAAACGGACATCGTTTTCTGAGACATCGTTTCTGCGGAGCAGCAGGATTTTAAATTCACCTCTGAGTGGGCGGGACCGTTGGTGCGGAGTACGCCTTTCCCGACTTCCCATCATTCATTTGTCTAGACTCTCCCACTAGCTTACAGCCCCTCACCACCCCAACCCAACAACCTTTGTTGTACCACTATTTTTGTAGCGGTGCATCAAAAACCAGCGAGCAATATCGGATCTGTCCGTCCGCACAGTTTAGATCCAGATTCCAGCGCAGACGAGGAAAACCAAGATGTTGATGGATCTGTGTGTCTGACAGTGGATGAGCAGAAAGGGGCGGAGCTTGGAGCTTGCAGGCTCCTGTCGGTAGCACCTACGTCAGAACTGCAAGCCTTTTTAAGCTTTTTTGTCTGCTCCTGATTCACAACAATTTGAATAAAAAACACTCAGAAAATCAAATTCAATCCTGATTTTCTTTACATACTTCCTCCATCAACAGAAAAATGCTAGAAGAACACCATTTTCATTGGGGTGGGTCTTTAAACCGGTCAGCTGGTAGCCAGGTTTCCCTCAGAATCCAGATTACTGAAGCACATGTAAACAGGTTCAGTTACAGAATGGTGGAAAACTGAAAACAACATCCAGCGTCTTTTTATCTTCTCCTGACTCGATGGAACATTAGTGAATCTTCAGCCTTTTCTTTGAAACTGCTGCAACCATAACACAAACATGTCTTGCTTTGCCAGAAATACAACAGTGTTGTGATGAAATGCAATCATATGCTGTATTCTGTGTGTGTGCGTGTGTGTGTGTATTTGAAGCATCCGTAAATATGCTGTACCTTGTTTTACCACTGTTTTCCCCCAATTAGATTGCAACAAGGTGTGACCAGGTGGGGACTCACCTATGATATCTTTACCCCCACCACCACCACCACCACCACCGTACCATGCTGTCACCCTCCCTGAACATCTCCTCTCTAACCGCCATCCTGCCAGTTCAGATCAGCTTAGTCCCATTGAAGACAAATGAAACTCATTCTGCATTTACCTCTGCTTGAGTGAATCCATCAACTGGAGGCAAATCTGCCTCTGGCACTTTGCATTTCTTTTCTTGGTCACAACTTCAGTCTTTCAAACCTTATCTTTGGATTTGATATTGAAACAAGAAGCAAAGAACTGCTCGAAAAAGGCCACAGCGCCTTTTCCTTTTCAGCATCATTGGTTTGTAAAGATGATCCTAAAGATGACCAGGATAGAAATGCAGTGTACATGTAGACTTCAGCACGGAATGTCATGTCAGGATACAAATGAAAAGCAAATCCCAACTCACCCGTTAAATTATTTAGGCAGGCAGCTGAGTTATAATAAGTCTTCCATCCAGAAGAGACAAGAAGAGGGATTTGAAGTGTAATGGAGATAAAAATAGATCAGCAGGAGGAGGGGTTTGTGTTCAGCTTGAGTTCTCTGCTGTGATCATGGTGATCAAACTCTTCAGGCATCCATTCAGCTTCTGCAGAATGGCTTAAGAATTGCCCGTATTATTTATATATTATATATATTCATATATTTATATTATCACCTTTGAATTCTTTAAAAGCTTTTTTTTTTTGCATTCTCCCCTTAATCCTTGTGCTATCTTAGATGACCCCCCCTTCCATTGAGGTGTTCTCCCTACCATGACAAAGGTGGATAAAGGTGGGGAGGATTTCATGTAATCCATGGACACCAGTGAAGATCACAAATCATTGAAGAAAAAAGGTTCAGAGCACTGTCTAGTGGGTCTAGATGACCCACTCCCAACGTTAGTGCCTAGGATAGAACAAGGGTTAGAGAAGCAAGTTAGAGCAGAAAGATCAGGTGTCTGACGGCTTCAGAAAACAAAGCCTGTCCCAAAGAAAAGAGAGCGTCAAGGTTAGAAAAGTGAAAACCAATTCCCTTCACACCAGAGCATAGATGTATATACTCTAGAGCAGGGGCTGCAACCATCAACCCATAAAGAGCCTTTCAGGTTGATTTCTCCTTCCAAGTAGGACCTACAAAGTGTCACTTTGGAAAAATAAGACCCGGATTTGTATTTATATTAACATTATGATAATCATAAATGAGCTATTGTTGTTGGACAGAAGTAAAACAGAGAAAATTGCTTTTTTTTTTTCAAAATATGAAACGGTTGAAAACTTTTGACAGAGGTTCATTACACTCCAGATCCCTTTTGTCTCTTCTGGATGGAACATTTGTTTATAACTCCCCATCCCTGACAAAACCCAGAGTGGTAGGCCAGAAGTGGGAGGGGCAGTGAAGTTTGCTCCCCCCACCTCAGCAAATGGCCAGTCAGGCAGGACAAAAGAAGTGAAGAATTGTCTGTTGAAGGGCCAACACCCCCCCCCCCCCCCCTATTTGTCATGAATAAATAAAACAATTGAATCTATAGACACCCGGCTGTACAGGTATTTCTTTTGGGGTTTAAAATATGACATTTTGAAGTCAACAGTCAACAGTCAATGTCTCCTTCTGCCACCTGCCCTAGTGGTCATTTGATGAACTTTAGTGCTTGTGGGTTTGTGTCATATCTGAAACCAGGGTTGTTGAATCCTCAAATGAAACACATGCAGCATTTGCTGCGTTTGGACTCTAATACTGAAGTCAAATTGGAAAAAAAAAATAGAGGAATATGTCAGTTGATGTGGGGGACAATACAAACAGATTTGAAATCTATTTTTATGTTTGAATGAGGCTCATTTCTGAGCTCTGGACGAGTCAGGTCCTGGAGGGAGTTTGCCCCACTCTGTCGTTCATTTCTGCACAGCTCTCTGCAGGTGTGAAGCAGCTGCTGTGAGGTCTGATCTTTGTTGTCTGAACTGGATTGTCACATGACTGTCCTCACGCCGTGGTTTACTGACCACTACTTATAAGACATTAACAAGCATGAGTAATGTGGCATTAAGCTGCTTATAAAGACATTTATTAGCATGTCTTTTAAGTAGTTTATTAAGGAATATGTTAACGTATTTATAAACAGCTTATTTAAACTTGTAATTCAGTTGTAAGACATTTACAAATGGTAATTTATGTAACTATAAGCAGCTTACTAAAACAGTACTAGTGCTCGTTAATGTCTTCTAAATAGTTGGACTCTTCTTATAAAGCGATACCAGACCATCCGGCCCCTTCGCCTCCTTCATCGCTGATCTGAACACGTTTCACCTTCCAGACTTGCTTCATTTTAGTTCTGTGCTTTTCACTGCTATGTTAAAAAAAAAGGTCAAATGCCATTTGAGCTTCGTGTCATGGCTCTGAATTATTTGTGTGTGAGTGAGGTTTTGTTTGAAAGCCTGTGAACACCTGTTATGTTCTGCACAGGGGGAATAAAGGCAAAGACATCAGCACCATCAAGTCACTGAGGGTTCTCCGGGTTCTCAGGCCTCTCAAGACAATCAAACGTCTTCCTAAACTTAAGGTTCTGCTGCACTCATCTTCATGGTTGATGTCATTGTGTTTACTGGGGATTGTGTTGTGCAGCTTCCAGAACTGAATGCATGAACTTTGTGGACATAAAGGTGAAAAAAACGGTTGTGGTTTGATGCTTGGCGTGTGTTTTCTGTGTCTTCAGGCGGTGTTTGACTGCGTGGTCAACTCTCTGAAGAACGTGCTGAACATCCTCATTGTTTACATCCTCTTCATGTTCATTTTTGCTGTTATTGCGGTTCAGCTCTTCAAGGGAAAATTCTTCTATTGCACGGATGAGTCGAAAGGCCTGGAGAAGGACTGCAAGTTGGTTTAAACCCCCCAACACTGACACGTCTTCTGCAGAGCTTTTGTCATTGCAGCGTTTTAGACCCTGGCTAGTTCTTGCTTAACCCCACCCGCCTCCTCGTGTCTTCCAGAGGACAGTTCTTGGACTACGACAAAGACGAGGTGGCAGCCATGCCCAGAGAGTGGAAGAAGTACGAGTTTCATTACGACAACGTACTGTGGGCTTTCCTGACCCTCTTCACCGTCTCCACGGGGGAAGGCTGGCCAACGTAAGCGGCATTAGCTGAGTGCCTCTGCAAACGTGGATGTTTTATTCAGAACTCTGCTGTGGCTTCTCTGGAAAGGCTGAAACCGGTCGTGAGTGAAGAATCTCTAAGAAAATGCTCTTCAGGATGATAGTAAATGCTAAAAAACACCTGCAATCTATCCATCTACATACTTTTAAACTCTGATTTAACAAAAAAACCCTGAAGTTTTGTAGAATCAGGGGCAAAGCTATGGGGGGGCAAGGAGGGGCCGCTGCATCGCAGTGAAAAGTGCCCCCCCCCCATAAGTACACACACAATTTTTGAGTCAAACTTTGTATCATTATTGACAAAAATTAAGAAATCTCCAATACAAATTTCTTTAAGCTTTGCAAAAATGATAAATATTATTGACCCTGTCATTAGTAATGGCCTTCCACTCTGGTGTTTTTGTTTTGCCACCGTTCCAGTGTTCTGCCCCCCCCCCCCCCCCCCCCCCCCCCCCCTCAAGAAAAGGTTTCAGCTCTGCCACTGCATAAAATTATTATGGACGTTTACTTTGTGCAATAATGGTCGCACCAGACGTGTCAGATGCTCTACTAGGCATTTGTGAGCAAAAGCTCCTGCTTTGTTGACTACAGTGAGAAGCTGAGTGTCCTTATGGGATAATGTGTTTGACAAACTGGACATGGCGATAAGTCAGTACAAATGTCTGTACTCGTCACCAAAGCCCCAATATCATGAAGACAAATAGTTTGGTAAAACCCAATTAACCCGGCTTCACCGTCATTTCTCTGTGCAGCGTTCTCAAGCACTCTGTGGACGCCACCTTTGAAGACCAGGGTCCCAGTCCGGGCTACCGCATAGAGATGTCCATATTCTATGTGGTTTACTTTGTAGTCTTCCCTTTCTTCTTCGTCAACATCTTTGTGGCTTTGATCATCATCACCTTTCAAGAGCAGGGAGACAAAGCTCTGTCCGAGTGCAGCTTGGAGAAAAACGAGGTAATACGCTTTGCTGTGCAGACAACACCTGCAGAACACCAACCTCTGCAGGGGTCCCACTGTGAATACAGAGCATCAAAGTCGACAACAGCCAGCACAAATTTGCTGCCTAAATGGTTTGTAATTATAAAGCTATTTCCTACTTTGATTAATGCTATGGTCACATGTACAACTGCCACCTCGCCATGGGGAGGCATCGACAGAATAGCCGCCTTTTTTCTTTTTTTTTTGATCAGTCGGGCAAGAAATAGGCTATTTTGAAATGGGGCAAAAGCTGGGCAGCCACAGGAGAGCTCTGATTGGACGATGTGTAAATGTCTTCAGACAGCGGCCTGCATGTCAAATGCCACCGGCCGGCGGCCACCCGGTAGCTTGGGGCAATGTTCTCTACGCGCTTGCACAATCGCTCACTTTGCAAACATTCTCATCGCACAGCCTGTCCACAACCTGTGCGCTGGTTGTGGCAGGGGCACAGGGGGTGGCTGGAGGGTGGCAGTCTGAAACTGGCCGAGCATCAGAGGTTTTTTGGGGAACTCGGGTGCCCTTGTATCAGTTAATTATTGCGCTGCTGCCTTCTTGCCCCTGCGCGACTTCCTACCCGAAGTCGAATTGTCCGGTCTCCATTTAATTTGTACTTTTTCTTAAAATCTCGGCTGCCGCCGAGCGGCATGTAAAGATGCGACTGCCGCCTCCCCTTTATAAATGCCACCGCGTGGCCGACTTTGTTGAAAAACTGGCATTTAGGTTGCCGTGCTGTGGCATTTTGGCATTTTGTGACCGTAGCCTGAGGCCCAAAGTGTTTTGTAGTCACAGTCCCATTCATCCAGGCACACACACTCATGGCGGATGTTTTCAATGCCCAAGGGCACTTTGACACATGGGCAGGCAAGGAGGGAACTGAACTTGTAACCACCCAATAAGAGGCTGACCGCTCTGCCTCTGCGGCACAGCCACATCACCAGAAACTTGGAGAAGCTTTCTCTGCTGCAGATGTAACAAAGTGTTCATGAGATGTACCTACACACACACACACACGTGTTGGTCTTGTTTGCACACACCCAGGTGTGTCATGGTTCCACACACATACCTCAGGGTTTGGCACTGCCGGTTGTGACCATGTTTAGGTCCATGCTGTTGTTGGTGTATGTCGCTCACACACAGATTTCATCTGACTGTTGTTAACTTTGGTGCCTAACCAAACTACTGCATGCTTAGCTGATTAACGTGTCAGATGCTTTGCTTTAGAGAACGTAAAACATCCCAACTTGATCACATTTGAAATATGTTAGGATAGAAGAAGACTGGTAATAATGAGAGCCTGGAGGTTTTTATGATTAGTAATGAGAGAAACAAAAGGCTGACCAGAAGATCTCCAGTGGCTCACAGATCACTGATCCACCGCAGCAGCTCATGCAAACCAAACAGACTGTGTTCAGAGACTGTGTGTGATCTGTGGAATCTGAACTGAAGAGCAGAAAACAGACATTTCAACACCAATGTTAAACACAATGTGTTGCTTTTACTTTAGAGCAATGGTTGTTTGCAAAGCTAAGACCCAGCTGACAGGAAGTGTTTGTTGTTTCCTCATGTCTGTGTTTCCTTGCAGAGGGCGTGCATTGACTTTGCTATCAATGCCAAGCCTTTGACGCGCTACATGCCTGAGAATGTCCAGTCCTTCCAGTACAGGATGTGGAAGTTTGTCGTCTCAGCTCCATTTGAATATTCCATCATGATCATGATTGCTCTCAACACCGTGGTTCTCATGATGAAGGTAAGAACACGCATAGGGTCAGTGATGCAGGTGACAGCAAAAAACCATCTGCATTTAAGTGACAGCATATTAACCCAATCCATGTTTTGTGTCTTTTCTTTATTGTTATTGTAAAAAGTTAGGAAAAAAGCAACATACAGAAAACAAAATAACAATTGCACAGTGAGAACTCTGAGCCTTTACATTTTTCACTCTGTGTCATTGCTGGTTTCTAAAATCTATAGTGATATTCATGCCACCACCTTGAACACAAAACCTTCTAAGATGCAAATGAAAATATTAAATATTTGCTTTCAATTTTTTTTTTGCTTTCAAAAACTTTTTTTTCAAATGTTTTTCTTGCTTTGAATTTATTTTTTTTGCTTTCAAACTTTTTAGTTGTTGCTCTCAGCTGTGTTTAGTGAAACTGAATGTACTTGCTCAGGAAAGACACACAGCTGTGTAAAGGAACAGCTGTGTGTCTTAAGGAACTGCCTGCTCCTTTTCTCCAGTTCCACGGAGCTCCAGACTTCTATGAAGTGATGCTGAAGAACCTCAACATTGTCTTCACCACTCTGTTCTCTCTGGAGTGCATCCTGAAGATCATTGCCTTTGGTCCTCTGGTGGGTGCAGACACGGACCGCTGCTGAACGTCCTGAAGATACGCAGCAGCTGACGATGTCCTCCTGCTTTTTTCCAGAGCTACCTGAAGGATGCATGGAATGTCTTTGACTTTGTGACAGTTTTGGGAAGCATCACAGACATCTTGGTCTCTGAAATCAATGTAAGAGCGCCCCCTGCCTGTGCCTGCCACACAGTACTCACACCACACTGCTGTCAGGTTAGGTACTGGATATAGAGCAGCAACTCCAAGTCTCCAGGGCCGCATTCCCGCATGTTTTCCAACATACCCTGCTCTTGCATGTTCTTAGTGGCTGAGCACACCTGAGCCAGGTAATCAGTCATGAGTAGGGCTTGGATATCTGGACATCATGCAGACAGACCGGCCTTGGAAGCCCTGGAGTTGCCCCGATTTGCAGGAATTCCAAGAGCCTCGTGAACCTGCAGTGGTTGTCTTCCTCCTGGTTCACTCGCTCTGCTCATGAGCGCATTGACAATTTATATGTGTGTATCTGTTCACATTGTGTAGTGTGTGTTGATGTTCTCCTTTCTTCTCTCCTCCACCTCTTCCTTTTTATTTCTGTCTCTCTTTCTGCTGCCCCCCCCATAAACACACCTCCAACATTCACTTGTCGTTCTGACCCGCTGTGAAACGTGACCAGACTACGGTGAGTGAACGTCTGCATCTTTGGCAGATCAGGACGGATTGTTACTGTGACATTTCACAACAAAGTATTGAACCGACAAGCCTCTGAAAGACAGCAGATAGCAAAGGGACAGGATCCAAGTTTTATTAGCTGTCAGGAGTGTATAATAATGTGAATATTATTAGGTTTTGTTAAAATGGACCAGAATCCCTTTAACACATTGGACCAAGTGTTCAAGTGTGAACACACTCTGGTCTGGACTAAGTAGGTGGACCGAGAGCTGTCTGAAGAGGGTTCATCCGTTTTTTGTTGGTTGTCATTGAGCTCCTGTGCATAAGGCTGTGGTGGTCAGCCGTGAACCACGGACCACGTGAACCTCCTGACGTCCGGTAGACATAGACATAACAGCCACTGGGATATAGACACATGTTTTCCGTGGTTAGCCGGCATCATTTCGGCGCTGTTACAATCAAGAAAATGAGCAAAACATGTTCAAACAGCTGTTCCTAAAGTTCAAAAGGATTGTCACTAATTTGTAACTGCATCTACATAATACATTTTTTAAGAGTGTAGCACCAAAAACCTCAGAGACTGGTTTTGCGGTCCCTGTCCTCTTGATTTCTGGTCAATAAATGCAGCGGTTGTCACACACATGCTTCTGGTTTTGCAAAATCAGAATCAGACCAGTAAACCAAGAATTTCAAATCTGCACTCAATCCAGATCAAAGACCAGGATCTACAGAAATCTAGAAATGTGAAAAGAAAATGTTCATAAAACTGAGCAGCAACATTTTTATGCTGTACTTTCTAGAGGTGTAGCGATTCATCCATGAATCCGTTTGTTTTCATACGATCCAACCAGGTCAAACTGTCTGACCCAAGATTTTCATCAAATCAACCTAATAAAATCATTTCCAAATGAAACAAATCAATATTGATCTTTGAAAATACCATGTGAATTGAGGTACAGTAGTTACATTTCACTATAACCGACCAATCACAGCGGACAACACACATGTGATGTCATGAACACGGATCAGTCCATCATTCCAGTCCAATGTGTGGACAGACTTTGAATAAAGTCATGTGACCATCCAGTGTCTAGAATGTTCTAAGAATGTTCCCTTTGGATTCTTTGGATGTGGAAAAACAACAGTGGTGAACTTTAGGAAACTAACATGTGAATGGATTTGACATTCATTCTAGTTTACTTGTTGGTTTGGACACAGATTTCATTTAACTTGATGATCTGGAAGAAATCCAGGAATCTGGAAAACTGTTCAGTAGCAGGAATTTCTGTCTGGATGAAGATGATCTGGATCCACTTTAGGGCAGAGGATCAGATCCAATCAGATCGTTCAGAATAAACCAACACAGAGTATAAAGCGGATCAGAAACCCCAGATTATGATGTGAATCAAATCATTTGAACAAATCGTTACACGACTAGTAATTCTCTTCATCTGACATCAAATGGACTTCATAATTATGTGAACTTTCATGAAGTGTAAGTAAAATTCCACCACAACCAGCGTTTGATGATTGGATGAGACAGACAGGATCACAGCGTTTTGGGACGTGAGGTTTAGATTACTGATCACAGACGCTGCATTTTGTGCAGAATTTGTCCATAGATCAAACCTGGAACCGACTGACTCAACCAGTTGTGCACAAAGACCGCGATCACATGTTTTGGGGGTGGGGCTTCCAACCCCTCTGAGGACGTTTTTGCGGCTGTGTTCAGCGATCTGAAGTGGTTGGTTGGATGATGTCTCATTTGTTTCTAACAGGACAGGCTTCTGAATTTGAGCTTCCTGAGGCTTTTTCGAGCAGCTCGACTCATTAAGCTGCTGAGGCAAGGCTACACCATCCGCATCCTGCTGTGGACATTCGTCCAGTCGTTCAAGGTGGGGTCACCTGTGTCTAGACGCCCCCACATGCTGCATTTGGACAAACTCTGAGCAGCCAATAGACCTTCTTACTCGGCTATACAGTTTGTGGATTATTGTGTTTTGGTCTCCTTTTGTTTGCTAGGCCTTGCCTTATGTTTGCCTGCTCATCGCTATGCTGTTCTTCATCTACGCCATCATCGGGATGCAGGTGAGCATCAGTCCAAAGCCAAATACCATTTATTGGTGAGACATTTGACATGAGTGGCGTCTCTGCTGTAGGTGTTTGGAAACATTGAGCTGAATGAGGACACGGCCATCAACCATCACAACAACTTCCGCACCTTTCTCCAGGCTCTCATGCTGCTCTTCAGGTTCTCCTGTTGGTCTTTTTCGCGTCGCTTCACCCCAGAACTTAGTTCAGCTTCAGCGGAGGAAACAACCAAAATCCTAAAGATTTTTACAACCATCCACTCCAACACCTGCCGGAGGAAACTTCAGAAAGACGTGCATGAAAAATAGGAGCAAGCTGGCATAAAAATGACACTTTTTTAATATGAAAATGACTTTGATGTCGGTAGTTACTCACAGGTGGTCTACAGGATGGTGTCAAACATAGAAACACCAGAAACAGGAAGCTTTTCCAGGAAAAGTCATGGTCTTAGAGTCATATTTTTGCAGCAATGACCCATTTTCAAAAATGGAGAGACATGAAAACAAATGGAGGGGTGTTCTGATTGCATGTGTTCACTCCAGCATAAAAAACCTATCAGGTTGGAGTCTCAGGGGCCGTGTGGTTTTGTGCTGCTGAGGCTGAGATGTGGGATTAGACCCAGCTGTTTGTGTGTTTTCAGTCTGTTTGTGTCTTTGTCCACGTCAGGAGTGCCACCGGGGAGGCGTGGCATGAGATCATGCTGTCCTGTTTGAGTCAGCGAGCCTGCGACGAGCGAGCAGGGACCGCTTTCAAAGAGTGCGGCAGCGATTTTGCCTACTTCTACTTTGTCTCCTTCATCTTCCTGTGTTCCTTTCTGGTCAGTACTGAAACAGCCAAAGTAGCTGTCATGTCTGACAAAACATTTGATCGTTTCACTTTCATGTAGATTTTTACACATTTGCATTCAGTTAAAGTTAATTTCCATATTCCGAAAGATGCAGCTTTATCCAAAACCTACGGCCAATGGTTTTTTGTGCTGCTATCATTTGGATGTTATTTGACGACTGAGCTGTGATTCCCCTCAGTCGTATGTGGATCTGGCCCGTGCCGCAGTTGGACTGAACATGAGGGATCCATGGAAACGTGGAAACTTCTCCATCCGAGTCGGAGCTCCTCCCATCTCCTGTTCTCTGTGTTTCAGATGCTGAACCTGTTTGTGGCCGTCATAATGGATAACTTTGAGTACCTGACCAGAGACTCCTCCATCCTGGGGCCTCATCACCTCGATGAGTTCATTCGGGTTTGGGCCGAGTATGACCCCGCTGCTTGGTATGTCCACACCTCTGCCTGTGCCCAAACGTAACACAGTAAACATGGAGGAGATCCTAACTGCCCCTGTCTCCCTGTTTATGTGGACTGAGCCGGGCCCCACATGCCCCGTGATCCCACTGATGTGTGACATTTGACCTGACGCTCTCCTGAATGTTTCTCTATTGATGTGCTTGTTCTTTTCCGCAGCGGACGGATATCCTATAAGGATATGTACAATTTGTTACGTGTTATCTCACCTCCCCTTGGCTTAGGGAAGAACTGCCCTAATAGGGTAGCATACAAGGTTTGCAAACACCAGACATTTATATTATCAAGATACTTTGTGCCTCAGTGCCAAGAGATTTTGACCGGAATGGCTGTGCACCAATAAAATCGCCTTTTCACTAGCACCCTCCCTCCAAACTGTTTGGCTTTGGTTGAAACTGCTGGTGAGGAAACAGAGCTTTCAAAGCCGTGGCATTGCCCCGGCATGCCGCTTGCCGTGCTGGCTTTCTTCCTATCTTTAAGGTGTAAACGACAGACACATTGTATGTCCCGTTCCTGGAGACTGTACTCTCAAACTCCTCCTAGAGGAAGTGTAAAGGCGTCCAGCCACGGAAAGCCAAGCGATGGAGCTCGGGCAGGCCTTGAAACCTTTGTCTCTTTGCAGCCTGGTTGAAGTAGCGGTTGGATGTCTGCAGCATGCTGGGGCAGACATTCTCATTACGATGCTGTCATTTCTCTTCATACTCATCAGCATCCTGAGTGCTGGATCCACCATCCAGTCATTGTTCGCCCTCCTTCTTCCTCCTTTGACCAGATCCACTCTGTGCCATCCCATGTTTCCCCTCGGGGGTCCTGAGCTCCACTGTGATGCATCCCTGTGCCCCCACTGTGGCCGAGGATGGCATCCGTCCTTCATCTCACACTGGGAAATCTAATAACAAAAGATTTCTGTTTCTCCTCTCCATTGTTCTCCCGTTGATTTCTTCCCTTTGCTCCCTTTCTCCTCCTCCTCCTCCTCCCCCTCCCCCCCATCCTTCTCTGTGTTCATTTGGTTTTTACTTGATTTCCAACCCTGTGAAGTGGCCGTATCAAGTACCACGATATGTATCAGATGCTGCTCCACCTGTCCCCACCCTTAGGTTTGGGAAAGAAATGTCCACCACGAGTCGCCTACAAGGTAGACCCTCCACCTTCTTTCATGTGCTCGGCTACCTTTCTCTCATTGGGTGAACTCAAGCCGGTGTTTTTGCTCTGAAGTGTTCCTTTTCTTTTGCTAGCTCCCCTCTGTGTTAGCCCCCTTACTAATGATGAAAAGCTGCGCTTGAAAAGAGCCAAAATTAGGCAAACGTCTGCATAGGAGTAAAGCAGCTCCTCTGTACTGTAGTTTGGATTTGACTGTGTGGAGCAGTGTGTTCCTGTGTGTGTGTGTATGCATGTGTGTGTGCAGGTTTACGGTTTGTTCAGCTTCTGCTGTCTTCTTGTAGGAAATGTTCTGTCTTTGTGTTCTCTGTGGGTCTGCCTTCTGCATCCATTCCTTCTCACATCTCATCACAGTAAATCAGTCACTGGAAAGCATTTGTGTGTGTGTGTGGGTGCGTTAGTGTGGGGGGTTCATGCATTGTCCTAAAAGCCTTGCGATCCACATAAACACATGTCAGTTCAGCGGGTCACCCAGTGAGGATTCAATTCAATTTATTTATGTGCCCAAAATCACAACAACAGTCGTCTCAATGGGCTTCGTAGCGGTAACTGTATAGTAAACATGAAATCATAAAGTCATAGAATTCAATAGGTAAAGACTAAACTAAACAGACAAAGTAAACTGGCATCTCTGCCCTTAGACCCCCCTTCTCTGTACAGAAAAACCTCAGGGGTGTCCAAATGAAGGAGGGATCCTCCCCCAGGACGGACAGGCCATGTACCAGAACTCTTAGAGAGAATTAACTTATCTAACTCTACAACTACATATTTAAAGTCCAGCAAATGATCTTCATCCAGATGAGTGGGGGGACGGCTGGGGGCTCCAGACGAGCCAGAAGGGGGGGGGTCCACGACCAGAGAAGAAAACTACAGTTCAAATGCACAGGGATCTCAGTCCAATCTTTGTCTTCTTTAGCGGTGTTGTGGCTCACATTAAGACTGATTCCCAGGTTTAGGGACTGAAATGAATCCATGACTCAATATGGAAAACATTGTTTAGTTTACAGTTTTCAAAGTTGTGGGAGACTAAAATTTCCTCCCATTACTTTAAGCTTCAGCATCCTAACATTATGCAGAACCCCCTCCTCCCACAAAGGACCCTCAAGCTGCCATACAAAACCTTTTCCCATCTAAATAACTCAGATTGTCAAACACATTCCATCAGTTTGGATTAGAAATATCGATATTTAAGATATCTTATGTAGAAATCAGTCATTTCTGGCTGACGGCTTTTTTCAATGCATAAGTGGGAATTTTGAATTATTGAAATTTATATTGACATTTTTTAAAGAAGAATAAGTAATGAGGCTTTTTGCTCGTAAGGTTTTTTTTTATTAAACGTATTTCTAAATTTGAATTAATCTTTTTTAATTCTTAAGGTTCTTAGATGTACTGAATAAGATGATAAAAGCACTAAAGATGTAATTAGCCTTTAGTTATTCATGATGCAGGCTTAGTGTTGTTAGATGTAATGTCATTGTTAGGAAGGGAGAAGAAGATGAAATATAAAAAAAAGACCCAGACTGGAGCTGCTTTGAATGAGCTGTTAGGAGCTGAACAACAACCACAAGAGAGGAGCCGTCAGAAGACAATGTTCAACAAAACAACAAACTTTCCACAACTAAACAAAACGGGTATGCTCCTCCACGCCAAAGAGGACAGGAGCTAAACGTTGGCGTTCTCCCACTCTGAGACCACCAGAGAGGGCGGAACAACAGCTGCAGACTCTGCAGGGCAATGGCCGTCTTTCCATCAGTCCATGTATTTTCTGTAGGGGATTGGCAGCTTTGGAGGCTGAACTGAGAACATTCCAGCACAGTCATGCGATGAATAAAACAAGGGAGCTTCTCAGCCTGTAAGGACCCGTCAAGTGTCAGTGGCGCCGACAGCAGTAGGACAAGCTGGAAGCTGGCGTCTTTGCGTGTTAGCGTGGGCAGGCTGCAGATCTCTGCACGCAAGAGCGTGGCTCTTTCCGCAGCTTCCAGCGCCATCTGAGCCAAGAAACCTGCAGAAGGACGAGGCTGGTGGAGTCTGAGTCTTCAAGGAAGCTTCTGCACCTAAGCAGGGCCACAGAGAATTTAATGCTGAGTTAACAGAAAACACTTCATGTCAAGCAGCTGCTGTGACTGGTTTCTTTGAAGACATTTTAAAGCCGTTTTAAATTAGTGGTCGTCTGTTTGTTTCTTTTACTTCATTATTTCAGAGGCTAATGTTAACTCCTGTATTCCCTTTTATGCACTCTGTCCCGACCTGTTGATACATTTCACAGCCCCCGAAGTACTTTTTGGCTTGGCTGTATTTCATTGAGGTTTTCAGCTTCCTGACGAGGTTTTTCATACAACATAACAAACAGACAGCGAGCCTCATTCACAGAACCTCAAACACTGGGAGCTGAACAAAGCTGATAAGTTGGAAATGTGTAAAGCTGCAAGCTGATGAGAAATCCGTTTTTAATTCCACTGTGGCAAACATCATCACTACAATTGCCTTTGTTACAAGTTCAACCTGGAGATCTCCTCCTAATTGGTCGTTTTAATTATTGTGTTTGGGGAACTAGGGCTGCACTGTGGTGTAGTGGTTAGCTCTTTCACCGTAGAATACTTGGTTTGAACCCCGGCTGGGACCTTTCAGTGTGGAGTTTGCATGTTCCCCCCTGTGCCGGTCACTCCGGCTTTCTCCCACTGTCCAAAAACATGCTTCCTAGGTTCTGTGATTATTCTTAATTGCCCCTCAGTGTGATCAGATGACCCTGCAAGAGTCCTGCGACTTGTCCACGGTTCACCCTGCCTTTGCCCAACAGTGTCCGGGAAAGGCTCCGGCAACCCCCCCACCCTGAAAGAGATGCAGCCAGTTAAGAGGATGGATGGAGTTTGTGAAACTGTTTTACCACGTCTTTCCAACCGAGGAGCAAAAGTTGACCATTAGGTGCTTTAGAACCCTCAACTACAACAGCTGGAGTGAAACATGTTGCACACGCTAGAAGACTGAACAAAGGATGCCAGTTTCCTGATTCTCAAAGAAATGTCAGATGCCTTTGTACATAATGCATAGCTGACCATTGTGTGATTGGGAGCACATATATGTGTGTGTGGCGATGAGTACTTGCATGTGTGGATGTGGTGTCCGTGTTTGGGTGTGTGTGTCCACATGTGGCGCCCTCAGCTCTCCATCCTCGCCTCATTCTGACTCTGGTCTCTTCCTCTGCACCGCTCCGTCCGCTCATGAATGTGAACGCTTTTGTGTTCAGGGGGAGCTCAACTCTTACAGCAACAAAGTTCCAGCACAATGTGTGACTCTAGCGGTGCCATTAGTCCTTTGAGAAGCTACATTTCGGTCTTCTGGCTAAGGCTCCCCATGCGTGCTGCTATGGAAACCCCACATGCACAGTGAGCAAAGCAAAGCCACCAGCCTCAACTCCAGGTTGAGGATTTCTTCCAACAACAGAGTCGAGCTCCTGCGACTGTCTCAGGCACCTTCATGGTTATGCGTACCATGCCTCCTCTCACCTTTTTTTCAGTCCGTGTCAGTCTTGCACCAGTGCACTTTGACATGCTTAACACAGTGGATACTGTAGCTGGTAGCAGTGAATGTGGTTGTCTAGTTTGTTTGCTTGTATCTGGGGAGAAAACTTTTTGTGTGCTTAAAGAAGAGTCATCCGCATTTTTATTTAATATGGCCTCAAGGTTTTGCACCAAAATCAGGTGGTAAACAAACAAAAAAAACACCCTGAGGGACGTTATCCCACAGCAGCACACAGATTGATTTCTCTGTTTGTATGTTTGGATCAGAAAGTTTGATCAGCGCTTAACCAAACCTCCGTTCTCCTCAGCGCCTCGTCAAGATGAACATGCCCATCGCTGACGACAACACGGTTCACTTCACCTCCACCCTGATGGCCCTGATCCGCACGGCGCTGGAGATCAAACTGGCCTCAGGTTGGTGAAGAAATGTCCTCAGAGGGAACAAACGTCCTCACATGATAGGGTTAAAGCTCTTTTACCACACTACTGCTGGGGAAAAAAAAACATTCCAAGTTATTCTGAAAATTGGACATAAGTGTCAAAAAGATCCAATTCTTTGTTTTTCAATGAAACCCATGGATGATGTTGTGTTCTTTGAATCACTGGCTTCAATAATTAGTTTACAGGTGAGTTCTATTAAAGTAGAAACTACTACAGAAGGACGCTCCACATTATTATGCAGACCAACATTTCCCAGCAGTGAGGGAGGAAAAAGGATCTCTGCTGCTGAAATCCTGAAATACTTGAACAAGGTCTGGAAACTTTGGATAATTCAGGAAAACTTTAGCGTGATCATCGTACTATGAAGAGATCTGTGGCTGATTCAGAGACACACGGTTGGTGCAGATGAAGGCAGAAAGAGGAAGAATTCAACTCCATCCCACTGAGACAGCAGCTGCTGCTGAAAGACCATCACTGATCCAAATCTTCACAACATTCTAAGAACTTGCTTCCATAAACAAAGATGATGGTTTATTCAGGAAATGATGAGGTGTTAGGAGGATTTCTTGGTCCATTCTCACAATAGAGACAGTTTCTGTTTAGAGGTGTTTGAAGCAAAGCTGAGACTTCTATGTGTCTCCATGATTGTCCTGCAGGAGTTACCCCCCCCCCCCCCCCTTCAATGAAGGTCAAAGTGAGGCGAGAATCTCCAAATGTAGCTAGTACTACTTCCTGACACCAATATTCCTGCGGCGCTCTCCGTTTATGCCTTGGCTGATGGCATCTCACCTCCCGCTGTTCTGAATAGTTTCGGGCATCTTTGCATGTTCTGGTGGGTCCAGGCACCTTTTGATCCTGTATTTGTGGCCTGTTCAGAGATGATCCATCCATCTGTGCTCTCACACTGTCCAGACATTTTTCGACCAGGACTTCCAGATATTCTTAGCCTCTTAATGTATCTGCAGGTGCTGGAAGACACCATACAGGCTTTTTTCTCTCATGAGGGTTCATCCACTTCCCTCTTGCAGTCGACTAGCTGTCGTGGGGGGGGGGCCTCAACGGATCATTGGGGCTTTGTTGGCTGTGTGTCACTGTACCCGTTTCCAAAGTCCTACACACTTTGTGTCCTCAGACATACACACTGAAACCAGCAGTAAAAAGAACAAATGTGAAAGAAGCACCACTAACGGGCTGTTTGAACACGCCTTCTGAATGTTATTTATCTGGACTTTTTGCCTTATTTCTGATCTCATTTACCAATTTTCTTGTTTTGTGATTGAAAATTTGAGGAAGCTGATTGGGAAAATCTTATTTCACGAACTCCTCTTTCATATATGGTTCTGAAAAACAACTGTAGCTTGCAGCTGTGTTTCTTCTGTGGATTCTTAGGAATGGTCGCACAGCGACTGCTGGATGCTGAGTTAAAGAAAGAGTTATCCACAGTTTGGCCCAGCCTTTCTCAAAAGACCATGGATCTGTTGGTAACCCCACACAAGCGTGAGTATCGTGGCACGTTTCACACAATCTACAGAATCCGTCTGAGAGCGAGCAGCTCAGAGACGTCACAGTGGAGACTGGAAGCTGCTGCTGCTGGATCCGGGCTTTGACCCACCTTTTAACAGGAATCCTCGGTGCATCATCCATTTACGGCTGGCTCTCTAGCAACAGTCGACTCCTTCCGTGCTCAGCATGGGGGAGGGAATTTGCTGGGAGCAAATCCTTCATGAATTAACCCCAAAAAAGAAAAGAAATGCATGGATAATTGTGAAATTGAAATGCATCATGAAATAGTTCTCCTGATTTGCTACGAGAAGTTGGCTTTGCTGTCACAGATACTCTCCAGAGATCAGTTTTTGCTGAAGCAGCAGGTTTGACACCCCCTTTACAGTTTAAGGCCCAAAGAGCCGAGACGGGATTAGCTAAAGGACTAAATTCCACCTTAAAAAGGATTCCTAAATGCAAAAAGAAAAATGAAAGCAACTTTTTAAATGACTAAACTCCAAAAAAATGTTAAATCTCTCATGTTTGTTGTTAATAAAGATTTACAAGAATGTTTTTAAAATGTAATTAAGAGTTTATAATTCTTGTGTTTTTGTATGAATTATCAAGCAATCCTGTCACTTCATAACTTTCAGTTTAACCTCTTTATTCATCCACACATGCCTTCTCAAATTTTAGATTACACAATTGTTATTGAATAGATTGAAGACAATAATGAGTAAAGCTGAATGTCTTCTCCTTACTTTGTCCGTTCACTTCCCTCCTCCTCACTCTCGCTCTCGTCCTCCTCAGCCAACGAGCTGACCGTAGGAAAAGTTTACGCGGCTCTGATGATCTTCGACTACTATAAGCAGAATCGAGCCAGGAGGCTGCAGATGCTGCAGCAGCCGCAGCCAAGCACGTCCAGCTCCCGGGTAAAGCATCCCTTCATGCTCCCGCACACACACACACAAACACACCACATGCTGGGATGCAAAGCTGCATGCATGCAACCTCAGAAGATGACAGATGCACACTCTGGCTGTTTGCCTGCATGAAATCACGTGTGAATAGATGGAGTTAGCGGGCCTGCCGCTCCTCCCCTGGGAACATTTCTTCTGCTTGTTGTCCTCAGTAGTTGGTATTAAAATGTCTCTGAACATCCCTGAATCAGCAATCGGCTGTGTTCCTCATAAAAATGCTGCATATCCACTCCAAAGGTGCAAGTCTTTTCTGCTTTTTCCTCAACACATTTGCACAGCTCTGGTCTCATTCATGAGGATGTTTACCTTTGAGACTGACTGTTGTGGCAGCGGATCATGGATTGAAATGCTGTATCTGAATCAGTGCTGACATCTATTTGTAAAAACAAGCCTTCAGGGAAAAAGAAGGGGGAAATCTTATGTTAAAAGGAAATCTTCTAGTTTTACATTTTATTTTCTTGGCACAACACAAAGGAACTGGATATCTATGCTTAATGTCCCACTCTGATCATCTTCTGATCTGTTTTCAAAATGTTCCCAGTCTTTTAGTGACGATGATGCCGTTTATAGCCAAAATACCAAAACCAGACGTTTTCCAGGTCATAGTTTCTGCAGAGCGGCAGGTGCTTAAATTCACCTCTGAGTTGTGAGCGGGACTGTTGGCACGGAGTAAGCCTGCACTACTTCCCGACATCCTTTGGTTTACACGCTCTTCCACTGGCTTACAGCTCTCACTGCCCCAGTCTAACGTTACCGGTGCAACAAAAACAGCGATCAATATTAGAGCCGTCCATCCGTTTGGTTCTGATCCAGATTCCAGCTCAGACCGGGAAAACAAAGAGGTTCATGGATCTACCTGTCTGCAGGTGGATGATCAGAAAGGGGCGGAGCTGACCACAGCCTGGAGCACCTACGACACGGCTTCAGGCTTTTTCAAACTGCATTTTTCTGTCTGCTCCTGATTCACAATGATATGAATAAAGAAATACTCAGAAATGCAAATGTAATCATAAATCCTACTTGTTCTTCATGATGAGGCAAAGCCACAAGAGCACATTATAAACACCCAAAACACCATTTTCATTGGGGTGGGGCTTTTACATTATTAAACCTGAACAAAGGGGGGTTTTCTTCACAAATTTATGCATTTTTAGATTAAAAACTGAAGGACCAACAAAAAAATACAGAAAATCTATTTATGGTCTTGTTCAATTGTTTTTAATTTGTCTGTTAATTGATTTTTTTTTTATCCAAGCCTGCAACACACTCTGAAAATGAATGTTGATCCTCCAAATGAGCTCAAAGAAATCCACCTATACCTGTGGTTATCGAAAAGCCTCTACTTCTATGTTTGAATCCATTTTTTTTATTTGCATTTTCTATTATTTATCATAAAAGAATGAATGTTTGCATTGGTAGTTGTACATTTAGGCATTTCCTCACAGTCCCATTGCAACCTGACCTGAGTTCCAAGGCCTTTTAGATGTCATTGAAAACACTGACTTGTTTGGCTGACTGGATGACTATACTGCATAAAAGCATGATGGCTGGAAAGGAATATTATGCTACTGGTGTCCATGTGTGGATGGTACCGAGCCCCCACTGCTGGACCCGGGTCTAGCAAATATTCTGCCTGCTCCCTCTGGATGTCTTCAGCATGTTGCCATCCGTCTCTCCTCCACAGTGCAAGGTCGGGGCTCTCTTTAAGCCATTGCTGCCTCTGACTCACATGCAGGGACAAAACCTGCCAGTGATCATCAGCGTGGACTCTCCCAGCATGCTTCAGCCCAGGCCCAAACCGCGCCCCATCTCCCAAGCACCCACCAGACCGAGCCTCGGCTCGTTCAACAATGGAGGCACGCTGTAAGTCTCTGAGTGCACACCCTGGGTTCACCATCCTGCCAATATCACATGTCGAGCTGTGTTCGGTGCCACTAGCATGTTGAGTCTTCACATGGAAAAACCCGTCAAACCAAACCAGAGACCTGTGCTACAAACTGATTTCAGCCATGCAAGCGAAACACGTATGCAGATCCAATCTGCAGTCACGACTTCTTATTTTTTAGGTATTTCTGGCCTTGAATTGATAAATACAAAGAAATCCTGTCTTATTGATACAAAACAAACAATACTTTACAACTCAAATATGTATTAAACGCTAGATTCCTGATGTTTGTTTTAATGGAATCACACTTTAGTAACCTCTAAGAGGAAGGAAAATGTCTGTGGTCTCCAGCACATCAGTGGTAGTGTGTCACAAAACCCATGTTTGGAACTGGATGCAGCAAGAAAGTTCATCTGCAGGTGGTGAGCTTAAAGTGGAGCCGGTTAGGAAAATACTGGTGTATTTTGTAGTAGAAGCACCAAATTTGCCATTGATGTACCGTGCTATACAGTCTGTTCCTTCAGAAAAGCACGTTAGCCAAGAGAAAATCCAAGATTTTGTAATATAGAAAATATATACATAGATGTTAAGACTGGGGAAAAGAGACATTGAACATTTTTGTAACAATTGAGTGTATGGACGCCATCTTCACGAATGGCAGCCAATTTGGAAATGTCTCTAGACAGCGGCCGTCCGTATAAAAAAAAAAGTGGGCTATTCTGCACCTCTGGTCATTCCCAACTCAGATTTTGAGCACACATTAGAATCTTGTCAATGTACACATTTGTAGACGACATTCCTCCCAAGAAAGCACAAAGCAATTCATTATTACGCAGATCTCTGAGTCGCCATGATGAGTTTTTTTCATCATTAATGCCATCTCCCTATTTTGACCCAAGGTGGCCGGGATCACCAAATTGCCCTCTGGTTGTCACCGGTCCATGTCAAAAGCCCTCATCGAGTGCTGTGCAGCTACTGTAGAATTTCTGACAATCGAACAGCAGCATAGTCATAGTCTGGGAGTCCCTCTTGTGTCTTTGGTCAAACTCTATGCTCGGGGGTGGGGGTCGCAATCTGAAATTGGCCAAACATCAGACCATTTTGGGGACCTTGGAGACCCTACCATCAGGCAATAATCGCGCTGCTGCCTTCCTGCCACCCGCCTATCACTGGACTGCCACTGCGCGACCTCCAAATGTAACCGGATGGTCACTGACGATCCAGTCAAGAAATCGTCCGGTTGCCGTTTATTTTTTATTTTTTCTGAAAACCTCTGCTTTCGCCGCGCAGCGTGTGAAAATGCGACTGCCGCCCCCCAATTGCAAATGCCACCACGCAGCCACCTCCTGTTTTAGCTGAAAAACCTGCATTCAGGTCGCTGCGCGGTGACAGTTGGGATGTGTGACCGTAGCGGCTCCACTATTAGAGCTCACCTGAGCGAAACAGCTCAAGATGCAGAGACAGAACTGTGTGAAAACGCACCAAAGACAGTCAGCTGTCACACTGGAACTACTAGCAGCAAATGGACGGAACATTAGCTGGTAGTTAACACTTGTGCAGTCAAATGTCTGATGTTTATGGCTCCAAACTTTTTGATTTTAATTTAAAAAAACAATTTCTTACGTTTTGTGGGTGTTTGTAGACAAAGAGGTACAGGTCAGACTTGTGTAACACAGCATTTGTAAGTGTGATACAGTAGACCTAGTTATGAACAGCCATCGTCTTTTAGGATGTTGGAGACCCCCAAGGACACGTATCCAGCTACAACGAAGCGAACCGTCAGAGGCCCGTCTGAGGATGCGTCGGACGCCGCTGTCATTCAGGTACCACAGGCCGGAGGGGGTCCACCATGCTGTGTCTGTGCAGGACAGACGGGTTTTGAACTAACGGCACGTTTCAAGCTTTGTGCTTGTGCGGTCCAGGAGCCGATGGAGATGAGGAAGATGGAGACCAGTGTCAGCAGTACCATTCCTGCCCCAGAGTCCGGGCTGGAGATCCAGGGAAGAGCTGCCTCTATGCCTCGACTTAACATTGAGCTGCAGGTAACCCGTTGTGTCCGCTGTGTTCCTAGAAAGGGGCTGCACACTGTCCTGTTTTTTCTGGCCTCTCGAGAAAAAAGGTATCCTCAGAAATGAGAAAAATTTCACAACCATATGTATGCATTAGGCAACTGTCTAACATCATGTGAATAATGAGAATACAACCCGTCTTCGGTCTCCAGGTACACACCAGTTCACACCAGTACTACTTCAGTCCTGCTTGATCTTTAGTTTGCCTGAAAAGATCACATGATCACATATGTTTGCTCAATGTTGAGTAGAAGCTCCCTTTAACTGGCACAGCCAACAGTCTTCTTGGGAATGATGCTAGAAGTTTGTCCCACCCGGATTTGGGGATCCTCTGCCAGATCCAGCATGATGCTGCCGCCACCATGTTTCAGTGTTGGGATTGTATTGGGCAGGTGATAAGCTGTGTGGTTTTCTCCTAACAAACAGCTTAGAGATAACAGCAGAAAGTTCAAAACTTTGGCAGACAGACTCTCTTCTCTGAGCTTCATTGTTTTGTTCACTTGTTCCACGGTCTGACACCGGATTCTGTGGAAAGCTACACCCAACGAGTTCTATCGCTAAAGGAGACACGCCAACTTGGGAAGCCTGGCCAGCGGTGGCGGAGCGTGACCCCATCTTGGTGAGGTCATCGGTGCCCACGTGACAATGCTTTCTATAGCCTTTGGTGGCATCTTCATATAATATATATATATATATATATATATATATATATATATATATATATATATATATATATATATATATATATATATATATATATATATATAACATCATTTGTTGTTAAATAAGAGAAACAGTCAGCCTTAAAAGCTCAAACTTTAATGGAAAATGCATAGTTGCAGGACTTCTTACAAATAAAAAAAATATTTAAAATTATTTTTAAAAATATTTTTAAGAATAATTTCTAAGCTTTTAGAAGTTTTTGATCTCTTTGATATGTAATTGAAATTATTTATAAAAGCCCAAAAATAAGTAAATAATTAGTCCATAATAATAATAATAATAGATAATAATCAATCAATAGTAGGTCAATAAAAAGGATAAATAATAACAATAAATAAATAATAATAAATCAATAAGTCAACAAAAGTCCAAAAGTTAACAATAGATTAACTGATTCATGTGAGTGATCAGTTTGTGTAACAGATGCTATGGTGTCGGGTTTCTTCTCTAAATGTGTTTCCACCAAAGGTTCTGAACATATCCAGACTGTATTACTAGTTGGTACCACAGTGATCCATCTGGATTAGCTCTTTTTATTGCTAAGGTCCACTTTTTCCTGAAGTCTGAATTCATTGGAAACCTGCAAGAAAAGTTCAGTCACTGAGTCAGAAATGTATAAATCTATATTACTATAATAGTCTAGTCCTAGTATACTGTATACAGGTTTAACACAATAAAGTTTACATTTATGTCAACAGCTAATTATACGTACATCATGCAGCATGTTGATAACAGCCCTGCAGCATCATACATGTCAACATGTGTTCTATTAATGAAGCCCCTGCAGCAGTAAAAGAAAAGAATGATAGTCCTTACCTGTGAAATGTTCTGACTTCCTCCTTCGTGGACTAATTTCTCTGATTTTGGCAGTTGAAAGCCGCACAATGAACCGACATTTTGCAAAAAATGTGTTCACATGCACTGCAGCAGACTTGACCTCACCAAGATGGCGGTGCTCTCCTCCCATGAGGAATCACGTGATGTCTCCTCTAGCCATAGAACTCATTGACTGCACCGCTAAAGACGAGCTTTAGCTGGTATTTCTGTTGGAACTGAGAGACTTTATGAGCAGAATCAGAACAAGGAAGTGAAGACTTTAACCACTTCTGATTGGTCAGACTGACGACATGTGATTAAGCCTCCAAGAATGATTGGTGGAGACAGTTAAAGGGGCGGGACTTTTCCAAAAACAGAGCTGAAGCTGCGGCTAAATCGCGGTAATGTCATTCTTATCAAAGCGTCTTTAATAGAATCAAATAAACAGAAAGAAAAAAGTATTTTATGATCTTTCATATTCCTAACTACTCAGTGTTTGGATGAACACAGAGCTGAAATCCTGGAGATGGGAAATGTCTTTAGATCAGCGAGTGAGTCATTTCCCACAGCAGACCGGTTGAAAAACACGGCATTAGATGACACTCATTTTCTAATCCTTTTTTAACTTGAAGTAAAATTGAAGAGGTTCTGTGAAAGAAGTGGTTTTCATTTTTTTCATTGTTTAAACGTGTTTTTAAATGTTAACTCAAACTGGAGTTCACATTTGACCTATTTACCTTTTCAGTAACAGTTCTTCTGTGTTTTATCACCTGCTTCTTACTCTAACTAGGATGAGGGGGCTATCTGTCCTTAGCACATACGGAAAGAATGCAGTTTGAACTGAAAACATTCCCAAAAGGTTCACTATTCGACACCCCTAATGAACTTTTCAACTTTGTTTCTCTGCTTGTCAATTGTAACCCCCCTACTTGGATTATTAAAAAGGAGCAGTCCTTTGAGAGAGAAGCTGATGGAGTCCTCCGTCACACTTGGTTTTTCTCCCTTTTGCACCAGAAACTTTACTTCTTGTTTAGGTTATTATTGTGTTTTTCCTTATTGTCTAGATGAATCTATCTGATGGGTGAATTGACAGCTTCAGGCTTGTATTTAGGTTGTGCTCTGCTGTTCCTGATCCCTTCTTCTTCTCTGTTTCCTGTCTGTCCGGCATCACAGCAGAGCCAGTCTCGCCTCTCTGCAGGGATTCAGCCAGCTGTACGTACGCGCTCCTTCTGTCTTCGTGCTCATGGGTGAACAGGGTTTGGGAGGGTTGCTGTAGTTCACAGATCTCTACCTAACTGAGCTTCGTCCAGACCGGCTGTCAGACAAATAGAATTCACCTCAGGTGCCCCCCCCCCCCCCCCCCCCCCCCCCACACACACACACTTCCTAACCCTCAGCCGGCATTACAGTCCCTAAAAAGGCAGATTACAGATTATTAAAAGTCCCACTCCGATCATCTTTTGATCTGTTGTCAAAGCGTTCCTCTCTTAAGGAGGATTTTCCTGTTTTAAGCCAAGATCTAAAACCTGTGTTGTTTTCTACGATATAAAACTGAAACGTGACATTTCAGAAAAACACTTTTAAAATCAGTTTTCCAACACGATTTTTGATTATTTTGAACTGTTTCATCACTGAAAGGGAATTTAAAGCACACCAATGGATTTATATAAAAATGTACACTGTAGAAATGTATAGTATTCTGATAAACATCCCAATTCATCTGTCTTTTGATCAAGAAAATAAAACTAAGAAAATTCATTTAAAAGCACATTTTTCCGGGTTCGGACTGCTGTGCTAGGAGCAGATTTCATCCATAAGGCGTCCGAAGAGGAAAAAGTTAACATGTGCAGCCAACAACGTACTCATGATAGTTTGGTGCGGTTTCTGGTGAATCATTTAATGCCAAACGTCTGAGCTCAGAGAAAAACATGGCTCCACACCATGTTCCTCCTGCAGCGTCTGGCCCTCTGGTCTCTCAGCCCAAATACTGTCAAGAGCAGGGATGCCCAAATCCAGGCCTTGAGGGCCGGTGTCCTGCTGAAATCCCGCATTATCTGCTGCTGATTACCCGGATCAGTTGTGTTTAGCCAATAAGGACTTTTAATGGCAGGTTGGCTGGAAAACATGCAGGACACCAGCCCTCGATGCCTGGATTTGGGGACCCCTGGTCTAAAGAGTCCAGCTCAGGGTTCAGCAGCTAGGCTCCCGTCCTCCAGCTGAAGCCCTTCTGCAGGAGAGATGTTCTCTGAGAGAAAGAGCAGGTTGTGAGGCTGCAGAACCTCGTCTGATTGTTGGACAACCGGAACCTGATCCTCCTAAGACTGCACCTTTTCTGTGGTCCTCTTACTGCACACCAATGAACACTGTGCAAACATCTCCTGGGAACGCCCCCATCATCAGCTTCTCCAGTGGGCATGAGTCCGCTTCCAGGAGTAAGATGGACCCCCTGTGTGAGTCCTTGTGTTTGCTGGGCCTCACCGTCACACAGCAGGTCAGGTGGAAGCAGAAAACCCCCAGAAAGCTCAGCAGAGGCTTTACTTCTGTAGGTAGATGAGGTCGTTCCGGTTCCCTGTGAGCATATTGGTGAACTTCTGCTCTAGCATCGTCAAACCCAGCTTCGCGTAGACAGACACGCTCTGGTTTGCTGCAACAGGCAGAAACCACAGCGGGGCATGCCCTCTGCCCACACAGGAAGTGGCTGCTCCCTCCTCATCAGTTCAGAACCTGGATGTCTCAAGCAGAAGATAGATAGGACATCAGGACCTCATACCACAAAAACAGTTTCAATCCTTCTGTAGTCTGAAAGCGCTCACCACGATACTGAATTCGATTCAGTTTGCTCTCAGACGGAGTCCTGGGTGTGTCAGACATGAAGTTGTCTTCTTCTTCTCCCAGTCTGTCAGTGATGCCGGCTCCATGAAGCGCTCAGCCTCCACCACGGCCCCCCGACCGATGGAGCAGCTGCCCCTGAAGCAGCACACCGCGGAGAAACCGTGCCAGGGGAGAACCCACCACCATCACAACCACCACCGCTGCCACCACTGCAGAGACCGTGACCGCGAGAAGAGACAGAGGTCTCTGGATACTCCTGTGGGGGCTCAGCCCCCAGGCTCTGCAGGTCAGTCAGCGCCTGAGCCAGGTTCAAAGCTCAATAATGAGCTGCATCAGTGAGTCGTCTGCTCCCTCAATCAAGATTCTCAGACAGAAGGAACCACAGTCAAGACATGCAAAGGTTCTCAAGTTGGCCTCCGTTTTCTCTTTCCAAAGGTCAGGCAGGAGAGCCAGCACCCAAGACGGCAGCTTCCAGAGAACGGGGTCATCACCGCGGACGCTCCCACGAGAGGAAGCACCATCACTCCTCCACAGACAAACAGCGCTACTACTCCTGCGACCGCTACTGCAGCCGGGAGCACAGCTACACCAAATCTGCCGGTGCTAGCTGCGCCGTCTCCCCCACCGAGACACAGGAAACCAGCAACAAACAGGTGGGGGCTTCGACAGCACAGGTCCCCATGCAACACCTTTTCAAAGGGATCGAAAAATGTGGATTAGTGTCTACAGTATAGAAAAACACCCTGGATTCATGAAAAGTGTTTTTTCCCAGTTAAACTCTGCTTTTCTCTGATTTAATGAGTCTCATCACAGTTGAACTATTTCCCACACTCCAGGGTTCCAAAGACTTCCATCAGAATCGGGGAAAAATGTTCATGAAACGATCAAATTTAGAACAAGGTGGTTTACTTTTCCACTGCATCTCTCATTTATGAAGTGAATAAATGAGGTTTGGGTTCAACATGAACCATTTTGTTTTCTAACCACAAGTAAAAATGATACACAGTGAAGGAATATTAGGTTCTAAAGAATATAACTGGACCAAATTTCTGGTTTGAAGACATTTTTCTCTCATCCAAGCAGCTTATTCAGTTCTATGAAGGAAATAAATATTTGATCGTTTGCTGATTTTGTAGGTTTGCCCACCTAAAGAAACTGACAGTCTGTCATCCTGATGGTTCATCTGAACAGTGAGAGATAGAAAATCAAGAAATCCACTTTAAAGAATTGATTTACATCAAAAGTATCAGATCCCCTAGAAACCATTAAGAGTTCAGGTTCATACAGACCAGTTAGACTCTCCTGATCAACCTGTCACCTGAAGACACCTGTTTGAACTGATCACCTGTAGAAAAGACACCTGTCCACAGAATCAGTCCATCAGTCAGACTCTCCAACATGAAAAGACTAAAGAGCTTCAGTGGATTTAAGGGAGAAGATTGTAGACCTGCACCAGACCAGAATGGACTACAAAACCACCAGCAAGAAGCTGGGGGTTACCATGACAACCGTTACAAATCTGAATGATGTAGTAATCATTTGTAAAGAAGAGGGGAGCAGAATTCCTCCTTATGTGCAGAAACCGGATCATTAACTACAACAAAGCTCTGTGCTGAGAAGAAAGGTTTTTCCACAAAGTCTTTCTGCCAAGAGAGTTCAAATGTAAACAAATACCGTATATCAATTCTTTAATTTCTGGATTTTCTATCTGTCACGGTTCAAATGAATCATTAGGATGGCAGACTCAGTATCCTCTTGGTCAAATAGGATCAAATACTTATTTCCTCCGCTGTACTCACGACTTGTGCCTAGAGGATTCTTTTAAAGGCTGCAGCTCCTCATTCCTTGTGTGAGGACGCACATTAGTGCTCTTTGTTACCGTTGTTTCTAAATCAGGAGCTTTTTTTGACTCCTATGGAGCAGTGTGATGACACGCATGATGGAAATGACACGAGTGCAGTGTCTGCATGCCTTTTGCTACTGTCTCTCCTGTTTCTTCAGTGCAGTCTCTCATGGCCTTTCACTTTCCCCACTTTCTCTCGTCATCATTTCCTGTCCTTTTGGTGTTTCATAACGTTCTTCTGTTCTCCTTGTGTTTTCTGTTCATCATTGTCGTCCGTCACACATTTTTCTTGGTGTCTTCCTTTCTTTTCCCTTCTGGACCGGTCCTGTCCTTCTCCTGACATTTTTCCTCATCGTTCTATTGTTTCAAATTGCTTGTTCAATTTTCATCCAGGGCAGTGGTTGGGTTGATGGCAGCCCAGCGGCACTGAGCTCTGCTTCTAGCACACCAAGCCGTGGACGTCGGCAGCTCCCACAGACCCCCCTCACCCCACGACCGGGGGTGGCGTACAGGACTGCAAGTTCCTCCCCGGTGCACATTGTGCCTGCTCAGGCCAGTCTCAGCCGAATGAGCCGTGGCCAGTCGGAGCACAACGCCCTCCGCCAGAGCGGCTCCCGCCACTTCCCCTGTCCTGTCACCCGCATCAGCTCCGAGCCTTATCTAGGTCTGGGCCGTGCCGAGCCCCTGGACAGCCCCTGTGGCAGCCTTAGGGAGCAGCTGGATGTCTTCCGGGATGCGGCGTCCCTGTCCCCCAGCCCCAGTGTTGGAAGCTCATCTCGGACCACCATGGCTCGCGCGATAGAAGATTCACATCCACCTCTTCCTGTAAACTTTAGCGTGCCCAATGGGTACCATGTCATATTTGGGGACAGCGGCAGCACAGGATCTGGTATCAAGGCTCTTAGGCCCAGGAGGTAAAGGAGAGACAGAATGGTGCTAGCATGGCTTTAAACCAACATTTTAATGCATTTTTGACCTATTGTGAAGGGATTTATTATCTTCTTTGAAGGCTTTACTTGACATTGTCACTGTGTGTTAAATGCTGTATTTTAATCCAGTCTAAGTTAAGGAGAACATCTGAAAAGGAAGTGTTTCACTCGAGGTTTGAATGCGAATTTGAAGAACCCTCTCTCTTGAGGGGAGGTATAGCGTTGGCAATGAAAGAGCAGATCTTGAGCTGTTTTTCTGTTGTTAGCTTGATTTGATGTCAGCCTTTTGTTGATACCACCATGTTGACCCTTAGTCAACATCCTCAACAAGCAAAAAGTCAAATATTTTACCTCCACTCAAACCAAACGTGTTATTACACTCAGTGATGATGTGTTTTTGCATCATGAAATCTTGCTCTGCTGTCTGTTGCCGCTGTGGGGGGGGGGGGGGGGGGGGGGGGTCCAGCTGTTGTCTCTTCAGCCTTTTTGTGTCAAGCATTTCTTTTCAGGGTCAAACAGAACCATATCAGGTATTATTTCTGCCTTTGTGGCAGCGCTGATGTCCTCCTCACACACGACAAGCATGCCAGTTCACCAGTGCATCCAGCAAACAGCACAACAACTAACCAATAAAAAACACCCAAAAATGAAAACGAGGAACAATTTTTAGCCAATGTACATTTTAAGATGACTACGGGGACATGTTGCCTCATTTTGAGTTTGTGTCCAGCTGCATCTTTAAGATAATTGGGACATGGAGCGTGTTTCTCTCACAGTAGCAGCCACCTCTCCTATAGTTTCAAGCATCTTTATTTTACATTTTACATTACATTCCATTATTTTTAAGGAAAACTACAAATAAGTGATGGTTTTATCAGAAGCCTTCAGTATTTCCTGATGTTTTGGTTTGATTTGGACCTTCAGACCGTGATAAGAGTTCAGGAAACAAAAATCTTGGTGATGTCATTCTGAATGGTGACGGCAAAGTGTTGGCCTTCACTCCGTCATGCTGTCCTTCCAGAAATGCTGGTCAGCAGCTGTCCGTCCAACAGAAGAGGCTGAAGAAGCCGTTATAAGAGAACTGAGGGGTTCCTTCAAACACGGATCATTGAACATTTCTTCAGAGTGCACAAACATGCAAAAAGTAAAGTAAGACGTCTTCAGTGCTTTTGTTCGTTTGTGTTTGAGGTCAAAGGGCAGCAGCAGGACCGAGGAGCAGCATGGTGGCCTCAACAGAAAGACTCAAAGATCAGCTCAGAGCAGCGCATTCAAACCTCAGACACTGTACAGACAGCTTTAGTTTACAGACCTACCATTCCATGACGATGCCTAATGCTTTCTGACATTCCCTCAGCTCGCTGTCCAACAGGCGGCGCCACGTGTTTTTGTCAAATCAATGTTTCCTGCAAACGCAAGAAGAGAAGCAGTGCACGATGATGAGCTGAACTGGGTGATTTCTATCAGACTTCCTTGTAGATGTTCTCTTTCTATTGTGTGCATTTTTTGTACGACATGAAGGGTTGTTTGTGTGTCTCGTGTGGAGTGCTAATGGTTTGCCATCGTTTCAGGTGTCAGGTTTCTTACTTCTTTACAATGTTTTTTCGACAAAGTGCCTATCCTTTTAGAAATACTGTAGAAAAATGCAGCATCACCTGTTTTCTAACATGTCCACACCAGAGCAGATGTGGGACTCCTCCTGTACGTAGCTCTGCAGGAAAACATGAACAGAAAGCCTTATTTGTGTGCAGCGACTATGCTTGAAAACCGAGGGGAGATATGACTTTGAAACGCTTTATTTGGTTTTTGCAATGAACCTTGCGAGCATTTACCTGCATTTCCAGGAAAACCAGTATGTAGCACGTCCAGACGACAGATGGAATGGTTCAGTACGCGGTCGGTGGATGAGAAGGTGGATGAGAAGGTGGATGTGGTTTGTTGAGATCTGAGTGTTTGGCTCTGCATGCGTTTGTGTGTCAAGAACTGCTTCATGTTGGGTTGAAGCTGCCGTTTTCTCTGGTTTGTAACATTCGTTGAATTCATTTTTCACCCCGAAAGCATTTCTGACAGCAGCCTCTGCTCCTCTGACATGGCAGTGGTCCAGAATGTTCACACTACTCCGTCAGTTGGCTTTCCTCCTTTCCGCCTGTTTGGTTCTTTCTGATCCGCTTTGGCGGGACCAAAACCCTGAACAGTTGCATCATTAGCTGTGTTCCAGTTTCCTCTTTGTGAGTTCTGGTTTCATGCTAGAGTCACCCAGAAATACAATTTTATGATATCATGAACAGACTAAAGTCTGATTATTAATTACTTCTGATCTTAAACAAACATACTTTTTGTGCTGAGATTGCAGTGAAATTTTAAAATACTTTTGCATTTAAAAATAGAAAAAAAGTAATATATTTGGGATATGTTGTCAAAGAAATCTGATAAGTCAGAGTCTTGTATCAAAGTTTCAAAAGAAAAAGGTGAAATATGTTGGTCCATTCATGGAAGTGTACCACCATCGTACCAGCTCTAGTCCTTATCAGGGTGTGAACAGTCTAAACACATCGAAGTTCACACCGTTTTCCCTAGACAGCAGAATTATGGATATTTTGGTGCCAAATATTGATATGTGAAGCAATAATATGTATGTTCTGAACAAAGGTCTCTGCTGGTGGCCACTTCATGGCTTTGAACACCCACATTTCAGTGACGTGACTCCCCAGGCGTGCTGAGATGCTTTGGCTTCATTTGATTTCTACCACTTATGCTAAATCAGGATTGTCTTGCAATTTAGAGATCATCTTAGAACATAGTTGATATTGTTGGACATCTGTTGCATGTTGAGTGATGGGTCCCATTTGTAAGCCTGAATTTGGTTTGATTCTTTAAAGAACAGCTTTGTGGTTGGAATGAGGAGAAAACCACAGGAACGAGTGGGACTTCCATCAGAAAGGCAAACGCTTTGAGAGATCTTTGTGTCCACCTCATCCGTTGCTTCGCTAAGGCCGTGTCACACTGCCGCTACGTGCACTTTGTGCATACTGCAAAGATGAAAACTGGTCATACGTGAATATATACGTGAAAAAGTCATTCTCAACCGACCCAAAGTTTTCAACAGCTCAAAACTGAATTCATGTAAACGGCTGACGGCTGAAACGCTTATGGATGGCGTAGATCACGTGTGGATCACAAAAGACCGACATTTCATACGTGAAAATGCTCAGAATGTACGTAGTGGCCGTGTGACACGGCCTTAAGATGCTGGATCGGAGCAGATGAGCGTTTCCGAGCTCACAGCAGAAACACTGCCATGAGTGGGATCTGTTTCCATTCCAACACCATCCCTTCAAAATATCCAACGTTGCTGTTTTTAAGCTGCTTTCTTTGATCTCTTTGGGACCAGAAACCTGTGGTTGGTCAGTAACGTGGTGTTTCTGTTTTATTGAACGGAACTAGGACACAGTTAATAGTGGATGTTTGCTGACCCGTGCAGGAGGCGCTGCAGGACTGCTTTTGCGGGTTCAGCTGCGACCCGTGTAGCATGCAGAGCTGACAGCTCAGCTCCAAACCAAACGCAGAAAACCTGGAGGCGGCTCCCAGCTGCTGCATGAAGATGTGAGCTCGCCTGAGCTTTTCTTCTCACCGTTCCACACCAGCCTCTCTGTTTTCCAGTCGAAGGAAACAGTTCCCAGCTGCTTTGTGTCTCTGCGTGTGCGTGTGCGTATGTGTGTGATTCAGGACCGATCCAAACCCAGAACCACATCTGGTTTATGGTTTACACATGAATCGTTTTCGTTTTATGCAACTTTGGGAGAGTTTTTCTGTTCAGATCTGAGCGGCGGCTGAAACCTTTGTGTGCAGAACTCTAAGACTCAGCAAGTAGGGCTATGCAACAAGACCAAGTCATGTCTCCATTCTCTCTGTAGCTTCTGATGCTGCTCTCCTCACATTCAGGCTTCAGCATGATTGTGACCAAATGTTTTAAAGCAAAAAGAATTGAAATGCATAAAGGCACAAAACGTTAAGATGAGGCCGAATATTTACACGCTTCTCATATATTTGCATGCATAGCGTTTACTCACTTCAACAATGTCTAAAGGGGGGTTTGCTCCAGCTGAGAGTTGATGTGATCCGTTTGTTTGCAATAACGCAGTTTTAATGACGACGTCGTCAGGATGCCTTTAGCGTTTGCGGACGTTCCTCCTCTCAGCAGCTTCGTGTCCCTGCGGAGGAAGCTCGCCAGAGTTCCTCCTTCAATGTTGCGGCCTCTGCTCTGCGTGAAAGGAATCGGACCTGCGGCCCCGTTTCTCCACAGCGTTTCTTCCTTCAATGTGGCATTTTCCTGAGAAAATACAAATGTCTGCATGCTCCAACTATGTACGTGCATGTGCAAATCTTAGTACTTTTCTATACCATGTGACTTTTGGTTGTTGATTTTTAATATTTGATATGAACTGTGGGGCGTGTCTGAAAGACTACTTTCTATTAAACAGTATTTCATGTTGTTGGTAGTTCAGCCCCACGCAGCAGAGCTAGAACTTTCATTCATTTGGGATTTAGTGAAATGTTTTATTTGCCTGACTTGTGTTTCTGGGCCGTACTTTGAATTCTGCAATTGTTTCTACATTGAACATTTTGTATGAAGCAAAGTTCCTTGAAATAAAAAACAGAATCAAATCAAAAGTATCTCTACTTGTTAACATTTCTGTTTAGGCCGAACACTAGTCATTGGTTTCCGGAGAGGCTTCAGAAGAAACAACAAAGTGCTGCCATCATCAGTTCTGCATGTCCAGACCCTCTACAACCGAACCTTTCAGGACCGGGACCGTCTGCTTCCGACTCTCAAAGGAACCCACAGTTTGCTAGAAACTGGGATCAAACCACTTAAACCGGCATCTTTAGTTCCTTGACAGTAATCTGTTTGGTGATGAGAACTGCAGATGCAGTTTGACTTGGTTTGATGAGGTCTTGGGTCCTTTAGACCCATGCTGTGTTCCCACCGCTGCAGTCCTCTCCGCCATCGTCCTCTAACCAGCAGCTGTTTAACCCTTGTGCTATCTTAGATGACCCCCCCCCCCCCCCCTTCCATTGAGGTGTTCTCCCTACCATGACAAAGGTGGATAAAGGTGGAAAGATTTCATGTAATCCATGGACACCAGTGAAGATCACAAATCATTGAAGAAAAAAGGTTCAGAGCTCTGTCTAGTGGGTCTAGATGACCCACCTCCCAATGTTAAAGTGTCTAGGATAGCAGGTTCTTCTGGCTGGAGCAGTCAGCTTGATCTGAGAGGGATGGCGCCCTCTAGTGGAACGTTCTGAACAGACACACAGGAACCAATTTTCCCATTTCTCATTTATATCCTGATCTCATTTACAGAGAAACTCTTGTGTCCACGTATCGCTATGCAATTATGTAAAGTCCGTTTTCTGGTTCGGTGTAAAGACCGCGCGTTGAACGCACACTGACGTTTCAACCAGTTGAATGCCGGGGATGTACCCAGCGTCACAGTGCTGTTCTCATGTATGAGACACTAGGGTTGCGTTCGAATTCCTTCACCATTCAATACATAGTGCACTATATAGTGTGATTGCCATTTGGTAGTGCTGTCTTATACAATTCCAAAATCCAGTGCCCTAGAAATTTCCCAGAAGTCTGTGCGAAAAACCAGTGTGCATGAATGATCACTAGATTGGCAAATGGAGACCACAATGCATTGCATCTGAAAATGTCTGAAAAAAAACATTTTTTTAATAAACCTTTAAGACTGTCTGAATTCCCACCTTAACCTATATAACTACTAAAAAATCTATGTAGTGTCCTGTATTTTAAAAGCAATTCTAATACCACGCTCACTACGTTTTCTTTAGATATGATGTCATCAAGTTCACAAAGTTAAAATCTAATTGATACGAGTGTTTTGGGGTGATTATTTTTGAGTCCACTGTTTTCTGAGGATAAAAAAGTTGATGGTTTATTAAAAAAAAAAAAAAACATTCAAATACACTTTTTTGGCAAAAATTGTTCTGACCCAATGCATTGTGGTCTATATTCGCCAATCTAGTGATAATCGATGCACTCTGGCTTTTCGCAGAGACTTCTGGGAAATTTATAGTGCACTGGATTTTGGAATGGTAGATTCATCAGACAGATCTAGAAAACAGCTAACGCACTATTTAGTGCACTATTTAGTGAGTAGGGAAGGAATTTGGACACAACGTTATGGTTTTTATCTTCAGAACTCAGTGGATTCCTAAATAATTGTCCCAAAACGCTCATATCAATTAGACTTTAACTTTGTGAAATCAATTACGTCATATCCGCCTTTAAAAATAAAAAAATAGTGAGCATGGTGTCAGAATTGCTTTTAAAAGCCAGTACACTACATAGTCCTCCAGTATTTAGTTTTTTTTTAGTAGAGGTTAGGGCAGGAATTCGGACACAGCCTTGGTGTCTTATAATTCTGGCGGAGCACAAACCGCAATTTCTAATTTCTCCTCCATGGTCAGTTTTCTTTTTTTTTTTTTTTTTTAACTTGTCCTGTCCAACAGCTAGGCAGGCAGATGAGAGCTGAGGGCCTCTTGTGTTGGACATATTTTACTTTAACAAGAGGGGTTATTAATCTTCAGACAAACCAAAGGTATGTCTGAATAAACCCCTTTTGTAATTGAGGCCAAACTTTATTCATTTCAACCATGATTGAAAATCTTTGGTGTTGGACCGGACGGAAAAGGAAAGAAGGGAAGAAGAGAGAGGGATGTTAGAGAGGGGGGGGGTAGGGGGTGATAATAGGAGGGGAAGGGGGATAAGACCATGAAGCAGCATAGAGCAGACAGGTTTACTGGTTGTTTATCGTTACGGTACAGTTCCAATGTAGTACAAAAAGGGCGGGGCTTGTTCACACACACTCAAATGTTATAAACACACCTGCTAGCTGAAAAATGTCCACATGTCAACATGTACACAAAACAGATAGTGTTCACACGCATACTTATGCCTTTAAACCAACTAGTGTGAAATCTTTCATTCATTCAATCATGCAAACTATAAGTGCAAAGGTGAGCTAACACCTGTGCTCAGGTGAGTGTTTATGTTCTTCTAAAATGGATGGTGGAATGTGAAAAGAAGGAGGAGGAGCGCCCAGCCACCCCCACACCCAGACCCCCGCCGCAGCAGCAGCGGCAGCCGGAATCCCCCCAACGCCACACGGGAACAGGCAGGGAACAACCGCCCCCCGGGCGACCAAGACCGCCACCCAGGCCAGGGCCAGCAGGACCGCCGCGAGGCCCCCAGAGCCAGAGAGCAGGGAGGCGCGGAGGGAAAGAGAGCGCCGCCCCAGCCCAGCCAGGAAAGCAGCCCCCCCGCCGCGCCGGAAGAGCCCAACGCAGGGCCCCACCGGAGAAGGACGCCCACAGCCCCAGACGAGTACCCCACCACCACCCAGGAGTTCCGGGCATCCCCCCGCCCCAACCCCAGGTACGAGCCAGGACCCCCCAAGGGAGACCCGCTCCGCACTCCAGGCAGCCACCCAACCGGCCCACGGTTGGTCCAGGGAGGAGCAAGGCAGGGGCCCGCCGCCCCCGCCCAGGAGGGGGGAACCCCGGGGAAAAAAGGGTGGCCCACAAGGGGTGTTATAAATATGGCCCGACCAGGCTCGGCCATGTTGGAAGTTTGGCGGGGCCCAGCGCTCAGGGGCAAGGACCAGGACCCACCCCCCAGGGACACGAACACCCCCGGCTCAGGTGTAATATGAACCCCCCCACCGTGCGGAGAGAGCACCGCCGGGCCCAGGGAGCCGGCCCCCAAGGGACACGGCCGCCATCGCCAAGGGGCCCGCACCCCCCACCAGGGAAGGGGTAGGGGACAGATGGACCCAGGTCCCACCTTCCTTGCAAAATGTGTGTATGTATGTGTGTTTGAGAGGGTGTGTGTGTGCATGTGTGTGTGTTTATGTTGGAATGTATATATTGAAGGGGGAGGGGTGTGTGTACTAAGGGGGGTGCAGTTAAAATTGGCGAGTAGGGCACTAAGGGGACATCTCCTGATTACTCACAGTGATGTCCCCCCACCCTCCCCACCAAGGGGCCCTAAATGTCTAAGGTGCGGTTAAAATTGGCGGGTAGGGTGCCAGGAGGACATCTGCTGCTTGCTTGCAGTGATGTCCAAGCACCCCCCCTACCAAGGACCCTACATGTCTAAGGTGCAAATAAAACCGAAAGAGGGGGGGCCCACTCCATACAGCAACCATAGGAGGGGGGCCACTGCCAAGTAACCCCCCCCCAAGGCGCATCGCAGGCTAGACCCCCCACCCCCTCACCCTAATATGAGGTTATATGAGGAAGGGGGTAAGTTGGGGACAGCTGGTCGACTGTGCCCCGGTGGTCAAACAGCTGTCCCCCAGCCCCCCCCCCCCCCCCCCCCCCCCAGCAAAGGGGCCAGGGCCACCCAGCCCAGGGGCCCCACCCCCGGAGGCGCCGACACCCCAAGCCCGGCATGGTCCATGGTCAGTTTTCAAATGTTTGGTGCTCGTTTGTTTTGAAAAGGACGCTACCCATCCATCACTACCAAATCCAAGTCTGTAATTGGCCAAAGTTGGGTTGATAATGAACTTTCATCGCATGTTCATTGAACGCCTGGTTTGTACGGAGAGCCCCAACACAGATTTTAAAAATCGTGTAACGATGCGTGGACTTTTCATTAAAAGCAGTCGCATGAACGCCAGTTGAAGAGGTTGGTGTGTTTACAGAGCTTGAAAGAAAAAAAACTGGAACAAGATTTGACCAATTTGCACCGCTTTAACATTCCGCACCAATCCTCTAGCAGCCGGTGGCAAAGCTGCTTTAGTAAACAGTAAAAAAAAAACAATAGAAGAAGAACCCCCCCCCCCCCCGTGTTGTCCGGTGTGATTCATTGACTGTAACAAAAGTGGACTCAGTGAGTCATACATAAAGAACGGCTTACTTCTGGCTCCAACAAAATGAAGACAATTCATTTTTCCGCAGTACGGACATCGCCGTTTGGAGCCAGAAGGGTTAATAGGCTGCGATCGGCCCAAAGAACCAACGTTTCTATGGTAACCACTGTTGCCAATCATGAGTGAGTTTCCCCTTCCTCTAAAAGCTGGGTCGGGGGAATGTGTCAATCAAACATTGAGGTGGAGCCAGCGGGAACCACATGCTTTTTTATCAGGCTTTGATTGGTCTGTTTATAACTTGAATAACTTGTAATAATGAATGGTTTAATGAAAACAAAGGAGGATTATCGAGAACATGAAGAAGAAAAAGGTATGAGAGCAAAAATTGGTTCTTCTGACCAATAGAATGACTGAGTAACAGCTGTTTATTTCTCTATAGAAGTCTGTGGGGTTTTGGTTGGTGGATACTTCCTGTTTGGAACGCCGGAGGACTCAGTCCAGTTCTCATATACAGTCAATGATGTGAACACTGTATGCTGAAACTGAGTTCATAAATCAGCGTCTTCCTCATGCCTGTGTGTTTTATCCAACTCCACAGTACAATGAAGAATTTGTTGGTTCATTTATTTTAAACACCAAATAGAAAATAAACACAAGAGTTAAAAATAAGTTGTATGACGTACAAAGTTATTATTATAAAGCTACATTTTATGAATCCAAATAAATAGCGTACAGATAGACCAACAATCTCCTCTGTTGGATGCGAAGCTCCTTTTTCCCGGCCGTCCCTGAAGGCGGCATGCTGCCACCCCCCTGCGTGAACGTACGTGTCATTTCCCAGATGTTTCAGGACAAACCCGTGTCGCTGGGCTGTTGATGCCGTCAGTGACCGATCATGAGGAGACCTCCTGACCGGATCGATCATCACCGGACTCCCCGCTGCTGACACACCGACCGACGGCCGAGGACCGGGACGGCGGTTTGGCGCCAGTCTCATCACTTCATTCTTCCTCTAAATTTAAGGGTGAGTTTTTTTATTCCTTTTCTTTAATTTGGTTATTTCTGTTACTCTCAGGTAGCTAAATCGGTTCTAGATTTCTCACCGTTTGCAGGCCGCTAACGGGGCTAAAGTGTTTTTCTTGAAGCGTAGATAAACGTTCAGAACAGGAATATGTCTTTCTTTGGTTTGCGGCTCGAAATGAGTAGCCAGCAGGCCCTGGGCGGTGGGAAGGCGGTGGGTGACGGTGGGAAGGCGGTGGGTGACGGTGGGAAGGCGGTGGGTGACGGTGGGTGACGGCAGCCTGCTCGCTGCTTTGGTGTTAGCCTGCTATGCTAACATGCTAACCTGCAGCTAGCATGTTAGCGTCGCTGTGGGTTCACACTTTGTTTTTAGCGCAGTGTCACGGCGGGAAAAGTCCAAACTCCGGTTCTGAGCTGCTGTTTGGGTCTGTTGGCCAGCCGGTCCGGCTTCCACACAGGGTTCCCCGCCCCCGGAGATGCAGCCCCCCTCCTACCAGGACTATGTGTCGGTGGACTTTCCAGGAGCGGGCGGCGGAAGTTACAACAACAACAAGCACTGGAGGAGGCAGTCCTGCTGGAGGGTGAGTGGCTCCATGAAATCTGGCTTTTCCTGGGCTGGAGTTGGTCTCCACCTGCCTCACTCTAGGCTTCTTCTTCTTGTTGTTTCTGCTTCTGGGTTTAGGGTCACCTCAGCGGGTCATCTGTGCCCATCTTCTCCTCTCTGCTTCCTCTCCTGACACGCCAGCCCACCTTCAAGTCCTTTAACGCCACATCCATCAGCCTCCTCTTGGTAGCTCCCCCCTCATTAGCGGTTTCTGTCCGGTGCTCTTCTTTTGCTTCCTCCCATCTGATGGAATCCTCATTCCCATCGGCGTCTTGACTGACCCGTTCCGTCTGACCCTCTGCATCCATGCCACAGTCAGGAACACTTCCTGGAGCTCCGTCCTCTCCGGCTCCATCAGCATCCATGTCTGCAGTCTGCCTCTGTCCTCTGTCTCTCCTCAGTCGCAGCTCACTCAGTCTGGTTCTGGTGTGGTGGTTGGAAGGTTTACAACAGTTTCTGTGAGGTTTCCCTGTTTGTACTTCCAGGGGTCACAGGTCAGCGTCAAGCTGCCGATAGCAGGAAAATCCATGAACAGCTCCTGGAAATGTTCAAGGGTTCACAGTGCAGCTCCACTGCTAGGCTAATGTTGAGCAGATGTTAGTGCTGTCATAGTACTGTAGTTGGATGCTCAGGCGTCACACAGGAGCAGCTTCAAATGTAGTTTCCCGTTGCTCGGTTCAGTTTGCTGAAGATGCTCAGAAGAGAAAGTCACTCCTCCTCCTCCTCCTCCTCATCTGCCTCTGTTTTGTGTGCTTCAGAAATGGAAGCAGCTGTCCCAATTACAGCGAAGCCTCATCCTCTTCATCCTCGCTCTCCTCTTTATTTGTGGAATAGCCTCATTTCCTACTTTTAATGAACACCTCAGAGGTAAGACTCCTTTGCTGTGCCACAGCCCAAGCTGCAGGTTTAGTCTTTGGCCGCGATAGAAGAGAGTTTTTTTTGTCATGGTTGTCTCCCACTAAATTCATGTTGTACCTCCCAGGACTTCAGGGTCGTGACCTCAAAGATATGAAGATCAATCTGCTGATTTTCACATTTAGACCCAGAAAGGAAAGAATTTAGCTTCAATGATCCTTAGATTCTATTGGTTCAGATGTTTCTCAGCCACGCTTGCTGAGAAAGCATGGATTCATAGAAATGTTCAGCAAATCTCTGTTTACCCCCCCGTGTGAACAGAGCTGCCATTCTGCTGCAGCACTTATATAAATACGTTTGAATTTTAAAGCTGCTTTTTTAGGTCTTTGGATGATGTTTTTGAAATGGGTTTAAATGACAAAACAAAGTTGGCTAAAGCTTCTGATGCTGGACGCGGGTTTGGTTTCTGACAAACCAAAAGCACATTTTAATGCAAGAAAAGAAACTGTTAATAAAAGTGGGAGTAACAGCTGCAGCTGCTGGAAAGGATTGAAAGAGGAACTTGGAAGTGAAAAGTGAAATGGTCCACAGTGGAATCAAACTTATGTCCTGCTTTTCTTAAGCCTTTCACGCTAAGCTATACCCATGATGGGATGTTACCTTTGGCACACTAAAGAACCATTTTTAAAATCAAACTGGAGTCATCTTTCTACCCGGAAGTAAGACGACTCGATCTCTGAGGCTCCGCCTCTCTCTCCTTGTGGGTGCCGCCCATTTCATTACATCATCCCCTCAGCAGCTTGTCTGCATTTCTCGCACGGAAACAAACAATTGAACTTTTGCATAGATGGATGTGCGTATCGTTCATAGCCAAGGAAGGCGTTTAGCAGCACAGACTCTTCCTGAAAGGGGCGGTTCCTCACTTTGTGATGTCACAATGTGAGGAACCACTTCTTTTACGTGGATTGGGAGGGGCTGGTGCTCAGAGAGCAGGTTTTTAGAGGAATAATGCGTGGATGGATCCAAGTATCACTTTGGGGTTGTTGTTGTGAGGAATGAACATTAGAAAAGCTCAGAAAGGTTTGGACCCTTTGAGGCAGCACTTTGCTGTGAAATCGTTTTCCTCTGATATTGTTGCCATATCTTTATCAATAACAAACATAAATCGAATGACAATACAGCAAAGATGAGACAGGAAAGGGACAGTGAGCTGGGGAAGTCCTGAGTCATCTTTGGTGTGTTTGTGTGTCGAGGCCTTTCAGAGGACCGAGCCACAAACCCCGGACCTGTGGGGCCGGAGTTGCCGCCGTTTCAACCTGTGCATCATCCCCCTCCAGTGCAGCTGAAGGTGGGTTGGATCATGAAAGACAGTTTTGTGCTCTTTCACAGTAAGCGATTTACTCTCATCCGGCTGAGCTGTGAAAAGCTCACAACACAAACCGTACAGGTTTACCAAAACCAGGTGTGCATCAGCTGTTCTTCCAGCTGGAAGGCGATGCAGTCGTTGGCGTCGTTGGCGTCCTCCACACTGACGTTAATATCTGGATGTAAACTGATGGTTTCTGCCAAATTCACAGAAAATACCCAACAAGAGAGGACCTCCTGCTCTGCAGAACCGTTCTCAGCGGAAGGGAAACACTTCAGAGACCGTCTCTGAGGACACGCCAGCTGACAAGGACAGGCCAAAGGTCATCAGGTGAGGTTTGAGGACATGCGTGTGGAAACGGAAGACCACAGGGCTTTGGTGAGCCTGTGTGCCAGATCACTTCACCTGACTGCCGTTGTGTTTGTTGACCTGGTGGCGGTCAGCTGGCATGGCGCCGTTATCGACACCGAGCTGGACACTGAGGACACAAAGGCTGGACGAAACGAGGAGGACTCGCTCTCCAATCAGGAAGTCAAGCTCGCCAAAGGCTCCGGTTCGTGCTCCTGTTCTCGTTTAGAGTGGGTCACGTGATTTGATGCAGACGTTCATGCTGACGCTGTTACAGGAGCCCGACTGGAGGCCGTTCGAGACGCCTTCAGACACGCGTGGAAAGGCTACAAGGACTATGCTTGGGGTCACGATGAGCTGCGGCCCATCTCCAAGTCCTACAGCGAGTGGTTCGGTCTGGGTCTGACGCTCATCGACGCCCTGGATACCATGTGGATTCTGGGGCTTAAGGACGGTAAGGCGCTCACGTCTGCTTTACACTGGACTGGTCTTCAGTTTTTCATATTTTCTGCTGTTATGATGTAACACAAAAGAGAAGCTAACCGAAAAACGTGTCCTCTTTATTATGAACATAGAATTTAAACTGAAAGTAAAGAACAGAAGATCATTTGACGTATCTGAACTTGCACTGTGAGATTGAGGAACAGAAAAAACAGAGAAATCTGAGGGCTGAGACGGTGTGAACAGAGAAAACGGCAGCGTCAGACAAGAACGTGGGCGTCATGAGTGGGAATGCTGCTCTAAATGCTTTATACCCAACAGTCCAGCCCTGGGAGCTACTGCCCTGCTTGGTTTGCGGCTAACCCCCCTTCGGTTTAGTGAGCCCAGTTTCTGATCGACCGAACACAACTGATCCAGGTGACCAGTACTTACGGAACCAGGATTATCCAGAATTTCCACTGGTCCGCCTGCGGTGCAACTCGGTTGCGTTGCGTGGAGACTTCGTCTCACGGCCGTTAGTTAGTTTGCGTCGTCTCCCTCGCCTCTGGGTCCCGTAGGAGTGGTTTGACCTGCCACCCCTGTGTCTAGTGGTTTGTCCCGTCCTCTTGGCTCACTGGCTCTTCTCTGAACCAAGATGGAGTTCCAGAGGAAAGTCTCTGTGGCTGAAGGGCAAACCCTGGAAAGGTGACTTGTGTTTGGAACAGATTTGTTGATGAATTTGTTCCTCGTAGGGATCGAGCGTCAGCGGCGTCTCTGGATGGACTCAGCACATTTATACCCACTTTTTTGAATACACTTTTCAGAATTTGAAGAAGCAAAGGCCTGGGTGGCCACAGAGCTGACATTCAACAAGAACGTGGACGTCAACCTGTTTGAAAGCACCATCCGCATCCTGGGGGGCCTGCTGAGTACCTACCACCTGACTGGAGATGCTCTGTTTCTGGACAAAGCCGTGAGTCCACACGTGCACTCACTTCCACAAAGCAGCTGCAGCTATCTGTTGATTGAATACTTACTGCTGGGAGAGGAGGATCTCCTGCTTCTGTCTTCAGAGCGTCTTTGTCTCCATGACCTTCATGTCTCTGCTGTAGACGCTAAAACTGAGACTGGGGTTTATGTTCTTGTTAGAAAGTCATGGAGCCTGTCTGAGGATGTTCAGGAGAACCCAGCTGAGTCCTGAACTGCAGGAAGCTAGACTGCACACAAAAACAGCAAAGATCCCACTAAACGGTCACCACACATGCAGTGCAGCCTTAATGTTTGGATCTTTAGGTTCTGCAGAACAGAAATCCGCTGAAAATCTATGAAGCCAGGCCCAGATATCTTCACTTCACTGTTTTCTGTCAATCAAAATTAAGAATCCATTCAATTCAATATATCAATAATTATTCAAAAAGATGGATAAGTGTGTGTAGGATGTGGGGGGGCTGATAGCAACACCCTTCACACCGGAGTCTCCTAAAATTCTCCAATGATTCTGAAAAGGTTGTTTGTTTTTGTCACCTTTTTAAAAAAAAACAAGGATGGAAATGACTGCAGGGGTCTGAAAGGTGAATGTGGCTCCAAGCTGCTCAAACGGCCCCCCTGATGTGGATGAGCACAACAGGCTAATGCTGCTTTCAGGGCCTTAAATGAGATCAGCTGCTGTGAGCTGCAGTTCAGATGAGTCTCCTGCTCTACGCCAGACAGTTTGGTTTCCTCCAGGCCCGAACAATAAACCGCAAAGGGATCGTTATCGCAATATCAGGCTGAGCAATACGCAAAAGACGGCGAACATTGAAATAAATGGTTACTTTAAATGTGCTAAAACAATATTATGGCAGCTTGAAGTATTCAACAAATCAAATAAATCCATGTCTGCATTTGTCCAATCAGATGGACGACTTCACGTTGTTGACCAATCAGATGCAGTCCTTTCATGTTAGCTGTTTGCCTCCTATGTAGACGAGGCTCATTTGGACCATAATTTATGTTTTGTTGAGTCTTATTTAAATGAAACCATTGCAGGGAAAAGGAAATGATGGTTTTGGTTCTTTTGCTATTTGTTCTTGAATCTATCGTCATCACAATATTGATCACTATTGATGCAAATCCAGTTTTCCCTCCTATGGTGCAGCCCTAGTTTAAGAACATTTTGACAGTTTGGGTTTACAGCTGAAAGGAAAAGGATTCGTTTCTCTGCAGGTTTGCAGTCTGTGCCTGTTTTTGAGCTGTAACCCTGAGAGCAAACAACCAAACACTCCTCTGAAATAATGGATAAGAAGAAAGCGAGCAGCAGAAATCCTCATTACAGCTCACACAACCATTGCTGCTTTACAATATTTCCAGAAAGATGTAAAAAGAAAGCTTGTGTGACTAGAACGTGAGACGGAAGCAAAACTTTAAAGTTAGAATATAAAGATGTTTCTGGGCTGCTTGGAGTCTGCTGAGCATTTCCATTGACAAACAGGAAATCTACTACCAGATACAGGAAATGAGCAGAACCCCATGTAGGAAAGACCAACGTCAAGAGTTCAATAAAACCTACATGAAGTGATGAGTGAAGACAAAGAACTCAGTCATCCTGTGCCGTTTGTTCTTTTTCACAGAAAGACATCGGCTCCAGGCTGATGCCAGCCTTCAACACCCCCTCCAAGATCCCCTACTCCGATGTCAACATAGGGAAAGGCACAGCGCACCCCCCCCGGTGGACCTCTGACAGCACCGTTGCCGAGGTTACCAGCATCCAGCTGGAGTTCAGGGAGCTGTCCCGCCTCACACAGGATCCTCAGTACCAGGTGACCGAGCCGACAGCAGAACAGAACCCTGGTTCTGCTCACACCACTGCCAGTTTTCTGCTCTTTGAACTCTCCGCTTCCGTGTTCAGAACGCCGTGGGTGAGGTCATGAAGCAGGTCAACAAGCTGAGTGGAAAGCTGGACGGCCTGGTGCCCATGTTCATCAACACCAACAGCGGACAGTTCACGCATCTGGGGGTCTTCACGCTGGGGGCCAGAGCCGACAGCTACTACGAATACCTGCTGAAGCAGTGGCTCCAAGGAGGCAAGAAGGAGCCCCAGTAAGTCCCATCAACCTGAAGGAAGGAAGCTGTGGTTTGCTGTGAACGCCGCTCCGGACTTGAACGTGTGGAGCGAAGCGTCCAACTTCTGGGGAGGGGGGCAGACGTGAAATTCTGCCCCCCTCCGCGTGAATGTTTTATCTCATCTGTCTGCAATCATTCTAGGTTCCTTGAGGATTATCTGCAGGCCATAGAAGGAGTGAAGAAGAACCTGCTGCAGAAATCTTCACCCACAGGCCTGACCTTTGTTGGGGAGCTTTCCAACGGGCAGTTCAGCCCGAAAATGGTCAGTAGCAAATCGGAAGGAATTCCATTAAAGCTCAGTTCTCGTTTTCCTGTTTGTAGGCTTTCGCTGGAAGTTTCCGGCTGAACATCCAAACACAAATCTCCTGCAGAGGTTTGTTTAGAAACGGAATGTAACGGCTAAAGCGTGCTAGCAGGCTAACGGCTGTGCCTCACCTGATCACGAATAAAAGACTGTATGTGAGAACTGGACTGAGCGACTGTGAGGTCACCCAACAAAATGAAGCCATGTTGGAACCAGACGACGTCAGTGAGCAGTGACATCATTTCTATGGCAATCACTCTGGCCAATCAGGAGTGAGCTTGCTGGAAGTGCACACCCTTACAACCTTAAAGGCCCGTACACACCGGGACGAATTACGCGCGCGGTTTTCGCCGACGTTTGACGCCTCCTGACTAAACAAAGGGCACCAATGTGAGTGTGCACACCGACGCGAAAAAACGCCACGCGTCAAAGCGTCAAAAAAAAAAAAAACGCCTCGGGTTTGTTTTTGTTTTTTGACGCGTCGCGTCGAAATCTATTCGACCAATGAAAATGGCGCTTTTGCACACGTGTCTGGAGCTTCTGAAGTTACAGTAAAACACAACTTGGGGGCGCTCAAACACAAAACTGCCTTGCTGAGCACACATACCAGCGAAGAAGATAGACGCCGAGTTGCATCTACACTGCCGCGAAGAAATAATGACGGACATTCTAAAACATCCCCGAACCAAGCACCAGTTGGAGCTACTGGTGCTTGAAATATTCATGTTTTCTTTGTATTATTCTGACAAGCGCGTAAGTACTTGCTCTCTTCTTCTGAGTGAAAAGCGACTTTAAGAAGCCTAAAGTTGCGCAGCGCCACCTTGTGTACAGGAGTTTTTCTGTTTACATTAAGCGCCATCTAATGTCAGGGAATGAAATTTCATGTTCGCTCGGCTCATCGTCAGCGAAAATCGCCTGGGTGTGAACACAAAAAACGTGGCGAAAAACGCTGGCGAATATTCGTCCCGGTGTGTACGGGCCTTTAGACCGTGTCTCACAGCCACTACGTGCACGGATGTAAACCGGTCAGACGTGAATCTACGTGGAAAAAGGGAGAAGAGTTCTTTACATGGAATTTCCACAGATGTATCAGGAATGAACCACGTTAAAACCACAGAAGAAGTAGGAATAAACACACAAAGAACATGTAAACAACATAGAACATGAACCGTGTGATTATAGTGATGTTTATCTGTAATTCATTAGTGACTCATGCATCAATTATATAATCGTAACGTGATACATGCGCCGTATAGGTGATCTAAAAGTTATGAATCAGTGGTTCATGCATGAAAGTCTGTTAGACAAACGTGGAACGATCGTGGAAAGACACACATTAGTGTTTGCATCTCACAAAAATCACACACAAATGTGTACGATTTACGTAATAATTGCGTTTAAAATATTTAAAATACCCAAAATGTTAAACAGCTCAAGGCTAAATTCCTCTTAAGACCCGTTAGCCAAAACTCTCGACGGACATCTGAGCACGTCAACCAAAGACAAACGCAACAAACACTTCTGGATGACGTAGATCACGCATCACCAAAGACTGAAAGTCCATGTGTGGAAAATGTGTGACACGGCCTTGATGCAGGCTTGAGGGAGAATCCGTCAAACCTGCTGACTTCTTGGTACTTCCTGTTTGGAGTGTGAGGGGGGAGGAGCCACTCAGTCTAGTTCTCTGATACAGTCAATGCTCCAAAGCTGTGCCTTTGGACGTCCAGCATGATGAAACCCGAACCTAAAGTTAAAAACGGAACATGGAATGCTAGAAAAACAGCAGCATCCATCTCTTATGGCCAAGGATGTTTGCTTGGTGGGGCTGTCACTGACCCGGGTCAGATCCTTTTCAGGACCATCTGGTGTGCTTCCTGCCTGGCACTTTGGCCCTCGGCGCTCACAACGGCCTTCCTCCTGAGCACATGGATTTGGCCAAAGAGCTGATGGAGACCTGCTACCAGATGTACGCCCAGATGGAAACGGGCCTCAGTCCAGAGATCGTCTATTTCAACACGCATCAGGGCAGCACCAGAGACATCGATGTGAAGGTATGTGCAACAGAGAGAAGGCTCAATGTTTGGGAGAGTCAAAGGAAAACATTTTGGGCTGAATGACTAAAACTCCCACAGCTTTTCAAATCAGATCTCACTACGTTCCCACACTGTCACCTTCAGGTGTCTAAAACTAAAAGACATTCATTCATTTGTTCATTCATTCGTTCATCTTCTTCCGTCTGTCCATTTCGGGGTCACAGGGCTGCTGGAGCCTATCCCGGCCACTTATGGGCGAAGGCGGGGACATCCAGGTCTGTCGCAGGGTCACAATCACACCTAGGGTCAACTTAGAGTTTCCAGTGAACCTGTGAAGCATGTTTTTGGACGGTGGGAGGAAGCCGGAGAAAACCCACGCATGTGCAGGGAGAACATGCAAACTCCACACAGAAAGGCCCCCATTGATGTTCTGTTTCAGGTCCCCCAGCTGGGACTTGAACCGGGGGCCTTCTTGCTGTGAGCCAAGAGCGCTAACCGTTAGCCGCACGTGTCTAAAAAGACACTACATGAGAAATGCCTGACCATCTTTTCTTTCTTCAGTGGAACAGATTCTTTTCCATGTTGTGGCTGTAGAACTCAGAGTTTGTGTGGAGGACAAACGGTTGCAGTTGCTCCTCCTCTCTGTGTTTCCTCTCCACCCCAGCAGCTCCAGTTAACGTGGGTTTGGTGCTGACAGCATGAGCTCGCTCATTCAGCATCCCCACACTGACTGGAAGAGGCCTGCAGAGGCCCAGCCTCCCCCTGCTGGAGACGGTTCTGCTACGCTGCTGCACCCATCAGAGGTTGTGATGAGATGTTCTTCTGTCTGTGTTGTGACAGCTGGCAGACAGACACAACCTGCTGCGCCCAGAGACGGTGGAGAGTCTCTTCTACCTCCACAGGCTGACAAAGGAGCAGAAGTACCGGGACTGGGGCTGGGAGATCCTCCAGAGCTTCAACAAACACACCAAGGTCTGTGACTGAGCATCTCTGAGTCAGACATGAGGGTCAGACGTTGGTTCTGTGGCGTTTACAGCAAACCCATCGGACACTGAAGGGTTCCTCATCCCAAAAATCAATCAATCAATGTGTCGTCTTCCTCAGGTTCCCTCTGGAGGCTACACCTCCATCAACAACGTGCGTGACCCTGAATATCCCAGTCCCAGAGACAAGATGGAGAGCTTCTTCCTGGGGGAGACGCTGAAATATTTCTACCTGCTCTTCTCTGACGACAGCAGCCTGATCAGCCTGGACGAGTACGTCTTCAACACTGAAGCTCACCCCCTCCCCGTGTGGCCCCCCTCCGGTTCAGCCTGAGCTGCAGCGTCCGTGCACAGACTCGCTCCGACCTCTGCTCTCGGGGAGAAACCTTATTTATTTACTTGAAGCCTGTTATTTTTTTCAAAGAAGGAATAAGAAGTGATGATGCTCAGAAGAGCTTGTTGAAGGTTTTTGAAGTAGGAAACTGTGAAACGGCGTTTCATCCGTCATGACGGGACGCCGTTCTCTGCCCCTTCCCGCCGTTCTCTGCCCCGTCCCGCACACACTCCATGTTTGCTGCCACACTGACTTTGACTCTGCGGGGCAGGTGTGGGCGTCCAGGTGTGCAGCCTCACCTGTCGGGACGCTGTACTCATCACCACCACGGGGGGGGGGGGGGGGGGGGGGGCAAACTGGACGTTTCTGGTTTCTTTTTTTAGACGCACCAACTCCAAATGCAAAGCAATCATTGAGCTCTAAAGTCATTTACCTGTCCTCTGGGGCGGGGGGGGGGGTCTATGAGGAGGCTCAGGAAAGCTGACGGTTACTCCCCACCTCTGAGAAATGTGGAGCTCTGAGGAGAAGGAAGTGACATCCTGTAGGTCTCTTTTTGGGGGGGGGGACTCCACAAAGACTGGCCGTGACCGTCACATGGCGGCGCCTTCAACAGAACCGACGTGAGGCGTCAACCTCTACTGCCGAGACTGAAACACTGTGAAGACGCTTGTTTTTCTACCGACGCCACATTTGTACCGCTGCTCTTTTGGCAAAGCGGTTTGTGATCTCACACCAAAAGCCTTTTTCTGGTGGAACTGGAGGGACGTTGTGTGTCCAACCGAATCCAGGACAGCATTTCAACCCACAGACGTCCTGCAGAAGTGACCCGGATCAGAACCAGTCAGGATTCTGACGCTGCAGTAACCTGAGCCTCAAAGTGCCTCTGCAGTTCTGATGCGCCTCAGGCTGTGACACGCCTCTGCTGCCGTCACCTCACTCATGTCCGGGGGGGGAGGGTTGGTTCCTCCTGAGGACTCGGCTAAACAGAAGGAAACGCCGTTCTTGTGGTCGTTTCCAGAGGTTTGTCTCAGTTTCTGAGAAGCTTTTGAAGACCATTGTTTGTTTTTTAGGGGGGGGGGGAGAATAATATATGGATAATACGCCGCCTGTTCCTGCAGGTTCTCCTCTTCAGGATTTCAGGAACACATGAACTCCTGTCTGTGGCTCGGCTGCACGTCTGTCCCACGTGTGCCTTCAGACGGCGTGCGCTGGCGTTAAGGTCAAACGGGTGGCGTTTTGGTCATCATTGTGACGGCTTCTGCTTTTCCTGTCTTCACTGCTGCATCTAAGGGCTCTGACTATTTCCTGGGCTCCGTCTTTAACTCTTGACCTGAAGATCATTTTATTTCAAAAAGAAGCCATTCCTGTGACGCCGACACTTGTAAAGCGGTTTTTACTAATGTTAATGTAAAGCGTGATGTGAAACATTTTTAAAGGGATTGTTCAAACGAACCGCTGTGAAGCGCACACTCACGTGCACGCACTCACACACACGTGTGCTCGTGTTCATCAATCCTCTGAAACTTTGAAATGTGAGCTGAGCAGTTTATTTTAGGTGGGAGGAGCTTCTTTTATGGTCATCTTTTCCGTATAAAGGTGCTTTTGATGTGGGAGTGGCTTTCCAGTTAGAACCCAAAAATATGGTTGGAGAAATCATTTTTATTGATGAAATTTGAGCAGAAAAATGAGAAGTTGGTCTGTTTGGGTGTTGATTTGTGGCGTGTAATAAAGTTTTCTGATTCAAACGCTCCTGTGTCTGATTGGTCGGTTTCACGGTGATAACGTCCCGGAGTGACCCCGAACTGAAATCCATCAGAAGCTTTCAATGCGACTGCCGGAATCGAACCCTTTCCATCTTCACCCACGCTGCGATAAGCTCCGCCTCCATCTTTCTGGCCTTGATGACGGACTCTGGATCGGCGGCGTTGGAGCCTCTGCGTGACACGGCAGAAAGAAATGCGTTCAGGTTGTGGTTGTGGGCGGCGTGCTCCACGCAGGAAGGACGGCTCTACCTGAGGTCCAGGTGATGGGCGCCGCCGGAAATGTTGATGGCGATCAGGGACGGGCTGAGGGACGTCCGCACCTGCAGAGCAGAGAGGAGGTGAAGCGGGACAGACAGAACCACCATGGCGGCCTCCGTCTCAACACTCACCCCCCCGTTGGCCCACGGGTCCAGGTCTCCGTTGGAGAAGATGATGTTGCTGGCGGCGGACAGATCTGAACACAGGCGGCCAATCAGACGTCAGAACATCTCAGTTCGGGTGGTTTGCTCCAGACTTACCGTCTCCCCAGAACTGGAGCCGGAGCCAGCCCGGCCTGGGCTGCACCCCCCAGCGCTTGGAGCAGTACAGCTGGCGGGCGTCCTCGGTGAAGGTCATGGCGGGGAACATGTCCGTCACGTTGTTGCTCTCGTAGCACATCTCGATCTCCGTGCAGGCCTGCAGCCACGGCGGCGGGAAGAAATGTGGTCGTCATGACAACCATGGGGACCACACCCAACTTCATTCACGCCCAGAAGGGTCAGACTTTTACTGTCGTGCTCAAAATAGGTTAAAAACAACAACTTCCAAAGCTTTAGGAGATCACAAGGGAGAGGGGCGGAGTCAGAGGCCGAGAGCGTCCACAGGGCTGCTGTGCATCAGCGTCCCTGATGGGTTTGGATACACGGTACTGGCTTCATCAGGGGTGGGGTCACTGCATCTAATCCAGCTACAGCCGGCAGAAGGGCTTCACTGTGTCCGGCGTGTGACCACGGTCGACTCACTGACTGTGACTGAGCCTCGCATGCTGACGGGGGGTGGGGGTGGGGGGGTACCTGGTAGTCCCAGGCCAGGCTGTTGAAGCCCAGACCGCAGCCCGTGGGATCCGCACACTCCACATACAGACTGTACAGGTCGAAGCAGGGCAGCAGCCCGGAGGAGTTGTACACCATCCCTGCAGGGACACAGCATGGTCAGCCGCTGTACCACAGCATCCCTTCATGTCCTTCTGCTCTGGAGGCCGAGTATGGAGGCCTTTTTGTGCCATTATTCCAGTGGCGCTCACACTCCTTTGTGCTCATCACACACAGACCTGATCCAGTCTACGATGGAAGAATTTCTGACCAATCAGCATCAACCTTCGTGTCCTGATTGGCTGATTGACATTTGTTAGAGGTGCCTTGCTCTGTTTTCAGGGCAGAAGAGAGAGAGAATTTCTCTCCAGGTTAGTTTGAAGTGTGAAATAGTTTTTGGAGCACCTTTTTTTTTTAAAACAGTGAGTGTTGCTCTTGGAGTAACGGCACAAACATCATCCATGCCAAACCTTCACAGTTGGAGGGTTTGGTTCTGTCCCTCTCAGAGCCTCTCTGCCCCCCCATCCCGTTTGTCTTCTATTCCCCTTCCATGTGTCTGTTTGTGCTCTGAGCTCTGCAGCAGCGTCTGCTCCTAGATGAGCTCCTGCGGGAATCAAACCAGCTTCGTTTCTGTGGGAGGAAGCAGCCGAGAGGAAAAGCTTGCGATCCGGAGCGGCTTGAGTTACCTGCAGTGTCCCGGAGGTTGGTCAGCAGGTCCGGCCCCCCCAGCATGGTGTCACAGGCTACCTGCAGGACAAACCCAGAGCAGCAGAATCAGCAGCCTTCAGAGAGCAGAGGAGGGACGCTTCCTCCGGTCCTGGACGTCCGCTGCAGAACAAACAGTGTTTGTCTGCAGATGTGAAGCTCTGAGCTTTTACCCACCCGTTCTGATCAGATGAAGTCCTCTAGACGAGCAAAGGACGCACGCCTGACCCTGCAGACGGGCTGCAGCCATGCGTGAGCGTTTGGCTGCAGGTTGATTAAACCTGCGCAGCCCTCGTGCCCCCCCCCCCCCCCCCCCCCCTGTGTTTTTACCTTGACGGGGTTGGCGGGCAGGCTGCCCATGAAGTGGGTGCTGTAGGGGTAATCCAGCATGGCCATGAGGGTGAAGGCGTTCCTCAGGAGGCCGTAGAGCTGGTGGACGTCCTGAGCGGATGATGGAGGCTGACACAGAGACAGCTCTGCCTGGATGTGGCTGTAATCTGACCACAGCAGAGCATGAACATGCATTACTGCCCCCCCAAACCCCCCCAGCAGGAAAGCAGGAGCCGACAGTCACCTCGGCGCTCCGCTGCCTCCCTCAGCTGCTGGAAAGCGGCGGTCACTGCGCCTCTGCAGGCCGGAGAAACGCGCTCAAAGTCCTGGAAAGATCAGAGCTTTCACTCCTAAAAGTCGCTCCTCAGTCATCCAAAGCCCCCCCCATGCTGGCCCGGGTTCCCCCTGGTCATCAGACAGAAACATGTCGTTCCTCCCTTCCTTATTAAACAGGAGGTCCTCACTAGAGGCTCTTTAAAGCTCCCTGTGACAGGATTGATCTAGATCAGTGTTTTCTACCTTTTCTGAGCCAAACCACACTTTATCCTTGACCCTTGACCTTATCCTTGACCCCAGCATCCAAAAATGAAAAAAGGAGAAACTTTTTCTGATAATTGTGGCAGAAAAAGCTGGAAGTTGCAAGTTGCAATCAAAATTAAGTTAGTTTTAGTCAGTAATCATTTTCAACTAAATTATTTGTAATTTTACTCTAGTAGTTGTTTTTTCCCTTCAGTTTATTAACATGTAATTTTATGTAACCTCACAAAAAAACAAATATATTCTTCCTAAATAGTGATTTCTTTCTTCAATGTTGGTGCAAAGGCAATCGCTTTTTTTATTTCTCTTTAAATGATTAAATTGTTTCAATTTAGTTTAATTGTGTCTGTTTCACCTTCATCCTGTTTCTTAAATGTTGTTCTTACTTCTTCTTAAGTTTAACATCTAAAATAATCCAGACGTTCTTAGAAAAGTGTTTCAGTTAGAAAGATGACTTGGACCAAACTCTGGGATGTTTGGCTGTTAAGAAACACAAACCTGGAAGGAGAACTAAACTGTTGACCTCTGACCTCTGATTTCATCAAGAAGATTTCAAAACTGGTTGATTTGTGTTCGTTGTGGTTTAAGACGTTTAACAGGAAGACTCATTGTACGCTGAGACGCTGTCACTTTAACCCAATGCATCATGGGAGATGTAGTGATGGCAGACAGACTCTCTTCTCTGAGCTTCATTGTTTTGTTCTCTTGTTCCACGGTCTGACACCGGATTCTGTGGAAAGCTACACCGCTAAAGACGAACTTTAGCTGGTGTTTCTGTTGGAACTGAGAGACTTTAGGAGCAGAATCAGAACAAGGAAGTGAAGACTTTAACCACCTCTGATTGGTCAGACTGATGAAGTGTGATTAAGCCTCCAAGAATGATTGGTGGAGACAGTTAAAGGGGCGGGACTTTTCCGCAAACAGCTTTAGTTGCAGCTAACTTGCGGTACCGTCGTTCTAATCAAAATATCTTAAATAGAATCAAATAAACACAAAGAAAAAAGTATTTTACGATCTTTCGTATCCCTAACTACTCAGTGTTTTATCAGGGCCTGTTTGGATGAACACAGAGCCGATATCCTGGAGATGCTGAATGTTTTTAGATCCGTGAATGAGTCATTTCCCACGGCACACCGGTTGAAAAACAGTGTTCTAGATAGATCAACTACGCCCCCTAGTGGTCAAAAGGATCTTAATTATAGGTCGGGTTAGAAACGTCTGTCCGGTTACCTCACTTCTAACCAGTCCCCCCCACCATTGCCAGTCCTTCGAGCCCCTCCCCTTTGAACGTTTCAGGCTCTGTTCTATGGTCAGAGCAGGACGTTTCAGGAACCAGAGTTTCCGTCGAATCTGTTGACTCACAGCCGTCACGTCTCTGAAGAACTGCCTCGGGTCTCCTAAGCCAGCAGTGGACAGGATGGGGGCGCTGGCCGCCAGAGCTCCAGCTACGATGTTGGGATACTTGAGCCTCATGTAGACGGACAGCATCCCGCCGTAGCTGCAGAGGAAAGGTCAAAGGGCACGGTGACGTCCTCAGCCTCATGGAAACAGTTTGATCTGAGAGCTGATCAGCAGAGGAAGCTGTGAGGGGTCAACGCCCTGCAGCCGTGACGGCGGTCCCTGAACTGCACCACAGAGACTCAGACTTTGGGACACAGTGATGCGGGTTTGTCTCTGCTGGCTTTAAGGTTACATGTAACAACTGGCTTCATTCATGTTGATTCTGCCCGACCCAGATTAGATGTTAATAAAAAAACCTGTCAAATGATGAGGGATGGAGAGTCGTTTCACGGACACGCCTACTTTAGATGCTCCAACATTTTCTGAAGTGACACTAAACCCCTGATAAAAGGCTCTATAACCGTGATCACCTTTGGCACACTAAAGAACCATTTTTTAATGACATCTGTGTTATTTTCGCAGCTCAATTTGTACCCAGAAGAAAGTCAACTCGATCTCTGAGGCCCCGCCTTTCTCTCCTTGTGGGTGCCGCCCATTTCATGACATCATCCTAGAGCGTGTCTGCGTTTTCCCACGGAAACAAACAACATCTGAGCTTTTCCAGAGATGGATGTTCATAGGAAATGAAAGCGTTTAGTCGATCGCCGCTAGCTCCACAGAGAAAGTGGGCGTGTCTGTTAGCCTGGGGGCGGGGCTGGCAGCACAGACTCTTCCTGGAAGGGGTGACATCACTGTGTGATGTCACAATGTGAGGACCCGCTCGTTTTGGGGGGTTGGGAGGGCTGGTGCTCAGAAATGGATCAAAAGACCCCTTTGGGTAGTTTTTTTTGTGAGGAATGAACAAAATAACAAACTTAAAGGCTCAAAAAGTGGATTTTGCCTGATATAGGCTGTTTAATTTAGATTTTTATGAAAAACTTGCAGGTTTCAACCACCAAACGGCATAAATACACAGCGGCTGGACGTTTCTGTTAAAGCGACTCAGTCAGGACGTGAGCATGAAACTCCCTCTGAGGGTCGCTGCAGCAGCACTTTCACTAAACATTTGCAGAGCAGCGAATTTTAAGTGTCTCTTTCGTTACTATGGGGTTGTAAACGTGGGCGTCGTCTTTTCTGTCACGGCGAAGGAAGGACCTTGTGTCAAAGCTGCAGAGGTCATAGGTCAGGTGGGTCCTACCTGCCCCCGAACGCGATGACGGGGCTCTGGGCGGCCCCCAGCTGCAGCTTCAGCTCCGTGATCATCAGGGCGTAGTCGGCGAGGGCCTGCTCCACCGTCAGCAGGCCCACCTCCGGGATGCTGAAGGAGTTGTTGCCAAACGGCAGCGAGCGGCCGTAATACCTCTGTGAGGGGAAACAACGGCGTTGACCCCCCAGCATTCAAATCCATGACCCGTCTCAGCTTCCTTACGTGTTCGGCAAAAATGACCAGCGCCTCCTGCTGAGCAGCCAACTCCATGATGAACCCCGAGTTCAGGGCGAACTCCCAGATGTCGCCTTCATTCCCGGTGTAGAAGAAGACGGGGCCGGAGCTCCTCCTCCAGAACCGGTCTGCAGAGAAGGACGGGCTGGGGTTAGGGGGACGTGTGCTCTGCTCTGAGGAGTGCAGACCGCCCCCACCTGTGATCAGGTAACGCTGGTTGAAGGTCCTGTTGCCCAGGCTGTTAAAGTTGAAGTGGTCCACAACCTGACTGAAGTACTTCTCTGTGAACTGAGGCTCTCCATCGGTTCTCGACTAGAACAAGAACATCAAAGTCAACTCTGATGATGAAGATCCTGACCTGGTTTCTGTGGATGTTCAGGAATATTATGAAGATGAAAGACCTTAAAAAAAACCTGGTTTATGCCCGTTTAAAGTTACATTTTAGGTTTCTCCTCTGACTGTTTTCACGACAGACTGAACTGTGGATGATCCTCCAAGCTCCTGCTCAGGTGCGTCACTCGACAAGCACCGAAGGCCCTCAAAGCCTCTGGAGCCTCATGCAGGTTTTTAAAGGAAAACACAGAGCGATTTTTCTTCGGTTCTTCTGTTAGAAACACAGTACCTAGAACCTAAGAAGTCAGTCAATAACACCGACACTAGAAACTGTATTGAACTAAAACACTAATCGGTTTCTTCTTTCAGATCCAACATTCTTCCTTCAAACCGAAGGCGTCAGAAACAAACGGAGGTGTTGAAGGATTCCAGTTTCTGTTCTGCACTTTGGTTTTGTGTCCCAAGTGCAGAAACCCCAAAAACAGTGACATATTATTATTGGTTGAATGCTATAAAGCCTTCAACCCATTGTTTTCCTGTTTCTCCTTCATTATTCTAACTCCTTTCTCACTCCTACAATGTTTCATCTATTTCAATCATTCAATTGTTCAAATGTTCAGCTCTTTCAGCTTTTTCCAGCTTTGACTTCTGGTTCTTCAAATCCTTGAACTTTTCCAGATATTCCAGGATTTCTGCCTCCATTGAAATACATGGGGAATCCTTGGTGCAGAAGCTCGCTGGTTCGATACCCGACACTGGCATTTTTCACAAAAATATAATTTTTGTCATCGTGCTGTTTTCACTTTATAATCAACTTTGATCATTTCTTTGTTTAACTTTTTAATGCATTTTCTTCTGGAAATGTCCTTCTAGTTATTATAATTGTTGCTATTATTATTATTACTATTTATTATTACAATTGTTGTTGTTGGTATTATTTTAAAAAGGGAACATAGCCAATAGGAAAGCCCCGCCCACCATGGAGCAAAGGACTTTACATTTTTGTCAGCAAAAAAATGAGGAAGTTTTTCCCCCCTCCCAAGTTAAATGAGGAAAATAGAAATAGTTTTTTTCTTCTTTTTTTCCTCTAAACTAAACGACAGACTTAGTGACTAAGTTACTAGTAACTCTGTGACTGAGATCCGAACATTCCGAAATATATTATGTTTTCTGTAAGCAAGTTTATAGAATATAAAATTAACATTATATCAGAGCATTTCCGTACATTGTAAATATAAACCAAGCTTTTATTTATTTTTACCTTGAAATAAGCAGAGATAACCGAAAGGAAACGTGTTTCTATGAGGAACTGGGATTTCCAGACGGCCGTAAACCGGCCAAACCCCGCAGGGTCAAAGGTTTACCTGGAAGAAGGCGCTGGGCAGCCCGTGGGCGGGAAACAGAGCTGCTGTCAACGACAAAACGGCTAATATCGGACTCATTTTTCACTAGACCTCCCCGGCGTCCCGCTCTCCTCTGCTGTGCAAAACACGCATGCGCGCAGGCCTGGAATCACATGACTGTGTTGTGACTGGTGTTGCGTTTACTGTCCTCCGTTAAAAAAGGAAGCGTGGTAAAGAGGAAACGAGATTCCTGAAAACACGCTGGGAGTAAACGTTACGGTCGCTTTGAATAACGGGGAGCTATTATGGCGTCGTTTTTCAACCATTGTTTTGTCAGCAAAAATATTATTTTATTAAATAAATAAATACAAAAAAATATATATATTTAAACGGCCACACGACGTCTTTTTAAACTTTGTTGTGCTTTTTAGGTAGCTAATAGAAGTTGTAAAGTCATACATAACATTAAGATGGTTCTATAACTATTATTATTTCTGGGAAAAGTTAACAGACCCCCCCCCCCCCCACACACACACACACACACACGCACAAATTAAATAAACTTTCACCTACCATCCTGACCTTTTATGTATCTAAACAGAATGACTTTTTCGTTGCATTTATTATATTTCTGAAACATAACCTAGTCAAATAGGAAACTGATACTATAGTGACTTGATGCTTCTACAAAGGAATACCTGCATTAATATTTTTGCTGGTTTTTTTTGCTGTTTTCTAAAGCTGTAAAAACCAAAGAGTTTTGTGCTGAAATGTTGAAATCAAGCGTGTTGGTTTCCCTGGTTTGCTGCTCTGCAAGTGTACAAAGACGTTTAGGATTAATTCCCACATTAAGCATGATCACATGTCAAAGCTCTGTCACCGTTTCCTGGAGTTTCCAAAGTGGGTGTGGCCAGCACAGGATGACGTATGTCGTTTAGCAGGTTGACCCGGCGAGATAAGCTTCAGAAAAATCAAACCTTTTTTCCTTACACCTGAACACAATGCCAGCTTTAACTCAAAGCTTCCTGGAAGGACTTTGGTATTTTCTCCTGTTTTCCTGGTTGAAGATAATCCCTGTAAGGGTCAAAGGTCACTCTCAATAGACTGCTTTCAGGATTCCCCAGAGTTTCTATGACAGGTTTAGAACAAACTTTCCTCACCTGCAAGGAGGAAATCTGAACCCAGTGACTCAGAACCTTAAAAACAGAAGAAATCCTCAAACTTCTACCTCTCTGGCACTTTGGTGTAACGTGTGACCTGTCTGGGTTCAAGGGTTTATGTTTAAAAACAGTTGTAAAGTCGACTGAGAGGTTCTGATGGGAGCTGGGTGCTGGTTGCCCTGCAGTCTCCTCCTCTGCCAGCATGTCTCTGTGGGTGAGGAATGTGGAGGCATAACTTCCTGGTAGCAGGTGGGTGGAGGCTTCTTAATGATCAGACAGAGTTGAGCACGGCTCACACGGAGACTGGCAGGACGCTCAGCAGCCGGACACCCGGGAGACAGCGGTAAGAGCCCATCAGATTCTGGGTTGAGGACGAGTATCTGGAGTCCGGTTCTGTGAATCATTCTGAATTCATTTAGGCTGAGGATTACTGTCCGAACTTGTGTTTGTCTTTTCAGTTGGTGTTGTTGCATTTGGTTTGGTGGAGTGTGCTGTGGTTTCTACACTGAAGCTCACTTTGTTAAAAGTCCAGAATATTTGTTTTTCTTCTTATCATTATTCTCCAACCATCCCAGTTTAAATCAGCCTTTGACTGTTGGCCCCTAACTTCTGATTATGAAAAAAAGGTGGTGATCATTTGAGAATAAGATTTTTTTCTTTCTACTTGACACCATTTTTTAATTACTCCACTCAAACCTTTTTTTGTGCTGTTTTCTTGTTTTCATTGTTTTCCAAATATTCTGCATCTTAGCTCTTTTACAGTTTTTTTATTTGAATCCCCCTGACAGTGAGAGTTTTCATCCCCAACGCCACCTTTTCCTGTCTCAGTACAGGATCAGACAGAAAGCTCTTCCATCATCTGTCAGTGACTCATTTAGTCTGCTATTAAACTGTAAAATAGTCTGGAGCTCTGTCTGATGCTTTTTACTTTTTGCTTTGGTGAACTGCTTCATAATAAACTGGAATATTTTCAGCAGTTCTGTTAAACCTAAATTAGATTCATATTTTTCTGTCTTTCTTTTATTGTGAAGCACTTTGGTATTCCTAAAGGAGTGCTAAATAAGTAAAGCTTCATTCAGTCATTCAACATTTGCCCATACACTCTCATTTGTTACATGTACAAATACCTCCTTGTGTTAAACTAAAGTGTGGTAATAACAGCTGATGGTGGAGTTCTAAAATCTGTGTTCTCATTAGCGTTCATGCGTGAAGGTTTCTTGTTGTGCATTCCTTCCAAGTTAGAAACAAGCCGACGTTCCTTTGTGTTCCCTTAAGCCACTGTGCTTTAGGTCACGTATCTGATGAAGGGCGTGTGAACAAAACATCCCCGTTTTGTCAACCAGACATTTGTGAGCTCAGCATTTTTTTTCCACACTATTTTGAAGCCAATGTTCAGAGCTGCCGCCTCGAGTCTTTTACTCTGTCATACTCGCGTACAAAAACGGCAAAGTGGAGGCGGGTTTGCTGTCCCAGTTTTTTTCCAACGTCATCCAATTTAAAATGCTATTTCCTACATGCTTTCTGAGTTTTATGGGTAGTAAAATGCTGTATTCAAACCATTTTAGTCTGAACAGTTTAGCAGTTTTAGAAACAAGTTCATCAATAGAGAAATGAAAACAACATTTAATCTCAAATGAGATACAAAATGTTTACATCAGAAGCTGGAAGTCAAAAAGCAGCAACAACAAAAACTCAGTCGATTCAGAGAAAAGATTCCAACTGAAAGATGAGCAAAGTAACAGTTTGGAAATTTTCTTTCACAGAAAGGAAAACACAAAAGTGGGTCCAGACCATCATGTTGATCCTTTCTGTCCATTTTTTCCTCCGTGCTCCAGTTCCCGATCGCCAAAATGCTTTACGCCGAGTTACTGAAGCTGTGGGACGAGTCCGTGCAGGCCATGGACAGCCGGGACTGGCAAGGAGCTCTGGAGAAACTCCAGCAAATCCAGGAGCCCACCTCCCGCATTCTGTTCAATGCCGCCACCGCTCACCTGGCCCTGGGACACCTGGACATGGCTCTGAAGGTCTGAACCTTAAGAATCCTCCCAATCAGACCAGCAAAAACCAGAACAAGATGAGATGCTTCCCTGAATTCACAGAGAAATAATTTGCCAGTTGTTATGCTCTGTGAAAAGTAGAGATAAACTGTTGTTCTTTCTGTTATTTCATTTTCATTTGAACTTTGGGTCCGTAAAGAAACCTGGAAGTGGAAGCGTTTTATTTTGAAGCTGATCCCGACTCTCTGCTGTGATGTCCAGTGTTTAGATCTCACCATCTCCAAGGACGAGCACTTAGCCGTTGGCTTCTTCCAGAGAGCGGCGGTGAACATGCAGCTGGAGAGGTCCGTCCCACCACACACCATCCAACCCTCAACCATCTCTTCAGCAAACAACATGCATTTGAGCCTGGCTCAAGGGCACTCTGGATAGATCTGTGACAAAGACAGACTAAAGCTACAGCAAAGCACATTCCACTGAAATGACCCAGAAGTACAGAGAAGCTACTTTACCGCAGCAAATATGCTCTTAATGTGCTGCTTAATGATTTTATTCTGGAATAAATCTGTTTTCACAGCCCATCAGTGCAAATGATAGTAAAACGGAGAATGGTGTTTATGCTGACTGTCTGAAAACCCGATGCAGAAAAAAACAAACAAGAAATCAATCAATGGAATCAACTAAGGCTAAAAAGCTGCACAGCCTAATGACTCCCCCACCCCTTGATCTGGACACGTCAGGACCCCTCCTGGGAAAATACTGAAATAATCAGTAACTGAAATCCTATTTGACGTCTGCTCATGGCTGGAGGTTCGCTCTGCATCGAGCAGCAAAGCATCTGAAGAGAGGACAGAAACCGACTAAAGCTTCCTGAGAACCGGAGCAGAATGTGGCGGCAGTATTATGATCAGGGCTTGCTTCAGCAGTGCTGAGGAACAGCCACTGCTTTGCTGGTCTGATGGCTCTCAGGTGGAAATGAGAAAGATGGCTAAACGGACGGGCTTCAAATACTTCTTCATCCTAAATGATTCGGTCAAGAATCGATCTTGAAGTGACATTACGTGACGGCAGAACTGCTAACAGTTTCAGATCAGTGGAGGAGTAAACTTCTCCTTTCCACTCGTTCCTTCGTCTGAGGGTGGGGGAACATTAAACCGCTCTCACTGCAGAGTCCAGACTGTCACTGAAACCGGTTCCTGTTCTGGACAACGGCAGGTCACATGAGCTGTTTGCGGTGCTTCTCATCTTCTTCACCTTCCTCTGCTCACCTGTTGGTCTGCTGTTGCCAGGTTGGAGGACGCTCTGTCAGACTGCATCTGGGCCCAGAAGCACATGAGAAAGAACACAGTCATCGACTACAAGCAGCTGGGACTGCGGTTCAAACTCTACAGCTGGCAGGTCTGTCATCCGCTCACTCACATCTGCCTTTTGATTCCAAACATAACGGAGGCAGGAGCCTCAAGCCCGGAGGGGTTTCAGAGCCGCTGGGCTCATGCTGACAGATGAGCGGCTCACACCTGGAAGATAAGCCGCCTCCTTCATGGAGGACAAACACAGAGGCTGGTCTGTGCGGCCGGACTGAAAGATGCCTTTGAGCTTCTCCATACAGGGTCCAGAAATAAAAGGAAGAAAAGAGCTTTGATGTTTAGCTTCAGCATAGACTGTCCTGTTCTCCTTCATTAACTCTGTTTTCACGTTGGAAAAAGTTATTATGTTTATCACAAGAAAAGAAGAGTAAATAAGGAACATTAGTGAACTGGAAGAGGTTCAACCACGATGAAGATCAGCAGATTCTGATAAAACCCATATTAGCATCTGAGTCAAGAGTCTGAAAAGTCCCTCAGTCTGTCTGATGGTCACTGATTCATCATTTTTGGATCAATATTTCAGTTGTTTTCTCAGATTTCCAAACATTTTCATTTTTTTTTTACCGTGTGTACAGACTGATTTAATTAGGATGTTTTTAGGCCCTTTCTGTTCAAAGTTAACTTGCTGAGGACATTCTCACTGCACCGTCTGTTTGCCACCTCAGTGTGGTCAATCACATGATCAATCATGTGATTGACCACGTGATCAATCACACTGCTGTGGTTCCCTGTTTAGTTAACAGATGTTGTCTCCCAGGTGTTGCACAATGCAGCAGCTGCGTACTGTCGGATGGGCCAATGGGAGCAGGCCACGGAGGTCCTGCTGCAGGGAGGAGGGGCGGGGCACCTGGAGGCTGCTCTGGACAGCATTGAGGTGAGTGTCCACCTGGTGAGGCACTAAGAACACCTGTAAGAGACTGACGGCACACGTTTCTGCCAAGTCCAATCGCATTCTTTGGGCTGACAGAAGAAGGTGGGAGAATCGCCTCACCATCGTGCCCCCCCCCCCCCCCCCCCCCTGAGTGTGACCTCAGTCATTCCTCCCTCCTCCCACTGGATCATGTCATTTTATAACGATGTTTAACGTTTGTTTTGCTGGCCCTACCTGGGCTCACCTCCACAGAAAGCTCTTTCCTTTTTTTTTGTTGAACCTCAGAAGATTCTGATCTGTCCTGCAGAGCAAACATGAGCTGGCCGAGACTCGCCATCGCAGCAAAATAAGGAACTGTGCAAACAAAAGAAACGATGCAAATAAAAAAGCCCACTTCAACAAGAGTAATCCAAATAACTTTAGTTACCCAGGCCTTAGGAAATTTCCCCATCGTGGGACTAATAAAGGAATATCTTAGATTTCTATTGTTCAAGATAATAATGGGCTCCTGGAAGCGTTTAGCCATCAGTTGTTTCCACTGGGATGTGTTCTGGTTCCAGACTCAGTAGCTGTTGTTAGGCGTTTGTCTGCGGTAGACTCTGCTCTGGAGTCGGACCGTGCGGTGGTGCATGGAACTGTGGTTTGCTGCATGTTGGAGCAAAGCTGCAGAACTCCGTTCTGCTCTCGTTAGTGTCTTTCTGCACTCTGGGTGAGCCGAAGCTAACGATAAACCACCATCCTCCAGCTGACCTTCAAACCTGGGGCTACATGTCCTGACCAAAGGACACTTTGAAAAGTCCTCATGGTGACATTGAACACTTACATTTTCACTAACTTTCTCAATCCTTTTGCTATCTGAACTCCTGTTTCTTTTTCTCCTTCTTCTCACAGCAATGCATCGGCACAAACAGCCCTCTATAATCCGCTTCCATTGTGGCTTTTTTTATTTGCAGTGTTTTTATACAACATCATTTTTTATTAGCTGCAAGTTTTTTTTTCTTTTTGTTTTTGTTGCAGCAGTTTTTCCCTTTTTTTCACTTTCTTTTATTTGCAGTTTTTTGTTTTTTGCTGCGATGGCAGATCTCGGCCACGGAACAAAAGTTTTCTGTGACTTTTCATCCGAGTGAGCGCCACACTGTAAACCAGTGTTCGTGACCGCTCTCCCCTAAGCTATAAGGATCTACCAACAACCAGCAGCTTCTGCTAGTTTTGCTCAATTCCAGTTTTCATTTTTATAATCCTTTGAAAGTTTCCTATTTCAAAATAAGACCCTGTAAATATTTAGCTGTTATTTAGCACATTTTGCCCGTTTTAGTACTTGTGCCTTGTGGTTTTATGTCTTACCTTCTTATCTTCTGTAAATAATGCCCCCCCATGGAATGAATAAAGTTTTTTCAATCTGATCAATCACTCTACTCTATTGAACCGTCTTTGTACGTTTAGTTAAGTTATTGCAGGTGAGAACAGAAAAAAGTGTTGTCCCTGCATAGACGTAGAGAGTGGATCAGACCAGGTTTGTTGCCGCTGACTCAGACAGAAAGCAGCTAAACTCAGTGTGATCTGACACAGAGGAGGGAGCTCCCCACCCCTCTGACGGTCCCCGAGAGTCTGGTGTTTCGTCCCAGGAAACAGGAAGTGGAGCAGCTTCAAAAGAAAGACTTCCTGGGAAAAGCAAAGGTAAAGTCTCTTTTGTTGTCTCTATATTCGTGCAGAACCATGAACACACTCTCACTCACAAACGCTTCATCCGTTCCTTAGTCATTCTAATTTAAACGTTTTTTTCTGAGGGTAGCGCTACAGAACAGGTCAACCCACATCTGTTTCATGTTTAAGGGGTTATTTATGTACAATGTGCCTGACACAAAAACTTGGTTAACAATTATATGTCAATCATTTTCTGAAGGCAAATATCCCTGGGGTCAAATTGACCCCAAGGGTAAAATGTGTTAGTAAAATCTGATGATAATACAAGGGTTAAAAATGGGCTTTTGTTCTCGGAGTTCTTGTCCACAGAATCCCGCTGATCTCTGATGCTTCTGCAGGTGATCTCTTCGCTGATTCCTAACGATGATTTTGGAGGCTTTGAACCTCTGAGGCAGCAGGTGAGCGTGAGCTCAGCGACGGTGATGAACCTGCTTTCACTGCGTCCAGGTCTGAGCCGTCTCTCTGTTCTCTCCACAGAGGCCGGGTTTCTATGAGCCGAAGGCCGACAGAGCTCAGTATGTTTCCCTGCAAACACCCTGCATCACTAGCAACATCCTGCTGTGAGCAACAGAATTTGGAAATGATTCTGTCTGTTCTCTGAACCTCAGAGAATCTCGATACATGCGAGTGCGGACCCCATACATGGCCCGGGCACCAGAGCAGCTGACTGTACCAGGGGGGGTGGTGGTGTTTTTATTTGGGGAGGAGGACCGAGATGGAATGATAAATGTCATTTATGATGGACAGGTAAGAGCACGTTTTTAATAAGCCATTATAACATTTTTATCTTATCCTTTATTTTATCAGGAGGATCAGTTGAGAAAAATTCTCATTTACAATGATGACCTGGCAGGAAGGCCCAGCAAAAGTGAAACCAGGAATACAAAAGTAGACAAAAAGAAACAATACACAATTATCCATGACACTCAAAATCAAACAATAATGTCACTGTTATTATTGACAAACTTCAGTTCTGAGACGTCCGTGCTGGTGATCTTGTAGGGACAGGTAACACTTCTTTTCCGGTTAAATAACATGCATTTAGTCTTCTTGAAGTTGAGACGCAGATGAAGGTCGTAAAAATATGTCTCGACAGAGGTGAGGCTGGAGTTGGAAGGTAGATGCAGCAGAGTGAAGTGAAGGGCCAGAAGAGTAAAGGATGGTATCATCAGCGTAGAGATACATCTCTACGCTGATGATACCTCCAACAGAGATGAATCTGTATGCTGTAGAAACGCCCCTGTAGCTTTGGCCACATCAATTATGTAAATGGAGAACAAGGTTGGGCCCAACATGGAACCTTGAGGCACACCTTGTAAGGTGACGAGAGGGTCTGACATGAAGTTTTCTGACTTCACTCGTTGTGCATGGTTATTAAGGTAGCTAGGTAACATTTTGATGCAACTTCTAGACAGGCCAATTGTCAGAAGAAAAGGCAGACGGCCTGCTCCAAACACAGCAGGTTTATTAGCTCAGCTAAAGGTCCTCAAAGCTAAATCAGGGTCAGGCAGGCAGGGATCCATAACAGGCATGAGATAATCAGAGTAGAGACGGGGTAGTCAGGGATCCAGGTGAGAGTCGGGGCAGGCAAACAGAGTCAGACACAGGATCAGGAGACAGAAGATCAGGTCCAAATATATAATGGTCAGTGATGAAGGGAGAGTGACACAATCAGCTTAACTCCGTGCAGTGCTGTGGTTGATGAATAAATGAGAGTCAGGTGTGCGGCATCCAGGAACCGTGCGCTAGGGTTGCTCCCGCTGGTGACCAGAGGCAGAGGCAGAGTTCTGACTTCTGACACCAACGCTGGAGGGCCTCTCCAAGAGAACTGAATGGCTTACCGAGTAAAATCCCTCAGCCAGATCTAAGAATTCAGCCATGCAGACCTTTTCATTGTCCGTGGACGTTATGAGGTCATTAAAAACTTCCAGGGTTCCCGTGATGCAACCCTGCCCATTTCTGAACCCTGACTGCTGATCTGACAGGATGTGGTTAGAGTCAATAGATGGGTTAGCTGTTTGAGGACCAACCTTTAGCCAGGCATGGCAGGATGGACACAGGCCTGTAGCAGTTGGGGTCAGAGCTGGAACCTCCTTTAAGGAATAGAATAATAGCCGATTTCCAATCAGAAGGAAAGACAGATGAAATAAACGTGTGATGGGGCAGCAATGATGTGGGCAGCCAGTTTCAAAAACATGGATTCAAAATGTTGTGTGAGTTTGAAAATTCCTCAAAGAGAAAAATATCTGATCTTATCTGTTAAATACATTTAAAACAACTGTCTCACTGAGCAAAGAGCTACACAGCAGCGCACAACCAAAACCAATCTATGTTCATTTAGCAGGAAACAGGAGTAGAAATAGTTTGTTAGTTTAATGGTTCAAAAATACGCTGGTCAAACGTTAAAAAGTTGGTTTCCTGTGCTTGCATCGGCACTAAAGTTATGCATCCAAATGAAAAAAAAATTCATTGAAATATTATGTATCAAAGGTTTTTGTAAGCTCAGAAGAAACGTGACCTCTGTTCTTTGTCCAAACTCTGTCACAAACTCCTTTTAGAGCGCTCAGATTTAAAGTTCAGTAAAGTCAGGAACGTAATCATAAAGACTGATGACAAAGTGAAACAACAAATTCTCTTTCAGAGAGGTCTGCTGCCTGTCTTCCTGCTGGAACCTGCTGAAGTCAACGCCCCCAAAGCCAAAAATGACAATGTAATTATCTCCATGTCAAAATCTAGCCCCAGATTTTTTGGTGATCACATTTGCTGTTTGGTTTGGATCTTAGCTGGTGACCCAGCTCCTTCAGAACTGGGGGCTTTCAGTTCATAAAGATTGGTTCCCTGATTTCCTTGTCCTGTATTTTCCTGCAGAGAGTTCCCAGTGGAATCCCCCTCCCACCCGGACTCCAACCACCCGGTCGGCCTCAGGCCAAGCTTGGCCCTGCCGCTCCTTCTCGAGGTAAAGGCGAGAACCCTGCGGTGTCCCTGACACCTGCCTGCCTCTGTGGGAGAGGACCTCTGTCTGTAACGCTCTGCTTATTCTTTCCACAGCAGAGGCACAGAGCTGTCGCCTTTAGCAGACAGTCCCTTCTGATTTCAGCGTCTCCATCTGCAGATCTCTCTGCCCCTTTGCCTTTATGTTCGTTTCAATAAATGTCTTTGACCCCAATAAAGTTTTCAGCTTTCACCAATAGCTTCAACAAGCAGTGGCATGGTTGGGTTTGAGGCTCCTCCCCTCTGCCGCAGCAGGAACTGGTGCTTATGCCGGTAAAGGCAACTGGATGTGAGGAAAGTTCAGTGCCACCTGCTGCTTTTCTTGGATTTCACATCATTTGAATATGCTGCCACTTGGTCATTTTTGGGTTACAGTAAAATAAACCTACTGTACCTCAATCCAAATGATATTTTCCAATATCAATAGAATCTGTTTATTTCAGGTTGAAATGATTTCATAATGTTGTTGGTCGATTTGACTAACAACTTGCCTAAGACAGATCGATCTGGTTGGATCGTAGGAATAGAAATCGATGAATTAAGTCATTAACTGTTGAACCCTTAAAACATATTTATTATTAAAATGCCCTTATGCTTCTATTAAGTTAAAACAAATGTTTAGCTCAGAGTTCGCATGTCAAAGTCTCTTCCTCCACGAGTCTGTCAACCGTAGAAAAAACAGGATGATTCTAACTGTGAGACCTCCCTGAGGCTGTTTGATGATGATGATGATGATGATGATGATGATGATGAAGAACCTTGTAGTCATTCCTTCTGTGTATTATTATTATTCCAGAACTCATGTCAGGAAACAAGTGATGGATCTTAACATTACAGTTTCAGTGTTGTGACAGTGAGTTACTGTCAAGCTGTGATAAATTACAGATTAGTTTTTAAAGTTATTTTAAAGTAATGCTGAATATTATTCTCACTGTCTCAAAAACATATTAGGTCACATGACTTAAATTACTTTCAGAACTGCAGAAAGAGAACTTGAGATCTGAAGTGACGAATGTTCTAAAACATTTAGCATTTAGGTAAGAGGCTTAAAGATTATTTATGGGGTTTATCAATATTTAATTACTAAAAAAAGTTATCAAGCAAAAGTAGAGGATGAACCTGAGGCCTGTGCGTCTCAGAAAGATGAAATGGTTGAAACTTGTAAAACACAGAATAAATGGGACTGATGTAGTTTCTTCATCTGTCACTGCTTTAAACAATCACACTTTAGTCTGTTTTAACATCAATGTTACTGAATGAGGCTGTATTTAGACTGGACACATTTGGTGAACCACAGTTTGTTTCAATCTGGAACAAATTTTCAGTCTGGATACACCCAAGTGGACCCTGGAACCGGGAACCGCTTCTGGACCCATCTTTGGAAGTGGTCTCGGTTCATTTCCAATCGGACTGAGCTTCGGTTCAGTCCGACTTTCCTCAGTCTGAAAAGACTCTGTTGTTTGAGCAGAACAACTGGACCATAACGGCCACCGTAACTGGGTATTATGGGATGTAAACAGAGTAGCGGAGCAACAAGAAGACACAGCAAGTCGAAACTATGTTGGATGAATGCAGGTTCATTAAAACAACTGTTTTCCTGACCATGTGTCAAAGAAACTCATCACAGTACCTTCCTATACGTTGTCTCCTCAGTAACCGCCTTGCAGCTCGCCTCCACCGTACCAAAGTGTTATTTATACCTGACGCTGAGACAAAGCTTTGGTTCAAAACAGCAAAGTCTCGTTGATGGCAGTCTGAATACAGACCAAACGCAAGGTTCAGGACTTGGTCTGGACTAAAGCACTAAAACGTACTAGTACTGCTTTATGCTGCTCTGCTGCATCAAAACATTTACTGTAAGACATAAGCGTGTTTCTGACGCAGTACTGTCACAGGGTGTGTTCAGAAACAGCTTCACACACCAGGCCATCAGGATGCTAAACACCCCTCCCCTCTCCACCCATCTCCCCCATGAACAGTGCTCAAACGAACCCCCCCCCCCGTTGCCTTGATATATTGCCAAAAGTGCACTCACACTTTATGGGTTAATATTGTAAATTGTCTTTCTTGTCTTTTCTTTTTATGTATTTATTTATTTTTTAGTAGTAGAGTAAGAAACGGAATTTCGATTCATTGTATGTGATGCACATGTGAAGAATTGACAATAAAGCTGACTTTGACTTTGATTTTGTTTTTCCCGCAGAAACTCCACCTCCATCCCCCATCACTTCACCCCACGCCCCGCCCTCCTCCACCTTGCCTCTGAAGCCTGCGGCCAGCACAGGACGAGTCCAGGTACCATCATCCCTCCGACTCCGACTCCAACTGCATCTGTGCACAACGGTTGTCCCCTCAAACACACACCCGTCATTCTTCACTCCCCAGCTGATCCAAATCTTTTTGCTGACTCGTGAAGAATAACCCTTTTCCTGGCATTGAACCTAGCAGTGGGAGCTGATGTGTCCCCGTTAAGTGACACGCAGGGAGGGAAGAGCTTCTCTGTGGGATGATAATTCTGTTCTTGTCTGTGACAAGGAATGAGTTAGTTTTAACGAGTCAATAACTGGACTTCCAGTTTGTACCTGTTTCTGCAAACAGCAGGTCAGTTACAGATGAAAGGCACTTTGGATGCATGTTTGCCAAGAAAGTCCTGACTGATGTCCAAAAAGGTTCAGACGATCAAACCAAAAATAAGTTCTGTGCTCAGTGTCCAGCTCGTCTTTTTAAACTGTTTTCTTAAACTGCAACTACTTTTCATGGCATCAGAAGATGCCAGGCCCCCAACGATATTCAGTTCTTTTGACAGAGATTCAGAGCTGACCATGAGTACTGCAGGCTTACGCAGCATCCATGAACGTCTTGGTATTTGTGGTTGAAAAAGACAAAGACCAGACTTCATATCAAACAAACACATTTTAACCTCTTTAGACCCAAGCTAAAGTTTGAGCTGACCCTCTAAACATGTCCTCACAGACCACTCACTATATGTTGAGCAGAATGAACTTCTGTGGTCGTATGTCCCAAAATAGGATGTCCACACATATGGACGCCAGCTCTGTAGAGGTTAAATATAAGAACAAGCCCACGTTTTAGCTTAGACACAGTTAAGGCGTGAGTGACAGGCGGATGCTTCACATATTCTTCTACCTGCTCCTCCCAGCATTCAGGCCCACCGGAGGAGGGATCTGTGGTGGTGAAGGTCCACTACACGTACACGGTGGCTGTGACCGTCCCCCTGAACACTCCTTACCACGAGCTGAAGCAGCGCATTGCTCAGAAACTGGGCCATCCAGCGTCTGAGCTGTGCCTCAGGTTTGCATGTGAAGATCACCAACACGTGCAGATGCATGCCTCCAGCGTCTCCCTGAAGCGGCCTCTCTCTGTCCTCAGACACAAACAGCAGGGCTCCCACCTGCTGAGCCCTCTGAGCGGGGAGCCTGGCGGCACCGTGCAGGACCTGGCTGTGGCCGGCAGAGCCACCCTGTGGTGCCAGGTGAGTTTCACCACACTAAGACCCTGAATCCCAACGTAAGACCCACTCCACAACGTCGTTCAGGTCAGACTTAGTTACTGAATGCAAATGCAGGCAGTGAGTTGCCTGAACGTCACCAGCTCCAGCTTTCATGAAATGAATTCCAATTGCCAGCGTTTTCAAATGTTGGTCCTGTCCCTCATGTCAGCTAACTTGAGGGATGATCTAATACGCCTGACCTTCAAGTGAGCGGCTACTAATGAGTCCAAGGATGTCACACGCTGGAGCTGCAGGGAGAAAAAAACTACATTTCTTTGTGCAAATTGAATGAAATTAGGACCACAGTTTGTGTGCAGTTTGGTGGTTTGTTGAAGGGACACAGTCACAGTTAACCTTCTCAGCTGCTTCACTCTATAAGTCTGTTCTCCAGCACCAACATGGTTCTGCAGCTGCCCTCCTGTCTTTTGCCGTCCATGCAAAAGACACATTCCTTGTTTACAGTCATAAATGTTTTACAAGCGTAAATATTTCAACACGCCTTCTTCCATTCCATTACTGACCCACAGCCAAGATTTGGTGCTTTTGTTCTGACACCCAAAGAAAGTACAGTTTGCCCCACTAGCAAAGGACTTCCTCCTGTTTTCCTCTGATCGCCGGCTGCTCTGTCACTTTCCGGTGAGAAGGCGGCTGCCGTGGTTCAGCTTGTCCCCACAGCAGTGAGGTCTGTGTTCACCAGCTTCCTCCTGAAGTCCATGAACATGCAAGCAGTGTTGGTATCCGCTTCCTGATGATGGGTGATGGTCTCTGTGGGTTTGAGCAGCTCCTCTCCTCTGGTAGCATCTGGATTTGGCTCCAGCCAGCTGCCAAACCCAGCTGCTGGTATTTAAGGTGTCAGGTGTCTTGAGGAACAGGTCACTCGCACCTGTTCTGCATCCAATTAGACAACCTTTATTAGTCCATCACACCCTCCAGCCATTGTTGGTTCGTCTGCTTCCCAATGGAAGAATTCACCGATCACTACTGAAGCCTTGCTGAAGCTAAGCCAAGCTAAGCTAAGCCCAGCTGAGTCAAACCAAGCCAAGCCAAACCTCATTAAGCCAAGCCAAGCCAAGTCAAGTCTACTCCAGTCTCCTCAAACCAAACCAAGGCTAGCCACGTCAAGACCTTCTGGATTTATCTCCTCCTTGCCATCATCCTCCCCAGGAAATACTCTCTGGACTAACTGCCCTCCTGCCTGTTCGCTGCTCCACCTGATCTTCAATCCAAGAACATTGCCAGGCAGTCCTTCATTTCCAGGTTTAATAAACTGCATAACTTCAAACCAAGTCTGTGTCTGCTTTTGGTTCCAGCTGATTCAATACCTGACATGAGGTCCACTTTGTTGAGCTGTTTTCCAGACAATTCCCACTATTCTCTGGGAATAATTCTTTGCTCAGTTTCCTTCACTTGTGTTGAATAAAATTCTGCATATGGCATCGCATTTTCCCCAGTGGTATGGATAAAGTCTTATCTTTTCCTTTTTTTAATTGCTCCGTAGAAAGATGACCCCTTGGTCAACCGACACATCCTCTACCAGATGGTGGCGCTGTACAACTATGACGCTCAGGGTCCAGAAGACCTGGAGTTCAGTGAGGGAGACACCATTGACATTCTGAGTGAAGGTGAGGCTCTGCCACATGGACGCCGTCTTTGTCTCTGTTTTGTGTTCACTGGTGCTTTCTTCTCATGCTTGCAGTTAATGAAGAATGGCTGGAGGGACATTGTGCTGGAAACGTCGGCATCTTCCCCAGCTGCTTTGCCTACAGGGAAAACAGCAGCCTTTACCCCTCTCACATTTAAAGTCTGAGCGATCCTGTGGCAACATCATTGACTGTACATGGAACTGGAATGAGCGAGTGTGACCTCAACAATAGAAAACTGTTTACTTCCAGCTCCAACCAAATCAAGCAAATCCAGTAGGCATTTTTCTGCCATACCGACGCCGCCATGTTGGAGCCAGACAAGGTTAGTAGGCAGTGATTGGTCTGAGTCTGTCTGAGGCACCGTTTCTATGGCGACCACTGTCTCCAGTCATAAGTTAGCTTGTTGAAAGTCCACACCCCTTCCACTGAAGGCAGCTCTGGAGAATCTGTCAAACCATGATGGAGGTGGGGGCCAGTGGGCACCACATGCTTTTACTGAGGCATCTGATGGGTCAGTTTATAACTTGAATAAAAAATAAAATCATGAGAAAAAAAGAGGATTGTGAAGAACATGTTTAAAAAGATTATTCTGACCAATAGAATGACGGAGTAACAGCTGTTTATGTCTCTATAGACGTCTATGGGATTTTGGCCAGCAGGCATTTAGCCAGCAGGTACTTCCTGTTTGGAATACAAGGGGGGGAGGGGTCACTTAGTCCATTTATCATAAACAGTCAATGGGCAACACACACAAAATGTTCTTATTGTTGACTCCATTGTGGTTTTTAGGCATTAAAAACAGGGTGTTTGGGAGGACTGGTGGGGGAGTGTTATGAACAGGGGGAGGTAGTGAACATTCGGTGACACTCTGGATGTCTGTGGCTGATTTACCAAACGCCGTCTAGAGTTTCATTCCTGTGAGCATTCACGGAGGCCGTTGTGGGTCAAAAAAAGCCCTAAAGTACAGTGACCATGATGCTGAAGTGAAGGGTTCTTTTTAAACCGTCTGTTCTGAAACTTCATCACAATAAAATCTTGGTGCCAAAGCAGTGAATTTGTTCTTTCTGGGCGTCATGGCGGAGGTAGTGGAGGCGTGGCAGGATTTTCATCACACACGCAGTACCATCACACACGCAGTACCATCACTCACGCAGTACCATCTCACACGCAGTACCATTTCACACGCAGTACCATCACTCACGCAGTACCATCACACACTCAGTACCATCACTCAAGCAGGACCATCACACACGCAGTACCATCACACACGCAGTACCATCACTCACGCAGTACCATCACACACTCAGTACCATCACTCAAGCAGGACCATCACAAACGCAGTACCATCACACATGCAGTACCATCACACACGCAGTACCATCACACACGCAGTACCATCACACACGCAGTACCATCACACACTCAGCACCATCACACACGCAGTACCATCACACACTCAGTACCATCACTCAAGCAGGACCATCACAAACGCAGTACCATCACACACGCAGTACCATCACTCACGCAGTACCATCACACACTCAGTACCAACACTCAAGCAGGACCATCACACACTCAGTACCATCACACACTCAGTACCATCTCTCACGCAGTACCATCTCACACGCAGTACCATTTCACACGCAGTACCATCACTCACGCAGTACCATCACACACTCAGTACCATCACTCAAGCAGGACCATCACACACGCAGTACCATCACACACGCAGTACCATCACTCACGCAGTACCATCACACACTCAGTACCATCACTCAAGCAGGACCATCACAAACGCAGTACCATCACACATGCAGTACCATCACACATGCAGTACCATCACACACGCAGTACCATCACACACGCAGTACCATCACACACGCAGTACCATCACACACTCAGCACCATCACACACGCACTACCCTCACACACTCAGTACCATCACTCAAGCAGGACCATCACAAACGCAGTACCATCACACACGCAGTACCATCACTCACGTAGTACCATCTCACACTCAGTGCCATCTCACACGCAGTACCATCTCACACGCAGTACCATCTCACACGCAGTACCATCACTCACGCAGTACCATCACACACTCAGTACCATCACTCAAGCAGGACCATCACAAACGCAGTACCATCACTCCTGCAGTACCATCTCTCACGCAGTACCATCTCACACGCAGTACCATCTCACACGCAGTACCATCACTCACGCAGTACCATCACACACTCAGTACCATCACTCAAGCAGGACCCTCACACACGCAGTACCATCACTCACGCAGTACCATCACACACTCAGTACCATCACTCAAGCAGGACCATCACAAACGCAGTACCATCACACATGCAGTACCATCACACACGCAGTACCATCACACACGCAGTACCATCACACACTCAGCACCATCACACACGCAGTACCATCACACACTCAGTACCATCACTCAAGCAGGACCATCACACAAGCAGTACCATCACACACTCAGTACCATTTCTCACGCAGTACCATCTCACACGCAGTACCATTTCACACGCAGTACCATCACTCACGCAGTACCATCACACACTCAGTACCATCACTCAAGCAGGACCATCACACACGCAGTACCATCACACACGCAGTACCATCACTCACGCAGTACCATCACACACTCAGTACCATCACTCAAGCAGGACCATCACAAACGCAGTACCATCACACATGCAGTACCATCACACACGCAGTACCATCACACACGCAGTACCATCACACACGCAGTACCATCACACACTCAGCACCATCACACACGCAGTACCATCACACACGCAGTACCATCACTCACGTAGTACCATCTCACACTCAGTGCCATCTCACACGCAGTACCATCACACACTCAGTACCATCACTCAAGCAGGACCCTCACACACGCAGTACCATCACTCACGCAGTACCATCACACACTCAGTACCATCACTCAAGCAGGACCATCACAAACGCAGTACCATCACACATGCAGTACCATCACACACGCAGTACCATCACACACGCAGTACCATCACACACTCAGCACCATCACACACGCAGTACCATCACACACTCAGTACCATCACTCAAGCAGGACCATCACACAAGCAGTACCATCACACACTCAGTACCATCTCTCACGCAGTACCATCTCACACGCAGTACCATTTCACACGCAGTACCATCACTCACGCAGTACCATCACACACTCAGTACCATCACTCAAGCAGGACCATCACACACGCAGTACCATCACACACGCAGTACCATCACTCACGCAGTACCATCACACACTCAGTACCATCACTCAAGCAGGACCATCACAAACGCAGTACCATCACACATGCAGTACCATCACACACGCAGTACCATCACACACGCAGTACCATCACACACGCAGTACCATCACACACTCAGCACCATCACACACGCAGTACCATCACACACTCAGTACCATCACTCAAGCAGGACCATCACAAACGCAGTACCATCACACACGCAGTACCATCACTCACGCAGTACCATCTCACACTCAGTGCCATCTCACACGCAGTACCATCACACACACAGTACCATCTCACACGCAGTACCATCACTCACGCAGTACCATCACACACTCAGTACCATCACTCAAGCAGGACCATCACAAACGCAGTACCATCACTCCTGCAGTACCATCACTCACGCAGTACCATCACACACGCAGTACCATCACTCACGCAGTACCATCGCACACTCAGTACCATCACACACGCAGTACCATCACACATGCAGTACCATCACACACGCAGTACCATCACACACTCAGCACCATCACACACGCAGTACCATCACACACTCAGTACCATCACTCAAGCAGGACCATCACAAACGCAGTACCATCACACACGCAGTACCATCACACACGCAGTACCATCACACATGCAGTACCATCACACACGCAGTACCATCACACACTCAGCACCATCACACATGCAGTACCATCACACACTCAGTACCATCACTCAAGCAGGACCATCACAAATGCAGTACCATCACACACGCAGTACCATCACTCACGCAGTACCATCTCACACTCAGTGCCATCTCACACGCAGTACCATCTCACACGCAGTACCATCTCACACGCAGTACCATCACTCGCGCAGTACCATCACTCGCGCAGTACCATCACAAACGCAGTACCATCACACACACAGTACCATCACTCATGCAGTACCATCACACACTCAGTACCATCACACATGCAGTACCATCACACACTCAGTACCATCACTCAAGCAGGACCATCACAAACGCAGTACCATTACACACGCAGTACCATCACTCATGCAGTACCATCACACACTCGGTACCATCACACATGCAGTACCATCACTCGCGCAGTACCATCACTCGCGCAGTACCATCACAAACACAGTACCATCACTCACGCAGTACCATCACACACTCAGTACCATCACTCAAGCAGGACCATCACACACGCAGTACCATCACACACGCAGTACCATCACTCACGCAGTACCATCACACACTCAGTACCATCACTCAAGCAGGACCATCACAAACGCAGTACCATCACACATGCAGTACCATCACACACGCAGTACCATCACACACGCAGTACCATCACACACGCAGTACCATCACACACTCAGCACCATCACACACGCAGTACCATCACACACTCAGTACCATCACTCAAGCAGGACCATCACAAACGCAGTACCATCACACACGCAGTACCATCACTCACGCAGTACCATCTCACACTCAGTGCCATCTCACACGCAGTACCATCACACACACAGTACCATCTCACACGCAGTACCATCACTCACGCAGTACCATCACACACTCAGTACCATCACTCAAGCAGGACCATCACAAACGCAGTACCATCACTCCTGCAGTACCATCACTCACGCAGTACCATCACACACTCAGTACCATCACTCAAGCAGGACCCTCACACACGCAGTACCATCACACACGCAGTACCATCACTCACGCAGTACCATCACACACTCAGTACCATCACACACGCAGTACCATCACACATGCAGTACCATCACACACGCAGTACCATCACACACTCAGCACCATCACACACGCAGTACCATCACACACTCAGTACCATCACTCAAGCAGGACCATCACAAACGCAGTACCATCACACACGCAGTACCATCACACACGCAGTACCATCACACATGCAGTACCATCACACACGCAGTACCATCACACACTCAGCACCATCACACATGCAGTACCATCACACACTCAGTACCATCACTCAAGCAGGACCATCACAAATGCAGTACCATCACACACGCAGTACCATCACTCACGCAGTACCATCTCACACTCAGTGCCATCTCACACGCAGTACCATCTCACACGCAGTACCATCTCACACGCAGTACCATCACTCGCGCAGTACCATCACTCGCGCAGTACCATCAAAAACGCAGTACCATCACACACACAGTACCATCACTCATGCAGTACCATCACACACTCAGTACCATCACACATGCAGTACCATCACACACTCAGTACCATCACTCAAGCAGGACCATCACAAACGCAGTACCATTACACACGCAGTACCATCACTCATGCAGTACCATCACACACTCGGTACCATCACACATGCAGTACCATCACTCGCGCAGTACCATCACTCGCGCAGTACCATCACAAACACAGTACCATCACTCACGCAGTACCATCACACACTCAGTACCATCACTCAAGCAGGACCATCACACACGCAGTACCATCACACACGCAGTACCATCACTCACGCAGTACCATCACACACTCAGTACCATCACTCAAGCAGGACCATCACAAACGCAGTACCATCACACATGCAGTACCATCACACACGCAGTACCATCACACGCGCAGTACCATCACACACGCAGTACCATCACACACTCAGCACCATCACACACGCAGTACCATCACACACTCAGTACCATCACTCAAGCAGGACCATCACAAACGCAGTACCATCACACACACAGTACCATCACTCATGCAGTACCATCACACACTCAGTACCATCACACATGCAGTACCATCACACACTCAGTACCATCACTCAAGCAGGACCATCACAAACGCAGTACCATTACACACGCAGTACCATCACTCATGCAGTACCATCACACACTCGGTACCATCACACATGCAGTACCATCACTCGCGCAGTACCATCACTCGCGCAGTACCATCACAAACACAGTACCATCACTCACGCAGTACCATCACACACTCAGTACCATCACTCAAGCAGGACCATCACACACGCAGTACCATCACACACGCAGTACCATCACTCACGCAGTACCATCACACACTCAGTACCATCACTCAAGCAGGACCATCACAAACGCAGTACCATCACACATGCAGTACCATCACACACGCAGTACCATCACACACGCAGTACCATCACACACGCAGTACCATCACACATGCAGTACCATCACACACGCAGTACCATCACACACTCAGCACCATCACACACGCAGTACCATCACACACTCAGTACCATCACTCAAGCAGGAACATCACAAACGCAGTACCATCACACACGCAGTACCATCACTCACGCAGTACCATCTCACACTCAGTGCCATCTCACACGCAGTACCATCACACACACAGTACCATCTCACACGCAGTACCATCACTCACGCAGTACCATCACACACTCAGTACCATCACTCAAGCAGGACCATCACAAACGCAGTACCATCACTCCTGCAGTACCATCACTCACGCAGTACCATCACACACTCAGTACCATCACTCAAGCAGGACCCTCACACACGCAGTACCATCACACACGCAGTACCATCACTCACGCAGTACCATCACACACTCAGTACCATCACACACGCAGTACCATCACACATGCAGTACCATCACACACGCAGTACCATCACACACTCAGCACCATCACACACGCAGTACCATCACACACTCAGTACCATCACTCAAGCAGGACCATCACAAACGCAGTACCATCACACACGCAGTACCATCACACACGCAGTACCATCACAAACGCAGTACCATCACACACGCAGTACCATCACACACTCAGCACCATCACACATGCAGTACCATCACACACTCAGTACCATCACTCAAGCAGGACCATCACAAATGCAGTACCATCACACACGCAGTACCATCACTCACGCAGTACCATCTCACACTCAGTGCCATCTCACACGCAGTACCATCTCACACGCAGTACCATCTCACACGCAGTACCATCACTCGCGCAGTACCATCACTCGCGCAGTACCATCACAAACGCAGTACCATCACACACACAGTACCATCACTCATGCAGTACCATCACACACTCAGTACCATCACACATGCAGTACCATCACACACTCAGTACCATCACTCAAGCAGGACCATCACAAACGCAGTACCATTACACACGCAGTACCATCACTCATGCAGTACCATCACACACTCGGTACCATCACACATGCAGTACCATCACTCGCGCAGTACCATCACTCGCGCAGTACCATCACAAACACAGTACCATCACTCACGCAGTACCATCACACACTCAGTACCATCACTCAAGCAGGACCATCACACACGCAGTACCATCACACACGCAGTACCATCACTCACGCAGTACCATCACACACTCAGTACCATCACTCAAGCAGGACCATCACAAACGCAGTACCATCACACATGCAGTACCATCACACACGCAGTACCATCACACACGCAGTACCATCACACACGCAGTACCATCACACACTCAGCACCATCACACACGCAGTACCATCACACACTCAGTACCATCACTCAAGCAGGACCATCACAAACGCAGTACCATCACACACGCAGTACCATCACTCACGCAGTACCATCTCACACTCAGTGCCATCTCACACGCAGTACCATCACACACACAGTACCATCTCACACGCAGTACCATCACTCACGCAGTACCATCACACACTCAGTACCATCACTCAAGCAGGACCATCACAAACGCAGTACCATCACTCCTGCAGTACCATCACTCACGCAGTACCATCACACACTCAGTACCATCACTCAAGCAGGACCCTCACACACGCAGTACCATCACACACGCAGTACCATCACTCACGCAGTACCATCACACACTCAGTACCATCACACACGCAGTACCATCACACATGCAGTACCATCACACACGCAGTACCATCACACACTCAGCACCATCACACACGCAGTACCATCACACACTCAGTACCATCACTCAAGCAGGACCATCACAAACGCAGTACCATCACACACGCAGTACCATCACACACGCAGTACCATCACACATGCAGTACCATCACACACGCAGTACCATCACACACTCAGCACCATCACACATGCAGTACCATCACACACTCAGTACCATCACTCAAGCAGGACCATCACAAATGCAGTACCATCACACACGCAGTACCATCACTCACGCAGTACCATCTCACACTCAGTGCCATCTCACACGCAGTACCATCTCACACGCAGTACCATCTCACACGCAGTACCATCACTCGCGCAGTACCATCACTCGCGCAGTACCATCACAAACGCAGTACCATCACACACACAGTACCATCACTCATGCAGTACCATCACACACTCAGTACCATCACACATGCAGTACCATCACACACTCAGTACCATCACTCAAGCAGGACCATCACAAACGCAGTACCATTACACACGCAGTACCATCACTCATGCAGTACCATCACACACTCGGTACCATCACACATGCAGTACCATCACTCGCGCAGTACCATTACTCGCGCAGTACCATCACAAACACAGTACCATCACTCATGCAGTACCATTACACACGCAGTACCATCTCACACGCAGTACCATCACTCACGCAGTACCATCACACACTCAGTACCATCACTCAAGCAGGACCATCACAAACGCAGTACCATCACTCCTGCAGTACCATTATACACGCAGTACCATCTCACACGCAGTACCATCACTCACGCAGTACCATCACACACTCAGTACCATCACTCAAGCAGGACCATCACAAACGCAGTACCATCACTCCTGCAGTACCATTACACACACAGTACCATCACTCATGCAGTACCATCACACACTCAGTACCATCACACATGCAGTACCATCACACACTCAGTACCATCACTCAAGCAGGACCATCACAAACGCAGTACCATTACACACGCAGTACCATCACTCATGCAGTACCATCACACACTCGGTACCATCACTCGCGCAGTACCATCACTCGCGCAGTACCATCACAAACACAGTACCATCACTCCTGCAGTACCATTACACATGCAGTACCATCACACACGCAGTACCATCACAAACGCAGTACCATCACTCCTGCAGTACCATTATACACGCAGTACCATCTCACACGCAGTACCATCACTCACGCAGTACCATCACACACTCAGTACCATCACTCAAGCAGGACCATCACAAACGCAGTACCATCACTCCTGCAGTACCATTACACACACAGTACCATCACTCATGCAGTACCATCACACACTCAGTACCATCACACATGCAGTACCATCACACACTCAGTACCATCACTCAAGCAGGACCATCACAAACGCAGTACCATTACACACGCAGTACCATCACTCATGCAGTACCATCACACACTCGGTACCATCACTCGCGCAGTACCATCACTCGCGCAGTACCATCACAAACACAGTACCATCACTCCTGCAGTACCATTACACATGCAGTACCATCACACACGCAGTACCATCACACACGCAGTATCATCATAAAATCATTAATTCGGCTGATATCTGTGCACATCATCAAAATAACACTTCTGAAGAAAACCTGAAAACAGAACATAAACAGCGACAACAGAGAGCAGTAGAGACGACCTTCTTCACATTTTATTTAGCATAAACATGAACTCCATTCTTCTAACCTGCAGCAATGCAGAGTCAGATAACATACATAAATTAACTCTGGATGTTGTTTTTAAGCAGATTTCCATTTCCATGTTCAGAAAACAGCAGTGAAGATGAAAAGAAACAAACTGAGGAGCACAGTTCATCAATTTGTGTTGTTGTTGTTTGTGCCTGTAGGGAAGAAACAGAATGCAAATGAATATTTTTCTTTTACTGTTCCTACTGTTAGAAAAAAGCGCATGTACAGTAAATAAAAAATAAGTCGTACCTCAGGAAGGTCATGGTTTCAGCAGCAATTTATTTGGTTTTATCCTGTTTTTCAAAATAAACTGTACTTGTACAAAGACTATTATCGTTTCATAATCATTTGCTTGGTTGTATCATTGCACACACACTTGTTGAGCATGTCAAACATATTTTCTTTGAGTTTCCATAAAAATCTCCATAAATTAGGTTTCTTAGGTGAACCCCTTAGACACTGAAGTTTAGGAGTGTGTGAACTATTAGTTGAAACCAACAATAAGCCTCTTCTTCCCAGTCACTCACAGCTGAATCACATGAACCCCCACTGCACAAGTGTGCATAAACCAGGAGCAGAATTGGCATGACATGCATCCATATGTCTACAAAACGGCAACATGTTTTTAAGAGGGGTGGGTGGGGCAAGGGGACAAAACCGCCAACCGCACAGACGACCAGATTGACAGATTACTGATGCAATCAGGATGACACTTGTGGATCATGTAAAAGGTAAAGGTTGGAGACCACTGCTGTGGTGTCATAGCAAAGAAACGAGTATCATATTACATTACTGTAAAAATGTTCACATTTGGTTGTTTTCTTCTGCATGTCAGAAAAGACTACCTAGAAGAGGTGGCAGAGAAAAAGTGCACATTTATTGGCAGAGTCTTGATTTTTCTTGAGTTGTAGTTTTCCAAACGTTATGGTGTTTGGTACATGACACTGTCTTCACTTGAAAACATCTTTTTGACTTGATTGTTCAAAGATGCTGGAGTCAGAACTTCCAGCATCCGACACTTTCACTGACGTGAAAAGATCAAAGGACCCGTTTGGACCTTTTTAACTGGCCTGTAAAGCATGAACTGCCCATTTTGATCTGCTGACTTGTTCTTGTGCAAATGACTCTTCATTTTGAGAAGGTGACTCACTTTTGCAGGTTATTGTTTTGAAGTTTAAATTCACTGGTTTAAGAACGCCATGGCAGTGGTGAAACTTTAATACTGTTGTGAGAAATTAGACAACATATGAGTTGCATAGGCAAAAATATTTATTGAAAGCAAAAAAAAGTGTTTGAAAGCAAATATTTTATATTTTCATTTGCAACTTTGAAAGTTTTGTGTGCAACGTGGAGGCATAAATATCACTCCATAAGAAATGGTCAAAGACAAGATAAAGCTGTTCCTGATTCTCGCCGTTTGCTCAATGCTAGAACTGCTCAGCCACCTATGGAAAACATCACAATAAGCGTTTTTGTTTTAGTCTGTGTTCCATAAAAACCTGCTTTGTGGGTTGAAGTGTGCACTTTCCGTCATGGCGGACATCCGCTCACTGCTTTTCTTAACAAAGCAAACCGAGGTGCTTTTAGCCGTCGTCACACATGGCAGAGGTCAGCTGGACAGAGAGATCCATTCAAACGTCCTGCAGAACGCCGCCTGCATCCCAGCAGCGAAGCACAGCCCACGTTTCCCTGCTGCAGCGGTAAATAGAGGAGCAGGACGCCGCTCTATCACCTTTACAAACAGACTGAAAGCTGAAGTTATCAACAGCCGTTCTCTTTCTAAAGACACCAATGTCTGCTCTTGGCGCTTCCAGAAGAATGCAGCAGCATAAACGTTTACAGCCATCATATTCAGGAAAGTGATGGGAATAGAAATGTAAAGACCGGGAGTTTCTGCTGGAACATGTGGCCCTTTTCTGTGCATTCTATGATGAGTAACCATGGCGACAGGACAGATTTTTACAGGTGCTTGACTTCTAGATAAATAGCTCAAATTTAGATGAATTGAGAGAAACTGGAATTAAACAGAATCAGACAAACCACTCTTGAGGTGGATTGTAATCTTGATCGGCATGCAGTGTTGGTAAATTTCTGAACACTGTTCACTGTTATCTCAAAGATTTAAAGCACAAACATATTTAAGATCATTACATTTTACGTTTATTTGGTGATTTCATGCTGACTAAAAGACAGCAGTGACTTCTTCTTTTGGGAAACTGAGGGGCTTTCCAAAGCCACATAATGTTTCTGTTACCACCAGACAAACAGAAGCTGCTCCAGCAATGCTGGGTGGCAGTAGAAAAAGGTTTGCATTTGGCCCCCGGGCCAGACTTTAGACATGACTGAAATAGCTCGATTCAGGTCTGAACCTCTTCCAATCACAGTCTGAAGTGAATTTCTTTCTTTTGGTTTTGGATCAATAACCTTTCCACGTCTCTGAAATCTAACTTCATCCAAGAATTTAGCAAACAGGCATTTTTCCCCCAAACGAAAAGCTCAGAGCGTTCTGCAGCGTCTGTCCTGATGATCTTCTACCCGCCTCACAGACCACGTCGCCTGCCATCTCATTGTTTGCATCAGCTCAGAAAATCAGACAAATAGTGGCAACGTTTCTGCAAAGATTCCTGAGCTGTTGTTTGTTTTAGATCGAAAAGGTTAAAGATGTTTAACCTCCCTCCATTAACTGCCACTAACAGCTAAAAAAGACCCTTTTCTCCAGCGTTTCTAAAGGTCTTTCACGTGGAGTTTGGAGATCAGGCTGTTTTATCTGAGGATTGATGCCTTAAGATAAAACCGCTCGCTTCATTACGTCCTTCCTCTGGGCCCGTTTGAGGCAGTTATCTCCTCCAAAGCAGCAGCAGCTTCTGCTCCTTCACTGGACGCCTTTTCACTGGAGGACATTTATTACTCGGGTTAACACAAGATCCCTGCAGTTGATGCTATTTTACTTTGGACCCAGTCCAGAAGGCAAATGGACCGAGTCCAGACTGAGCTCTGGGGCTAAATGTACATTTGAAGGCTCACCTTTTCTGTGATGCATGGATGCATTAAACATTCATAAATGCTCTTCCTTGTCTTGGAGAAGTCTGCTGGTTGAGACATTGGCTGAAGGTCCCACTCTGATTGTCTTTTGATCTATTTTACATTTTTAACTAATTATGTATATCATTATGATTGTTCTATGTTTTTAGACAAAATCCAAAAACCTGTATTTTCTAGGACCGTTTTTACAGAGCACCAGGAGTTCATTAGAAATTCACCTCTGAGTTGTGGGCGGGACTGTTGGTGCGGAGTAAGCCTGTGATCATTTCCCATCATCCCTCTGTTTGTACGCTGTTCCGTTGGCTCACAGCCCCTCACAGCATTACAGCCCAACAATAGCAGTGAAAAACAGCAAAAGCAGCAATATGGGAGCTATATCCATCCGTCCAGTACTGATCCAGATTCCAGCACAGACCAGGAAAACAAAGACGTTCATGGTCCATTTGTCTGCAGGAGGATGATCAGAAAGGGGCGGAGCAGGGAGGTTGCGGCCCCGTCCAGCGTATTTTCTACATCACAAGGAAGATCTTTTTCAACTGGCATCTTTTCATCTAGTCCTGATTCACCACAATTTAAATAAAGAAATAATCAGAATAGCATATTTAATCCTAATTTTCATTATACATGTCATCAATAACGAGAATAATGCCACAAGAACATGTTACAAACACAATTTTCATTGGAGCAGGGCTGTAAAGATCTTATTGGGCAATGCTTTTTAGCAGAAAGAAATTCACAAGATTAGTATTTTAATTGTCATAAATTTGCCAAACTCCTGTCCCGACTTGCTCTCCTGAGTCCTTTCAGTGGTTTCTCCTTTGGTGCTGTGCCTTTGATCTGCTGCTTTAAAATGATCGCCTCTCTCCCTCTGCTCTGCTCTCCTCTGCTCAACATTACTGTTCTTTTTAAACTGAGAATCCCACTACTCATAGCCTTTCTCCCACTCCTGCATTTCTTTAGATGACCACTAGGGGCTGGAGGGGCTGAGAACTGAGTACTTTCCAGTTGACGCCTATGTTAAAGTAAACAATTACAAACTTCTGTGCAGGCCAAAATTTAGCCACCCCCTCTATAGGGTGCAAGTAGAATATCAGTGGGGGGAGGATATGTGTGCTGAGAGTTTAGGGTGTGGTATCTCTCTGAGCCCCTAAAAGACAAAGAAAACCGTACTATCAGTTCATCTATCTTCTCCTCTGAACTATTTAATATGTCTATAAATGTTTATGTTGAAGGTTCTTCCTGACCCTCTGCATTTACCGGACTTTGGACAGGCAAAGTTTGTTTTATGGGCTTAAACTTTTTTCTTTTCTTTGCTCTGTAACTTATTTTAGGTCATTTTGGATTTTTAAAATTTTGGTTCAGGGGGGCAGTTACAGTATTTGGGGTAGTACCCCCCCCCCCCCCCCCCCTTCTGCCTTTGTCCAGCCTCGCTTCTGTGCAGTATGTGAAGACACCCCCGGCTGGAAAAAAGGTTTTTCATTGTCGCCTGGCTGCTGTTCAGATGACCGTCTGTGTTATCAACACAACATTTGACACACAGCCTGTTGAAAACTTTTATTAATGCTGTGTCTCCATTTTCATTACATCACTTTAGGATTTACTTTGCGTATGGAAAGGTAGTTGTTTATTTAATTTCATTTATTTATTTTTGATTGACAGGCAGATGGACTCGTGGACGGCTGGTAAAGTGGGCAGATGAAAACCTGTCAATGTCCTGTAGGGGGCGCCAGAGATCATTGTCTGAGTGTAAATACAGCTGTGACAACTGATGGGCATCATTTGAAAACCTGTCTGGTCATATTTTTAATGTATGCATGAGGAATTTCACTGTTACTGAAAGATTATTACAAACAAAGAACTCAAGAAAATACTACTCAAGATCATCTTTAAATTAATTTAACAAAAAATCCTTCTTACTGATGAACAAGGGACATCCTCAAATTCCTCTGCACCTAAAATAATTCAAATCCCTTCAAATGATAAGTCAGCCTTGTGAGTGAGCCCTGTCCTCTCTGAACTCTCTGAACATTTGTCTGATGAGCTCCTGACTGTTGAAGTGAGAGTAGCAAACGAGCCATACAGACCTCCACAGCCAAACAGAATCAGCCTTTGAGCCTGCCAAGGGATGTTGTCAAATCTTGTAGGATTTTGAAATCTGCCTTGTCCAGAAGATCATCCACAGGTAGAGAGCGTTTGGACCCTCATGTCCAGGTCTGTGAAGCACGGAGGTGGACGTGTCGTGGTTTAGGGTTGCTGAAATGCAGTAGGTCCTGGTCAACTTACCATCATGGGATCCATATGAATTATGCTTGAAAAACATGTGAGATCTTCTGTTTGAACGTTCAGCTGTAGGAGAACTGGACCATAACTTAAGACAAGGACAACTAAGAACGGAAGAGTCTGGAGTCTTACAGCTAGAACACAAGGAAGAGTGGGATAAACGTACTTGAAGTCAGAGACCAGGAAATGGTTTCAACAAGTGTCAGCCAAGAAGATAACACCAGCAAGGGAAAGTAGGGTGTCCTAACTTTGTTTTCAGAATATGCTTCTTGAATTTACATTTATAGTGCACCTAAAAAAACATTTTCTTCAGTTTCAACTGCAGGGATATAATGCTTAACCCTTGTGCTATGACCCCCCCTTCCATTGAGGTGTTCTCCCTACCATGGCAAAGGTGGATAAAGGTGGAAAGATTTCATGTAATCCATGGACACCAGTGAAGATCACAAATCATTGAAGAAAAAAGGTTCAGAGCACTGTCTAGTGGGTCTAGATGACCCAACTCCCAATGTAAAGTGCCTAGGATAACACAAGGGCTACAATAAAACATTGCGAGGGACGCAGTGGGAACTGTCCGTGGTGCTGACGGGATGTGATTTCTGCTCATGGAAGTGCAGCTTCACGCGTTCTTTGTGTAGTTTATTTGTACTTCTTCCGTGGTTTTAACGTAGTTCATTTGTGACACATCCACAACTTCTCTCACTCTTTGCATGTATATTTACGTATGCCCAATTTTCATTCATGCAATGTGCACTAATTGTACGTATAGTGGGTGAGTGACACAGCCTTAGGAGTGGACAACAAAGAAGTGCTCATCATTTCTGTGGTCTTATGTGGACCTTGGGACTCCTGGAGTTCATTGAGAAGCAGAGCCGTGACAAGCTGAGGGGGAAAAAGCTGAATGAGTCATCATAATTCTCCTCACCAACACATTCATCCAACCGGTCACCAGTCTTTTCAGGATCTGTGATTATTTTGCGTTTGCATTTTTTGGCAGCTGTTTCCTACAAACGCCCCAAATCAGTTGGAGGACAGTGTGTTTTGTCATGTATTAGTTTTTCAAGGTGTTTCCATCGCAGGGCAGCCTGGCTTATGGCATGCAGTGGTGTCCTCTGCTGAACATAAAGACCTTCCTAACAGAACGGGAGGCTTTTTTTGTCAGCAGAGCTGAGCTGCCTTCTGCAGGGAACCGGTCTCCAGGCAGAACTTTGGAAGTTATTAGTGAGGAGTCTGGACAAAGGAATCTTTTAAGTGTCATGAGGAGGAAGACAACTCGGAGACTCTATTTATAGCTGTTTTAAAATAGCCTTAGGCTCCAGTTATGACAAGGAGCTTCAGAGCGGCTTTTGCTATAATGCAGTTTGATGAGCTTAGAGGCTGACAGGCACAAACTGCCACCTGCATCCAGATGGAGCAGCCAGAAGGCTGCAGGCATTTACCTCCTGAACTGTAGAGTTATCATTGGTGTTCAAATCCTGAAATGACCTGGATTCATGGAAAAACAAAAGAAAAACAACGATTTCAGTTTGGAAACTTTCTAATCAAAGCTCGTGGTTTTCTGCTTTTATTCGCCAGAAATAGTCACTGAATAAGGAAGAAGTGGTTGTCAGTTTCCAAGCAACACACACCAGCGCGGGCACACGCGCGCGCACATACACACGAGTGCGTCATTTCCGACGAAGGGTCTGACAGTCCAGTTCGTGGCTCCACGCGCTCGCTGGGGACTGCGTCTGGCACAGGGCAGCTCTGAGGGGCAACAGGGGTGGAGGGGGTCTTGTCCTGTCATTTTCAGTGGCACGGGTCTGCACAGGTCCGCTTTCGTAGGACTTTGAACCGTCAGGTGTCCCCAGTGGGATCAGAAAGCAGCGGGACGCTTCTTTCCACGGAGCAGGGACGCAGCGGGCGGGGGGAGGGGGGTGTTTGGAGCTGATACGCAGAGGACGGGGTGCTCCTCTGCGTCGCGCGCGCTTGGATCAGTGGTCACCTGTTGAAAGTGCTTCATGGTCCTCCTCAGCTCTCCGATGTGAGGACCAGGCTGAAGCGCGCCCCGCCAGATGCTCCACGCGCCCTCCTCCGTGTCTGAACCCGCCGCGCCGGTGCCCGGACATGAGCGCTGATCTGGAGCGCGTTCCCCCCGGCACACCGCTGAACCACGCCGGCCTGGGCGGCCGTGCGCTATCGGCCAACGTCCGGAGGCTCCACAACGGTCTGAACCTGCTGCTGAGTGACGTGGAGAGGAAGCAGTTCATCCACTGCCTGAACGTTTACCACGCCAAGCGCAACGTCTTCGACCTGGTCCAGACTCTGAAAGTGATCCTGAACACCCCCAGCAAGCGCCAGCTGCTGCCCATGCTGCGCCTGGTCATCCCGAGGTCCGACCAGCTGCTCTTTGACCAGTACACCTCTGAGGGGCTCTACCTGAAGACGGAGCTGCTCCCCAGCAACGGCAGCGTGGAGATCTACGGAGACGAGGGGGACCCGACTCTGCACACCTATGTCAGCTGCCTGCAGGAGCAGCCGGTCACGGCAGTCAGCTGCCTGCAGGAGCAGCCGGTCACGGCAGTCAGCTGCCTGCAGGAGCAGCCGGTCACGGCGGCTCCTCTGGAGGGATTCGGGGCTGCGGGCTCCACGGCCGCGCTCTTCTGGGAGGGTCTCTTTGGAGAGGTGCGCAAAGTCACCCTGAAGCGCTCCAGGAGCCACGAGGGCCTGGGCTTCAGCATCCGCGGGGGCTCGGAGCACGGAGTGGGGATCTACGTGTCCCTGGTGGAGCCGGGCTCGTCCGCCCAGAGAGAAGGACTCCGGATCGGGGACCAGATCGTGGCGGCCAACGACATGATGTTTGACAACGTCACTCACGTAGAAGCAGTCAAGGTATGACACCAGCGCGCGTGTGAACGGCCGGGACAGGACAGGGGTTGACGATGCGTGTGCGCGCGCCTTTGGATGAAAACATCTGGCAGCGCACGCAGAACACGTGACTGCAGGCCCCACAGAGCAGCTCCTCTGGAGCTCCTGCGTCCAAAAGCGGCCTTCAGGGGACTGCTTTTGAAAAAATGATAACATATGGTGAAGCCATGGTGCTCCGTTGTCAGGGAGACCAGGCTGTCTGTCTTCCTGTCTGTCCAGCATTTTTAGGTAGAAAGAGATCTTCAAAGTGTCAGTGTTTTTTGTGCTGCAGAATGACTGCATTGATCATAATTTAGTCTTCAGGTTGAGAAGGTTGCAGGGTGCAGTTGAATCGATGCTCAAACATTTTCGTCACAGATCCATTTCCAAACTCTGGACCTCAAGCTGCAAGCTCTGAAGTACCTGTCTCTGCTCATATGAGGTTTGGGTTTACATCCACTGTGGAAGAAACAGAGAGATTGATCACAACTTTGTGGCATGAAGCCCAGAGTCCTGCGGGTTTGTTAACCCGAGCTCCACACCTCTGGCTGCAGGAGGTGCTGAAGTCTATGTCACTGAAAGCTGGAGGACAAAAAATTTCCAAGTCCTGCAGACATTTGGAGTTTCTGTCTTCTCGATGTCTCGAGTGGAACTCACTGGTGTGTGCAGGTAAAGAGCACCTGTGTGGTAAAGGTGACAGACGTCCCTGCTGTCTGCAGCAGTCTCAGCACAAACACTCAACCCAATCTTTGTTTGGAGCGAAGCCGAGGTCTGCTGCCCTCCACTGCACCCCCACCTCCTGCTTTTTTTTTTTTTTGGTTGATCAATTGGGATGGAATGTTTTTTTATTTTTTTTATTTTTAATTTTTATTGTTTTCAAAATTTGAACAATTTGAACACAAAAACATTTGAACAGTTTAAGCATCAAGTATCAAAAATATGTCAGCCCCCCCCCACCCATCAACTTAAGACAGCCATACAAGTAAAATAATTAAAACAAATAATAATTATGAAAAAGATAAAAACCAAGTAAAGACAAAAAATAAATAAAAAGGTATACAGGCAGTAATAATAAATACAAGGATGTGAACTTTTTTTTTTTCCACAGGTGTCTCAGTCCACTGACCAGTTTGTTTATGAAGAAGGCATTAAAGAAGATTGCTTAATGTTTTGTCCCTGTAAAAGTAGACCCTTTAAGTCGGCAGGCAGATGGTTTAAAAATGGAGACCATGTTGTAAGAAACATCTCCTCCCTTCCTTCCATAACTGCATGTAACCTCTCATGAGGAAGTGTACTGAACACCTCTCTGTACCAGAGAGTGACAGTGGGAGGGGACTCCTTTATCCAATGTGTCAAGATACATTTCCGAGCGATTAAAAGCAGTTTCTCAAGAAGCTTATAATGTGCAGTAGGAATCTGTAATTTCCTCGAGGGAAGGCCCAACAGGAAGACACCTGGATCCTTCTTGATTTTTAATTTCAAGATCTCACTGATCACAGATGAAATATGATTCCAGAATCTAGAAATTTTCCTACATTCCCAAAAACAGTGAAAATATATTCCTCTCTCCAAATTACATTTCAAGCACAAAGGAGACAGAGAACGATTAATTTTGTGTAAAATAACAGGAGTTGTGTGGAGTCTGTGGATTATTCTATACTGAGTCTCTCTTAGTCTGTTGCACGTGAACGTAGATTTAATCAAGCGGAGTGCTGTTTGCCAATCATCTTCTATATATTGAGAGTCTAAGTCTATTTCTCATTTACGGGAAATATCTGGAAGGAGGCATATGCCTAGAGAGTTAAGGAGAGAATAAAATGATCCAATCAGGTGCCTCCTGTCTTTGCGATCCCCCAAGAACTTTTCTACATCATTAACAGCGGAGGTGGAAATAACATGAGAAGAAATAAAATGTCTCAGTTGGAGATATGCAAAAAAATGTTTTTGAGGAACATGAAATGTGGTTTGTAATTGTTGAAAAGACATAACAGTGTCGTCTTTACACCTCCTGCTTTTATATCTCACAGATTCAAAGACAAAAGGCTGAATAGGAATTTTACTGATAAAATAGGGGTCACTCTGCTGAGTTGCCACATCATTTGTGATCACTCGCTGTCCATCTTCTGTATCGCAGTAGCTAACAATAAATGCAGCATTATTAGCTGCTGCCATCCATAAACCGTCTGAGCATTTCTGACGATAGAAAGGTCCAAACATATGAGGACAGAACAACCACCAGCATATTTCAGGAGAAAGCAAGAAAAGCTTCAAATGTGGAAGAGAGGTTCAGAAGTCCACCGGAAAGGTGTGAGTCCCGCATTGACCACAGGACAGAAGCAAATCCTGACCCCCCCCTCAGTCAAAGTCCCAAGTCTCACAGCATGGATCCGGTTTGAATCCATCCTCAGGAGGATGCCTCCCTTTGTGTCTGAAGAACAGACACAGAACAGAGGCAGTGATGCTGCTGATGGCTCCATTCAGCTTCTGATCTTGTGTTTGTGTTTTCTACATGCCAGCTAGAGACACTCATGCTGAGAGTTGCTCCGTCCTGCATGACGCTTCGTCTCACCATCAGTAAATGTGAGTGTGGAGCCTCTACAGCAGAACCTGAGCGCTCAGCTCCAAGCAGACAAACGGGAAGAAGAACACAAACTTCTGAGCCGCTCTGGTTTGATGATGAGCGTTCGATCTCACTCGGGATGATGTGATCTGTTTTCGGCGTGGTGGTCACCGTTGGGCAGCCCTTTGCCCCTCTGTGGTCATTGAAAGTCCTCCACTTGTGACCGGGATGCAGCAGTAGAAGTGACCGGCACAGAGTGGGCCCCTGGTGTGTGTGACTGTGGGCTGCAGAGCATCCTCCTCTGCTCGTCTGGAGGGCCGTGTGAGCGAGATGATGTAACTACAAAGATGACTAACCACTAAAGCTCAAGAGGAACGCAGACAAACCACAGAAATAGTCACTTTGTGTTCCGGCACATCCGCCCGCATCTGCATAACTTTGATTCTCAGTTTGATGCAACAGAAATGAAGTGCGAGGGAGGGAAACAAGGTGGGGGGAGCATCACTTCACACAGGGGTGAGGTCTGAAGCAGGAAAGTCAGCTGTTCTGGATTTAAAAATATCTCCATGTTTACGCTCGGCTCACTTCACTTGAGCGTTATTCCAAACCAAATCCGTGTCCGTGCTGGTCGGCTCTGGCCTTCACTCTTACCTTCTTTAGGAGCAAAGAGGCTCTCCTGAGCCAACGTTTCAGGAATCCCACAAAAATGTCAAAAAGTTTTGCTTTTCAGTTCTAACTACAGCAGAAAAAGATGCTCAGATAGCCGTTCCTGTTAGCAGAGAAACACAGTCACTAATTAAAAACCAACTGATGGAGGGAGAATATGGTGGATTTAATGCAGAGGCTGATAGAGAAGAATAAGTGAGGAAAATACTGACCTTCAAAAACAGAAACAAAGCAGGAGTTGGTGCTCCCAGATCTAATTATTTATTAGAGTACTGAACGAAAATCTCCTTGTGAAAAAGATAAAACAAAAGCATCAAAGTTAAAGAACATCAGCAGCAAAAAGAGGAGAAGAAGCCTCCAGCTCGGTCTCATTGGAACTTTCTAGGAACTCCTCTGCACCTGCAAGAAAAAACGTTACATTTGACCATTCAGACACTAAACAGCTACACAGCAAACTACAATGGATTCCTGCCAAGCAAGAAGATCCCTGCAATAAACATGAATGTCTGTTCTGACCAAAAGCAGCTGACAGCTCCTTTCTCCACTTTAGATCGGATGGACACAGAGAGCATCTTTCGTTTGGATTTCCACGAACAAATCACGTTCAAATGACATAATTGATGCACAAATCACTATAAACAGCACAATAACCACACGGTTCATGTTCCATGTTAGTTTACGTGATCTTTGTGTGGATTATTCCTACTTCTGTGGTTTTACGTGGTTCATTCGAGGTTCATCTGTGAAAAATTTCAACAGTTTTTATCCGTGTAACATACAAAAAATGTACGAGGTGCGACACGGCCTTGATGTGCATGTGTCAGTCCATGTTGACGCTGGGACCAGGTTTTAGAAGTAATTTTGTGTTTGGAGAAGCAAAAAGGACATCATTATTTTAAATGACAAATGTTTCATTTCTCTTGATCATAGAAAAAGCACAAAACACCAACCAACAGTTAGATTTTGTAAAAATAAAAATAAACTCTTCTCTTTTTTGTGCCATGCAGAAAACAGCAGCTCATTATGTGCAGGAAGAGGCATTTTTCTGCTGTTTCTGCTCAAGTGAATGCAAAGCTTCCCATTTAGAAATACTGACATTTGGTGCTCTTTATGATGAAAGCAGGTGACAGCGGGACTTATCAGCATCTGCTGTGTGATGCTGGGAGTTATGGTGTCAGAAGGTTCATGAATGTCTTAGAAAACTGACGTTCAGCATCCATCCTAATCAAAACAGCTGCCATACACAGCTTACGGCTTTTACCTTATAGATCTCAATGTTATAAACTATTATTGTTTTTACATTAATCTACATTTCTATTTTCTTTTAGTATCGTTATTTTACTTGTTCTTTCTTCTCTTTTCTTAAGCCATCGTTTGTATCCTGGAAACCGACGGCAGCTAAAGGCAGTAATTCTGCAGACTCTTGGAAGACAGCAGCGAATAAAGATGTTGACTCTGCAGGATAGCGTCAAATGAGAAAAATTGATCCAGTGTGAACAAAAAGAAAAACAGTGCAAAGTTTTGAAATGACTAAAGAAAAAATCCTAGATCCATTATTCCTGTGGGATAAAAAAAGCAGTTTCAAATTCATTTGAGAGTTGAGTTCAGAAATGCTCAAAAGCAGAAACAAAAAATTCAAATTAACCTTTAATATCTGTTTGGTGTTATTTGAACAAACATAAATAAATAAACAAAAGGCCACACTTCATAACAGTGCAGGGAAAAGTAGCTGATAAAGGAATACATTTGATGCATAGAAAGACAAAAGGAAATCAAGACATGAAGATGAACTTTTCTTTTAGATGTTTCCTTATTCCCAAACCCCCCCCCACCCCCACCCCCACCCACACACACACACACACACTTTTAAAGACTTTGTTTCTGTGAACACAGAAAGCTGAGCTTTGGTTCACCCATGGCTGTCGTCCATAGGAAGACATGTTCAAACCCATCGTGTCCAAAGGTTTCCTGAAGGCCTGGAAGCATCAGCCGCCTGTCCCTTTGACCTATGTGTGGTTAAACGCTGGGACACCTGCTGCTCTGGTATTTCCAGCTTTCCCGTCCTCACAGAGTTTGGTGAAGTCCCTTCAGTCTGCATGGGACTCGCTGCAGCCCCCCAGTTCCAGCTCTTTGGTGGTTCCCTTTGATCCCGTCCCTCATTTGCAAACCTCTGACAGTCTCAGCTCCTCTCTGACTCTGACACATCCTCTTTGGTCCTTCAAACTAAAATGTTTAACATCAATGCGATGGTCTGTTTTCGTCCTCTATCTGGAAGCACAGACACATTTTGGATTTTAGAATTTCATCCACAGCGCCATGCAGACAGATGCACGCACTTCTCTCAAGGTCGTTTCTCACAGCCCTCGACAGACATCTGTGCACATCGACGAATGTAAGAAACACTTATAACTGACACATATCAGGCATGGATCACGAAAGACAGACATTTATACATGGAAAATCTGTTAAATGTACGTAGCGGCTGTGTGACACGACCTTTAGACAATCAACAAGAACGACTTCAGTAAAAACACACTTGTCACTACTTAAAGACAAAGTAAACAATCCTGAACTAACGGGAGCAGAGCAAACTCATTGTTTTATCCTTTTTTCCCCTCACAATTCAGTAGAAGAAAAAATCCATCAATAAAGAAAGCTGAACTTAATTCACAACTATAAATGTATAAAAAAAGTAGTATGGCACATGTACCAGTAAATAAACGTACATACAATTGTCATCATTTTTTTAAATCACTGTAATGGAGTGGTGCGAAGCGGCTGTGCTAAAGTGACCAGTCTGAGTCCTAAAGGAAATGAAAAGGTTTTATTTTCACCAGCCAACGTTTCCAATACTCATCTCCATTCACGCTCACCTTCTCTCCACTGTCCAAAAACCTGTACTTTTATAGCCTCACCTCGTTTTGTCCAAACCACCGCAGAAGGGGTGTTGGGGTTTTCACTCTTTCACCAAACAGCCAGAAGACAGAAAAACCCCCGTACCAACCAAAATGGTTCTATCTGATTGTTCAAAATGGCTGCCAAGCAGCTGAACAAACATTTGTCCAATCATGACCTGAGGAGAAAGTAGGTAAGCAGAACAGAAGTAAGACATCTTTTGGTCCTCAAAGAAAGACTCCACGTGTGTGGAATCATGTTGCATGTTCACTGTCCCACTGAAGAACTAGATTTTCACATTGGAAAATTTAGTGTGAAAACATGCGTCACAGTGCATTCTGGGATAGCTCATACTTTGATTTTGATTCAGAACAAGGTAGAGTGGACTTGGCGGATATTTGTGAGCCAATAGTAGTTTTTTTTAATCGATTTCACAGCTTCGTGAAACGCATTGATAAATGAGGTCCCTAAAACCAATCCTTCAACATTGAGGAAACGCGCAGCATTGGTGATTGCAGACCGGAGTCCAACACGTCACATCAAGATGAACTAAAGGGATGAGCGTGGTATGGAGCTGTCACAGGTTCAAGTCCGTGATACAGAATATGGTGTTTAGAGCACAGATAGGGAAAACAAAAACTCCTGACATATCTGCCTGTGGTTACCAAGTTTTACCGTTGTTTTCTATCCGCTAAACAGAGACGATCATTGAGACGTAAAATGTTAACAACTTACTTAATTTTAGGTTTATTTTATTTATTTCTGGGTTCAGAATCGAAGCTCTATTGTTTGTGGTTACTAACTGTTGTCTCTGGACCTTATGGTCCCTACCTGAGACTGTAAGGTCATGAGTTGACATCCATGGTGGCGTCAGACTAAATTGGACCCAATGCCTCCCTGCTTGACACATTAAACGGTTGGTTTGTTGGTGGGGGGAGGATGGGGGGTAGTTCCATCCATGAGCGGCTCTAAACATGCTACATGAGGTAATTCCCGAAATTGCCCCTAGGTGTGCATGTGATTGTGATTGACTCCAGCAACCCGTGACCCCAAAAGGGTTTCAGCGCATTCTGAAGATGTGTTGCATGCTTAGTGAGAGGGGGGGGGTTGGCGCTCAACTGCATCTGCCACTGTTCAGATGGTGGTGATGATCAGGCTGCCTGGCCTGTGATCCACACGGCTCTCCGCCTCGGCAGCACACAGAACATGCTAGCACGGCAGCGCCGCCGTGCACTTGCTGAAGGACTGCTGTCACGCCGTCAGGGGTCCTCTGGACGTCAGTGGGACTCCTCTGTTCCTGATGAATCCCTACAGCTTTCATGAGTGGGAAGGTGCTTCAGAAATGCTCCTGAAGATGTTTTATAAGAAGTAAGAAGTGGGGGAGGGGAATGGGGGAATTATGGTTTAAAATGGCGTGATGCATGTTTCTGTCATACCCACGTGTGATTATGTGACGATTCCTCTGTATGACGTTTGAACGGGACCAACCGTTACAGCAGAAGGTGGCGCGTTCTGCTTCATCCACTCAGACCAGAACCAACAGTTTACTTGTGCTGTCATGGAAAAATGTTGAGCTCTGTTTTCATGTTGGGACAAACTGAAGATAAAAATTCACATATTTTGAAAAATCACCAAGGTGACAGTAGGCCTGCACAATGTAGCGCAAATTTATCGTTATCGCGATATCAAGCTGTGCAGGATGCGTATCGCAAAAGACGGCTAAAATTTCAATAAATGGTTACCTTAAATGTGCAAAAAACAATATTATGGCAGCTTGAAGCATTTAACGAATCAAATAAATCTCTTAGTGCATTGACCAATCAGATGGACCCCTTCACGTTGTTGACCAATCAGATGGAGTCCTATTATGTTAGATGTTCGCTTTCTATGTAGACGAGGCTCATTTGGAGTAGAATTTTTAAACTGTTACAATGAAATGGTATTGATGTTTTTGGTTATTTGTTTATATACCGCAAATTATATTGTTATCACAATATTGATCACTAATAGTTTTCCTGACAGTTTACTTCTTGGCTCAATACTCAGTCAGCTGCATTATTACAGGAAGTGTGATTTTTGGCAGTGGCTGTGGAAGTGAATGTGTTCACCAGTATCAGATCATCTACCAGCCTGGATAATCACCATAATGTGTAAATAAAATCCCAATAAAAAGAAACACTAATAAAATGGGCTCTGCAGTTAAAAATCCAGAGTTCCTCCAGCGACTGAAAACAGCAGAGTCTTGGTTCTTTTGTCCAGTTTAGAAAAAAATACGAATAGACAGTTGAACAAGCAAAGAGTACTCGGCTGTAAGGGGATGGGTCGGACCACACCCCTCCACCAATTATACAGAGCCACTAGGTCGGAGCAAGGATCTCCAACCCGTCTGCTGGTGGCCCCGTCCCAGTGTGGCATTGTCCCGGGATCCTGGGGTGCTACTGCCGTCCTCATCTGCCCCACTTAGATCCTTTTACGCTCCAATAAGGAGAGATCTTGAAAGTGGGATTGAAAGATTGGATAGTGAAGTACAAACACTCAGAAGTCTTTGGTGGTTGGGTTCATCTTGCATTTTTGTGAAGACCTCAGACAAAATGAAGAGGCCCCAGACGCTGATGGCGGTGAAGGCCAGACCTCGCCGAATGGACCGGGGAAATGTCTGGAATGCAGAAAAACAAACTCCAGTGATTTTAAAAGCGGGAATTTGATTGTGATTGGCTTTGAGGAAAGTGACCACTTCAGCTATTGGTTTAGAGTGAAAACCAATTAACCCTTGTGCTATCTTGTGGGGTCCACATGACCCGGTCCTTCTGTTGACGTGTTCTCCCTACCATGACAAAGGTGGATAAAGGTGGAAAGATTTCATGTAATCCATGGACACCAGTGAAGATCACAAATCATTGAAGAAAAAAGGTTCAGAGCACTGTCTAGTGGGTCTAAATGACCCCACTCCCAATGGTAATGTTGGGAGTGGGGTCATCTGGACCCACAAGACAGCACAAGGGGTATGAGACGCATCAGTGATGAATCAGCAAACCAGCGTACCTGCAGATGAGGCATATCTTCCTTGTTGAAATTGTGCCTAAGCTTCACTTCTGTCCCAAACACACCTGTTGATCCTATGCAGGCCTCCATAGGGGGGCGATCGATTTTAAATGTGGCCTACATCTGTGCTGAAGGGTGGACCTGCTCACTGTGCCACGGTTACCCTGTTAGATCAGCTGTGAGTTCCATTTCTACAGTTTGATACGGCACACTCTTCTTCCTTCAGCACTCCAAACGCTCTGTGCTTCCTCCACTTCCTCCCACATTTCTGTCCATTCTTGGGGGAACTGAGACCCCTGCTGTTGGTTGAAGCCCAGAGGTGATCAGACCTGTTTGTGTGAATGCAACTCAAAGGCACGGATGAAAATTATGGAAGCGATTCTGAAGCATTATTAAAAATAAAAGTCAAAACCAGAAATTCTTTTTCATTTTCAAAATGAAGCTGCATTTTTGGACTCAAATTCAAATTAAAAAGTAATCCTTCAAAAGGCTTTTTCATTTTCTTCTTCAACGCTGCTTATTCTGTCACTTAATTTAAATGATAAAGAAAATGGTTTTTGACATTTCATTTTCAAAATGTTATCTGCCAAATGTGTAGCAAAATTCATTTAGAAATGTCTAATTTGACAATTAAAATGAATTAACAGAAATGCTTTTTAATTTTCAAAATGAAGCTGCATCAAATGACTCAAAATAAAAATGAAAAATCAATCCTTCAAAATGCTTTTTCATTTCCACTTAAAAACCGCTTATTCTGTGTCATTAAAACGAAAACGCAAAGAAGGGATTGCATTTTCATTTTAACATCCACCCTGCCAAAACTGTCGCATAATTCAATTCCACTTGGCATTTCCAGAGGGGGGGGGGGGGGGGGGGGATGACGTCAGTGTGTGAGTGTGTGTTGGTCCAACCAGCAGACGTTTAGCATAGTGAAATCTGCTGTAGCTGTTGATGGGGCTCCAGCTGTCCTCCAACAGCAAAATCAGCACCAAGCTGTAGGAAACTATCTTCTAAATGTGCGCAGAAATTACGGACAATTGCGTAAGATTTACGTAAAAATTGTGTATAAATGATGTCAAATGCACACAAACTGTGTGATTCCTAACCGACCAAAAATTGTGAACAACTCAAAACCGATTTTCCACCAAAAGACCAGATGGCCGAAACCCTCGACGGACATCTGCAGACATCGACGAACGCAAGAAACACTTATGAATGACGTAGATCATGCATGAATCACAAAAGAATGAAAATTCATATGTGGGAAACGTGCAAAATGTATGTAGTGGGTGTGTGACACAGGCTCAACTGATTAGAGGCGTGTCTTTTATCAACATGCATGGAATACTGGCAGAATAAAAGACTGGAGTCTCGGTCTGCCTATAACTTCACCACACCTTATGGAAGTCGGCAGGAATACGTATTTTTTACATTTTACCATTTAGCAGACACTTCAAGAAAGACAGAGCCAAGAGTAAAGAGCCGGAGTTCAGCTCATCTTTTTTATTTGAGAGCTGCAAACTGTAAGCCTAAGTATGGATACTGTAACTGTTCAGAAACCATAAGTGTGAGGACAGAAATGACCTTCACGTGTGTCAGGCAGTAACTTATGAAAATATAAGAAAACCTGCATATTCATTCATGATAGTGGAAACTTTTACAGTCACTGTGAAAAATACTATTCGATTTGCTGCTGCAGTCTTCCACTGTTGGAGGCCGAGGTGGTCTTTGAACTCAACACCACACTTTGCGTTTTGGAAAGCAAAGCAGCGGTGTGTGTGTGTGTGTGGGGGGGGGGGGGGGGGGGTGCTCATGGGAATCGGCTTCCTCTCTCAGCCAGTGCATAACGTTGTGCTGTATAAAACTGCAGGGGCTGGAAGGCGTGGCCTCAGCATGTACAGGTCCGCTGAAGCCCCTCTGAGTAAAGCAGGCTGAGTGCTGCCCAGCCTGAATGAATGAGTCTTCATAGGGGTTTTCCAGATTTCCTGTATTTTTTATTTTCTATTTAAGTTGAAGCCGACTGACTCCCGGCGTGGTTTTCAGCCGTGTGTGAAGTAAAATGAGGAAAAAGACCTCCAAGTCCTCTGCCAGAGAAAGGTTCAATGGCCTCACTGGCTCAGGACTGAGACACAATGGAAGGAAGTGAGCTAACTCTGAGTTCAGGGGTCAGGGTGGAGCATCATGAGGATGAACGCCTGAGGCGTCTGCAGTCATGCAGACACAAAAGCAGATCGCTGTGAAGAAGACAGCTGTGTCAGAAGGTCAACATGATCCTTCCTTCAGTTTCAAAAGTCTAAAAACCAGACTTCAGTTACAATTGAATCCATTCTAGCTATCCTGACACTTTTCAGTTTTTCTTTTATTAAAGTGAATGAAAACATCCACACTGTTTCATTATTTATCTTATTTATGTTTGCTTATTTTCTGTTGCTTTTCTTACATTTATGTGATATTCTCTTGTGTCCTAAAAGTGTCAGAAAGGCAAAAGGAAGTGAGTTTATGTAAAGAGAACAAGGTCCTTGTGTGAGGTAAACGTCAGGCCCCTTGGGTGTGGCTGCAGGGGGGTCTGGATGGGACGGTGTGTGTGTGTGTGTGTGTGTGGGGGGGGGGGGGGGGGTCTCTGATCCACAGTCTGTTACAGCTCAGGAAAAGCCGTGGGGACTCAGACATCCAAGCAGCATTTTTTTCCTTCTTGGTCACAGCTGGATTTGTTTGGAAAAAGCCTTTCACTGCTGCGTCAGCATCTGATTTGTCTTCAGACAGGCAGCCTGGTGTTACCTCAGTGTTTCATCTGGGAGAGGAACTGCTGTCTCAGAGCGTGTGCACGGTCTGCTGACCCACTTCCTGCTAAATGTTTAGAGACCATTGGTTTTTCCAGAGAGCCTCTTCCTGCTCAGACTTTTCTGGCAGCTCGCTCATGTTTGAAGGGTTACAGACTGAAGTTTTGGAACACGTCATCACACATGATTACAAAGCTTGTTCCAAATTATTCTGCAAATGCTGTTTTTCTGTGATTTTTCTGAATCTAATGACATGGAAATGACAGTCAGCATCATGTTTGAGTCACTAACCATCAGAGTTTGTATTGAACGTCATCAAACAAACCTCCTAAAGACAACAGTATTTCTTTCTAAACTAAAAACCTTCAAAGTTCCACATTATCACACATTTGAAAATGATCATTAGTCGATTTGCTGCATTAGGAGGTCATATTGACTGAAATCCAAATCTATTCCAATCAGAAACATTTTCATTCGTCACGTTCCATTTGAACATAGGACCTCTTATTTTGGAGCAGCTTCACAATTCTGGCTTCCAGTGAACTTCTGATGTTTGGAGACTTTCTGCTTGAATTTCTTTGAAGGACGTCAGAAAAGCCTGTTTGGATGTGAACTGCCCCCCACCCTCAGAGATATTTGGCTAGAGGATGGTCCAGAGGGAGGACGGGGGCCACACCATGAAGAGGATTTTGTTACAGAAAGCACGGTTCTTCTTTATGTACCATGGAAGAAAGTGGTCAGTCAGAAGCTCCTCCTACTTTCCAGAGGTCATTTCCACACCTTCAGGGGTTCTAAAGAAGCCAAGCAGCTCTCTTCCCTTGATTCCGGCCCAAACCATGACTCTGCCACCTCCTTGCTGACGTCTCAGGCTTGTTGGGACATGGTGGCCATCCAACAGGATCCTCCACCTTGATGCTGGTGGGACTCCAGAGACACCAGCAGCTTCCAATCTGCTTTGTGATGGTCTTTCAGCAGCAGCTGCTGTCTCAGTGGGATGGAGTTGAATTCTTCCTCTTTCTGCCTTCATCTGCACCAACCGTGTGTCTCTGAATCAGCCACAGATCTCCTAATAGTACGATGATCATGCTAAAGTTTTCCTGAATTATCCAAAGTTTCCAAGTATTTCAGGATTTCAGGATTTCAGCAGCAGAGATCCTTTTTCCTCCCTCACTGCTTGAAAATGTTGGTCTGCATAATAATGTGGAGCGTCCTTCTGTAGTAGTTTCTACTTTAATTTGATCTGAAATGGTTTATTTCAAGCAATCAAATAAGAATAATACACAACAATCATCAGTTATACATTCAAACAACGTATTAAACTTAAGATAATTAGACATAAAATAAATATTGCTTGAAAGGAGTGGAAGGAAATTAACTTATATAATCTCACCCCAGTAACCATTTTATCACATGATTTATCAATATCATTATCTGATCACTTTTATCAGACAGAATTAAGAATCCTTAGGTATCAATAAATCAAATGACAAAGATGAATTACTTAATTATTATGTAAAAATAGACATAACTATTTTAGAAATCAGCACAGCAGATGCAGATCAGTTATTTCAAATATATGCAGATTATGTTAGTTAGAAAAATCACGTATATGATTAAAAAATAAAATTACATCAGTAAAATAGACATAACCCTGTTTCAAAAAACTTCTTAGCATAAATTGATCAAGTATCAAAAGTTAAAAATATGTTTCATTAGGAAAAATCATGAATCAATTTTTGGAGCAAGTGAAGTGAAATAATTAGAAATCAATCATTTTAACCATCGTCAATAATTTAACTCACCTGGTAAACAAATGATCACAGGTGTCTGAGATTGATGCCAGTGATCCAGAGAACCCAGAGACACAACATCATCCATGAGTTACATTGAAAAGCAAAGAATCGTATCTTGTTGAAACTTAAATTCAATTTGCAGAACATTTTGGAACGCTCGTATATGTTGGCGTGTGCTGTTGTTCTCCGTTTTCTCACTCATCAAGTCATTCAAAGCTGCATCATCTCCAGCCACTCAGTGCTGATAATCGGGAGTTTCAGGCGTTTTTCACAGTTTGTCAGAGAGATCGTTGGACTGTAACCCCCCCAACCTCAGCCCCAGACAGGTAGCAGCGTGAACGGCACAAACAGGGCTTTCTTTGGTTTTTGCTGGTGGCATTGAGGGTTTCCTTGGGGAGGGGGGTTCTGGCGGGCGTTAATGCAGGAGGCGAGGAAGGCGGTTTTGTTTGGTCGGTGAAAAGAGAAGGAGGCTGCATGTGCAGAGAAAGGCCCGACACTGAGCGACCAGCTCTGACGTCTGCTCTGCCCCCGTCCTCAACATTACCTCTCCTCAAGCTTTAAAACATTTCCATCCACTTTTATAGAAACATTTGCGTCCCTCCCCCTCTTCATCCACCCACCCATCATGCCCTACACAAGACCTGCTGAGAGCTCCTCTTCCACCCACTCCAACCAGCGCAGGCACTGCAGGGAAGCATATATAGCCCAAATCACACTGGAGTGTCCCTTGCCTCTGCCCGTTACGCCTCTCAAGATCCGGATGGCTCTGAGGCTGTGGAAGCGTTGAGCCGGGAATAGAAAACAACCACTTCTGCCTCTAATTCACTGCAAAAAAAAGCAGGTCAGAAGAAGCTGAATGGACTGGCCTGCGGAGTCGTCCTTTGTCCTGCAGCTTTCCTTTCTTCTCCTCCGTGATTCCTTAGTGAAGCTCAACTTCCAGATTAGCGTTGCACTTTTTGGGTCATTCTTTTCTTCCAGGTCCAGTGCTGTGATGCATGGATGAGTTAGAATGCATCATGTTTATGTCCACGTGTCTTCAGTTTGCAGTCCTCTTCCTGTGTTTTTGTGTGAGTTCTCAACTCTCACTGTAGAATTTACTGCTTTTATTCACAAAAAAACATTTTCATCTGAATAAAATCAGAGACTAAAACCTTTTGATTAAAGTCCCGTACGAAGGTCCGCTTCAAATTTCTAGAAGGAAAAACAAAAACAAGAAAAAATCTAAAATATGTTTTATATTTTCTTTTATATTCTGCCGCTGACTCTTTACACATCCCTTTAGTGAAATACAAAAATGTAAATTTTGTGAGGGTTGTGCTGTTTGGTGTTTTTTTGTCCCAGCTTCTCCTAAATTCACTGGATAATTATCCTCAGTTGTTTTCAGTTCAGGGTATAAGAGTCTGGCTTTTAGTGCATTTTTGTTCTGTGATGTGTTTATCAGTCTTTTAGCTTCTCCTTTTTCTGGGGTTTTGTCATGTTTTGAGTTTAAGCCTTAAAGTCCTGGTTCCTGTCATCCAGCCTCTCCTTTTGGCTCTTATACCACTGATTCTTCACCATTTAGAATTGTTTTTTTGTTGCTAACACTTTAAAGAGCCACTCAGATGATATGCTGTTTTTAACACGTTCTTGTGGATTTTTTCTGATGGTGGAGGACATTTATGAGGAAAATGAGATCAAAATTGCTTCTCGGAGTATTTCCTTCATCTAATAACCCCGTTTTTCCTTTCTGGGTCACGAGGCTGCTGGAGCCTATCCAGGCCACTCCTGGACAGGTCGCCAATCTGTCACAGTTTCTGAGTATTTGTTTATTCAAATTGTTAATCAGGAGCAGACAAACAAATGCTGTTTGCAAAAGCTTGTATTTGTTAGGTAGAAGCTACAATGGGCGGGGCCACAAGCTCCAGACCCCGCCCCACTCTGGTCATCCGCCTGCAGACAAATGGACCCGTGTTAGAAAGCGACTCAGGTTTTTGGATTTTGGCTAAAAACAGCATCATCATCATTAAAAAATGACTGGGAACGCTTTGAAAACAGATCAGACGCTGAACAGAGTGGAACTTTGACGACTTTAACACAAAGATTTTATTTCTTCAGGGATAAAAACAGTCCATTTATGAATATTCTTTTCTTTATAAATCCTTTTTTCATCAGAAAAAACACAGCGGTACAAAAATACCATGAGGATTAAACTTATTTTTATGTCTGCGCCATATATTACCTCCTGAAATATTAATATGGGAACCACTAAAATCACTTCATCAGTGTCTGTTCAGAATCCACAGTGCTGTGATTTGATGAAATGGATTATTTGGCAAGACCTTGATTTCCCTTTGGCCCCATTTGTCCATTAATCTTTGAATGCACTGTAAAGCAGAGGAACCGTGCATGTGCATGCTCTCAGGGAGCGCTGCATGAGTGTAATAAATAAAACACACCCTAAGTGCTTTACAGGAGTGGCCAAAATGCAGAAGAGTCCCAGAATGGCTGGAGAACACATTTCCGTCTCTGCAGACGACTGAGGCTTTACATGTTCATGGAACCAAAGCAGCAGCTCACATCCGTGGAGTTCGGTGACAGAAAACGGGTCACAGCAGCAAATGATCTTCACATTTGAACTTCTTAGTGGATTTTTTAATTTTATAAGTGAGGAAAAGTTCTATGGACTTAAAATCAGAAACAATTCTTTTAGAAGCAGGCCTGCGAAAATGGAGCTGTAGTCCTTGACAGACTGTCAAGCTGTACTTGACTGAGAATCATTTTTCAGAGAAGCTATTTGCTCTGTGAAGCGTGACTTCCTCCTCCAGCCACACATCGTCTGAATGGACCTTAAAGTATCTGCTGCTTAAACCCATCACTTTTATTTATCTGCTCTTTTTATCGTCAGCTGGAGCTTCTATTTGCAGTACAATGCAATTTTAAAGGGTTAAAGCTTTTACAAAACTCTAAACACAGATTCTTTGAGGTATTTAGGGTAAAACAGTGAATAAAACTGCAGTGCAGCAATGTCTAAGTAGTAGGGCGGCACAATAAATCACAAATTTATCGTTATTGCAACATCAAGCTTTGCTATAAGAATATCGGAAAAGACAAAAAAATTGCAATAAATAGTTACCTCAAATGTGCTCAAATAATCTTATGGCAGCTCTAAGTATTTATTGAATCAAATCCATCCCTTTAGGCATTTGACCAATCAGATGGAGCGCTGTGCATCATTGACCAATAGGATGGAGCTCTTTTATTTGAGATGTTCTCCTCCTATGTAGACCAGGGTCATTTGGAGAACGACTTTTAAACTGTTGCAGTGAAATAGAAATGGTGTTTTTGGTTGTTTTGCTCTTCGTTCATTTACCGCAAGTTATATTGTCATCGCAAAATTGATCACTCATATCGCAAATCACAAGTTTTTCCCATGTCGTGCAGCCCTGAGAAGTAGCAAACTATTTTTGACTTCAAGGGTCTGAAAAGCTGCCTGAACTCCACATTCTTTATTCATTCAATCCTTCTATGAAATCGTGAACTTTTTTGACTTTAAATAATATTATAGAAATGACACAGCGTTGATCTAAAACTAATATTCCTCCAAGGCTCTGATTTTTTAAGGAAACGTTTAAACTTTTTTTCAGTCTTTTCTATGGAAACATGCATCAGCAGTTTTGAAGTTCATTTGTTTTCAGGTTTCTTGGTTTAGGTCACTAAATCAAAGGGAAGGGAAGTGTTATGGACTCATAAGTTGCCTAATTCGGCCTCAGAGGGCAGAATTTCAGACTGTCAGCCCCTCTCCCTCTTGGCTCAGCGAGAAAACGGGCCGACCTGCTGTGGTTTGTCTTTCTGTTCACATCAACGCCTCCGGCTCCTGATGGAGCAATAATCTGGACTTCCAGATTATTGGTGACCTGCCGTTTACCCGGACGTTATGAATGTCCTGCAGAAGCAACTAAACTGCTGCACAATCCTACAGCGCTGTGATTGTTGGACATCGTTGTTAATCCTGCTCAGTTCTGCCGTTGACGCTGATAATCACTTTTATTTGTGTAATTATCACGTCTTCCTGCTGTCAGGGATGTAAGAGGCTCAGTCACAGACTTAATCTGCAGCTTTTTAGTCCAACGTTGTCTGGAGCTCATCTCTCCTTCAAATTAATCTCTCTGCCCACTTGAGGTGTAAAGACGACTAATGAGGAACATTTGAGCTTATCTGTCACTTTCAGAGGACACGCCCACTGCTCAAAGAGAGCCTTCATCACTATGATGCTCATGCACTCCATCAGAAAACAGAGGACAACCAGAGCTGGACAACCAGAGCTGGACAACCAGAGCTGGACAACCAGAGCTGGACAACCAGAGCTGGACAACCAGAGCTGGACAACCAGAGCTGGACAACCAGAGCTGGACAACCAGAGCTGGACAACCAGAGCTGGACAACCAGAGCTGACCTGTACCATCAGCTTAGGTTCTGTTGATGGAAAATCTAAATCTGACATTTTATTATTTAAAAATAGCTGTAATAGAAAGAAAAACTATACAGCTGCTCAAAGCGGGATCAGCTGTGACATCTTCCCCAAAATGTTAGTTCAGCCCAGTGGATGTGACCAGCAAACAAGACTCTGTGTGCAGCTGATTTAGAAAACAGCAGCTCTGCTGATTAAGCCTCTTGACCTTTACGTTTCTACATCACAGGTGTTCACCGATGCATCTCATAGGGGAAGAAGAAACTGCAGACTTTTCTGTTCATTTTATTCATGTTTTATGTTTTTATTTACTATTATGAATGTGTTTAATGTGTTTATTATAGTTCCAATCACAAACCATATGCTGAACTTCAAAAAACAAAAAGCTTTAAAAAAGAAAAGAAAAGTGCCGTGATGATCAAAAATCCCACACCGTCACAGCTCTACCCACCCAGTTCCACCAGCAACTTCCATCCGTCCACCCTCAGACGCTGCTGAATCCCTCTGGGGGTTATGGGGTTTCTGGAGCACTGCCAGCTACCGTTGGACAAAGGCAGCGTTCACCCTGAGAGAGACGTCAGTCGGTCACAAGGCCACACAACCACACCTATGGGGTCGATTTGGATTAACCAATGAACCAAAGAAGCATCTTTTTGGACTGTGGGAGGAAGTAGGAGAAAACCCACTCATGCATGAGGAGAACATGCAAACGGAAAGATCCCAGCTGGGCCTGCTTGCCTTGAGGTGAGGGTGCTAACCGCTACACCACTGTGCAGGCAGCAAACCAGACGCATCTGAAATCATGAGCATTACCATCTCATACAGAGTCTGTAGGAATTTTCCAGAGTAAAAGCCACCCGAGAGCATCTTTAGCAGGGGAGACCCGGCAAAGAGGCAGCAGCAAATGGAAGCAGTTAAAAGACCGGCTCGGTGGGAGATTACATCCAATGAAGAAAAACATTTAAAAACTTTACATTTGTCTTCAGAATGGCTTGGATTTAAAAGCACAAAATTAAAAGAGCTGATTTCATTTTGTGCCATCCATAAAATATTCAGAGTTAAGTGCAATGTGCAGAGAAGCTGTGGTGCCTCATTTAGCATAGTTTAACAGACCAGAGAGTGATGATCTTTTCAATGAAAAGTATAAGAATCAGCAATTCTTTGTACTATTAGGGGACAAATGTAGTCTGGCGTCAGTCCCAGGACTGTTTTTACCCCCCCACCCCAAATAAACGATCCTTCTGTTTGCCAGATCAGATGAACCCACCCATGAGAGGAGAACAGCCAACGGTGAGGGTTGACTCCTAGTAAAAAAAGACAGTGATGTGCTGCATTAGGAAATAACACCGGTGTGAAATCAAATCTCTGCATTGCTCTCAGGAACATCTCCACTGACTGGACTTCTCCAAACACAACGTACATGACTGACGCAAAGAGGAAAACACGGATGACAAACCCGGCAAAGTAATCCTCAGAGAACATATCTGTGGGCCACATCAATTTACATTTCCACCTGGGGTTCTAAATGTGGACACAAGTCACCTTTGGATGACCCATTCAATCAAGAAAGGGCTTGAATCTTGTCCTTTAGGCTTTTTTGTCATCGGTTCTTGTTATGGCTTTTCGTTTGTCAATTTTCTCCTCTTGAATGCTTACAAATGACAAAAGCAGGAGCAGAATCTGCCTTCAGTTACGGTAAAAAAGGGCAGAGACAGGCTATGTGCCGGTGAAACTGCATAAGAAACGGTCATAGAAAGAGAAACGTTGGGCTTTTGGTTGGTGTCTCTACAGCAGGCACCGTTGAGGCGGCACTCGGTTTCTGTGAAGGGATCTTCGGGCATCATTTGAACGGACTTAACTCAGATGTTTTGGTTCTTTTTTCACAGGTTTAAGTGTACATGACAGCTTCACATACTCTCTGTCCTCACAAGGCTGCCCCATATTTGAGTCACATATCTGCCTTTTTTTGTGGTCATTTTGGCTGCGGGTCATTTTGAGACAAAACTCATCTGAGCAAAGTGGTAGAGGCAGAAATAAAGGAGGCAGCAGTGATTTTGTCTGCTTAACTTTAATCTCCTCAGCCTTAATCAGTGTCCTCATGTGAAGCGCCAAAGCAGCAATCGGTCACCTTGGATTCATAAAATGTTTGCCCATCTTCACATAAATACCTTTCATTTCCATGATGTTCGGCCCTCTGTGTAAATTATAAGCAATAAATTCAGTTTCACTTTACTTAATGCCTCACCTTCCTCCGAGGGAAACGTCAAAGGTGCTGCTGCCAAAAGAACGTCACAATGCCCAGATAAGGGCTGCTCAGGACATCATGCATCAGAGCCAGCAGTTCATCGGTTTTCCTGGAAAGGCTGTAGTGTTGCGTTTCTAAAGACTTCGGTTTAATTCTTAAAGAGGATTTTAAGCAAAACCTTTTTCTGTGCTCATCCTCTGTGGATGCTGTGGTGGTTACAAAATAACTCACAGCCTCATCCTATGATGCAGGTGCTGAAGGGATGCAGGACACTGACCATGTCTGTGTGCTCTATGGGTCGCATTCCTGGAAACCACATCACCAACCATGTGTACAGCTGGGTGGACCCTCAAGGTCGAGGAGTCTCCCCGCCACCCGACAGCCAGGACGCCGACCAGAGAGGGCCAGAGAGGATGGTAAGAGCTGTGGCCAGATGAGAGCGTTGGGCTGACGGGTCATAAAGACACTAAATGCAGCATCAGTCAGACTCGGTTCAAGTTAGGATCTCTGAGGATCTTAAACTCAGAGTTTGAAGATGCTGAGAGCTTCACCTGTCTGTTCTGCCTGTTTCTGCTTAAACATTTAGTTCAACTTTAAAGGCCGTGTCACACAGCCGCTAAATACAATTGGGGCATTGTCCACTTATGAAATTTCGGTCTTTCGTGATAATTCATGAGTGTTTCTTGTAGGCCTGCGCAATATACCGCAAATTTATCGTTATCGCGACATCAAGCTGTGCAATATACATACCGCAAAAGACGGCGAAAATCGCAATAAATGGTTACCTTGACTCTTGTTCTATCCTAGGCACTTTAACGTTGGGAGTGGGGTCACCTAGACCCACTAGACAGTGCTCTGAACCTTTTTTCTTCAATGATTTGTGATCTTCACTGGTGTCCATGGATTACATGAAATCTTTCCACCTTTATCCACCTTTGTCATGGTAGGGAGAACACGTCAATGGAAGGTGGGGTCATCTAATATAGCACACGGGTTAAATGTGCTAAAACAATCTCATGGCAGCTTGAAATATTGAATAAATGAAATAAATCCCTTTATGCATTTAACCAATCGGAAGGACCCGTTTACGTTGTTGATCAATCAAATGAGCCCTTTTATGTTTGATGTTTGCCTCCTACGTCGACGAGGGTCATTTGGAGTATAATTTTTATACTGTTGCATTGAAATGGACATTATGTTTTTGGTTGGTTTGAAATTTGTTTATATACCGCAAATTATATAGTTATTGCAATATTAATCACCAATATCGCATATCGCGAGTTTTCCTCATATCGTGCAGCCCTAGTTTCTTGCGTTCATGCGTCCGGCGTCACGCAGAAAGCGGGTCGCTGGAGGGGACCGGGTATGGTGGGCTGCCTCGGTTGGCACCTAACACCGGACTAAATACTGGCTTGGACCACGGGTCCACGTCAACGACTGGATGATGAAGACCCGCAGTAGGAGCTGACCATGGTGCTGACGCGATGTCATCTCTGCTCAGTGCTGTGAAAGTGAAGAAATTCAACGAAGCTGAGGTTTAGGTCTTCTTTGCATGGTTTATGCCTACATCGTCTGTGGTTTTAACGTGGTTCATCCGTGATACATCTGTGAAAATGTCATGTAAAGTCCACAACTTTTCTTACAGTTTTGTACATTGCAGCAGTGTGACACGGCCTTTAGATCTATATCAGAAAAACGAACACCTTATTTTTGTTAACCACCACAAATATTTTATGTTTAAAATAGATACAGTGAACTAAGATAGTACGACAAAACTGTTGAAGTCTGAAAGCTGCTCAGCAATCATTAATGAAGCTGAGGCAAGCATAGGAGGGGAGTGAAGGAGAGGACTCAGGACTTTCAAAACCTGAACAGACATCCATCAATTTGGATTCCGGGTAGAACGACTGACCTGGAAACTGCTCTCAAAAACCGCCGTTTCAGGGAGAAACGTTACAGAGACAAGAAAACTCTTCACAGAAAAAGGAAGAGGTGATTTGTCAACACAGATGAAGATATGTCACATGTGCCATCATACTTGCTTCAGTAGCTATTTCTTTCCAGAAATAAGTTATATTTAGGAATAACTCATTTCAGGACACAAACAGATTACATTTACAACGGGGCAAAACAGTTTTAGTCAGTGACAGATTCTGCAAGTTGTTCCTCTTATAAAGCTGAGTTTGAACAACTATCATAGAGATAAAGATACATGTCAGTATTTACTCTAAACTCTAACTACTACTCTAACCCTTTTTTCCCAGGTCTCCCTTAATATGGAGGACGGTTTGTCTCTGGGTCTGATGATCAGAGGTGGAGCTGAGTATGGACTTGGGATCTACATCACTGGGGTGGATCCTGGATCTGCTGCTGATGTTGGGGCACTGAAGGTACCTGATGTGAACAAGGACCTTTGACATGAACCCATATGCCTTGTTTCCATCGAGCGTTCAGGTCCAGTCCAGTATTTTCACCGCGTCCATTATAAAATGGACCCATTAAGCCGAACCAAATCTCACACAACGTTGGTTGTTGGTCTATAGAAAAATTGGATTGTACAGGTTAGGGCGGATCTACTGTTGAAACCCGTTGATTGGCAGAAGGTTTTTGTGACAAAAGAAAGCTCCAAGGAAGCAGCTGTATTCGTCTTCGCCGCCTGCAATCTTAAGCAACATAAAATGCTTTGTATCTCAGAAGAACCAAAAGCCAAGGAGGAAAGAAGAAAGAAGAAGGAAAGTTGGAACAGTCAAAACATTTTTAAAAGAAGTTTTTATTTTTGGATAAGCTGATCGTGGGTGTATGTCATTTCACAGCTAATGAGGTGGGTTGTCATGGTGACACATGGTGTTGGGGACAGGTGTGCCTCTTCAGTCAGATTGGTAGGAACGTAAAATTGTAATTTTTTCTAACCCAATGTAGCTACACTTTAGTCAGAATTGCAAATGTACATTTTGACCTCTAACATTTTTTTCCATATTTTTGTAAAAACACAAAGTATTAGAAGCACAAAATAGCATAAAAAGCCTTTTCTTCATCAGTCAGACTATTTAAAAATACGTGGCTTCAAACATCTCCATTGAATTGACTTGATCTACGTGACATCAGACTAGTTTAGAGGTTAGTCAGTTATATTTAAGACGTGCAGGTGGGTGGAATGGAAACGCTCTGACATCAACAGAGATGTTCGTCACCAAAATCTTTTCCATGAGAGTTTTTAGCTGTGCAGCAACATGACAGTGAGCTTCCTTGTGTTTTTATTTATAATGTGGGCTTGTGGGTAGCTCAGTTTGGAGGTCATCCGCACCAACAAACCACTGTTTGCAACACCTGATGTCATTCTGGAGCTCCAGGCCTCACAAGTCGTGGGAGGAAATGTGAACAGCATTAAGCAAAATAGAACAAATTCATCTGCCAAAGCAAAGCTTTATTGTTCACTGTGTTTCTACAGTTGGAGGCTTGTTGGTCGGACTAAAAATCATTTGTCTACCGAGCTTCCGTTGGGACATCTGAGAAAGGGGCTGACCCTGAACACAACCATGAAACGTGTAAGAAGCCGTCTGCCTGACGTCGGGCCTCACATTGTCTGCGAGGTCCTTTCGGCTTCATATGAACACAGAAACGATGGACAGAGTGGAAAACTGAACAGAAATGTGGGAAGCTTTGTATTTGTGAGACCATGCATGTGGGAGTCTGCTCCATGAGTCACATCTCTCCTTCCATTGATCCTCGATTGGGGCTCTGAAGTTCCAAAGCTGTGATTCTGCACAGTATGGAGAACCAGAATGTTAGAGCTAAATCCCCTTCATGGTCCTTGGCCCTCAAAACCAAACGGGGTCATGCTGATCCGTCCTGCAGCACACAGCGAGGGGGCTTAAATTTACAGTGTCACATAAAACTTTAGTGGTGGTGTGTGTGTGGGGGGGTTACTGTCTGCATATAAACCGTCATTGCTGTTGTGCACTGCAGAGGCTGATGCACCTGCCAGGATTCCTGCTTCCCATTCTCTGTCAGGTAGCCCACCCTGTTAGTGACTCCACTGCCTGTCTCGGCCTCAGCAGGGAGCTGACGTTGCTGTTATGACAGCCTGCAGGAATGCAGTGAAGGCGCGGGAAAGTGTCTGCTGGCTGCTCTCAGGTCAACTTCTGCCTCAGCAAGCAGGCCACTCTTCCTCTGTGCTATTTTTCATCCTGCCAGAGGCAAGAGCAACAGAAGCCAGCCATTCCTACCTGTGAACAATGCAGTTCTTTATCACTGCACTTTGTTCCAGTCAGAGATAAAAATACAACATTGAGTCGAGTCTTCACATGAAAAACTCCAAACACATGCTGTGAGAAATAGCTCCAGATACAAAGTCAGCATAAAAGGGAAAGATGACGACCTTTGTTTTACCTGACGGGAAGAATACCCAGCTTCAATGTGTTTTCTAGAAAAAACAAAAAAACGATTAAATAAACAGAGCAGATGCCAAGCGAAACTCTCAACTCATCTCTAGATAAAATATTTCACTGCTCCGACTTTTCTGGATTCCTCCAACCCTGCTTCTATGCTTCTAAATCCAGAAGCATTTCTGATGATAAATATCTGAAAACAGCTGATCTCACATTTTACACTGAAACATTGCTGACATGACAACAAAAGAACTGCTGCTAAAAAGAAAGGTGCACCAAAGAAAGTCATCTTCGCTTTTATGAAAGTGTTCCTGAAGACTTTAACATTCAAATCCTTTAAACATGGGATGGTTTTTCTTTTGTGGTGAGATTATAGATGATTTCAGAGTGAAGTTTTTTAATTTAAGCAAAGTTTCTGCGGACGTAAAGCTAGAAATGGCAGATAGACCTCATCAGATGCTCCTGAGCGGGGAAACTGTGGGATCTGTAATGGCTCCACGTTTCAAGGTGAGCTGCAGAAGAAAATGCGTGCCAGTGCCATAACCTGATGGATCATTCATCTGCCTCATCGGTTTGTTTCTAGATTGTCCTAAATTTAGAAAATGGTTATTGAGAGAAATGGGATTCAGCTGAGTTCTATGGTTGCATTGTTGCACAGTGATTCACAGCATTTCAGAGACTCCATTGTGGTTTTCCAGCTGTCAGAACATCCTGTATTCCCCAAAGTCATGATGAGCCGTCTGTTTGCATCTGTGAGGGCGCCACGCATCCCAGCTCGCCATGATCCCACCTGAGCCTAACATGAGATGTGTTCTTTTATGTGTGTGTCATCGCGACACACCGTGCGCCTGTGCAACAGCTGCTTTCTGATGGGGGGGGGGGGGGGGGGGGGTTAAAATCTGCAGGATGCAAAAAAAACAACAACACATTGATCAACTATAAGTGAAGAGAGGAATCGCTGTAGATGATCACCTTCTCCCTCTGGGCCTACTTTTATCAGTTGTTCCAACGAATGGGTGAAGAAGATAAACTGGTTTTTACCTGGACTTCTGTGAGGAAGATTTAGTTTTAGTGAAACGGCGTTACTACAGTCTGGAGGTTGTTCCTTCCTTTACAGCAGCTGCAGCGGTGGAAACAGAACCGCAAATCATTTGCATGACTGGATGTAAAAAATGATGGAAGACGTTAAAAAACGTGACTTAGTTTTTTTATGAAGTTTTCAGGCTCAATGAATTCTGTTTAGCTAGTCTCTGTTGTTGCCAACCTTTCTCCGTCACATGGCGGTCTGAGTCGTGTCGGTGTCTCACACAGTGAACAAACACAGAGGCGTCTCATTTCACTGCAGGTGGGAGACCAAATACTGGAAGTAAACGATCAGAGCTTCCTCTCAATTTTGCACGATGAGGCTGTGAACATCCTCAAGTCAGGGTTCAGCCTCCAGATGAAAGTGAGGGACGTGGGTCGTCTGCCTCATGCTCGCACCATTGTGGATGAGACCAAATGGATCTGCAATCCGGTCATAGCTGAAACCATCGCCACAGCTTATCCCACCACCGCCGCCGCCGCCGCCGCCGCCGCCGCCGGTGCCAGTGGCTGCAGCAGCAGGTAAGACAAACATCCCCAACATCAGAGAAAGGGGCAGGGCTAAAACGATTCTGCCTAAACCTGGGAAGCCTTTGTTACTGTAAAAAGAATGAAACAGCTCTTTAAGTTGAAAATACAGTTAGAGTTTGAAACTGTTTGCTCAGTTTGAGAAGCAGTTAAAAATGGTTAAATGAGCAGAAAAAGCATCATGCTGGAAGGAAATGATGATGACTAACACACAACAAAAGCACCCAAGAGTCTGTTCAGCTAAATATTCTTCATCGATTGTCATCAGGAACAACTTTATAAATAGTTTGTGTAAAATTCTGTTTGACTCCTCAAACCAAACAAAAATGTAAAGAAAGCCGGAGCTTATTGATTTGAAGCTGGAGCTGCTGGCTTGAGGTCATTAATCCTATGAATGACCATCCAGAGCACGAGTAAAAATGTAAACGAGGAGGGTTAAGAAAGTCTCAGGAGTAATGTGTCACAGAAATGTTTCATCCAGAGTGACAGGGAAGGCGAAGAAGGCCGCTCTGACCTTCAGAAGCACCGACGGTAAGACACCAAGCAGGAATGAGTATCGCACTGTTTGGAGGCAAAGTAATGCAGTCAAGACTCAGTCTGTTTGTTGATCAGCATGGAGGACTGGGAGAGCAAATAGGAGGTGCATGGATGCAGTGAAGCTTCACATGACAAATGATTTGATTTTTTGTTATTGTTAATCTTTATTGCCTTTTTAGGATGTGCTGGTGTGGTTGTGAATGCAAGCAGCTGTTCGCTTTTGAATATCTGTCAGGAGTAATTAACATTCTATTCTATTTTATTCTGTTCTATTCTGTTCTGTTCTATTTTATTCTATTCTATTCTGTTCTATTCTTAACACAGTGCAGCTCAAAAAAATCATAACTTAATCCGGATGATGTCATGTAATGCTTTAGATGGCTAAAATTCATGACCAACTGGCAAATTGATGCCTTAAATATCTACTTTGTCAGGGTGTTCCACAGGGTTCTAGCTTTGGACCTTTTTTTTTCTCTTTATGTGTTCTACCAGGAAATACATCAACAAAACACTGATGGACTAACACCTGTTTTTGTTGCAGGCCGTCGTCTGCCAGAACCGCCCCCGTGACGGGAAAGGTAAGAATGACGGCTGCTTAAAGACCAGAGGCCAGCGTTCTCACAATGTGGCTGTCGGGCTTCCACCTGCAAAGTCCCACTTCCACAGCATTATCTCCAGTGTCTGGTTGTGATCTTCACATCTCCTGCTCACATTTAGACACAGACAGCAGGTTCCTTCATGGAACTTTACTGCACTTTCTCCTATCAGCGATCTCTGACCAGCACAGGTTTGCCTTGTTTAAGTGGACCATTTTCCCTCCTCCAGTCTGCTGAAGATCTCCTGTTCATTTTCCTGGTGTGGCTCATAGCAGGGGTATCTTCTTCTCTCACATCTGCTGTATTTAGCTCTTCATCAGCCTGCAGCATGTTTGGATGGTTAAGCAGCAGCTGCTTTTCTGCACAGAACTTGAGGTCCCACGGGATTGTTGTGCTATTTTCATCAGGCTCCTGTAACAGTGGCTCTCAGTGGGTCTTTCAGCCCATATTTAACACGAGTGCTGTTGTGCAGACTCTCAGCGCTTGTTTTGGTGGAGAAGGGACTGATTTGAGGAACACTCCTTCCAGTTCATGTGAGAGACACAGACAGAAAAAAGATGGCACTGAGTGAGAGAGTGTATTACATTGAAATGAAAATACCCAAAAGGAATCAGAAAGGTTTAACGGAATGTTTTTGGAATTGCTGGTTTGTAGGCTCACTGTTTGTCTGGATTTTGCTGGATTTGCTATGACTCTCTGAAAAGCTTGTGCATTGCAGTCTTCCTCACAGCCATGGTCTTCCTCTTTTCTTTAGTCTCTTTACAGACCTGTGACATTTGCCTTTTAAAAACATTTCTGCTGGTCACAGAATAATTGAGTTTGGCAGCAAAAGTCATTGTGATTAAATTCTGAGGGCCTCAGGAATGCCTCCAGGTCGTCTGCAGTCTGTCTGCAACGTGTTTGGAATTGAAAGAGCTTCAGCAACAACAGAGGGAAGTTCCCACTCTTCATCAGGTGTAAGTGCAGGTGTGTCCAGAGCGTACAGGACATTCTGTGTGTCCAGCTTTAGTTGGGAGAGATGTGGGTCTGGTTCAAGAGTCAGTGGCTTTAGGCTTGAGGGTCAAACATTTTTGCACTTGGTCACCAGTGACTGAACACAAAAATGATCATATTTTAGAGTTTTTTAAAGCTGTTGGTTTAAAAAAAGGTTTAAATGTTTGCATCGGGGTCTCTTTGTTAAAACACTGAATAACAAAAGACATCAATGTTGCCCCACATTCTGCATGAGGAAGTATGAACTACAGCGTTGGGGCATTTTTAAAACTTGTGGAAGCTCTCTTTTCCTCAGATTGAGCCCTCAGGCGTGACGTCTGTTCCACAGCTTGTCTGTCGTTGACTCAGGGACTAGTGCACTTTAGAATTGATCGATTTCAAACACAGAAGAAACCAAAAAGTTTCTCTGTGACCTCTCTCCCTCTTTGTTCGGCTTCCTCTTGTGTTTTTGCATAAATTAACCTTGAGCACAGATAGCAGCGCTTTCGTTAATGGCTTTTTCTAGCAGCATTTGTGACGCCATGTTTGAACAAACTGAAAGCATGTTCGTCTGAGGCTGATTATTTCATCATAGACCGAGTTGTTTGTGCTTTTTGTTCACAGCTCATTCCTTGCGAGCTCAAACCGATATGAATGTCTTGTTCTCTGCATTCGAGCTTATTAAACGTCCACACCGATCACGTCACCGGGAGAATGTGGAGTTCATTCAGTGAACAGGACGAGCTGCGTCGCAGAGAATCTGTCTGTAAAGATAAAACTGCGGAGCGGGTCAGGCCTGCAGCGCCGAAGAGGCGCCTTTGTCTTCTCATGATAAGCTCAGCCGTGGCGCGTGCCGCAGTAGGAGGGGTTTAAGAGGCCAGCACACATTTGTATATCTATATTGGCAGAAATGTGTAGATTTAGTTCTTTTATGACAACTGTGTGTGAGCTTTTTCTTGGCTCTGTGTTCCTCTTTTCATCAGTATTGTTGTTTGTCTTGGTAGTCAGCGGGATGCAGAGGTGTGTGTCCACCTGGCGCTCAGGTGTCTCTGGAACAGCAGGCCTTCATGCTGCTCACAGAGCAGGAGAGGCAGACCATGGTCTACTACCTGCAAGAGTACCGGGAGGGGCACATTCGAGTGGAACCGCTGGCCATGGCTCTGTTTGAGCTTTTCAACACTCATGCCAAGGTACGCAGCATCCGACTCACCATAACCCCTCCCCCCGCACATGCTTATGCAGTTTTTTGATCGCCCCGCTGTCAGTTATCAATGCTGTCTGAAGTTCGGAGTCTGGTGGCCCCTCATGATCTGGAGATTTACGACCGGCTGGTGCAGCACCGCGAGAAGGAGGCTCGCCAAGCCTGGCAGGGGGGCCTGGGGGTACTGCACCCCTCCGGCCAGGGCAGTCCTGCAGGCTCCGTCATTGCTCCGGTATGACCACAGTTCCTTACATTCACTGCTCCTGGCTGCTCTGGGTTCATGACGGTTCATGAGGGTTCATGATCCGCCATCATCTTTTCTTTTGTTTGTGCTATAAAGTCTTTTTGCCAAATGAAGCAGAGAAAAAGTACTCTTTACAGTAAACAAGTGACTGAATGAAATGTGACGGTTAAGTCTGGAAGATGAAGAAAGCTCTCGATCTTGGTTTCAGACTGTGATGCAGTGGTCTTCATGGCAGGTCAGCCGTGTTTTGATTGATGTCCCACTTTATCCTCCATCCTTCCACAGAGACCTCATTCTGCCAGGGTGTAGTCTGGCCCCTTAATGACAGCAAAGCAAATTCATCTCTTTTGGTTTTAGGTCATTTCACTTTGCTTCAGGATGTGAGACCCATGCTTGACAAACTCTTTGTGCCCAGAGTAGTTTTCCTGTTTTCCTGTCAGGGCCGGAACACAATCTCTGCAGTCTGAAGCTCTTTGCACAACAGGGTTTGGTGTCATAATTACACCAGATTTAACACTCATTTAACTGAAGAAATGTAGGTAATTACCACCGGCCAATACAAATGTATATGTTTTCTAGGAGAACAGGGGCTGAAACATCATCTGTGTTCTACATGAGTACAGGTTCTGGGCAGAGCTTTTGATTTTATCTTTGTAGGTCATGATTTAAAGAAAACCATTTGGCAAACTTTCTGCGGTCTCTTTCAACAATTTTTTTGTGCAGATTGGGATTCCCTTCAGTTAGCAGCGTAATCTGAGCGCGTGATCAGACTGGACACACTTGGTTCTCTTAAAGTGAACCAGAGCTCGTTTTCTCCAGTAATCTGGAACAAGGTCTGAATACACCCAAGGGGGCCCTGGTCCGGGACCAGGAACAGCTCTCTGACCCATCTTTGGAGGTGGTCTTGGTTTGTCTCTAATTGGACTGAACCCCGGTTCACTCTGAGTTACTCAGTCTGAATAGGCTCCATGCTCAGAGGCTGAGCGGAACAACTGAACAACTGAACCAAAACGGTCACCATCTCCAGGCCTTGTGGGATGTAAACACAGTAGCGGAGAAAAAATTAGGCCCAGCAACTCATTGAACTGGGGTCGGATGAATGCAGGCTTATTGAAACAATTTTAAATCTATACAGCCAGGACCATAAATATTTGGACAGTAATTGGACAAATGAAATAAGTGAAAACAAAATGGTCATTCCTAATATTTGGTTGTTGGCAATGACAGCCTGAAGTCTTGAACTCATGGACATCACCAGATTCTGGTTTTCTCCTTCTGAATGCTCTGCCAGGCCTTTACTGCAGCGGCAAACAGTTGCTGTTTGTTTGTGGGCCTTTCTGTCTGAAGTTCCAATTACTTAGGAGCTCATGAAATGAAGGGATTGTGTTTAAAAATGCTTTAGTTTTTCACATTTTTATACAATCTTTTGGTTCAACCCATTGAATAAAAGCTGAAAGTCTGCACTTCAATGGCATCTGAGTTGTTTTATTTAACATTCACTGTGGTAATGTACAGAAACTAAATTCATTTTCCGTCAGGTCCAACACCAAAGACTTTCAAACATGGTTGAAATTAATAAAGTTTGGCCTCAATTACAAAAGGGGTTTATTCAGTCATACCTCTGGTTTGTCTGAAGATTAATAACCCCTGTTGTTAAAGTATAATATGTCCAACACAAGAGGTCTTCAGCTCTCATCTGTCTGCCTAGCTGTTGGACAAAACAAGTAAAAAAAAAAAAAGAAACAGCTCAGTGACATAGACTCAGCTGAAATTTTCAGGTTGACGTTTTGGAGATTGTTCATTGTTTGTTTTGGTTGTTTAATCCAGTAAAGTACATTTAAGCAGTGTTGGAAATACAAAGCACTTTATTTTCTTGATCATATTTTAAAAACGTTATTGATCAAAGTTCATTTAACCTTTATTTTTTTTAAATACTGAAAAATCTTTTTTTGTAGAAAGCAGACAACGTTGTTTGTTGAAAACATATTTCTGAATTTATTAAAAGAAAATCACCTTGAATTTGCTTGGACAAAAACTGGTCACTGCAACTGTATGTCATATACAGTAACAATGTTCCAGTAGTGAATCAAATAGATTTTATACAATTATCTTCATGTTTGTATTCTGACAAAGTTTTTTATAAAAGGTCATACTTATTTAAAAAAAAAAAAAAAAAGAAACTAAATGAGAGAGAATGTGTCTCTGTCCAAATATTTATGGTCCTGACTGTTTGTCATAAACACTCATCAGCGCGTCTTCTTAGCCGTCATCTCCTGAGTAACCGTTGTGCAGCACGCCACTACCGTACCAAAGTAAAAAGGGTTTTAGCTGACGTTGATACAGACAATCAGAATTAACCCTGGTGCTATCCTATGACCCCCCCCCCCCCCCCTTCCATTGAGGTGTTCTCCCTACCATGACAAAGGTGGATAAAGGTGGAAAGATTTCATGTAATCCATGGACACCAGTGAAGATCACAAATCATTGAAGAAAAAAGGTTCAGAGCACTGTCTAGTGGGTCTAGATGACCCCACTCACAATGTTAAAGTGCCTAGGATAGAACAAGGGTTACTCAGTCAAATATAAAGTTTGAATCGATGAATTATCCCGACAAGGACTGCGAAACATAATTTCTGCCCCCCGTTTGCCCCGCCCTCGTAAATTCTGACCAATGACTGAAGAGGTCTTTAGTCACGTGGTTTTCTTTACAAGCTTTGGTCCAGAACAGAAATCCTCTGTTGACAGCAGTCTGAATACAGACCAATTGCAAGGTTTGGGACTCTATCTGGACCAAATTAGGTGGAATCGGTCCGGACCGACAGACTTTTCCAGTCTGAAAACACCCTGAATGTCAAAAACACTAGAATTAGACATTTCTTTGTTATGAGACAGGAATTCACTCAGTTTTCTGGAGGATTCTTTTTCATAACAACAACAGAAAACTCTTTTTGTTGCATAACCTTTATATCTATTCCTTAACACATATTACCAAGAGCTTTATTTTTATGGGGCGGGGGTATCGACAAATCAAATGTTTGTTTAGTATTTGAACAATCAGACCATTTGATCAGCCTTTGCATACTGTTCAAAGCAGGAAGCAAAAGACTCAAGATGTGATTGTTTATCCAAGAACAGAGTCATGAGCAACAGACGGGATGAAATCCAGCTGGTTTACATGTTCTTCACCTTAAAAGAGTAGGTCAACTCAAACAGTGTTTAGAACAGCTTTATTTAAAATCTGCTTTAACTCCAAGTCAATCAGAACTGCACTAAACTGCATGATCTGTTGAAGTCTAGCCTGTAACAATATGAGAGTGACAGGAATGGTTGGACATAGTAGGAGGGGCAGAAATCATCATGTGATGGTTAAAAGGCAACACATTGTTGCCTTTTAAAGTTGTTACCTGAGATGTTCATTATCTGTCCTCCTCTTTCTTTTTTCACATGAAGTGTTCCTCAGTTTCCTCACTTCGATAGGTCGATGGGAGGCAGGGCCTCTCACGGTGGATGGTGTAAAGATGACCGCTCCATCTTCAGTGTTCTGTTGTGCTGACGATGAACTGGTGTTTTCTGGCTTACAGGATGAATCCAAGTCTTCAAGCGGCTGTCCTACACCATGCAGAGCAGCTTCCCCTCAAGCCCAAAACAGACCCAGCAGAGAGCAGGACCTGAGCCGGACACCGTCAGCCCGCGTGGTGCAGCCTGAACCGGGCCATGTCTTCACAGGCCCCCCACGACTTTTGCAGGACTGCCTCCACAAGAGTCTAAACCACCTACCCACCACCCAGTACCCTCCCTCATCCTCCGTCCACCAAACCTGCTCCGGCACCAGACACCACTCCTTCAACGCGCTCCATCACGCCTGCCAGAGCTCCCCCCAGCTCTCTGACTCTCACGCCCCCAAACACACTCACCATCATGCTGCTTACTTTAACCCACGCACTTTAGGACGCCACACCTGCTCAGACTTCCAGCACCAACGCGATGCCTCCACATCTGCTAAACCAACCGCATCTGTCAAGTTCTCCTCTAGATCCAGCTCCTGCGAAAAGTCCTCCTGTATGTCAAAGTCTGCTCCTTCTTCTAAAGCGGCATCTCCAGTACCATACCCCCATCCATCACCCCATCCTTCTCCATGTCCCTCCCCCGGCCCATCTGTCACATCCGCTGCCCCTTCACGCAGTCCTGAGCCGCCCTGCTCTCCTGCCCTCAACCACAAGGTCACGGTGACGGGCATGAGCCGGCTGTGTGCAGACTCCAGACCACAGCAGAGAGGTACAACCCTCGGTGCACTCCTGTCTGTTCTAAGCAATAACTTTCAAACATATCCACCCCTCCAGCTTTCCAGGTATTCATGAAAGATGTGCTCCTTCAATAAACATTTGAATTTTGGGAATGTCATGTTGGGGGATTCTTTCATGACATGCTTTTAAAAACGTGCCTTTCAAAAATGACGTTGCACCCCAAACTTTGCTGTAGAACAGCAGAAGCCAGTCTGTTGTTCCAACACTTTGATCAAAAGGTATTTCAGTAATTAAAAAAATGAAACAAATTGATTTAAATACTAATTGTTGGGTTATGCCACCCATGTACAGTACGTCACTCACAGAACCTTCCTTACAGCCCTCCCTTTGCACTGTCGTTTTGCTTAACCCTTGTGCTATCTTAGATGACCCCCCCCCCCCCCCTTACATTGAGGTGTTCTCCCTACCATGACAAAGGTGGATAAAGGTGGAAAGATTTCATGTAATCCATGGACACCAGTGAAGATCACAAATCATTCAAGAAAAAAGGTTCAGAGCTCTGTCTAGTGGGTCTAGGATAGCACAAGGGTTAACCAGACTGAGAGGGGAAATAACTGAAAAGACCTGGCAGTTAAAAAAAAAAAGTGATCCCTGCAGGCACAAGTTTATTTTTCAAACCTGGAAACAAGTCCGTCTTGTTTCTCTCACAGGAAGGCTGGCTATGAGAATGACCAACAGGTCTGAAGTGATTTGAACATTGTTATAATGATACAATTGATTGTGATGAAGACCTACCTGTTGGACCTGCATGTGGTGGCTCTGTTGATCAGAGGCACCGCTCTTTGACTTCTCTTGACGGAGCTGTGAATTGTTCTGTCCCACAATGGCATCAACGGTCAGTCATGCTTTGGACAGTTTTCCTTGAGAACACGTACATTATCTAATGAGGGGGGCTTTGAACTGTGGTTTAACCCTTGTCCTATCCTAGGCACTTTAATGTTGGGAGTGGGGTCATCTAGACCAGGGGTCACCAACCCTGGCGCCCGCAGGGAATGCACCCAAAAAAATGTTTTTTTTGTTGCTTTTTTTTAATCGAAGCAAATATGCAACAAACAACCACGGCATGTCTGTCAATGACAACAATATCAATTCTGAGATAAAGGTAGACAAAAAAACAAATATGAAAACAAATAAAACTTTAAAAAAGAATCAATAAAAATAAGGGTCTATTACAAAAGTTTAAATAGATCAAATAAATTACACGATGTTTGGACATTCTTATGATTCATGTAATGTAACGATTTAGAGAATAGGTTAAGACGGTTGAGTAATTTATTAATGTGAGGTTTCACCTTGAATAATTTACAAGTATGAATAAAATGCTTTCAGTGCATTAATCAGAAAGTCCAGATTTTTTTCAATTAATTGTAATTGAATTTTAATTGTATTCCAATTTATAGGGTTAATGATGATATTTTTGGGTTTAAGCCATTTATGAAAAGAAGACCAAAACTTTTTTACATAAAAACATTCAAAGAAAAGATGTTCCACAGTTTCTACATCATTTCCACAAAAGACACAAAGATCACTATCCCAGTTAAAGCGAGAATGTAAAAAATGATTGGAAGGGTAATAGCACTGCTTATATATCAAATTAATATGTTGTGGTGATCTGGGGGTTAGCCCCACCTTCAGCTTTTAAGACTCATGGGAAGTGGGAATCTCGGATGTGTTAAATCGCTCACCATAAGTGAGGGAGCTGTGAGCAGAAGTGAGGTTAATGCTGTTTGGCTGCTGGTGGGGGTGTCAAATAAACAGACAGATATGATTGCCTGCTAACTTATGTGAGTGTCGTTTTCGACAAACTGGGGCTTTGCATGGGGCACGGGTAGCAGGTTTGGACATGTCAAGTGTGGCCGCTACTAAGGGAACTACAGGGAACTAAGACTTGGGCGCAACGGTATAGTATAGTAGGGGGTGCCGATTCAGTGCTTGCCATTTGTAATTGATGCACTTTAGCTCTGCTATCGTGAAATATATGGCATGTATATGGAACGGCCTGAAACTTGCGAATCGGCGCTTCCACCTTTGAGAAAGAGTCACGTGTGTGAGAGGAGGAGAAGGGGAGGGGTAGTGGGTGCAGGTTGCGAGGTGAAACGTCGCATGGAGACCATTGCGCAACACCTGGATCATGGGTGGCTTAAAGTACTCAGCTCATTCTAATAATGTCATTCTTCACTAACTATTGCGGACATTTTCAACACTTGTTTTACGGTTGTTTGTTGGTGATAGTAACGTATAAATAAAGACAGCAGGTAATGCAGGCTGGAAAACAGCTGCACTTTTTTTAGACCATAAATAGACAATAGATCATTTGTTTATAAAAGTATAGAGGATTTTGGAGGATTTTTAATGTTGGTGTTGCACAAAATTGTTCTACAATGCCAAATATTTTAGGAGTTATCCCAGTGATGAGTTCTGTAATTTAGTTTTTAATGTTTTATGAGACCTAAACATGATTTTCACAATAACAGGTTTTTAAATAATCAAATCCCTCTGATACGTTTCACAAAGACACACACAGGACCAGAGACACACATAGGACCAAAGAGACAATCAGGACTAAAGACACACACTCAGGGCTCGACAATTGTCCATTTGTCCGCTGGCCCCGGTCCAGCTCGCTCGAGCAGTACGGACCACAAGACTTTATTTTTCACTTGTCCGCTCGGGCCCCTAAAATATCTAACGGTTAATATATTTTTCACCTTTTTCAATAACGTATATTTTGCGAAAATGTGTAGATCAGGGGTGCTCATTACGGTCGATCTTCAAGGACATGAGTGTAGATCGCAGGCCAGAAAAGATAAAAAAAGTTATTCTGGATTAATGTTCCTGTCTGTTTTTATTCACATTTATGTTTAAAAGTTAAGTTAAAGTTTTAAAGGTTTAAAAGTTTAGCTTTAGTGTGTTCAATAAATGTTTATCTTGTTTGGCTGCAACCTAAAGTGTGTTTTGTATTTAGGCCCCCTCTGCAACTGAGTTTGACCCCCCCTGTAATACGAGTCTAGAAGATTCGTGCATGTTTTTGTGTCTAAAATGAGCAAAAAAAATAGGGCACACAAAAAGATGTCGTCAAATTGTATGGGGTTTTTTTGTTTTTGTTTTTGTTGTTGTTGTTTTTTTTTTTTTGGGGGGGGGGGTAGGAGGTTTTTAGTGGCGCCCTTCATGCCACTCGAACCACTCATACCGTCGTGACCCCTGATCTAGACCCACTAGACAGAGCTCTGAACCTTTTTTCTTCAATGATTAGTGATCTTCACTGGTCTCCATGGATTACATGAAATCTTTCCACCTTTATCCACCTTTGTCATGGTAGGGAGAACACCTCAATGGAAGGGGGGGGGGGGTCATCTAAGATAGCACAAGGGATAATATTACTGACCTCAGAAGATTGAGTTCAAACTTACCATGAAACTGAGTATTGCAAAAGCACACAAACTTTCTCTGATTTGCAGTTGTGTTTTTTTTGGGTCTGTATATTGTTTTAAAGAAGAACACGTAGATGACAACGGACAGAAATAGTTTTTAAATCATTTCATGTGGCTGGAAGTGGCAGATTGTAGTAAAGCAAAGTGAAACTGGTGTAAGGAAATAGCAAAAGCATCAAACTGTGACTCATTTTTCAAAAAGTAATTTTGTGAATTCACTGTAAATATTGTCCTCCTCCGGTTTTTACCATCATTTGGTTATTGTGTAATTGTGTTATGTATCTTGAAATATTTTCTTTGCGATGATAAATGACAGCAACTAAGTAAATCATCTCCGTCAGTGTGGATGTGTAAAATCCGAGCCTTGTGTGCTTTGCTGAATCCTAACATGAGTCTGTCCCCCCCCAGAAGCCACCTTGTCTCAGCTGTCAGACAGCGGGCAGACTCTGAGTGAGGACAGTGGGGTGGATATAGCAGAGGCAGGAGCTCTTAGTAAGGACGGGAGCCCTCGACCCAGCAAGAACCTGCAGGGCCAGCTGGAACAGTCAGGGACCTTCGCATCCTTTTCAGGGGCCACGAGACAAGTGAGGCTTTCCCGCTGCCGTCACTGCTCACCATGCTGCTCGCCTCTCATCTCTACCAGCTCGTTCTGTCCTGAGGTGGCTTTCCATGTCAACACATCTGTTTTGACGCCAAATCATAATCAACACTCACCTTTTTTCTCATTTGTATCTGTATGCAAACACAAAGTAGAATCCTTCAACTTAACTAAACACTGGCAGTAAATCGGAAAAGAGTGAGAGAAATCGTCAAGTCTGATGATCCTGAGAGCTCTGCAACCATCTAGTTCCATCTAGCATCCAAACACGACGAGCAGGTCCAGTGACTGAGGTCTTTCTCTTTCCTCTGTGTCTTCACAGACAGCCTCACCTGTTCTGGGACCCGCCGCCGTCCTGGTGCGTGTGCTGAAAAACGCTGACACTCTGGGCATCGCCATAGAGGGAGGAGCTAACACGCGTCAGCCATTGCCACGCATCGTCACCCTTCAGGTTAAATATGCAATTTGACCAAAAGACATTGTGCTTGAGACCATTTATGTTGGTAAACTCATGAAGTATTCATCAACATTTGAATGACTCTGAAGTTGGGCAGCTTTCTGAGAAAAGGAAGAAAAAAAGAAACATGTTAGCTGTACTTTTTTCTCTTTTAACCACTAAACTCAGCATTGGATTTGTGGCTAAGATAACAGGTACCTGTATGGTATGTTCAAATGATTAATGCTATCACACTTTATTTTAACTGAAAATGTTAAATGTTCCCCTTTCACGTGAATTCAAACAGCCTGGCTTCTTGTCTGAGTACTGATATTTACTGCATGAATCTGTGTATCTTCTCATGCAGACTAATATTTGCTTGAACGGCAGGGAAAGGTCATCCTTATTTGAATTTCAGATGTGTATTTATCTTAGAAGTTGAATTCCCTGTGCTGTCGGCCGTTTGCCTGAGCAGTAACTCTGTGGAACAAGCTTTTCAGTTTTTCAGGCCACAGCGGCCCCCAGGTCTGGAAGTAAACCCAGAATTCAGAAGCAGTCATGGAAAAGGTGTCATCGGGACGCTCTGAGTCCGCTTGTCAGCACTGGACTCTCAAATTGTGTCCCACAGCCACTACCTACATTTTGTGCATTTTCATGTATGAAATTTCCGTCTTTCACGATCCATGCGTGACAAACGTCATTCATACGTGTTTCTTGCACGCAGTTGTCCGTCGAGGGTTTCAGCCGACGGGTCTTTGTGTGAATTTGTCTTTTAGCTGTTCAGCATTTTTGGTCGGTTGAGAATTACACAGTTTATGCGTATCTTACGGTGGTGCAGTGGTCAGCGCTCTTGCCTCACTGCAAGAAGGCCCCTGGTTCAAGTCCCAGCTGGGGGACCTGAACCAGAACTGTGTGGAGTTTGCATGTTCCCCCCTTGCATGTGTGGGTTCTCTCTAGGGACTCCGGCTTCCTCCCACCATCTAAAAACATGCTAAATTGGTGACTCTAACTTGTCCCTAGGTGTGAATTGGTGTGTGTGATTGTGGCCCTGTGACAGACTGGTGACCTGTCCAGGGTGTCCCCTGCCTTCACCCATAAGTAGCCGGGATAGGCTCCAGCAGCCCCGTGACCCTGGAAGGGACTAAAAATGAATGGGAAAAAAAAATAATGAATACATAGTATATACAGAGACCATGAATATTATTGGACTGTAGCTCACTTCTGTGAAAATTTCACATAAAAACCTCAACTTTTCTCACTTCTTCCACGTATACTCGTGTATGACCAGTTTTCATCCATGCATGCAGAAAATGTAAGTCGTGGCTGATGAATCAACTTTAAGAAAGTGCAGAGCAAACATCAGGAAATGTACAATACAGACCAAAGGTTTGGAAAGACCTTCTTTACTCGTGTCTTCAATGGGTTTTTGCTAAAACACAGTTAAATCTTGAATAAAACGGACTTTAGGGCAGTTTGGCTGTTATAGTAATGTTCTGAGCTAAATTGGTTTGCAGTAATCTGAAATGTTTGGAAGGAGCGCTTCCCAGCATCCATAGTTAACCCTTGTGCTATCATGTGGGGTCCAGATGACCCCCCCCCCTTCCATTAATGTGTTCTCCCTACCATGACAAAGGTGGATAAAGGTGGAAAGATTTCATGTAATCCATGGACACCAGTGAAGATCACAAATCATAGAAGAAAAAAGGTTCAGAGCACTGTCTAGTGGGTCTAGATGACCCCACTCCCAACGTTAAAGTGCCTAGGATAGCACAAGGGTTAATCCAGCTCAGTTGCAGCTCTTTGGTGGTAAATAAACTGAACTGAGCAGAATTTGTGGCAGAAGAACTTCATTTTGATCAGCAGCTATCTCTGATGTTCCGGCTGGAAAAAAATGCATCCATTGTGCTGCTGTGTGAATCCTCCTGTCGCTCCACATACACCTAATTGTTTCCCCCAATGTTCTGTTGACAGAAGGGAGGCTCCGCTTATAACTGTGGCCAGCTGAAGGTGGGCCATGTCATCCTGGAGGTCAACGGTGTTTCCATGAGGGGTCGGGAGCACAAGGATGCAGCGCGGATCATTGCAGAAGCCTTTAAGACCAAAGAGAAGGACCACATTGACTTCCTGGTGGTTGATTCAGGGTCCTGGACTGGTTAGAGTGGATTTCACAGCCGGGAGGGGATGTACGACATCAACACTGTCTGTGGTCAAGTAGGGTTGATCCCCCGCCCAAAGATTAGCTGGCGGTTTGCTGGTTGGACTCTGCAGAGATTTGCACAATGGAAAACTAAAAATGGCTATTCCAGGAATACTTTCTGAGACCTCCTCAGTATCTGCATCAATTGCTGTTTGCATTTTTTAGTTTTTCCTTTTGAACTGAAGAACCAGGAGGTCAGTTAGTGAAATACAGCAGTGTTCATTCAGCAGGTGATATTTAAGATGAGATGAATACAAATAAACGCAGACTTTGTGATCTTGTAGCTGCTTTTTTTGTCTGTCGTTTATCTTCAAATGGAAAACGTGTCAAAGCAAAACGAGGACCCGATCAAAAGCCAAGCAGTGACAGTTCAGGCACAAAGCTGCATGACTTACCAGCTTCAGCGCTTCACAAACGGTAATCTCTCCTGCAACCATCACTAGAAGAAAAGAAAGGGGTGAAACATTCCTCATTAGGTCTGAAGACCACAGAGTACCACATCGTTTCAATTCAGCGGCTCTGAAAAGTGATGAACTCTTCAGGCCACCAACCTCTGTGTGCATTTGAGAGGCAGATTATTGTGAGGAATGGTCTTCAGGTTGTGTGGGACCAAACCCCACCCACTAGGGTTTCAGAAAATTACTGATTGCTGTTCAAAATCACAAACTATAATTTGGACTTTTAATTGACTCACAAGGACACAAAAATGATTGACAGGTCTGTTTTACGTCTTTGCTCCCCCCACCTTTGTTACTTGATTAGCAGCGACTTCAATAGACTTTAGGAGAAGTAGGTAAGGATTACTACTGTTTGCTAATGTAGTGACAAACCTTTGTGAATCGTAAAAAGTGCAGAGTTGTACAGTTCATAAGACTGAATTTCTGTGGCTGGATAACAGCATGAAAGCGTGTCGTGAGTCCTTCAGTAGCTCCTATAACTCCTAAAGTGAGCTCATGTAAATCAACTAACAATTAATGTAAGACTTATGCTTTCTAAACGTTTGTGAGAACAAAGCGGAGCGAACCCCTTCATCCTGTTCAGGGTCACAGAGGAGCTGTCATCAGGGGAGGAGGCGGCCCACCCGCATTTCCACTTTCTACACAGGAATAACTAAAATAACTTCAGCTTAAAAAAGAAGGGTTTGCAGGTGGGATGAGCTGCACTTAAGCCTCGATGACGGACTGATCAGAAAATGAGTTTTCAATCTGCCTCGTCTTTATACTCCGACTCTCACAGATGGAGGCTTCGGTTTAACCGACAGAAAACTGCAGCTAGTTACATCAGTCAGACCGACAGAAACGTCCAGACGGTTATCTTTACGGACAGCATGATTTGCTTTTTGTTGTAAACTAAAATCTAAAGCGAAATGTGAAAACAGCGACGCAGAAACAATCACAGCCCAGAGGCAGCTCAAATCTGACCAACTGTTTCCTCAAGAAGCTGCTCCGCTGACTCTATTTAACCCTTGTGCTATCTTAGATGACCCCCCCCTCCCCCCTTCCATTGAGGTGTTCTCCCTACCATGACAAAGGTGGATAAAGGTGGAAAGATTTCATGTAATCCATGGACACCAGTGAAGATCACAAATCTTTGAAGAAAAAAGGTTCAGAGCACTGTCTAGCGGGTCTAGATGACCCAACTCCCAATGGTAACCCTTGTGCTATCCTAGGCACTTGAACGTTGGGAGTTGGGTCATCTAGCGTTAACGTTTTTACTTTGAGGTTTTTTGCAAAAAAATAAACATGTTTCAGTTCTTCCAGAGGTGGAATCCCCAAAGCTCACTGTTCTCATCCAGATCGCTCCAGTTTGGACTAAACTTTCTAAATGAGGCAGATGTGTGACACAGCTTTGTCTATGCAGCTGATCAATAACCATTCAAGCATCTGGTCAGTCCGTATTGTTGTGAGTGGATTGGTTCAACAATCCTAGAGATTACTTCGACTTCTTCCTCTGTTTCTGAATATTGCAGTAACCCACCCCAACCAGATGAGGTTCTTAAAGGTTCTACGCCTACACTTTGTCTGGAGTCGTAAATAAAAGCAAAAGCTAACAGCCAGATTTTTTGGAAGCCACTTTAATGGTACGTAACACAGAAAAAGACTTAAACCACGCCCTGTTGGTCTTTGACTGAATAAAACTATAGAAAGCATCACTAACAACAACAGCATCATGGTGAAGCACAAAGATCCAGCAGGACTACTCTAAATCAAGACGAAGATTGAGAAACACTGCTGACACACAGACAGGAGACGGCGCGGTCCATCCATGTTCAAAGGCTTCTGCTACACCTCTGTGTGAAATCAGATCAACATCGTCCCCTCACTGTATGTTGTTAACATGGAAAACACAAAAACCTATTGGGAAAAGGGAGATTTTAGAATAAACATAGTGTCATTTGTCCAAGGACATGAGTGACACGAATAACTGTTAGGTTAGTTTAGATTATAGTCATTTGGTATGAGAAGAAAGAGTTCTGATTTGAGTTTGTTCCATTTAGACCATTTGAATAGCTGGGTTTTACAGAGATTCAAGAGGCAAATTGAACGGCTGGAAATCCTCCATTCATCTAAACAAGGACACACACATCAACTTCACAAAGAAACAACAACTTAACACAACTTCAGTAACTTTACAAGCTCTTACAAGCATCAACACATTCATCAAAGTCAACATTTTTAGTTCAACAGCCTTGTTTTACAGCAGAAAGACGTTTAGCAACACTCAGTGTGGGTGGTTCTTGGGGTGGGGGGGGTGCTAGATAAGGTTGGGGAAGAGCGTCTTATCTGGTCTTTCTCTAAGTCTTTGAGGGCTTTCAGAAGGCGAGAAGGAGACAAGATCCCCGTTAGTCCTGAAAGAAAGAAGCCAGAGAAACCAGAGGACAGCATTTTAGTCCCGCTGGGGGTTCAGGTGAACTTCCTGTTACTGCAGACAGGTGACAACCTCCAACAACCTATCAGAGCTCAGCAGAAGAAAAAAACGATCTGACGGAAAGACGCATTCACTAAACATCAAAGTATCAAAATCCACGAATACAGAAATGTTTAAAAGGCGCAGAAATTGGTGGAATGTGTAACGGTTGAAGCTACGTACACATAAGTGGTGCGTTCAGTTTTTAATTCCCTTCAGAATTTATAAAGCTTCTTCCTTTTCTTTTTCCAGAACGTATTGGAGACAGATTTTTGAGCTTTGGCCAAAGTACGACTTGTTTAAGTTTCAAAATCCGCACATTTTGTACAAAGAGCTCACAAACTTACTTAAAAACTTGCGTAGCAACGCTTGAATTTTTGAACGCGACGCCTGAAACACGCATATGTGTGTTTACATAGACTTTTTCATTGGAAGCAGTCACTGGAACGTCCGTTTTCCGAGCCCGGTGTGAACGTGACGTAGCATTACTCTCACCCATCAAATATGAAACCTTTCCATCACTGCTCCCTTTGAATCTGCTTTGTGACAAAAACTCATCTGTTTGTGAGAAAACTACTTCCTGGGACGTCAGGATCAGGTCTTCTGAGGTAAACAGTTCAGACGGTCGTCGCCGTCTCAACAGGAAATGATGTGAGAACACGGAGCAGAAACTTCATGCATCATCAGGCCAACACTTGAATGATCAAACGAGGAGGACGAGGCTGGATCAGGTATCAGGAAACATGGGTTCACTTTACCTCCAAGCATCTGGTCATTCAGCAGGTGGCTCCACGCTGCCCTCTGGTGGGGTGTTGGGGTCCAGGAAGTCTGGATGCTGCAGCTCCTTCAGGTATTTGGTGGGTGTGAGGATGTGGGTGGATCCTAGAGAGGAGAAAATCCAAGAGCTCAGCCATGTTTTAAGCCTGTTTAAGAGATTGTTGTGCAAGCATGCATGGAATAACATATGTGCTGTCAGAGAGAATTTGAGGGGTGTCAGGGGGGAGTCCTGCTCTAAAACAGGAAGGAGTATCAGAAGGGCGAGCTGGTCCTTTCAGGTAAAGACCAGGGGGGTATTCCAGGAAGCATGTTTAAACTAGCCTGACTTTAACCCTGAACTCTGGCTGAAATCCGCCTGAACTTGTTTACTCTGGGTATGTCTGTTCCTAAAGACCGGATATGAGTTGGTGTAATTACGCTGGACTTGGTAACCCTGGGTTAATGCACGTTCACGTCAAGTACATAAAGACATTCTCAATGGATCGCCGAATTCTGGAGTCAACATTGAAACGCATGGAGAAAAACAGAGAGCGCTATACTTCAGTGAGACGGAGTCTGAGATTAATGACGGCGTATGAAGATTATACGTCCATCAAAAAAGTAACACGGCTGCATCATCAGCAAAAGAAAAGAGTTTCTATTTGTAGTAGAAGAACAGACAAAGTAAACGCACGAGTTTCTGATCTTATTTCTATTTTCATGTGACGCATATATATATATATATATATATATATATATATATATATATATATATATATATATATATATATATATATATATATATAATGTATCCAATTTTGCCAACTTAAATGAATTACTTCTATTGGTAATTGAGTTAAATTTATTCAACCTAATTTCTTACCAAAGTTACACCTACTTAATTGAATTAATTTGAATGAAAGTAAAATAACTGTCTGAAAACCACGTGTTGTTTTTAAACTGACTTAACAAAAAAAAAGTTAGATCAAAGTAAAAAGTTTCTCTTTCCAACATCCATATGTGGTTTTATCACCCTCTCATGGTGGAAAAAGTATTATCTGAGCTTCTTCATCCACTAAATCCTCTTCAAATGGACACGCCATGCTGCTTCACCTCTCTGTAAACAAACTAACCTTCAACTAAACCTGCTCCAGACCAGGTTATGTTCAGAGCATGGGTTGCCAGGGGAACTAAGCATACCCTGAAACACACCTCCATTTCTGGAACCGAAAGCTGAGGTTATCAACTTCCTTAGCCTCAAACTTACCGTGGGAGCTAGCATAACCTGCTTTCTGGAATACCCCCCTGCAGAGGAAGCTGCTGGTAATGCATAACAACATGAGGAAGATCATTCTTTCAAGCTTTGTCCCAGACTGTGACATTATGGACAGAAACAAAGTCAGTGTAGAGGTTTCACCTGAACACTTCCGTTTAGAAGAATTAAAGTCACGAGAGAAAAAAGGAGTCAACAGCTGTGTTTTCCAGGTAGAGGTGGGCACTGAGAGCCACATTCCTGCATGTTTCCCAACATGCTCTGGCATGTTCTGATTGGCTGGACACACCTGAACCAGGTAATCAGCCATGAGTAGGGCAAGAATATCTGGAAAACCTGGGGATAAACCGGCCCTCGAGGCCTGGAAGTGCCCACCCCTGTTTCTAAGTCATACTCATTAAAGAAAATTGTGAATAATGTTTCTGGTACAGTCTTTGGATACATGGCGATACATATCGTCTCCCCAGACTCTTGCCCATACCCAGCCATAGTCAGCACACATCCCCTCAGAGAACTCACCAACCAGCGCCTCCCACTTGCCATTGGCCTGTGTGACCTCATACACACAACGCATCTCGCTGTAGGTCACGCCTCCAATGATGAAGACGATGATCCTGGGTCCAGTCTTCATCTCTGTGGGCCCCCTGTTCTTGTGCCAGTTACCATATCGAGCACTGAGGGACAAAAGGTCAGATGAGCCTCAAATTTAGAGTAGAGTTTAGGGTCAGACGAGCATCGAGGGGTCAGAGGCCGAGGCGACTAGAAGGAGGATTCATAAGGGGAAAAAGACTCACCTGGATGGAGCGCTGGCTTTGGCAGAAACCTGTCGCTGGGAAATGTACGGGAACTGCTTTGGATCAAGTTTGTCCTCAATTGCATCCTAAAGAACACCATGCAGGTCATTAGCTCCCAGTTAAAAGCACATTTACAGTGTTCCCCCACTATTGCGGTTCACGCTATTTCAGATTCTTCAGTGCAGTATTGCACCATACTTTTCTCTGTCTTTCTACAGCACACTATGGTCTGCGTCCTGATTGGCTGTTGACCTCCTCCATGCCGTGTCTCCTGTACAGATTTTGCTGTTTGCTACATAAATGTTTGATCTCGATCAGATCTTTGTTTTCATTTTTTAAACTTGGACATCTGTCATTTCGGGGGATTTCACCCATTGCGGGATATTATTGGAACGTATCCCTCAATAAACGAGGAAATGCTGTACATCGCTCCATTCACTCCAATGGTTTGGAGGAGCCCACGGTGCAGAGAGGACTCCCAAAACATTCATCCTGATGAACTAAGATGCTTAGAACCCCATTTTTATGACAGAAAGAAGCATTTTAATCTGGCAACAGAACCTCGATGAGATCTTTGATGAGAGGGGTCCATCTGGAGAGCTGGTAGGTCTGTTCACTGACACGCTCCTTACGATCGGCTTTCTTGGCCTTCTTGACAGTCCCCTAAAACAAAACACTGTGGTTAAGTAGGGTCTCTACCGCATTTCTGCTGAGTTCAGAACCTTTGTGAAAAGTTTATGGGATGGACAGGACCAGTGAGTTATATAGGATGGAGACGCTGCGCTGCGAGTTGACATGTGCAAAGCTGGATGCTAAAGGGCGAGATACTGGCTCACTACTGTGCTACTGTGCAGTACTACTATCCTGTACAGGGGACCTTAGAGAAAACACGTTAGGAAGATCCGAGTTTACCCTCAGCTTAGAGAACGTTTGGGCTGAGAGCTGGGGCCATGGACTGAAATGCTCACTTCACCCTCCCTCTCCTGTCCACAGGAGGGACGGGGGCCCCCAGATCGCGTGCACTGCCCCAGGCCACATACAACAGGCACAAGGGTTCTGCAGGAGTGTAGCAGTTTGTGTAAACCTTAGTCTGTGTGTAGATTTGAATATGATCACAACCATGTATCAGGTATGCATTGTGTTTCCTATAGAATGTTGCTTTTATTCATATTAATAATAATAATAATAATAATAATGGATTGGATTTATCTGCGCTTTTCAAGACACCCAAAGCGCTTACATTGTGTCCATTATTCATTCACTACTCATTCATACTTGGTGATGGTAAGCTATGGTTGTAGCCACAGCTGCCCTGGGGCAGACTGACAGAGGCGTGGCTGCCAGTTTGCGCCTACGGCCCCTCTGACCACCACCGGGATCATTCATACACATTCACACGCCAGTGGAGCCACACTGGAGCCAAGGAGGGTGAAGTGTCTTGCCCAAGGACACAACGACATTTTGGCTGGTGGGAGCGGGGATCGAACCGCCAACCCTTCGATCATTGGACGACCCGCTCAACCACCTGTGCCACTGTCGTCCCCAATATTAAAGTCTGAAATGTTGTTCATCTGTTACCTCTTGTACAAAAACATTAATACCATAATCTGTCTTTTTTTTTCTTTTTTTGTGACGATCAGAGTTTTTTCTTTTTAAAATTGGACCAAAATGAAGCATTTTATGGTCATTTTACTGTGTCTGCTGAGCTGTGTGTCATTGATGCCCTTTCCAATACGGCGTCACTCTTCGCCTACATTGGACAATGGTACCAGGTTGGTGCAGCGTCTCCAGCCTTCATAAGTCATTGGTCAGGATGTAACTTCAACCATTGAAACACATTTTGGAAACATAAAGTAAAGAAAAACACTGATTGTGTGTCAATTAGACAAATACAGTTGATAAGGAAAAACACATTTACAGTCAAATAAAAAGAACAAGCGTTTTCATATAAGCTTGCTTCTTCCCACTCCTTTTCAGGCAATAAATCAAACTCTACTTATACTTTAGATGATGATCACTGTATTTGATTAAGCAAATGTGATTTAAGTGACGTTTTTGTTTATGCATTTCATCATTTCTGTAATGAGTTTGATAAATATGTGTAAATTCTTTATTGCTTTGACTACAATGCTTGAGATAAATCAATAAATCAAATCAAATCAAATCAAATCAAATCAAGGCGGCCCCTCAGTCATTGTTTTGTTTGTTTCTAGAAAAAAAGGGTCATGGCCTCCGAAAAAGGCTTGGCTGTCATACAGTAACATGAAGGACAGTCTGACAGCCTGTTGGGGAACAGTCGTTCAAATGGTCGCATTTTCCCACGACTCACCTCTGAGATGATGGGAACACCCATGTGGGCCATGTTGGAAATGATGTCACTGTCTTCAGGCGGGATGCTGGCATGCTGAAGGAGCTTACACAGGTTCTCTTCAGTCACACCTGACACACATACATGCGAGTTAAACGCACGCACAAACGTGCAGGGGAGCGTGCACAAACAGCAGAAAAACTACACACAACATTAAATGAGGTGAGAGTGAAACGAAAACGAAAAGGTCTCAGGTAAGAGTCCTCCTTTGATTTTTTTAGAAAATCCGTAAAGGACATCCTACCGTTTTTTAGGAAGATGTAGAGCAAAATGATGCGGATCTTGTCAAATACGCTAACATTGGCGTCCAGCAGAACGGGGACGATGAGCCGCATGGGATCCTTAATTTTCTCGCCTTCTGCATCTGTGCCCATGGCCAGATCCTGAGATACAGCGGGGGGCGGAGGAGCAGACATGTTCGCATTTAAACAAGGAATTCACACACCAGGAAGACTTGACTGAAAGTTTGTGAACCAGAAGAGAGGAAGCGTAGACAAACATCTAGTCAGTTTTAGTTTCATGATTTCAGAATCTGCTGTGGCTTCAGCTGGATCCTCTCTGGTTTCTGATGGTGTGGGGGCACAGCAGTGAGGCCATTCAGTTGGAAACCTTCTCCTTTAGACCTTTACACTCCAGATTTGAAGATTTTTGACCTTAACTAAAACTGATTTTTATTCCAAGAGTAATGTTGTGAAAATCTTGAGTGTACCGGACTCAAACCAGCAGCTTTGACCCTCGGTTTGATCACAGACATGAAAGCAAATTCCAAATCTCTCTCTGAATTCCTTCATGTGGTAAAGCCTGCAAATGAGAAGCAGCAGAAAGGTCACAGAGGGACTGACGGCATTCACCTGCTCTACGCGGCACAGTTTGTCCACGGTGCCCTGGTAGCGGTTCATGCAGTCCTCTGCCAGGTGGAGGTGTGTTGAATACTGTCAGGTGAGAGGACAGATGCTGTTAGTGCAGCTGACAGTCAGATAACTGCGAGCTGGAGACAACACTAAGGCCAAAGCAGAATTATTGCCATGTGGCTCCACCCTATTGTTCCAATTGTAGGGGCATTTGGACCTGTAGCGGTGTCCCAAAGGTTTTTTTTAAGGGGGAGCCTTAGTGACTTAGGGCTGGGTATCCCTCCGTCGGTAGGGTGATCCGCCTCGCACTTGTGGCGTGGAGGAGAACCAAAGTTACATATTTAACTACGGTTCTATGAATCCCGGAGGACCACCAGAGGTCCGGGTCCCTCGGATTCCTTGCGTTCTTGTGAAAAGTGTTTGGGACCACGCTCCTGGTGGAAGCGTGGGTCGCCGGAGGTCACAGGTGACTCTGGAATTGTGATTTGGCCAAAGACACTTCTGCAGGTGTCTGCAGCTTTCTACAAACAGACGGCACTTTTGTGTGTTTTATGACAGAGCAAACATGCATGATCCCATTTTTAGCTGCAGCGCTAGGTTGTATTTTTTTTGTGTTGTTTTTTTTGTTTAGTTAAATAGGAAAACCAAAGCGGAACCTTTGTGGCGTGATGTGTTGTGCACGGACAATTCTAATGAGAACACAGGAGAGCTGGAAAAGACGTGTGAATCGCAAGGAAAAGAAGTTCAAGTGAAGTTAAGAGCTGTTAAAGTGTTTTGAATATTTTGTTGTTCCTTCACGGACATCCCTCCCTCATTATATATGCGGCCAGCGAGGTATGTTTGTTTGTATTATTTATATTTCTGTGAAATGTCTATACAATTTATATGTGTATGTATTTGTTCTGTCAGTTTGACGGTGGAGTTGTTGAAGTTGTGGATAAAGAGCCAATAAATTCATCTGTATGAAAAAAAAAAAAAAATAAAAAATAAAATACAACCTAGCGCTGCAGCTAAACCATTACTGATCAGTTTTTACGGTTTACAAACTTCTTCATTGATGCAGGACTCAAAGTATGGGAGTGTTTGTGTGTGTGTGTGTGGGGGGGGGGGGTAATCTGTAGGTTTTATTTTTATAACTGCATAGATTTTACATTAAAGTCAGGTGTTTGTCATATTTTTTACATATTCTATGTACACAAAAACGTATTTATTTAACGAGAAGTCACATTCACAGTCTTCTCTCTTCTGAACAACAATGATGATAATTCTGATAAGAATCATTCAGCAATCTTTACTGATGTGTCACATTCACTTTTTATCATCAAGTCTCGACAAGTTCACCAGCAGAACCTCTTCTGTTTTACAGCAGGGGGGCATTTCTACATTTCAAACCCTCTTTGGGGTGCAGCATACATTTGTATAAATGACTCCTCCTGTCCGGTGGAAATGAAAGAAGCCCAGACCATCACAGCTCTCCTGCTGTGCCTCACAACTCTCAAACTCATTTCAAACCTTTTATTTCTCTGGGCAGAGGAGTGTCCACTGTCCTCGTACGTTTTTTGTGGCATTTGTTTTGTGGCATTCTGACCAGGAGCTGAAGATGCTGCAATGCTTCGTCTTGACACAACCTCCGCATTTCCCCGAGCATTTGGATCGCCATCTCATTCCTGTGGAGGCAGTGTTGGGGGAAAAAACGTACAAAATGACAAAGTTCTTACCTTACTGAGCTCTTTCTGATACTGAGGCATCTTCTTTAGCATCTGAGACAACTCCTTCATGGTGGTCTGAAACACAGCAGCGAGGTCTACTCAAGACTTTAGGAACTCAATCACTGTTGAAGCTATCTGAGTGTTTTTCCTGCACCTGTTTTTCTTGGAAAAAAATCTCTTTTTAAATAATCTGAATCCTTGATTGATTTTAGACATTTGGTGACCTGGATGCTAAAGACACATGAGGAATAGTTTTGAGCTAAAAACATCTCTAACCCTGATGTTTCAGAGTAGTCTGCATAGAGAATGTGTGCTGGGTCTCTGTGAAGCATGCACTGGTCACAGTTCATGTCTGAGCAGACCAGAGGTTTTTATGTCAAACGTCTGAGTGGCTCAGAAGGGATGAGGAGTCTTTGCAGACCGGAGAGCAGCATGTCTTAAGCCTGAGTCATATCTGCCCTTATGGGTGGATACGGGCTGTCTGTGGGTGGGCAAACCTGTGCGGGGCATGAAGGTGGGGCAACGAACATGCCGCTGGCGTCAGGTTGTGGTGACCACTTTAGCAACACAGTAAAGAAGTGAGGGGGAAGTGGGAGAGATGGAGGCGTGTCGTCCAGATTTTATTTTTTTTTGACCCTCCTGAATCCTGTGCACTGAGCAGGAAGCCCGTTGGAGCACACTCGCTGTGCGTCCCTGACATGCAGCCAGGCTGTTAGAAATGAGGAAATCAGACAATCAGACCAGAACTTGTGTGGAGCGGCCTCCTACTGGAATCTTCCGTGTCACGTGCACACCCTGTGCGTGCGGTCAGTAGGTAGCCAGTATTCACACCTTATTCATGACAGGAGCGCTGCATGAACGCACAGTGTGACAGCATCCTCATAAGCCAAAAGTGCGAAGAACTTCCCTACCGATATAAAGTTATCACACGCACTACAATGGTACGTTCCATTTTCATGAGGTGGACGCACAAGCCTCAAGGAAGCTGCAAGACACACCCTTCCTCTCCACAACCCTCTACAGCTCGGACCACCCAAAAAGCTGCAGGTCTACGGGGCAACCCCCGTGATGAAGGCGTTACCTTTTCTCCAGTGTTCATCTTTTTGCTGGCAGAAAACTCCTTCAGAGAGCGAGTTACAGCCCTGCAAAGAGGGAGGAAGAGGAGGCTACGTGAAAGGAGCAGAGCCCTCTGGCAGTCTGTGTTCATGCAGAAACACCCACGTGGACACTTCAGCGATGTGTTTGTGTCTCAGACTCAGCCACAAGTCGTCGTCCTCGTCCAGCACCACCTCCTTCATCCTGGTCTCCCCCATCCCACTGGTCTCAAAGCTGAGGAGACGCAGACCAGCAAAGTCAGACGAGGCTTCCTTTCCAAACACAGAAACTACTGCTCAGAGCCTCATCACCTGTACACGTCATTTTCGATGCCCAGCAGGTCATAGGCCATGGCCTGCAGAGTCAGCTCATGCAGGAGGGGGGACACCGGGTCAAAGCCGCGGTCCACAATGAGCAGCTGAGTGCGGCACTTGTCTGGACCCTGGAGGCGTCACAACATCACAATAGAGGACTGAGGAAAACACACTACTTAGCATGGATGACCATTTAACATAAGTGCATCACAGCCTTTCTTACACCTCTGTGGGGAAAAAAAGTGTACATGATCAGCGGTGGAGCGTTTGCTCTGAGACCAGGATGTTCTAGAATCAAACCCTTTCCATCCATCCAGAAAAGTCAATCCACGCTCAGGAATTAGCAGAGACTAAGTGTTGTGATTCAACAACAGTAGATGAGTCGAGCTCTAAAGACGCATAGTCGGCCATGTTACTCATTCTGTTGTGTTCAGGGCACAACGTGTGCACTGAGCGTGCTCCGGCTCGTGTCTGCCGCCACAGATGCTCGGTGGTCATGAGCTCAGCCCCCCGCCATACCTCTCCCATGGTGGGGTCATCAGCCTTGTAGCCGTCTAGCTTCTCCTGCAGCATCTGGGCCAGAACTGCACAGTCCTTGTAGTCCCTAAGCAGACACACAGACAGGTTTTTACCCAGAATGCCTTTGGAACGTCTGTGTCTGGCTCAGCACTGTTCAACAGATGCTGCTGTCAAAAACATGAATGAAGCATGACCACAGGGAACAAAATGAGGATTCCAAAAGTCCAGCAAAGTTTTGACAAAAACAGCTGAGAATGGAAGAAAACAAAAACAAACTGTGCTTCCAGCAGAAACACAACAGAAGCACAATCCCGCTCAGTTAAACTGACAGAGGCATTTAGAGTCGATGAAGAGGAACGCAGGGCAAAGCCGCTCTCACCCTCTGTACCGGACTCCAGGATACTCTTTCAGCGTGGCACACATGGTAGCGATCTGCTCGGCACAGCGCTCCAGCATGTTGCTCTTCACGTCGGCCTTGAAGGGGCTGTAGAAATCCTGGAAGGCCTCAGCTTTGTCCAGGGAAAACACCTGACAGCAGAAGAGAGGTTGGAGCCCAGACACCGCCGTCTGCAGTGATGGACAGTCACACGTCCACCCAAACATCCACTTTCTAACCCGGCTGGATCCCCTGTAGGAAATGTTGGTTGCCTGTCCCAGCCACTAGAGCCCTGCGCGGGACTATTTTCTTCATCCCGCTCCCGCCCACGCCCGCTGAATTTCTGACCAATCCCGCCCGCTCCCGCAAGGTATGCGTTACACTCCCGCCCGCTCCCGCAATATGTATGTCCACTCCCGCCCGCACCCGCAAAACTCATAGAATTAAGTCCCGCACAGTAATAGAGATGCATTGATTTTGTATCGTCCCCCGTCCCGCAGGAAAAAACACGTATTTTGTATTGATGATATTAAAGAGATTCGTGTCCCTCCTCCAGCCTCATATTTTCATGCATTCCTCTTTTTTGAAATTTTCAACTTAATTATTAAATATATTTTTACAAATCATGTTCGGTTAAAAGTGTGCGTGTGTCCGCGCGCAGACAGACGGCCTGAAGCGCGCTGAACCAGCCGGTAAAGATGCAGGTCAGTCATTTGAATTTATGGAGGAAAAAAACATTAATGGTTCAACAGAGCTGAAAATCTATGAATTAATTTTTTCCTGACAGAAAAATACTTTTAGCTTCAGCCTTTTCCAGTTTTGCTGATTCGCAGATCTGAGAACCATGCGTGACTCACGATGAACCTCGTTTGAGGTTCTTTTCTGCTTCATCCACTGACATCATGTCCCTGCCAGGTAACCTGCTCCATCCTTATCCGCGCAGTGATGCCGGATAGATTGACAGCTCTTTCATCCGTGTGCTGCGCTGCCCTGACTATCGTGTTAACCTATGATGACCGTATTTTGCGCTCTCTCTGTAGAATACACTGGGAGCGCGGGGAAAAACAACTGTCAGCTACAGAGTATATGAACAGGTGAACAGGTAGAGAGGAAAAGCAGGTAAAGAGGCGGAGGAGGGGCTTTGGCTTCAAACTCTGTCAGAGAGATGGAAACACGGGCGTCAGATTCAGACGCAGCTTTCCCTGCGGGAGTTGAAGCAGAGACTTTCTCTGGGATGATTTTATAAACCCAAACATGGAAACATGATTACCAAGTAGAACTCTTCAAAATTATAAACCTGATCTCTCCACATTCTCCGTGTCTATCATGCATTGATAAACACATCGCTCCATGCAGCGATCAGACCAGGACCTCTAGCTGGTAGCTCCGCCCACACGGGACCGCGGTATCAGGCTTTAAAGAACACACTAGAGGCGGGGCGGGGCGCTGCACACCCCCAACAACAGGTTAGATGACAGAGGCCATTGGGCGTCTCTACCTGGTGCCTTCACGGAGCTTCAGTACATAAGAATCCAACAGCCGCACAGCCTAACGTAGACCGCTAATATATATTCATGAGATTTTCATGGCAGCACTGATCCCGCGGGGTTTTTTTTTCGCCGCCCGCTCCCGCCCGCAGCACAATTGAAACCGCCCAATCCCGCGAGATTTGGGTTGGGTCCCGCGGGACCCGGCGGGACCCAATCCCAATGCAGCCCTCTACCAGCCACTGCTGGGTGACGGTGGGGTTCACTGTGGACGGTTCACCTGTCCATGTTCAGATTAGATGGTCTAACCCAAAGTAACCTTCAGGATTGATTTTTGTTTTGACCATTCCTTCCAGGAAAGGGAAAGTAAGAAGTGAATGTCCCTCCAAGACTCCCCAATAAGATTTGACTGGAAAACATGTTGTTGTTATTATGGTAAAGATGGTTTAAACATTGTGGTCGGTGTCACGACCTCGAGTTTATTAAAGCTTGGGCTAATGGAGAATCTGTGGCTTCTATCGGTTCTTGGGTTTGACATGCTGAGAAGATCTTCTGTTTTATTCTTGTTCAATTCAAAGATTACCAAATTCGATTTTTTGGGTCCAAACAGACTGAACAGAAAACCGGTCGACTCCGTTTGTCTGCAGGGGCTTTTCCTTTTATGGCTGACAAAAATCCTGGATGGTTTTATGAGACAAAGACACTCAATCACACACGGTGAAGGAGGTTTCTGCAATATGAATGCACCACATGACCCCACCCTCTTTTACCTGAGACTCGTATGGTAGGAAGGCTATGTGGATCTCAGTCAAGGCCTTCATGGCTTTGGAGGCGCGGGATTTGGTCAGCAGTCCGAACAAGGAGTCTGGTATTGCTGCAAGAAGCACAGAAGACATGGAGAACGTGAAGCTCTGGGAGGAGAAAGGCAGCAGAGCTGTGTTGTTGGCAGTTTGTCGCTTTTCAGAACTGTTGAGATTGTTTATTAACGGAGGGATCCGACTGAAGTCCCACAGATCTACAGTTGCTCAGAGAAGACCTTTTCAAACCCACTCCCATCATCTTTTGATGCATTTTCAAAGCGTTCATAGTGTCTTTTTAATTATGATGATGGCCAAAATAAAAAAATAACTGTTAGATTCCAGCTAAGACAAAGAAAACAAAGGTGTTCATGGAACTGTTTGTGTGACTGGATGCATCAGAATGGAGCGGAGCAGGGAGACTTTAGCCCGCCTACAGTGTTTGTACGTTACAACTACAAGCTTTTTATCATCTGCTCCTGATTCATGATGATTTGAAAAGAAGAAATACTCAGAAATGGTGTTTTAAGCTAAATTTTCTTAATAAATGTCTTCGTTACCAGGAAAATGGCACCAAACATGTTAAAAACACCAAAAACACCATTTTCAAGGAAGCAGGTCTTCAAATGTGATGTTAATGCTGTTGATGCCTCTATGGTTGACCCCCCCCGAATCAGGTCAGCTGACTTTGAAATAGCTTTGCTTGGTAAAAACAGTTCTGGAAGGCGTGGCCAGGTGAGATCCTTCAGCCCTTCCGTGAGCGCAGGGTTCACGCGGCGCTTTGCCGTACGGAAGCGCATCTCAGACCCCTCCAACCAGCTGCTGCATGGGTGAGCCTGAGGGCGGGAAAGGTGGCGTTCGTGTTGGTGCCAGCACTCACTGTCAGTGAAGAAGACGTGGGCTGCTCGGTACCTGGGATTCTGCGGGTCTCTGAAGTCCTCGATGAGACCTTCAACAGACTGAGAGAACGCAGAAGCAGCTTTTACCTTCCAAACCCAGCAGCAGCAAAGGCAGACGCGTCTACGCTCACGCCTTTTTCTCTATTTGCCTCCAACAAGTTGTGTTTTTTTTTACCTCATCTGACGGTGTGATCAGGTAGATGGCCTCCATGCTGGGCAGAGGCTCACGCCGCTTCGTTATGTCCTCCACAACTGAGGGGCAGAAGTACACGGCACTGGCTTTAAAAAACCCAATCATCAAAATGCATTTCACTTAAAAAAAGTCAATTCATTAGATCCAAGAAAACATTTTCTTTTTAGGCAGGTTCATGTGTGTACGGCCAAAAATACGTCTATGTTCTTTTTGACAAAGGAAACATTGACAAGAAGTTGAAACGTTGACAAAGAAACCAACATTCGTGTCAAGACGTTACTTTTTGTCTGTATCTTTTGGGCCGCCGTTAATTGCTGCTGCCCAAAATGAACTAACAAACGAAAGGAAAAAGCACAAATATTTTAAAAGTCCAGAATGGGTTCTCCTGGGTTAAGGGGTTCATCCGTTTTTTGGTTTTTCTTTTGAGTTTTTGAACACAGTTTTAGTGAAGTAGGGCTGCACGATATGAGGAAAACATGCGATGCTTTGCTCAAAAAGGCGCAGCAGGGGATGTACGTCCTGCGGTAGTTGAAGAAAGCCTGGCTGCCGGCCCAGAGTTCTAAACACACTACATTTCCCAGCAACCCCAGAGCACACTTCCTGGATGCCACACACCAACTCTCATGTGCAACCACACAGACTACTGTACTTAAGCACTGTACTGAGCCTCACTCAGTGTGAAGTATAGTTTGTGCCTCTGCCTGCATTCCCGAGCGTTTTATCCAGACCTGATCTTCTGATTTCCTGACCCTGTTTAGTCCCGGACTCCGTTTGCCTGCCGTCTGCCCTGAATCTCGCCTGGATCCTGACTTCTGTCGTTGTTTCTCCGATGCTCTCATGACCGTTATTGACCCTGATTCAGCTTAGTGGACTTTTAGCTGAGCTAATAAAACCTGCTGCACTTGGAACCAGCCGGCTGCCTGTTCTGTGACAGTTCGGCTACAGGCCAGTCCAGCAACATATTTTCTTTTACATGAAAACGGTTTGTGGCCTGCAAAAGGTTAGAGGCCAGTGATCTTTGTCGGTTAAATTGCCAATTCAACTGCAAATGTCCCAAAAAAACAAAAAAAAAACAGGCTCCTGTCGATGCAAAGTGACGGACACTCACTGGTGATTCCCTCTGACATGATGTCTGTCATCTTACAGCAGGAGGAAACCATCTTCATGCTCAGCTTGTCCACCACCAGAACCTGGAAGAGCCAGCCACAGCAGGAAGAAAGACTTTCTGTCAGTTTCCATCTGATCCACAGCTCGCTCAACTTTACAGAGAAGGAGCAGAGGAGATACCTTCCATTTTCCTTTCTCCCTGGCTTTCTTGATGACATTGTTCATGATCTCTGAAAGTCAAGAGCACATCAGGAAAGTCAGAAATACAAAAGTGTGAGAACATTGGGATGAAAACCATATGATGCCTGAGAATGTAGGAGCTTTGGTGTGAAGCTCCTACTGTGAGCTGAAGAATCTTTCGGGTTTGATTTGCTTTTAGTTTGTTAAATGTTTCATGAACATTCGGTCTAAAAAAGGTTCACATCTTTTCATTGAGAGGGCTTTATTGACATGTGACCATAACACCACCACCACCTCCTCCTCCTCCTCCTCCTCCTCCTCCCGAGGTCCAATCTCAGACATGAATTCAGATCTGGAAACTTTTGACACGTCTGTTATGAACACTTTTGTCTTTAATTCTGCTTGATCCAAACTTCTTTCATTGAGGGTCCTTGGATGTGGTCCCTGTAACCCTTGTGCTATCCTAGGCACTTTACCATTGGGAGTTGGGTCATCTAGACCCACTAGACAGAGCTATGAACCTTTTTTCTTCAATGATTTGTGATCTTCACTGGTGTCCATGGATTACATGAAATCTTTCCACCTTTATCCACCTTTGTCATGGTAGGGAGAACACGTCAATGGAAGGGGGGGGGTCATGTAAGATAGCACAGGGGTAGAGCCATGTGCTACAGCCAGCCAGCAATCAGCCCTCAAACAGAAGGTGCTTTAGTCTCACACAGATCACGCTCTCCCACACAAGCCTCCCATCCTGGTCCCACGACTGGAGCCAGCAATAAGTGTTTCACACATTACATCTCCCCCCCCCCCCCCTCTTTTTCCTGTGACATCTGCTGTTATGAGATGAACTGTTTAGCAATGTCATCTCTGAGTAAAACGGTTTGAAACTCAGCTGGACCCTTCCTAGATGTGGATGCAGAGTGAGTCCACAGTCGGTACAGAAAGTATTCAGACATTTTCCCTCTTTGTGCCATTGCTGCCATTTGCCAAAATCAGGAAAGTTCATTATGTTTCTCAATCAGGGTCACTCAGTGAAGCATCTTGCCAAAAATAAACAAAAGTGTAGACAATTCTGCAAATGTACTAAAAACTAAAAGATCACATGATCCTAAGTATTCAGAGCCTTTGCTGTGACTCATATTGAATTGACATGCTGTCCATTTCTTCTGATCGTCCTTAAGATGAATCTACTTCTTCATTGGAGTCCAGCTGTGTTTGATGAAACTGATTGGATTTGCTCTGGAAAGACACACACCTGTCTATAAAAGACCTTCCAGCTCACAGTGGGGGTCAGACCAATGACAATCTCCTCAGTTCCAGACATCTCAAAGCCCACATAGACTGATAAAACACACACGAAGGACACCCAGACTATGAGAAAGAAGATTCTCTGGTCTGATGAGACCAAAACTGAACTATTTCTAAGCAGTCTGTGAGGAGAAAGCTACACACTGCTCATCATCTGCCTATTGCAATCCCAACAGTGAAATATGGGGGTGGCAGCATCATGGTTTGGGGTGTTCTTCAGCAGAACGGACAAAACGACTGGATGCAAAAGAAGGAAAGATGAATGCAGATAAGTACAGAGATGTCTGAGAAGATAACCTCCTTCAGAGTGAACGGGACCTCAGACTGAAGGTTCCACTTCCAACAAGACAACGACCCAAAGCACGCCTAAAATGAGGAAGCAGTGACTTCAGAACAATTCTGGGGCCGCTCTTGACTGAGCCGGCCTGAACCCTGACCTAAACCCAACTGAGCATCTCTGGAGAGACCTGAGAATGGCTGTGCACCAACGTTTACCATCCTGGATTTGGGCAAAAGATCCACAAATCCAGGTGGGACAAACGTGTCCCACACACTGTTTTTTGTTTTTTTGTGCAAATTTTCAGAAATTTCTACACCTCTGTTTTTCCTGTCAAGACTGTGACTGAGAAACCAAACAAACTTAGCTGATTTTGGCTGCAACGACACAAACTGAAAAATGTCAAAGGTCTTTGTGTACCGACTGTCTGTGGCTCTGTCATGGACCACAGACCTGGGCCTGCCTCCACCCCCTCACCCGCCACCCTATGATTCTGGTGACCTCTGTGACCCTGGTCAGGATGAAGCAGGCGTTGATGATGATGGATGCCGTCCTTTTCCATAGACTCGTCACCTCCTGCTTAGATTACTGGAACTCCTTTCTCTTTGGTCTACCTCAAAAAACTCTCCATAAACTGCAGTTGGTCCAAAACTCAGCAGCTCCCTCCTCCCTCACATCTCACCGGTTCTTCAGCAGCTCCACACATCGTATCATCTATAAGATCCTTCTCCTGACTTTCAAAGCTCCTTCAAATTGAAACTCCTGCCCACTCCCTCACATCCTCCTCCCTCCTCCACCTGGTTGTCCTCCGTGCCGTCTTGTCACCACGGGGAGCAGGGTTTTTAGCCGCTCTGCCCCCCCCGCTCTGGAACTGAATATGGACTCACTCCACAATTTCATCTGTAATCTTAAAACCCACCTATTTCAACTGGCTTATTCATCTTGATTTGAATTGTAATCATTATAATCATGTTGTAATTTAAATGTGCTCTTTCATCTTTTATTGCTTTTCCATTTTTATGTTGCATCTTTACTAATCTGATCATCTTTATGCATCATCTGCTGTAAGGTGACCTCAAGTCTCTTGAAGGCGCCCAACAAATGTAATGTATTATTATTTCTATAATAATAATAATTATTATTATTATTGGATGGATGGATGTTGAGAGCATCTTGGGACATGAATTCTCTGCCATCATGCAATGGTTGAATATAAAAGTCGGGTTTCCTTGTGACGGGGAATGCACCACATCAAGGTGCTCTGCTGCTTCTGTGTTGGTGACAAACACAGAGCTGTCAAACCCCGTACACCCCCCACCTGCCCCCTGAGCCCCAGGTGAGTCACAGACTGTTCTGGTTTCCCGTCAGTGCAGCTTAAGAGTCTGTCCCGTGCATCTGACAGAGAGAGGAGGGCCTGAGGGGGAGGGACAGCACAGCAATCAGTGCCTCTAATCTGCCCCCAAATCCTCTTACCCCTCCACCGCTCTGCGCCACTATTTCTGGGCCATTTCTATGTCAGCGGATGTGACATCATGGGTCAACGGCCCCTTTCACACAGTCACTTTCCATGAGGTGCACATTTGACCCCCCCATACCCCCACAGTCAGTGGATAGTGGGATGGTTGTTTGTTTCTGGTTGGGTGTGTGGATTAGGTGAAAGATTGCGTTAGCCAATAGGAAGCTGCCTAACAAGCAGCTTTAACGGACGCCATGAACTGCAGCTGCTGAAGCAGGCTGAGCTCTCTAATCCATATTCATCAGCCTGGCGCATCACACACATGCATGTCGTTGTCGCTCCGCTGTGCGGCACAGCCTGAGGTTCTGCGGGAACTAAAGCTCCCCTTACAGCCCAAAACGTGGACATTCATGTGATGACGTTGGATCAAAGAAGCAGATTTCACTTTGATCAGTGCAGGACACGCTAAAGTCAGTGGAAACGTTTGGCTGAAAGGAAAATTTTGAATGGCCAGTTATGACTTGGATATGACTCATCATTCTTCTGATACTAAACTACTTTTGGTCCTTCTGACATGAAACAGAGCAGTCAAAACTAAAACTATAATAATGGAATCGTCTGAACGACAATCATCACTATGAAATGATGAAACCTCATGAGTGCACCACAAGCGAATTCACAGTGTTGAGATTCTCTTAAGGGGGGAAGAAGATGAGGAGGATCAGGAATTTAAGAGGAAGACCAAAGAGGAGGTTCATGGGTGTAGAGAAGGAGGACATGAGGGTGGATGCTGTGAAAGAGCAGGATGCAGAAGAGTGGGGTATGGAGGTGGGGGGTTTGCTGTGGTGACCCCTAAAGGGAGCAGCAGAAAAATAAATGTCAAAAATGTTGAAATGTCAAAAGTGTTTTAAAAACAGTCACACCACGTGTCATACTAAAGATGCTCAACGAAGCACCTGGACAGAAATAGCGGCGTGGAGAGATCAGAGAGCTTCCAGCTCGGCTCTGCTGTTGGAAGAAATCCGGAGAGACAGAAGAACAAATCACCAAAAATAAAAGATGCAACAAGCAGGGATCTAAATCCCCGCCACGTCCCGCTGTCAGAGTTACACCGCGCACAGGAAACTCCACGGAGAGTTACTAAACCAGAGGCGCTGCAGGTGTTTCGCGCTCTTCGCACTGCGCTCAGACACTTTGGAGGCAGGTGAGCGCAAAGAGCGCAGGCGCCAGAAGGTCACAGGTCACTTTTTTCATTACAACTTCCACAATTTCATGAGTGAATGACATCCCTGATCATATGTTGTTGAGAAACAGCGCGTGCTCCTGCGCGTTCGTGATGTCACAGCCGTTAATCCGCGCAGACAAAGATTAGAGGATTTACGCGCAGAAGGACTCTGCACTTATTCCGGACCAAAAACAAAACAAAAAAACATTAGAAATCGGTGGAAACACGCGTTTCAGTCCTGTTTCCTCAACTTAAATTTAAACTTGTATTTACTATCTGTTTCAAGAGCCAGAAGCGCGTGGTCCCCCCGGACGCACGCACTTCTGTCTTTATCCGTAAATGAAACACATAGACCAGACAGCTGTGGATGAGCGCATTTATATCCAACATTGCCTCAAATTATCTGGACGCAAAGACACGCGCGTCTTTGCGGCGCGCAAACGGATACTGATGGCCAGCGGCGCGCGCGCGCACACAGGCTTCACACACGCATTTCATATTTCCCATCAAACAGTCAAAGTCACGACACTTGTCATAAAAATACTACTTACTTTCCCCAACAATGGCTTTCAGTCCAAGAGGAGACATGATGCCGCGCGTCTACATGCACACGCAGACACGCAGAGCAGAAGAGGACAAGCGCGCTTCCGGTCCAGCAGGCTCCACAATAAAAGCCCGCGCCTTTTCAGGCAAATGAATACATAACAAACAGCACCAGAGCCTCAAATCATCGCAAAATAATCTGCAGTAATCTAACTAATTTAAAAGAGGCGAACTTATTTGGGTATTGAACTTTCATGCCAAATTTTTTGTTCCGCCAAAAGATTTAGTAGAATTCATCTTTTTTGATAATGGATAAGTTTAACAATTCATTCATATTTTATACTTTTTATATGAGATATAAAGAATACTTACAAGTAAACAAAACTACAGTCTTGAAAAGAACTGATGGTTTTTTTAACCTCTTTTCCTGAAATCTTTACAGAAGTTTACATCTGAATATTTGGTTAACTTTCTGTTTTTCCTTTCAACTCTTGCATTTTCTGTAGTCAACAATGGGGGGTGAGACATTTTTATATGAAGTATTAAACCTAATTAGCTTCTGGAGGTTGTTGGGTTTGTTTGTTAAAGAGAATGAATCGAAAGTGCAAAATAAAAAAAAAGTTGGAACATTTGCTCCTTTTTCCAAAAGACTCTGCAGAACCAGCAGCTTTTCACCAAACATATACATAAAAGCTTGCTGTTACACTTTTGTACTGAACACTGTTTGTACTGGTGAAGGGACCCATGTGATCCAAGAATGTAACTAAACTCAGAAATACCTCTGGTGTGTCTGAAGATTCATAACCCCTGTTGTTAAAGTAAAATAAAATATGTCCAACACAAGAGGCCCAGCTGTTGGACAGGACAAGTTAAAAAAAAAGAATGTTACTAAACTGCTAAAGTATCAGTCCACAGACACTGAGCCACTTCAAACATCTTTAACATCTGAAGGCATTCAACATAAATTCACCCTGAAAAGGAAAATGAATGCCAAACCAGAAGGAGCTGCATTTCTAGAAGAAACTGCGGAGTTGAATCCTTTATTGCTGAATGAAAAGGAAACTTAAAGGGTAATAATTGGCACCAAAAGAAAGAAAGAAAGAAATGATCAAAGTTGACCATAAAATAAGTGAAAACAACACAATAACTAAAAAGATATGTTTGTGAAAAATGCCTGAGCCGGGTATCGAACCAGCGACCTTCTGCACCAAGAATTCCCCATATATTTAAATGGAGGCAGAAATCCTGGAATATCTTGAAAAGTTCAAGGATTTGAAGAACCAAACGTCAAAGCTGGAAAAAACTGAAAGAGCTGAACATTTGAATAGTTGGATGGTTAAAATAGATGAAAAATTGTAGAAGGAGTTAAGCAGCAAAAAAAATGGTGGAAGATATTATAATAAATAGAAACAGGAAATCAATGAGCTGAAGGCTTTATAGCATTCAAGCAACTATGAGCCGTCGGTCGCTGGAGACACAGTTAGACAGAGGGAGGGGGGACGAGTCTTCAGGAGTCTGAGGATCAGAGAAGTCTGAAGAAACAACACCAGGAGTTTTCTCACCTTGAAAATTACGGATCATTGTCAATGTCAAACTGTTGAATCAACATGCTTTTATGTGAAAACTTGAACTTTAAAAGAGGAAAAATGAGAGATCTTACCTGGAATCATGTGCATTCTGACCGATCTGCCCCCCCCCCCCACTCCTCAGTGAAGCTGAAGCTAGGATGTCCCAAACTGCAGAGGTCCTTCTGGCGGATGAGGCTCCTGTGCCCTCTGCCTCACTTTGACCTTCGAGGAATTTACTTATTAATAGTCCTAATAAATGTGCGGGCGGGTGGGGGGGTGGGGGGGGGGTTGTTATTCTGCTGGATGAAGCGGCCTAAAGGACTTCAGCAGCTCGTCTGCCGGTAGAGGTTCCTCTGTAGACTTTCAGCCCCATCCAGGAAGCTGAACCCCACCCTGGTGCTTTCTGCATCGTGGGGGAGCAGCAGGGAGGGAGGGGGGACTGGAACCTTTTATTCTTCATCAGTGGCTATGATGAAAATCCGATACACAGAAAAACACACATAATAAATAGAGATTCAAACCCTCCCTGTCCCTCAGTAAAACAACAGCAGACTGTCTGATGCTCTGAAACAACATTTAATCATCGGTGAAGTGAAATCAATCTGAATCTTAGAGCAAAATCAAATTACATTTACTCGTGACTGCACATGAAGGCATTAGCTGCTGGTGATAATAAAAAACAGATTCATGTCGGTTTGAGTTTTTCCCTAAATCCCTGATTCTTTCGTCTTCACCGTCAGTGGCGAGTGTTTCCGTTTGCTGCCGCGAGCTTTGAAGCTAGAATCCACAAACAACGTCTGAGCAGGTTTTCATTCTGAGATCAAACTATAACGTTTTATTTTAAACCAAATACATGAAGGATCACCAAAGGAAGGAGTGGAATCTGCTGTGAAAGGAGGGAAAAGGGGATTATTGTCGACAGGACGGTAACAACTCAGCCACCATAGAAGCCGTCATTCAAACCACATGCCAACAAATATTTCACCCATCAATAGTAGTTAGTCTGAAGTGATCAGAGATAAAAACCGCTTGAAAAGAGACACAGAGCTGTCAGGAATGTCAACTGCACAGCAGAGCAGTTATTTACACACGGTCACCTACACCATGACTTAAAAGCACAAATGAACATTCAGGAAACCAAAAAGTACATCATCACAGAAAGTTGGGCTGGGGAGGCACCCCGAGGACAGGAACCAAGCTGCGTCTGACATCAGCTAAAAGGCTCTCTGCTGCAGCGGCCGCCAGCTCGCCTCCGTTAGAACGGGCCCTCGTTGCCACAGAAAGGCAGGCTTCAAAGATCCCATCACTGCAGCATGCTTAAAGGCGAGTCTGGTCCAAACCCAGAGCCAGCTGTGGACCAGCGGAGAACCGGCTGCGGCGGCCCCTCGCACATTCTCAAAACAAATGTCAAAGTCCAGGAGCACGGCGTCGCCGCCACACCCTCAGCGGACGCCATGGACACCTCTGCGCTGTGCTCCTCCTCATGCGTGGTCGACCTGGGAGCCTGGGAGCTCAGACAGGCATGTGCGGCTCTCAGCAGAGAGTGTCGGTGCTGAAGGAGAGCTGCGCCTGAAAAACACAAACATGCAGGGTCACACCGCGGGTTTGAGGCCGGGCCATAAGCTCTTTTACTCGATCCGCCCTCCAGAGGGGATCTGACAGACGGCACCAACCGAGCAGTGAGCGGAACCAGCGGACGGAAGCAGTGAAGCTCACACTGTTTAAGCAGAGCACATTTCTGTGAGAGAAACTCTCAACCACACATTCTCATGTTTAGCTAGTAAAGTCCTCTGTTTAAATCTGCATTTCTCTCTGATTTCAGCATTCACTTCCTGTTATTTATTGTATATTTTCTTGTGATTTTATTGACTTCTGCTCTTGTACAGTGTCCTTGAGTTTCTTAAGAGGTGCTTTTACATTCAATGGATTATTATTATCATTAAATATTTGTGATATTTTACACATCTTCACCCAAACACAAACACTGGCGCAAGCAAAATGTAGTTTAAGTGTACTACCAACGTACTTAGTCAATACTACAAGTGAGGCAGAATACTTGGAGTTTACTTTTCATTTACTGTCTATATATCATAAACCTAAAATGTTCCAGTTTAGTCTGAAGAAGTATTGAGTTTATATACTTCCTGCTCTAAATGTATGTTGTACTTGCTGTAGTTATAGTCAAATATACTCAATAAAACTGGGAAAACTGCTATTGGAAAGAAAATGAAGAATATTTATATTTTAAAAGTTTGATTTCTTTAATCAGGAATAATTACTTTGTGTTGATGAAAAGTAAAAACCTGATATTACAGACACTGTGATGCTCTGTTAAATATAGTTTTTGTGTCTTGGAGACTTCAAAGGAAAACATGACAATATAAGGAAGTTACCAACCCAGGGAACTGGAGGATGGGGCTGAAGTGCGACTGCCCTTCAATACATATTCTCTTCTAAAAACATCACTGCTGCGTTCAGGGAAAGCTTCTGAAAATGGAAACCTGCTGCTGGAGTCTGCTCACCCGTTCCTCCTCAAAGCTGATGAGTCCTTCATCATCGTCACTCTCCAGCTCATCTGGCGCCTCGCTGATCAGCGCGCTGAGCTCCGTGTTAGCCGGCCTGGACTTCAGGAGGCTCAGGATGCGCTGCAGGGGAGACTGCCCCCCACCAGGCAGCGACACCACCTGCTGCTCCAGGTTGTCGCTCTGTTTCTTGGCAAAGTTGACAAAAACCTGGGCAGATGAAGGTGGGCTGTTTCAGCTGTTCCTTTGACGAAGTTCTGCACGGAACCATAGTTGAAACCCGACTCACGTTGTCCAGAGTGGTCTGACTGACAGAGTAGTCCTCGATGCCCAAAACCTCCATCACCTGCTCCATCTTACTGAAGACTTGAGCCAGAGAGATCCGTTCAGACTTCAGCTGGTACTGGACCTTGGTGTGGTGGCGCTCCTGCAAATGTGAGGCAGGCTTTACGCAGGAACGTCTACACAAACTCCCTTCATAAACCGTGGTACACAAAGACCGCGGCAGCTGTCCACTAGAGATGTCCTGATGCGTGCAGTGGATCCGGCAGTCAAAGTGGATCCGGCAGTCAAAGTGGATCTAATTAATAAGGTGGATCCAATAGTCAAAGTGGATCAAATTAATGGAGTGGATCTGACAATCAAAGTAGATCTGATGGGTCCTTCGATGGATAAGAGAGGAAGTTCTGATCTGATCTAGTCAACATTCAGATCCTGATGGAGTTTGATTTTTTAATGCCGTTCAGTTGAACTGAATCCAAAAAACTGTTTACGGAAACTTTAACTACACATTTTCATCAATAATTCTACACATTCGAGCCGACGTCTTTGCCCAGCAGGAAGCTAATCAAGACTTATGTTTCATGTTTTTTTAAATGTTTTTTTAATTAAAAATACCATTGCCTGTTTGTTTTAAGCATGTTTAATAAAGAAAAAAAGTGTTTTTTTTTGCTTTTTTCCTTATATATTTTCACATCAATGTTTGCAAATATTTGCAGAATCAGTCATTAGAATGAAAAGAAATGCAGATATATAAAGCTTTTTCGTCTTTTTAACAATAAGTCGGTCAAATGAAGCCAACACATCCTTATTGTGTAGAAAGGGTTGCTGGTTCTCACCTTCAGCACTGCTTCAGGAAAGTTTCTGTTGAAGAATCGAACCACCTCCTTGACATTGACGCTGCTTTTGGTCCTCACCGTTATCATGTATCCATCCCCAAACCTGAGGCAGAACCACAAAAGCACCAGAGAGGAATCTTCCTGCTGCTGCAGCTCATCTGATGGGCATGAACTCAGAACAGTCTTCCTCACATCCGCCCCCCGCCCACTTTCTGACTTATGAATACGAACTGTTGACGGGGCTTTCAGAAAAGCCCAATGGCCATCTGACTTCCTAGAGAAGCTCTGTGGCAGGAAGGATGACGGAGAGCGGTACTCGGTCAAAAGACGTCTTTATCCTAACAGACCCAACACTTTCTCTGGTGGCTTTTACACAAATCAAATTCAATTCATCTTTATTTAGGAACTAAAATAGTGAGTCTTCTTGTCACAAAAAGGAGATGGCTGGTTCCAAGTGCAGCAGGTTTTATTAGCTCAGCTAAAAGTCCACTAAGCTGAATCAGGGTCAATAACGGTCATGAGAGCATCGGAGAAACAACGACAGCAGTCAGGATCCAGGCGAGATTCAGGGCAGACGGCAGGCAAACGGAGTCCGGGACTAAACAGGGTCAGGAAATCAGAAGATCAGGTCTGGATAAAACGCTCGGGAATGCAGGCAGAGGCACAAACTATACTTCACACTGAGTGAGGCTCAGTACAGTGCTTAAGTACAGTAGTCTGTGTGGTTGCACATGAGAGTTGGTGTGTGGCATCCAGGAAGTGTGCTCTGGGGTTGCTGGGAAATGTAGTGTGTTTAGAACTCTGGAGATGGTTCCCGCTGATTATCAGCAACTTATGCCATTAAATAAACGTTTCAGGATGAAATAAAACTATTTTTTGGAGAAAACCATTTGGATTGAGATACAGTAGGTTTATTTTACTATGAGGTAAAACCGACCAATCACAGCAGACAACACACATGTGATGTCATTAACACGGATCAGTCCATCATTCCAGTCCAATGTGTGGACAGACTGTGAATAAAGTCATGTGACCATCCAGTGTCTAGAATGTTCTAAGAATGTTCCCTTTGGATTCTTTGGATGTGGAAAAACAACAGTGGTGAACTTTAGGAAACTATCATGTGAATGGATTTGACATTCATTCTAGTTTACTAGTTGGTTTGGACACAGATTTCATTTAACTTGATGATCTGGAAGAAATCCAAGAATCTGGAAAACTGTTCAGTAGCAGGAATTTCTGTCTGGAAGTTTGGATGAAGATGATCTGGATCCACTTTAGGGCAGAGGATCAGATCCTTCAGAATGAACCAATATTGACTAAGAATCATATCGTCAACCACAAATTATTATATAAATCGAATCGTTGTTCGAACAAATCGTTACACGGCTACTTTGAAGTAATTTCTATACGTTTTTAGGCATAAAGTACTTTCAGATAGTTCTCAATGTAAGAACTCCCATTTCTACTGATGCTTCATATTTGTTTGGTTAAAATCTTTGGTATTATAAAATGTGGCTTTAACAGATAAAAACTCCCAACATAAATCTGTATTTAATGCAATCGATTCAATCATCATTTTAAATATCCTGAAAATCTTTTGATGCTGGAAAGCGTTTTCCTCCCTGAAGGTCGTTGAACGGGCTGAGAGGTCGTGTTAAGCACAGCGTTCAAACCCTTACAGCTAAAACAGGACGCCGTGTGATGTCCTGTGTGGTTGTTTTAGGCAGATTTAAGTCTGACCTGAAAAAGGAAAGTTCTGCCTCTTCCTTTGTTTGGCATAAACCCTGAACAGGAGTCCCATCTTTTGGGCTGAGCAGAAACAGAGCAGCTTGCTCAGGAGAAGCTCCTGCAGCCCGTTTGGCAGGGCTGAACAGTCCAGAAGAAGCAGCCAGACACCGAAGCAGAAGACAGGAAAGCCCCCCTCACCTGTTCTTCAGGTGCTGGATGCTGCCCAGGCATTTGAACCGGCCGTTCACCATTATTCCCAGTCTGGTGCATAAGGCCTCACACTCCTCCATGCTGCAGAAACAACAGGGAATCCAGCATGAGAGCGTCAGCAGGTAAAGGTGAGGCAGTGCACCTGCAGAGGCGTTCACCTGTGTGACGTCAGCACCACTGAGCGTCCAGTCTTGATTATGTCCAGGATTAAATTCCAAAGGAACCTGCGGGCCTTGGGGTCCATGCCAGTGGTGGGTTCGTCCTGCAGAAGAGATCAGAGGCTGTCATGACAACGGGGAAGTCATGCCTTCCCAACCATTTTCCCAGAGAATTTCAAGCTTTCAGACATACAGCCCCCCCCCCCCCCCCCCCCCAATCCAACCCCACGCCCCCATGAGAATCAGGTGACTCCAGGTTTTCACCTGAGACAGGTAAGCAGCAGGACAACGAGCAGCAGACCCTCCGTTCATTAGAGATTTGTGCATCAATTACGTCATTTGAACATTTGTGTCATGCCGTCTAAAAACAGTGAAATGTTGCAGATCGCTTCAGTTTTGTGGGTTAAAGTTTGCTCTGCACAGTAGACCCAGGCGTGTGAAGCTCACTCCTTCATCACATGAACTCTGCCGTCCTCCATCAGGCCTGCTGGAGGAGCAGCTCTCTTCTTCTGTAGGGGGGGCTTACCCAGACGTCGGGATGTTGGGCCATCAGAGCCTTTTAGCTTTAACTTATGTCAGACATCACAGCTTTCAAAGGATGTTTTAAACCCCGAATGGGGTCAAATCAGGATCAGCTTGAAGGGAATGGAAACCAGATTGCTCATTTGTAAATTGGAAACCTGAATTAAAAAAATCTATAAACCTACCAGGCTACCGTAAGACGATGGACATTGGGGGATCGACGTTCTGGTGATGTCATTTCCGCTCTCAAACATCGTCTCCTTTGGCGCCGCCTGTGTCATCGCTCTGATGTGGCGTTGTTTTTTCAAAACATCAGAGGAGGGATGAGACAGGCGGCGCCAACGACAGGGGCTGTTTGGCGTGGGGTCACCTTAACCCAGGGGTCGGGAACCTTTTTGGCCAAGAGAGCCATAAATGCCACATATTTTGAAATGTAATTTCGAAAGAGCCATACAATAATGTAGTGTCCCTTCCCCACACTGAGGCACGGAGACTTAACCTCTTTTAAGGTTCTTTATTCTGGTTACTGCAGACCGCGACAAACGCCGTTCAATTAATTCAGCAACTCCTCAATCTCTCCCGCCGAGACGAGAGCGCTTCTCCCAACTTTATATTCCCCTGCTACCGCTGCAGCCCCTCCCATTTCCCTTATTCGGCCCATAGCTGAACCCCATTGGTCCAAACACCCTAACAACAGGCTGAGCGACAGAACTGAGAGCCAATCAGATCTCTGCTTGACGCGTTCAATGAACTCCAGAACTTTTAACGCGGCCCAACAGCCATCCAACTCAGTCCGCGACAATTTGTTTAAAACTAAATATACAAATGAATGTGTGTATTTGATGTAATTTCAACATTTTTAAAGTACAGTAAGTCTGTGGATTCTTTTTAATAACATTGTTATTCTGTTTCTAATAAATGATGAGTATTTCTCGTGGTAGTTCTGCTGATTGTCTAGTCTGGTTGATACGTGGTGAGTTTCTGCTTCGTTCAGGCGTTGAGACTTTAAACGTCATCGTATGTCTGAATGTTCTGTAGATGTGACAAAGACTGCTCACATGCAGACGGGGAGCCAAACACACACCCACACGCTGCAGTGAGTGACAGGCAGTGGGTTTTACGTATTTACAATCCCTGCGCGATTCACCTGCTGCCTGTCCCCACAACACCTCAGCCCCACCCTCTGCTTTCTTCCTCACACATCCCGTCCCCGCATCTGCGCGCTCGTTCTCAGAGACGGGAGCGCGCAGTTTTAGGCACGGCAATTCACAGGTTTCCAGCTGGTACAAACTCTGTGAAATAATAGATAATAGTAACTGATAGCGCTGGCGCAGATTTTTCTCTCCAAGCACCGCTACTACTGCGCGCCTCTGGCATCGCATCGCGCCCGAGAAGGACTGGTCTAATAAAAAAAAAAACTATAATTAAAGATTTGTCTGCGAGCCACATGTGACCATCAAAAGAGCCATATATGGCTCGCGAGCCATAGGTTCCCGACCCCTGCCTTAACCCCTTTTACCCGATGTCAATCATGTAGCCAATGGGCTCAAAGCCCCGCCCCCACAAAAAACTAGGCTTAGCAACGAAAGCAAAACTGTAAACTGAGGACCAAAGGTAAAGAGAGAGAGAGAAATAAAAACATGCTAAATGTCTAAGTTGAAAAAAATCCGTCTCGGTTTCTTCTTACCAGGAAGATGAGCGGCGGGAATCCGATCAGAGCAATAGCCGTGGAAAGTTTACGCTTGTTCCCTCCGCTGTACGTGCCGGCGGGTCTATCTGCGTACTTGGACAGCTCCAGCTTTTCTAACGCCCACTCCACCACCTATGGGGGGGGGGGGGGGGGGAGTCAGCTGATGACAGCAACAACAAACAGGTGGAAAAGCTGCTGCTTGTGTTGTGAAATCAATATGGACGTGTGTTGTCGGGTCATCAGTGTGTTTTTATGACAGATTCTTATCAGAAATGTGTGAAAGCTGTAATCTAAGCAGCTCTGCAGCTTCTATAGCAGATGTCTGAGTGTTTGTGGAGGGCATCTACGTTTGAAGTTTGTGGGACATGAAGGTAGACCTGTGAAAGGGCAGGCACAGCACCTGTGACAGCAGCTCTCCCTGAAGGAGATGCCTCCTCCCTGCGCGTCAAACCTTCAGGTGCACGCCATCAGCGAGTGTGAGGATGAAACCAACCTTGGCCTGGTCCTTCCAGGGAACGCCGCGGAGCCGGGTGTAGAGCTGCAGATGCTCCCTGGCAGTCATGTCATCGAAAAGGGCGTCAAACTGCGGGCAGTAGCCGATGCTCTGCTGCACACGCAGGAGGTCCTTCAGGATGCTGCGCACACACAAGAGACCCTCTGTCAGCCGCGCTGCAGCTCCGGCCGTGAAAACCGTCACATCGCGGATGCCGGTGCTGCTTTCAATGGGCCACACTGAGAACATTAGCTGAAGAGCGGTCAGAACTGGTTCCTGTGAGGTCCCATTTATGTTTCATGGATTTGGATTTGCTCTGATTAAACGTGGATTCCCCCACCTTCGCTCGCAAGTGGCCAAGATAGGCTCCGGCAGCCCTGTGACCCCAACAGGACTAAAACAGAATAGAAAATGAATGAATGAACGTGGATTCCATCTGCATCTGTCCCAACATGTTTGGGACAGAAATACTGTGTCCGTTAGAAAATCTGCAGATGAAACAACTACAAACCCTATTTTGCAGTCTTTTATGGTTTCACATGCTTCCTCTTTCTGCAGCTGCTGTTTTCAATACGGCTCAAACTTCTGCACTTCATCCCTTTGGACTCAGAAAACTGTTTTTCCTCAAAACATGTTCTGCGGGATTTTAGCTCGTGGAGACGTTTGCAGCCTTTAGGGATCAGAATTATGAGATCAATTGCTGTAAAACAGCCAAACATTTACAAACCCAGTTGCAAACAGCCTGTTTACACACTTTTTTTTTAACTTGTCCTGTCCAACAGCTGGGCAGACAGATGAGAGCTGAGGGCCTCTTGTGTTGGACATATTTTACTTTTACAAGAGGGGTTATTAATCTTCTGACAAACCAGAGGTATGTCTGAATAAACCCCTTTTGGAATCCAGGACAAACTTTTTTCATTTTAATCATTTTTGAACATTTTTTTTGTGTTGGACCGGACGGAAAAGGAAAGGAGGGAAGAAGAGAGAGGGACTTTGGGGGGGGGGGGGGGGGGGGGGCAAGGAGGGTGATCATAGGAAGGGGGGGTAAAACCATGAAGAAGCATAAAGCAACAAGCTACTGGATGTTTATCATTACGGTGAGGTTCAGATGTAATGCAGGTCTATAAGGGCGGGGCCTGTCCACACACACACACACTCAAATGTTATCAACACACCTGTTGGCTCAAAAAATATTCACGTTAACATGCAGAGGACCAGCCATGCCAGGACCAGCAGGACCGCCATGGGGGCCCCCAAAGCCAGAGAGCAGGGAGGCATGGGGGGACAGAGAGTGCAGCCCCCGGCCCCATTAAACCTCCAAGGTCCCATACCGATAGTGGCCCCTCCACCTGTCCCAGGCAGCCCCCCCCACACACACACACACATCATTTGAAATGATTTAAAACCAAAGTCCACAATCATTGTAAATTATTCTGCATTGACGCTTCTGGTGAGCGTGTGTGAATGAATGTGGCGTTTGGTTTTCTCCTCTTTCATGGTGCTCATGTCATATAAGGTTCTCCTTGAATATTTTTATTATTTGTGCACGTTTTTTAGCATTCTGGTTTTATCCAATAGGTTTTTGCATAACTTTTGGAAAAACACAATGTAAACGAACACAGCAGAGCCTCTTTACAGAAAGTTCAACAGCATCAGGCAGCGTCTTAAAAATGATGATGGGTGAAGAGCCATCAGACTGATGAAGGATGCTCAGAATGAACCTATAGCACTGGAGAAAGCTGTCGGCTTCTGTGGACCGCTGTGTAAGGCGGTCAGCCAGCGTCTGTGCGCTGCTGCTGTCCTATGTGGGAATCAGAATAAGACACCCACCTGTGTCCGTTGATAAAAGCCTCCCCTCCAGTGGTGCACTCGTCTCCTGTCAGCATCTTGAAGGTGGTGGTCTTTCCTGCTCCGTTCACTCCCAGCAGCCCGAAGCACTCTCCTGGGCGGACCCCGAGACAGAGCCGGTCCACCGCCTGGATGCGGCCCATCTTCCTGGATTTGTACACCTGACAGAGACACGGTGGCATCTTCTTTTCAAGCCAGTCAAAGGGGAGGGGCTAGAGACCCATTTGTGCGAGCGGTACCTTAGTCATGTTTTCAATCTTCAGCATGTCACTGTCGGCGTCCCCTCGCAGCACTCGCTGTCTTTCGCAGGCCACGTCCACGTCATCATCGTCTATGGGCTGGCAGCTCACAGGGACTCGCCTGGATTCATGTGCAGAGTTACGTTTCAGCTAGCTTTGCTCGGCTTTCAGCTTTAGCCAGAGAAAAGCAGAGATGATGATGATGGATCCTCTGATGCAAAAACATGGCGCTGCTTCAGAAAGCACAGATGAATGCCTCAACCTGTCAGCTCTACAATTATATGTGTGGATTTTCCAGGAGCTTTGGTCTGGAACTTGGGGGGGAAACAAAAGAATTATGAATTGCAGGAAGAAAGTCTTCAGTCCTGAACATAAACCAAACACATGTGGACATCTGATGAAAGCCTGAAGCCGATGAGGCTTTTTTCTCCACAGCTTTCACTCTGTTTACCTGCTAACACTAATGAGGAAACATTCATGCACAAATAAGATTTTACTGACGGAGGTTTCCTGAGGAAGTTGTACTGGCAGAGGATGGTGATGAGGAACCCAACAAAGCCTTCGATCGTCATGGCAACAAGTCCCCGAGTCACGATGTCCCACTCAAACGGAGATTTCATTTTATCAAACTGTCCTGAAACACATTTTCAAAACCAGTCAGAGGGGGACTTTGTAAGACGATGTGCAGTTGTTCTGCTCTTTCACGCTGCGTACACATGTGAAGTGCGTTCAAGAACACGCTAAACAGGCCATTTTGAAAGCACTTTTAGCATGTGGTGTTCGCACTGGACTGTGGCTACCCGATACTAGCACTTGTACTGCGAAGGCTCAAAGCGGTGCAAATCTCATGAATCTCTTTCACACCTCTATTCTGATATATGAAAGACTTGGTGTCGTGTAAATCCAGTCGGGCACAAACTGCAATTATTCATATCTTTTACTAAAAAGGAGGCTAAACTGACTTAAAAAATTCCATAACAATGTGTGCCTGTGAGAGCTTTTAACAGGGAAGCTGAAACGCGCTTACGGTATCTGCATGTTCACTGTGACTTTTCATTAAAAGTGGTCGCTTGATGTTCAGTCAAGCAGGTCCTTTTCTAGCTTTAGATTAAACATCTTAACCTGATTTTGGGGTTTAAAGGAACCGGATTCAGCTGTCTTCATGTCTAGTCCTGATCACACATTGGGGTCACAAAGCTCTGCAGGGTTCTGGACTAAAGCTACGTTCACACCGGGCTCAGAAATGTTCAACGGACCGCTTCTAATGAAGAGTCTATGTAAACATGTGCGTATGCACCTTTTAGGTTTCACGTTCCAAACTGTTGGGTTTATGAGTCGCTTTTCATGTTCTTAAGTCCCTCTGCGGGCTCTAACTAGAAAACAAGTTGAACTTTGACCTGTCATGGACTCGGACTTGGTAGTGCCGTATGGATAGCGTCCTTTCCAAGACACAGAAGTGCCAACAGTTTGAAAACTGATCATGGAGGAGAAATGAATCATTGCGGTCTGTGTCTGGCTAGAATTCTATGACACCAAGTCTTTCATGCATCGGAAAAGAGCTGAGAAAGAAAATGTTTTCACAAGTTTCATGAGATTTGCACCGCAGCCTCTCACACCAAACTGTGAGGACATACGGTAGAATCAGTCAGCGACCGTCCAAAGTCAACACCATACACTAAAAGCAGGCTCAAAATCCCACGTTCAGCACATTCTTGAACACACCAGACATGCCCGGTGTGAGAAAGCTGTACTCATGCTGGCAGTAATGGGTTCTCGGTGTCTGCGTGTGGCGATACCTATCTTTGCGTAGTACTCGTTGATGTACTCGTTGTAAGCCATCTCCATCAGGCCATGGCCCAGGTTGTAGTTGGGGAAGATGAGGAAACAGGACTTAAGGTAGCTGTTGACTTTTTTAAGATCCTGCAGAAGATAGTCATGGTAAATAAATGGGAGATCAAACCGTCTGAAGACGGAGTGACTTTACATCAACACTGTCACTGAATTGATCTTCAGAAGACTGTCTATTTGTAGGATTTAGTTGAGTTTTCAGGGCACAATGAAGAGTCAAAGACCTTGTCGTGTTCAAATAACTGCAGGAGGAAGGTGGCCACGGTTGCAGTGATGCCGATGAAGAGGTTGATGACTATCAGGAACACATAGGCTGTACTGGGAACTTCAAACCAGAAGGATGCTGGGTACATGATGGGGGTGATGGACCACCTGGAGGAGAAAGTTTGTGTTTGCGTTGAGCTGTGTTCCTGATCTGATCCTACATCTCACCTCGACGTCATGTCACAAGTGTTTCTGCAAAAGTCTCACCCATACAGCAGGAAGAGGGAGAGCACAGCAGGAAAATTGGTTGGGGAGGTGTAAGCCGGCAGGTCGAAGACGAACAGAATGATGATGCAGCACGTGGCAGGAACCAGATAGTTGAGCTGAGGACAAAAGGCAGACGTGTTTATGGCAACAGGACCAGCACAGAGGTCCTCGAGGCTTCAGTACATCCTCCTCACCATGTCCCAAATATAGTTGGCCAGCCAATAAATGACAGGGTCACAGCCGCTAACAAACTGAAGGTGTTTGGCCTTCGTGGACTTCTCTGCCACCAGGAAAACCACAAAGCTGGCTGGAACAAAAGACATGGCCACAATGATGAAGATGGCGATGACCACGTCGGTGCCCTGGAGCCTGGAGACACAGAAGCACAAACCAACTCAGTCCATATGAAAACCTAGAGTGCTCCACAGCTCTGCCAGTTAAAAGAGTATTTGGACTGAAAGAAGGTTGCTTTTGGTCAAAACCAAGCCCCCATTTTCCATTCCTGAACAAACCTAGGCATAGCAAATGTTGACGTTCCTCGAGAGATCACAAGAGGCAGACTTCTTCCCTTCAACGTCCATGTAAAAAATCGTCCCTAAAGCTCAGTTTAAAGCTATTGCTCTAGTGTCTGTCCTCAACAACTGTGTGTGTGTTTGTTGGGGAGGGAGCACAACTGTACACTGGACCTTACTGCTCTGTCCATCTAAATTGCCCTTTTGGGAACAGTGTTGAAGTGGGTGGGGCAAACTGCAGTCCAGATGAGTGGAACCAGTTATAAAAGTCTTGGAGTATTGATGCTGTGGTACAGTGGGACACCGACCACATCATGCCCTCCGCTGACATAGAGCAGAAAAAGCTAATTTATGAACTCAGCCCCTTTAGAACCTGCAGATATGATGGTGAAAGCTTCAAAAAGGAAAACACGTAGGACTGAAAATTGGGAGTGGGGTGGGGGTGTCAGAAGTCCCTCAGTATGTGTCAGGGGTATCTAAGAAACCTAAGCGGTCAATGCTAGACCAGGGGTGGGCAAAAGCGCGTTTTTTAAGTCGAACAGTCATTTTTCCAATCCTCCCAACACCACATGAACGCAGCATTTCTCTAAGTTTGTGTTTTTCCAGGGGGACATCAGTTGATTGGTTCAATTGTCCCTAAAAGGAGAATATCCTTGTCATATTCTTCTCTTATGAGGTGGAATACCTAAACACACTCCCAGTCCTGGTTCGGCCCATCTGTCAACTTTTAGAACCCAGAAAGCAGTGAAGTCAACCACAAATACCTCACAAACTTACAAGTAGTCTAAAGAGAGGCTGGCGCTGGTCCGGTTCATCGGGTGGTTGGTCAGTGTGATGCCTGTGAACACAAAAAGCCCGTCTTGGTTGTGCAGTTGATGCAAACCAAAGTTCATAACATGAAACCCGAAGAAGATAGTTTTCTTTAAGGAAAGGGCAGCTATGTACCATAGGCAGCGGGGTTCCCCTTGGAGGGGGGCAGGTTAGCTCGCAGGATGGCGTTGTTGAGGACATTGAGGTACGTCGGCATGCTGTGGTAGCCTTTGTTGTTGTACAGAGCCTGGACAGTAGGGGGTGCCTTGAAGCCAAGAGCTGTGCCGTGGATGTAGATTGAAATTTTGGGCGTGTCTTACCTGAGCGGATCTGCGCACTGCAATCTTACGAACCATCGGAGGGATCTTTCTCCCAAAAGAGGCAGGAACCGACTTCTGGATGTTTCCCACCGTCAGCCCCCCATATCTGTTTGAGGCAGAGCAGCTGCTGACTTTTGCATTTCTACTCTATTGTTTTCTATAAATGTCATATCTATGTCATATCTCTAAGACAATATAAGACAACATGAAGCAGTAATTGTGGTCTTCAAGTTCTGCATTTGTTCTGAGAATCTACATTATGTAACGGATACGTTTTGATACTTTAAAGCTGCTCTGAAGTTGTTGCCTTCCTGATAATAAACTGCAGACACATTTCCTTTACTGTACGACAAAGAGGAGCCTTGAACCCTCGGTCATTGTGTTGCTTGTATAATCTGCACAACACAAACGCTGTCTTGCACTTGTCAGGACACAATCAAACAACACACAGCCAAATATGTGTCCAATGTCTCACCTGTGCAGGCGGAGCCGGTCCGAGGTGAACAGCAGGTACTCAGAGACATTGCGGCCAGTGATGTCCACCAGGATGTCACCCGTTACCACTTTCACGAGGGGTGGGCGTCCTCCCACGCCACTGGGGCAGGAGAAGCCCGTGCCCTGCATTGAGCAGGTGCAGCGCACCGGCTCGTGGATGGACAGGGGCAGGGTGGGGGGAGATGTGACCGGCTCTAAAAAAAAACATGAAAGAGAATGAAACTGGCTCTGACTTTTGTCAGCAGGAAAAAAAACAACCACACGAACCAGTGAAGCCCCGCCCACCGGCACGGAGTCAGCAGCATGCCACCACCAGCAAGCCCGTCAGGTGGGCTTCATGGAGACAATTTTCCTTAAGTGTGTCCCCCATCATCAGAAGATGTTAGAAACACCAACAACATTTTTCATGGCATCAGAGGGTGGAGGAGCCACGAACGAGCAGCCATCATTTATTTTACTGCCGAACAGGAACGAAAACTCTGTCCTCCATTAACCCGGCTGAATGCAAACACACGCTCCCTTTACAACACGCGGCCTGTGGTTTGCTGGGTTCCTCCCATGGTGGGGACATTGTCCACCAGCAGGACGTAAACATCCCATATGATGGGTTTGTGACGAGGGGCTAACCTCACCAGAGACAGACCGTCAGCAGTGAAAGTTTGCTTGTCTTGAGGAGTTTTTAGATTTAGTTAGTTGGGATGGGATGGCAGGAACTGCTTCTTCATGCTGGGACAGAATTGTTTGTGATTCTTCAGCTCCTCTGCCAGCTGACGGCTCACTGTTCTGCAGCTCAGAGGAGATGCTGACAGGCTGCCAATCGTCAGGATGTGAGACACGGATGACAGCGGAGGGAAATCAGAACATGAAGCATCAGGCGGCACACAGGACAAAAGAACTGACCAAGACACAGGAGGGTCCTTCTGCGGACAAACCCACACAGGGTCAAAAGGGGACACCAATGTGTGAAGATGTCAGAAACATCATCAGAACTTCTATTCATTTCAGCTGGAAATGTTAGACTTCCCTTTTATGCAGGGAGGTTTCAGGTTCTCTTCCCTCTAAAAGGTGTCCATACAGATGGACTGTTGGCCACATCTGGAACACTACTTCCACACGTCTGTGGGAAAAAACAGACTCTTTTGGCATCTTACCACGGACTGTTGGAGGGGGGAGTGTGAAGTTCCAAAGCCCGTCCACGAAACGAGGGTCTGGGTCATCTGAAGGGGCCGGTGAAGGTGGAGGGGGGACAAAGTTGGAGAGGGGAACCCCCTGAGTGAAGGAATCCAGACACATGGAGTCAAAGTACTGCGCAGCCAGGGTCTTGGAGTTGTTGGCACTGGGGTTCAGCGTCTGGGCAAGCTGGTCCAGTGTGCTGTTGAAGGGGGTCTTTAAGACACATGTAGCCCCCACCCCAGAGGGTAGGCGGAGGGTGTTGATGATCTTCTGCGTGCTAGCGTCAGGCGACAACTTGTTCCTGAGAAGAGACAGACAGACATGTCAGCGTCGGCCCACCTTTCTGTCACTATCATCACGTTTAAGAAAACATCTGAGCCCCCCCCCCCCCCCCCCCCCCCCCCCCCCCCCCCCCCGTGGTTCAGTGACTGGACTGAAGGCCTTCACAGTGGAAGCCTCACACCTGATGACTAACATTGGTCTGTCACCAGACTGGAAACACTGATGGGTTAAGTCTCAAGCACGTGGAAAAGCCTCAGGACATCACAGCTCCTCCTGAAAAGAGCCTGCTGCCCTCTGAGCCTCTTCTCCCTCCATGCAATCACTGCATGCCAAGCACAGAGACATGAGGCCTCCCCAGGGAAGATACAACCCCTCACCTCCACCCCGCCCTACACAGCCTAACGTGGAGCTTTGCAGAGGAGTAAAAGGGGCTCTACTCCTTTAACCAATGATGACTGACAGACGTCATGGTGATATTTACAGTCAGCCAGCATGGATGTTAAGAGAAAACAACGATACTAAAGTAAAACAGAGAGAGCCTTTAACGCCCATGTCACAAAGACACTACATACATTTTGTGCATACTGCACGGATATAAACTGGTCAGACGTGAATCTACGAGGAAAAAGTGAGAAAAGTTGTGGTCTTTACGTAGAATTTTCACAGATGTATCAGGAATGAACCACATTAAAAACACGGAAGAAGTAGGAAAACCACATAGAGAACACGTAAACCAACGTAGAACATGAACTGTGTGATTATTGTGATGTTTATCTTCAGTTCATTAGTGATTCATGCATCAATGATGTAATTATAACGTGATCTGTGCGCCGTGTACGTGATACATAAGTTACACATCGGTGGGTCATGCGTGAAAGTCTGTTAGACAAACGTGGAACGGTCGTGCAAAGACACACATATGTGTTTGCGTCTCACAAAAATCATGTACAATTGTGTACGTTTTAGAAAATAATTGCATATAAACTACGTAAGATACGCGTAAACTGAGTAATTCTCAACCGACCAAAGATTTCACGTAAAGACCCGTTGGCTGAAACCCTCGGCGGTCACCTGCGCACACCGACCAATGAGGAACGCATAAAAACACGTATGAAGGACGTAGATCACACATGAATCAGGACAGATCGAAACGTGAAAAATGGGACACGCCCTTAACGTGGAACTGCTGGCGGTCACGTCACCTGTACTGGGGTCTCTCCTCATTGGCGTAGGGGATAAAGTTGCCTCTGGGTTGGGTGTAATTATGATACTGAGATGGAGACAAAATCAGGGGGGGCAGATCACCTGAAATGAAAATAAAACGAGAGAAACAGAGATGTTTATTTTCACAGCTGTTAAACTGAAGCTTCACTGTCCTTTCAGGAGTTGATGGCACAAACAAAACTCACCTATCTCCGGTACAGACAGAGCCACGGTCATGGCCACACACACAAAAAAGGCAGGCAGCAGGATCTGGGAGAAAAGGCCCTTTGTGTTCCTCTTTGCGCAGTGAAACCTCTTGATGAGGAGGCCATGAAACTGACTCAGCTTCAGCCACCAGCCATCCAGCTTGAAGCTGCCCTGTCCCTGCAGGACTGTTTCAGGGGTTGGGGGGTTCTCTTCATCTACTGGAGGAGAAAAGAAATGATTGACAGGCTAAATAGTGAAAACCATAATGACATAGGACCTGCAGCCTTTTGTGAAGAGGTCTAATTGAGGCCATAGACCCTCAATTCCCCTTTTTTCTACCTTAAGGCCGTGTCACACGGCCACTAGATGCATTTTGCACATTTTCTACGTTTGAAATTTCTGTCTTTTGTGATCCATTCGTTATGTATGTCATTCAGAAGTGTTTCTTTTGTTCGTCATTGGTTGATGTGCACAGATGTCCGTTGACGGGTTTTTACGTCCATTTGGTTCTGAGCTGTTCAACAGTGTTGTTCGGTTGAGTATTATGCAGTTTATGCATATTTTACCTAGTTTATACGCAATTATTATGTACATTTTAAGCATTTGTGCGTGATTTTTGCGAGATGCATATGCAAATGTTTGGCTTTCCACCACCGTTCCAAGTATGTCTAACAGACTTTTCATGCATGAACCACCCATGTAGAACTTTTATATTGTGTATTTGCGCACAAATCACATTAAAATGACATAAATTGATGCACGGATCACTTATGAATTGCAGATAAACAGCACACAATAACGCAGGGTTCATGCACGATTGGGGTGTTGTGTGTCAGGTCTATAAATCGAACGATCTTTCACCCCCCCAGCGGTCTATACCAAGTGAGTGCTCCCACTCCCACAGGGGTTCAGGGGACCTGACACTGGACATGTGCCAGGCCCTTCTGCACATCTCGCCAGTTGCAGCTCACCCCACCCCAGCGGCCTTCCTCAGCTGGCGTCAAGCAGCTGATGTAGAACTGGTCCTGACCAGGGGAACCTGACGGTTTCATTCAAACAAAGCACCGCGAGGGCAGGAGCTGACCATGGTGCTGACACAGTGTGATTTCTGACACAGTGTGATTTCTGCTCAGTGCTCTCCATGTCAAAGTGAAGAAATTCATTAAAGTGCAGGTTTATGTTTTTCTTTCCATGGTTTATTTATGCTCCTGTGCTTTTAACGTGATTTATTCGTGATGAAAATTTCAAGTTAAGACCACAACTTTTCTCACTTTTTGCACATCAGTTTTCATTCTTGTTATATCTACACAGCGGCTGTGTGACACGGCCCTCAATTTTGTTTCTCTGCTATTTTACTTAGTCTTTTCCTTTGGAATAAAAGCAGTTAGGACCATCCCAGCGATGCCTTCCCCCCCTTACCTCTTAGACTGGCGGAGTCAGACTCCTGAGCGGTGTCGAAGAGCGGACAGTAGTCTCCATAGAAGTCTGCATACAGCCCTCCTTCATCGCCCCTCACAGAGCCCACAGAGGAGGAGGACTTCAGGGAGGACTGGCTCTGGCTCAGTTTGGAGCACAGTAACAGATTGTTCAGCTCCATCTCTGGCTGTGGGGGCTCCATCTCCACCTGCGGCCCCTCCTGGGCTCCCGAGCCCACAGACGACTTCCCCACAGAACTGCCCCCTGGGGATCCCTTCATGTCTGCCCAGAAACATTTGGGGAGAGCTGATCAACTTTAAAGGAGGCACTGAGGTCTGAGGACAGGCAGGAACGTACCAGCATCGCTGTTTTCCAGAGACTGGTCCTCCTCAGACACTTTGAGGAAGACTTCCTCCAGGGTGGTGTCCATCACCCCGAAGCTGGTCAAAGCTAAACTGGTCAGGTTCTGCTCTAAAGCCTACAAACAAACAAACACCAGCAGGAAAAGTTCAACCATCAAACCCTTCTGTCTGCTTCCTGTTGATTATTCCTGGGGGGGGACCCCAGTTTGTTCTTTCTTTCTGTCACTTCTTCATCAGACTGAAAGCCCAGTTCTGTTGTTTCATGTGTTTTTCAACTCAAAGGTTGTTATTTCTCTTCTCAGACACTTTCAAACAGTAAATGTTGTTTTTTTTGTCATTTTAAAGGTTATTCTGGAGTAAAAAAAAAGATCAATAGAGTTACACCCAATAAAATGAGCTGGGTTAAGACATAAGTCTGACGTTGATCCACACACTTTCCTGTAGAGACTACCACAAAGGTTGCCCCTCCTTGGCGTGCGTTTCTGCCTGCGTACCTGGAACAGCCTCTCGAAGCAGCCCTTCTTCACGGCCTCAGAGGGCAGGACGTAGGACAGCTCTGTGTTGGAGTCAGACACCAGCAGGCAGGAGGCCACAAACTGCTGGATGAACTTGGTGACTCGAGTCTCGGAGCACGGTGACTGGGCGGAGGATGGTGACTGGGTGGGAGGAGTCAGCAGCTGGCTGCTTTGGCCTGCAGAAAGGCAAAACAAGAGGCATCAGCTGGCACAAAAGCTGACCTTAATAACAAAAAGTTACACAAATGTTCCTGCTAATAACACTTTGGCCGTGTTTACGGTTATTGTTGAAATGTGGAAACATTTTGTGACATTGCAAAGACTAAATGATTCATCCATTATGTGCTAATATGACTTCACAGGCTATGTGTGTGCGCCTAAAATGTGCAAAAAGAACTAATGAAACACACAGACATAAAAAAAAGAAGCTCTTTTTAACAGTGATGCGCCATAGCACTTTGTGGGATTGCACACCTCGGCCTTCTGGCTGCTTTTTGACCAGTGTCAGCTTGTATCCGTCTCCATAGGTGCTCCTGAGGAACAGAGGCGAGCCGCAGCACTTGAGTTTTCCGTGGGAGATGATGGCGATGCGATCTCCCAGAAGGTCAGCCTCATCCATGTGGTGGGTGGACAGCAGAATTGTTCTGCCTACAAATACAACGGGGGAAAAAAGAACAGAATCTGCATCTGTAAATAAATACATCTGCCAATCAGATGGACGGAGTCTGAAAAATCTCAGCAAGCGACAGAGTTCTGAGATGAATTCCAAACAGCGTTATCTCCTTCTGATCCGCCTGCAGCAGGAGGAACCAGCAGTTCTGTCGACAGTTGTGATGCAGAAACCAGTGAAGGCCGTGTCACACAGCCAAGCTCCATGTCGGTCTTCTGTGATCCATGCCTGATCTGCGGCATTCATAAGCGTTTCCTGCGTTCGTGGTTCGCCGATGTGCTCAGATGTCCGTCGAGGGTTTTGGCCGTCGGGTCTTTACGTGAATTCAGCTTTAAGCTGGTTGTACACAATTATTACGTAAATCTGAGTGTGATTGTTGTGAGATGCTGTGTCGTTCCACAACGTTTGTCTAACAGACGTTTCATGCATGAACCACCGATGTATAACTTTCATATCACGTATATGGCGCACAGATCACGTTCATACTCCATAATTGACACACAAATCACTAATGAATTGCATATAAACAACACAATAATCACACACAGCCTTCAGACTGAGTCAGTAGCACAAATCTCTGACTTATGCTCTGAATCCAGTGAAGCTGTGACTGAAGCTGGTAGCTACGATGTGTCTTTGGAATTAGCCCGGTGTAGCAAACCCTTATGAATAAATGCAGAAAGTAGCTGACATTGTTTGTCCAGAGCAGAAGAAAGTCTGTCAAATGATACAAATACTAAACGAGTAGAAGATCTGGACAGCAACCTCTGGAAAACATCTGGTTAACTCTACAAATGACACTTGGTCATTGAAGTTACTAAAAACAACTTATTCTGTTCATCCATCGTTTTTCACCAAAATTGGCCCCCAGTCTGATGTCGACTTCCTAATTTGGCCCTCCCCTACAAACACTTTGAGAACCCCTGGTTTAAACACATTAGTATTTTCTTATTTTATCTGATCAACAAAACCTTGTGTATTTAAGGCAAATGATGTGAAATTTTATAAGAATTTTCTTTTTGTTTTCCATAATATTAGACTGAAAGTGTTTGTAGAAGCATAATTAATCTGAAAGGATAGTTTTCTTCCCTTTAGTGGCCACATAAAGGTTCTTTAAGGTCAGTAGCATGTCACTCTGCTGTGTACACCAGAGCTGTGATGAGAATGATGTCCTCTGGCTCAGCAGCATCACTCACCTTGCTTGTACTTCAGGATGAGGTCCCAGATGGCTCTGCGAGCGTAAGGGTCCACCCCGGCTGTGGGCTCATCCAGGATGACGGCCCTGGAGCCTCCGACAAAGGCTATGGCCACAGAGAGCTTCCTCTTCATCCCACCCGACAACGTCTGCACCAGGCTGTGCCGCTTGTTTGACAACTCCAGGTCAGCGATCATCCTGCAGACACACACGTCTGTTTTGTCTACTGTTCAGCAGATAAACATTTGAGCTCTTCAGGTTTTTTTTTTTACCACATTAGAAGGAAAAACAGGTTTTGCTGAGTAGCAGGTAAAACTGAATATTAATCAAGACTACTAAAAGTGCACTAGCACCCAGACAACTGAGCTATTTGTGGATTTATATAAAACAGCAGGACCGTCATCCTGTTTCAGTCTGGGACCTTTTGGCTTTGACAGCATTGAGGAGGATCTTCACAATTGTTCTAAAATGTAGAGGCAAAACTCACAAAACAGTGGACAAAACTGATCCACGATTACACACGGATGGATCTATGTGCACAGATCTATTGGCATAGCTCTATGCGCACATCTACCTGCATGGATCTATGTGCGCAGATCTACAGGAATGGATCTATGTGCACAGATCTACAAGCATGGATCTATGTGCACAGATCTATTGGCATAGTTCTATGCGCACATCTACCTGCATGGATCTATGTGCGCAGATCTACAGGAATGGATCTATGTGCACAGATCTACAAGCATGGATCTATGTGCACAGATCTATTGGCATAGCTCTATGCGCACATCTACCTGCATGGATCTATGTGCGCAGATCTACAGGAATGGATCTATGTGCAAACAACTAAAGGAATTGATCTATGTGCGCAGATCTACAGGAATGGCTCTATGTGCACAGATCTACGGGCATAGATCTATATGCACAGATCTACAGGCATGGCTCTATGTGCGAATTCTACAGGCATGGATCTATATGCACAGATCTACAGGCATGGATCTATATGCACAGATCTACAGGCATGGATCTATGTGCACAGATCTACAGACATGGATCTATATACACAGATCTACAGACATGGATCTATGTGCACAGATCTACAGACATGGATCTATGTGCACAGATCTGCAGGCATGGATCTATTTAAAGCAACAGAACAAAAATTCTGTAAATGTACTTTTCCTCTAACAACTACAAGTGCTGTTTAAGGTTAACCACCAGAAAAGCAATCATCCATAAAAAACGGTATTTCATGATATCATTGATGACCCTCAGTTCAAGCAGATCAATGTGACAGAAGGTGAGTAAGAACCAAAAAGGTTTTTACTTCATTTATGCTACTGCATTACAGCAGTATTGTTCGTGTAAAATCGGCCTTTAATGTGGGGTTAAGGGACAACTTTCTCTCTTCTGCCACAAGACCCCAGTGGTCTTTTAAGGACCTGCAGCATTTGGCATTTTGAGGTTTGAGGTTTGGCTCCAACTGGTGAGTGACAGATTCACCCTGATATCATGAAGGTACAAACCACCCACGTTTCCTGAAAATCAATCAAACAAGCCTGAAGGCAGCAGGCCGACACGCACTTGTCCATCTCCTTGCGGATGTCCTCTTCCGCCATGCCCTTGAGTCTGGAGTAGAACCACAGGTGTTCCTCCACGCTCAGCTTGTCAAACAGAACGTTGTGCTGTGGACACATGCCCAGGTTCTGGCGAATGCGCTCCATCTCAGTGCGGATGTCATGCCCATATATGGTAGCAGAGCCAGAGGTGGGAGGAAACAAGCCTGTCAGGATGGACCTTTCAAACACAAAAGAGGTTTTGGTGAAACATCCAGACAACATCAGGTTGGATCTACTTTTGGTTGGTATGGTAACCAACATTGAGTGTACATGTGCTGTTGTTCTTGGTCTTTGAGATCACCCACTCCAAGAACTGAGCGTCTGTCATTCGTAGCACCACAGCTGATTGCTTTGGATTTCAGTTACATCAGAAACTCTGTTTTCAAAGGATTTTCTGATGAACTCCAGCATTTGCTGTTAAATTTTAAAAGCAGAATTTCAAAAGCTTACATATGGACAACCCCCACTTACATGGTGGTGGTCTTTCCAGCGCCGTTGTGTCCCAGGAAGGAGACCACCTGGTTTTCATGGAGGTTCAGGCTGAGTTTGTTGAGGGCCAGTTTGCTGCCGTTCTTGTAGACTTTGGTCAGTTTGTCGATGCAAACGACCAGAGGCAGGTGGCTCGGCTCTTCTTCTATCCCACGCATTTCCTCTGCAGTTAAACAAGCACAAAGATCAGATTTGATGGAGTTTGATATTGAGAACATGTTGGATTGTGTGAAAATCAAAGCCTTTAACTCCAAACAACCACCACTTGTCACTTTAGCACAGCCGCTTCTGCCAGTCTGTCACAAACATCATCCTTAGAAAACGGGTTACTTCTGGCTCCAATTAAATGAAGCCAGTCCTGTCACTATTTTTCCATGACATGGATGCCACCATGTTAGAGCCAGACAAGGTTATTCAGCAGTGATTGGTCCAAGTCGGTCTGAGTCAGTGTTTCTATGGTAACCACTGTCACCAGCTAGAAGTAGGCTTGTTGGAAGACCGCACGCCTTTCACTGAAACTCGACTCGGGAGAATTTGTCAGTGAAATGTTTTCAAATGTTTCGAGGAGGGGGCCAGCGGGCACCACATACTTTAATTGAGGCATCTGATTGGTCAGTTTATAATTTAAATAACCAGCAGTAAAGAAAACGAGATTGTGGGGAAAAAATGGAGAATTATCGAGAAAATGTTAAAAAAAGGTATCAGATGTCAGAGTAACAGCTGCTTGTTCCTCTATAGAAGTCTGTGGGATTTTGGCTTCTTGGTACTTCTTGGGATGCTAACGGGGAGGGGTCACTCAGTCTAGTCTAATATATGTGGAAAAACAACAGTGGTGAACTTTAGGAAACTAACATGTGAATGGATTTGACATTCATTCTAGTTTACTTGTTGGTTTGGACACAGATTTCATTTAACTTGATGATCTGGAAGAAATCCAAGAATCTGGAAAACTGTTCAGTAGCAGGAATTTCTGTCCGAGTCTCACTGCTGGAATTCAATTCAATTCAATTTTATTTGTATAGCCCAAATTCACAACAACAGTCGTCTCAATGGGCTTCGTACCGGTAAAGGATGATAAATGCATAGAATTCAATAGGATAATACTAAAGTTTAACTAAACAGACTAAACTAAACTAGACATCTCCCCCTTCGCGGTCAGGAAAAATTCCTTAAAAAAAACGGATTCCGTAAAAAACGAAGAAAGCTCAGGGGTGACCACATGAAGGAGGGCTCCTCCCCCAGGACGGACAGGCCATGTATCATAAAGATGACCTAGATCCATTTTAGGTCAGAGAATCAGATCCAATCCAATCCTTAACCACAAATTATGATATGAATCGAATCGTTAAAACAAATCATTACGCGCCTATAATTATATTTATTTTCGCTTGACAAAAGAACAGGTTAAAAACAGCCTTTGGATCAGAGTGGGTCTTTAACGGGTTTAACTTGAGCGGTTGACTTAGGGATTGTTTATAGCAGCAGCAGAAACAACAGTAAAACCACGATAAATGATGAACTAACTCAAACCGGTCAATTTAAGACCCGCAGAGACGTATAGAAATAACACTGCACATTAGTCAGAATACGTATTTTGTTGGTAATGACTGTGTTTTGATTATGCTAGTTCATTTATTCAGACTGATTGTCATGACTTGATAATGACTCAATAAGCTACTAGTGTTAGGATCATTGACACTGTACTGATTGGCTCGTAAATATGTAACCAGTGAAAATGAAAGGTTTTTGTCCAAACAGCAGCTTTAAAGACGCTGGATAGCAAAGGCAGGTGGTGACACTTCTTCTTCATCCTCATCGGGATCATCTGTCTTTGTGCGGTCCCAGCTAAGCAGTCCACCAAGCTTCAATCAGTCTGTGCATCCGTACCTGACCTGCGCTGGTCCATGGCACACGCCTGATCCTCCTCCATCACACTAAGCCTGGTAGCTCCACCCCCACACCATGGCCACTCCCACGTCTCCACACGTCCACTACCTGACCAGTAGGACCTCTGAAGGGGGAAGTACCATGGACGAGGGAGCCCGTACATGCCTGCAGCAGAGAAACGAGACTCTACAGAAGATGTCCTTGAAGCAGAGAAGAGTTTGGAGCTGAGATGTCTCACCTGGATGAACGGCCTCGATGTACCAGGTAAGCACACCGTACACTGCAGCGTCGATGATCAGCATCATCATTGACAGTCCAAGATTGAAGTCATCACCTTCCACTGGGGATTGACTGATGGTCCGCCACTGGATACCAACACCAGCCACCTCGTACAGCGCGAAATACTTGGAACCGAGACCAAAGGCAGTGGTGGACATCAGTGACTGGAGAGAGAGATGGGGGGGGCTGAACAAACTCACCCTCCAAACCACAGCACAGCAGACCTCACAGCAGTTTCAGAGTCAAAAGAGGCAATGCTTACAGCGATGCACTTCTCGAATGCAGTGATCTTATCGTGGGCTACCTCTTCTCTAATGGCCACGTACATGTAGGGCACATAACTGAGGAAGTAGATGATTCCTCCACAGGCGGAAGCCAGCTTCGCTTTGGAGTAGATCACCGACACCAAGAAGCTGAGGAAGAAGGAAAAACCGTGAAATGTGAAGACACACCTTATAGTCATACCTTCAGGAGAGACACGGATCTTTAGAGGAGCACAAGTTCATCCAAAAAAATATATATATATAGCTACAATTTAAAAAAATGCTTTATTATCCAACAGAAAAAGGAAGAAGCTCTGAAGCCTGCAAGGGCCACAGGGCAGGACAAAAGCAGTTATCCAGATAGTGAGGTTGGCTCCATTTGATTGGGTCTTTACCTCCTACCGTACAAAGTGACCTTTTTGGGTTCTAGAGTCTCTGCAAACCGGGAAAATCTTTTTGTTTCTCTGTCTCCAGACGCTGATACAAACATGGAACAAGGATGCTTCTGTATGGAGCTCTCACCAGAACATGATGGTGGCCACGGCATAGATGGTCAGAAAGAGCCATATGATCAAAGGGTCGCTGTGGAGCAACACCCGGCCGTACTTCAGGATGGCTGTCAGAGCAGTGACAGAGATGGACAGCTGGACGAAGCCGGTGATGAACCAGGCCACCCAGTGGACTGCATTATTCAGACCCATCATCTTCATCACCTGGGAAGAAGCATGGAGGTCAGTCCCACGTGACTCCTAACGGGTTTCTGCTTAAAGCAGCGCCTTTTTCTTCAGTCGTTTATAGTTCAGAAGAAAACAAAATCTAACAAATACCACAGGATTTTCATTACATGTCTGTAAATTTAGGTAATTTTACAACAAAAAGGATTATTTGTCCAATAGTTCTAACCAAATTTGGTTAAAGTGATGAGGTCTTGCAAACCCAACTGTAACAGCTGCTATAATTATGGTATCACTTCCACTTCTGTTATCCGGCGGCAGCATCGCATCTATGTAGATGACATGCAGCTGTAGACCCAGCAGTCATACATATTACTCTACAACAGCCCAAAGAAATGAAACTTCAGGCCATGTGCAGTTCTGCTCTGACCATCAGCTTTTCACAATAAAACACACTGAAAAGAAGCATTGAATACATGGAGCTGTTTCCACTCTGAACTACATGCTGTGATCTTTACAGCAGCCCGTTCTTCATTGTGGGTTCAAGGATTTCATAGTTCTTGATAATCAGGTGTGTTCCTGAAAAAGCAGATACGTGTCTTCAATTTTAAAATCAAGTTTAACCTTTATTGTCGCCTTTAGTTTGTTCTCATAGGAAATTCAACAAAAACTCCTCCATGAGGCAATCGTTGATCAGTTATTTAGACGGCTGCTATACAGTCACTGTAAGGTAATCTAGCCTTATTGGAATGATCTGGACTGAATCGAGTTAGAACAGTCAATGAAGCTCAATGTTTTTGGAGACCACCTCAGTTTCAAACTGAGGAACACCAAACATCCCAAAAGGAGGCCAAAACAATCAGAATGTTAGAAGAACAGTGTTAGCTCACCTACTATTGAACAAAAGTCAAAAGCAACCAAAAACGATCCAGTAAAATCCAGAAAATGCTGCTTTAGTCCCCAAAGGAAGCTGGTTAACAGAAGGACAGCAGGCCCAAAGGCTAGAAACAGCAGCAGGGAGGCAGAGCTGGAAAAGGTGAGGCGATAACCACTGCATGCTCCTACCTCTTTGAGCCGATGCTCCTTCTCAGCCACGATGTGCTGAATCATCATGGCGACCGAGTAGACCCAGGAAATCACCATGCACAGAGGCATCATGTGCTCAATCACAAACAGAAAACTGCAGAGACAACCACAACAAGTGTCAGGCAGAGAGCAAACATCGTCCCAATGCAGATGCATGGAGTCCTCAGGCTGTTCCTGCTTCTTCAGTCCCACACAAAGACCTTGGAACATGAAAGGGTTGTTCCCCCCCATTTTACAGTTAACACAAATGTGGGTGGTTCCCAACAAGAACAGCTTTCAGGTTATTTCACTGCTTCAAATGGTTTGAAAATGCAGAGAATCCACTTCAAAATTGAGATTTTAGTCCAAAAGTCAACACCATCATGATGTGCTGACATGGATTTCTCTTAGTTTTACTGCCATTGTTTTACTTACATTTCTTTCATACTGTTTTAACTAGGGGTAACTGAAAAATAGACCAGGCCAACTTTAGGTATTTTAATGTATATCGGTGTATTATTCCTGTGAGCCAATATGAAATCAATTTATTTAGGTTTTTTTGTTTGTTGTCAGGGCTCAGATGCCACTTAGTGTCTCTATTATAGTTCCACCCACGGCGCTTTCTGATTGGTGACACGGGCCATACAGGTAAGTGGAAGTGGAAACAGAATGAGCGGCACAAAGTTTTCCGCTTTAGCTATGGAGAGCAGTGTAATGTCACATGCTGGAGGAACGTGAACGCAGATTTAGATAAGAAATAACGCAGTCTTCCACATCATCACTGTGAGCAGAAAACCAAATCCTGTTGTAGTGAAACCATGATGCAGACAGATATGAGAAGAGTCCAGAAGGGAGGAAACGCCTCCATTCAGCCCTGGTTCATGTTCAGCATCAGGACAAGGAAAAGAATTCACCTCCGTGAGGAGGACACGGAGGACACTGGGTCTCCTCAGAAGAAGAATCGTGACCCTCAAATAATGGATTTATCCTATAGTTGCACCACGGCGCATAGATTTCTATGCTAAACGGAAGCCTTATGGCATCACCATCAATGGCTGCATTGATTGGTTTAGTCGACACGTAAACCATATTTTCTAAAAAGCGTGGGTTTTTCCACATAAAACTATGACTGTTTTCTCATGATTTCAAGAATTTAGTCTTATAATATTATTTATTGTTTCATTTTTACGGTTTCCCCAATACTCCGTCGTATTGTCCGTTTTGAGTAGAAAAAGGCAGAAAAATGTTTAAGACTTCAGAAATAATCATCCAAGCCTCTGTAAAAAAAGATGCCACTGATTTGGTCATGTGATGATGTTGCTCCATGTTGCAGCCTGATGACTTATTATTATTATTATTATTATTGCAGACGGATGGATCTGTACCGAACCTGAGGACTCTGGACCTTTGGTTTGAACTTAAGACTGACGTAAATCCCTTGTGTTGTTTAGGAAGTCTTTACTTAAGAACATTTCAGGGAGGTATTCAGGTTTTAGTTCAAATGCACAAGAAACGCTTTTTTCAAGTGAAAAAGTACCGACATACAATAGGTGCATGGACTAAAAACATGGAGCCATCAAAGGTTCCAGGACAGGATGCTTTCTGCATGAGTTTATCCTCATGTTCCCTTTTCTCATTCAGGAGCAAACCCGTGGAAGCCGCTGCAAGGAGATGATAATGGCTTGGGAAGATCAGATCTATTGACATGATCACAAAATCGATAGACACATAACCAGGTTTAGACTTAAAAGAACCTGAACTGGCTTCACTTCTGTTGGCAACAGGGAGCATAGAACCCAGATGACCTCACATCTCCACTTTGACATTTTGTATCTTGTATTAAAAATCTTCAATGCACATAAAATGCAGAAAGTCGGTCTAATAATGAATCGAAATGCCTTAAATCTATCGGATTCACTTGTTGTTGTTTATAAAACTCTATTAAACAAAAGAAAAAATGGAAGCTGTGCAGCCTTAAAACAATAATCGCACTTACTCATCTCTGGTGTAACACGGGTATGGGAACATCTGGACGTAGTTACCCGGCTCCACCACATCGTGACCAACAAACGTGTTGATGATCGCTCTCTCCATCATATCTGCAGAGGAATGTCACAGGAGGACAGAAAGTCTTCAACAATCCACCTCAGCATTCTTGAAAATGACTCTAATGTTTTCCATAACAATTATCTGAAGTCCTACCTGTTAATGTTCTATAATGACTTTTTTATTTTAGGAAAAACGAATGACCCTAATTACTGGAGCACAGATTATTCCTTCTTTCTTAAAGCTTTGACTCATTTAAGTCTGCAGGCTGTTAAGGTTCAGTTTTCCTCATTTCCTTTAAGACCGTGTCACACAGCCGCTACGCACATTTTGCGCATATTGCACGGATGTAAAGTGGTCATACATACAAAAATATTTGTAGAAAAAGTGAGAAAAGTTTTGCTTCTTTATGTGAAATTTGCACAGATTTATCGTTAATGAACCACATTAAAACCACAGAAGACGTACAAATAAACCATGCAAAGAAACTCGTAAATCATTGAATCGCTTCACTTTGACATTCAGAGCACTCAGCAGAATTCACATTGCATCAGCACCATGGTCAGCTCCCACCGCAGGCCCTTTGTTTTCAGTAAACAGGTGGATTTCCCTGCTCCGCACCACTTCTACGAGGCACAGTCCCACAAAGTCTACACAAAGGCATACAATGCCATTTATGACAGACCTTTATCAAATTTATATCAGTTACCTTCAGAACTAATAAGCAAATCCATCATTATTTGTCCTGGTTCGAATCCCAAATGGGTTCTTTCTGTGTGGCGTCTGCATCTTTTCCTTGTTCAAACTCTGGCTTCCTCCCACGTTTAAAAACATGTTTCATGCGTTGATTGTTGACTCTAAATTGTCTCTCAGTGGGAATGTAATTGTGAGGAATTGCGTGGCTGTGTGGTTGACTGTCCAGGAAGTACCCCGCCTTACCTAATGGTATCTGGGATAGGCTCCAGCAACCTCTAAAGGGATTACGCAGGTTTAGGGAATGGATTGTTGGGTGGATGAATGGTCATGTATTTGGAAGTTTTAAGAAAAAAATGGAAAATCTCCTCCTTTTAACTTTTTTCTTACTCGTGGCTCACTTCAGCAACACAGCAGAATCTGGGTCGGGTCAGCATGTTTGTATCGGACCTGACTACACAATGTAAACCGGATGAGGCGCCTCATTCGGTCTAAGGATGTGCAAAGGGGGGATTGTTTCTGGGTGATGTTTAAATAGTTCCCAAAGTGGTTTTCATTGCCCCAAATATCATAGTATGACACTGAAGGACAGGTGGCAGCCTGACAAAGCCGTGTCTGCTGAAGCCAATCGGGTCAGAACTGTGTGGATGATGTCATCAGTGTCATGTATTATGAGATGCACTTTGACTCCAAACACTATTTTCAAAAACAAGATCTTCAGCCTGTTTTAAAGGCTTTATTGGTTATGATGAAAAGGATTGTAATTATTTAATTCTTTTATGCACTCTATTGTGTAAAGATTGTGTAAATCCTACAGGATAAAAACAACTGCAAACACACCAGTTTGTATTAGAACAGCTCATGATAGAATGTGTCGGCCATTGGTGCTTGCATGCAGAGAACACAGCATCCAGAACTCTTTGCATTTGAGCCGCTTACCTTGGATCCAGACAAAGCCGTAGAGGAAGTAGAACTTTCCGCCCGTGTTGGGACCTGGACGCCAGTAAGCTCTTCGTATTTCATTGGTCTTCTCTGTGAAGCTTGAGTTCTGTCTTATTTTGTACAGAACATGAGGGGGCAAGGTGCCGTCCTTATTGGTCTGGAAAATCACACCTGTCGGGAGAAAGAAGATTCTCATCAAACTCCGTGTTTTCCGTCCAGCCGCTGCATGTTCTGTTGACGGCATTGTGGTTTGTTCCTCGGCGGCACACGGTGGTGCTGACTGCAGGGCAGGCCACTCACTGGCGAACACGGAGACGTTGTCCTGGTACGCCTGGTTCAGCGTGTAGTTGACGATGCTGTCCTCGTCGGGAAACCCTTTGAAGACGTCCACGCTGACCTGTGGTCACAAACATCAAAGCAAACGCGGTGAAACCGCTGCAGAAAGGTCCTGCCACCACAACTAGAGCCTCTCAGAAAAAAGGAATAAAGCACCTGATATGTCTGCAGCTCACCACTCCCCCAGAGGAAGGCTCAAATGCAGAGAACAAAGTTCACACCCTCAGGTGTGGGACAACTAATGAGACTTGAACTAAAATCCTTTTACAGAGTTTAAAACATATCAGGCTGGATCATTTTGCGTTTGGAGGCAAAAATCATGAAGCGGATGATGAAATAATCAGATGTTGTCATCTACCAGCTCCCTTAACAACAAATTACTAACAAAGTTTTTTTGACACTCACACAGGCGCAGTGCATCGAAACTGATGCCGACTCTGATGTCCAACAGTCCATGGAGTGAAAGCAGCTCCGAAACAAACTGAACCCTGCCTGTTCCACCTAACTCCACCATCCCATAATACTACAGCGGAAGGACAGCCAGTCAGACCCTCCAGCTCAGCACAAGATGCAGCCGTGTAACTGAGACCAAAGCTGCATTCATGCATCCTGGCTGCTGCTGATCACATGTTTACCTGCAGCTGCGTCCAGCAAGGCTGACTTCATTGCAGCAGCCGGGAGGGGGGTGGGGGGGCTCTGAAAATTAACGCATCTGGACCCAAGAACCCCCCTTCCTTCAGAATCGACAGTAAAGCTCTGCACTTTACTGAGATGGACACAGAATAAAGAGGAACATTTGTAGGCTGACATCAATTTTGATTCCATATTTTGCTCATTGCTTCAGCTTTAGAGCCCTTTCTCGTTCCTTTGGCGACCCTATTTCTCCTCTTTCTGAAGGTTTGTGGTCTGAACACCCTGTGCTCTGTGGACGGATCAGCAGTCTAACCCATGCAAAGACAGATGGAAACCAGAAACTCCACGTAGAAAACAGCAAGACGGGATTCAAACCAGGAACCTCATTCAGAGGTACGTGTTGATTTGACACAGAGCACTTTGAGGAAAAATGCAAAAGCAAAGGTTTGCTTTGAAACAATAAAGTTGTGAGGAAACTGGATTTTCTAGAAAGGACTGTATTAATAAAAATATTAGGTTGGTTCGTTTCCCTTCAGTTTCCAGCACACAGAAAGGAATGAATGAGACTCAGAGACAGTTACTTAGCTTCAGTGAAGATTTACTCCGCACAAAACAGCACAGATTTGTACGCAGGGTTACAGACAGAGGAACAGGATCACAAGGTCTGAACAAAGACACTCAGAAAAGGGCTTGGTATATATACCTGGCATTTACATATTCAGAAGATGGTCTGAGGATCTATGGTGTGAAAAACCATTGAAGGTCATAAAGCTTCAAGTGTCAGATCTCTCTGATGTTCCCACAGACATTTGCCAGAGCACAAACACCAGAACACACAAAAAGTAAAAGGGAGGATGAGGAGAAACTGTGAGGACAATAGCTTGGTTGTGCTGTCTTAGGATGCAATATAATTTTGAGATGATAATACATGCTCAGTGAATTAAGTTTAAACCATTAGTGTAATAAAAGGTATAGGTAAATGTAATAATAGTAAAAAGGGAGTTTCTAACTATTCTATTTCTAATTATTCCTAACAAAAGTTTTGCTCCAAAAGGCATCAAGTCATCACTAAGATTCAGGCAGACGTTGAGATCAAAAACTGAACCCGAGTGCAAAGATTTACCCCAAGCAGGTCATGGCGCTCAGCTATCTCTGAGTCTGAGGATAAACAGGGCTGAGGAGACAGCAGTGCACACCAGCTGACCTTTGACATGAAGTGGGACCAGCCGCAGGCAGCATTATCGATGGTGTCCAGCTGCTCCAGTAGGGTGGAGCTGTTAGGAATGGTGTAGTTCCCCTCCAGCAGGCCCTGCATCAGCTCGCTGTCGGTGCCGTTGAGCAGCTGAGGATGCTGCTGAAGCTCTGAGGACAGCTGAGCACAGAGAGCGTCAAGCCAGCTGGAGCCCACAGACAGCAGCATCACAGACACGGTATCGAACCCCCGGAGTTTACCTGCTGCAGCCACTTCAGGTGGCCCTCCAGTCGACCCTCCTCCAGAAAAGTCCGCAGCTGAGCGGAGACGTTGAGCCACACTCGAGCGTAATGCGTCACGTTTCCAATGAACGCAAACGTCTCGTTTGCCTACCAGAAAACAACTGCAAACTGAAACACTGCAAATATGTTGCTTTCTTCTTACTGCAAAGGTTGAATAAAGTCTTTCATGAACAGATCATTTCTACCTAAACACGTCATCTGACTTCTCTTCATACTAATAAATTAATTCAGTTCTAAAACAGACAAAAACAGCTGAAATGAAGGTACAAAACCATTTTTTCTGAACTATAGATTAATCAGACCTTCTCCCCTTTTTTAAATACATTATTTTAATTGCAAACAGAAATGGACTTGTTAACAACCTTTCTCTAAGAATGTATTTTTATGTATCTGTTCACAATGAATGGAACAAGTAACCTGAAGGTCTGAGTTACAGGTCTGATGGTGGTTTGGGAGCTGGAGACCCCGAAGTAAAGGACCGCCCACTTTTTCAGCTTTTAAGTGTGTTATAATGTTCAGTCCTATGTTGATCCATTCACACATTTTTGCTCTCTAAGCACCAGCCCCTTCCAAACCTTGAAAACGAGGGGGTCCTCACATTGTGACATCACAGAGTGAGGACCCGCCCCTTCCAGGAAGGGTCTGCACTGCCTGCTCCGCCCCCAGGCTAACACACACGCCCTCTCTCCATGGAGCTGTCGGCGATCGGCTGAACGCTTCTTTTTTCTATAAACAATCTGCACCTCCGTCTTGGCTAAAGCTCCGATGTTGTTCTTTTATGGGAGAAACGCAGACAGGCAGCCGAGGGCGAAACTAGGATGATGTCATGAAGAGAGAGAAAGGCGGAGCCTCAGAGATCGAGTTGTCTTACGTCTGGGTAGGAAAATGAGCTGCAAAAATAACTAATATTTCCTTAAAAATGATTCTTTTGTGTGCCAAAGGTCATTTTTCATCATTTATATGGATAAGGTTTCCTCTGAAAGGCGTAGAATAGCATGATATAGAACTTTTAATGCATGTTACAGCACATAAAAACAAGCCTGCAGTGTGTTTTGTGAAGCTGGATGGGAATGTGGGATTGTGTTTCCATGGTGATGAAGGGACATCCACACGGCTGTTGTCTGTGTTTTCACTGTTTCGTGTTCAAAACCACAGAAATGCTCCCCATGATATAGAATGACCTCTGAAAAGTTGAGTTTATGGACTAAAGAGTCCGTTTCTGTCTCTGCATCCTCACAGTGGGATGCAGCCCCCCCCCCTCCCCCCCTGCATTAGCTTCAACAGTTTGGTCTGCAAGGTTCTCATCTAAAGAAGAAAAAGCTGGTTTCACCATCTTCAGACCTTCTGAATGACTTTGTCCACCTGGGAGCCGATGGGGGAGTAGAGGATCTTGGGATTTGCAGTCATCAAATGAACCAGGAGGCCCAGATTCCTCTGCTCTTTGCTGGTGAATCCCAGGGAGCTCATGTTGCCCTGTTTCAGCGCTTCAGGCTCAATGATCCTGAAACCGGACCATGACATTAGCCGTGCACCACAGACGTATTCAATCTGCATTACGCAAGAGCTGAAGACATTCTGTTCTTTGTTTTGCATTGAATTCTCAACTTGGCCCAACATCCTCATTCTGAGACACTTCAACCTAAACAAGGCAGTAGGTTGATGATGTATTTATACATGTTCGCCCACAGGCTAAAACCCACTAATAGGTGAATTCCCAGACTAAAATCACAGATTTTTCACACTAAATATACCAAATAAATATAACAAAACAGTAATTATAATAAAATAGGATAAAATAAAAGAGTTTTGGACATGCAAATGTTTAAATGAGCCGATTCACTAAAGCCAATCCGCAAGCAAACGTATCAACGTTTATTTACAGACTTCTAAGAACCAGAAGCCCCTCCTAAAATTCAATTAAACGTAACTTTTTTTCTGTTATCATGCGATCAGTATTCGTAATTATCAGTACAATAGTTTTAACATGCGTCGTTTACATGAGAGGAGACAGCACTGATATTTCCCACAATCCCTCAGGTCGCCCTCCAAATCGTCCTGAAGCTACTGAGTCCACTAAGGTAAAGAACAAACTTTGACAGTGTGAGTTTGGACTCTGTACTTAAAAGACTCTCAGCTGCCCCTGCTGTGCTTATTATGGGCTGGATTTCAATCACCTGTTGTTCCCACACAGGATGGGCTGCAGTCCAGCCCACAACTGGACAAACGCGGAAAACTGAGAACGAGGGTTCTCCGCTTCCTCTTTTCCGTCTGCGTGTTCCCCTTGGTTCCCCTCCTCTGTGGAGGCGTCTGTGGTGTTGGGCCCCCATGTGGTGGCGTTTAGAGGCCACGTCCCGTTGGCGATGCTGGACGCTGACTTCTGACCCGCACAGGCTCCTTTGGGCAGCAGGCGAGCCAGAGCAGAGAGCAGGTCCAGATCCTTCAGAAGCCTCTCCACATCAGCCAGGTCTTTCAACATGGCGGCCAGATGCGCCGGGGAGAGGGCGGCCAAAAAGCTGGGCTGCTCCAGGTGCAACTGGGTAAAAAAGTGGAGGGGGTGGGAGTTACAGATTTGGCCAACTTCACATCAAAAATGGCCAAACTTAACCACAAGCTTCCTTTTTACAGCTAAACATGCACATGTGATGAGCTGGTAACATGCTGACCCCTGATTTAGGCTCTTTTTGGTGAAATAAATGCCAAACCAGCTTTTTGGTCCCTTTTTTCAGCAGACTGCTGGCTAGTTAAAGTTCTTAGTGACAAATCCAGCCTCCCCCATTAACACATGCTTCATGAGTTAGCACAAGCATATCAGCCCTTTTTAGGATCTGTTTAGGATAAATAAACTGCATCCACTGCTACCTGATATAAATATCCATTCAAAGTCCTTTCTGAGGCTCCAAATGTTCCTAAAAAGCAGAATTTGACCTGAAGGCCATGTTTTCTGTGAACATCACACATTACAGCACAGCAGTTTTAAAAAACTCGATACCATGGTCTACTTTTACCAAGCATTAGATCAATATTTACTAAAATGCACCCTGGTAAATGTTTTCTTAAAAACAATGGGCAGAATACAGTGGGGTGGAAGGTTTGTGCCCCCCAGGTTAAACATTTGATTATTGTGCAAAAAGAAGCCAAGAAAAAAATCTTTAAAAGGCATCTGATTACAGATGAAACATTTTTGTACTATGTCAAAAAATAGACTTTATTCTTTCAAAATAATAGAAAACAAAATATCGGCATGTGCAAAGGTTTGAGTGCCCTGCAGATTTAGTGCCTTGCACCCCCCCCCCCCCACACACACACACACATACACACACTTGGCGAGCATCCCAGCTTGTAAATCTGTTAGTTCTTGTTTGAGGATCCTCATCCATTCTTCTTTCCAAAAGTCTGTCAGACTTCTGGGATGTCCGTTCCGCTATAAGGTCTATTTTAGATTTTCAATGATGTTGAGGTCAGCTAGTTGGGAAGGCCGTGGCCAAACATTCAGTGTCTGCCTCTAAATGTGCGCCGGCGTGGATTTGGAGGCGTGTTCAGGATCATTATCCATCTGTAGAAGCCGTCCTCTTTCCAAATTCAGCTTCTTCACTGATGCCATCAAGTTAGTGTCCAAAATTTGCTGAACTTTGGCTGAATCCATTCTTCCTGTGACGCTGCAATACAACCCCAAACCATTATGGCTCCACCCCCATGCTTAACAGTTGGGCAGAGGTTCTTTTCATTAAACTCTGTGCTGTTTCTTCTCAAAACGTACCCTCACTCATTCCGGCCAAAAGGTTTCATTAAAACCTCGTCGTTCTGCAGAACCGGTTTCCAAAATGCATCAGGCTTCTTCCTATGTTCATTTGTGAAGCTCATAGTTTGAATATTGCGGTGGGAGGTTTCTTCTGATGACTCTTCCAGGAAGAGCATACAGGTTTCTCTCAACAACTCCAGAGTCTGCAGGTCTTTCTGAAGGGTCAGACTTTGGACTTGCTTTCTCACATTCCTGCGGGGTCTTTTCTTGGTCCTCCAGGTCTTGCTTTAACTTCCACTCTTCCTGTTGACGCCATTTCTTAATTACATAGTGAACGGAGGATTTTTGCATCTGAAGAGGCTTTGCTGTCTCCTGTGGTCCCGAACCCACAGCCGGTCCGTGGTCCACTTGGTACCGGGCCCCAGACAGAAAATAAATGCACGCACTAACTTCAATATTTAACTTCAATATTATACAAATATTATTTTGGAAAACTAGCGGGTTCTGTTCATCACATCCGTCTGGTCGGGCCGCTAGTTTAGAAGCACAAAGCTACAAAGATACAAACAAAAAAACGTATTTGGAAAGTTTCTTTGGGGAGAAAAGATTCAGTCACTCAGATTATTTAAGATTTAAATCACTGGATCTTTGCAAAGGATGAATGTGAACAGACGGCGACACTGTCAGGTCTCAGCTTTTGGAAAAGGGGCGGGGCATGCTATAAACTCTGCAGGGGGCTAAAACTTTTGCACACACCATTATTTTGTTTTCTCTTATTTTGAAAGGGTAAACGATAAAAAAAAATCCTCATTTTTTGACATTACAAGAATGTTTCATCTGTAATCTGATGCCTTTTTTTCTGGCTTCTTTATGCAGAACAATAGAATGTTATACCTGGGGGGCTCAAACATTCGAGCCCCTCTGTATGTATGTCCACCTCAGTCAGTCCAGACATCACTAGATATCAGCAGAACACAACACTGTTGACATTACAGTTCTAAACGTTTCAACTTTTAAAATGAGAACAAAAGGTTAAAAACTGCCTTCCAGAAGTTCTTGATGGTCTAAAAACAGCTTTGAGTGCAGACAGAGCAGAGCGTCTGAGCTTGAAGGTAGCTGTACCTTCTCAGTGAGGCTCTGCGTGTTGATCTGCTCTCTTAACTCCTGGCTCAGCTGTCTGAAGCGCTGCGACCTCTGACCCTGCCCCTCTCGGCACACTGAGCTGCGATAGGCCTCCAGCGCAGGTTGCTGCTCCTCAGGCAGCAGCAGGATCTTCCTGAGCTCTGCGGCTCCTCTTTCTCCACAGGTGAGAAGCTCCAGCATGGATCCAGTCAGGAGAACTCCCTGTGGGAGACAAAGAGTCATCACTGCCTTTGCTTTTGTGTCCTAGGAGCCTAAAGACAGAGCGCTTACCTCCACCTCCTGCACTCCCTGCTGATCATTGATCCCGCCTCCTGAGGCGTCAGTGATGCCCAAGGCCCTGGCCATCAGTCTGACCAGAGCTCGTCTGTGGTCTTCTCTGGGTGGGCCATGCAGGGCCTTGTGTAGCAGCCCTCCGTGGAATCTCTGGACAACTCCCAGCAGCTTCTCCTGCAGACCCCGAGACAGCCGAAGACATGAGAATCAGGAAAACTAGGAGCTGTTCCTCATCTCTGACATTCTCACACCTAGAACTGTGACAGAAGATCAAATTCTCCTGCCAAAAATGAGCGTTCTGGTCTGAATTGGTGCTCAAGGTTTGGGCTCACTGTGGGGTCACATCCTCCTCTGGAGTCTGAGACAGTTGGACTGCTGCAGCGCTTCGTAACGTAAACCCGTGAATGAACAAAACCTAATGGGTTTGGATTTTTTGTGCAGATTTTATTCTTTAACCCTTGTTCTATCCTTTGGGAGTTGGGTCATCTAGACCCACTAGACAGTGCTCTGAACCTTTTTTCTTCAATGATTTGTGATCTTCACTGGTGTCCATGGATTACATGAAATCTTTCCACCTTTATCCACCTTTGTCATGGTAGGGAGAACACGTCAATGGAAGGGGGGGTCATAGGATAGCACAAGGGTTAATTTTACTTCTGATGACAAAGAGTGTCTAATGATACGTTGAAATCCTCTGGAGCATCAGTTCTGCAGAGGTTTGGCTCTTCTGGATGCAGTTTTAGCTCAGCTCTTGAACTTATCGTCCTCACACGACTGACAACGTTCTGATTTTGTGAATTTGATGCACTTTATAGTTTGGTTTTTAAAGGCAAAGCAAGAACTTAGAAGATAAAGATGTTGCACTAAAATGTAATGGTTAGACTAAAAATGAGAAACTGGAAAAATGTTAAAAACTTGGAACCGAGTTTGAAAAGTAATCAACAGACCCAAACTAATATTCACAAATGAGACACAACATCAATTCATGAATTTTCTCTACCTTTCATTGTAAAATGAAACATCTTTTTTTCTTTAAGTTTGTTCGGATTCACTTGTTTTTTTTGAAAACTCCTTTTGACTATATTACCAATATTTTACCAGCGGACCATCACAGTGTGGCCTAGTGAGGCTGCATCAGCTCTGCAAGACTGTTTCCAGCACACAGACTGGCAGATCTTCAGGGAGGCAGCTTCGCATGAGGGGGAGGTGGACCTGGAGGATTATGCATCAGGAGTCCTCGGGTACATCAGTAAGTGCACGGAGGATGTCACCAGCACCAGGACTGTAACAGACTACCTCAACCAGAAACCCTGGCTGAACGCAGAGGTGCGGGCTCTGCTGAAACACAGGAATGCTGCGTTCCAGTCAGGTGACAAGGTGGCACTCAGAGCAGCAAGAAGGGAGCTGCATGCTGGGGTGAGGAGGGCCAAGGCCGCCTATGCTCAGAGGATTCAGGGACACTTTACGTCGAATGACCCCCGGAGTATGTGGAAGGGCATTAAGTGCATCACAGATTACAACACCAGAGATGCACAATGCCCTGAGGACCCCTCTCTACCAGACGCACTCAACCTCTTCTACTCCCGCTTTGAGGACTCCAACACTGCCCCTCCCAGCACCAGACTCACCATCCCACCTGGCGAAGAGCCTTTCAGTGTGACGCCCGCTGAGGTGAGGAGGATCCTCCAGAGGATCAACCCTCACAAAGCTGCTGGACCTGACAACATCCCTGGATGGGTGCTGAAGGACTGTGCACACCAGCTCACAGAGGTGCTGACAGACATATTCAACACCTCCCTGATGCATGCAGTGGTCCCCACCTGCCTGAAAACCGCCACCATCATTCCAATACCCAAATCATCCACAGTGACAGGTCTGAATGACTATCGGCCGGTTGCCCTGACACCGATAGTCATGAAATGTTTCGAAAAACTGGTCATGACCCGCATCACAGAATCCATCGATATCACCAAGGACCTGCAACAATACGCATACAGGTCAAACCGATCCACAGAGGACGCCATCTCCTCTGTGGTCCACACAACCCTCACCCACCTAGAGAACAAGAACACGTACGTTCGACTGCTCTTCGTGGACTTCACATCAGCTTTTAACACCATCATCCCGCAGACCCTCACCCAGAAACTACACACACTTGGACTGAGCCCCACGCTGTGCAACTGGGTCTTGGACTTCCTGACAGACAGACCGCAGTCTGTAAAAATCCGCAACGTCTCCTCCTCCCCGATCACCCTCAGCACGGGCTCCCCCCAGGGCTGTGTGCTGAGCCCCCTTCTGTTCACCCTGCTCACGCACGATTGCACAGCGATTCACCCCAGCTGTCTGATCGTGAAGTTTGCGGATGACACAGCTGTGGTTGGACGCATCTCCAACAACGATGAGTCCGACTACAGGCAGGAGGTGGAACATCTGGAGAGCTGGTGCAGAGACAACAACCTCTGCATCAATGGGAAGAAGACCAAGGAGATGATCGTGGATTTCAGGAAGGACAGATGCCCCCCTCCCATTCACATCGGAGGGGACTCGGTGGAAGTGGTTTCCAGCTTCAGGTATCTGGGCGTGCACATCTCCAGCTACCTCACCTGGAGCACCAACACCTCCTGCCGGGTCAAGAAGGCACACCAGCGCCTTTATTTCCTGAGGAGGCTCAGGCGTGCTGGGATGGGGATCTCAGTCCTGACCTCCTTCTACAGGTGTGTGGTGGAGAGCGTCCTGACCTCCTTCCACAGGTGTGTGGTGGAGAGCGTCATGACCTCCTTCTACAGGTGTGTGGTGGAGAGCGTCATGACCTCCTTCTACAGGTGTGTGGTGGAGAGCGTCATGACCTCCTCCTACAGGTGTGTGGTGGAGAGCGTCATGACCTCCTCCTACAGGTGTGTGGTGGAGAGCGTCATGACCTCCTCCTACAGGTGTGTGGTGGAGAGCGTCACGACCTCCTTCTACAGGTGTGTGGTGGAGAGCGTCATGACCTCCTTCTACAGGTGTTTGGTGGAGAGCGTCATGACCTCCTTCCACAGGTGTGTGGTGGAGAGCGTCATGACCTCCTTCTACAGGTGTGTGGTGGAGAGCGTCATGACCTCCTCCTACAGGTGTGTGGTGGAGAGCGTCATGACCTCCTCCTACAGGTGTGTGGTGGAGAGCGTCATGACCTCCTTCTACAGGTGTGTGGTGGAGAGCGTCATGACCTCCTCCTACAGGTGTGTGGTGGAGAGCGTCATGACCTCCTTCTACAGGTGTGTGGTGGAGAGCGTCATGACCTCCTTCCACAGGTGTGTGGTGGAGAGCGTCATGACCTCCTTCTACAGGTGTGTGGTGGAGAGCGTCATGACCTCCTTCCACAGGTGTGTGGTGGAGAGCGTCATGACCTCCTTGTACAGGTGTGTGGTGGAGAGCGTCATGACCTCCTTCTACAGGTGTGTGGTGGAGAGCGTCATGACCTCCTTCTACAGGTGTCCTTCTACAGGTGTGTGGTGGAGAGCGTCATGACCTCCTTCTACAGGTGTGTGGTGGAGAGCGTCATGACCTCCTTCTACAGGTGTGTGGTGGAGAGCGTCATGACCTCCTTCTACAGGTGTGTGGTGGAGAGCGTCATGACCTCCTTCTACAGGTGTGTGGTGGAGAGCGTCATGACCTCCTCCTACAGGTGTGTGGTGGAGAGCGTCATGACCTCCTCCTACAGGTGTGTGGTGGAGAGCGTCATGACCTCCTCCTACAGGTGTGTGGTGGAGAGCGTCATGACTTCCTTCCACAGGTGTGTGGTGGAGAGCGTCATGACTTCCTTCTACAGGTGTGTGGTGGAGAGCGTCATGACCTCCTCCTACAGGTGTGTGGTGGAGAGCGTCATGACCTCCTTCTACAGGTGTGTGGTGGAGAGCATCATGACCTCCTCCTACAGGTGTGTGGTGGAGAGCATCATGACCTCCTTCCACAGGTGTGTGGTGGAGAGCGTCATGACTTCCTTCCACAGGTGTGTGGTGGAGAGCGTCATGACCTCCTCCTACAGGTGTGTGGTGGAGAGCGTCATGACCTCCTTCTACAGGTGTGTGGTGGAGAGCGTCATGACCTCCTTCTACAGGTGTGTGGTGGAGAGCGTCATGACCTCCTTCTACAGGTGTGTGGTGGAGAGCGTCATGACCTCCTCCTACAGGTGTGTGGTGGAGAGCGTCATAACCTCCTACAGGTGTGTGGTGGAGAGCGTCATGACCTCCTTGTACAGGTGTGTGGTGGAGAGCGTCATGACCTCCTCCTACAGGTGTGTGGTGGAGAGCGTCATGACCTCCTTCTACAGGTGTGTGGTGGAAAGCGTCCTGACCTCCTTCTACAATTGTGTGGTGGAGAGCGTCATGACCTCCTTCTACAGGTGTGTGGTGGAGAGCGTCATGACCTCCTTCTACAGGTGTGTGGTGGAGAGCGTCATGACCTCCTTCTACAGGTGTGTGGTGGAGAGCGTCATGACCTCCTTCTACAGGTGTGTGGTGGAGAGCGTCATGACCTCCTTCTACAGGTGTGTGGTGGAGAGCGTCATGACCTCCTTCCACAGGTGTGTGGTGGAGAGCGTCATGACCTCCTTCCACAGGTGTGTGGTGGAGAGCGTCATGACAGCGTCATGACCTCCTTCTACAGGTGTGTGGTGGAGAGCATCATGACCTCCTCCTACAGGTGTGTGGTGGAGAGCATCATGACCTCCTTCCACAGGTGTGTGGTGGAGAGCGTCATGACTTCCTTCCACAGGTGTGTGGTGGAGAGCGTCATGACCTCCTCCTACAGGTGTGTGGTGGAGAGCGTCATGACCTCCTTCTACAGCTGTGTGGTGGAGAGCGTCATGACCTCCTTGTACAGGTGTGTGGTGGAGAGCGTCATGACCTCCTCCTACAGGTGTGTGGTGGAAAGCGTCCTGACCTCCTTCTACAGGTGTGTGGTGGAGAGCGTCATGATCTCCTCCTACAGGTGTGTGGTGGAGAGCGTCATGACCTCCTCCTACAGGTGTGTGGTGGAGAGCGTCCTGACCTCCTTGTACAGGTGTGTGGTGGAGAGCGTCATGACCTCCTCCTACAGGTGTGTGGTGGAAAGCGTCCTGACCTTCTACAATTGTGTGGTGGAAAGCGTCATGACCTCCTTCTACAGGTGTGTGGTGGAGAGCGTCATGACCTCCTCCTACAGGTGTGTGGTGGAGAGCGTCATGACCTCCTTCTACAGGTGTGTGGTGGAGAGCGTCATGACCTCCTTCTACAGGTGTGTGGTGGAGAGCGTCATGACCTCCTTCTACAGGTGTGTGGTGGAGAGCGTCATGACCTCCTTCCACAGGTGTGTGGTGGAGAGCGTCATGACCTCCTCCTACAGGTGTGTGGTGGAGAGCGTCATGACCTCCTTCTACAGGTGTGTGGTGGAGAGCGTCCTGACCTCCTCCTACAGGTGTGTGGTGGAGAGCATCATGACCTCCTCCTACAGGTGTGTGGTGGAGAGCGTCATGACCTCCTTCTACAGGTGTGTGGTGGAGAGCGTCCTGACCTCCTCCTACAGGTGTGTGGTGGAGAGCGTCATGACCTCCTCCTACAGGTGTGTGGTGGAGAGCGTCATGACCTCCTTCTACAGGTGTGTGGTGGAGAGCGTCCTGACCTCCTTCTACAGGTGTGTGGTGGAGAGCGTCATGACCTCCTTCTACAGGTGTGTGGTGGAGAGCGTCATGACCTCCTTCTACAGGTGTGTGGTGGAGAGCGTCATGACCTCCTTCTACAGGTGTGTGGTGGAGAGCGTCCTGACCTCCTCCTACAGGTGTGTGGTGGAGAGCGTCATGACCTCCTTCTACAGGTGTGTGGTGGAGAGCGTCATGACCTCCTCCTACAGGTGTGTGGTGGAGAGCGTCATGACCTCCTCCTACAGGTGTGTGGTGGAGAGCGTCATGACCTCCTTCTACAGGTGTGTGGTGGAGAGCGTCATGACCTCCTCCTACAGGTGTGTGGTTGAGAGCGTCATCACCTCCTTGTACAGGTGTGTGGTGGAGAGCGTCATGACCTCCTCCTACAGGTGTGTGGTGGAGAGCGTCATGACCTCCTTCTACAGGTGTGTGGTGGAGAGCGTCATGACCTCCTTCTACAGGTGTGTGGTGGAGAGCGTCATGACCTCCTTCTACAGGTGTGTGGTGGAGAGCGTCATGACTTCCTTCCACAGGTGTGTGGTGGAGAGCGTCATGACCTCCTTCTACAGGTGTGTGGTGGAGAGCGTCATGACCTCCTTCTACAGGTGTGTGGTGGAGAGCGTCATGACCTCCTTCTACAGGTGTGTGGTGGAGAGCGTCATGACCTCCTCCTACAGATGTGTGGTGGAGAGCGTCCTGACCTCCTTCCACAGGTGTGTGGTGGAGAGCGTCATGACCTCCTTCTACAGGTGTGTGGTGGAGAGCGTCATGACCTCCTTCTACAGGTGTGTGGTGGAGAGCGTCATGACCTTCTTCCACAGGTGTGTGGTGGAGAGCGTCATGACCTCCTTCTACAGGTGTGTGGTGGAGAGCGTCATGACCTCCTTCTACAGGTGTGTGGTGGAGAGCGTCATGACCTCCTTCTACAGGTGTGTGGTGGAGAGCGTCATGACCTCCTTCTACAGGTGTGTGGTGGAGAGCGTCCTGACCTCCTCCTACAGGTGTGTGGTGGAGAGCATCATGACCTCCTCCTACAGGTGTGTGGTGGAGAGCGTCATGACTTCCTTCTACAGGTGTGTGGTGGAGAGCGTCATGACCTCCTCCTACAGGTGTGTGGTGGAGAGCGTCCTGACCTCCTTCCACAGGTGTGTGGTGGAGAGCGTCATGACCTCCTCCTACAGGTGTGTGGTGGAGTGCGTCATGACCTCCTTCTACAGGTGTGTGGTGGAGAGCGTCATGACCTCCTTCTACAGGTGTGAGGTGGAGAGCGTCATGACCTCCTTCTACAGGTGTGTGGTGGAGAGCGTCATGACCTCCTTCTACAGGTGTGTGGTGGAGAGCGTCATGACCTCCTTCTACAGGTGTGTGGTGGAGAGCGTCATGACCTCTTTCTACAGGTGTGTGGTGGAGAGCGTCATGACCTCCTCCTACAGGTGTGTGGTGGAGAGCGTCATGACCTCCTCCTACAGGTGTGTGGTGGAGAGCGTCATGACCTCCTTCCACAGGTGTGTGGTGGAGAGCGTCATGACCTCCCCCTACAGGTGTGTGGTGGAGAGCGTCATGACCTCCTTCTACAGGTGTGTGGTGGAGAGCGTCATGACCTCCTTCCACAGGTGTGTGGTGGAGAGCGTCATGACCTCCTTCTACAGGTGTGTGGTGGAGAGCGTCATGACCTCCTTCTACAGGTGTGTGGTGGAGAGCGTCATGACCTCCTTCTACAGGTGTGTGGTGGAGAGCGTCATGACCTCCTCCTACAGGTGTGTGGTGGAGAGCGTCATGACCTCCTCCTACAGGTGTGTGGTGGAGAGCGTCATGACCTCCTTCTACAGGTGTGTGGTGGAGAGCGTCATGACCTCCTTCTACAGGTGTGTGGTGGAGAGCGTCATGACCTCCTTCTACAGGTGTGTGGTGGAGAGCGTCATGACTTCCTTCCACAGGTGTGTGGTGGAGAGCGTCATGACCTCCTTCTACAGGTGTGTGGTGGAGAGCGTCATGACCTCCTTCTACAGGTGTGTGGTGGAGAGCGTCATGACCTCCTTCTACAGGTGTGTGGTGGAGAGCGTCATGACCTCCTCCTACAGATGTGTGGTGGAGAGCGTCCTGACCTCCTTCCACAGGTGTGTGGTGGAGAGCGTCATGACCTCCTTCTACAGGTGTGTGGTGGAGAGCGTCATGACCTCCTTCTACAGGTGTGTGGTGGAGAGCGTCATGACCTTCTTCCACAGGTGTGTGGTGGAGAGCGTCATGACCTCCTTCTACAGGTGTGTGGTGGAGAGCGTCATGACCTCCTTCTACAGGTGTGTGGTGGAGAGCGTCATGACCTCCTTCTACAGGTGTGTGGTGGAGAGCGTCATGACCTCCTTCTACAGGTGTGTGGTGGAGAGCGTCCTGACCTCCTCCTACAGGTGTGTGGTGGAGAGCATCATGACCTCCTCCTACAGGTGTGTGGTGGAGAGCGTCATGACTTCCTTCTACAGGTGTGTGGTGGAGAGCGTCATGACCTCCTCCTACAGGTGTGTGGTGGAGAGCGTCCTGACCTCCTTCCACAGGTGTGTGGTGGAGAGCGTCATGACCTCCTCCTACAGGTGTGTGGTGGAGTGCGTCATGACCTCCTTCTACAGGTGTGTGGTGGAGAGCGTCATGACCTCCTTCTACAGGTGTGTGGTGGAGAGCGTCATGACCTCCTTCTACAGGTGTGTGGTGGAGAGCGTCATGACCTCCTTCTACAGGTGTGTGGTGGAGAGCGTCATGACCTCCTTCTACAGGTGTGTGGTGGAGAGCGTCATGACCTCCTCCTACAGGTGTGTGGTGGAGAGCGTCATGACCTCCTCCTACAGGTGTGTGGTGGAGAGCGTCATGACCTCCTTCCACAGGTGTGCGGTGGAGAGCGTCATGACCTCCTCCTACAGGTGTGTGGTGGAGAGCGTCATGACCTCCTCCTACAGGTGTGTGGTGGAGAGCGTCATGACCTCCTTCTACAGGTGTGTGGTGGAGAGCGTCCTGACCTCCTCCTACAGGTGTGTGGTGGAGAGCGTCATGACCTCCTTCTACAGGTGTGTGGTGGAGAGCGTCATGACCTCCTTCCACAGGTGTGTGGTGGAGAGCGTCATGACCTCCTTCTACAGGTGTGTGGTGGAGAGCGTCATGACCTCCTTCCACAGGTGTGTGGTGGAGAGCGTCATGACCTCCTTCCACAGGTGTGTGGTGGAGAGCGTCATGACCTCCCCCTACAGGTGTGTGGTGGAGAGCGTCATGACCTCCTTCTACAGGTGTGTGGTGGAGAGCGTCATGACCTCCTTCAACAGGTGTGTGGTGGAGAGCGTCATGACCTCCTTCTACAGGTGTGTGGTGGAGAGCGTCATGACCTCCTTCCACAGGTGTGTGGTGGAGAGCGTCCTGACCTCCTCCTACAGGTGTGTGGTGGAGAGCGTCATGACCTCCTTCCACAGGTGTGTGGTGGAGAGCGTCCTGACCTCTTGCATCACTGTGTGGCACGGCAGCTGCTCTGCGACAGAGAGGATAGCTCTGGAAAGAGTGACCAAAGCTGCACAGAGGACTGTGGGCTGCAGCCTGCCGTCCACCACTGACATCTATACGACCAGATGCAGGAAACGGGCCTCCCGCATCCAGAAAGACCCCACTCACCCCTCACACACTCTGTTCTCCCTGATCCCCTCAGGCAGGAGACTGAGGAGCATAAAGAGCAGGACCACCAGACTGAGGAACAGTTTCTTCCCTGAAGCAGTCAGACTGCTGATCTCCGGTTGATCACTGCACCCCCCCCTCTCTCCATGGACAACAAGCTAATTCCCAAGTGCAATATCACAGGGCTGTGCAATACTTAACATAACATACTGTGCAATTTGAAAAATACTTCTGTGCAATACTCCGTAACAGACTGATATCACATTGATATTATTATTGATACTATATTTATTTATGTCTGAATGTAAACGGCTGGCCCGGGACCAGAGAGCTTAATTTCGTTTTATCATGATAAAATGACAATAAAGTTTCCTGATTCCTGATTAAATTCTATCAAATCCTACCGATATCTCCACTCTTGACGGCACTCCTGTAGATTTTGATTTGATTTGAAATGGTTTATTTCAAGCAATCAAAACAAGAATGATGCACAAAACAAACAATCAGCAGTTCTACATTCATACAAAGTCGTATCAAACTTAGGATTATTAGACATAAAATTAAAGATAGCTTGAAGGGGAACTTACCTATATAATTCCACCACTGTTCTACCGTAACCATTTTATTACATGATTTATCATTATCAGTTCATAACCTTTATCAGATATCTATGCCTTACCAACACAGTTTACGGTTATTAGGAATCCATAAGTATTATTAAATAACATGACAAAGATGAAGTGCTTAATTATTATGTAAACAAAGACAAAACTTTATCTGGGAAATCAGCCTAGGACATGCAGATCCGTTTTCTAAAATATATGCAGATTATTTTCAATGGAAAAATCATGACAATGATTAAAAACAACACTATCAGAAAAAGTAACACTGTTTCAGAAATCTTCATAGCATATGCAGATCGAGTATCAAAAGTTAAGAAAAATATGCAGATGATTATTGATATATATATTGATATATATAGATGGGGCGACAGTGGCTCAGGTGGTTGAGCGGGTCGTCCAATGATCGAAGGGTCGGCGGTTCGATCCCCGCTCCCACCAGCCAAAATGTCGTTGTGTCCTTGGGCAAGACACTTCACCCTCCTTGCCTCCAGTGTGGCTCCACTGGTGTGTGAATGCGCATGACCGATCCCGGTGATGGTCAGAGGGGCCGTAGGCGCAAACTGGCAGCCACGCCTCTGTCAGTCTGCCCCAGGGCAGCTGTGGCTACATCAGTAGCTACCATCACCAAGTATGAATGAGGAGTGAATGAATAATGGACATAATGTAAACGCTTTGAGTGTCTTGAAAAGCGCAGATAAATCCAATCCATTTTTATTATTATTATTCATTAGAAAAATCATAACCTTTTGGGGCAAGTGAAGTGATATAACTCGAGATCAATCACTTTAAGCATCTTCAATAATTGATGAAGCATTTGTGTTATCATAGAGAATGGATTCCTCTCTCACCCACCCTGCAAGAAAAACATTGATCCCAATGACAGAAATAGGCACAGAAATGAAAAACTCTAATCCATTTCTTTAAGGACTAAATGGCTTTTTTACAACTATTTTTCAGCTAAAAAATGAACTTAGTGGAGTCGTGAACCTCGTTGGCCTGATGCTCCACCCTATCAAAGCTCACTGTTCATTTGTGAACTCCTCCTTCACAAACAGAATCAGAAAACTACCAGAGCACTCCTGCATGTCTCCTGATGTTTGCTTCTATGGTAATGAAGGCGTTGACATGCTACAACCCACAGCCACTATGTCTGATCCCACACACAAGCAGCTGCGTTTCCATGGCCCACCAAAGACCAACTTCACATTGGTGTGCATCCTGAACAAAGCCCACCTTGCAGGCACACAGAGGATACCTCAGGATTTGTGACACAAACACCATCCATCAGCCACCGTCGGATGGATGGATGGAGGCTAGCGCTCCAGCTGAACGGCTTAAACGATTATTCCATTTTAATTCATTAGCCTGCACTCTGTTTAATTAAAAAGTGCTGTTTGTTTGAAACGACAACTCACAGACTTCCTGTAAAACCAACAGGAAACCTGAAAAGACAGTAAGGTGCTCCTCTGTGGAGGCCGCTGTGGACACGTCCATCACTTCCACAGAGCTCAGATCCTAACTGAAGACGGTCTCAGCATTGGTGCTCAGGCTCAAACGCATGTTCCATTCTGACAGCATAACCTGAAGCGAGTCATTCCCTCTACCGGAACCCAAAGTAGGACTGGACAGACTTGACTTTTGGTGAGCGGGGTAAAAATGGAGGGAATAAACTCACTTTCATCTCATGAATGGGGCCTTCAGGCTTTTGATTGGAGTCCTTCACACCGTCAGCCCAGCGCTGAGCTCCTCCAGCATCTCTGAGAAATTCACCAAAGATGAGGCTGTTCATCTGCAGGACACAAAGACCATTGTCAGAGTCAAGTTAAAGAGGGGAGAAAAAGGTTAGTATGATCTGTGGTGAGGTCTGCATTTCCATCACACACATGCACAAATCTCCATTCTAGAAATTTGGCAGATACACTGTTTCTATTAAATTATAAATATGCAGCCAGTTCCTACCAAGACTCACACGGCCATCCGGTTGTTGGTCACGTGACTCATTTGCAGTTTTGTGAAATGTGTTAATTTGGATACACCTAAAAAAAAACTCCTCCAAGGGCAAAACCTTTTTTCTTATGAATGCGAGTTTTTTCAAAATTAGGCGAGTTTATGATCACAAATTCAATTTAAACGGAAACACAGCTAATGAGGCCACAAACTGTCTTCTACACACAACACAGAAAAGCTTCATTCAAGTCAAAGTCCTCACACACCTAGGTGTGTTACATTTGTTCTCGAGCCACCCTCTGGGGGGGCAGTGAGCTGCAGACACTCAGCTGCATTTGGTGGTTTAAAGCCCCCAATCCAATGCTGAGTGTCAAGCGGGGTCCCGCTGTGTCCCATTTTTAGAGTATTTGGTATGACACGGCCTGAATTTGAACTCACGACATCACAGTCTTAGGGCGGACACTCTACCACAAGCCCATTGATTGGCTAAATGTATGAATACGTTGAACTTCTGCAGGACCTTCTCCTAATTTCAGCTTGTTCCATTCCACATCTCACCTCTGATGGTCTGAAAATGAGCCGTCATGTTGGATCTGAACACCGTAGTTCGGAGGAAACTTAAGCCTCTCAAAGAACACAGTCAACGAGTCCTGATAGAGGAAAGAGAGAAGTCCTTCCATACTCTAGATAGGAAGCAGCCCTAAACTAACCAAACATGGAAGTCTTTAGTCAGTTTTAGATCTTTTACCAGTGTCTCTCTGTCTGTCTCCCTGCCTGCCTGCCTGTCTCTCTGCCTGTCTGTCTGCCTGTCTCTCTGTCTGTCTCTCTGTCTGTCTCTCTGTCTGTCTGTGAAGTCTTACCTCCCCGAGGCTGACAGTGGAGTTGAGCAGCGCGCTGGCTGTGGAGCTGGACAGGGAAAGGTTCCTGACCAGAAACTGCTGGAAAAGTGTCTGGTTCTTTAAAACACTGGCCAAGGTGAATTCTGGGAAAACAAATCAAATGAAGTAAAGCTGCTCAGGTGTGTCTGGATAAAGAGAAGTGGTCAACATTAGGTCAAGGACATCAGATGGACAGCTTTTGGTTCACGCCGTCTGCCGTAACTCACTACGGCTGCAACAATTCATCATCACAAAACGAGGAAGCTTTGATTTCTTTAGACTTTCATGCACAGAGGCGATTTGAAGTGCTTTCCAGAGATCAAAAGCTTCTGCAGCATCCAGGAAAATACAATACAAAAAAATAACAATTATTGAAAATAAAGGCTGTTTTCAGACTGGAAAAGTCAGCTGGTCCGGATCGAGTCCTGAACCGTGCATTTGGTCTGTGGAGTGAAGATGATTCTCCTGTTTCGAACCAAAGCTAGTAAACAAAACCATGTGACTACTGATCTTTAATCATTGGTCAGAATTTACGAGGGCGGGGCAAAGCAAGGAGAGGCAGAAATGACGATAGTCCTCGTCGGGATTATTCACTGATTCAAAGGTTATATTTCACTGACTAATTCTGAACGTCTGTATCAGCGTCCGGTAAAACACTTTTTACTTTGGTGCTACACGGCGGTGACTGTGGAGACGACGGCTGAGAAGTTACGCTGATGAGTGACGTATAGATTGTCGGAAAACCAGTGAGAATTCATGTGGATCACGCTAAAAGTTATTTTAATGTGTCTGCATTCATCTAATCACATCTCAATAAGTCTCTGTGCCTTATTGTTGCTCCACGTTTTTCCGCGGCTCATACGTAACTTCCTTCCTAATGTGTTTACGTCCCATAATGCCCTGCTAAGGAAGCCCTTTTGGTCCAGTTGTTTGGCTCCAAAGACGGATTGTATTCAGACCGAGGAAACTCAGAGCGAACCGAAGCTCAGCCCGATTGGAAACGAACCGAGACCACCTCCAAAGATGGGTCCCAGAGCGGGTCCTGGTCCCTCAGCAGGGTCCGCTTTGGTGTATTCAGACTGAAAATTTGTTCCGGATTATCAGGAAAAAACTAACTCTGGTTCATTTCAAGTGTGTCCAGTCTGAAAACAGGTTAAGCTTTAAACGCTGAACAAACAATGGAGGCTGAATAAACGACTCAGACATAGTTCTGTTTCCTCCATGCTGGTTTTTCTGTCGGCTTCGTGTTACTGTTACAGTGTTTGCAAAGTCTGTCTTTTGAGATGATTCGATGAAGAACGCAGAGTAGTTCAGTCGGTAGAGACAGCTAATCATGGAGGTTTGCGGTTCCTCAGTGTTGCTGCTGCTTCACTTTGGTGAAGCTTTGACAGTCTGACCAATACTTTCTTTAAGGTCTCATCTGTCCTCACTGAGGACCAACAGGAAGTGGCTGTGTCCTGTCATTTCAGTTTAGTGTCACGGCTGCCTGTCAGACCTGGGCTCTTGCTGAAGTTATAGTCGGGTGGGAAAGGGGTGGAGCCGAGACCCTCCAGGTGTTGCTGTAAGTTCTCCAGGTCCTGGCCCAGACCAGGTCGGTCAGACGTGAAGAGTCGGTTCTGTTCAACCACCTGACTGAGCCGTTCCAGCAGCTGTGTCACACTAACAGAAGAGCATTCAAATATTTAGGAGCAAAGAACAACAACATTTTCCAGATGAAAATATGGGCCACCCATGAGGAGGTGCAGTCCACCGGCAGAAAGAAAAACACAAATCTCCACTTCAATGTAACTTCAATGTGAGGCAGGTAAACAGGAAAAAGACAAAGTTTAGGTTGAACCAGGTCTCTGGATGTGCTGTAGGTGTAACCTCTCACTACAGTCAACCAGCAGCTACATCCGTAGCTGCTGGTTGACTGTAGTGAGAGGTTACACCTACGGATGTAGCATCTCTGATCTTCATCAGAGACGCACTTCAACTGTAACAGACACAATGAAACAGGAATCCAGAAAATCACATTTTTATGGAATTTATTTGTTTTAATGGTGCAGAAAATAAAATTTGGTCACTAATACGAGTCCAATGGTGTCTTGTAGGTCTTCACCAGGTGTTTAGACACTGTAGCTTCTATTTTGGCCTATCCTTCCATGCAGATCTTCTCTAGAGCTGTGAAGTTTTGAAGCTGTTGGTGAGCAACACAGACTTTCAACTCCATCCACAGATCCTCTTTTTATTGTTGTTGTTCTGTCCAGCAAATGAAGACAGATTGCAGCCGAGTGTCTCTTGTGAAGGACATGCTTTGTTCTTACAGTTGGAGTTGTTTGATACTCATTTGAGTGGGTTAACTTGAACCGCTTTTGTGACTTATTTTGTTGAGTTTAAGTCGCTCAACGAATGACTGTGTGTTTCCTGGAGTGTACATGATTCCACTGAATGCTCCAGAGAAGGCAGGATGAGTCATCTTCAATGCTCACACTGAAGGAAGGTGTTTGCCCCAAATCACACCATCCATGACTCCACTCACCCTTTCTTTCATACACAGCAGTCATCCTGGCTCCTTTTAAGAAAAGCAGCCCCATACCATGATGTCTCCACCCCCATGCTTCACAGTGGGTCTGGTGTTCTTGGGATGTAAACCAGCTTTCCTCCCCCTCCAAACATGGTGATTACCTTTAATAACAAAGAGTTTCCTTTTGGTCTCACCTGATTATGTGACCTTCTCCCAGTCCTCCTCTGGATCATCCAGTGAGATCTTTCATGGAGCTCCAGGTAGGCGGAGATTGTCAGGGATCTTCTTCCATTTTTTAATGATTCCTCCTACAGTTGATCCCTTCCTTTTAAGCTTATCCAAGATGGGTTCATCCATGTCTGGTTCAGGTCTACATCTTGTTCCTGGTGTCCTTTGATAGCTCTTTGGTCTTGGTGGAGAGGTTATAGTCTGACTGTTCTGGTGTGAGGACAGGTGTCTTTTATACAAAAACCAATTCACACAAACAGGTAACGGTGAAGGATAGAAGCTTCCTAAAGAACTAACAGTTCTGTGAGGAACAGAATTCTGGTTTGTTTGTAGGAGGTAAATACTTAGTTTCCATTATCCAGATCAATTCTTTAAAAATCAAACAAAGTGAATTTCTGGATTCTTTTGTGACATTACGTTTCATAGTTGACGGGTTTCTGTGCTGAACGTTACAGACCAAGCTCAGCGTTTCAAGTGGGACTGGCAAATACTTTTCTGTTTCCCTGAGATCAGATTGTTTTTCCAACGTCAATCATCTCAGTGATGGAAGAAGAGTCACTCCTGTAAACTGAATGTTTCTATTTAGATGATGTGACTGCAGTGATTTTTGTTGGAACTGCACCTCCGTTAGACAGTCACACGCTTTGAGATGAAGCATGTGACTCTAAAATGGGATTTATGAGGAAAACAGGAATGAAACTAAGAGAAAGGGTCCCACGCTGCACTTACGTAGAGTTCTTGTACTGAAGGAAGCCAAATTCGTCTCTTTGTCCATCAGGGCACAGCGACTGCATGATGGGAATGATGCCAGCTGAGGTGAGTGGGGCAGCGCTGTAGAAAGCTGGGGATGAAGAAAAACAAAAGGGGGAAGGAGGAACAAAAACAGAGAAGAGAGCCACACACAGTTTTTAAGATGCTGTGGATGAGAGGGGGAAAAGAGAACTCACCGGATGCAAACAGGTTAAAAGACAGGGGGGGGGGGGGGGGGGGGGGGGGGGGTTGCCCAACAGAGCGGAAGGAAAGATTTGGAATTGGGAAGAGGGTTTCAATCATGGCAACGGAGGCTCCCTCATATTAGGCCTGTGTGTGAATCTTCATATGTTCTACTTTTATGATTTAAAAAAATGCCTGTACTTTAAACCAGAGAAAAACCAAAAAAATCGAATATTTGATGCAGGAAACAGCCCATGTTTCCATGGTTACTGTGCTGCTGATGCTTTCCTGCATACCTAGTCCAAATGATCTGCCCACAAACCCCTTTCTACTGTCCTGCAGCTCACGTGTTGATGAATCATGCATGTTATCCTGTTTTAAAGGACGTGACACTATAGCGTGTGCCTCAATGCGACGACAACACCAACTCTGATCTGAACCAGACAGAGGAGAAACGTCAGGGAAACGCTGAAATGCATCTGAGCCTTCAGTTGATCACTGCTGTTCCTTCACCGCTGTGCTGGTAAAGTCAAAGGCTGGCGTAGAACTGAGAGCCCAACCCAAAGTTTCTAAAAGCCTGAAACCCACAGACCTACCAGAAGGAGTGTGACTGTGGCTCCACCTGTGGCTGTGCCCTACGGGAGATGCATTAGTGCCAAATGAGCACAAAGTGACACCTCAGGTGGGGTTTAAAGCAATCCCAACATAGATGATCACAGCAAGGCTCCACCTTCTGGTCATTTTTGGAGGGAAGTGCTCCAAAACCTCCTCTCCATATTCTGTTTTTGGTGAGAAAGATAAATAAATTTCTTCAAAAATGATCAGAGGGTTTTAGTTTGAAACAACTTTTGAACAAAAAGGGAACATTTTTTTCACTTGTGTTGTCACTGTTTTTAGCAAAACTATCAGCATTTCTAGCAAGCAGAGGTCTGAACTTTGACTGGACCACTGCTCCTCTTCAGTTCTTCTGCAACGGCACCACCGTTGTTTGAGTCCAGCTTTAGTAATCAGTGGAAGGCCTTAACATTTGTCATATGGAGTAGATCACTCTTGCTGTACTGTGGGGATTCGGGTCCACATGATCGCCTCTCCAAAGCTGTATTTACCAGCTGGAGGAAGACTTTCTGCAGTAACATCTTGTTGGGTTTTCTGGACTGGACTTTAAGCCAACATCCCCAAATCCTTCCAGACTTAGCAGTAAAAGTGTTCAATAGAAATGTCCAGTTTTCATCACCTCCCATGAAAACAACCTTCCTGCTTCCTGTCAGTGTGCTGCCGCTCCTCTGAACGCTCCACTACACTAAACAGAAGAACGTATCTTCATCCATCCAACCATCCATCCATGTTCTAAGCCCGTTTATTCCTGTCTGGGCCCACGGGGATGCAGGAGTGCCCCCAGCTACTAAGGTCCTCCAGTACATCACAGGGCAGACCTCATCCCCATTTCACAGGAATAAAGGACGCTTCAGGGTTGATCTGACATTCCACTGGCCTTAGACCTGAACGCAGAAGGTTTGAGTTTGGATTCTTCACACAGAGAGAGCTGTGGCTAGAAGGAGGCTCGGTCACCACACCAGGCGTGTCAGAAAGCACCGAGAGGAAGGTTAGTGTCCAGGTTTCACCAGAGTACACACAGATACCGGGAGGGGGGCAGCAACAGGGTTCAGTCATTCACCGTGACCCTTCTTTAGGGCAATTAGAATCAAATTAGACCTACGGTAAGTAAAGTTTACTGCAGTCATGACTCTGGCTGAGAGAAAAACGTTAGTGTCCTTTTTAGAAATTTACAGACTAACTTCAGGAGGCTGCTCAAAGAATCAGTGATGTAAGTCTGAGACTTTTATGCATTTCACATCAAACCAAAGCCTGAAACCTTCTGTGTCTCCCTTTGTTGCTGTCAGGACCACCCTGCAGTCACCCATTGGGAGTCAGCAGAAGACAGGCAGGGTGCACACCAAATTATTCTATAAAACTGCTTTTTTAAGTAAATATCATGCTTCAGCTATGATGATGATGGAGCTGGCAGAAAAAAGGTTCTTTTATTTCTCCTGTTCGACATGTTTGCGTGGTCATGGATGAATGTGTCCATCATCACAAGAGCAGCTTTATCTTCTGCGTTCCCCTTTAATGAGTTCAGCGGGAATTCTGCTTTTAGGAGCCAGTGGGAGTGACTGAAGCCTGCAGAGCCGTGGTTAGTGAAACATGTCAAACCAGAAGCAGCTGGATAACGTACAGACACTTACACACTGGTTCATCCACAGAGTTGGGAACATGCATCATGCACAGGAACCAAAGGCAGAAATGAGAAAAGAGCAGCAGGCATTACAGAAGTGAGGTGGGAAAAAAAGGCAAAAACAGGACAAAATGAACGGTTTGCTACAGCAAGCAAAGTGCAGCCTAAAACTAATCACAGTGCAATACTAAAGTGAACAGCGGGCAAACATGGTGCATGAGGGACAGGTCATACACATGTACACACAATGATGTGGCCTCTTTGAGTCGGGGCGCTCTGAGCGCGCTCAGTTCAGGCAGCAGGCCTGCTCTGCCCTACAGCCGGCTCCCTTCTTACCGACTGTTTTACCGTCATCTAAGTCACCGCGGCAAACACTGCCAGACAGGAACCTGTTACTTCAGCTCCAGGTTTCATTAGGCCGGGGTTACAAACACGCCTGGTTTGGTCTGAACAGCTGACATTACTGGGGGGTTAACAGCACTATCTGATGATCTCTGCGACATTTAACAAAGAAGACATTCGTCTCGGTCTTCAGGTAAATGTCAGGGTGATGGGAAAGCGCAGCACTGCGTGTGATAGATCCTTCATCACGGTACTGAGTGTGAAGTAAAAGTTACAGACAAAAACACATCTGCAAGAAATCAATGAAAAAGATTAGGGGAAAGAGAAATGCTCCTTTTTCCTGCTTCTTTTTAAATGTTTTTCATTCTCTTTTCCTGCAGGAACATCACATAACATTTACAGAAACATCAGCTGATCAGAGCCCAATACTCTCCTTAAGTTTATCTGTTTATATAAGTTTATCTCCTGAGTTTATCTGATCCGTTTCAGATCCATAAATGAGCTGAAACTCTTTCTTCACATAAAGAACACTGGAAGAGAGTTCTAGTGATCGAGTCTGATCCTGTTTTTCCTTTTTAATAAGCAATTCCGATGAGCTTCACCGCTCACTCCCAAAGGGTTTTTGTTGTATTTTGACTCTTTCAGAAAAAAGGTGAAGTTTCTTGATAATGACAACATTACCAATCCTTATATAACTAGACGTTCTGTAGATCTCCAGCTGCTGTGAGGGATAAAGACGTTTAGTCAACAGCATCATTACTGCACTGAAAGGTTTGAGGTTTTAATCTCTTTGCCTCTGGTCGGCAGGAAAAATTCCCTTAAACAAAAGATTAGACAACGTGGAAGGAATGGAGAAGAAGGTTCAGGTCACCAAGATCCACTTTGATTAAAGTTTTTTTTTTATTTTAGATAAAAAAAACTGTACTGCATGTCCTGAATCCTGAATTTGGGATTTGCCGAGCATTTTACAAACGACTTTGGAAGCAAACTTATAATGTTTAATCTGGAAAATTAAGGCAGTATTTACAATGTACATTGTTTCAAAAATCTGGTTCTTCACTTGCAGGTCTGCAACCTCATTAGCATTCAAGGAATAATAAAATCAACTAGAAGGAGCTGCATTTCCAGAAGAAAATGCAGGGTTGAATGCTGTATTGCTGAAAGAAAGCTTAATTTGTAAAAGAAATGGCTGAACTGAGCTGAAAGAGCTCAACATTTTAAAAGTAAAATGGTTAAAAAAGGTGAAAACCTGTAAAAAAGGTTAAGCACAAGAATTCCCTATGTATTTAAAGGAGCAAAAATCCTGCAAAATCTTGGAATGTCTTAAAAATTTTAATGATTTGAATGACCAAAAGTAATATCTGTAATAAGTTGAAAGAGTTGAACATTTAAAAAGGTGAATGGTAGAAAAATTTCAAGTGTCCGAACCTGGTGTCGATCCGGGAACCTCTTGCACCATAACTTTCCAATGCATTTTAATAGGGCAAAAATTCCCGGAAAAACTGGAATATCTTAAAAAGTACAAGGAGTAGAAGTACCAAAAGTCATAGCAATAATAAGCTGAAAGAGCTGAACATTTTAAAAGTTGAATGGTAAAAATAGGTTAAAAATTGTAGAAGTAGTTAAGTGTCAAAAAACGGCGGAAGATAGTATAAATAATAATAATAATAACTAGAAGGAGCTGCATTTCCAGAAGAAAATGCAGGGTTGAATGCTGTATTGCTGAATGAAAGCAGAAATATTATGAAAAAGCTGAACATTTTAAAAGTATAATGTCTAAAATAGGTCAAACATTGTAGAAGGAGTTAAGCGTGAAAGCTGAAATTGTTGAAAAAATGGATGTACTGTTGAAAATTTGAAGATGATGCTAAAATGGCTAAAAGTGCTAGCATCAGCATCATCAACTGACTCAAAAAACCACATTGTTTAAGAGTGTCATGTTGGTAAAAGCTACATGTTCTAAGTTGACGGAAAAATCCACTTTTTTCAAAATGGCGGCTTTTCTATTAATTTTATCTCCATAGCAACCATTTTATGTTTGGGTCGCCTGGGGATGACGAACAGATTGACGTCAGTTTCAGACAAATCGGAAAAAGTAAACCTTTGGACGTCCTTAGCAACGAAGTTTGTTTGCTAACCACGCCCAAATTCCATATATGTCCAGATCCAGTGAATTTCAATATGTTCAGTTCCAGCCATGGATGAAGTTTATTGCAATATTTGCTTCAGATTTTGTCATAAAATGGCCACCAAACAGTAGTTTGTGTCGACATCCCATAATGATTTCTAAACGTATTTTATAGTCCAAAGCCTTGTGATCATTTAAATGTTTGAACGGTGTCTCTAGTTACAAGTATGTTGAAGTTATAATGGTTGAAAGAAACAAAGGTTTGCAAGGATTTTTTTTCAATGTATTTCAATGAAGCAAAAAATCCTGAAATATCCTAAAATATCTTAAAAAGTACAAGGATTTGAAAAACCAAAAGTCATAGCAGTAATAAGATGAAAGAGATGAACATTTTAAAAGTTGAACGGTTCAAATAGGTTAAAAATTGTAGGAGGAGTTAAGTGCCGAAAAACGGCGGAAGATAGCATAAGAAGAAAACAAATGTAACACTAGAAGAAGCTGCATTTCCAGAAGAAAATGCAGGGTTGAATGCTGTATTGCTGAATGAAAGCTGAATTAGCTGAAGAAATGGCTTAACTGTACTGGAAAAACCTTGATAAGTTAAAGGTGCAAAAGTCCTAGCAGGAATAAGATGAAAAAGTTGAACATTGTAATAGTAGAATGGTTAAAATAGGTCAAAGTTTGAAGAAGGAGTTAAGCATTAAATCTGAAATTGTTAAAAAATGGCTGAACTGTTGAAAATGTAAAGATGTTGCTAATATGGCTAAAAGTGCTAGCATTGGAATCAGCATTATCAACTGACTCCTAAAAACACATTGTTTAAGAGTATCATATTGGTACAAGCTACATGTTCTAAGTTGATAGAAAATCTACTTTTTTCAAAATGGCGGCTTTCTATTAATTTTATCTCCATAGCAACCATTTTATGTTTGGGTCGCCTGGGGATGACGAACAAATCGACGTCAGTTTCAGACAAATCGGAAAAAGTAAACCTTTGGACGTCCTTAGCAACGAAGTTTGTTTGCTAACCACGCCCACATTCCTTATATGTCCAGATCCAGTGAATTTCAATATGTTCCGTTCCAGCCATGGATGAAGTTTATTGCAATATTTGCTTCAGATTTTGTCAAAAAATGCCCACCAAACAGTAGGTTGTGTTGCCATCCCATAATAATTTCAAAACGTATGTTGAAGTCCAAAGCCTTGTGAGCATTTCAATGTTTGAACGGTGCCTCTAGCTGAAAGCATGTTAAAGTTATAATGCTTGAAAGCAACAAAGGTATTCAAGGATTCTCCATGTATTTAAATGAAGCAAAAATCTTGGAAAATCCTGAAAAATCTTGGAATATCTTGGAATATCTTGAAAAGTTCAAAGATTTGAAAGACTAAAAGTCGTAGCTGAAAGGAATAAGCTGAAAAGGTTGAACATTGTAGAAGTAGAAGGATTAAAATACGTGAACGTTTGAAGAAGTTTAAAATTGCCTCACATTTTGGCACAAAATGGCCGCCAAACTGTAGGTGGTGTTGCCATCCCATAATAATTTTGAACCTTATGTTGAAGTCCAAAACCTTGTAAACATTTCAATATTTGAACGGTGTCTCTAGCCAAAAGAATGTTAAAGTTACAATTGTTTAAAGAAGCAAAGGTGTGGCCAATGGAGCAAAAACATTGGAAAATCTGGGAATCTCCGGGGAATATCTGGAAAAGTTCAAAGATTTGAAGGACCAAAAGTCATAGCTGAAAGGAATAAGATGAAAGGGTTGAACATTGTAATAGTAGAATGGTAAAAATAGGTGAAAGTTTGAAGAAGTTTAAAATTGCCTCACATTTTGGCACAAAATGGCCGCCAAACTGTAGGTGGTGTTGCCATCCCATAATAATTTTGAGCCTTAAGTTGAAGTCCAAAACCTTGTGAACATTTCAATATTTGAACGGTGTCTCTAGCCAAAAGAATGTTAAAGGTACAATTGTTTAAAGAAGCAAAGGTGTGGCCAATGGAGCAAAAAGATTGGAAAATCTGGGAATATCCGGGAATATCTGGAAAAGTTCAAGGATTTGAAGGACCAAAATGTCATAGCTAGAATAAGATGAAAGAGCTGAACATTTTCATAGTCGAACGGTTAAAATAGGTGAAAAATTGTAGAAGGAGTTTAACTGTGAACTTCTGAACGAAAAATTCTCCATGTATTTCAATGGAGCAAAAATTCCCGGAAAACCTGGAATATCTTAAAAAGTAAAAGGATTTGAAAAACCAAAAGTCATAGCAGAAATAAGATGAAAGAGATGAACATTTTAATAGTAGAATGGTTAAAATAGGTTAAAAATTGTAGAAGTAGTTAAACGCCAAAAAACGGCGGAAGATACTATAATAATAATAAATAAAGAGAAACAGGAAAACAAAGGGTTGAATGCTTTACAGCATTCAACCAACTAGAAGGAGCTGCATTTCCAGAAGAAAATGCAGGGTTGAATGCTGTATTGCTGAAAGAAAACTTAATTTGTAAAAGGAATGGCTGAACTGAGCTGAAGGAGCTCAAAATTTTAGAAGTAAAATGGTTAAAATAGGTGAAAACCTGTAAAAGAGGTTAAGCACAAGAATTCCCTATGTAATTTAATGGAGCAAAAATCCTGGAAAATCTTAAAAAGTTCAATGATTTGAATGACCAAAAGTCATAGCAATAATGAGCTGAAAGAGCTCAAAATTTTAGAAGTAAAATGGTTAAAATAGGTGAAAACCTGTAAAAGAGGTTAAGCACAAGAATTCCCTATGTAATTTAATGGAGCAAAAATCCTGGAAAATCCTGGAATATCTTGAAAAGTTCAAAGATTTGAAAGACCAAAAGTAGTAGCTGAAAGGAATAAGCTGACACGGTTGAACATTGTAATAGTAGAATGATTAAAATAGGTGAAAGTTTGAAGAAGTTTAAAATTGCCTCACATTTTGGCACAAAATGGCCACCAAACTCTAGGTGGTGTTGCCATCCCATAATAGTTTTGAGCCTCATTTTGAAGTCCAAAGCCTTGTGAACATTTCAATGTTTGAACGGTGTCTCTAGCTGAAAGCATGTTGAAGTTACAATGGTTAAAACAAAAAAGGTTTTCAAGGATCATCCTTGTGTTTAAATGGAGCAAAATTCCTGGAAAATCCTGGAATATCTTAAAAAGTTCAATGATTTGAATGACCAAAAGTCATAGCAATAATGAGCTGAAAGAGCTCAAAATTTTAGAAGTAAAATGGTTAAAATAGGTGAAAACCTGTAAAAGAGGTTAAGCACAAGAATTCCCTATGTAATTTAATGGAGCAAAAATCCTGGAAAATCCTGGAATATCTTGAAAAGTTCAAAGATTTGAAAGACCAAAAGTAGTAGCTGAAAGGAATAAGCTGACAGGGTTGAACATTGTAATAGTAGAATGATTAAAATAGGTGAAAGTTTGAAGAAGTATAAAATTGCCTCACATTTTGGCACAAAATGGCCACCAAACTCTAGGTGGTGTTGCCATCCCATAATAGTTTTGAGCCTTATATTGAAGTCCAAAGCCTTGCGAACATTTCAATGTTTGAACTGTGTCTCTACCTACAAGTATGTGGAAGTTATATTGGTTGAAAGAAACTACAGTTTCAAATTTGAAAAACACAAAATGGCTGCCATGCAGTTTCCATCCCATAATGATTTCAAACTTTGATGTAATATTCCAAAGCACTAAGAATTTGACAGTGAAAGTACGGTCACTTCCTCCAGAAAGGGGCATTCTGTCTTATGTTCAACCTCATGACTAATTCTCTCAACTTTGCATGGGTCATGAATCTTAGCATACTCATCCATGTATAATTGAGAGCTGTGCTGATCATCAGCTAGATAGCTGGATGACACAGCATTTTATTGTCTTTGAACAACTAACGTGTGGCGTAACAACATGATAGTCAATTCTCGTAACAGCCACCTAACTCATGGTTTGGGAATCAACACTTCCCATGAGCCTTAGCGGCCGTGGGCGACGCTTGTTCACAAAATGGCTGAAGCACATGTTTGAACTGCAGCTTCCAGCTACGAGGAGGAAAATAAAAAATACATCAAAACTAACTTAGATTTGCTCCCACTGTTTTTTCTAACATACATTGAAACGTCAAAGCTTATGAGTAACCCCACCTCAAAGAAATTTCTTCCATGTAACGAAATATAATTGAGTTAGTGGAACTGAATTTCATCAAGAAAGGCAAGGTAAAAAAACATGCAGAAAAAGTCAGATGCTGGATTCGAACTCAGAACCTCAGTATTGTAAGACCACTTTCTAAGCCATTGAGCTAACATTTCTGTGACGACACATTGCAGCCGGTATCTATTAATCAAGCTTGTCGTATATAGTCTTATTGGGAGAAGCTGAGTTGAAACGATTTCATGCCACAGTTCGTTTTTTACGTGGAAAAAACGAACGAAAATTTTCACTTTTGAAAGGTCAAAGGATTTGAAGGACCAAAAGTGGTGGTAAAAAAATTGTGTAGGTACAAAAATTGTAAAAGGAGTTAAACAAGGCCCTAAATTGTTGAAAAAATGGCTGAATTGTTGAAAATTTGAAGATTTGAAGGAAAGGAATGGTTAGTACAATGGTTAAAGTAGGTAAAAACCTGTAAAAGAAGTTAAGCACAAGGATTCCCTGTGTATTTTAATGGAGCAAAAAATCCTGGAAAATCCTGGAATATCTTAAAAAGTTCAATGATTTGAATGACCAAAAGTAATCACTGTAATAAGTTGAAAGAGCTCAACATTTTAAAAGTAAAATGGTTAAAGTAGGTAAAAAACTGTAAAAGAAGTTAGGCACAAGGATTCCCTGTGTATTTTAATGGAGCAAAAATCCTGGAATATCTTAAAAAGTTGAAGTATTTCAAAAGCCAAAAGTAATAACTGTAATAAGTTGAAAGATTTGAACATTTTAAAAGTAAAATGGTAGAAAAAATATTAAGGGTCCGAACTGGGAGTCGATCCGGCAACCTTGTGCACCATAACTTCCCAATGCATTTTAATAGGGCAAAAATTCCCGGAAAAACTGGAATATCTTAAAAAGTACAAGGATTAAAAGTACCAAAAGTCATAGCAATAATTAGCTGAAAGAGCTGAACATTTTAAAAGTTGAATGGTAAAAATCGGTTAAAAACTGTAGAAGGAGTTAAGTGCCGAAAAACGGCGGAAGATGAGCGTAATAAAGAACTAGAAGGAGCTGCATTTCCAGAAGAAAATGCAGGGTTGAATGCTATAATGCTGAATGAAAGCTGAATTTGCTGAAGAAATGGCTGAACAGAGCTGAAAGAGCTCAACATTTTAAAAGTAGAATGGTTAAAGTAGGTAAAAAACTGTGAAAGAAGTTAAAAAAAAGATTTCCTATGTATTTTAATGAAGCAAAAATCCTGGGAAATCCCAGAATATCTTTAAAAGTTAAAAGATTTAAAAAAAATCATAGCAGGAAAAAGTTGAAAAAGTTGAACATTGTAATAGTAGAATGGCTAAAATAGGTCAAAAAATGTAGAAGGAGTTAAGCATGAAAGCTTAAGTTGATACAAAAATGACTGGACTGTTGAAAATTTGAAGATGTTGCTAAAATGGTTAAAAGTGCTAGCATTGGAATCAGCATCATCAACTGACTCAAAAAAACACTTTGTTTGAGAGTATCATATTGTTAAAAGCTACATGTTCTAAGTTGACAGAAAATCCACTTTTTCCAAAATGGCGGCTTTCCTATTGATTTTATCTCCATAGCAACCATTTTATGTTTCGGTCGCCAGGGGATGACGAACAAATCGACGTCAGTTTCAGACAAATCGGAAAAAGTAAACCTTTGGACGTCCTTAGCAACGAAGTTTGTTTGCTAACCACGCCCACATTCCTTATATGTCCAGATCCAGTGAATTTCAATATGTTCAGTTCCAGCCATGGATGAAGTTTATTGCAACATTTGCTTCAGATTTTGTCAAAAAATGCCCACCAAACAGTAGGTTGTGTTGCCATCCCATAATAATTTCAAAACGTATGTTGAAGTCCAAAGCCTTGTGAGCATTTCAATGTTTGAACGGTGCCTCTAGCTGAAAGCTTGTTAAAGTTATAATGCTTGAAGGCAACAAAGGTTTTCAAGGATTCTCCATGTATTTAAATGAAGCAAAGATCTTGGAAAATCCTGGAAAATCTTGGAATATCTTGAAAAGTTCAAAGATTTGAAAGACTAAAAGTCGTAGCTGAAAGGAATAAGCTGAAAGGGTTGAACATTGTAATAGTAGAAGGATTAAAATACGTGAAAGTTTGAAGAAGTTTAAAATTGCCTCACATTTTGGCACAAAATGGCCGCCAAACTGTAGGTGGTGTTGCCATCCCATAATAATTTTGAACTTTATGTTGAAGTCCAAAACCTTGTGAACATTTCAATATTTGAACGGTGTCTCTAGCCAAAAGAATGTTAAAGTTACAATTGTTTAAAGAAGCAAAGGTGTGGCCAATGGAGCAAAAACATTGGAAAATCTGGGAATATCCGGGAATATCTGGAAAAGTTCAAAGATTTGAAGGACCAAAATGTCATAGCTAGAATAAGATGAAGCTGAACATTTTCATAGTCGAACGGTTAAAATAGGTGAAAAATTGTAGAAGGAGTTTAACTGTGAACTTCTGAACGAAAAATTCTCCATGTATTTCAATGGAGCAAAAATTCCCGGAAAAACTGGAATATCTTAAAAAGTAAAAGGATTTGAAAAACCAAAAGTCATAGCAGAAAAAAGGTAAAAGAGCTGAACATTTTAAAAGTTGAATGGTTACAAACGGTTGAAAATTGTAGAAGTAGTTAAACGCCAAAAAACGGCGGAAGATACTATAAGATACGATAATAATAAACTAGAAGGAGCTGCATTTCCAGAAGAAAATGCAGGGTTGAATGCTATAATGCTGAATGAAAGCTGAATTTGCTGAAGAAATGGCTGAACAGAGCTGAAAGAGCTCAACATTTTAAAAGTAGAATGGTTAAAGTAGGTAAAAAACTGTGAAAGAAGTTAAAAAAAAGATTTCCTATGTATTTTAATGAAGCAAAAATCCTGGGAAATCCCGGAATATCTTTAAAAGTTAAAAGATTTAAAAAAAAATCATAGCAGGAAAAAGTTGAAAAAGTTGAACATTGTAATAGTAGAATGGCTAAAATAGGTCAAAAAATGTAGAAGGAGTTAAGCATGAAAGCTTAAGTTGATACAAAAATGACTGGACTGTTGAAAATTTGAAGATGTTGCTAAAATGGTTAAAAGTGCTAGCATTGGAATCAGCATCATCAACTGACTCAAAAAAGCACTTTGTTTGAGAGTATCATATTGTTAAAAGCTACATGTTCTAAGTTGACAGAAAATCCACTTTTTCCAAAATGGCGGCTTTCCTATTGATTTTATCTCCATAGCAACCATTTTATGTTTCGGTCGCCTGGGGATGACGAACAAATCGACGTCAGTTTCAGACAAATCGGAAAAAGTAAACCTTTGGACGTCCTTAGCAACGAAGTTTGTTTGCTAACCACGCCCACATTCCTTATATGTCCAGATCCAGTGAATTTCAATATGTTCAGTTCCAGCCATGGATGAAGTTTATTGCAACATTTGCTTCAGATTTTGTCAAAAAATGCCCACCAAACAGTAGGTTGTGTTGCCATCCCATAATAATTTCAAAACGTATGTTGAAGTCCAAAGCCTTGTGAGCATTTCAATGTTTGAACGGTGCCTCTAGCTGAAAGCTTGTTAAAGTTATAATGCTTGAAAGCAACAAAGGTTTTCAAGGATTCTCCATGTATTTAAATGAAGCAAAAATCTTGGAAAATCCTGGAAAATCTTGGAATATCTTGAAAAGTTCAAAGATTTGAAAGACTAAAAGTCGTAGCTGAAAGGAATAAGCTGAAAGGGTTGAACATTGTAATAGTAGAAGGATTAAAATACGTGAAAGTTTGAAGAAGTTTAAAATTGCCTCACATTTTGGCACAAAATGGCTGCCAAACTGTAGGTGGTGTTGCCATCCCATAATAATTTTGAACTTTATGTTGAAGTCCAAAACCTTGTGAACATTTCAATATTTGAACGGTGTCTCTAGCCAAAAGAATGTTAAAGTTACAATTGTTTAAAGAAGCAAAGGTGTGGCCAATGGAGCAAAAACATTGGAAAATCTGGGAATATCCGGGAATATCTGGAAAAGTTCAAAGATTTGAAGGACCAAAAGTCATAGCTGAAAGGAATAAGATGAAAGGGTTGAACATTGTAATAGTAGAATGGTAAAAATAGGTGAAAGTTTGAAGAAGTTTAAAATTCCCTCACATTTTGGCACAAAATGGCCGCCAAACTGTAGGTGGTGTTGCCATCCCATAATAATTTTTCAACCTTATGTTGAAGTCCAAAACCTTGTGAACATTTCAATATTTGAACGGTGTCTCTAGCCAAAAGAATGTTAAAGTTACAATTGTTTAAAGAAGCAAAGGTGTGGCCAATGGAGCAAAAAGATTGGAAAATCCAGGAATATCCGGGAATAAATGGAAAAGTTCAGGGATTTGAATGACCAAAATGTCATAGCTAGAATAAGATGAAAGAGCTGAACATTTTCATAGTCGAACGGTTAAAATAGGTGAAAAATTGTAGAAGGAGTTTAACTGTGAACTTCTGAACAAAAAATTCTCCATGTATTTCAATGGAGCAAAAATTCCCGGAAAACCTGGAATATCTTAAAAAGTAAAAGGATTTGAAAAACCAAAAGTCATAGCAGAAAAAAGGTAAAAGAGCTGAAAATTTTAAAAGTAGAATGGTTAAAATAGGTTAAAAATTGTAGAAGGAGTTAAACGCCAAAAAACGGCGGAAGATACTATAATAATAATAATAAATAAAGAGAAACAGGAAAACAAAGGGTTGAATGCTTTACAGCATTCAACCAACTAGAAGGAGCTGCATTTCCAGAAGAAAATGCAGGGTTGAATGCTGTATTGCTGAAAGAAAGCTTAATTTGTAAAAGAAATTGCTGAACTGAGCTGAAAAAGCTCAACATTTTAAAAGTAAAATGGTTAAAAAAGGTGAAAACCTGTAAAAAAGGTTAAGCACAAGAATTCCCTATGTATTTTAATGGAGCAAAAATCCTGGAAAATCCTGGAATATCTTAAAAAAATCAATGATTTGAAGGTCCAAAAGTAATAACTGTAATAAGTTGAAAGAGTTAAAAATGTTATTAGTTGAATGGTAAAAAAATTTCAAGCGTCCGAACCGGGTGTCGAACCGGGTACCTCTTGCACCATAACTTTCCAATGTATTTTAATAGGGCAAAAATTCACGGAGTATTTTGAAGTTATATTCGTTTAAAGAAACAAAGGCTTTCAGATTTGAAAAACACAAAATGGCTGCCAAACAGTCTCCATCCCATAATGCCTTCAAACGTTGATGTTATAATCCAAAGCACTAATCATTTGACAGTAAAAGTGGAGCCACATCATGCAACAGGAGACATTGTGGCAAAAGCTTCAAGATCAAATCTCTAAACTATGCATGTGTCATTAGTTTTTGCACACACATCCATTTATAATGGAGAGATATATTGATCATCAGCTAGCTAGCTGAATGATACAGCATTATATTTCATTGAACCACTAACTTATGTGGTGCAAAAACATCATAGTCACTTCTCGTAACAGCCACCTAACTCATGGTTTGGGAATCAACACTTTCCCATGAGCCTTCACTTTTGAAAAGTCACAGGATTTGAAGGTCCAAAAGTGGTGGTAAAAAAAGATTTTGGAGGTAAAAAAATTGTAAAAGGAGTTAAACAAGGCATGACATTATTAAAAAATGGCTGAATTAATGAAAATTTGAAGATTTGAAGGAAAGGAATGAGCTGAACTGTTTCATACAATGGTTAAAATAAGTAAAAACCTGTAAAAGAAGTTTAGCACAAGGATTCTCTATGTATTTTAATGGAGCAAAAAATCCTGGAAAATCCTGGAATATCTTAAAAAGTTCAATGATTTGAATGACCAAAAGTAATAACTGTAATAAGTTGAAAGAGTTGAACATTTTAAAAGTAAAATGGTAAAAAAATTTGAAGCGTCCGAACCGGGTGTCGAACCGGGCGCCTTGTGCATCATAACTTCCCAATGCATTTTAATAGGGCAAAAATTCCCGGAAAAACTGGAATATCTTAAAAAGTACAAGGAGTAGAAGTACCAAAAGTCATAGCAATAATGAGCTGAAAGAGCTGAACATTTTAAAAGTTGAATGGTAAAAATCGGTTAAAAATTGTGGAAGGAGTTAAGTGTCAAAAAACGGCGGAAGATAGTATAAATAATAAATAAAGAGAAACAGGAAAACAAAGGGTTGAATGCTTTACAGCATTCAACCAACTAGAAGGAGCTGCATTTCCAGAAGAAAATGCAGGGTTGAATGCTGTATTGCTGAATGAAAGCAGAAATATGATGAAAAAGCTGAACATTGTAAAAGTATAATGTCTAAAATAGGTCAAACATTGTAGAAGGAGTTAAGCGTGAAAGCTGAAATTGTTGAAAAAATGGATGTACTGTTGAAAATTTGAAGATGATGCTAAAATGGCTAAAAGGGCTAGCATTGGAATCAGCATCATCAACTGACTCAAAAAAACACATTGTTTAAGAGTGTCATGTTGGTAAAAGCTACATGTTCTAAGTTGAAGGAAAAATCCACTTTTTTCAAAATGGCGGCTTTTCTATTAATTTTATCTCCATAGCAACCATTTTATGTTTGGGTCGCTTGGGGATGACGAACAGATTGACGTCAGTTTCAGACAAATCGGAAAAAGTAAACCTTTGGACGTCCTTAGCAACGAAGTTTGTTTGCTAACCACGCCCACATTCCATATATGTCCAGATCCAGTGAATTTCAATATGTTCAGTTCCAGCCATGGATGAAGTTTATTGCAATATTTGCTTCAGATTTTGTCATAAAATGGCCACCAAACAGTAGTTTGTGTCGACATCCCATAATGATTTCTAAACGTATTTTATAGTCCAAAGCCTTGTGATCATTTTAATGTTTGAACGGTGTCTCTAGCTACAAGTATGTTAAAGTTATATTGGTTGAAAGAAACAAAGGTTTGCAAGGATTTTTTTTCAATGTATTTCAATGAAGCAAAAAATCCTGAAATATCCTAAAATATCTTAAAAAGTACAAGGATTTGAAAAACCAAAAGTCATAGCAGTAATAAGATGAAAGAGCTGAACATTTTAAAAGTTGAACGGTTCAAATAGGTTAAAAATTGTAGGAGGAGTTAAGTGCCGAAAAACGGCGGAAGATAGCATAAGAGGAAAACAAATGTAACACTAGAAGGAGCTGCATTTCCAGAAGAAAATGCAGGGTTGAATGCTGTATTGCTGAAAGAAAACTTAATTTGTAAAAGGAATGGCTGAACTGAGCTGAAGGAGCTCAAAATTTTAGAAGTAAAATGGTTAAAATAGGTGAAAACCTGTAAAAGAGGTTAAGCACAAGAATTCCCTATGTAATTTAATGGAGCAAAAATCCTGGAAAATCTTAAAAAGTTCAATGATTTGAATGACCAAAAGTCATAGCAATAATGAGCTGAAAGAGCTCAAAATTTTAGAAGTAAAATGGTTAAAATAGGTGAAAACCTGTAAAAGAGGTTAAGCACAAGAATTCCCTATGTAATTTAATGGAGCAAAAATCCTGGAAAATCCTGGAATATCTTGAAAAGTTCAAAGATTTGAAAGACCAAAAGTAGTAGCTGAAAGGAATAAGCTGACACGGTTGAACATTGTAATAGTAGAATGATTAAAATAGGTGAAAGTTTGAAGAAGTTTAAAATTGCCTCACATTTTGGCACAAAATGGCCACCAAACTCTAGGTGGTGTTGCCATCCCATAATAGTTTTGAGCCTCATTTTGAAGTCCAAAGCCTTGTGAACATTTCAATGTTTGAACGGTGTCTCTAGCTGAAAGCATGTTGAAGTTACAATGGTTAAAACAAAAAAGGTTTTCAAGGATCATCCTTGTGTTTAAATGGAGCAAAATTCCTGGAAAATCCTGGAATATCTTAAAAAGTTCAATGATTTGAATGACCAAAAGTCATAGCAATAATGAGCTGAAAGAGCTCAAAATTTTAGAAGTAAAATGGTTAAAATAGGTGAAAACCTGTAAAAGAGGTTAAGCACAAGAATTCCCTATGTAATTTAATGGAGCAAAAATCCTGGAAAATCCTGGAATATCTTGAAAAGTTCAAAGATTTGAAAGACCAAAAGTAGTAGCTGAAAGGAATAAGCTGACAGGGTTGAACATTGTAATAGTAGAATGATTAAAATAGGTGAAAGTTTGAAGAAGTATAAAATTGCCTCACATTTTGGCACAAAATGGCCACCAAACTCTAGGTGGTGTTGCCATCCCATAATAGTTTTGAGCCTTATATTGAAGTCCAAAGCCTTGCGAACATTTCAATGTTTGAACTGTGTCTCTACCTACAAGTATGTGGAAGTTATATTGGTTGAAAGAAACTACAGTTTCAAATTTGAAAAACACAAAATGGCTGCCATGCAGTTTCCATCCCATAATGATTTCAAACTTTGATGTAATATTCCAAAGCACTAAGAATTTGACAGTGAAAGTACGGTCACTTCCTCCAGAAAGGGGCATTCTGTCTTATGTTCAACCTCATGACTAATTCTCTCAACTTTGCATGGGTCATGAATCTTAGCATACTCATCCATGTATAATTGAGAGCTGTGCTGATCATCAGCTAGATAGCTGGATGACACAGCATTTTATTGTCTTTGAACAACTAACGTGTGGCGTAACAACATGATAGTCAATTCTCGTAACAGCCACCTAACTCATGGTTTGGGAATCAACACTTCCCATGAGCCTTAGCGGCCGTGGGCGACGCTTGTTCACAAAATGGCTGAAGCACATGTTTGAACTGCAGCTTCCAGCTACGAGGAGGAAAATAAAAAATACATCAAAACTAACTTAGATTTGCTCCCACTGTTTTTTCTAACATACATTGAAACGTCAAAGCTTATGAGTAACCCCACCTCAAAGAAATTTCTTCCATGTAACGAAATATAATTGAGTTAGTGGAACTGAATTTCATCAAGAAAGGCAAGGTAAAAAAACATGCAGAAAAAGTCAGATGCTGGATTCGAACTGAGAACCTCAGTATTGTAAGACCACTTTCTAAGCCATTGAGCTAACATTTCTGTGACGACACAATGCAGCCGGTATCTATTAATCAAGCTTGTCGTATATAGTCTTATTGGGAGAAGCTGAGTTGAAACGATTTCATGCCACAGTTCGTTTTTTACGTGGAAAAAACGAACGAAAATTTTCACTTTTGAAAGGTCAAAGGATTTGAAGGACCAAAAGTGGTGGTAAAAAAATTGTGTAGGTACAAAAATTGTAAAAGGAGTTAAACAAGGCCCTAAATTGTTGAAAAAATGGCTGAATTGTTGAAAATTTGAAGATTTGAAGGAAAGGAATGGTTAGTACAATGGTTAAAGTAGGTAAAAACCTGTAAAAGAAGTTAAGCACAAGGATTCCCTGTGTATTTTAATGGAGCAAAAAATCCTGGAAAATCCTGGAATATCTTAAAAAGTTCAATGATTTGAATGACCAAAAGTAATCACTGTAATAAGTTGAAAGAGCTCAACATTTTAAAAGTAAAATGGTTAAAGTAGGTAAAAAACTGTAAAAGAAGTTAGGCACAAGGATTGCCTGTGTATTTTAATGGAGCAAAAATCCTGGAATATCTTAAAAAGTTGAAGTATTTCAAAAGCCAAAAGTAATAACTGTAATAAGTTGAAAGATTTGAACATTTTAAAAGTAAAATGGTAGAAAAAATATTAAGGGTCCGAACTGGGAGTCGATTCGGCAACCTTGTGCACCATAACTTCCCAATGCATTTTAATAGGGCAAAAATTCCCGGAAAAACTGGAATATCTTAAAAAGTACAAGGATTAAAAGTACCAAAAGTCATAGCAATAATTAGCTGAAAGAGCTGAACATTTTAAAAGTTGAATGGTAAAAATCGGTTAAAAACTGTAGAAGGAGTTAAGTGCCGAAAAACGGCGGAAGATGAGCGTAATAAAGAATAAATAAAGAGAAACAGGAAAACAAAGGGTTGAATGCTTTACAGCATTCAACCAATAAATAAAGAGAAACAGGAAAACAAAGGGTTGAATGCTTTACAGCATTCAACCAATAATAACTAGAAGGAGCTGCATTTCCAGAAGAAAATGCAGGGTTGAATGCTGTATTGCTGAATGAAAGCTGAATTAGCTGAATAAATGGCTTAACTGTACTGGAAAAACCTTGAAAGGTTAAAGGTGCAAAAGTCCTACCAGGAATAAGATGAAAAAGTTGAACTTTGTAATAGTAGAATGGCTAAAATAGGTCAAAGTTTGTAGAAAGAGTTGAGCATGAAAGCTGGAATTGTGGAAAAAATGGATGTACTGTTGAAAATTTGAAGATGATGCTAAAATGGCTAAAAGTGCTAGCATCAGCATCATCAACTGACTCAAAAAACCACATTGTTTAAGAGTGTCATCTTGGTAAAAGCTACATGTTCTAAGTTGAGGGAAAAATCCACTTTTTTCAAAATGGCGGCTTTTCTATTAATTTTATCTCCATAGCAACCATTTTATGTTTGGGTCGCCTGGGGATGACGAACAGATTGACGTCAGTTTCAGACAAATCGGAAAAAGTAAACCTTTGGACGTCCTTAGCAACGAAGTTTGTTTGCTAACCACGCCCACATTCCATATATGTCCAGATCCAGTGAATTTCAATATGTTCAGTTCCAGCCATGGATGAAGTTTATTGCAATATTTGCTTCAGATTTTGTCATAAAATGGCCACCAAACAGTAGTTTGTGTCGACATCCCATAATGATTTCTAAACGTATTTTATAGTCCAAAGCCTTGTGATCATTTTAATGTTTGAACGGTGTCTCTAGCTACAAGTATGTTGAAGTTATAATGGTTGAAAGAAACAAAGGTTTGCAAGGATTTTTTTTCAATGTATTTCAATGAAGCAAAAAATCCTGAAATATCCTAAAATATCTTAAAAAGTACAAGGATTTGAAAAACCAAAAGTCATAGCAGTAATAAGATAAAAGAGCTGAACATTTTAAAAGTTGAACGGTTCAAATAGGTTAAAAATTGTAGGAGGAGTTAAGTGCCGAAAAACGGCGGAAGATAGCATAAGAGGAAAACAAATGTAACACTAGAAGGAGCTGCATTTCCAGAAGAAAATGCAGGGTTGAATGCTGTACTGCTGAATGAAAGCTGAATTTGTTGAAGAAATGGCTGAACTTTGCTTGAAAATCTTGAAAAACTAAAGGATCAAAAGTCATAGAAAGAATAAGCTGAAAAAGTTAAACATTGTAATAGTAGAATGGCTAAAATAGGTCAAAAATGTAGAAGGAGTTAAGCATGAAAGCTTAAGTTAATGAAAAAATGTCTGAACTGTTGAAAATTTAAAGATGTTGCTAAAATGGCTAAAAGTGCTAGCATTGGAATCAGCATCATCAACTGACTCAAAAAACACATTGTTTGAGAGTATCATATTGGTAAAAGCTACATGTTCAAGGTTGATAAAAAATCCACTTTTTTCAAAATGGCGGCTTTTCTATTGATTTTATCTCCATAGCAACCATTTTATGTTTGGGTAACCGGGGGATGACGAACCAATCGACGTCAGTTTCAGACAAATCGGAAAAAGTAAACCTTTGGACGTCCTTAGCAACGAACTTTGTTTGCTAACCACGCCCACATTCCTTATATGTCCAGATCCAGTGAATTTCAATATGTTCAGTACCAGCCATGGATGAAGTTTATTGCAACATTTGCTTCAGATTTTGTCAAAAAATGGCCACCAAACAGTAGTTTGTGTCGACATCCCATAATGATTTCTGAACGTATTTTATAGTCCAAAGCCTTGTGATCATTTTAATGTTTGAACGGTGTCTCTAGCTACAAGTATGTTGAAGTTATATTTGTTTAAAGAAACAAAGGCTTCAGATTTGAAAAACACAAAATGGCTGCCAAACAGTCTTCATCCCATAATGACTTCAAACCTTGATGTTGTAATCCAAAGCACTGATCAATTGACAGTAAAAGTGGAGGCACGTCCTGCAGCAGAGGACATTCTGGCAAATGCTGAGCTTCAAGATTAGTTCTCTCAACTATGCATGTGCCACAAATGTTAGCACATTCATCCATGTATAATGAATGTGATATATGGATCATCAGCTAGCTAGCTGAATGACTCATCATTATTTTGTCATTTAACCACTAACATGTATGGTGTGACAACATGATAGTCACTTCTCGTAACAGCCACCTAACTCATGGTGTGGGAATCAACACTTCCCATGAGCCGTAGAGGCCGTGGGCGGGGCTAGGATTTTCAATGTATTTTAATGAAGCAAAAAATCCTGAAATATCCTAAAATATCTTAAAAAGTACAATGATTTGAAAAGCCAAAAGTCATAGCAGTAATAAGATGAAAGAGCTGAACATTTTAAAAGTTGAACGGTTAAAATAGGTTAAAAATTGTAGAAGGAGTTAAGTGCCGAAAAACGGCAGAAGATAGCATAAGAGGAAAACAAATGTAACACTAGAAGGAGCTGCATTTCCAGAAGAAAATGCAGGGTTGAATGCTGTACTGCTGAATGAAAGCTGAATTAGCTGAAGAAATGGCTGAACTGTACTGGAAGAACCATGAAAAGTTAAAGGTGCAAAAGTCCTAGCAGGAATAAGCTGAAAAAGTTGAACATTGTAATAGTAGAATGGCTGAAATAGGTCAAAATTTGTAGGACTTAAGCATGAAAGCTGAAATTGTAGAAAAAATGGCTGAATTGTTGAAAATTTGAAGATGTTGCTAAAATGGCTAAAAGTACTAGCATTGGAATCAGCATCATCAACTGACTCCAAAAAACACGTTGTTTGAGAGTATTATATTGGTAAAAGCTACATGTTCTAAGTTGATAGAAAATCCACTCTTTTCAAAATGGCGGCTTTTCTATTGATTTTATCTCCATAGCAACCATTTAAAGTTTGGGTCGCCTGGAGATGAGGAACAAATCAGCGTCAGTTTCAGATGAATCGGAAAAAGTAAACTTTTGGACGTCCTTAGCAACGAGCTTTGTTTGCTAACCACGCCCACATTCCTTATATGTCCAGATCCAGTGAATTTCAATATGTTCAGTTCCAGCCATGGATGAAGTTTATTGCAACATTTGCTTCAGATTTTGTCAAAAAATGCCCACCAAACAGTAGGTTGTGTTGCCATCCCATAATAATTTCAAAACGTATGTTGAAGTCCAAAGCCTTGTGAGCATTTCAATGTTTGAACGGTGCCTCTAGCTGAAAGCATGTTAAAGTTATAATGCTTGAAAGCAACAAAGGTTTTCAAGGATTCTCCATGTATTTAAATGAAGCAAAAATCTTGGAAAATCCTGGAAAATCTTGGAATATCTTGAAAAGTTCAAACATTTGAAAGACTAAAAGTCGTAGCTGAAAGGAATAAGCTGAAAGGGTTGAACATTGTAATAGTAGAAGGATTAAAATACGTGAAAGTTTGAAGAAGTTTAAAATTGCCTCACATTTTGGCACAAAATGGCCGCCAAACTGTAGGTGGTGTTGCCATCCCATAATAATTTTGAGCCTTGTGTTGAAGTCCAAAACCTTGTGAAAATTTCAATATTTGAACGGTGTCTCTAGCCAAAAGAATGTTAAAGTTACAATTGTTTAAAGAAGCAAAGGTGTGGCCAATGGAGCAAAAAGATTGGAAAATCTGGGAATATCCGGGAATATCTGGAAAAGTTCAAGGATTTGAAGGACCAAAAGTCATAGCTGAAAGGAATAAGCTGAAAAGGTTGAACATTGTAATAGTAGAATGGTAAAAATAGGTGAAAGTTTGAAGAAGTTTAAAATTGCCTCACATTTTGGCACAAAATGGCCGCCAAACTGTAGGTGGTGTTGCCATCCCATAATAATTTTGAACCTTATGTTGAAGTCCAAAACCTTGTGAACATTTCAATATTTGAACGGTGTCTCTAGCCAAAAGAATGTTAAAGTTACAATTGTTTAAAGAAGCAAAGGTGTGGCCAATGGAGCAAAAACATTGGAAAATCTGGGAATATCCGGGAATATCTGGAAAAGTTCAAAGATTTGAAGGACCAAAATGTCATAGCTAGAATAAGATGAAAGAGCTGAACATTTTCATAGTCGAACGGTTAAAATAGGTGAAAAATTGTAGAAGGAGTTTAACTGTGAACTTCTGAACGAAAAATTCTCCATGTATTTCAATGGAGCAAAAATTCCCGGAAAACCTGGAATATCTTAAAAAGTAAAAGGATTTGAAAAACCAAAAGTCATAGCAGAAATAAGATGAAAGAGATGAACATTTTAATAGTAGAATGGTTAAAATAGGTTAAAAATTGTAGAAGTAGTTAAACGCCAAAAAACGGCGGAAGATACTATAAGATACGATAATAATAAATAAAGAGAAACAGGAAAACAAAGGGTTGAATGCTTTACAGCATTCAACCAACTAGAAGGAGCTGCATTTCCAGAAGAAAATGCAGGGTTGAATGCTGTATTGCTGAAAGAAAACTTAATTTGTAAAAGGAATGGCTGAACTGAGCTGAAGGAGCTCAAAATTTTAGAAGTAAAATGGTTAAAATAGGTGAAAACCTGTAAAAGAGGTTAAGCACAAGAATTCCCTATGTAATTTAATGGAGCAAAAATCCTGGAAAATCTTAAAAAGTTCAATGATTTGAATGACCAAAAGTCATAGCAATAATGAGCTGAAAGAGCTCAAAATTTTAGAAGTAAAATGGTTAAAATAGGTGAAAACCTGTAAAAGAGGTTAAGCACAAGAATTCCCTATGTAATTTAATGGAGCAAAAATCCTGGAAAATCCTGGAATATCTTGAAAAGTTCAAAGATTTGAAAGACCAAAAGTAGTAGCTGAAAGGAATAAGCTGACACGGTTGAACATTGTAATAGTAGAATGATTAAAATAGGTGAAAGTTTGAAGAAGTTTAAAATTGCCTCACATTTTGGCACAAAATGGCCACCAAACTCTAGGTGGTGTTGCCATCCCATAATAGTTTTGAGCCTCATTTTGAAGTCCAAAGCCTTGTGAACATTTCAATGTTTGAACGGTGTCTCTAGCTGAAAGCATGTTGAAGTTACAATGGTTAAAACAAAAAAGGTTTTCAAGGATCATCCTTGTGTTTAAATGGAGCAAAATTCCTGGAAAATCCTGGAATATCTTAAAAAGTTCAATGATTTGAATGACCAAAAGTCATAGCAATAATGAGCTGAAAGAGCTCAAAATTTTAGAAGTAAAATGGTTAAAATAGGTGAAAACCTGTAAAAGAGGTTAAGCACAAGAATTCCCTATGTAATTTAATGGAGCAAAAATCCTGGAAAATCCTGGAATATCTTGAAAAGTTCAAAGATTTGAAAGACCAAAAGTAGTAGCTGAAAGGAATAAGCTGACAGGGTTGAACATTGTAATAGTAGAATGATTAAAATAGGTGAAAGTTTGAAGAAGTATAAAATTGCCTCACATTTTGGCACAAAATGGCCACCAAACTCTAGGTGGTGTTGCCATCCCATAATAGTTTTGAGCCTTATATTGAAGTCCAAAGCCTTGCGAACATTTCAATGTTTGAACTGTGTCTCTACCTACAAGTATGTGGAAGTTATATTGGTTGAAAGAAACTACAGTTTCAAATTTGAAAAACACAAAATGGCTGCCATGCAGTTTCCATCCCATAATGATTTCAAACTTTGATGTAATATTCCAAAGCACTAAGAATTTAACAGTGAAAGTACGGTCACTTCCTCCAGAAAGGGGCATTCTGTCTTATGTTCAACCTCATGACTAATTCTCTCAACTTTGCATGGGTCATGAATCTTAGCATACTCATCCATGTATAATTGAGAGCTGTGCTGATCATCAGCTAGATAGCTGGATGACACAGCATTTTATTGTCTTTGAACAACTAACGTGTGGCGTAACAACATGATAGTCAATTCTCGTAACAGCCACCTAACTCATGGTTTGGGAATCAACACTTCCCATGAGCCTTAGCGGCCGTGGGCGACGCTTGTTCACAAAATGGCTGAAGCACATGTTTGAACTGCAGCTTCCAGCTACGAGGAGGAAAATAAAAAATACATCAAAACTAACTTAGATTTGCTCCCACTGTTTTTTCTAACATACATTGAAACGTCAAAGCTTATGAGTAACCCCACCTCAAAGAAATTTCTTCCATGTAACGAAATATAATTGAGTTAGTGGAACTGAATTTCATCAAGAAAGGCAAGGTAAAAAAACATGCAGAAAAAGTCAGATGCTGGATTCGAACTGAGAACCTCAGTATTGTAAGACCACTTTCTAAGCCATTGAGCTAACATTTCTGTGACGACACAATGCAGCCGGTATCTATTAATCAAGCTTGTCGTATATAGTCTTATTGGGAGAAGCTGAGTTGAAACGATTTCATGCCACAGTTCGTTTTTTACGTGGAAAAAACGAACGAAAATTTTCACTTTTGAAAGGTCAAAGGATTTGAAGGACCAAAAGTGGTGGTAAAAAAATTGTGTAGGTACAAAAATTGTAAAAGGAGTTAAACAAGGCCCTAAATTGTTGAAAAAATGGCTGAATTGTTGAAAATTTGAAGATTTGAAGGAAAGGAATGGTTAGTACAATGGTTAAAGTAGGTAAAAACCTGTAAAAGAAGTTAAGCACAAGGATTCCCTGTGTATTTTAATGGAGCAAAAAATCCTGGAAAATCCTGGAATATCTTAAAAAGTTCAATGATTTGAATGACCAAAAGTAATCACTGTAATAAGTTGAAAGAGCTCAACATTTTAAAAGTAAAATGGTTAAAGTAGGTAAAAAACTGTAAAAGAAGTTAGGCACAAGGATTGCCTGTGTATTTTAATGGAGCAAAAATCCTGGAATATCTTAAAAAGTTGAAGTATTTCAAAAGCCAAAAGTAATAACTGTAATAAGTTGAAAGATTTGAACATTTTAAAAGTAAAATGGTAGAAAAAATATTAAGGGTCCGAACTGGGAGTCGATTCGGCAACCTTGTGCACCATAACTTCCCAATGCATTTTAATAGGGCAAAAATTCCCGGAAAAACTGGAATATCTTAAAAAGTACAAGGATTAAAAGTACCAAAAGTCATAGCAATAATTAGCTGAAAGAGCTGAACATTTTAAAAGTTGAATGGTAAAAATCGGTTAAAAACTGTAGAAGGAGTTAAGTGCCGAAAAACGGCGGAAGATGAGCGTAATAAAGAACTAGAAGGAGCTGCATTTCCAGAAGAAAATGCAGGGTTGAATGCTATAATGCTGAATGAAAGCTGAATTTGCTGAAGAAATGGCTGAACAGAGCTGAAAGACCTCAACATTTTAAAAGTAGAATGGTTAAAGTAGGTAAAAAACTGTAAAAGAAGTTAAAAAAAAGATTTCCTATGTATTTTAATGAAGCAAAAATCCTGGGAAATCCCGGAATATCTTTAAAAGTTAAAAGATTTAAAAAAAAATCATAGCAGGAAAAAGTTGAAAAAGTTGAACATTGTAATAGTAGAATGGCTAAAATAGGTCAAAAAATGTAGAAGGAGTTAAGCATGAAAGCTTAAGTTGATACAAAAATGACTGGACTGTTGAAAATTTGAAGATGTTGCTAAAATGGTTAAAAGTGCTAGCATTGGAATCAGCATCATCAACTGACTCAAAAAAACACTTTGTTTGAGAGTATCATATTGTTAAAAGCTACATGTTCTAAGTTGACAGAAAATCCACTTTTTCCAAAATGGCGGCTTTCCTATTGATTTTATCTCCATAGCAACCATTTTATGTTTCGGTCGCCTGGGGATGACGAACCAATCGACGTCAGTTTTAGACAAATCGGAAAAAGTAAACCTTTGGACGTCCTTAGCAAAAAAGTTTGTTTGCTAACCACGCCCACATTCCTTATATGTCCAGATCCAGTGAATTTCAATATGCTCAGTTCCAGCCATGGATGAAGTTTATTGCAACATTTGCTTCAGATTTTGTCAAAAAATGCCCACCAAACAGTAGGTTGTGTTGCCATCCCATAATAATTTCAAAACGTATGTTGAAGTCCAAAGCCTTGTGAGCATTTCAATGTTTGAACAGTGCCTCTAGCTGAAAGCTTGTTAAAGTTATAATGCTTGAAAGCAACAAAGGTTTTCAAGGATTCTCCATGTATTTAAATGAAGCAAAAATCTTGGAAAATCCTGGAAAATCTTGGAATATCTTGAAAAGTTCAAAGATTTGAAAGACTAAAAGTCGTAGCTGAAAGGAATAAGCTGAAAGGGTTGAACATTGTAATAGTAGAAGGATTAAAATACGTGAAAGTTTGAAGAAGTTTAAAATTGCCTCACATTTTGGCACAAAATGGCCGCCAAACTGTAGGTGGTGTTGCCATCCCATAATAATTTTGAACTTTATGTTGAAGTCCAAAACCTTGTGAACATTTCAATATTTGAACGGTGTCTCTAGCCAAAAGAATGTTAAAGTTACAATTGTTTAAAGAAGCAAAGGTGTGGCCAATGGAGCAAAAAGATTGGAAAATCTGGGAATATCCGGGAATATCTGGAAAAGTTCAAAGATTTGAAGGACCAAAAGTCATAGCTGAAAGGAATAAGATGAAAGGGTTGAACATTGTAATAGTAGAATGGTAAAAATAGGTGAAAGTTTGAAGAAGTTTAAAATTGCCTCACATTTTGGCACAAAATGGCCGCCAAACTGTAGGTGGTGTTGCCATCCCATAATAATTTTTAAACCTTATGTTGAAGTCCAAAACCTTGTGAACATTTCAATATTTGAACGGTGTCTCTAGCCAAAAGAATGTTAAAGTTACAATTGTTTAAAGAAGCAAAGGTGTGGCCAATGGAGCAAAAAGATTGGAAAATCTGGGAATATCCGGGAATATCTGGAAAAGTTCAAGGATTTGAAGGACCAAAAGTCATAGCTGAAAGGAATAAGCTGAAAAGGTTGAACATTGTAATAGTAGAATGGTAAAAATAGGTGAAAGTTTGAAGAAGTTTAAAATTGCCTCACATTTTGGCACAAAATGGCCGCCAAACTGTAGGTGGTGTTGCCATCCCATAATAATTTTGAACTTTATGTTGAAGTCCAAAACCTTGTGAACATTTCAATATTTGAACGGTGTCTCTAGCCAAAAGAATGTTAAAGTTACAATTGTTTAAAGAAGCAAAGGTGTGGCCAATGGAGCAAAACCATTGGAAAATCTGGGAATATCCGGGAATATCTGGAAAAGTTCAAAGATTTGAAGGACCAAAATGTCATAGCTAGAATAAGATGAAAGAGCTGAACATTTTCATAGTCGAACGGTTAAAATAGGTGAAAAATTGTAGAAGGAGTTTAACTGTGAACTTCTGAACGAAAAATTCTCCATGTATTTCAATGGAGCAAAAATTCCCGGAAAACCTGGAATATCTTAAAAAGTAAAAGGATTTGAAAAACCAAAAGTCATAGCAGAAATAAGATGAAAGAGATGAACATTTTAATAGTAGAATGGTTAAAATAGGTTAAAAATTGTAGAAGTAGTTAAACGCCAAAAAACGGCGGAAGATACTATAAGATACGATAATAATAAATAAAGAGAAACAGGAAAACAAAGGGTTGAATGCTTTACAGCATTCAACCAATAAATAAAGAGAAACAGGAAAACAAAGGGTTGAATGCTTTACAGCATTCAACCAATTAAACGAAAAGGATGCCTTCAAAATGGTATAGAGCAGGCAGTTAAAGGGTTGAAGCATACAGATCCCAAATAACCAACTTTGACTTCATACCTTCTTTGACAGGAATCGCTGGTTTCTTCTGCCTCAGACCCAGGAGGATGAAAAAGAGAACAAGAGGGATGAAGATCTCAAAGGCCAGAACCCACTGGAGAAGCAGAAGCAGAAGAAACAGATCCTTAGCAGCAGCAGTTCTCACTTCACTTTACTGATCCTGGAACATGAAGGCCCATGTTTCACCGCTCCTGTGGAGAAAATCACCTGCGGTTTTTCCCGAACCGTCCCTGAAGGTGAGCACCAAAACTTCAAATAAGATACGGAGAATAAACCATGACAGGACCAGACGTGTGCTTCAAACGAAACATGGCTGTTCAGCCGTTCTCAGCTGCACAACAACAGCTGTTCACATGGACGAGTAACTGTCACCACGCTTGTTCAGCAGAAAACTGTAGGTGTGTGCTTCAGCAACAGTCTGGCCACACAATAAGCATCGTCATCTGCGTCTCATGATACGTATCGCGATACGTCCCAAGACCGCACCGAAACTATTTTTCAGTAAGTTAAGACTAAGTAATACTTGTCTCCTAACAAAAACTGCAAGGCTGGCTGAACTTTTAGCAATGAACACAAGCTGCTTCTTGTGAGATCTTGTGGTTTTGTGCGTACAGAGCTGCTCTAAGAGGCTCCATGTGCTCTGCTGCCCACTAGTGGAAGGAGGGTGAAGTGGAAACCCAGAGTCAGACGCTGAAGGACGCTCAGAAATAATTAAATAAATATCGATCTGGCAGCATTTTTAATCAATGCAAGTATCGCCAAATGAACTATCGCCATATGTTGCAGAATCGATTTTTCCCGACACCTCGGCTGTCAGCCATCAGTCCCCAGGGCTTTAGATGTGCTTCAGCTTCAGGTGAAGCACCACCACCTCCACCCTGAAACAACAATGTTTCATCAGGTTTATTTGCAGCTTTAATCGTCTTCTCAGAGTCATTAGTAAACCTCCTTCCACCTCACTAGACCTGCCTCCAGACAGTACAATGTGACAATATCTGCAGTCTTCTTTTGCCAAGAAACAGACTTTCGGTACCAGACAGCAAAAGCCAAAAGTCCTTCTGGCATCTTTTGACCTGCGGCTTGTGAACGTTTCTTTTCTGGCCTCTGTTTGTTCCGTCACTGCATGTCTGAAAAACATGTTTGAGGATCTTCAGCAGCACTAGCAAAGATCCACAGCCAGGAAACCCGACTGACAGACATCTCAGAGCCTCTGAACTCATCGCAGGTAGGAGCCTGAGGTGATCCTGCAAACTGCTGCTCACTGCAACACACAAAAACTAGATCTGTTTCACACACGAAACTGAACTCCAAAGAACCTATATGAATGGTACCAGTCGCTGTAGCTCCTCCCACAGGCTGCAACATTAGAACCATTCAATTCTGTAGTAGGAGGTAAAGAAGAGAAGATGACAGGAATGACAAGGATGGGGAGCGGACCACTGTGGGATTCAGCATTAGAGTCCATCTGTGTGCTGCAGCATGAGCAAAAACGTCTTTGTTACAATTTTACAAGTTGCTTTCCTAAAGCAACCAGTCAGTTTTATCTCATCTGTTCTAGTCTGATTTTTCATAATGAATCAGACTTTTCTATTTGCATTTCATCCCCCAGACCCCCCCCCCTCCCACACACACACACACACACACACACACAAAGAACAGCAACAAAAGGCAGCGGCAGAGAAAAGGAACAATGCTTCCTTGTTGACCTATGCGCACAGACCCACACTGTCTGTGTGTGTTCATCTTTTACACACATGCCTGCACACAAAGCTAACCAATGTGGAGGTCAGGACAAAACAATTAGGCCTTTTAGGCCGAGACAAGACGGCACAGAGACTCAAACACACTCAAGTGACAGGACTGAACTGAACAACGCACACACACACACACACACACATTTGCAGGAATGACCCTTCACTAAGTGAGGTCTGGACTGCAGGCAGCCTCTGAAACTTGGATGGCTTGTATTAACTGCAGTCAGGGTTTGATGAATGATACGTTCAGGTACAGGTGCAGACTCACCTGGGTTGAAGGACAAACATGCTCAGTTTAGAGTTGTTGTTACAGTTTTATAATGATAAAATATATATTCTTTTTTTTCACGTCTTTATTTTCCCAATTCAGTGAGTTACCATGGCAACACTAGGCATCCGTTCAGGCCTGAACGCTTACCTCTGACTGCAGGTTTTAATTTTTGGATGCAAGTAAACAAGATGTGGGCCGTTTCCCTGGTAACGCAGTTAGAAAAATGAGCATCTTTTGATCTTATTGACCAAGGTCTGCAGCTAAACTGAAGCAGGGGGGGGGGGGTGAGCTGCTTCAGTGCTCACACCCCCCCTGCTTCAGTGCTCCTCAGAAAAATGCAGATGAGGGTTTCAAGATGGCAGCTCTTCTGTGGAACCAGAATGTTTTCTGTCTGTCTCCATACGACAAACATTTCTGCAGGTTCCAGAAGCTAAATGGAAAAGTTTTTGCTGCCAGCTTCATGTTTCCATGGAAACATTGGGGGTGGGGGGGGCCAATCTTCAAGAGTCAAGCATAACACAGAGAAAGAGAGGAAAATGACAACGCAGTCATTCAGTTTCTGACTCCTGGACAATGTTTCTGAGTCTGTTTGTGTTTCAGCTCATCTGAAAACCAAAACAGTCATGTTAGTGAGTGTGTGCGTGTGTGTGTGTGTGTGTGTGTGCGTGCGAGCGTGTGTGCGTGCGCGTGTGTGGGTGTGTTTCCCAGTGCTGATCTTGCAGTTTATAAATTTTCCGATTTCCATCTTAGAGGTCGTATTTGCAGCGTCTTTTTTTTTCTCTTACCTTAAAGACAAAAAACGATCCATTAAATTGAAGGTGAACTGTGAGGCACAATGTGGCTGTGGAGCGTTAGACAATAAACATCTCAGATATCAAAAAAAATGCAGACCAGTGTGACTAGAATAATCAGCACCTCATTTTAGGCAATATTCTGGAATGTGACAACCGTTCCTTGTTGTTTTCATTGAATGTCTGGTTCTGATCCATAAAGTCTTCTCCAGCAGCACATCGCAGAACTGACGAGTGGTTAGTTGGTTTTGGTTTGGACTGTGCTGTCAGTGGTCTGCATGTGAAACTATGCATGAAACTACAGACCTTTTCTAAAGACCACTACACAACCATGCAGCCTGTCAAATTCCATGCTATTGAATATGTTTGAACAATTAGCAATAGAACATTTAAATCAGTTCCAATCCAAAGTTTGGACCAAACGACAAATGGTGTACGCCATCAGTGTGTGTGTGTGTGTGTGGGGGGGGGGGGGGGGTAAAGCCCTTTGGGGTTTGATCAATGAAAGAGAGTTCTATATAAGTGTCCACTTCAGCTTTCATTTCCCCGTGAATGTCAGTTTAGTCCGGTGTTTGTTTGTGGTGCGTCTGCACATGACTTCCACAGACCCACACTGGTGCCTTTGTGGACCACGTTTAAAGACTGTTTTGAAATCTTTATTTTCTCTTTCAAATACAAAAATGCTCCACACACAAAAAGACAAGAGATAAAAATATTTAAGGGATCAAAGAAATGACAGATGAGAGCATTTTAGCATCTGTATGAACGTTTTAAAGCCAAAGAGTTTAAACGCACAGGCATGTCTGTAGTACAGAAATCCATCCAGGAAAAGAAGCTGCTCTGATCCAAAACCAGAATCAAATGAAGCCTTTTGGATCTGCAGTCTGAGTGAGAAGTAAAGCTCTTAACTTTAAAGCCTATTGCTAAAAGTCTTGCATGAAAGTCAGTCATTTGGCTGATGCTAGAAAAACAGCTGGATGCAGGACAAACCGGGAGGTGCAGCCAAGAGTCTGACCCAGTTTAAGAAGGCCCCCCCACACACGGATAAAGCAGCTCATGATGGTCAAACAGGCTCAACGTAGAGCATCGGAGAGCAGATCTGCTCAGAGGTTTCTGGGTGTTTCCGCTGAGCCACACAGGCAGCTCACCACGGAAAAAGAGGCCCAGACAGCTCATAAATAATGGAAAGCTTCCTCCTTTCTCCAGGGAAGTGAACCAGAGACGGAGATGGATCCCATTCAGAGAGGAAAAAAGAAAGAGCTTGCTTTGCAGGATATATGATGCCCACCTGCTTTCTGTGTCAAGTGCTGAGTCACGTGGTTCTGGTCCCGGACACAAACCCGGACAGAACATTCACGCTTTACGCATTAGTTCTGCAGGAGCTGTGTGGACTTTCTGAGGTAGATGTGCTATAAATACACCCAGATCCACCCCCCTCAGCACTATGACTCCAACTCCTCTGATTGGGTCACTGACTAAGCTGGAGGGGGGCACTGAAAATCTGGCAACTTGGGGAGAGACATTTCTAAAAGCCACATCGCCCAAAATAAAAGAGCTGACGGGCTTCAGGGTTTCTGAAAAACGTCTGGATCGGCTTCAAATGCTTCACAAAGTGCAGCGTCACACTGATGGAGGATGGGGGGGGGCTCAGATCTGTCAACAGGTGTCCGTCTGTCGCTCACATTACTGACATCAACTGGATTGGTTTCTATTGTAAAAGTTTCCCAGTGGTCTTTTAATTATGAATATGCCATTTTTAGCAAAAGTCAAGAAGCCTGTGTCGTTTTTTAAGACACATTTTCTGCAGCGCAGCAGGAGCTCGTTAGAAATTCGCCCATTGTGGGCGGGACTCTAGACGCAAAGTTAGCCTCCTGAATTTCCCAGCATTCCTTTGTTTACATTCTCGTTCAAGCTAACATTAGAGTGGCAGAAAAAACAAACGGCAAGCCCTACTATCTTTAAAATGACCAATTATTCAAAATGAACATCACATATAAAGTCAAAAATTAATGATTTCCCCCCCAAAGTCATTTTAAGTTCTTAATGTAGAAATGTGTGGAAATGTAAACACAAAGCTACAGTGTGGTTGAGTTGAAGTCACTAATGAAGAGAAAACTGTTTTTCATAAACAATAGAGACTTTTGAATGGGATGTAATCAATAACTTGATCTTTAACCAAATGCCGTCAAATGTGAAATTGATTTGGATGGGATAGAATGGAATGGAATGAATTTTATTAAGATGGGATCAGTGGTTTGGCAGAGGCCTGCTCTGATCTGGCAAAGCCGTAACCCTGAACAGTGAAGTTCTGCCTCTGACCCCAGCCGGACTCCACGGCTCCTCGTTTGGCCCTGGGGTCAGACATGGAGCACGGGAAGCAGCATGATGACTGCTCTGTGGATCCACTGAACATCTGGATCCACATGAGCCTTCAGTCTAGGGTTTCTGTAGTGTTCTCCATGCCTCTGTGCTGACGAGCGGAATGACAGAGCATAGAACACATGCAGGACTGATTGGACATCTAGACCGCGACATCCCAGCATGTTCCTCTTGAAAAAACGTTCCTAAGTCAAGGACAACGGATCACATCATGTGTGGTAACCTCAACCAACACGGATGCTGTTCTGAAGCCAAAGAGAAATAGAGCCAGATCTGTTCAGTGATCTACCACCAGTATGTGGGGGGGGTCATGAGAGACAGTGTTGGACATTCCAACTGTGCTTCACCTCTGACCTTTCATCCTACATCAGAGATCGATGCTCGACATTGACCAAAATAAACACACATCTGCAGAAAAACTGCACAAAAAGTCACGTGACCACAGGGCTGCGGGGAAGGGGGGAGGGGTCCAGCCAGCCCTACCTGCCATGACCAATCAGATGACCACCCTCTATCAACCAGATCAGGGACACCGCCCTGCAGGACGTGGTTTACTGCAAAACTCCTCCCTCAAAGCAAACACGCGACAGGTGAGATGCGAAGCACACACCTGGACTTTGGACTTCCTCATCCACAGCTGGCAGGACGTGCCATCATCCACGCACGCACGCGCGCACACTCACTACATAACATATGACTGCTTGATCTGCTTTGATCCAACAGGTTGCATGTTAAATTTAGCTGCAATTTCTGATAAAACAACAACAACCTGTTTGCAGCCGCATCTGGTGCTCACACGCACCTCCTGCCCGCACGCATCTCCTATCCCGCACGCATCTCCGGCCCGCACGCACCTCCTATCCCGCACGCATCTCCTATCCCGCACGCATCTCCTATCCCGCACGCATCTATTATCCCGCACGCATCTCCTGCCCGCACGCTCCTCCTATCCCGCCCGCATCTCCTATCCCGCCCGCATCTCCTGCCTGCACGCATCTCCTATCCCGCACGCATCTCCTATCCCGCACGCATCTCCTGCCCGCACGCTCCTCCTATCCCGCCCGCATCTCCTATCCCGCACGCATCTCCTGCCTGCACGCATCTCCTATCCCGCACGCATCTCCTATCCCGCACGCATCTCCTGCCCGCACGCTCCTCCTATCCCGCCCGCATCTCCTGCCTGCACGCATCTCCTATCCCGCACGCATCTCCTATCCCGCACGCATCTCCTGCCCGCACGCTCCTCCTATCCCGCCCGCATCTCCTGCCTGCACGCATCTCCTATCCCGCACGCATCTCCTGCCCGCAGAGGAGTCCAGAAGGACTCAATAAACCGGGGCTGCGGGAAACGGAGCAGCCGCGGGGCGCGGGCACACCGACCAAAACAAACAACAGCGCCCCTGTCGGGGCTCCAGCGCGCCGAGGGCAACAGCTTACCGGCCCCCTTCTTTTCAGAGAGACGTTCTTCCACAGAAGAAGGTGGAGCTGATGGAGGAACCCCATCCCGAGTCCCGCTCGTATGTCCCGCTACAACAATTCAACAGCGCGGCGGCGCTCTGCGGCTGCGCGTGACTCCACTGCGGGACCTCATCCCGCACGGCCCGGCCCGGCGCTGTGGTGCTGGATCAGAGGCGGCCGAACGACGCCTGTGAGCCGGCGACAGTTGGAGCTGCTTCCGCCTTCATCCATCCTCACCAACGGGCGGGGGAGGGAGGGCTGCACTTCCGGGTACACCCCGCGCGCGCGCTCTGTTATGTAAAAACTAAAGCTGCTCACGCGCTGGATGTGGGATGATTCCAGGTCATAAAACACCAACGTCACCAGACTGCAAACCAAATACTCATCCAAACCAGTGGATAGAAGAAAGAAAGCCCATTTTACACAAATGTGACTTTTTATTCTGTCCGTAAATTGTATAACTCAGAAAAAAATCTGCTAAAACCTGTTATGATGTGCAAAAAGGGATGTCTAAAGACTTTAACTAAAAAAAATACTTGTAATTTCTGTTTAAATAAAGATAGCTGCAAAAATATCTACTCTCCATCCAGACATCCATTTTTGAAACCATTCCCATCGCTTTAGAAAAAAATAAAATTAAAAAACACTGGGTTGCTGGAGCCTATCCCAGCTACTCTTGGGTGAATGTGGGCAGTGGCGGTTCTACACTAACTTACTCCCTGCGCGAGTAACCCCACCAGCGCCCCCCCCCCCCGCACACATACAAAATTTGACAACATCCTCTTGTGTTCCCTATCTTCTATTTAGCCATTTTACACAAAAAATGCATGAATTTTCTAGACTCGTATTACAGGGGGGGTCAAACTCAGTCACACAGGGGCCTAAGTTAAAAACACGCTTAAGGTTTTGGGCCGAAGAAGATAAACATTAACTGAACACACTAAAGCTAAACTTTTAAACCTTTTAAACTGAACTTGTTGAACATAAATATGAATAAAAACAGGAACATTAATCCAGAATAACTCAAGTTAAACCTTAAATAACTTGTAATATTTTGCTCTCCATAGAAATATATTCTGTCAAAATTATACAAATATGAACATGCTGCAGAACAAAACAAAGAAAGCCTGGAAATAATAATAAGAAATTACAAATCAAGGGGGGGCTGCTCTCCTGGTTGGGCTGGGGCGGCGCTCTCTTTCCCTCTGCGCCTCCCTGCTCTCTGGCTCTGGGGGCCTCGCGGCGGTCCTGCTGGCCCTGGCCTGGGTGGCGGTCTTGGTCGCCCGGGCGGCGGTTGTTCCCTGCCTGTTACCGTGTGGCGTTGGGGGGATTCCGGCTGCCGCTACTGCTGCGGCGGGGGTCTGGGTGTGGGGGTGGCTGGGCACTCTCCTTCCTTCTTTTCAGGTTCCACCATCCATTTTAGAAGAACATAAACACTCACCTGAGCACAGGTGTTAGCTCACCTTTGCACTAACAGTTTGCATGGTTTAATGACTGAAATATTTCACACTAGTTGGTTTTAAGGCTTGCACCATACATGTGAAGAGGAAATAGGATGAAGACATTCTTAAGAGTCTGATGTGTTACAATAAAAGCGTAAAGTGTCGGCTGCTGAGGCAATTTCAAACTAAAAGCTCCTAGCATCCTCTTTGAATGTAGTAGCACATTATGTGCAACGCATCGGGCACGGCAAATGCCGCCCCCTATGAAGTGCCGCCCTGGGCGACCGCCCATATCGCCCATATCCAAAACCGCCACTGAATGTGGGCTTCACCCTGGAAGGTTCACCTGTCCATCACATAAACAGATAACCTTACACATTTTAAAAGCTCTATATCCTGCTTTTCTTAAGCCTCTCAGAGTAAACCATGTCCATATGTATGATAATATGTTACCTTTGGCAAACTACAGAACCATTTTTTTTTATTAAATATGAGTTATTTCTCTGAGGCTCTGCCTTTCCTTCCTTGTGGGTGTTTCCCATTTCATTACATCAACCTAGAGGCGGCCTCAGCAGCGTCTCTGTGTTTCTGCCACGGAAACAATTAACCGAACTTTTGCAACGACGGATGTTCATGTTGTTCATATAAAGGAAAGCATTCAGCCGATCACCACTAGCTCCACGGAGATATTGGGTGTGTGTGTTAGCCTGGGGGCGGGGCTAGCAGGTAAAGACTCTTCCTGGAAGGGGCGGGTCCTCCCTTTGTGATGTCATAATGTGAGGAACCACTTGTTTTTGTGGATTGGGTCTGAGAGAGCAGGTTTTTACAGGAATACTCAGAAAAGTGTCAATGGGGAGTCGTTTAGCTCGTGCTGGTTTGCGGCGCCTTCCGTCCGTGAAACCAGGGTTCGACTCCGGGCTGCTCCCTGTTCCCTTCTCTACCTCTGTGCCGGTCCCAAGCCCGGTTGCTTTGAGCGGGTTGGGTCAGGAAGGGCATCCGGCGTAAAACATTGCCAAGTTTACCATGCGACTCGTTCACTGTGGCGACCCCTGATGGGAAAAGCCGAAAGAGAAACAACAACTCAGAAATGTGTCAATGGATCAAAATACCACTTTGGGGTTTCCTTTCTGAGAAATGAACATTAGAAAACACCTAAAAGCTCAAAACGTAGATTAAGCATGATGTAGACCCTTTGACCCTCACAAAATGGCAGAACGGGAACAGATGTATTTGTTATTTCCATATTATTATGACTGTCTGTCAATTGTTTCCAAGACCTGATGAACTTCTGGATACCAACAGAGGAAATCGAATCCTTGAGAAGAAACACAGAAGCTGAGTGAGTTTGGTTACTATGCGCTCCTGATGCGACTGCAGCAGCACCCTGTGTCATGTGTTACACTGGGATCTGGGCTGAGTTTGGGGGCACAGGGACAGAGCCAACCTGATGCCTTGCTCGCACGCACCTGTGTAGGGGTTAAGACGTACGGGTGCTACGGGATTGTGGGCTGTCTGTGCCATGGAGGGTCATGGAGAGGAGGGGCTGCGTGCTAAAGTCCCACTACAATCATCTTCTGATCTGTTCACTTTGGTCTTTTAAATATAATGACACCATTTTCAGCCAAAATCCAAAAACCTCTCAGTTTCTAGGTCATAGTTTCTGCAGAGCAGCAAGAGTTCTTCAGAAATTCACCCATGAGTTGTGGGCGGGACCATTGGTGCAGAGTAAGCCTGCCCCTGCTTCCCAACATCCAACAGTTTTACAGTCCCTCACACCCCCAACCTAACATTAGCGGAGCAACATAAATGGGGATAAATATCGTAGCTATCTAGTGGCACAGTTCTGATCCAGATTCCAGCTCAGCCGAGGAAAACAAAGACGGTCATGGATCCATTGGTCTGCAGGTGGATGATCAGAATGGAGCAGAGCAGGGAGCTCGGGAACCGTCAATTGTAGCTTCTATGTCCCAGCTACAGTAGTACACTGCTCCTGATTCACAACAATTTGAGTAAAATAAATACTAAGAAATGTGATTTTAAGCAAAATCTTCATAAATTATCTCCATGAGAAATTGTGACAAGATCATGACAAAAACCCAATTGTCGTTGCAGTGTCTCTAAGGGAAGCACACATCTGAGGTTTGTGCAGCCACTCAACCCTTGTGCTATCTTAGATGACCCCCCCCCCCCACTCTTACATTGAGGTGTTCTCCCTACCATGACAAAGGTGGATAAAGGTGGAAAGATTTCATGTAATCCATGGACACCAGTGAAGATCACAAATCATTGAAGAAAAAAGGTTCAGAGCACTGTCTAGTGGGTCTAGATGACCCACCTCCCAATGTTAAAGTGCCTAGGATAGAACAAGGGTTAACGGGACATCATGAAAATAGAACATACCATTGTCGTGCATATGGTGAGTGTATCATATAGTATTTGTAAGGATAATGTAAGTTACACATACTTAGGACATACGGTGCCACTGACACTGACAGACCCTGTCGTTCTGTCAGAACACTGCTGCTGGGCATCCGTGGTACAAGAGAAAGCGCCTTCAGACTGGACGATCGGGGCGGAGAGGCCGGTTTAACAGTCATGATGTGGTTTTTACCAGCAGGAGACATGCAGCACCGTGCATTTCCTCTGCAGAACAGAACAGCAGAAAGAGGAAGACCAGTTGTCAGGTTGGGAGGGGCTGGTGAGCGTGAAGGACCCAAAATGCAGAGACATGAGACAAGGAGTTTATTCTCAAACAAAAAGCGCTGCAGAGCAGGGAAACCTAAAAAAACTCACAGTGGTAAACCATGAAAACATGGCAGAAGACCGTCAGGGAAGAGCCGGTAATGGACCAGCACTAGAGGAAGGCAGAGACAAGACTTAAATACAAACAGCACTGACAAGACACAGGTGAACATGATCAGGAGAGATTAGGCCTAGGGAAGTAAAACTTAAAACCATGACATAACAGTAACCCTTTCAAAATAAAACAGGAAACAGAACTCAAACATGACAGAAACAAGATGGAAAGCAAAAACCAATACAAAGAAACCCAAACCATGACACCAGTTTGTGGTTGACTGCAATGTTCAGCCAGTTTAGCCAGTTGTTCTCCCTGCAGGACTCAATGAATAACGTTTGAGCGTTCTTGAGCAGTTTGAGTAGATGGAAACTTTGTGGATCTCTGCATGGTGGTTGGGTGGAGATTCAGCCCTCAGATCTGAGTAAACGTGAAAGTGAACCCTCCCATGCTGGCATGGCTCTGAGCTGGTGCAGACTCAGTGATCGGCGTTTCTCATTTGAAACTGAGAGAGACGTTGTGACACTCTGCCGATGACCACAACCAGCAGACACGTTGAGCAACGCATGAGTCTAAATTTGGTGGCGCAGGATTTCCTTGACATTCTACAGTTTGCAGAGGACGTCCAGTTCCTGACAGCGCACCCCCCAGATCCCGTCTCATCAAGGTAAGTGCTGGCCTCCCTGCCAGCCTTCCTATTTCATAAATGGCCAATCTGATGGTTTGAAGTGAAGCAAACTGCGCCCTGGCGGCTGGAGGATCCTTCTACAACCACTGTTTGTAGACTGGGGGTCTCTTCTGAAACATGCAGGACGCCTGACAGCACAGCAGCTCACACTGGTGGAATCTCACGGAGAAAAAGTCGCAGAGTGTCAAGAACAGACAGGAAAGAAACGTCTGTTTTTGCTTTTCGTTCAGCAGGAATTCTCCTGCATGTTTTCTCAAACATCTCTCTTTAAACTCAGAAGACTTGGCAGGAGAAAAGCAAACTAGTCTCATCTTGCTGAACAAAGCTTTCATTGTGTTGTTTCTTTGTTTGGGGTTTTGGTTTTTTGTCTTCCTGTGAGGTTTTTGTTTGGCTGACTTGATAAAAGTGCATGAAAGCAGGTTTCTTCTGTTCTTTCCTCATCTGCAGTGAAGCCATGATCAAGTCTGAAGCCCGGCTTCTTTGCCTTCTGCTGCTTCTCAGCTGCCTCTCGCTGCTGCTTTACCCCAGCCTGTTTGACCCAAAGCCCGGCCCGCCACAGCCCTGTCCGCACACTCCTCAGAAAAACATCAGCATCCTCCTCTGGCACTGGCCGTTTGGCCAGTCTTACAGCCTGAAAGGGGACAAATGTCTCACAGCGTACAACATCAGCCACTGCTTCCTGACGGACGACACTGATGCTCTTCCCTCGGCGGATGTGGTGGTGTTCCACCATCAGGAGCTGAGCAGGGGGGCCTCTGCCCTCCCTCGCCATCGCTCGGCCTGGCAGAGATGGGTGTGGATGTCCCTGGAGCCTCCTGTCAACAACGCCAATCTGCGCCAGCTCAACGGCGTCTTCAACTGGACTATGAGCTACAGGCGGGATGCAGACATCCCCGTCCCGTACGGGGTAACGGTGCCAGGAGTACAAAGGTTAAACGTCCAAGCTGCAACGAACCGCTCTTATTTCGCCTGCTGGCTGGTCAGCAAATACAGGCCCAGTCAGGCACGGGCCGGTGTTTACCAGAGTCTGAAGAGGGAAATCCCCATTGAAGTGTTTGGAAGGTGGAAGAAGAATCCACTGCCAGACCACATGCTGCTCCCCACCATCTCCAAGTGTCTGTTCTATCTGGCCTTTGAGAACTCAGAGGCAAGGGATTACATCAGCGAGAAGCTGTGGAGGAATGCCTTCCAATCAGGAGCCATTCCTGTCGTCCTGGGCCCCAGCAGGGCCACCTATGAGGCTGTGGCCCCACCCCACTCCTTCATCCACGTGTCCGACTTCAGGAGCACAGCTGAGCTGGCCACATATCTGAAGCACGTGGCCGCTGACCGGCAGGTCTACGAGGGGTACCTGCAGTGGCATCACACTCACAGCATCAAGACCCTCACCGACTGGAGGGAGCGGCTGTGTCAGATCTGTGCACGTTACCCCAGCCTGCCAGCCAGCAAGGTCTACCAGGACCTGGAGGGCTGGGTTCACAGCTAGCCCCTCACCAGACCAGGACAGACCCGGTTTCCTGTTCGCTGGCCTCCAGTGCTCCTCTGGACAAAAACATGGAAGTGTTTCCATGAACCAATCATTCAAGAGAAAAAGTAGAATGAAAGAAGAGACCAGATCCTCACTGGAATTGTGCTGGGAAACACTTCTATTACTGAGACAGCATTCATAAGAATTACATTCTTTACATCAGAAGTTAGATCAAGGGCCGCATTTCAGAATGTTCTGACTGGCTGGACACACCTGGTTCAGGTAATCAGCCAAGAGTTAAGCAGGATATCTGGAAAACAGGGAGATAGCGCGACCCACCCCAGCCTTTTAGACCCACCCCAGCCCTTTAGACCCACCCCAGCCTTTTAGACCCACCCCAGACTTTAACACCCACCCCAGCCCTTTAGACCCACCCCAGCCTTTTAGACCCACCCCAGACTTTAACACCCACCCCAGCCCTTTAGACCCACCCAGGCCCTTTAGACCCACCCCAGACCTTTAGACCCACCACAGCCCTTTAGACCCACCCCAGACTTTAACACCCACCCCAGCCCTTTAGACCCACCCAGGCCCTTTAGACCCACCACAGCCCTTTAGACCCACCCCAGCCCTTTAGACCCACCCCAGACTTTAACACCCACCCCAGCCCTTTAGACCCACCCAGGCCCTTTAGACCCACCACAGCCCTTTAGACCCACCCCAGCCCTTTAGACCCACCCCAGCCTTTTAGACCCACCCCAGCCTTTTAGACCCACCCCAGCTTTTAGACCCACCCCAGCCCTTTAGACCCACCCAGGCCCTTTAGACCCACCCCAGACCTTTAGACCCACCACAGCCCTTTAGACCCACCCCAGCCTTTTAGACCCACCCCAGCCTTTTAGACCCACCCCAGACTTTAACACCCACCCCAGCCCTTTAGACCCACCCAGGCCCTTTAGACCCACCCCAGACCTTTAGACCCACCACAGCCCTTTAGACCCACCCCAGCCCTTTAGACCCACCCCAGACTTTAACACCCACCCCAGCCCTTTAGACCCACCCAGGCCCTTTAGACCCACCACAGCCCTTTAGACCCACCCCAGACTTTAACACCCACCCCAGCCCTTTAGACCCACCCAGGCCCTTTAGACCCACCCCAGACCTTTAGACCCACCACAGCCCTTTAGACCCACCCCAGCCCTTTAGACCCACCCCAGCCTTTTAGACCCACCCCAGCCTTTTAGACCCACCCCAGCTTTTAGACCCACCCCAGCCCTTTAGACCCACCCAGGCCCTTTAGACCCACCCCAGACCTTTAGACCCACCACAGCCCTTTAGACCCACCCAGGCCCTTTAGACCCACCACAGCCCTTTAGACCCACCCCAGCCCTTTAGACCCACCCCAGACTTTAACACCCACCCCAGCCCTTTAGACCCACCCAGGCCCTTTAGACCCACCACAGCCCTTTAGACCCACCCCAGCCCTTTAGACCCACCCCAGACTTTAACACCCACCCCAGCCCTTTAGACCCACCCAGGCCCTTTAGACCCACCCCAGACCTTTAGACCCACCCCAGCCCTTTAGACCCACCCCAGCCTTTTAGACCCACCCCAGCCTTTTAGACCCACCCCAGCTTTTAGACCCACCCCAGCCCTTTAGACCCACCCAGGCCCTTTAGACCCACCCCAGCCTTATAGACCCACCCCAGACTTTAACACCCACCCCAGCCCTTTAGACCCACCCCAGCCTTTTAGACCCACCCCAGCCCTTTAGACCCACCCCAGCCTTTTAGACCCACCCAGCCTTTTAGACCCACCCCAGACTTTAACACCCACCCCAGCCTTATAGACCCACCCCAGACTTTAACACCCACCCCAGCCCTTTAGACCCACCCCAGCCTTATAGACCCACCCCAGCCCTTTAGACCCACCCCAGCCTTTTAGACCCACCCCAGCCCTTTAGACCCACCCCAGCCTTTTAGACCCACCCCAGCCCTTTAGACCCACCCCAGACTTTAACACCCACCCCAGCCTTATAGACCCACCCCAGACTTTAACACCCTTTGTAACCCTTGTGCTATCCTAGGTACTTTAACCTTGGGAGTTGGGTCATCTAGACCAGTGGTCCCCAACCACCGGGCCGCGGACTGTTACCGGGCCGCGGGACACTTGGCACTGGGAATTTTGACACCGGGACGCACAGAAAGAAAAAAATAATCTCCATTTTATTGTTTTTTTTCGAAAGAAACGTTTTATTTTGAAAAGTGACCGGATTCTCTCTGTTACATCCGTAACACTTAACGCACGTCAAAGTCGCCACATCAAACATCACGTGATACACACCTTGCGTTGCACCTCAGCCCCCCCCCCACCGGTCCGCTGTAAACTTGCCTTGCGTTGTACCGGTCCGCGGTGACAAAAAGGTTGGGGACCACTGATCTAGACCCACTAGACAGTGCTCTGAACCCGTTTTCTTCAATGATTTGTGATCTTCACGGGTGTCCATGGATTACATGAAATCTTTCCACCTTTGTCATGGTAGGGAGAACACGTCAATGCAAGGGGGTTAAACAAGGGTTAAACAAAGAAAGTTGTTTCAAATTTGACCTTTTTTCCTTGTGGATTATTGGTATAAAAGCACTTTTTGGAGTTAATGCCAAAAAATGTTTAAAAAAGACATTTGACCTGCTGTTTGTGAATAACATTTGAGATGTATTGGAAATGTTTTTATATTTCTTTGTGATAGAGTTGACATTCTAGTTGGTGATAGCCCAACATTTGGGATTGGCATAAACATTGCTGACCCCTGTTTCAAACAAACTGACTTCAATTCATGACAGAAAAACAAACAGCAGCTTTGAGAGCCGAAAGATGTCAACGTTTCCTGAATTTGATCCTTGGAATGAAGAAATGAAGCACATCCAACAGCATAACCTTGAAGGTCAGGATGATATCAGGATGTTCTTGAAAAACCCTTCCTGTTCCCTCCGACAGTAGGAAGAACAGCCGGCTATTGTTGCTGTTTTAGGTGATATTGTCAACTCTTCTTTGCAAAACTGTGTATTTTGTTCTCTGATGAGAAAAGCTGCAGCAATCAGATAAAGTGGCTTGTAAAAGTATTCATTGTAAAAGTATCATACCAGTTAAACTTCTCATTTTTTTACACAATGACCACACACATAGGTGTATTTCTATTGGAATGTTATGAAGAAGTGGCTCACAATTTCACAATTGTGAAGTGGAAAGAAAATTATACAAGAGTTCAGGTTTTTTTTTTTTAAATAAAAAACTGAAAAAATAATTTTACATTTGTTAAAGGTTGTCCCAGCTTCATGCAGTTCCATGTTTTGTCAGCAGAGGTCAGCCTAGACTCTGATTTGACCCCCACATCCATCATAAAACACATTTTTAATGGGCTCTCTAAAGACATGTGGTCCACTGAATGTTCAGCGTCGTCACATGATGGATGGATCACAGGAGAACCTCCAGGCTGGTTGCAGATGTCAGACCTGAAGCAGAGGAAGCAGAAACTGCCTCTTAGTTCTAGTTCAGTCTCCTCCCTAAAATAGAAACCCACTGATATTTTCAACCTTTACATGAAAACAGTCACTTCTGAAGGATTTCATTTTCAAAAAAACGTTTGATAAACTTTCAGAAAAGCTTATATATTTTTTTCATACAGATTTATTTTATATGCCATTTTGTTTAAAGTACTGCTATCCATTGACTTGCTTTTCATTGACTTGCTTTCCGATTACTGTGATTTCCCTTTTCATGGTTTTCTCAGCAGTTTGTTGAATGAGGGGTGAGGGATGCAGAGACAGGAGGGAAGCAGGAGTGGGGAGGTGCAAGTGTGCGTTCTGGCAACACCCCCCTGCTGGCCTGCAGGAACCAGGGACAAAGGGGGCGGAGCCAAACCTTGTGGGTGGGTTGCAGGGATTATGGTCTCCAGGCATTCTCCATCTTCAGGAAAACTTCTCACCTCTTGGATTGCGCTTCTCCTTGGACAATAAAGAAGAGGGGGAGACAATCTAGGATGGGAAATCACGTCTTAACAGATGTGGCCTCGTGTGGGGATTGTCGAGGAGAAGTAAGAGGTAGGCCGTTATTCAACATTGATTCTGGCACGCCACTGTGCCAGGTAAGCAGGAACCTATTATATCAAATTCTACAATCCAACATCCTAAATCACTTCGGACCCAGAAGTGCAGTATGTGTAATGAATTTCCCAAATTTAGGGAGATCAGGTCTCAACACTCTCTTCCGACGTTGTGGGTTTTGTGTTGAATGTTTGTCATAAATGAATCCTTCCATGTTCTCAACCTGCTAGATCTCTTTCGGGGGCCACAGAGTTGCTGGAGCCTCTCCAAACTACAGTTGGAGGCGGGGCACAGCGTGGACATGTCACCAGTGTGTCGCGGCGCACACGATAACCCCCACACAGGCACACCTAGGGACGCTTGAACCAACTGAGCTAAGAAGCATTTTTTTAGACTGTGGGGGGAAGCTGGAGAAAGCCCACGCATGCACGAGGAAAAGAGCCCAGCAGGGATTTGAACCAGGGCCTTCTCACTGTGAGGCCAGAGCGCCAACCACGGCTTTAGCTGCAGTGAGATCCAACTAATGACGACAAGCACACACACTTGCAAAGACAACCAAAACATGCATCATTTAGCATTTTTTGATCATTTCATTTGGACTCACAAGCTGTTAAAAATATGCAACATCATCTCAGATGATTCAACCACGCCGACTTTGGGAACTCACTGCACCAACCCGCTTAGACAATAAAGACGGTTCTGTCAGATTTAGCCTTCATGCTAAACCAGAAATGTGTCCTTATTACTTACTTTAGTTTAATGTTTTTACAGCAGTTCAGACCGTTATGAGTCCTTGAGAAAATGGCTCATTGGGAGACTGTCTGCAGATTTTACGCATCAACATTTTTGGATTCAGAACTTGGAGAATGTCAGAAACCGTCATTTTAGGAGGTTTCTATTTGAAAACAAGTACGTAGGGCAGTAAGTGGTCAACATTTTTATTCTCTTGATTTTCAGAATAAAAGCAAATACACAACGCTGGAGGTCAGAAATAATGACTTAAAAGCCTCAGAACTCTTTGTTACAGTTTTAAAGAAGATTTAGTTTCAAAAGCTTCCAGAAGAATCAGAAATAAAAAGGAGAAGGAAGAGACCAGCCTCACACTTCAGGTCAGACAAATGTTTATTTTTCTGTCTTTGCTGTGGTTTTCTCATGCAAGCTAACGCTGGAACACTGATGTGCAGCTGAACACGTTCTGTGTTTTCAGGCTCCGCCCCCTGGATGACCCTCAGACGGGGAACAGCATCCGGGGGGGTTGAGTGAGCTTTTGGCGCCGCCTAAATCCATCCGAGAAAGGAGAACAATTTATTTTCTTTAGGACAGCTGTGGAGGGAGCAGTAGGGGCTTTCCCGACAGGACATCCCAAAAACAGCCCGCGTCAGGGGGAGGGGGCAAGACCTTCAGGGGGGGCAAGCAGAGAGTGCCCGTGAGGCGCTTGAGGAGTCGGACCTGAACAGCCTCCGTGGGGCCACACGTGCACCGCATGATAGGATGCACTCTGCTCCAGCTGGGCAAAAGCCATTTAGCCCCTCCCCCTGAGGCATCACCTGGCAAAAGTCCCTCCCCCTGAGGCACCCCCCCCCCATTAGATGGAAAGAAGATGGAGACGTGACCCCAGCTGCAGAAATCTAAAGTGGATCTGACCTGTAGTGCGTAAAAACAACATTTCAAATATATCTGTGTACATATATCTATACAGGTTTATATAAATCTGCAGCAAGTCTGAGGTTCAAACAGGAAATGCATACTCCAGTTTCTTACACAGCGCCATCTAACCATGCATAGAGGAGCAGGACGGAGGACACGAGGCTACATCACAAACGGACATACGCTGCAGGGAGGAGACTCCGCCCACACCTGCTCCTTCTGTCAAACGCTGCAGGGGAGCCAGAGTCTACAGGAGGAACTCGCCAAACATTCAAACACTGAAGAGGAACCTGGAGGAATCTTCAGTCTGTTCGGCGTCTCTGACCACGGGGGCGCGGCGGCGCTCAGCAGCGTGTGAGGAGTGTGTGCATGCATGTCCGTTCGGCCAGAGAACACAACAGCGCTACATTCCAACATCCGAGACTCCAGATTCACTGGTGGAGCCTCTGCAGGTAAAGGGTGGAGTCGTCAAAAAGGGGGTTCTTCACCTCCATCTCCCCCGTCTGCAAAGGAAGTGGGACAGTCCGTGGTCAGGAACAGCGTCAAGAAGAACCATGTCAGACAGAATAGTGGACTTTCACAAACAGGAAGTGGACGTCCACAAACAGGAAGCGGACGTCCACAAACAGGAAGCGGACGTCCACAAACAGGAAGCGGACGTCCACAAACAGGAAGCGGACGTCCACAAACAGGAAGTGGACTTCCACAAACAGGAAGCGGACGTCCACAAACAGGAAGCGGACGTCCACAAACAGGAAGTGGACGTCCACAAACAGGAAGCGGACGTCCACAAACAGGAAGCGGACGTCCACAAACAGGAAGTGGACGTCCACAAACAGGAAGCGGACGTCCACAAACAGGAAGCGGACGTCCACAAACAGGAAGCGGACGTCCACAAACAGGAAGCGGACGTCCACAAACAGGAAGCGGACGTCCACAAACAGGAAGTGGACGTCCACAAACAGGAAGCGGACGTCCACAAACAGGAAGCGGACGTCCACAAACAGGAAGCGGACGTCCACAAACAGTAAGCGGACGTACACAAACAGGAAGTGGACATCCACAAACAGGAAGTGAATGACACAGCAGGGATTTCTGCCCCGAAACAGAATCCAAACACAAAAGGGACCATGATGTCAGATCTGGTGAGTAGCAGTGGACGATTGTGGTTCATTCTCTGCTAGCTTCACATGGACCCCCCGCGCCCCCCCCCCCCCCCCCCCCCGCCTCCAGAAAGGCTCTGACTGACACCTGGCTGGTGAACTGACAGTGACGAAGAGCGCGGTTGACTCACGGGCGCCAGTCCTGGACACTCGTACACGGTGAAGTCTCCGTCCTCGTTCTCCTCATCTGTGGAGGCTCCTGAGTCGGGAACTTTGGGCTCGTCCCTGTGCCTGTGGGGGCCACAAACAGATTCACTGTGGAGGGGGTGGGGGGCATAGGAGCTTTTTGGTATTTCAAGTTTCCCTTTCAAAACAAAGACATTTTAAAAATAAAATATTATAATAAAAAAATAAAAATTCAAACATTTTCTCTTTTTCAGAATATAAAATAATGAAAATGTAAAAAAAAGTATTTGTTTCATGTGAACACGATGTTTTTTGGTGACCTGAACTAAAGCAAGGTGATGCCTCAAGGGGGAGGAGCTATAGCCAAGTGATGCCTCAGGGGGAGGGGCTGTATTCAGGTGATACCTCAGGGGGAGGGGCTGTAACCAGGTGATGCCTTAGGGGGAGGGGCTGTATCCTTGTGATGCCTTAGAGGTGAGGGGCTGTAACCAGGTGATGCGTTAGGGGGAGGGGCTATAGCCAGGTGATGACTCAGGAGAGGGGCTGTATCCAGGTGATGCCTTAGAGGGGAGGGACTGTATCCAGGTGATGCCTCAGGGGGAGGGGCTATAGCCATATGATGCTTCAGGGGGAGGGGCTGTATCCATGTAATGCCTCAGGGGGAGGGGCTGTATCCATGTGATGCCTCAGGGGGAGGGGCTGTGTCCAAGTGATGCCTCAGGGGGAGGGGCTGTAACGAGGTGATACCTCAGGGGGAGGGGCTGTGGCCAAGTGATGCCTCAGGGGGAGGGGCTGTGTCCAAGTGATGCCTCAGGGGGAGGGGCTGTGTCCAGGTGATGCCGTAGAGGGGACGGACTGCATCCAGGTGATGCTTCAGGGGGAGGGGTTGTAAACAGGTGATGTGTTAGGGGGAGGGGCTTAAGCCAGGTGAAGACTCAGGGGAGAGGCTGGAGATAGGTGATGCTTTAGGGGGAGGGGCTGTAACCAGGTGATGCCTCAGGGGGAGGGGCTGTATCCATGTGATGCCTCAGGGGGAGGGGCTGTATTCAGGTGATACCTCATGGGGAGGGGCTGTAACCAGGTGATGCCTTAGGGGGAGGGGCTGTATCCATGTGATGCCTCAGGGGGAGGGGCTGTGTCCAAGTGATGCCTCAGGGGGAGGGGCTGTAACGAGGTGATACCTCAGGGGGAGGGGCTGTGTCCAAGTGATGCCTCAGGGGGAGGGGCTGTGTCCAGGTGATGCCGTAGAGGGGACGGACTGCATCCAGGTGATGCTTCAGGGGGAGGGGTTGTAAACAGGTGATGTGTTAGGGGGAGGGGCTTAAGCCAGGTGAAGACTCAGGGGAGAGGCTGGAGATAGGTGATGCTTTAGGGGGAGGGGCTGTAACCAGGTGATGCCTCAGGGGAAGGGGCTGTATCCATGTGATGCTTCAGGGGGAGGGGCTGTATTCAGGTGATACCTCAGGGGGAGGGGCTGTAACCAGGTGATGCCTTAGGGGGAGGGGCTGTATCCTTGTGATGCCTTAGAGGTGAGGGGCTGTAACCAGGTGATGCGTTAGGGGGAGGGGCTATAGCCAGGTGATGACTCAGGAGAGGGGCTGTATCCAGGTGATGCCTTAGAGGGGAGGGGCTGTATCCATGTGATGCCTCAGGGGGAGGGGCTATAGCCATATGATGCTTCAGGGGGAGGGGCTGTATCCATGTAATGCCTCAGGGGGAGGGGCTGTGTCCAAGTGATGCCTCAGGGGGAGGGGCTGTAACGAGGTGATACCTCAGGGGGAGGGGCTGTGGCCAGTGATGCCTCAGGGGGAGGGGCTGTGTCCAAGTGATGCCTCGGGGGGGAGGGGCTGTGTCCAGGTGATGCCTCAGGGGGAGGGGCTGTGTCCAGGTGATGCTTCAGGGGGAGGGGTTGTAAACAGGTGATGTGTTGGGGGAGGGGCTTAAGCCAGGTGAAGACTCAGGGGAGAGGCTGCAGATAGGTGATGCTTTAGGGGGAGGGGCTGTAACCAGGTGATGCCTTAGAGGGGAGGGGCCATATCCAAGTGATGCCTCAGGGGGAGGGGCTGTAACCAGGTGATGCCTTAGGGGGAGGGGCTATAGCCTGGTGATGACTCAGGGGAGGGGCTGTAACCAGGAGATGCCTTAGAGGGGAGGGGCTGTATCTGGGGTGATGCCATAGGGGGAGGGGCTATAGCCAGGTGATGACTCAGGGGAGGGGCTGTAGCTAGGTGATGCCTCAGGGGGAGGGGCTGTAACCAGGTGATGCCTCAGGGGGAGGGGCTGTAACCAGGTGATGCCTCATATGTCTCTTCCCCATTATGAAAATAGACTGATCATGGGAAATGATCTGTCACACACTGACTGAGACCTCAACCTTTAGCGACCCCCCTCCCAGACACACCTGTGGAGGTGGGATCTTTCCTGCATTTCTTTTTTCTTGCCTATACACCAAAATGGAGCTATTGATCAATATGTGGAAAATAAAGGAACTTCTGGTCATCATTGCTGCTTCTGCCTCGAGCCTTTGATGGGGTCATAGCTCAGACTCAAAGATGACCTCAGGATCTGACCTCCATGCTGGAGCAAAACCAGTCGGGATGTTTTCAGGCTTCCCGCCCCATCATGAGGCAAAACTCAGGTTTGTGCAGGTATGATGTGCCATCAAACTTTTAGAAAAGTCAAGCATGGTACTCCTGCAAAGCATCTCCTCAGGCTTTGTCGTCTGACATGACCTAAACAGTGTGTTCCAGCTGCCATCAGACCTGACTGAACACCTGAGTCAAGTCTGGTCACTTTGACCAAAACCATGGTCATGTTTGGGCTCCCCCTGGGTTTAACATGAAGACTCCTGAGTCCGTCCCATGCCGATTCAAAACAACTCAGTCATCTGTGCAGACGATCTACTGAGCTACTTCAGCCTGACAGAGGCCACTACAACCGTTTATCTGTTACCTGTAGTTCAATGGAATACAAACATTTTAATTCCAAACGATAAGACACCAAATGTTGATAACAGTCAGGGCACGTGTAACCTGATGGTTCAGGAGAAAACCATAGGTGGAAAACATCTGGCCAATGGTCAAACACACCTCCAGCATTCTGCAGAATGAGACTCAAGCTGAACTAGACAATCCGGGTGGAAATGTGTATTCAGGTAGAGAACACACCGAAAGAACAGGAAGGGAAAGTAGTAAAGGCTTGTCAGGCACCACAGGAAAGCATTGCACCCGACACCTGTCATGCAGGAGATGCTGGTTTATAGACCATGTCAACAAGAGGAGAACATGAGAGAACAAATATAAAACACTAAGAAGTGTTTCCACACTTTGGTCTGACAGTAACAACAGTGTCAACTACACACTGCAGTCTCCATGGACTCGCTCCAAAATATCTGTCTGACCTGATTCAGGTGTACACTCCTCCCCGCTCCTTTAGGTCAACAAATCAGACACAGCTGGTCGTCTCGAAGACCAGGAGAAAACTGAGAGGTGACCGAGCCTTCTCGGTCTTCGGACCAAAAATCTGGAACAAATTGCCCCTGTACCTCAGACAGATAGACTCACTTAGTATTTTTAAATCTGCTCTTAAAACATATTTTTTCACTTTGGCTTTTAACTGAGTTGGAATCCGGACCTATTTTATGTGTTTTGTGCTTTATATTTTCATGTGCTTTTATTAATTTTTGTGTTGTTCAGCACTTTGGTGAACCTTGTTCTGTTTAAAGTGCTTTATAAATAAAGTTGAGTTGAGTTGAGTTGCAATGGCTTTTCTCCAACAACTGGACCAGGAGTAGATCCATATGAAGGACAACCTTGTGTTTGTCTTCATCATGGACCTCGGTGACCTCTGGGTGCAGATGCTAATGTGCTGAAGACACCAGAACCTCGTCAGAACAACACTGTACCATGTGGCTCTCCAAACACCCAACGGACATCACCACACAGGTGTTTATTATCCAGTCCAAGTTAGGTAAACAGACATTTATCACCTGAACTTCCCTCCAGAACCAAAAGAAACTTAAATGTTCCATAAAACAATGAACTCATTTAAGAAAGCTTCCAAATTCCTCCATGGGATTTCAACTGCCAACAGTCAGTTTTGCAGCATATTTAATAAAAGCAGTGCTGCAGCAGTGAAACCCAACGGTTCGGACGGTTGGGTGCAGCTGTTCTGTCGTAATGTCGGTGAGTGTCTGAAACGACATTTGCTGAATCCAAAGGAGCACTTCCAGGTAGATCTCAGTTGATCCTTTTATCATATCATAAAGGAAAGATAAAACTGAAATAATGTCAGACATGTTTGACCAACAAAAGCTGCATTCTATTGTCCATTCTAGGTCAACATAGTAAAAATCAAGCTTTCCTTTCCTTTCATTCGTTTGTCTTTGTTGGTAAAAAGCCCAGCAGACAAGGATGACTCACCTCTCCATGGAGAGCATCTGCTGCTTCTGGTGCTGGTAGTGGTACATCTGAGCGTTGTGGGCCAGCTTCTTATCCCCAGGCTGGAAAACAACACGGGGGGTGTGTGTGTGTGTGTGGGGGGGGGGGGGGGGGGTCACACTCCAGCATGGTGTCGGAGATTTCTCATTTTTCAGAGGATGAGGGTCAACATCCCAGCAGAGAGGATTTCATTCAGAATTTGAACAAACCAACCGTCTTGGTCCACATTTGTTCAACAGAAAAGTTCTGAAGATTCCTAACGACGGGCAGCTGCTATTAGAAACCCAACAGAACTTCTGACCCGTTCTGTTACTGGAGCCGCTGGTGTTACCAAAGCTGAACCAAAGGCCGCCTTGCCTTGACCCCAGAGCCCGCTTGGTTGTCTGTTGATGTTGCTCTGTTCAGACAGGATTAACCCCCCCCCCCCAAAAAAAAAAAAATCTGCTTCTTCTTCTTGTAGTTTAAATGGCAGGAGGCATCAACAACAAGGTGCACTACTGCCACCTACTGTATTGGAGTATGGGGCGGAGTGGGGGACTACCTAACTTAAAAAAACAACAATATTCTCCTAAATAATCTGGTTCTGCTCAAAGAACCTATAATTGCACCATTTAAATTCTCCTCCCCTCCCAAAAGCTTCTTCAAACTCAGCCGTTCACCTTTTATCAACCGTACTCTATTCTCCAGCTGTCGTCTTTCTTCCCCATTCAATTCACAATGACACAGAATGTGCTCCACTGATTCTTCCCCTTTCCCACACTCACACACACCAGTTGGATGTTTCCCTATCAGATGTAATGTGTTATTTAGAGCAGTGTGTCCCATCCTCAACCGTGATATTATGCCGTGATCTCTGGTGTTTACTCTAATATTCATTCCTCTCCCCACTTTGTCTTGAATAATGAATAATATCGACCTTTCATCTCTCTTTCCCATTGTTTCTGCCATTCTTCCACAATACGCCTCCTAATCGCCCTAATTTCCGTTCTGCCTAAAGGAATTTCCATCTCTATACTCTGTTTCAAGGCCCGTTTTGCCAGAAAATCAGCCATTTCATTTCCCTCCACCCCCCGATGTGCTGGTACCCACATAAATCTGATGCTTATCTTCAATAAATTTCATCCATTGGATCTGATCTGCTTTCAGAAGAAAAAGATTTCAAGGACATCAATGCTGATAATGAGTCTGAACATATTATACCATCTCCAATTCTAACCAGTGTAAACTATATGATATTGCCAACATTTCAACTGCAAAAACTGAAAGATCCTTTGACGTCTTGATTCCGACATATTTTCCCAATGTAGGGATACAGACAGAAAAACCAGTCCTTTGTGTCTGGGTCTTTAGATCCATCTGTATAAATGGGGATAAATGAGGCCGTGTCTAACCGTCTGCTGGGATTTCATCCCAGTTTCCCTTCCCTTTGCTACCCTCCATCTTCCTGTGGAGGTTGAAAAAATCCAGAAGGGAGTGGCCGGATACAAAAACGTCTTAACTAGGGTTTTACCATGACTCTTTGTTCCTCTCTCTAATCTAGCTCATTTCCAAGCAACACTTTCGTTTTTCCCACTCCCACTTTCCCAACAGGGAGCAGTAGCTCTGCTAACCATGTGTTCTTCATCTGCACTACCCCGTATGTTCACCCAAAAATTAAAGCAGCAGTGGTTTAACTCTGAGATTCAATGGTATTTCCCCCATTTCAACTTGTAATGACACAGCAGGAGTTGAGCTCATAGCCCCAGTACATATTCTCAACGCCTGATTTTGAATGACCCCCTACATTATGTAACAGTCTTTGATATTATGTTCAGTAAAACTGGAAAAAAAAAAACTATGCAACAGAGTTTTGCAAGCTGAATTGTAAACAATAATTCCATAATCTGTGACTGACCCATTATTGTAACATATATTTGTTTTAAAGCCTGGTCACTAGCTCCCCACCCAGTGCCTTTCAAGCACCTCAATATATTTATGACTTTCTTACATCTCCCTACTATACTATCAATATTTTCTCTCCATTTCAACTTTGTATCAAATAGAACTCCCAATTATCTAAAACTCTGCACTTCCTCCAGTTTTTCTCCATATAATTTTAAATTCAAAACAGTTTCACGTTTCCTGCTACCTACTGTTTTGGGAGAGGAAACATCACAAACATCTCTGTTTTTTACTCAAATACAGTATCTTGTGGGATTTTTTTTTCCTCTTTGAAAACTAAACTGTGCATCTGTCTATGAGAGGGATTTAAACCAGCAACTCTTCCCTAAACAAACACGAGTTTAAACTGACGAGAACATGCCCTCAGTTTGGTTATTTCTACATTTCTGATGTTTTCTACTCACAAAGCTGCAGATGTTCTGGGCTCTCATCAGTCCGTAAGCGGGATAGTCCACCTTCTGAGTGAGACGCAGGCCTTTCTGTAATCTGACACAGAAGAAAGCTGTTAGAATCACTCTGAAGGTCTCTAGGGCCCCGTCAGACCTCATCCTCTCCGTAATGAGGGTTCATTCTGCGGTGGATGAAAGAGGACACCTGCTCCGGTCAGTCATGGCAGGAATGTCGCCAACAGGTAGAACGAGCTCATTTACTGGTTGAAGCACAGAGACTCTGTGCTGGTCATCCGTAGAGAATCACTCAAATTGTCCGGTGGAATACCGTTTGGTTCTTTTTTATCCTTTCCCCCAGAGGGGGTGGGGGGTCAGCAGACTTCTCCTCCCTGCAGGTCCAGCTTTACCCTTGTGCCATCTTGTGGGGTCCAGATGACCCCACTCCCAACATTAACATGCCTTGGAGGCACGTTAACGTTGGGACCCCACAAGCTAGCACCAGGGTTAATGGAAAACTACCTGCAGCCGAGCAACACAAACACTCTATTATGAACCATGAACCTTGGCAGGGTCTGACTGCTGTACACGAGCCTTCAACTGCAAGGCTTTAAACCCCGCCCCCAGAGTGATTACATCACAGCATTAGAACACCTTTGTCAACACTGAAGAAAAGCGCCAGCGGAGTGGCGCCCACTTTCCAGAAATGATTTACGTGTGTTGGTTTGTGTGCATGAGTAAGAGTGTGTGAACTGTAGTTGTATGGTGTACATGTTTAGATGTGTATGTAAACATTTTTGGAGCCAACAGGTATGTGTGTAACATTAGAATGTACGTGTGTGTGGACAGGCCCCGCCGCATCAGGCGCGTTGGGATTCCCCAATTATTGCCGCCAGTCTCTCATCAGGAGGGGTCAGCTCCGGTGTCCCCCCCCCCCACACACACACACACCCGTGGCAGACACGGGTGTGTGTGTGTGGGGGGGGGGGGGGGGGGGTACAGCGCTAGACGTTTTTTTGCCTTGACTTTGATGTCCGACCTTCTCTTTTTTATTTCTACGGCCACGGTCCGAGGTTGTGAGGCTACAGCATTACGGCGTCTGCCACCGTCTGCCACTCACGTGCCTTTTTGGCATTAGTAATGCCCACACTGGGCCCTCCAAACAACATTCTTCTCCTCTTTTCCACCTCGCCAACGATAACTTCTACTTCACATTGAGTGAAGTTACGTTTTTTTTCATTTCCTCTCTGTGTTTGCCATGTTTTCATAATCAATGAATATTCATTTGTGGGCGTTTCACGGACTATTTATGGGCAACTATGGGCGTGTCATGAAGCCGCTAAAGCTGCGCAGCATTTAGAATCGGTTGTGATTTATTAAGGGAAAGATGCGTAGGATGTGCGTGCGCACGGTTTTATAACTCCGAATATTTCTGTGCGTACGCACGTCCTATGTTTCATCCGTACGCCACTTCTGACGCAAATCCTACGCAAAGTTTTATAAATGAGGCCCCTGCACACCACCAGGGGCAAGGTGGAAGTTCAGTGTCTTGCCCAAGGATGCATCGACTCATGGGTGTGCAAGGCGGGAATCGAACCTGCAATAGTATGATCATGGGTGGACTGCCCTACTACTGCACCACAGCCGGCCCACATCTGTCCCACAATATTACCTTGATCATGGCAACAAATGACACTCAGATGAAGCCCGGATGTCATTCAGAGGTCAGTAATAGGTTAGTGTGTGATAAAAAATAATAATAATAAAGGGGGGAGGGGAGGGGGTACTGTGTCAAAGCTCCCAGATAAGGAGGCTGCAGGGCTGGTGGTGGGCCACATCAGCACACAGCAGACACAGGTGAAGGACTTCCATCTTCATTTCTTATTTATAGTTTTTGCCATTTCCTGTGCAGCTCTTTTCAAAATAAGACTCCAGAGCTTTAGCAGATTGGCGTGTATGCGTTTCCAATGGCATACGTTACAGTATTTAAATTCAAATTAATTCTATTTCCAAAGCACCTTTCATGAAAAAGCAAAGAACAGCTTAAGGTGATGTACATTAAAACAAACAAGAACGCAAAAACACCAATTCTCACATATGCAATAAAATAATAAAATAAGCCCTATGAATAATAAGAAAATACACAAAAAAAACACAAAAAAAAGAGAAATTTTTATAAAAAGCTAAAGAAGAGAGAACCCAGAAGGCGCCGTCCGCCCTGACCTCCTGTTGGTGGGTGTGTCAGCATCTAAGCAGCACAGTCTATTGTCACCTGTAGACTAGAAATTAGTATTTTCTTGTCGATTCTGCTCAGTTTGCTTTTGTTTACGTCAGAAAGTGTGTTTTTGTGCTTTTTTACATTCCAATCATCCGTCTGGTCTTGTAGACTCTGAATGCCACAAATCAAGACGACCACTGTGTTAAAGATGTCGACTCCATCAAAGACACACAACAGATGAGACCGAACGATAAAGCTCCACAATCCTCACTGTCCAATAGTTCTGAAGCATCAAAAGAAGCCTGCAAGCTCTCATGTGGAAGGCAGAGCCACGGTCCCACTGAGAAACGGCTTACCTGAGCCAGCAGGCCCCCGCTACGAGTAACACCAGCCCCCCGGCCGCAATGAAGACGCTGCTGATGACTAGGAAAAGATAAAAACAGACAGTCAGGGGCAGAGACAGCAGAGCAGGTCTCCGTATGTCCAAGGAGGACATGGTTTCGGCAGGACAGCTCGGCAGAGGGGGCGCTGCTGTGGGCGTCAGCCTGGGAGTTGCTGACGACCCCCACTGCTTGACCTAGATGAATAAATGAATGCCACATCTCAGCTCTGCTGTTTGTTCCCAGAAAGGGAAATCAGGATCTATCTGACGGTTTCTCAGCATGAAGCTCACAAAGAAATCCTTTCACCCAAACTGCTCTGATTAGCTGCTCTGTGAAATCTTTGGTAGACGGTTTGCGTCAAGAATGAGGTCACACAGGACTTCAATTCAAACTGTGTTTCCGCTTTGAAGCTCTCTGTGCTGAGAAATGATCAGAAAAAAGGTTTTGATGCTAGAAAAGACCCTGAGATAAACCTAAAGCCTGGTGGCATCTCTGAACCCCCCTGAGAGTTGTCTTGTTCACTGACTGCACTGCAGCCATGGAGGAATCTGGATGCAGGTCAGATCAGCATCACATGAACAGCTGGTTGGGAGGCAATGGAGGAGGCCTGTCAAAATAAATGTTCGCTTTTGGAAAAGTACGATTTTCCCAAAAGGTTTGTTGTTAAAGAGGAAGCAGACGGGGCCGCCCACTGTCCTCGTCTTCATGCTACTTTGAATCAACCTCTGGCTGCAGCAATAAGAGCTGCAGCCAGAGGTTGATTCAAAGTAAGATTCAAGAAAGGTATCTAAACACACTAATCACAAAAGAAGTCTTTACGACATATTACTTCTACAAAATTCACAATAAATCTGAGAAACAGAAAACATATTAGTGAAGTCTCCTCCATCTCAGACTGAGATGTGACTGAACAGTAGTAAAGACTCTCCATGCCGGTCAAATCATGTCAAATATCTTGGTATTTATTTCTCCCACAAGCTATCAGAGCTGGTGCTGCATTACTGAACAGCATCCAGGATGATCTACCCCCCCTGGGGCAACCTGCCTCTGCCCCTCATGGGCAAAGACTGCCGTCTTTCACAACCCATGTTGTGTTAAGAAAAAGAGTTATGTTCTTTGTCCGAAACAGGAGATAACTAGATCCCCAGAGAACAGAAACTCACAAATCCTAGTTTTAGCTGCTGGATTTCCTTTGAGGTTAACGTGTCTTAAATCTGCACTTACTGACAAACACACGGTCACTGGAAGGGTAGGGGAGGATGATGGGATCTCTGGGAGGAATGGAGGTGTGGTTTGTGGTGGTGGGTGGAGCCCAACTGCTTGACAGGTGACCTTGGCTGGTGGGCACCTCTGCAGTTTGATTGGCATCTGGTCTGACGTCCTGAGGCTGGGAGACTGTGGCTGCTATAAAGCAGAATTTCAGGTTCCTGTGACATTAGCAGTGTTAGGTTTCAAAGTCATCTGAGTAAAGCTGTGGTCTGCTCCGTACCTGAAACCAGAGATTCGGTCCCCTGCTCGCTGATGATGGCAGACAGGAAGTCAATCTCCTCATCGAGCTCAGGGTAAGAAGTCCCTTTACCTGGAAAGAAGACAAAGTGTGTTCTGCACATGCTCAGGCAGCCAAACTCACCTCTAACCTCCAATCCTACACCCAACCCGGTAACATGTTTCAGTCACCCTTCAGACTTTCTCATTTATGGCTTGGTACCTAGTTTTTAAGCACCTACCAATGCCTTGATACTGAGTATCAAAAGAATAATTTCAAGCCAAAGGTTGATTCCTAATGCAACCACAAGGGGGCACAATCCACTGCTTTTGCAGGCTGGTCCCAAGAGGGAGAGAATCTGTATAAAGTCAGGTTTGTTGCAAAGGTGTTGTCCATCCGTAAAAAGGTTTCGTACTAATAAGAAGAGATTTGTGTGTCTGTACAGATGCTATGTAACTGTAGAAAAAATGACTCCATCTGTAAAAGTTTTGTACTTGTAATAAGAATTCTTTGTGTGTGAAAACAGTTTTGTAGAAAAAAATTGTCTTCCGTAAAAAAGCTTCGTCTGTGTGTGAAACACCACGCCCACAGACGAGCGCGATCACTGATCTACAGTGAGAAACCCCAAATGACCAATCAGAAGCCATTCTCTGTCACCCAATCGCGGCGCTGCTTGGACCAGCCATCATCATCATCATATCAATGCCAGGAAAACAAAAGTTTTGTTAAGACGAAGACGAGGGGAAATGGAAGATACCCAAAATATGGTAAGTGATGGAGGAGGAGGAGGAGAGGGGGAGATCACAGGTTCATTCCCTCTCGTTCAAACTGTAATCTGAGAGATCGATGCTTAGACACGGCTGGGGAGAGTTTATCCAGACAGCAAAGGATGTGATGTGAGGATGACTCTGGTGGTGAGGAAGATGACGAGTAGTTTGGATGAGGAAGTCTGGAGTGACACAGAAGAACATTGGAGATGTTCAGGACATAAAAGAGAGCTGGAAGACAGAGGAGTTCCAGGTGGAGGCGGGACTTAACCTAGGATAAGCTTTAAGGCTCCTTGTTTACTGTGGTGACGGACAGACTGACAGATGAGGTTAGCAGGGTCACTACATCACTGTAGTAACAATAAAGCTGTGGAGGCTCCATCTCTCAGTTTTCTCAGGTACTGGACAGGGTGTAAAAGAGGAAGAGGAGGAAAATACTTCATAAGCATCTCCTGGTGGCTGGTAGGAGAGGAACTCTTCCTGAGCCTCTGGACAAAGCAAAAGAAGTGGTGGTGTTACTCCTTCAGCAGCACAGCAGGCACATTGTGAACATCCCCAGGTAAATGCTAAAAACAAGCCAATCTGGTCTCTGCTCCAGGGAAGCCAGAGGTTTTCTCCTGTCAGCTGATTACCAGCTCATTTCTCTGATGGGGGATCGACAAATATTGAGTTGTATCTTATTTCTAAACAGTTGATGATTTCCTGGCATCACAGGTACTAAATAAAAAAAAGTCCTTTCAGAGTCTGACCCTTTAAACAATGAATATCCTGTATATACAGAACCGTAAAACCAGATCTGAAAAGTGAACTGTTGTTTCCACATTTTTAAACACCAACGGGGAGTCCACTCCTCACACTCTTCCACAGACATGTCTCAAAGTGTGAGACACGTGCACATGAAGCCTAAATTAGGCCTCAGTGTTGGCGCGTTGGGGAGGATGCTGGACGGCAACAAGAGCGAATGAAAGACAGGAACGCGGCTGTTTCAGAGTCCTGAACCTTCAGGTGGACGGGAGCTGGTGGTTCCAGAAGCTGTCCTCTGAGACTGGAGGGAATGATTGAAATCAGTATTTAGCATAGTTTCATGTCAGGTTTGCTGCTGAAAAGTGAAGGAAGTTAGATAATGGGACCCGCTCTGCATCACCGTGGCAACCCCAATTTCAGCTGATGAACTTCCCTCCGCTTCAAAAGTCTTACCAGATGGATGACCATGTCTCCTCCTGACAATGCAGCGACCGTAGGAGTCTTCCACCAGGGGGCGCAGGCAGGGGCCACAGCGGGAGCTCCCAGGCTGGCAGAAGTGGCGCCCGGCGCGAGCACAGTCCAAACTGCGGGGGCACAGGTCCGACCCTGCTGAGGCAAAACACATAGTGGAGCTGCTTTTGAGCAACCACAGCTTTCCCATACCACCTTCACTTGAGCTCTGTGTCAGGAGAGGATCATCTGTGTCTGGGGGGGGTTGTCTGAATCGGAGAGGATCAGCGTCTCTTTTCCACAGTAGATGAAACGCAAGAAAAGATGGAATCAAACAGATTTCAAGCTGAATTTTCTCAAACAGAAAAACTCCATTTTCAGTAGTTTGTGTTCATCACACAAACTCAACAACAACGCACAAGAGGACACCTTTTTTGGGATTTATTAGTCTCATCTTACATCACGGCCTCCCCTCACTGCATCATAACCGCCCCCCTGTGGTTGGCAGGTGTTATCAACATGAGCTGCAGATCCGTCCAGATCCGTCTCGCTGCCTGCACACCTCTGCAGCAGCGCAGCACAGAAACACAGCGAGGCCGTCCATGTTACCTCCTCCAGCTTCCTCGCTAGATCCCCTCTCATCTCTGGTGGAACCTGGACACTTGTTGCCATGACAATCACCATGGCAACAGGGAGGGAGACGTCAGCAGAGGAGGGTGACTCACTGACAAACGCAGAAGTCACAGATAGATGGAGAAGGCAGACACGTGGACGACTCGTCACACTTTGGTGCTGCACTCCTTTGACACCGCAGGTGGAGCACACACACACACACTTCCAGCAAAAATAAGAAGCCCCGCAAGCCCCCCCCCCCCCCCCCCCCCCACAGCGATGGTGCTTCCACACTGAAACCGCAACATCCCCATCCTAAACTTCACCACCAGAAGAGCCTCCACCACGGTCCAGACGCTCAGGCAGTCCAACAAAAAGGCTGCACCTCTTATCTCACCCCCCCCAGCAGGACTGCTTTGAATGCAGCCACATTCAAATAGAACTGAGCTGCTCTATCAAAGCTGTGTGGACAAAGGCTGTCAGGTTCCTCAGCTCTTCTGTGAGGAGCCCAACTCTGAGCGCCACCCTGCCGCCGCCATGCTGCAGCTGCAGCATGGCGGCTGCAGCATGGCGGCTGCAGCATGGCGGCTGCACACTTCACACTTATCCAGTGTCTGCAGAGCAAACACGCATGAAGTCAGAACATGCTGATGTCCTTCAGGTTGTGGTTCCTCTCAGCCCGACTGCAGTCAGAACCACAGAGACAACCGTGTCAGCAGAGGAACTGTAACCAGCAGAGTCGGGCTTCCATGATCCAGCCGTTCTCCCCCCCAGCTGCCAGTTTCCTATTCGGATGGGGTCAACCCTGTTCCTGGAGCATCAGAGGCTACACGCTCAAAGCCTGGAGTCTCAAAGTCCAGTCATAGCAACTGGACTTCAAAGCTTCTTACTTCACATGCATCGCCTCTTGTATTTTGATGGAATATAAGTTACTTTCGCAGCTCATTTTTTACCCAGAAGACAGACGACTTGATCACTGAGGCTCCGTCTTTTGCTCCTTGTGGGTCCACCCATTTCATGGCGTCATCCAGCTGCGTTTCTCCCACGAAAACGAACATCCGAACTTTTCCAAAGATGGATGTTCATAGGAAATGAAAGCGTTAAGTCTATCACTGCTAGCTCCACTGAGAAAGTGGGCGTGTGCGTTAGCCTGGGGGCGGGGCCGGCAGCACAGACTCTTCCTGGAAGGGGCTGTTCCTCACTTTGTGATGTCTGGTGCTCAGAAATGCAGGAATGGATCAAAATAGCACTTTGGGGTTGTTTTTGTGAGGAATGAACAATATAATAAGCTTAAAGGCTCAAAAAGTTGATTTTGCCTGATTTAGGCTCTTTAACACCCTCACCTCACCTGACTGTGCTTCTTCGCCCTCTCCCCGGTCTAGGATTGGCTGACAGAGATGGTAAATGGCGTGGACTTATGCGGCACACACCCGTTCACACACTGATGACGGCTGTAACCAGCTGAAACAATGTGGAGCTCGCCGGCATAAAGGTGGTCTCTCCGTTCACATCTTGGGCAGCGCCGCCTCCCCTGGAATCTGTGGTAATGTAGTCAAACCTGTTGCCTTGGTAACCATGCACCAAAGGCCTCAAACTCTCAAACCAGTATGCATCAATGCTCACTAGATTTTTAGTAGTTAGGGGTTAGGGCGGGAATTCAGACGCAGCCTAAGTGTGTAAACCATGAAAATGCAAAGCTGGATTCTGAAAATGATGGGTAAAACCCAGCTGTACGAGTCGTGCTGCTGAGGGAACGGGTGCAGATGAACTGAAGGTGGAACCCCGACAGCAGCAGAAGGTGGAGAAGAAAGAAGATGGACCCCCCCCCCCCCCCCCCTCAAAGACAAGCCCATTTACCAGCAGCCTTCCTGGTCTTTCCCTGCATCCAGCTAAACTCTGAAGGAACCCACAGACCGCTGACACAAGCCGCCCTGCTGTAGACACAAAGCAGCTCACTGCTGCACGGCAAAGCTCAGAGGATATCAATCCACCAGAGAAAGTAGGGCCAACAAAGACCAGAAATCTCCTTTAGCTCCGTCTGAAAGAAAAAACAGTTTCTTTGGTAGGAATCCTGAAAGTGGAGCACAGACATGTGAAGGTCTGTCACACGGCTGCAGGTCACAATCTGCTGCTGCTGCATCTGCTGCACCTGTTGCTGCATCTGCAGCTGCACTATCTGCACTAGCTGCACTATCTGCACTAGCTGCACTATCTGCAGCAGCTGCACTATCTGCAGCAGCTGCACTATCTGCAGCAGCTGCACTATCTGCAGCAGCTGCACTATCTGCAGCAGCTGCACTATCTGCAGCAGCTGCACTATCTGCAGCAGCTGCACTATCTGCACTATCTGCATCTGCACTATCTGCATCTGCACTAGCTGCACTATCTGCATCTGCACTAGCTGCACTATCTGCATCTGCACTAGCTGCACTATCTGCATCTGCACTAGCTGCACTATCTGCATCTGCACTAGCTGCACTGGCTGCACTATCTGCAGCTGCACTAGCTGCACTAGCTGCACTATCTGCAGCTGCACTAGCTGCACTAGCTGCACTATCTGCATCTGCACTAGCTGCACTAGCTGCACTAGCTGCAGCTGCACTAGCTGCACTATCTGCAGCTGCACTAGCTGCACTATCTGCAGCTGCACTATCTGCACTATCTGCAGCTGCACTATCTGCAGCTGCACTATCTGCAGCTGCACTATCTGCAGCTGCACTAGCTGCACTATCTGCAGCTGCACTAGCTGCAGCTGCACTAGCTGCACTATCTGCAGCTGCACTATCTGCAGCTGCACTATCTGCACTAGCTGCACTATCTGCACTAGCTGCACTATCTGCACTAGCTGCACTATCTGCACTAGCTGCACTAGCTGCACTATCTGCAGCTGCACTAGCTGCACTAGCTGCAGCTGCACTAGCTGCACTAGCTGCAGCTGCACTAGCTGCAGCTGCACTAGCTGCAGCTGCACTAGCTGCACTAGCTGCAGCTGCACTAGCTGCAGCTGCACTAGCTGCACTAGCTGCAGCTGCACTATCTGCAGCTGCACTAGCTGCACTATCTGCACTATCTGCAGCTGCACTATCTGCACTATCTGCAGCTGCACTATCTGCACTATCTGCAGCTGCACTAGCTGCACTATCTGCAGCTGCACTATCTGCACTATCTGCACTATCTGCACTATCTGCACTATCTGCACTATCTGCAGCTGCACTATCTGCACTATCTGCAGCTGCACTATCTGCACTATCTGCAGCTGCACTATCTGCACTATCTGCAGCTGCACTATCTGCACTATCTGCAGCTGCACTATCTGCACTATCTGCAGCTGCTGCTGCACTATCTGCATCTGCTGCTGCACTATCTGCATCTGCTGCTGCACTATCTGCATCTGCTGCTGCACTATCTGCATCTGCTGCTGCACTATCTGCATCTGCTGCTGCACTATCTGCATCTGCTGCTGCACTATCTGCATCTGCTGCTGCACTATCTGCATCTGCATCTGCACTATCTGCATCTGCTGCTGCACTATCTGCATCTGCTGCTGCACTATCTGCATCTGCTGCTGCACTATCTGCATCTGCTGCTGCACTATCTGCATCTGCTGCTGCACTATCTGCATCTGCTGCTGCACTATCTGCATCTGCTGCTGCACTATCTGCATCTGCTGCTGCACTATCTGCATCTGCACCTGCTGCTGCATCTACTGCATCTGCTGCTGCATCTGCTGCTGCATTTGTTGCTGCATATGCTGCTGCTGAATCAGCTGCATCTGCTGCTGCTGAATCAGCTGCATCTGCTGCTGCTGCACCTGTTGCTGCACCTGCAGCATCTGTTGCTGCATCTGCATCTTCTTCATCTGCTGCTGCATCTGCTGCTGCTGCACCTGTTGCTGCATCTGTTGCTGCAGCAGATACAGCATCTGTTGCTGCTGCATCTCTATCAGGTGGGGGAAATACATCAGATATCAACCTTCTGTTTCCACAAACTGTTGAGTTTTCAGCTCCACTGTTCACTTTCAGCTGCAAACTGTTCGTTTTCAAGACCTCATCAGCTCACCGCTGCAGGGAGCCCCCCCTCTGACTTCCACCCCATGCAGAATTTCAGCAGCTGTAACCTGAAGGAGCCAAATTGATGGGATTTTTCTGGCCTTTGACCCCCCCGCCCCCCTCCATCTTTCCAGGTGTTTCCCTCCATCCAATAAAGTCAGGTCACAAACAAGAAAAAGTCAAAAGGTCTCCAGCACCTGCAGGTAGTTGGCCAATCAGAGACAACGTAAAAGCGCGGGTATGCCCCCCCCCCCCAACATCAACAAGCAAGGATAATTTCTGGAATCGATTTCAGAGACACTGAAGCGAACCCTGCGGGGGGGGGGGGGGGGGGATCCTGGCGCGAGCGCAGCAGCCAGCATTCGCCTGGTCTCACCTGGAAGGCAGGTGCCCACGGCTAGCAGGGCCGCAAACACCGCAGCCCGCATCCTGGCCAAGCCGAGACGGAGCCGATCGGAGGAGGAGGAGGAGGAGGCGGGGAGTGAGAGGAGACGCGGCCGATCATCCCCTCATCCCCTGCGGCTCAGGGAGGAGAGGGAGTCCAACAGAACCAGCAGAACCAGAACCACAGCAGAGAACCGCGGCCGAGACACAAGCTGCTCCGACTGACTGACCAGCACGGTGCGCGCGCACCTCCGCAGACCTGAAGCACCGACGAGCAGCTGTGATCCCACAGCGGAGGGAGGCACGTACGAGTGACGTCAGCACGCTGCCGGCGGGCGCGTCTCCTCAGAATCTATTAGAATGGACCGAATTCTCGGATCTCCGCATTCACAGGTTAAATGGCCCGGTTCTTCTGAAGCGGGTGTGAATATTATCCTTTGTTTATAAGGCTCATTTGTGGTTTTAATTTAAATTATGTTTCCAAATTCGCAGTTAGAGAAGGAACATTTTCCTCTTGTTGACATTTGACAATGATTTACTGGAGAACAAAGTGTTAGTGCTGCTTTTCCTTCGTTGTAAATGTAGATTTTCTTCTCAAGACACCTTTTATGTTCATTAGGCAGACTCAGAAAAACTCAGGCAGAAAACATAACGGACGGATGGATGGACGGATGGATGGTGTAGTGTCTCTCTCTCTCTCTCTGCTTGTCTTTCTCTTGTCCCACTGCTTGAAGTCTGTCCAGCAACTGTTTTTCGAAACGCGAGTGAGATGTGTTCTTCATCAACTTTTTATTCCAAAAAATAGAAATTACACGAACACACGGTCAAAAAACTATATCGCTTCCAACTTTCTGAGGCTTCAATCAGCAATGAGTCTCGCTAACAGCATCTCTGTGACGTAGCATTATTTAATTGGAAGTTCAAACAATGCTTATGTAAATGAACTATTAAATAAAAACAGTGCGTTCGGCACAACGCTGAAGTTGTGAATCGGAAGCCAACTTTAGCGTCGTGCATTACGATCCAAATAACTATTAAATATAAACTGTGAATTTGGCTCCAATAGATGGATGGATGAAGGGATGGATGGAGGGATGGACGGATGGATGGATGCTGTTGAACTGGAGTTTGAGGATGACTTTCCAGCAGCAGCTGCTCTGTATCTGAATGAGGATGGCGTCTGTGTGGATTGCAGCTGATAGACGAATGCAATGGAAAGTTGTGCTGCTGGGCCAAAGAGAGCGCTGCCTTTAAGGGGAGGAGTCAGACATCAGTTCCTTACCAGCTGTGAGCCTTTTTGAATTTACTGCTTTCATTCTTACTCGCCGTCAGAAACCTTTATAATCCACACCGATGATCATCAAATGTTGAGATTAAACAACTTAAAAGCCCATCTCCATCCAGCAACACCTGCTTCCTGCACTTGGAGCAAAATGCAGATGAGACCGTAGGACTACACACCTCCACCTCACTTCAGTCACAGGATCAACCAGCAGAAGGAACGGAGCTGCAGAGGGAAAGGTCATGTGACCGGGACACTTTAGAAGCACCCCCCCCCCCCCCCCCCGTGTGTCGTCTGTTCAGGCCGCTCCATGTAGATTCTGCTGATGAAGGGAGAAGGTTCCCATCCTCTGCATGTTGTGTCATCAAACATCACAAACGTGCGTTTGTCATGAACTTCATCATCCGTGTCCGTGCTTATGAGCCGACACAGAAACCAAAAGAATCATTAAGACATCATCCGATTTAATGAGTGACTGATTTATTATCAAGAAAAGACATTTGGAGAACAAAGAAAAAAAACTAAAATAAATGTCAGCAAGGAAATGGGGGCAAAAATAATAAATAATACAGATGGAGAAATCAGCAAAGGGACTTTTGATGTTATAAAACACACAAATAATGTAAAATGACGACTTGGCACTTCACCTTTTCATACAAGTTTTACAAACTATACAGTCTTGTGGGGACAAACAAACCTTTAAAATAGTGTCATTGGTGGGGGGCCGCATTAGCCGCCACGTTAGGTAAACTTGTACTTTTCATTCTAGACGACATTTTCTGTTGTCCAGGTAGGACTAATACTCTTTAAAGCAACTCGTTTGAAGGCTGGAGCACACCTTTGCGGTCCACCCCCCTGTGCTCATGCTTCTGTTGGGTGGACAGGACTTCAAACTAGTCGTCCTCCGCCTGTGCAGTGGGGTGAGACCTTTAAACCCTTGTGGGGGGGTCAAACTGCAGTGGAAAGTAGAAAAGAGTTTGTTTGGCATAATGCTGACACACATGGAGGATGCTTGCCGTTACTGCTCTCCGGTCTCGGTGTTGGTGCTGCTTTTGTGCTCTGCAGCTCCACCCGTCTCCCCTGCAAGCGGCTGTTCTTCTCTTAGCTGTGAATGTGATGCACAGGAAACTGTGGCCCCCTCCTCATCCACTGCTTTGCTGGCAGGAACCTGGGTGCAACTGTTCAGGGGAGGTAGACTGGAGTCCGGCTTGGAGTCGGCGGGGGTCTCCGGGCGGGTTTCTGGAGCTGGAGACGGCATTGCCTCTGCAGCAGGGCACAGCCGTTTGGATTCCACCCCTTTGTTGGAGGCTGGGGGTTCCTGCGCCCCCGGCTTGGTGTCAATTGCTGTGCGATCTTCAGCAGCAGCCTCCTCCTCCTCTAGGGCCCGCTTCTCAGGTTTGGCTTCCTGCATGATTTCAGAACCAATTCCCAAGGCTGGAGCGCTGTCTGGAGTCTTTTGTGGAGAGGACATTTCCTTGTCAGCAGGTGAGAGAGGGACAGATGCCACCACCGGGGAAGACGGAGGTTCCTCTACCTCAGGCTTGGTGTCCTTGATGTCTTCACACGTGGTTGCAGGCGCTGTGAGAGCTGCTCCATCCTCTTTTGGGTTATCCTCCTTACCTGACCCCCCCAGCTTAACTTCCTGTTTAGAGTCAGACCCATTTGCATTGTCTGGAGTGCTCTTTGGAGTGACATCTAACTCTCCAGAGGGCATAACTGCAGCAGCAGGGGACAGTGGTTTGGATTCCACCCCGTTTTTGCTGGACTCTGGAGGTCCCTGCACCTCAGACTTGCTGTCCTTTGCTTTGAGATCCTCGTCCATGATCACAGCAACAGCTGCTGCAGCTTCAGGTTTGGCTTCCTGCACGATTATAGAACCATTTACCAAGACCGGAGTGCTCTCTGGAGTCTTTTTTGAAGAAGGCATTTCCTCCTTGGCAGGGGAGAGAGGGACAGATTCCCCCACCGGGGAAGACGGAGGCTCTTCTGCCTCAGGCTTGTCCTTTTTTGGGATGCTTCCCTCACTCACGCTCCCCACAGTTTCTGCTTTATCCGTTTTACCTGGCTCCTGAAGTTTGACTTCCTGTTTCATGTCAGAGCCCTTTGTGACGTCTGAAGCGCCCTCTAGGGTTGTTTCTAAAGTTCCAGATGGCGTCTCCTCTGAGCGAGGGGACTGCGGTTTGGATTCCACTCCTTTTTGGCCGGGTGCTGGAGGTTCTTCGACCCCAGGCTTGCTGTCCTTTGCCTCGACTCCCTCGTCTGTGATTGCAGTAACTGCTTCTTCCTCCTCTTCACCTTCACCTTGCTCCCCTGGCTTGACTCCCTGATTCAGGTCTGAACCATTTGACATGTCAGATGGATACTCTGGAGTCACCTCTTGAGCTCCAGGCGGCAATTCTTCAGCAATTGGGGACAGGGGTAGTGCTTTCTTTAGCTCCTTGCTGGAGGCTGACTGCTCCTCCACCTCAGGCTGGCTGTCCTTTGCTTTGCCTCCTACACCCACGGCTGCAGAAAGTGCTGCTTCATCGTCTTCACCCCGGTCGTCCGGTTTGGCTTCCTGCTTCAGATCAGCACCGTTGGCCATGTCTGGAGGGATCTCTGACTTTGTGGGTCCATTTTGGTTGTCGTCTGAGCTTTTATTCACGTTTCCATCCGTCTCTTCCTGGCTGACGTCAGAATCGGGCACCTCCACGGACGACTGACCAGGCAGCAACGAAGAGCCTTCCACCTGGATCATGGACACCACCTGCTTCATCCTCCAACTCCTTTTGGACTCGGCATCCTCCCCCTCATTCTCAGTGTCCCCCCCTGGTCCATCTGTGCTGTCCTGGGCTCCTCCGTATTTTCTGGCCCAGTCAATGGATGGCTTTTCCACCAGGAGGTGCAGGTTGGGGTCGCTGTTGCTCAGGACCATGCTGTCTCTGAACAGGTTGTGCTTCCTCTGGACTGCTGCTTCCTTCACAGCTGCAGATGCAGAGAAAAGGATCAGCTGTGGTTGTTTCTTCTGCCCTCAATCGAAACTTTTGAAAATTGAACCAGTTTCTCCGTTTTGATTAAAACATATGTGAAAACCAAAGCAGTAAACTGACCTATCATGATGTCTTTCATCACAGAATGCAGAACCACCTCCTCAAAGATGTTCTCAACCAAGATAAAGCGGCAGAAGTCCTCAAAGATCAGGTCCTGGAAGCCGGGAAGCTCCTGATGTTTGCAACACAAACAGTCGAATATTTCCAAAAAGCATTCGTGCGTGTCACATCTTAGACATTTCCTCTAGAATTTAACAAGACCAAAGTTCTGAAATGACTCACTGAGGCACAAGTGGGGCTGAGCTGTTTGAGCATGTAGGGGATGAAGATCTGGAGCAGAGCTTCACGGAAGAACCGCTTCCTCACCGTGCTGCTGTCATAGTCAAATTTCTGAGAAAAACAAGCAGTGAGTTAGAGAACCTTTAGCATCCCAGTCTTGCTGTGGACTCCTCAGTCCAGGTTTCAGAAAACTGACAGTAAACTTTCAAAGTAGAACCGTTTCAAGGTTTCATTGCATCTTCTATTGTCTGACATTAAAAAGGTTGGAGACCACTGCACTGGATTATCCGTCAAACAGCAGTTTGTGCCGACTATTGAGTGAGATGAGAACTGGGATGATCACAGAGTCGTGCAGGATGCTGTACCTTCAGAACTCTGTCCTGGCAGCGCTGGATGGTCTTACAGAGATCCTCTGGTCCCTGGGACTCCAGGCTCTGGTGAAGGATGTGCTCAAATGTGAACACAGCATTGTCCATTTGCTGCAGGGACACAAAAACGCTGACTAAAACCATGACCAATCATTTTTCATCATTAAGCTCCTCTGTTTTAAACTCCAAGAAGTGTGAAATGAGTCAAAAGAATAAAAGAAATGTGTCCATCTTTGGATAAAACCTTAAAAGTTCTGTTTAAATGGTGAAGTTCACATCTACAGGTGTAAATCCACAGTTCAGGCCTTTGCAGGAGCTCCAAAGGGAGGTTGGGCAATCACACCTTCTTTCAACTGGCTAATCTTTAGCAAAGGCGTCTTTGGATTCAAAAAGCTCAGTTGTCACCTGTCTCATAAGGATCTGGGCCCGCTGGACAAAGACGGATGGGCTGGAGACGTCGAATCTCTGCTGCAGACCCTCCAGACTGAGCTGCTCCACCTTCTCATAGCAGCTCTGCATCTTCACGGGATGGTAAGGCAGCATGGAGATCTTCTCCATGTGCTGAGGGAAGGGGAAGCGGACAGTTTTCACGGCTCTGACTGAGCTGACCGAAGCTTAAACTCAAACGCCGTCACACTTTGGGGAACTGAACCTCCTCCTCCTCGTGCTCCTCACCTGGGCTACCGTCTCCTTGGTCCCCTTGTTCACAGTGTTTTTGCTCATCTCTGTCAGCTCCCCAAAGAAAACGTCCCGCACCTCAAAAAAACCTCGGCTGGTGGGTTCCATCAGGGCGTCGAGGATGGAGCTGATGTACGGCTGGATGCTCACCTTCAACAGCTTCTCCGCCTTTGAGAGAACCGCCCCTGCAGAAGAGAGACCAGGGAGAAAAGGCAAAGAGGTCAGAACAATCTGGGAGAACAAAGGTGGATCTTTGAGAAGCAGGAATCTTCTGGGCTTTGAGCCTTGAAGTCACATCGTCGCTAGATCTGTTCAGGTGTGGGAGACTACAGAGACGAGGTTTCCAGCAATGCTTCAAAATGTACAGATATGACTCCCATTTGAATTTTTTGTCTTTCCTTGAACTGAAACCAGAAGAAGTACAAGGAACAATCACTGTCTTTAAAGTCAAAAAGAAGACTTTCATTTGCGTTTTTAAGGTTACTGCAGCGGAACAGGTCCTACAGTTTACACTCTCAGATTATTATTGCAATGAGGTGGAGTGACAGCAGACCGAGGAGCTGCAGGGTCACGACCACCTGAAGGTCTGCAGAGAAAACAGGAAACAGTGGAGGAAAGAAGTATTTGATCCCTCTACACCAGGGGTCGGGAACCTATGGCTCGCGAGCCATATATGGCTCTTTTGATGGTCACATGTGGCTCGCAGACAAATCTTTAATTATACTTTTTTTTTTTCATTAGACCAGTCCTTCACAGGTGCGATGCGATGCTAAGGAGGGCGGGGGGTAGTAGTGGTGCTTGGAGAAAATAAATCTGCACTACTATCAATTAACTATCATCTATTATTTCACAGAGTTTATAACAGCCTAAAACCTGCGATCCGCCGTCTCTTCAACTTCCCGTCTCTGAGAAAGAGCGCGAAGGTGCAGCGGGATGTGTGAGGACGAAAGGGGGGGGGGGCACAGACAGCAAGGTGAATCGCGCAGGGATTGTCAAAATTTAAAACACGCTGCCCGTCACATACTGCAGCGTGTGAGTGTATGTTTGGCTCCACGTCTGCATGTGAGCCGTCTTTCTCACATCTATAGAACATTCAGACCAACCTACGATCACGTTTAAAGTCTCAACGCCTGCATGAAGCCGAAACTCGCCACGTATCAACCAGACTAGACCATCAGCAGAACTACGCAGCACCAGAATTTGTAATAATGGTAAGAAATTCTCATCATTTATTAGCAACAGCATAATAATGTTATTAAAAAAGAATCCACAGACTTATTGTACTTTAAAAGTGTTGAAATTACATCAAATACACACATTCACTGGTTTATTTAGTTTTAAACTGAATTTAAATTTATAGCGGACTGAGTTAAACTGGTGGCTGTTGGGTTGCGTTCTAAATTCCGGAGTTGTTTGAATGCATCAAGTAGAGATCTGATTGGCCCTCAGTTCTGTCACTCAGCCTGTGTTTAAGGAGTTTGGACCAATGGGGTTCAGCTATTGGCTAAATAAGGTATATGGGAGGCCTGTGGCGGCAGTGAAGAAATATAAAGTTGGGAGAAGCGCTCTCCTCTCGTCTCAGCGGGAGAGATTCAGGAGTTGCTGAATTAATTGAACGGCGTTGGTTACGGTCTGCAGTAACCAGAATAAAGAACCTTAAAAGAGGTTAAGTCTCAGTGCCTCAGTGTGGGAAGGAGACACTACATTATTGTATGGCTCTTTCAAAATTACATTTAAAAATATGTGGCGTTTATGGCTCTCTTGGCCAAAAAGGTTCCCGACCCCTGATCTAGCCAGTAAGACTTAGTACTTTGTGGTAAAACTACAGGGTACAGTAAATGTCAAAAAGAAAAGTATCCATTCAGACAAAGGTGTTCACAAATGAATACTTTGTGCACAACGTTGCAAAAAATATGAATACAACATTTCGTTTTATGTTTGACATGTCTGTTTTGAATACGACATTTCTCCTGTTACATTACTGTCAAAAACATGTCACGGGTATTTGACATTTGACCTTGGCCCATAGAAAAACCTGATCCAGCACAGAGGTTTGTTGTAGTTGATGATCCAGTTTCTACACATATCAGGAGGAATTCTGCTCCTCCCTTCTTTACAAATGATTACTAAATCATTCAGATTTGCTGGCTGTTGCTTAGCAACTCTGAGCTTCAGCTCTCTCTGAGGTTCAGAGACTGGCTGGACCAATCCATGACCTTGATCGACCTCTTCTTCAGCCGTTCCTCGGTTGTCTTGGCTGCATGTTTGTGTCATGATCCTGTTGGAAGACCCATCCACCGCCTGTTTTAAGCCTCCTGGTGGAGGGAAGGAGGTTGTCACTCAGGACTTGGCGGTCTATGCCCGGTGCAGAAAAACTCCTCCAAACCATAATGTTTCCACCTCCGTGCTTGACAGTGGGGATGGTGTTTTTGGGGTCATTGGCAGCATCTCTCTTCCTCCAAACATGAAGGGTTGAGTTGATGCCAAAGAGCTCCATGTTGGTCTGATCTGACCACAGCACCGTCTCCCAATCACTCTGTAAACCCCCCCCCCCCCCCCCCCACACACACACACACACCCCCCCCACACACACACACACACCCCCACACACACACACTAAATGTAACAAATGGATATAAAATGATAAAAAAACAAAGATCTACACTCTGGTTTTCCGAAGATTCATAACCTCTTTGTGATAGTAAAACCTGTCCAACACAAAAGGCCTTCAACGCTCATCTGTCTGCTCAGTTGTTGGACAGAACAAGTTAAAGAAAAAAAAAGTTTTTCAGGATTTCCTGCTTCTTCAGCTGATGCAGCATTGAGCCATTAACTCCAGCAGCTTCAACTGTCAGCAGTCACTTGGATTTTTGCAGGTTATAAAGTGTTTTCTAGTTTTAATTTTATTTTGTTCTTGAAAATGATCAATTTTAGGAAATTGTGTATTTATATTTTCTTACACGTATTTGAAAATCTGCTCCAGAATTGTATTTTTCCTCTCCTGGTCAGCAGGTGAAACGACTCAGACCTCCTTGTCTGATGGTTGGTCTGTTAGGAGCAGCTGCAGACGGTTTTCACCAACCTTTGACCTTGCTGGTGATGTGCTCCTTGGATGCAATGATCTGGTCCATGTCTTTCCTTATGGATGCCTCCAGGGAGGAGCGGCTGTCCTCACATTTTTGCAGCAGTGCCTCATGGTGGGCGCGGCACTGCTCCTGCACCTGGCTGTAGACGGCGTCGCTGATCTGCCCACAGAGACGGTCCACTTTACACAATGACACTCCACACCAGCAATAGTGGAACTAGCTCAGAACATCTCTTATTGATAGTAAAGGTCGTGTCGCGCAGCCACTATGTACATTTTCAGCATTTTCCACAGATGAAATGTCGGTCTTTCATGATCCATGCGAGATATTCATCATTCATCATTTGGGTTCATCATTTGTTGATGTGCTCAGAGGGTTTCAGCTGACTGGTTTTTATGCAAACTCGGTTTTGAGCTGTTCAAATCTTTGGTTGGTTGAGAATTACACAGTTTCTGTGTATTTTACATAGTTTATACATAATTATTACCTAAATCTTATGCAATTGTTCATAATTTTTGCAAGATCCAAACAATTTTGTGTCTTTCCAGGACCGTTCCACGTTTGTCTAACAGACTTTTCACACATGAACCACTGATGTATAGCTTCTAGATCACGTATACGGTGCACGTATCACGTTACAGTTATGTAATTGACGCACAAATCCCTAATGAACTGCAGATAGACATCACAATAACCACTTACGGTTCATGTTCTATGTTGATTTACCTGTTCTTTCCGTGGTCTATTTGTACTTCTGTGATTTTAAAGTGGTTCATTCCTTATACATCTGTGGAAATTTCAAATAAAGACCACAATTTTTCTCACTTTTTCCACGTATGGCTAATTTTCATCTATGCAATATACACAAAATGTACGTAGTGGCTGCAGGACACGGCCTTAACTTAGAAAACATTCAACTGCAGCGAAGAGTCCGACCACACCGACACGGAGCAGCCGAACCACTCATCTCCAACGCAGAAACATTCCTTTGCCCACCCTTTCAAAGGCTGAGTGATTTATTTACGCAGTCTCCAATCATCTACACAGAGGAAAAGGCTTTCAACCTTCACCTGTGTAATTCTCTGCCTTGCCAGATGGAGGCAGCGAAGTCCATCGCCGATGACTCATTGTGGCCGCTTCCACCAAGAAGCAGGTGAGAACACCCCTCCCACCCACTCCCCACCCCCATACCCCCAAACCTTTTTAACGTCAACAGACATTCCTTTCAGAAGCTTGTTGGAGGTTGAAACTCCTGATTTTATTCTGATATTCAGAGCTTCGGTGAGGTGGTTGCTTCTTACCAGCATCCAGCTTCTCTGTCGGTCATGCAGCTTTCCTTTGAGGCGGGGGGAAATGAGCTCCCTCAGCTCGGGGTGGAGGCTCTCCATCACCAGGTTGGACAGGATCTACCAGCAGAACAGGGAGCACAAAGCATTCAGCTCCCCGGACCACGGAGGTGGCCATAACTTTCCAGAGTCTGGAGTTTCTGTGTCAGGTGGGGGTGGGGGGGTCTAGAGTTTGAAAAATGATGATCAAGAAGTTCTGAAGATACCGGCCCTTTTTCAGGTTCCTGCCGTGCAACCATGCATGCTCTGGGTGAGCAGAACCCCCCAGTTTACGTCCATGTTGGCGTCAGAGCAGAAACTGCAGCACTTTTTCTGACATTTAACATGAGAACAAAGTCTGAGGGGCTCATCAGCTTCTGGGGGGGTCTGCAGGACCGACCCAACCCAGACGGAAGGGATCTCCATCAGAACGACGGCTGGTTTCATCTACAGGATGTCGGGGCTTTACCTGCGACGGGAGTCCACACATCATGTCCCACGTGCCGTAGTTCCCTTGTGCCTGTCGGTAGAGTCGCACTGCATCAGTGAAGGCTGGAGTTTGGACCCTATTCTCCTCACACAAACCTGAAATCAGATCATCAGCTGGAGTCATGAGGATGCTCAGGCCTCGCCGTGGGACGGATTTCCTCTGACAAGTTTTTTTAATAAAGATTTGATTCCAGAACGAATCAAGTACTTCACAACACACAACACAATTCACCACAAAAACAAACCATTAAAATCCACTTTGTGCCAAAAGTCTGCTTAGACAACAGATGAAAGACTGAAGTAAACCTCAGACTCTTCCACAGTCGGAGGTTTCAGAGAGAAGCTCAGAGAAGAGCTTCAGACTTAGACAAGAAGATCACTGCAGTAACACAAATCCAGGAATTATCCTTTCTAGATGCATCTTAGACGGCAGAATCCTGAGATCTGCAGGTCTTACTCAGCTGGAAAAGCCATGTTTCTGGTTGACATGATGATTGTTGAGACTTTAAAGGCAAATGGTGCGACTGTGGCGCTCCATCAGAGACTCAGGTTTCTGCAGCCATAGGTTCGTCTGAGTCGACTGAAGAAGGATCAGAGGAAGGATGTGAAACCAGAAAAGTCCCAGGAAGACCTCCAGCGGGCATAAAAGCAGTCAAGAATGGCAGCACTTCCTCCCAGCTGATCCCGTTCCAGCACGCCGCCATTCTCAGTGGGACAGAAATCCTCATTGTGGTTATAAATCAGCCTCATATCAAACTTTAATGAGAAAATGCCGGCGACCCTTTCCGCTCCTGCTCCTCCATGATACTCCAGAGGAAGTCAGCCTGTGTTTCTCCGGCCAGGGGGGGCATGAAAAACCCTTCCACACAATCTGCTGGTCACAAATTGAGGCTGTAATTGTTCGGATAAACTGGACTAACTGGAATCATCTGGATTATTCCAACCACTGCTAATGAATCACAATGTTTTCAGCTTTTCTTTTAGGTTTGAAGATAACTTTGATTGAAAACTGAATCAATTCACCAAATGCGTCACTCGATTTTCACCTTAATGTTTGGGTTTTTCCAAAAATGAAAAGAAATTTTTCTGTTTGTTTACATTTCAGAATTCATAACTTTAATACGGAAATTTGCTCTTTTTTAAGTTTAAATCCCTAAGTGGATTCTCAAACCAAACAAAGACGGCTTAAGATGAAACTTTCAAAAATACATCCGGGTACTTTGGACCCAGTCGATTTCTAAACCTTTCATTCTCAAATCAAACAGATTCCGTTTGTTCTTCATTCTGAGGCGCCATCCACCAAAGTCCTGAGAGTTGTTCTTAAACTTTGGAGGAACAGCTGAGCGCATTGCCTCACACAGGCCGTTATCCGCCTGATAAGACGGCGTCTCTTCAGTCTGGGGATGATGTGGCGTCACATCCTGAAGCTCCGAAGGGCCGGCTGAGCCGCGGCCCGCTGACTTCACCCCACAGGTTGTGTAAGATCCAAGAGTGACTAAGCCACAAGCCACGTCTGTCCGTCCAGCAGAAAATGTGGTCAAACCAGAAAAGGGTGTGAAGTGCTGATCAGCCTCAGTGGACAGAGCAAGACATGTGACAAAACCAGGAAGTGTGCCTGTGGGGGTGGGGGCGTTCACAGGCGGAGGTCCCTGATGAAGCTGAAACAGGAAGATCCGATCAGAGAGGAATTTCTGCTCAGCCTGAGTGTAACGTGCCTCACCTCAGACACTGATAACTGTTCACAGGAGACGCAGCAGCAGAGTCCAGATGGGGTAAAACAAATCCTTCTGGCATTTAAAGTCAGTTTCTAGCAAAAATGTGGAAATCTCACAAAGGTGGAGAGGTCACGCCACTGAAACGTGACAGTCCAAGAACCCAAGTAAGCTGCTTCTTTTCTGTTCAGTGGAGCAAAAATCTGTCCATCTGTCCAAAACCTGACCCTAAACCTGACCCAGATCCAGAACCAGACCCTTACCCTAACCCTGACCCTGACCCTGACCCTGACCCTGATCCTGACCCTGATCCTGATCCTGAACCAGACCCTGACCCTGACCCTGATCCTGACCATAACCCTGATCCTGACCCTGACCCTGACCCTGACCCTGAACCTGAACCTGAACCTGATCTTCATCCTGAACCTGTATTGGAATATTTGAAACATGGATTGGAACAAAGTGTTTATCAAAAGTGCGCTCTGTGAAAACATGAACTTTGACCTCTTCTGTGTTCTAAAAACCTGGGTTCACGTAATTGTTTGCGACTGCTGATCAGTTTAGCGCCTTCAGAAGGTTCAGTGCAGACACGCCTTTCATTGTTATGAACCTGGACTGCTGTACCTGCTTTAAACACCAGGAGTCTGTTTCAGAACGCCAAAAGGCTCCTTTCAGACCAGATCGATGGTCTGTTCATACTGAAGTCTGCAGGCAGCCCAGCAGATCCTGCAGCCTCCCTCTGTTACACGGATCTGACCAATCGGATGATTTCGATTCTACGCCGTCTCACGTGGTCGGGTCCGAGTGAGTCTTTCTGGCTGATCTGAGGTTTAGTCAAGCTGTCAACAAAAGCTCACTCAGGAGGACTTTAAAGCAGCTCGTTTTCATGACCAAAGCTGCATGTGGTCACCTGCAGACCATTACGCGCCCAGAAAGCGTTTCACTGCACTGTCCAAAGTGTGCCGGAGCCATATTTGAGTCTGAAGGGACAGACAGGATCTGTTTGTAACCCCACACCTTCTGGCAACTCAACGTCTCAAATAAGTCAAACCAAACAGGAAGACAGTGATATTGGTGAGCGACTGAGCTGATCTAGTCGGACTCATTATCCGCCTCCTGCTTGAGAAAGGTGCAGGGTGCAGCCCTGAGCAGAAAAACAGGCAGAGCCGTTCTCAGGAAAGTGTTGTGACATGCCAGCCAACAGGGTGTGTTTGTGTCAAAGCAACGCGCCTGCTGCAGACATGACGGGAATGGAGGAACGAAGCTGCAGACACCAGCAGGAGCTGCTTCAACCTGACAGACTCTCACGTCTCTGCCGGATCACAGATGTGGCTCCTCTACATGCATGTTTCACTCTGTTCAGAAGCTACGTTTACCACACTTCAACTGCTCACACGTCTATGAAAAAGAAGATTAAGAAAAAAAAAGATTCCAGACAAAAAGCTCCAAATCCATTTCTTCAGATTCTGCAGAACAGTTCAGGCCAGAAATGACAAAAACCTTTTTTCTTGGGTCACTCAAAGACATTTCTGAACTTGACAGACATGGATTTCTGTCATTCTGAAGCCCTCATCTTTGCTGCTAATAAACCAAAAATTGTAGATTGGCCGACAGGAAGCAGCTGCTGAAAACCAACACTGCTGTGGAGTGTGGGGTTTGGGTCGGGGTCAGGGTTAGGACGGATGGACAGATTGGAGACAAACCTCCATCCATGTTTCCATCCTCCAGGAAACGGGTTTGGATTCTTTTCAGCTTCAATTTTCTCTTATTTCAAGCCGACTAACAGAGAACCTTAGTTTTAGTTCAAATGAAAGTGATCATCTTGGAATGTGCCGGGGTTATTCCTGCTGGCATTTCTCTACATCCCTAGAATCAAGCTAATAACTTCAACCATTAAAGCAGAATTTCTTCAGAAATATCAGCATCATGTATGAAATTATGAGGGATCAAAAATGACAGGGAAAGGGCGAGAACATGTTCTGAACACCGCCGTCACATGACCCAAACTGGCCGGAGTTCAACCCCAACAGCTGATTAAATTCATTCTTTGAGTCTTCAAATATTTAGGAAAAAGTTGAATCCTCCTTGAAAACACGATTCCCGTTTGCAGGAAAGGCTCTTTTCTCTTTTCTTCATAACTCGGTTTCTTCTCATCCTCTTTTGTTCTTTCATGGGTTTGATATTTGTGTTAAAAACATAAGCCGACGTGTTCATGAACACTTCTAAACAACCAGCGCCGCTCCCTGAAATGGACTGAGGGTCATTTTCACAGGAACTTCTCTTCACAAAGATGGGAAATGGGTTACATATCTGGCTGTGGTTGTTAGGTGATAAAAGCTCGACTGGATGTCATCATTTCTAGAAAAGCAAACAGATCCTCTAGCTTCCAGCTTCTCCATCGCTGCTTTGCTCCTTCCAGCTGAAATCCGCTGCTGCACCAGTTTCTCCTGCTCCACCTCTTGGTCCCTTTCACTGACAAGAACTTGACAGACTGACAAACGGCGGCAGAGCTTTGGGTTGGACTGTGAACACCAGCTGACCGATCTACCGAGGATTTCTGCTGGCAGAAGGACGTCTAAGACGGAGAACACAGCCACTCCGTGGGCAGTCTGAGCCAGCCCTCTGTGGAAGCGTCTGGTGTGACGGGGGTTTCTGCTGCGCTGAAGCGGAAGGACTCACCGTCGTTGGAATGCCGGACACAGTCCTGCAGGACAGCCTGCCACTTCTGCTGCTCCTTCTCGCTGCCGGCGCAGAAGTAATGGTGCCGAGTGTACGGATGCCACACGATCACAGGGAACTGGCTGGGACACTTCAGAAACGGAGAATTTCCCGCTTTGGCTTTCACATCTGCAAAGAAGAGGTTTTTCAAAACGCTGAAGCATCTCCATCCAGATGGAAACAGATCTGCAGAGACGGGCGTGACCTGAGCCTCACCTGGCAGGCTGTCACTCATCAGGTCCAGGTACTGCTCCACAGAGGTCAGCACTTTGGAGCCAGCGCAGTTGATGCTTCCTTTGGGGGGCAGATGCTTGTCAAAGGCCTGGAGGACCCAGGAGGACATGTTAGAAGATCAGAACAGCCAAGCAGCACCATCCAAGCACAGCTGACCCCTTACAGCTTTGTTTTCATAGCAGCTGATGTTGTAAGAGTCCGGGACAAACAGGAAGCGGTTCCTCCACTTCTTGTTCTCCTCGACGTACTGAAAGATGGTTCCAGAGAAGATGGACTTGTTCTCCAGGGGAATCTGCAGAAGATGACACAGAATGAGGACAGAAGCCATGCCTGCCAACCTCTCTTTGCTTTTAAAGGTTATCCGAGTTCACATGAAACAAGGTGCAACAGAACTCAAAGATGATGTGGAGTCAGAGATGCTTCTGTGCTTTGGTACCAGCATTTAGGCCAACATCACATGGGAGAGCTCTTTAAGAGCATTGATCAAAGACCAGCAAGTCTCTCACTTTGGAGGTACTGATGATTACATCATCAGCATGAAAACAGAACTAGAGCATGCAGATTTACTGGTAGACTGATGCAGATGGGATCGACCTTTCGTGCCAACAGTTCCCGTTTCTCCTGCTATCGAGGACAGACTGAAACAAAGATCACCCAGCTGATGTGGAGTCTGCCCCCCTCCCATCCTGAAGACCTGGAAGGACCTTCCTTCTGCCAACTGCACCCCAGCTGTTGTGCTGGGAGTGCCGCCGCACTTCCTGGCTCATCGGGTTTGTGTGTTCCGACCGCTGAGTGGTGAAACGCTCCAACGGGGGCACAAACCCCCCCTCAGGGGTCCCGATGGCACACACATGCCGAAGCTGGCCATCAATTAGATGTCAGAGTCCATCTGTTCTAAAGGTTTTCTGAGCTTCACACATGAAAATAACAATCAGCAGCCAGATTTCAGACTTGACGCATAGAAAGCGGTGACTTTCTGCACCGACAGAAACTTGTCTGCCCTGGGGGGGGTCACGGCGAACACAAAGAGCCTGTTTTCTTTACCACCTTCTGGTGCAAATCCAAACTTTTGTCCCCGTTTTCCTGGGCTGAGAATGCACCACAGACGCACTGAAAGGTTCTCAGCCTGTTGACGTCCTCATGAATCACAGCTCAGCTGCAGCAGGTTCCGACACGCCAACAGTTTCGACAGCAGCTCTCCTCTAATATGTTGAAATCAAAAACACGCCTGCACTTCAAAGATCCGTTTCTCAGAACAAAAGTACCCGTAGAACCCAGAAGACTATCGCTCGACTGTTTATGTGATGTCACACGGGCACAGAACCAGTAATAAGACGTGTTTGATTATTAATCGAGTATTTCAGCTTCCAGAGGGGGCTGCATGGTGACCCGTGTCCCCAAAAGGGATAGGGGTGGGATTATATAAGCTTGCTTCTTCCCACTCCTTTTCAAGCAATAAATCAAACTCTACTTATACTTTAATTGATGATCACTGTATTTAATTAAGCAAATGTGATTTAAGTGACGTTTCTGTTCTGTTTTATTTTCTGTCTTTTTAATCTAAGCATTTCATCATTTCTGTAATTAGTTTGATAAATATTGGTACATTTTTTATTGCTTTGACTACAAAGCTTGAAAATCAATCAAAAAAATCAATCAAATCAAAAGGGATCCAACGGTTCTGAAGATGGATGGATCTTCCAGAGTGATCTTTCTCCTACTTTGCCTTCAGTCCTGTTCCATGATTGGGTCTTTAGAGAAAGCCCTGACATGATGGACCTCTGAAGTCCCCAGACCAACTGCAGATGAAGGAGGAGACCCCGACTGAAGCTGAAGACCATCTAGACCAGTGGAGGCACCAAGACTGATGGATCGCTTTAAGGAGAGCAGTCACAAAATGTTTGGACCTAAATAGGAAAGTCTGCACCACTTTATGGTCTGGAGCAACGCGTTTCCTTGTGAAGTGTGGCATGGTGTGTAGTGCTCAGCACTCCGGTGACCATGTGACCCCAAAAAGGAATTAAGAGGGTTAAAAAAAGGATTACATCTGATCTTTTTGGTTCGCACAGGAGGCTCCCAAAAACCTCAGCGACTAAAGCGTTTTGAACGTTTCTAAGATAAAGGTCTCCGTCTTTTCTTTAGGCAGTGACCTTGGCACTTAGCCACCGCCGTCGCCACCGCCGTGTGCTGGCGTCAGACGCTTACCTTACGCTGCAGCAGCTGGGACTGCGGCCCGCCTCCTCCTTCGAGGTCGAAGCGAACACTGTTGAAGAGAGCCACGCCATACTGCTGCTCGTACAGGCGGCCAAACTCCGCCATGACCGCTCCGGTCCGAGCTGCAACACAAACACCAGTCAGCACTTCTGCAACCCCCAAAGCCCCCGCCCGCCTCTGCATTTAATTTAGCAGACCTCTGAGCAAACAGGTGCACATGCACAGCAGAAACAGGTCTGCACACCTGTGCAGGTGGAGCACCCACATTTGTTCAGCTGCTCCTCTTCTTCAAGCAAAGTCTCGGCCTCTTTTTAATAAAAAAAGATTCCCTGAAAGGTTTCCAGTTCGACGGACATTCAGGACACCAGGTTTCTGCGGTGAACAGGTTATGAGCTGCTGACAGGTGAGCGAATACTCAGCCACCGCAGTCACATGACGTGACAGGAGAAGGTCAGCTGACATGTCTGGACGTCGTTTATCCTCCTCCTGCATGAATCCAGACATCTTTGAGGACGCACAGATGATTGTCCGTCATGTCCCGGACTCAGAGACATCATCACATTCAACAAATACAGCAAGAGGGTCCAGAGACGTCAGAAAGTCAAAGGAAAGATCAGCCGTGACGACGGGAGGAGCTGCAGCGACTCCTGACCGACCTGGAGCCCAATGATCAATCAGGCAACCGTTACCGTCTCATCAATAGATTCAAAACACCATTGATGAGGATTTTTGCCAAAACCAAGCTTTCTCCTTAACAGCAGGTCCATCTGATAAGATGAACTGTTGTATTTTAGGAAAGGAAAACAGAAAGCATGAAGGGTTTCAGTATCTAGCTCAACTTCTGATCTTACACAGTCAAACAGAAACATTTCAGCCGCTTCAGGTTCCAGGAAGTGAAATATGAAATCCAAGAGCAGAGTCAGAGCTCTGCAGGTTCTAGATCTCAATCTGTAAAATGAGGAAACTCTTCAATCTGGACTTCTTTAAAGACCCCCTCCAGTAGAGATTCTGTTTTTAACATGTTCTCAAAGCATTTCTCTCAGGATGGAGAAACTAAGCATAACATTACTTTTCTGAGGATTTCTTTATACAAATCATTGTGAATCAGGAACAGAAGAGAAAATGAGTTTGTATTTGTTACATAGAAGCTACAATCGGTGGGCTACAAGCTTCCAGTTCTGCTCCATTCTGATCATCCACCTGCAGACCAACAGATCCATGAAAGTCTTTGTTCTCCTGGTCTGAGCTGGAACCTGGATCAGAACCGGATTGATGGATGGATGGATGGATCTGATATTGCTGCCATTTTGGTTGCACTGCTTATGTTAGTTGGGGCTGTAAGCTAGCAGGAAAGGGTGCTCGTCTGCCCGTCAGGTGTGACTGTGGGTCCAGGAGAGTCCGGGTCCTCTGTGCTTGGAGACCAAGGAAAGATGCTGAGCTTCTGCAGACGCTCCGCTCACTGATTTGGAGCTTTCTGTCAGGCCCGTTTCATTCCTCTGATGGATCGTGGGTTTTTTCCAAGGCAGCAGACGGCCGTCATCATTCCAAGAGGACAAAAATAATAATAAACATGTTAAGGAGGGAAAAGCCAAGACGCCATGATGCAACTCTGGAATGAATCCAAGACATTTCTACTTCAGAACAAAGAAAGAACAAAGAACTGTGGCCGTTTGGTTCTGCTGTGAACAGCAGCATCAGAAAAGCTCAGACTGGGTCAAAGATTCGTCTCACTTCAGGCTGAAATGTTCCTGCTGGGATTTGCTGACCTTGCATTAACATCGGCACTTCCTTTGACAGCAAATGTAAGGGGGGGGGGGGGGGACTTCAACTCACCCAGATAAATCCCACGTTGACTTGTGTGACGGAATAAAAACTAAACAGATACTTTTCCACCAACAATCATTTTTCCATGAAGCACCAACAGTCTTCCAAGTGAGCACCGGACATGGGGGGGGGGGGGGGGGGGGGGGGGGGGGTATACAGCCAACTCTTTGTTGTGCAGCAGGAGCCCCCACATTAAAGGCCTCAGGCCCTGCAACAGTTTAAATGAGACCATGTCGTCCTCCATCACAGCAATAATGCGACCCCCACCCCAACCCCACTTCAACAGTTTCAGCATGTCTTTATTAAAAAAGCACCCCCCCCCCCCCTTGCAGAGGCTCAACAAAAACATTCCTGTGAGACGGAGCCCCCCCGCTCTGACTCATAAATAAAGCTGGTTCCATCACAGCTGCAGCTCCCAGAACCTCAGCACCGGTTCTGGCTCGGCTTCCAGCCCGTTTCCCATCAGACCCACCGGCATTCCTGTCGGCTTGGACCTCAGACTCAGTTCAGGATCTGACACACAAACTGAACGGATCCCATCAGAACATCAGCGCTGGGATCAAAGGGCTGTAGGGTGGGAGGCGGGACACTTCCAGTTCTCCCCAACCTTCTTCTCATTTGATTCAAAACGGAAAATCTACAAAAGATTTGTTTCCGTCTGTGACAAAAGTTTTAGCAAATGCATGAAAATATGCTTTATCAACCACAAATTTCATCCAATGTTTTCCTTTAAAAGACACAGTTTTGTACTTTTGAGGACAAAAATCTGCGTTTTTGTTGGTTTTGATTGAAGGCGTGACGGTAGAGAAACGTCCTAAATGCATCTGAGTTGTCATGCCGACAGCTTTGTGTTTGTGTCTGGTCACCAACGGAGAAGCTGACGTACCAAAGATCTACTGTATTGACTCCAACGATGAACATTTGTGTTGAAAGAACTCCAGCGGTTCAAGAACAGCAGACGCGTTTGGAAAACGCCGCTGACATCTACAGCGGTTATCACCTTATTGATCATCGTGCTCACGGGTGACGCTCGGTCCTCTAGAAGCCTGAAGGCTGTGTCCTCGTCCCTGACGCACAGACTTTTCTACAGTTCTTTGGGTGATTTTCAACGCCGTCACAGTTTGGTGTTGAGTCATTTTTAGTGTTTTACAGCAGAGGAGCCATTTCTGGCTGTAAGAACCTCATGAACCCATCCATCACACGGTAGCGTCTCCCTGCAGGCTGAGCGGAAGTCTGATCTAGATCTGATAAGGAGCCCGGACCACAGAACGTCACGTGACGGATCTGATCTGCCATCCTCCTGGAGGCACGCCAGGGATCGTCAGGGCGCATTTTTGTAGCGTTTTCCGTTTGCGGTCCGATCGATGAGTTATGACTCCAGCTCGTCTCAGACTTTCACGGATTCTTCGGATTCCACTCCTCGCGTTGCCTCACCGTGGGGCCCCCTCCAGTCTGCTTCTGCGGGTCAGCTCAACCTCAGCCCTGGGGGGCGGATGGGTTGCAGCGTGTTGGTCCAGCCGTGGTCAGATGAAAAGATGAGACTCTGCATGTGAAGACTTCTCACTCTGTTCGGCTCGGGTTCTGTGTTCGGCTTTTGGGGGGGGGCTCCTGAAGGGATTTGAGGTTCGAGTCCCAGACAGCCCGTCTGAAAGCCGTCCAGCTGTCTGAACTGCAGACGACCTCAGAAGTTTCATGGATGGGAGGAATTCCACGTCCGGAAAGATGGCAGCAGCAAACTAACATCACGAAGCTCCTCCAATGAGCGACACCGCTGTGTTCAACAGGAAAGGAATCATTAAAGACGGATTGACTGAGAAAATGACATGAATGTCAAAATAATCCTTTTTTCCATTAAAAAAACCTTTTCTGTCCATAGTTGTGTGAAAACGTTTTTTATCAATCAATCCGTCTCAGCTTTGGATGGAATTTTAATGGACCTGTAAGAAATTCCAAACGTGTGAAGCGATACGGAAAGGGTTGAGCTGAAGGTGACTTGGCGCTTTGTCCCAGACGAACACTGAGGCCTTCATGAAGGCCGGACTCGCACTAACTAGGCGGGGCCCTGCACACACAGAAGACCTCGCCGGAGGTTGGAGGCCTGAAGCCCGGCCGACTTTCTGAGTAGGAAATCTGTCTTTAAGGGGAATTCCAGAGGAATTTTCCCACTGCAGGCAGAAATTCCAATGTCTGAGTTCAAGCGAAATGCATCATTAGCACACCAGCAGCAGCTGGAGAACAGAGCCCATGTTTTCCCCAGGGGATGCTTCGGACTGCAGCAGAGTGGTTCTGGTTAATCCTGCCCCACATGCTCGGAGCGTGCTCCTCAGTTCCTGTCACCTTTGACCCAGAGGCACCAGCAGCAACACCAAGCGTGAAGGGATTGCACATGTATCTGGCCTAAAGCAGAGGAAAGGAACACTGCAGCGTCCACAGCTCCACCAGGTCTAAACCTGCCAGACAAACGGACTCGAAACATCTCCCGGCTCTGCTCTGCAGTGGAACTGACAGTCCAGCCTCGCCTGCAGCTCCGCCGCCTTTGTCCCAAGCCGGCGTGTCTCTCCCGAGCGCAGCTTCCTGTGACACTGATTGCACAATAAGCGGGGAAACACTGGAGGCCGGAGCTCCTCCCAATGCGGCGCCGTCTTATCCGACGTTCTTTAAAGCAGCACAAAAGGGAAGATTCGGGTCAAACCATGAGGACTCCTCACGCCAGCAGCACCAAATGGATTTCCCCATCCCATCTCCAGAGAGCAGATGAAGAACGTCAGGGTTTTACTTCTGTCCACTGTGGACCTGCAGGCCTGGACTCCAGTCCGAGGCTGCAGGTGTGACTGTGGGTCCAGGAGAGTCCGGGTCCTCTGTGCTTGGAGACCAAGGAAAGATGCTGAGCTTCTGCAGACGCTCCGCTCACTGATTCTGTGCTTTCTGTCCGGCCTGTTTCGTTTCTTCTGATGGAGCTGCAGCTTCCTACTGTCGACGAGCTTGATGGTGGTTTTCTGAGCACCCCGATTCATTTCCTGCTCGGTTCTCTTCGGATCTTCGTGTCCAACTTAACCTCTCAGCGGGTCTGAAGGCAGAGCTTCTTCAGCTTCCTAAAGACGTGAAGGTTTAGGAAGAACGAGATCGGCAGAGCACAGCGGGCTCTTGAACCTCCGACATTCTAGGATGCACAGCCCCTCCTCAGCAGCTGCACGTCAGGATTTCATCTCTTGAAGTGCTGGACACAGATGCCACAAAGCAGCGCAAACTCCTCAAAGGACAGAGATCTGGAGGATTCAGAGTCATGAAGGAAATCCCACAACCTCTGCAGACGGAGGAGAGGCTCCGCCCCATGTGAAACCACATCAGCTCTGCATCATCCGACGCCCTCACAGCAGGTCCAGACGGGCCTTGAGAAGGTCAGGGGGGCGGTGGTGGGGGGTGTGGGGGTTTTGAGTTCAAAGATAAAAAGCGGTGACTCGTGCAGACGACACAGTTTCACCGTGAAGCTGCAGATGACGTTTGGATGCTTGTTTTTCGTGTCCCAACTTCCCCCGTGACTAACCGATTCCTGAACCCGGTCATTCACTAAGCTGCTCTTCAGGGAGGACGTCCACGCCCAAACGGACCCGGTTCCTCTTTTCTGACCATCTTCACCAAGCAGTTTCTGCTACTTTTGGGTCCAACAAACTGCTTTCAGCTGAGGAGAAGGAAAAAGCACCACATTCTGCTCAATGTTCACACCATAGGCAACAAAGAGCTGGAAATGGAGTTCTGAAGAACCTGGAGGTCTGATGGGACTGGAGGTCTGGTGGGACTGGGGGTGTGGAGGACCTGGAGGTCTGGTGGGACTGGGAGTCTGGTGGGACTGGGAGTCTGGAGGACCTGGGGGTGTGGAGGACCTGGGGGTGTGGAGGACGTGACCTCAGTTTGCGGTGGGGGTTACTGTTCACTCGGGCAGGTGGGGTCCCTGCAGCTGTAGATGTTCTGCAGGGCGTTTCTGCCATCTGACGCTCCTCACGTGACTTTCAACTTACAAGTGAAGTTAGGCGAAAGGGGGAACCACAACAGCGGTCTGAGAGCGCATGTGCAGAAGGAGGGCTTCGTGCCTTTTTGGGATACGTCAGTTGTCAGAAGAACTTTGTCAAACCAGAAACAAGAACTTTTCTCAATGTTCCAAAAGCAAAAACAATGAACTGTCTTTGTAATGAGGAACACTGCGGGGAGGGTGGGGCTCTGAACCTCTTCTTTTCTCTGTCTGGGGGGGTTAAAGCTCAGGGTGTGTCCGCGGGGCTGGGACGCGTAAAGCGCACATGCGCCAAAACGCCACCGCGCCAAACGCTCGGCTCACCTGTGATCAGCTCCCGCTTGGATTCATCCAGGTGACTGGAAACGACGTCCCCCATGACGGATGACACTCACAAGTCCCGGAGATCCACGGCACGTCCACAGTCAGTCCTCGAGATCCGCGTCCGGCCGCTGCGCTCAGACCTGGAGACACTGCGCGGGCACGTCGACAGCTCGGGGGCGAGCTCTGTGATCTGGGTGGAGTTGGAAGTTGCGGGGAGTTGAAGTTGGTCGCGCCAACAAACACTCCTTTAAAGTGGGAGGAGACTCCCACTCACGACGGTGCGTTCAGGTGTAGTAGGAAAAGTCGAATTCAGCAAGCAAGCGTTTCTGGGATAGAATGGAATGGAATAGAATAGAACAGAATAGAATAGAATTCTCTGCAGTGATGTTTCTCAGAGATTTTACATCTTCAAGGCTTCATCCATCATACTTTGACCATGTGACCTGGTGGGATCCCAGAACTAAGGTTTTATGTTGAAGAGTTTTTGTTTTTCTGATACCATGAAGACGGTTGTTTATGTAAACCTTTAAACAACCGAGAGTAAGTTGGGATCGTGTTGGATAACCCGGTTTAAAAGCACAGGCGGACGTTTGCTGGTCTCTGAACGTTGGACTCCACATTTCCTGCTCATTGAGTCTGGCTGCAGGAGTGTGGAGCGTCTCCTCCATGGTCCACACTGGTGTTTTCGCCGGTGGAGCTGCTGCTGTTTGAACCCAAGGGGATCGTGTTTGAGGTCCACACGTGCTGCTGCAGCATCACGAGCACTGCTGTGCATCAGCGGCCTGCTGCGTGGATCACAGTCACTGTCTAAGCAGGCAAGGATCTGGGGAGAAAAATGGGTTTGAACTGAACCCAAACACAATCACCATCAATTCAGTGCAAAACAAGGCGTTGGAGCGCCCCCTGGTGTCCATCTGTGCAAATGCCTGTTCCTTTGGTCCTGGCTGCAGCCTGCAGAATGGCTCAACGTAGTGGAATGCTGGAACGCTGAGGAATGTGAACACGCTGTGGAATGTTAACCCCGCCCACGTTGAGCCCGTGCATTTGATTCACCTTCGTCAGTGCAGTTGTGATTGCAGGAAAGGGGAAGAATCAGTGGAGCACATTTTGTGTCATTGGTAATTGTATGACACAATAAAATTGTGTTTGTTTTATTTAAAAATATATATTTTAAAACAATGTATCTACATATAATTGACCTAACACAAAATGTATTAATAGTTCCCCCGATAACTCCAGTAATCCAGAATAATTGAGTTCAAGTAAGGGGCATGCTGTTGAATGCTGTTTCCCTGTTTCTCTTTATTTATTCTTTTTGCCGTCTCATGGCTACAATTTTTCACCTATTTTAACTATTCAGCTATTAAAATGTTCAACTCCTTCGTCTAATGCCTGGTATGACTTTTGGTCCTTCAAATCCTTCGACTTTTCAAAAGTGAAAACTTTCGTTCGTTTTTTCCACGTAAAAAGCGAAACTGTGGCATGAAATCGTTTCAACTCGGCTTCTCCCAATAAGACGATACACGACGAGCCTCAATTGTGTAAATAATGAATCTATTTTTTTTATACCGGCGGCTTTAAGATGTCACAAAAGTATTAGCTCAGTGGATTAATTAGCGGGCTTAACATACAGAGGTTCTGAGTTTGAGGCTGGCTTCAGACTGCTGTTGCATAGTTTTTTTTCCCTTGCCTTTCTTGTTAAAATTGAGTTCGAATAACTCAATTATATTTCGTTACATGGAAGAATTTTCTTTGAGGTGGGGTCACTCATATTAATTGGATGGAAATCCTGCCCACAATTAAATTGAGTTCATCCAATGAGTTATTTTTTGAGTCCGTGAGGCCAGACAAAATGTATTAACTCCCTAATGCATGCACATGGAAACTTGTAAAAGGCATAAGAAGACAGCAATCACTGTATAAATTCTCTAATTCAATTAAATATTTTTTTTTATTTAGGGCCAATTCGAATTACAGACGTCTCAAGGTAAACATACAATGAAAAAGGGATCATGAATACAAAGAATGCATTAGGATTAATACTAAACTTGAACAAAACAGATTAATCTAAACTGATATTCCTGCCCTTAGACCCCCCCCCCCCCCCTTCACGGTAAGGAAAAACTCCTTAAAACTGGTAGGTGGCAAATTGCACATGGAAACTTGTGAAACCAAAGAAGACGGGCTCAGCATGGGCGGGGTTAACATTCCACAGCATGTTCACATTCCTCAGCGTTTCAGTATTCCACTACGTTGAGCCATTCTGCAGGCTGCAGCCAGGGGGAGTTGCAGTTGTTGGGGTTGATGGTGGCCAGTCATATTCCCTGAACTGTCATTTTATTTATCAGTCAGTTCCGCTCTCTGAGGGAACACACTGCAGAAGCTGAGCACATATTAATGACAATTTGTTGCACAGATTTCCTGTCTCCCCACTTTGCAAAGCTTTGGGATCATTTATCCTCAACGGCATTTTCTGCTTCTCAGTCTTTTTCCTGGATTTGGGAAAATGTTGTCAGGGAAGCTGTGTGCTCGTGTGATGAAAACGGATGCATCTGAGTCAGATCCAAAGGATTGATTCATTCATGTTTGTGATGAGGCTTCTACTTGAAATTGGGCCCAGAAACACCAAACAGATGAGCGTCAGAGGAGAGAGAGAGGGGGGATGCTGTGAGGGAGGAGACGCCCTGAAGCTCCACCACCAGGTCCGCCCTGGAGGGAATAAGCTGGTGTCGACCTCAAGCCTACAGTGAGGAACTTCCAGGCTGAAGCCTGAGGTGACGACTCTGACTTCCACACAGTTCTAGCGTTCACACTGATCCTAAACTCTGGTCACTGAGGTTTGGAGGGGCAACATTCTTCTCATGTCTAAAACAAGTAAGACCCAAATTGGCTGTTAATCTTTATAATAGATCTAAGAATTTTGGACTTCTGGAATATCTGTAGTCTCTATTTATTTTTTGAATTTTCTTTTCTATTTTTGTCTTTGACAATTTTTCCTTTTTTTTCTGCTTGTATTGTATTCTGCTTGAATATTGTTAATAAGAGCAAAAACTAAGGTTCAGAGGCGCCTGGTGAGGCGGGGTTAAAGCTGTAATGGGAGGAGCCTCTTCTTCTGCCACAAAGGTGTTGCTCTCCCATTGAAGAGCTGGGAATGTGTTTAAATATGAGGACAGGCGGAGCAGGAGTGCAGCGTCTGACCCGTTCAGACCCCCATCAGCTGCAGCGTCTTCCTGATCACATTTCAGGCTGGACGCCTGGCATCAGTGAGGAACTCAAACCCACAGCCTGGTCCCCTCCTCAGCAGAGCAGCGAGGTTCCCGTCTTCAGCGGTGAAGGCTTTTCTTTTTGATGATTTTTATTTTTATTTAAAAACGGCATTTAAAACATGAATCTACAGGTGATTTAAAAAAATGTGCAGATTAAAGTAAATAAACAGTGATTTCATTCAAATCCTAAAAGACGCTCTGTTGCCGGGTAAAAATCGGAACATTGATTATTGCTGCAGCGGTGGGGGGGGGGGGGGGGGGGGGGGTGATGAGGGGGATCAGTCTTCAGATGCGTCGTCAAAAGCCACGCCAGTCGCCTGCAGCTTCCTGCAAAAACCCAGACGGCCTGCATTCAGACGGGTCACAGCGACGCCAACTCGGCTGACGGGTTCGTCCTACTTTTTCGTTCCTGGGTTGATGAGTGAAGCTCCGGGAAGTCTCCTCTTCATCGTCACTGATGAAGAGGCATTCTGCTGCTGCAGCCTGGCCTCCAGCTCTGCAGAGAAGAGCACACATCCTTCACTTCATGTCGTCTGAGGGTCTCCCAGGACCCCCCAGAACAGACAAAGCCTGAAGCTCCGTTCATGCCGCTGAAGATGATTCGAATATGGCTCCAGCGTGCAGCTGTCCCGCAGTCACCGTGCACGAGCGTGCTGCTGTCCCGCAGCCACCGTGCACGAGCGTGCTGCTGTCCCGCAGTCACCGTGCACGAGCGTGCTGCTGTCCTGCAGCCACCGTGCACGAGCGTGCTGCTGTCCCGCAGTCACCGTGCATGAGCGTGCTGCTGTCCTGCAGTCACCGTGCATGAGCGTGCTGCTGTCCTGCAGTCACCGTGCACGAGCGTGCTGCTGTCCCGCAGTCACCGTGCACGAGCGTGCTGCTGTCCCGCAGTCACCGTGCATGAGCGTGCTGCTGTCCTGCAGTCACCGTGCATGAGCGTGCTGCTGTCCTGCAGTCACCGTGCATGAGCGTGCTGCTGTCCTGCAGTCACCGTGCACGAGCGTGCTGCTGTGCAGCAGCCACCGTGCATGAGCGTGCTGCTGTCCCGCAGTCACCGTGCATGAGCGTGCTGCTGTCCCGCAGCCACCGTGCATGAGCGTGCTGCTGTCCCGCAGTCACCGTGCACGAGCGTGCTGCTGTGCAGCAGTCACCGTGCATGAGCGTGCTGCTGTGCAGCAGTCACCGTGCATGAGCGTGCTGCTGTGCAGCACCTGTTAAGACGCTGTTTGCACCACTATCCCCCCGCATATACTTTTATAATAGAGCGTGCTGAATTACAGGGTTCAGAGCAGTTTACCTGATGACCACCTGTGGTGAGCTTTCATTGGACTGACCTGAGGACTTTCACCTGCAAGACAAACAAATGGAGTCGTGGGAGTTCAGGTAAGCGTGTTTTCTAAACAGCCGTTGCACGGCGTCTTTGTGTTTCCGTGATCAAGCGGTGAGACGTGACGGTGCGATTTCTCTGGATTCCAGAGGAACGGGTCCCTGCCTTGCTGTGCCAGCCTGTCCGCCATGGAGAAGAGCAGCTCCCGCAGTTCCTCCGTGGCCTGGGGGCCTTCCATCCTGGGGAGGGTCAAAGCTGGCTCCCGTGAGTCGGCTCCCACATGTATATCTGCAGTGGCGCCGTGCACCACGGCGGTCACGTCGCCACTCCGGCAGGAAGCCCTGTGGGAGGCAGCTACAAGTCAGGATGGCTTCCTGATGCCACTGGCAAGCAGGGGGGGGGGGGGGGACTCTCACCTGAACTTCAGGATGTAATCTTCAGCAGATTTGAAGGCCAGCCTCCGTCTCTGGGGGAGGAGATCCCGTTAGAGTCGTGGTCAGATTCAGAAGGAAGGAAGCGGACGCTTACCTGCTGAGTCAGCGCGTCCTCCGAGAGCTCCGACCTCCACACAGATTCTGCGTCTGTCAGGCTGCATGACATCATAGCGGTTAGGGGGGGTGTCCAACACTGAGCCTCTCCTGCCTTAAATAAACCATGTTTACTGAAAAGCCTCCAGTCTAATTCTCTGACCAGCAGGTTCGACTGAAACAGAAGCTGTCTGCTCTCTCCACCCAGAGGGCACTGCACCTGTCGGCAGGTGTCCTGACCACTCCCCCTGCTGCTGCAGCTCTCAGGTGTGGAGTCTTCCACCAAGACATTGGCCTCGCATGTAAACTTCAACAGCTGTTTTAACAAGGGGCAGCTTCAAACATCTGTGAGGAGAAAGCTCTGATCTCTACACCCATAGTCCATCTCATAAAAAGGAACAAAATTAACCTCTTTTTATTTCTATGCAAATGGCAAAATCAAAAATCCAAATTTTCAGCAATTTAATCCTCTTTTCTCTATCTTTGTCTATCAATGAGGTCAAACATTACATAAACACAATAAAACAATCTGACAATATTAAGGCCATTAAAAAACTCGATCTGTGCGTCAGTTTCAGTGTGTTTGTTTAAAATGTAATCATAAACCCCGGCTTGTTCTTTTCCTGTTGTTGTTTCGCACTGTTTTGTATTGGTTCGTTGTGTTCAATAAAGTTTGTTGAAAAAAAAAGAAAGCTCGGCTCTCCCCCCGCGGCGGCTAAACCCCGTTAGCATCGCTAGCATCCTTACCTCACGGTGAAAGTCCCCTCGCTCCTGCGGGTGGAAAACAGATACTTGGTGCGTTTAGCGTCAAAAACAGCGCAGAAGGAGCCTTCATTCACGGCCATCGTGTCCGGCTTGTGTCGTTCTTCCGCGTTCTCTTCTTCGTGGGTTTCGTTGACTTTCAGACTCACTGCTGCCCCCTCCTGTTCTGGAGCGGGACGTCAGCTGAGATCAAGCTACCATTGACAGTAAACAGGAACTGGACTGAGTGACTCCGCCCTTCTGGTACCAAAACAGGAAGTACCTGTGTAATGTATCTTAATTCCTGCTGGTAAGGTTTATAAGAAACATTCACGAGACGAGGGAGCCGTTCAGATGACGTACTTTTATATACTGCTTTGCGACAGTCGTAAATCAGAACTACGGACAGCGGCAGGGACATTACAAAGCAATAGCTTGATTCACCAAACATTACATCCCCTTTTCTCAGTTATAAAAAAAAAACATAAATACGATTATCAACAATAACAAACTAAAGGCTGTCCTGGTGCTCTAACATGGAGCTCAAATGTTCTGAAATAACCCAACAAAACATAAATAATAATCATAAACAAGCTTTCCAGCATTTATGAACTAATCTAGGAAGGAGAGGTTACCAGCACTTCACTTCCATCAGACGTCTGCGTCACGTCTGTCCCTGAATACTATCTGGCACTGGATGTAGCCGGATTACAAGTCTAGTCTATCAGGTGGCTTTACAGCTCTGCCACGTCTGGTGCGATATGGTTCGCTCCTTTGTGATGTAGAACACTGGGGAACCACTGAAGGTTGAGATGGTAGCTCTGAGGGTGCCACTGCACACTGCTCCTCCTTAGCTTCTGGCGTCCCTGCAGGTTCACACCAGGGCTCCTCGTTGGGCATGGTATGGCGCGATATATTGGCAGCAGCTGTGCTCGTGCGGAGATGCTGTCTGGTTCGACGGAACAGCTTGCCCTCACTGTCCACAATGTAGGAGCGTGGAGCACTGTGTGGTCGGACGACCACTGCTGGGGACCATTTTTGGTTTCCAGGGTGTGGCGCCATCCTGACCTCATCTCCGGGTTGTAACTCTGGCTTGGTGCTGACCGCTCTTCTGTCGTGGTAATGCTTCTGGATATGTTTTGTCTTGTCTAGTAACCATTTCACTTTATTGGAATCATAGGATGTGGGTTTGAGCAGTGCTCTGGCTGTAGGTAAGTTGTTGCGAGGTCTCCTGCCCATTAGCAGCTGAGCAGGTGACAGTCCTACAGACTCGAGTGGTGTTGTGCGGTAGTCCAATAATGCGAGATATTTGTCTTTTGCTTTGCTCCACAGTCTTTTAACAGTTTGTACTGCCCTTTCCGCCTCACCATTAGAGTGTGGAGTGTGTGGCGATGATGTTTTGTGCTGGATTCCATAGCTTTGGCAAAATTCCTTGAACTCTGCTGATGTATACTGTGGACCATTATCTGTTCTTAGGATGGCAGGGATGCCATGCCTGCTGAACTGAGTTTTTAGTGCCTCAATAGTAGTGCTGCTGCGCTGATCTTTCAGCTTGTCTGCTTCAATGAATTTTGAATAATAATCCACAAGTACGATGTAATGCTTATCCTCAAACTCAAACAGATCGGAGCCAACTACTTCAAAAGGAAGTTCCGGTGTTTCTGTTGGCATTAGAGGAAGTTTGGGGAGTCGGTTTTGCACTTCAGCACACTTTGGGCAGCTTCTGATCATGTTTTCAATCTCGGCGCTCATACCTGGCCAGTATAACACTTCGCGTGCACGCTGTTTGCTTTTCACCATTCCCAAGTGGGACTGATGTATGAGGCGAAGCATGTCTGTTTGCATGGTGGGGGGAACAACAATACGCATACCTTTGTAGACAATGCCATCTGTTACCACTAGTTGACTTCTTGAGTCCCAGTATGGCTGCACAGGGGTCGGCACCTCTCTTCTGTGTTCCGGCCAGCCATGCTGAATGACCTGTTGGAGCAGACTCAGTTCATTGTTAGTTCGTGTCTGCAGCTCGGTGTATTTCTCTTCACTCACAGACAGAAAGTTGATCATGGAGACACACTCTAGACCTCCTGCCTCTGGTGTTTTGTCTGACAATTGAGCTCGAGACAGCGTGTCTGGCAGTTCCATATCTTTGCCTCTCCTGTACCTGACTGTGATGTCATACCACTGAAGTCGCAAGCGCATTCTTTGGATACGCAGTGGTGTGGACAGCAGCGGCTTTTTGTAGATGTCCTCGAGTGGCTTGTGGTCGTTAAATACTGTGACATGTTTTCCAAAAATATAGTGGTGAAACTTGGTGCAGGCATGGACAATGGAGAGCATCTCCTTTTCAATCTGCGCATAACGCGTCTCTGCATCTGTCATTGACCGTGATGAAAAGGCTACTGGTCTGTCGTCCTGTATCAGCACAGCTCCCAGTCCGGTGCTGCTTGCATCACAGTATATTTCCACAGGTTTTGACACATCGAAGAACTTCAGTACAGGGGGGTTCGTGCAAACATCCTTGAGCTTCTCAAAGGCTTGTTGCTGTGCTGGCTGCCACATGAATTCCACATCTCTTTTTGTAAGCTGCCTTAGTGGTGCGTCGATTTCGCTGAGGTTCGGAATAAATTTAGACAGATATGTCACAAAACCCAGGAACCGTCGGACACCTTCCTTGTCTGTAGGGGGCGGCATACACCTAACAGCTTCAGTTTTCACTGGGTCTGGTTTTAGCCCATCAGCTGTTATTAAGTGTCCCACATAAGGCACAGCTGACTGACGAATGTGGCATTTATTGAAGTTTAACCTCAAATTATAAGTCGTGGCTCGCTGCACAACCTGCTTTAGAATTTTGTTGTGTTCTGCTAGGGTTGGCGCTGCTATGAGGATGTCATCCATCACACTTGTGGCTCCACCAATGCCCTCTAGCATTTGATCCATAATGCGCTGGAATATTTCAGGAGCGCATTTGATACCAAATGGTAGTCTCAACCATCTGAATCTTCCAATGGGTGTGTTGAAGGTTGTTAGGAACGACGATGGGTCATCTAGCTCAATCTGGAGAAAGCCTGATTTTGCATCTAGGACCGAGAAGACCTTGGCATTGGGCATTGTCGACACAACTTCCTCTATTGTGCGCATGGGACAATGCTCTCGCTTTATAGCATTGTTCAGGTTGCTTGGATCGATGCAGATTCTAAGCTTGTCTTTGTTTTGGACTACTACCATAGAGCTCACCCAGTCGGTTGGTTGGTCAACCTTTGTGATATAGCCATCTTGCACCATTTCATGCAGTTTTTTCACTATCTTAGCTCTGAGTGCAACAGGCTGTCGGCGCACAGGATGTATAACAGGCTTGGCATCTGGATCAATTTTTATTGTGTATTTACCTGGTAGTGTTCCTGTAGTATGAGTCAGTTCTGGGAAGTTCTCAAGCCCGACAGGTGTCTCTGGCGTTGTAGCTTCATTTCCAACTTCGCCTGCTTTGTTTGAAGCAGCATCTTGTAGAGTGTGTAGTCTCATGATAAAGCCCAGTGCCTCTGCTGTTGTGCCGCTCAACACATTTTCTTGTGCAATGTCAACTATTTCAAACTCTGCTTTGGCCTTGTGTGCTTTGTATTTTAGCGGGAGGTCAACTGATGCAATTGGTTTTATTTTGTGGTTGGAGTAGGTTTTGAGCACTCTTTTAGACGTTTTAAGCTCACCTTTGTGGTTTAGGGATTGGTAACAGTTTAGAGTGAGCGTGTTACATCTTGCACCAGTGTCGATCCTGAACTGCACCTTTTTAGACAGGATGTCAGTGTCCATTAACCACTTATCTTCCACTAATGTTGCTATGGGAACTGCATCTGTAGTGAGGTCGATGTCCAGTATTTCCTCCTCACACTCGTCATTAGTTGACTCCACATTTAAAGCACTCACCATGCGACTGTGGCAAACTGATGCCCAGTGGTTTGGCTTATTACAGCATGAGCAGATTGATCCTTTAGCTGGACATACACCTTTACTCCACTTGTGTTTGGGGTCTTTCCCACATTTGGAACACATTTTTGCTTTACCTTGCACATTTTGCCTTGGTTGTGTGGGATTTTGCTGCCACTGAGTGTGAGCCTTTTTATTTTGTGAATCAAATCTTGGTTTGCTTGACACTGCTGACACCTGTGTGTCCTCCTCTCTCACAATTCTCATCTGTGTTTGTGACATTTCAAACTGTTGAGGGATTTCTATAGCTTTAGCTAGTGTCAGCTCCTCACCTTTGTCCAAAAGTCTTTCCTGGACACGTTTTTCCCTCACACCAGCAATGATGGCATCCACGAGCATGTCATCTGGGTCACGATACTCACAATCCAGCAATAGAAGTTTCAAGTCTTTCACAAAACGGTCGAATGTCTCCGTTGCTCCTTGTTTCCTCTGCTTGAAGCGATGCCTCGCGATCCTCTTGTTTTTCCGAGGTCTTACGTAGGCTGCAAATTTGTCCAGGACTTTAACTGGATCATCCTTTTCACCGTCAGCCCACTGGAGCGTTTTGTAGATTTCTCTCCCTTGCTCGCCAAGCCACGTTCCAAGCCAGCCCGCCTTCTGTTTGGGCTCTTGCGCGGACAGAGGACCCGCGAACACGAAGCTAACGTGGCTGCTAAACCTTTCAAACTCTTGGAATAAATCCGCCGCTTCCCAGTCTATTCTTGGGTGGTCAAACTGCATAGTCATGGCTGCGTAGGTTTCTTACTGTTCTTGACAGCTTTCTGACACCATGTAATGTATCTTAATTCCTGCTGGTAAGGTTTATAAGAAACATTCACGAGACGAGGGAGCCGTTCAGATGACGTACTTTTATATACTGCTTTGCGACAGTCGTAAATCAGAACTACGGACAGCGGCAGGGACATCACAAAGCAATAGCTTGATTCACCAAACATTACAACCTGCTAGCTTCAAGAAGACAAGGGTTATGTCTGAATTCTTTCCCTACGCACTATAGAGTGCACTCTTTAGAGTGTTCGCCATTTTGTAGTGCTGTCCAAATAGATCGGCGAATGTAGACCACAATGCATTGCGTCAGAACAAATTTTGCCAAAAAATGTATTTAATTTTTTTTAATAAACCATCAACATATTCATCTTCAGAAGACAGTGGACTCAGAAGACATGACGTCATATCCGCCGCTTTAAAAAACAACAAAAAAACGTAGTGAGCATGGTGTCCAAATTGCTTTTAAAATTCAGGGCACTACACTGTTTTGTTTTTCAGTAGTTAAGGGTTGGGGTGGGAATTCGGACGTAGCGTCAGTGACTCTGCTCCTCTGGCGTTCAAAACAGGAAGTACCTGCTGGCTCCAAGAAGCCAAAATCCATAGAGAAACAGACAGCTGTTACTCAGTCATTCTACTGATCAGAATAACTGTTCTGGATCTGGTACCTTTTCTAACAACTTCCTGATAATCCAATTATTTCATGATATTTTTGCTGAAGCGCTAATTATTCAAGGTATGAACTGACCAATCAGGTGCCTCAGTAAAAGTCCTTCATGTCAAACATTTGATTGACAGATTCTTCAGAGCCATCCTCAGTGGAAGGGTGTGGCCTTCTAACGTGTTCACTTCCTGATTGGAGAGAGTGGTTCCCATAGAAATGTAGACGGCTTACTGTGGACGTCTAGTGACTGAATTGAAATCAAGTGGTAGGAACCGGAAGGGGGGCATTTTTTTATGGGTGACGTTTTTGTTTTGTTTTTCGTCAATATTCATATTCAGACAAACGTCAACATATCAAACAAAAATTGATGCCAGGAGGAAGCACAGAAGATGACAGAAGCAGTCCTCGTTTTTTTCATGATATTTTTTCTGTAATTCAAGTTATAAACTGACCAATCAGTCAGATTGTACTGATTCGTCAGTAAAAGCATGTCGTGCCCGCTGGCCCCCATCTTGACACATTCTCCTGAGCCGCTTACAGTCAAAGGGGTGTGTCACTCCTGATTGGCGACAGTAGTTGCCATAGAAACATTGATTTAGACTGACTTGCACCAATCACGGTTTATTTACCTCGTCTGGGTGCAAATGGCAGCGTTCGTATCGCGGAAAATGGCAACTGAGTTGACTTTGTTTGGCTGAAGCCGGAAGTAAACCGTTTTCTATGGGTGACATTACACTCACTCAGTCCAGTTCTCACATACAGAGAATGGTTGACACCAAACGCGAATCGGGCATCAGAGGTGTCCAGTTTCAACGTTTTAGCTGTTCATTGTACTGAGCTTTTCTGGACTGAGATTTTTCCAGAGTTCCCCTGTAGCCACTCCTCCAGTTTTAGAGGTTACTGCCCCGAACGCACCAATCACTGCAGACGCCACTGTCACCGCCTCCCTCCAGGCCTTCTCCACTTCTTTCCTGACTCCCTCACATTCTCCCGTTTCCTGATGTCAACATTACTTGGTGTTGCCACATCCACCACAGCTTTCCTCTGTTCTTTATACATATTTATATTTTGACCGAAATAAAAATGTTCCAGAAATAAAAATTAAAAAATGTGAAAAAAAACATTTATGCATAAACCAAAACAAGAACAAACAGTGAAAGAGACAATAATGGTGACAACGCATATGATTTGACCAGATTGAACTGAAATTCAGACACTTAAATTCACTGAGGATCATTAAACTAAAAATAAACAGCTGTGGATAATCAACAACATAAAACCTGGGGTGGGGAAACAGACGTGACGAGAACCAAGGAAGCGTAACTGAAATGACATGAAAGAATCCTGGCAATGAGCTCATGAACCAATCAAACTCAGGCTTTGTTGTTTTGGATGTCAGACTTGCTGACTTTTCAGCCAAATAGAAACTACCAACAGATTTCTTAATATAATGATAATTCTGTTGTTTTAACAAGAAAAACACGTGTGACTCTGCTTTTCTAACCACACACTGAAATCACAGCATTATCCCTTGTGCTATCTTGTGGGGTCAAAATGACCCCACCCTTACATTGACATGTTCTCCCTACCATGACAAAGGAGGATAAAGGTGGAAAGATTTCATGTAATCCATGGACACCAGTGAAGATCACAAATCATTGAAGAAAAAAGGTTCAGAGCTCTGTCTAGTGGGGTCATCTAGACATCTAGATAGCACCAGGGTTAACAGAAAACTACCTGCAGCCGAGTATGAACCGCGGTGAACCATGAACCCTGGCAGGAAAACAATATAGCATTCAACCCACAAAGAGACAAACAAAGAGAAAGGGTTGAATGCTATAAAGCATTATAGCATTATGTGAAGCATTATGGGTTGAATGCTTCACTTATCCCAAGACAGCAATACAAAATTGAATCGGTTAGTTCAAAAGGGGCCCAAGTCCAAGAGGTTTGTTTTTCCAGGAAATGATTTTAATGGCATAGCTTAAAGGGAGGCTACACCAAATGATTAATACTTTACCCAGATTTAGCACCAGTTCATTGCTTACAAATGCTATAATATGAAGCACCTCACTTTTAACATTTCAGAGGACTAGCAAACTAAAGTCTCTGGACTTGGGCCCTTCTTGAATTAAACAGAGGTGCTGCCATATTGGATAACTAGTGCTGTCATCTATGGCAGTGTTTTTCAACCAGTGTGCCGCGGCACACTAGTGTGCCGTGGGAAATTGCCCTCATTAACTGATCTAAAAACATTTCCCATCTCCAGGATTTCAGCTCTCTGTTCATCCAAACAGGCCCTGATAAAACACTGAGGAGTTAGGAATATGAAAGATGTAAAATACATTTTCTTTGCGTTTATTTTATTTTATTAAAGACATTTTGATAAGAATGACTGTACAGTACCGCGATTCAGCTGCAGCTTCGGCTGTATTTTGGAAAAGTCCCGTCCCTTTAACTGTCTCCACCAATCATTCTTGGGGAGCTTAATCACATGTCATCAGTCTGACCAATCAGAAGTGGTTAAAGTCTTCACTTCCTTGTCCCGATTTAGCTCGTAAAGTCGCTCAGTTCTAACAAAAATACCAGCTAAAGCTCGTCTTTAGCGGTGTAGCTTTCCACAGAATCCGGTATCAGACCGTGGAACAAGTGAACAAAACAATGAAGCTCCGAAAACCGATCTCCAGCCGTTTTATGCACTACATCTCCCATGATGCATTGGGTCATGAGATTGACAGCGCACAAGGAGATCTGTTGTTAAACGTCTTGAGACAACGAACACACATCAATCTGTTTTTAAATCTTCTAACTTAACTTTTATTGCATTTTTTAGAAAAGCAAACAGCTGCAGTTTCCAGCTTTTTCTGACACAATTATCTCAAAAATGCATGTGAGATTGTGGAGGGGCTGTAGATCAATACAGACCATGAGTTTCTCCTTTTTTTTTTGGATGCTGGTGTGCCGCGGGATTTTTTTTAAGGTTAAAGTGTGCCGTAGCTCAGAAAAGGTTGAAAAACACTGATCTATGGGATAAAGCTAAATCCATGCAAGAGAGGCCCAAGTCCAGGAATTTAGCACTTAATGCATTTTAAATGTCAAGCATAGGCAATGCATTAAAACAGACTGGGGACTTTTTTGCACATGATCAGATAGCTTTTCCCCTTGAAGACCATAGAGCATATAATATCTCTATTTTGAAAAATTGTGGACTTGGGCCACTTTTGAACTAACCGATTCAATTGGGATTTCGTTTTTGAATAACTTTGTCTTTTTGTATTAGAAATAAGACAGGCTGGGAAAAGATAAACGCTGTTCAGACAAAGATTCACTGGCTTTAGCCATTTTTCTGTTGGTCTGAAGTGTTCATCCCTCCTTTCATGATGGACTGGGCTTTGAATGGAAGAGAGGGTCTAAAGTCATGTCAGCTTGAAGAAAACAATTAAACAGTGTTGGTAACTAAAGTTATAAACATTTATATTTGATGAAAGTTGAAGAATAAAATCCTGATGATGTTACACTGCAGACAGCAGAACCAAACGGTTCCTTATGAAGAGTAATGAAGGAAAGACTTCAGGTTCCAGCAACAGCCGCACAGCTTTATTAATTCTCTAATACAAATTCCAGAATCGTAGGCAACCCCACAACCACAAAGCCGCTGCTGCACAGTCACCTGGCAGCACCAGAGCTCCACCACGTTACCACCTCCTCTACAGGTCAGGCTGTCTCGTCCTGACTAACAGGGAAGCTGTAGGTCTCCTGAACGACCACAGAAGAAAGAAAAACGAATAAACACTCCTGTATTGATGCACAACTTTGTGCTGATGAACTCTAGACACTTTACATTCAAGCTGTAGAATCAAACCATTCTTCTGTTTATCTCATTACTACCAGTGCAAAGATGGAGATTTGATGTAAAAGATATTATGTGTGTGAGTTTGTGCTTGTGTGTATATGTACATGGGTGTGAGTGTAAGCAGGGCTGGATTGACCAATTCTACTGGCTTTTTTTCATAAATCTCAAAGAAATGCAGTAAAAACACTTTTTAAGACAGATTTTAAAATGACTAAAAAAGTATTTGGTTATGTGAGTAAAAATTATTGCAGGTTATTATTTCTTGGCTTTTATCGTTATGAACTCTAACATCACTCATGTTGTTTCAAAAATGAGGTGATTCATTTCATGAAGGACAGTTGTGTGATCGTTCTGATGACTGAAGCTTTTCTTTTGATCTTTTTGTTTTAACATGATGAGTGTCTATTAGTTTGCGTTTTCTGTGTTGCTTCCATCCGTTTATATTAACATCTCGTCTTTTACATTGATTTTTTGTTTTTTACTGTCATCCTGTGGAGTCTGCTGAAGCTCTTTGGGTGTTTCTTGTTTTTCAAGTTCTATCTGGATGAATCTGAACTAGAGTCACACTTTCTTGATCGTCAGTGTTGGTCTCCAATGAGAATATACATTTTTGTTTTTAAACCCCAAACCTAAAAATAAAAAGGAGAAGGCGGTGTCACACAGCCACTACCTACATTCTGTACATTTTCCACGTGTTAAATTTCCGTCTTTCGGGATCCATGCGTGACATATGTAATTCATAAGCGTTTCTTGCATTTGTCAATGTGCTCAGATGTCCGTTGAGGGTTTCAGCCGATGGCTCTATACGTGAATTCAAGTTTGAGCTGTTCAGGATTTTTGGTCGGTTGAAAATGACGCAGTTTACGCATATTTTACGTAGTTTATACGCAATTATGAGGTCTTCAATTGTGCGTGAGTTTTGCGAGATGCGTATACAAATTTGTGTCTTTCCAGGATCGTTCTACGTTTGTCTAACAGACTTTTCACGCATGAACCACCAATGTATAACTTTTAGATCACGTATACGGCGCACATATGCCAAAATTAAGTAATTGATGCACGAATCACTAATGAATTTCTGATAAACAGCACAATAATCACACGGTTCATGTTCTACGTTGGTTTACGTGTTCTTTGCGTGGTTTATTCCTACTTCTTCTACAGGTTAACGTGGTTCATTCCTGATACATCTGTGAAAATTTCACATAACGACCACAAATTTTCTCACTTTTTCCACGTAAATCCATGTCTGACCAGTTTTCATCAATATGCACAAAATGTACGTAGTAGCTGTGACACGGTAAAGGTGAAGGTACCGTGTGCAGTCTGTTCATAAGGAAACTCCTCCTGTCAGCAACAACATATAATACTCATTTACTTCAAACTAAAGCTTAAGGTATGAATGTCTGAAAGAAAACACATCTAACACATTACAAATCTGTCTACAAAGTACAAACATTTGTACTTTTTTTTACTTTGTTTGCACACACTCGTGTATTATTGTGGTCTTATAGTCACAGTCACATACCATTTACATAAACCTGTGATCTGAGTGAAGCTATGCTGCAACATAAGTACCACGAATGACAAAGAGCCTTAAAGTTCAGAAGATTCTGTCACCAGAACAGGCTGCGAGTCATGTCAGAGCGTTTCCATATCGGCGTGTTGGCACACACATCAATACTGAATTCATCGTACAGCACAATAATGATTACATGCAAGCTCAAACAACAGCACAGCCAGTAAACTCTGATGGTGGCTGAGGGAGGCCTGACCTGAAGACGGAGGGCTTCAGAGGCCCACCGGAGTGAAAGACTCGCCACTTTCCGACCTGAGACGTCGAGGAAGCTTTGGATCTCCAACGAACGTGATCCTTTAAGGGAGGGAAGCTGGAAGGAGGGTTAAGTATGACAAACCCTTCTCAAGTTTCTCATCAGAATAAGAAACCCAGTTGGTGTTTAGTAGCAGCAACAAATGGGACAAATTAATCAGAAAGCTGTGTGGTGATATTTTGGGGGAAAAAAGATGGAGGGAAGAGTCTCAGGCTGATTGCTTAATCTACTGTAAAAGAGAAAAACAGTCTGTATTGCTACTCGATACACAACAGTAAGAAAAGACATTGCTATCATATGTAGGTCAGAGTAAATACTACCTTTTGTAAGGTGATAAAAAACACCCACTGACAAAATATATCATAAAAAGTTTAGGGTTCTGCCTCCGTCTGCGAGACCGTCTGGTTGCAGGTGTTTCAGGTATTTGTGACAAAGATCTCTGCAGGTGCTTAGAAATAAACCTCACATTCGTTTCGTAGAAGTAGGCAGTCACACAGGAAGTTAACAGTCCAGCACTCAGTGTGGCGTTCCAGGACCGAGAGAGGTCTTTGATTTGATCCAGATCAAGAAGCAGTAGGTTAGCATTAGCACTAGCTTCCTCCATTTGCAGAGAAATCCCTGCCTTCCTTTAATACAAGTGTAGCAGTCGTCTGCATGGGGGGCATGCTATACTCATTTCCATTGTCGGGCTCATGTCTGATTGTGCGTTCGTACTATTGCACTCATGAATGTGAGAGTCTGCAAACATTTCTGCAGTGTGCTGAAAATGTCCACATTTACAAGAGGGCTGACTCAGAAACTTTTGGACGACTGGTTCAATTAACACTTTAACAACATACCGCCACTCCTTGACCGTTCACGCCATCAACGTGAATCAGCTGATTCTGAGGCGAAGAGAAGCAGCTTTTTAAATTGGCTTGGAGCCGACATGCAACACAGTGTTGCACATCCATGCAAAGTTGCTTTTCTCTGCTTCAGAATCCACTGGAATAACGTTAAATGTGTACATGTTTGAAGCGTCACGATGGTCACGAGAACGTCCTGTGTTAAAGGGTTAAACTAGCAGATCATGCCTGCGGTGAAGTTCTGGACCGAACCCTAACACTAACCTCCCTCGCTCCTGGAAGCACACGGGTTGACCTGATTGGTTTGCTCTCTCCATTAACGGGTGAAGGCTATGTCCCAGAATCCTTGGGAGGGGTCTTAAATTCCAATCATTTCAGGTTTAGAGCAGTGCCGCTGTGAAGAGCTGCACTGGTTTTACACCTTACTGGATTATATGATAAAGCGTGACATTATAAAGGACTTGGTGGCCATTGTTCCAAGCGTAAAGAGCCCTGTCTCTGGGGTTGTAGTCAAGCATGGAAAGGTGGCTATACTTATTGGTGAGAGGAATATCAATGTACTCGTAGGTGGAGGAGTTGGTGGAGTAGGCGTAGTACACTTTGGTTCCACCAGAGTATCCGTTAGTGACGTACAAAGTTCCACAGATCATGAAGGACTCGCCGGCACTGCGTTTGGGGTGGTTGGTGGTCCAGCTGCGGATAATCTGTAATGTGTTGGGGTTAAGCTGGCTGAGGACAATGTTGCCAGCATTTTGATTGGTTGCATACACGGCCCAGAGCCCACCCTCATCCACCATGAGGTCGATGTCAGAATGCCCTCCCCAAGAGTAATGGTACATGTTGTTGTAACCGGCAAAGTCCAGCTGTCGGGTGCGGCTGATGAGCGACGTGCTGAAGTCAAACTTGATGATGGTGTGGCTCTGAAACTTGTTGTAGTAAATGGACCCATTGTAAACCACTTGACCGGTTCCAGACCAGGGGTGAGGCAGGCGGTGAGAGGTGAAGTTATCCGTCATCATGAAGTCGTACATGGACTGGTACTCCCTTACAAAGCGGTTGTTGTGGTAACCATCCATGTACCACACCTGGAACAGAAGAATCCAAACCTTTTATTTCCGGCTGTAAGAGCGTGGTTCTGGTTCTGGTTCTGGTTCTCTTTTTCAACAGACTGATCTCTGTAATTCTTCTCTACCAGAATAATCCTTACTGTCTTGGAACTTTTGCGTCCATATAGAGAGGAGGTGACCACAATGTTGTTTTTTTGTTTATGAGAAACAGAAAACAACAGGAACATCTGATTTTTACTGGCTGCTCTGACCCCACACACCCCTCACCCTCACCCCCCAAAACCAGACTATTTCTTCCTGCAGTGTCTCAACAGGGAACTCAACTGGACTGGAGACAGAACTTATGCTATAACAGATTTCTGCATACTGGGCAAATATTTTACAGTGTATGCTTGCACGCACATATCAGTTTATATTGAGTCCATCGACTGTGTTCTCCGTAAGAGAACTGGACGGAGTGAGTATGATCTCACCAATAGAAAATGGTTACTTCTGGCAGAATGAAGACAATTAAGTTGCCATTTTTCCATGATATAGACGCCGCTCTTTGGAGCGAGGTAAGGTTATTAAGCAGTGATTGGTCCGAATGGTCTGAATCAATGTTTTATGGCAGCTACGATCACTGTAGGAGCCAAACTGTGCACATATTGCTTGTCCTGTGAGTGTCGCTGTTGCGGGATTTGACTTGTTAAGTACAGGTGCAACCAGTAATCAAATCCGAGGAGCGTTGGTCTGAAGGGGCAAATGGTTTTCGACTGTGGCCACGAAGTGAAAATGAATGTGGTTGTAAGTGATGATCCTCAGTACAGAGATAAATTAATTAATTTAAGCCCTTTTTGCAACAATCGAAAGAGCCGTGAATTATTTTACGAAGAAACAGCGCTAAACCGAGTAACGCGTCGACCATTCCAGGATATCAGGCCAACACCGCCGGCATAGTAGCTCAGACAGCGGACTGAGCAGCAACAACAATCACCAATCAGGAGTGACTTTGTTGGAAGTCCACACCCCTTCTACTGACATTGGTTCAGTAGAATCTGTCAATTAAAGGTTTGAGGGCACCACATGGTTTTACTGAGGCATCTGATTGGTCAGTTTATAACTTGAATATCTTGTGACAAAACTTGAGGATTACGAAGAACATCTCTAAAAAGATTCTTCTAACCCATAGAATGACTAACAGCTGTTTATTTCTCTGTAGAAGTCTTTGGGATTTTGCCTTCTTGCAGCAGGTAATTCCTGTTTGGAAAGCCGGGGGCGGAGTCACTCAATCCAGTTCTCTTATACAATCAATGACTGAGCCACTCACTTGACATCGACCTTGTTTACATGAGGTTCACAAATTCGCACACTTTGACCTGTAAAAACTAGACTGATATACGTCGATGTCACCTAGAGGAGTCTGAACAGCTATAATGATGGCTGACGTGAACTGCCATGTTTTAAGGTGTTTGCTCCGCCCACCTCAACAGGGTCTGTTAGTGACTGGTTGATTGTAAGAGAAGTGGACTGAGTGACCCGCCCCCCCGGCTTTCCAAACAGAAACACGTTCTTGATAATCCTCTTTTTTTTCATATTCCTTCTGTAGTTTAGGTTATTCAAGTTATAAACTGACCAATCAGATGCCTCAAAAAAAGTATCTGGTCTTGTGTCAAATGTTCAAAACATTTGATTGACAGATTCTCTCCTAGTGGAAGGGGTGTCTCACTCCTGATTTGAAAGAGTGGTTACCATAGAAACGAGAGTTAGACTATCTCGGACAATCGCTGCTTACTGATGCCATCCAACCGCCATGTTGGAACCGGAGGTAAACCGTTTTCTGTGTGCACAACGTCACAATCACTCGGTCCAGTTTCCTATATAGTCAATGGGCAGAACAAAACAAAGTAAGTAGTTTTATCAAACCTTGGGTCCACCCACCTGCCAATCAAAAAACAGTCAGATGATGCAAAAGCTGCAAAAAAATCAAAACAGTAGAGCGACCCCCACCCCCAGGTGTCCTCAATAGATAATTGAGCAGTAAAGACGTTTTTACACTGCGTTCTAAAAACCTTTGTGGTCCAAAGTTGGACTGTTAAACATGGGACTCGGCTGACGGCGACCTTCTAAACCCACACTCAGGTGGTCACTTAAAGAACTGCAGCAGCATTTAACACTGACGACACTCACCCTGGTGTCTCCGGCTGGCGACAGTGGGTCAGTCATCCACGATCCAAACCTGGACCCAGAAGTCTTGATGGTGACGGGCTCAGAGATTCCCGTCAGCTTCCCACAGGCTGAGGAACACACACAGGGGCAGTGAGGTGAGCTGGAGCTGCTCTACCTTCACTTGACTGATGCGGCTCCCATGGCTCTCAGTCATTGAAGGTAAACACAGAACCAACTGTTTCTTAAAAAAACGGGACAGGTGAGAACGATTAAAAGTTGCTCTTAGCTTATAAAAACATTACCGAAATTCAATCCTTTCGGGTCAAACTTTACTTAACATATTTAAAAGAAACACTAATACCGAATGATAGTTTTAATTCAATCATTGACTACAGAGGGTTGACCATTTCAAACAGGTGCCATGAATACAGGGAAGGAGTGTTTGAAAGAAGAAGTAAAAGGTCTGTGAAGAACTGAATTACCTGCACTGTTCTGTAAATAGCTTTTTAAATTATACTACTACTTTGATGTTTGCATTTATGCTACATTTTCTTTGTTCTTGTTTTTCTATTTCATTCTAAGTCTTTTTTTCCCTCTGCTGTCAGTTGCTATGGTGACAAACAAATTTCCCAGGTGTGGGATCAATAAAGTATTTCTGATTCTGATTCTGATTCTGATAATAATAAATTTGTAGACAATTAGACAAAGTGATTCCCTGGATTCTTGTTTTTAGATTCTGTCTTTTACATTTCAAGTGTTTCTATGGTGAATATTACAGACCAACCTCTACTCTTTAAGTGGGACAACTTGCAAAATGTTACTTTTACATTTAGAAATCTCCTTTTTTGCCTGTTTTAGCTTTAGGTTAATCTGTTTTCCAAAGTAAAAGTGAATTTCATACGTGGAATCAGCCTTAAGGTGAAGCTCTGACGAATTAAACTAAAGGTCTTTTCAGGCTTCAAATATTTAGCCTGCATCGTCTTCCATCTTTCATTGCGTGGTCTTAATTGTTTGTTGACCCTGTGGCCATTACCCACCCAGCCTCTGCATGCAGGCCCTCAACCGATCCTCCAGGTTCATCACCCGCCCGTGCAGCTCCTGGTAGTCCAGACCCCCCAGCTGCTCCTGGAGCAGTCCCAAGAGCTCTGTCACATTGGCCACTTCCTCTTTGAACCTTTGGACCAGCAAAGCATCTGCTTTGTAGGCCTCCAGAACTGGGATGAGAGGACGCAGCTCCTCCATCTTTGCTTTGATGAACTGACAGTCGGTAGAAGGAAGAAAAACAGACCAGTTCAAACATTGTCTTCATGCTGGTGGGCTGCTGGGGCCGCCCGGATGCTGATTGGCTCCCTGCAGACACGAGGTCAGGACGCGAGACATACCTTGAATTGTCTGACATTGTTGCTCTCATGTCCGTCCTCCACTTGTTGGAATTTCTCTTCCAGACCCTTTAGCTGGACCTCCATTTTTTCCACAAACTGCAGGTCCTTCTGAGTCCGCTGGTCCAGAGCTTCGATGGACTGACTCATGTTCTGCACCTGGAGACCAAGAAACCATCACGCTGTCAGCTATTCCACACAGTGACGAGGCAAAGGGGTGTTTGGCGGCGTGTTTGTGACTTGTCAGGCGTCACAAGGGTTTTGTACCTTCTCCAGCAGCTGCCGCAGCTGTTTGCTTCGAGCATCTCTGGAGCAGACGGTCTGCTGAGGAGCCACGACCGTGCAGACACACCTGCCGTCAGAGTCCTGCGCCGAGCTGTACACCTGCCAGCCCTCCTCAGGGGTCGAGGGACCCACCTGTTAGAGAGCGAGGATGAGGAGCCAATGAGGAAGGCCAACACATCAATGGGTGAAGGGGAAGGTGTTCCTCACAGCTACGTCTTAGGACCCACACCTTTTTCCTGTCTAATGTTCACATGCTGGCACTGCTTACCTAACACTGTTTCACATTCACACCTCTTCTATCCTAGAACATTTGTTTTGGTTCATCAAGACAATCCTGAAGGTCACTCGTGGCATCTGGACCCTTTCTCTTCTCTTCTTGAAATGTCTCCCTCCTCATCCAAGTCTTCATCAGTCTGAGTCAGGCTACTTGGATGAGTAACAAAACATTCAAAGAAGGGAATGCACCAAGTCCAGATGCCATAACTCAACTTCAGTACAGCATCACCTGGATGAACCAGAACCTTCACAAACATTAATTGAAAAACGGTTTAAAAAAAGAAAGAAATACAAACTGCCTTTAGATGTGCCCAAACCAACTGTCAGAGGAAACTGGTGTGGACCAACCAGCTCACAGTAAAAGTCAAAGTAACAGGTGTTGTTGTGGATGAACCACTCACAACGCCAGTTAGGTTTTAGTTTTTTATATTTATCAAAAGATACCGTTTTTATAAAGATATCTGTAATGGGTGCACACATCTTTATTTTGTTTCAGTGGAAAACATTTTATTTACGTTTGGAGCTTGACTGCAGGTGACCAATCAGGAAGACTGAGGCGAACCACTGCTGAGATGCTGAGTCTTCTAATACTGACATTCATTTGTTTATGTTGGAGATTTGAAGTCTCTGCTCTCCTTTTTTATTTAAAGTTATAGATGAATAGGTTAAAATTGGCTAGATTCGGTTCATTTAGTTGCTTTCCTGCTCCACTTTTTGTGTGGTAAGGACTTGGTATGGATGGTTTTTTTCTGCTTATGTTGGGCCCACATTATATTTTCTGTGGAGAAAGAATCCCAGTTCATTATTTTCTAAAAAACATGTTAATCCTTTAATTCTGTTTATTCCATTTAGGCTTTAAACAAAACGACGCTTGTCCTGCTGACTGATTGTGGACCAACTCCTGACACTTTGCTTTATTTAAAAAGTGACTGATAAAACAACAACCAGTACTCTTAACTTTTATGCATTACAATTGCCTCTGCTAGATCAATAAAAATGAAAGTGCTGCCCACAGTCTGGTTGGTGGCTGCTGCAGGCATCTGTGACCTTTGGCCTTGCAGGCACACATTCACATGTTGGCACAACTGAACCTGCAGATCCGTTCCAATCTGACACCGCGATTCCTCTGCGTGTGAAACCGCCAGAGCAGCTCCAAGCTGTTTATTACCTTCCTCTGTGCACACAGTCAGAACCTGAATCTAATATTAAAAACAGCGGGGGAGGCCTAAACCCTCTCCTTTTTATCTTTTTCTTTTCTCTCTCAGATTTTTACATTTCTTATTGTGAATTTCAGAAAGTTATGCATTTGTAATTTGTAAACATTCTTTTTGTTTGGAACAAGTCAGAAGGGATATACGTATTTCAGGACCAAAACACAAATACAGAAAGGAATAAGAGACTGACATAGTTGCTCTGTGTTCATGAGACACGAAACCACAACTGTCACTGAAAAAAACGGGAAACAAAAAAGAAACATTTACTGAAAATCTATTAATGCAATTCTAGACGCAGAGTGTAAACTGCAGTTTTCTTAAAAACCAGGGGGCCTGGAAGGAAATGAAGATCCGGGACAGAGGAGAACCATCAGTTCTGTCCACGTCTCAAACACGTATTCTCCAGTCACACATCTGCAGTGATGGACCTACAGGGGAGGAAATGAACCCCATTGTCACTCCATGACCTTGACATGCTTCGTCTTCAGCCATTCCTTGGTTGTTTTGGGTCATGATCCTGTTGGAAGGCCCATCCATGACCCGGTTCTTTGGAGTTTTGAACATCTTGTTGCATTTGTCTCACAATGAAGGACAAATGGAGAAAATGAAACTTAAAATTGCATTTCTGAGTATTTCTTTTAGCATTCATCCACTGTCAGACACACAGATCCATGAACGTCTTTGGTTTCCTCGTCTGAGCTGGAATCTGGATCAGAACTTTACGGCTGGATAGATCTGATATTGATCCATCATTTCTGTTGCTCCACTAATGTGAGGTTGGGGTTGTGAGGGGCTGTAAGCTAGCAGGGTAGAGTGTAGGCAAAGGCCCTACGTTGGTCCCACCTATGAGTCAGAGGTGAAATTCTAAAAAACTCCTGCTGCTCTGCAGAAACTATGTCCAAGAAAATGACACAGATGTTTTAGATTTTGGCTAAAAACAGCATCATCATCATTCAAAGACCACTGGGAACGCTTTAGAAGATGATCGGACTTTAATGAGACTAAGAGATTATTGACGGTGATGGCTCCGCCCATCCTCCCATCCTCAGGGTGAAAAACCCTGTGCAGAAAAACTCCTCCAAACCATAATGTTTCCACCTCCGTGCTCGACAGTGGGGATGGTATTATTGGGGTCATCGGCAGCATTTCTCTTCCTCCAAACATGAAGGGTTGAGTTGATGCCAAAGAGCTCCATGTTGGTCTGATCTGACCACAGCACCGTCTCCCAATCACTCTGTAAATCATGAAGCTGTTCACTTCACGCGTGTCCTAAGAGTTCCTGCGTGTCCTAAGAGTTCCTTAAGAAGTCTCCAGCTTGTTCAGAACGCAGCAGCTAGATTGTTAGCTGGAACTAGCAGAAGAGATCACATCACTCCTGTGTTGGTTTCACTTCACTGGATCCCAGTTGATTCTAGAATCAAGTTCAAGATCCTCCTGTTAACCTATAAGGCCTTACATGGAATGGCCCCGTCCTATATTAAGGACCTCATAGTCCCTTACCATCCAATCAGAACACTTCGCTCGCAAAATGCAGGACTGCTTGTGGTTCCTAGAATTAGTCAAAGTACGGTTGGAGGTAGAGCGTTTAGCCACCAAGCCCCTGTCTTATGGAATAAACTCCCAGCTCATGTAAGAGAGGCCGACTCAGTTTCTACATTCAAAGTTAGACTGAAAACATTCCTCTGTGGACAGGCTTATTGTCAGACTAGTTAGTATTCAGAGATTATTTAACTTAATGTTAATTTGTTTAAATTAAACTTAATAATAACTATTTCTTTTAAAAGGCTGCTAGAAGTTGAAGCTGGGGTAACTATGGTGCACTGGGGTTCTGTCCTCTTTCCTTTTTTTACTTCTACCCTTCCTCTCCTCTATTCTTGATCATAATTTATCATTTAGTTCTCCATGCCTCTGTTTGGTGCAGTGCGATTCATGTATTGTCCCTCTTTTCCTCTCCCCTCCTGGGGAGTGGGAGTGCTTCCAGACTCCAGTTGGTTCATCCGTGCTCCAGTTCCTGACCGTTTACCTCGCCTTTGCTCCTGCTCCTACACCTGGCTGTGGATCCTGTCTCCGGCTCGACTCGCGCCGTTGACTGTCCCCACAACCACGGCTGGATGAAGCTCGTCTGCTGGACTTTTATATATGTAGTTGTAGATTTAGATAAGTTAATTCTTCTCTTTGAGTTCTGGTAAATCGCCTGTACGTCCTGGGGGAGGATCCCTCCTTCATGTGGACACCCCTGAGGTTTCTTCGTTTTTTCCGGAATCTGGTTTTTTTGGGAGTTTTTCCTTACCGCGAAGGGGGGTCTAAGGGCAGGGATGCCAGTATAGCTTAGTCAGTTTGTTAGTTCATTTTAGTATTTTTCTATTGAACTCTTGGTATTCATGATCCTTTTAAGTTCATGTTTTACTTCGAAGCCCATCGAGACGACTGTTGTTGTGATTTTGGGCTATACAAATAAAATTGAATAGAATTGAATTGACCAACTTCAGGCACATGTGCTTTCTTAGTCAGGGGGACTTTGTGAGCTCCGCAGGATGTTCAACCACTGCAGTGTATCACCGATGGTTTTCTTGGTGACTGTGGTTTCAGCCGCTTTGAGATCATCAACTTTCTCTCTGTTCTCATGATCATGGAAACCCCACCAGGTCAGATCTGGGTTGGAGCCCCAGACCTACAGCTGGACTGATGGTCATGCTGCACCAACTGTTGTCATGGTAACCCCCAGCTTCTTGCTGATGGTTTTGTAGTCCATTCTGGTCTGGTGCAGGTCTACAATCTTCTCCCTTAAATCCACTGAAGCTCTTTAGTCTTTTCATGTTGGAGAGTCTGACTGATGGACTGATTCTGTGGACAGGTGTCTTTTCTACAGGTGATCAGTTCAAACAGGTGTCTTCAGGTGACAGGTTGATCAGGAGAGTCTAACTGGTCTGTATGAACCTGAACTCTTAATGGTTTCTAGGGGATCAAATACTTTTCTCTTCAATGAAATGCAAAAAAAAGTGTAAATCAATTCTTTAAAGTGGATTTCTTGATTTTCTATCTCTCACTGTTCAGATGAACCATCAGGATGACAGACTGTCAGTTTCTTTAGGTGGGCAAACCTACAAAATCAGCAAACGATCAAATATTTATTTCCTCCACTGAATGGAAAGTGCAGAAAAAGGCTTTTTCTGGGAGCTTGTTGACCTGTGAGCGGAATCGTCAGCAGCAGAAGAAGCTGAACTAAACTTCAGAAACAGTCTTTCTGAGGACTGAAGGACACATTCAGCAGATGAAGGAAGAACCTCTTTAGCTCTGCTTACACACTTTCTCTTCTTTCATCACATTTGGATTACTCACACGCACACCAACGGTTAGTGAGAGGATGACGGCTGGCTTGCTGGACAAACACTTTTTGTGGGAGGAGCTCTGGAGCAGTGAGGTTTGGTTCATGCAGGATGCGATGCAGAGCTGCTGAAATCTGGTTTTGTCATGTCAAATCGATACAAAAGTCGGTTGTTGACTTTATCTCTTAACCCCAAAGGCCGTTTAAAGCAAAGACATCATCATCACTCTTTCAGCCAGCAGCTGTCGTCAACCTTCCTCCCAGGTGGATCTGCAGCCACGCGCTGCTCTGCTTCCATGATCCTGAAGTGGTCTGAAGCCTCACAGAAGCTGTCAGGTTGTAGCTTCCAGCATTTCTGCACCAGGACTGTTTGGAGTTGGTGACCTGCATGCAGCCGTCTGTGCCATTTTGAAGTAACAAATGTGTTTTTCGTTAAGCTGGAAGGGTCTTCAGACTCCTGCCTCTGAAGATCTGGCGCCGACAGAGCGCAGCACCACATCTCCTCAGCTCCACAAATGATGGAGAACCTCTACGTCTGCACAACACAGCTCAGCCATGTGCCAAATGCGGCCCCACACAGGCTGTGATGATCCACATTTCATATGCGGTTGCCATGGCAACTGCAAGACCATGACACAGAGAGAGAGAGAGAGAGGCCAAAAAAAATCTGCTTTCAGCCCCGAGCATGAAAATCAACAAACAGGCTTGAAGATGTCAAGACGGTGACCTTTGACCTCTGTGGAAGTCAGCACTTTGGTGCAAAGTTTCTCCTGAAACTTTCTCTGCTCTTCCAAGCTTTAGTTTTTGTTTCTTCGTTCACAGATCAGACTTCAGTCTCAGTGCTCTGCCCTGCTGCTTTATTATCAGAGATGTTTTCATCTGGAGGCTTTTTTTAAAATCTGAAAACGGATTTAATCTGGAAAGAAAATGTCTCTAACAAGAACAAACACAATCAGCTTTCAAACATCATCAGTTCTAATCTTTTCCCAGCAGAAAGGCTAAAAGTGTTGAAACCCGTCTACCCGATCAGGGTTTGATCCGCAGACACTGGTCCTTCAGAAGGACCGCGGGTCGATCAGAACCGACGAGCGGCATGAAAATCCGACGGGTGGAGGATGGAGAGGAAGCTTACCTGAGTGATGAGCAGCAGCAGAACACAAACACTCAGCAGGTTCTCCCCGTTCTCCATCTGTCCTCCTGAAGACAGCCGTGCCGCCTGTCGCCCTTATCGATCGCTTCACTCCAGTTAGTGATCAGGTTCCCTGCTCATCTGTTAATCTGCTGCTCCACTCCGCCTGCCGCTCTGCTCTGCTCTCTCCTCCCCCTCCTCCTCTTCTTCGCCGTCTTCTTCTCTGATGCAACGCCAAAAACCTGCCGAGTGGAAACAGAATCCTCCATCTCACAGTGTGTGTGATGTCACAGCCTGGCTGCTGAGCAGGACTGTGAAGGAGGAGGAGGAGGAGGAGGAGCTGTCAGTGATGCTGAGCAGGTCTTACTGTGTTCACGAGGAGCCATTTGGCTTCAGGCAGAAAATATCGGTTTATTTTTAACCCCCCCTCCCAGAACTGATGCTCCTGAAGACCAGACCTGCTCATCCATGGTGTTGTAAAAAGATCCCATCTTCAGTCCAATCTCTGCTGGGTTCTGGTCGGGTTTGTGCAGAAACACCTGAGAGCTTGATGGTCCTCTGAGGCGCTCTGGCTTCAGCAGCGGCGGAGGGAGCCTGCAGCTTCGTTTCAGGCAGCTGTCGGCCCTCTGTGGGCTGTCAGAGCAGGAATGCTCGGCTGCGTGAGGCAGGGGGCTGCAGCGCTGCAGGAGGTCGCTCCAATGTCTCGGCTAGCTGAACGCCGCGGCGTCTGAAGTCTGGGATGAACGCTGCAGACAGAAAACATGTCTCACCTCCAAAAGGTTGTTTTGGTGTTGTCATGGTCCTCTTGGTTTTATTAAACCACCCCCCTCCCATCACAGTCACACCAGGTTTCACTTAACAAGCATCCATAACGGTTCACCTAACACTAAGTGTATTTAAGAGTCTGGTTTTGGTTGAAGTTTTACTTCCTGCTCAAGTCAAACATCTTGCATTTCTGTTCTCCTGACAGAGAACAAGTCCAGATTTTGAGATTTTTCATCAGGAAGAAGAGAGGAAGTATGATATGCATGCAAGTCTAAATATGCATTTTTGTTTTTGCATAGGAGAAATCAGATGATTGCCTTGACTTTAGCTGCCTGGAGGACTTCTTTAGACCGATGCTCTGGACGTTTTTTGAATTTGGTTTGTTTTAAGCCATCTACACTAAATTACCAAAAGTATTGGCTCGCCTGCCTTGACACCCATATGAACTGTACTGGCATCCCATTCCAATCCCATGGAGTTCAGTATGATGTGGGTCCACCTATTGCAGCTATCACAGCTTCAACTCTGTAACCCTTGTGTTATCCTAGGCACTTTAACGTTGGGAGTTGGGTCATCTAGACCCACTAGACAGAGCTCTGAACCTTTTTTCTTCAATGATTTGTGATCTTCACTGGTGTCCATGGATTACATGAAATCTTTCCACCTTTATCCACCTTTGTCATGGTAGGGGGAACACGTCAATGGAAGGGGGGGGGGGTCATCTAAGATAGCACAAGGGTTAAACCATTAAATTTGGTTTTAAGATGCTGCTCACTGCTGAGCGCTGTGGCATCTACCTGGAGCCTCAGCTCTGGGCTGCCTCTTTAGGGGCCAGGGGTGTGCAGGAAGTTGAGACTTTAAGTACTTTGCAGCGGCTGTTTCAGAGACCGGATCAAGGTTTAAATAAAGGCAAATGCTTTCTATCCTCTGAAGAAGAACTGAGGTCCCATAAAGCAGACCTTGAGCTGTCTTTTTTGTCATGAAAGGTGCCATATAAATAAAATTAATTTAATTTAATAACAATCATGCAGCCATGATGTGATGCAATGTTTCAACCAACAACTTAGACCTGAGTGGTCGTCAGTCAGATTCAGTTTTTTTATTGCTTTTAAAAACATTTAAAACGTTATCCAAGACAGCTGGAAATGTCAGTTAGAGAAATGGAATCAGACTAAAAACATCCAAAAATAATGTGAATAAGAAATTGATTTTCAATTATGCAGCTAAACAAGCATCCGTGTCATTGATTGCATCTATATTTATGAGGAAGCGGAGCCTCCATGGATGCGGTGGTAGCAGTGACATTCTGACTCTGGCTGAAGTTCTGCTCCCTGATTTATTCATGATAGACCGAGAGAGAAAAACCTGACAGCAGGAGAAGAAGAGATGGAGGCAAGAATGTCTTTAAATTAATCATGCACCTCCAAGGGTTGTCATGGAAACAACATCTATCTGCAGACACCAGAGTGTGTAAATGTACTTGGCTGAGGCTGCATGTGTCAGATGGTACTCAGCAGGCGTCTCTCACGCACACGTGCACACGCACACACACGCATGCACACACACACACACACACACAGTGTTGGACAAAAAAAGAAAATCCAGTCACACATTCAGAAAGCCTCTCGACATCATAAAATATTTGTGAAATTCACAGCTAAATAACCAAAAATAGAATATCGTAGGTGTAGTATATACAGTTTACAGCACGTCATTAAATAATAAATTTAGAACAATTTGTGACAGTTTTGACAGTTTTTGGTGGTCCATACTCACCGAGCCTCTCAGCCGGAGCGTTCTTCACTGGTCGATGTGCTCAGGTGTCCGTTTCAGCCGACGGCTCTTTACGTGAATTCAGGTTTGACCTGTTCAACAGTTTTGGTCGGTTGAGAATTACACAGTTTATGCATATTTTACATATTTTATACGCAATTATTACCTAAATATTACGCAATTGTGTGTGATTTTTGTGAGATGCAAACACAAATGTGTGTTCCACGTATGTCTACAGACTTTTCACGCATTAACTTTTCATATCACGTATACGGCGCACATATCACGTTACAATTATATAATTGATCCACGAATCACTAATGAACTGCAGATAAACATCACAATAATCACACGGTTCATTTTCTACGTTGTTTACGTGTTCTTTGTGTGTTTATTCCTACTTCTTATGTGGTTTTAACGTGGTTCATTCATCTTTGAAAATTTCACGTAAAGACCACAACTTTTCTCCCTTTTTCCTCGTAGATTCACGTCTGACCGGTTTACATCTGTGCAATATGCACAAGATGTAGGTAGTGGCTGTGAGACGCGGCCTGAAAAACCATCACAACTTTAAATAATGACTCGCAGGACCAGCTTCTTACACTTTTTTTTTTATTCTAGCAGAATTTGTCATAAAGATCAAAGGAAAAATGCAAGCTCACATTTCTTTCATTCAATGCTTTTTATTTTTTACGGCTCAAATGGATTCCTGCTTCCTCTTGCTTAGCTGTAGAAAGTTATTGAGGTGATAGAACCATGTGAGGTCCAAACGTTTGCCCACCGCTGCTCTAGAACAACATCAACCATCACTGCTCACATGTGTTTGTTTGCTGCTGCTTTCATGACTACTTTCTTTTCCACGCTGACAGAGATAATGGATGTCGGCCCTCCTGTGTTGGGTCTCCGTGGTGACCGTCACTCTGCTCCTCGCGGTGTTAGTATTGAACGAGTTATCGCGATACATCCCATGATGCAACATGGCCTCTGAAAACTGATGACATTTCCCCCTGTACTGCATCTGAAACACAAGTGGGTGTTGGTGTCACTGAAAGGAGGTTTCTAAAACTCAGAGGAGGTTTCTGAGACTCAGATGAGGTTTCTGAGACTCAGGGGAGGTTTCTGGGACTCAGAGGAGGTTTCTGAGACTCAGATGAGGTTTCTGAGACTCAGAGGAGGTTTTTGAGACTCAGGGGAGGTTTCTGAGACTCAGATGAGGTTTCTGAGACTCAGAGGAGGTTTCTGGGACTCAGAGGAGGTTTCTGAGACACAAATGAGGTTTCTGAGACTCAGATGAGATTTCTGAGACTCAGAGGAGGTTTCTGAGACTCAGAGGAGGTTTCTGGGACTCAGGGGAGGTTTCTGGGACTCAGAGGAGGTTTCTGAGACACAAATGAGGTTTCTGAGACTCAGATAAGATTTCTGAGACTCAGAGGAGGTTTTTGAGACTCAGGTGAGGTTTCTGAGACTCAGATGAGGTTTTTGAGACTCAGGTGAGGTTTCTGAGACTCAGATGAGGTTTCTGAGACTCAGATGAGGTTTCTGGGACTCAGAGGAGGTTTCTGAGACTCAGGGGAGGTTTCTGGGACTCAGGAGAGGTTTCTGAGACACAAATGAGGTTTCTGAGACTCAGATGAGATTTCTGAGACTCAGAGGAGGTTTTTGAGACTCAGGGGAGGTTTCTGAGACTCAGATGAGGTTTCTGAGACTCAGAGGAGGTTTTTGAGACTCAGGGGAGGTTTCTGAGACACAAATGAGGTTTCTGAGACTCAGATGAGATTTCTGAGAGTCAGAGGAGTTTTTTGAGACTCAGGGGAGGTTTCTGAGACTCAGATGAGGTTTTTGAGACTCAGGTGAGGTTTCTGAGACTCAGATGAGGTTTCTGAGACTCAGAGGAGGTTTCTGGGACTCAGTGGAGGTTTCTGGGACTCAGTGGAGGTTTCTGAGACTCAGATGAGGTTTCTGAGACTCAGATGAGGTTTTTGAGACTCAGGTGAGGTTTTTGAGACTCAGGGGAGGTTTCTGAGACTCAGAGGAGGTTTCTGGGACTCGGTGGAGGTTTCTGGGACTCAGTGGAGGTTTCTGAGACACAAATGAGGTTTCTGAGACTCAGATGAGATTTCTGAGACTCAGAAGAGGTTTTTGAGACTCAGGGGAGGTTTCTGAGACTCAGATGAGGTTTCTGAGACTCAGGGGAGGTTTCTGGGACTCAGAGGAGGTTTCTGAGACACAAATGAGGTTTCTGAGACTCAGATGAGATTTCTGAGACTCAGAGGAGGTTTTTGAGACTCAGGGGAGGTGTCTGAGACTCAGATGAGGTTTCTGAGACTCAGAGGAGGTTTTTGAGACTCAGGGGAGGTTTCTGAGACACAAATGAGGTTTCTGAGACTCAGATGAGATTTCTGAGACTCAGAGGAGGTTTTTGAGACTCAGGGGAGGTTTCTGAGACTCAGATGAGGTTTCTGAGACTCAGATGAGGTTTTTGAGACTCAGGTGAGGTTTCTGAGACTCAGATGAGGTTTCTGAGACTCAGAGGAGTTTTCTGGGACTCAGTGGAGGTTTCTGGGACTCAGTGGAGGTTTCTGAGACACAAATGAGTTTTCTGAGACTCAGATGAGATTTCTGAGACTCAGAGGAGGTTTTTGAGACTCAGGGGAGGTTTCTGAGACTCAGATGAGGTTTCTGAGACTCAGGGGAGGTTTCTGGGACTCAGAGGAGGTTTCTGAGACACAAATGAGGTTTCTGAGACTCAGATGAGATTTCTGAGACTCAGAGGAGGTTTTTGAGACTCAGGGGAGGTTTCTGAGACTCAGATGAGGTTTCTGAGACTCAGATGAGGTTTCTGAGACTCAGATGAGATTTCTGAGACTCAGAGGAGGTTTTTGAGACTCAGGGGAGGTTTCTGAGACTCAGATGAGGTTTCTGAGACTCAGATGAGGTTTTTGAGACTCAGGTGAGGTTTCTGAGACTCAGATGAGGTTTCTGAGACTCAGAGGAGTTTTCTGGGACTCAGTGGAGGTTTCTGGGACTCAGTGGAGGTTTCTGAGACACAAATGAGGTTTCTGAGACTCAGGTGAGGTTTCTGAGACTCAGAAAAGGTTTCTGAGACTCATATGGGGTTTCTGAGACTCAGATGAGGTTTCTGAGACTCAGGGGAGGTTTCTGGGACTCAGAGGAGGTTTCTGAGACACAAATGAGGTTTCTGAGACTCAGAGGAGATTTCTGAGACTCAGAGGAGGTTTTTGAGACTCAGGGGAGGTTTCTGAGACTCAGATGAGGTTTCTGAGACTCAGATGAGGTTTCTGAGACTCAGAGGAGGTTTTTGAGACTCAGGGGAGGTTTCTGAGACACAAATGAGGTTTCTGAGACTCAGATGAGATTTCTGAGACTCAGAGGAGGTTTTTGAGACTCAGGGGAGGTTTCTGAGACTCAGATGAGGTTTCTGAGACTCAGATGAGGTTTTTGAGACTCAGGTGAGGTTTCTGAGACTCAGATGAGGTTTCTGAGACTCAGAGGAGTTTTCTGGGACTCAGTGGAGGTTTCTGGGACTCAGTGGAGGTTTCTGAGACACAAATGAGGTTTCTGAGACTCAGATGAGATTTCTGAGACTCAGAGGAGGTTTTTGAGACTCAGGGGAGGTTTCTGAGACTCAGATGAGGTTTCTGAGACTCAGAGGAGGTTTTTGAGACTCAGGGGAGGTTTCTGAGACTCAGATGAGGTTTCTGAGACTCAGAGGAGGTTTCTGGGACTCAGTGGAGGTTTCTGGGACTCAGTGGAGGTTTCTGGAACTCAGAGGAGGTTTCTGAGACTCAGAGGAGGTTTCTGAGACTCAGAGGAGGTGTTTGAGACTCAGAGGAGGTTTCTGGGACTCAGAGGAGGTTTCTGGGACTCAGAGGAGGTTTCTGGGACTCAGTGGAGTTTTCTGGGACTCGGAGGAGGTTTCTGGGACTCAGTGGAGTTTTCTGGGACTCAGATGAGGTTTCTGAGTCTCAGAAAAGGTTTCTGAGACTCATATGGGGTTTCTGAGACTCAGAGGAGGTTTTTGAGACTCAGAGGAGGTTTCTGGGACTCAGAGGAGGTTTCTGGGACTCAGTGGAGTTTTCTGGGACTCAGAGGAGGTTTCTGGGACTCAGTGGAGTTTTCTGGGACTCAGAGGAGGTTTCTGGGACTCAGGGGAGGTTTCTGGGACTCAGAGGAGGTTTCTGAGACTCAGAGGAGGTTTTTGAGACTCAGAGGAGGTTTCTGAGACTCAGAGGAGGTTTCTGGGACTCAGAGGAGGTTTCTGGGACTCAGTGGAGTTTTCTGGGACTCAGATGAGGTTTCTGAGACTCAGAAAAGGTTTCTGAGACTCATATGGGGTTTCTGAGACTCAGAGGAGGTTTCTGAGACTCAGATGAGGTTTCTGAGACTCAGAGGAGGTTTTTGAGACTCAGGGGAGGTTTCTGAGACTCAGATGAGGTTTCTGAAACTCAGATGAGGTTTCTGAGACTCAGGGGAGGTTTCTGGGACTCAGTGGAGGTTTCTGGAACTCAGAGGAGGTTTCTGAGACTCAGAGGAGGTTTCTGAGACTCAGAGGAGGTTTTTGAGACTCAGAGGAGGTTTCTGGGACTCAGGGGAGGTTTCTGGGACTCAGAGGAGGTTTCTGGGACTCAGATGAGGTTTCTGAGACTCAGGGGAGGTTTCTGAGACTCAGGGGAGGTTTCCGAGACTCAGATGAGGTTTCTGAGACTCAGGGGAGCTTTCTGGGACTCAGTGGAGGTTTCTGGGACTCAGAGGAGGTTTCTGGGAATCAGTGGAGTTTTCTGGGACTCAGGTGAGGTTTCTGAGACTCAGAAAAGGTTTCTGAGACTCAGGGGAGGTTTCTGAGACTCAGATGAGGTTTCTGAGACTCAGGGGAGCTTTCTGGGACTCAGTGGAGGTTTCTGGGACTCAGAGGAGGTTTCTGGGACTCAGTGGAGTTTTCTGGGACTCAGGTGAGGTTTCTGAGACTCAGAAGAGGTTTCTGAGACTCATATGGGGTTTCTGAGACTCAGAAGAGGTTTTTGAGACTCAGAAGAGGTTTCTGAGACTCAGATGAGGTTTCTGAGACTCAGGGGAGGTTTCTGGGACTCAGGGGAGGTTTCTGGGACTCAGATGAGGTTTCTGAGACTCAGGGGAGCTTTCTGGGACTCAGTGGAGGTTTCTGGGACTCAGAGGAGGTTTCTGGGACTCAGTGGAGTTTTCTGGGACTCAGGTGAGGTTTCTGGGACTCAGAAAAGGTTTCTGAGACTCATATGGGGTTTCTGAGACTCAGAGGAGGTTTTTAAGACTCAGAAGAGGTTTCTGAGACTCAGAGGAGGTTTCTGGGACTCAGTGGAGTTTTCTGGGACTCAGAGGAGGTTTCTGGGACTCAGATGAGGTTTCTGAGACTCAGGGGAGGTTTCTGGGACTCAGAGGAGGTTTCTGGGACTCAGATGAGGTTTCTGAGACTCAGGGGAGCTTTCTGGGACTCAGTGGAGGTTTCTGGGACTCAGAGGAGGTTTCTGGGACTCAGTGGAGTTTTCTGGGACTCAGGTGAGGTTTCTGAGACTCAGAAAAGGTTTCTGAGACTCATATGGGGTTTCTGAGACTCAGAGGAGGTTTTTGAGACTCAGAAGAGGTTTATGGGACTCAGAGGAGGTTTCTGTGACTCAGTGGAGTTTTCTGGGACTCAGAGGAGGTTTCTGGGACTCAGTGGAGTTTTCTGGGACTCAGAGGAGGTTTCTGGGACTCAGGGGAGGTTTCTGGGACTCAGAGGAGGTTTCTGAGACTCAGAGGAGGTTTTTGAGACTCAGAGGAGGTTTCTGAGACTCAGAGGAGGTTTCTGGGACTCAGAGGAGGTTTCTGGGACTCAGTGGAGTTTTCTGGGACTCAGATGAGGTTTCTGAGACTCAGAAAAGGTTTCTGAGACTCATATGGGGTTTCTGAGACTCAGAGGAGGTTTCTGAGACTCAGATGAGGTTTCTGAGACTCAGAGGAGGTTTTTGAGTCTCAGGGGAGGTTTCTGAGACTCAGATGAGGTTTCTGAAACTCAGATGAGGTTTCTGAGACTCAGGGGAGGTTTCTGGGACTCAGTGGAGGTTTCTGGAACTCAGAGGAGGTTTCTGAGACTCAGAGGAGGTTTCTGAGACTCAGAGGAGGTTTTTGAGACTCAGGGTAGGTTTCTGAGACTCAGAGGAGGTTTCTGGGACTCGGGGGAGGTTTCTGGGACTCAGAGGAGGTTTCTGGGACTCAGATGAGGTTTCTGAGACTCAGGGGAGGTTTCTGAGACTCAGGGGAGGTTTCTGAGACTCAGATGAGGTTTCTGAGACTCAGGGGAGCTTTCTGGGACTCAGTGGAGGTTTCTGGGACTCAGAGGAGGTTTCTGGGACTCAGTGGAGTTTTTTGGGACTCAGGTGAGGTTTCTGAGACTCAGAAAAGGTTTCTGAGACTCAGGGGAGGTTTCTGAGACTCAGATGAGGTTTCTGAGACTCAGGGGAGCTTTCTGGGACTCAGTGGAGGTTTCTGGGACTCAGAGGAGGTTTCTGGGACTCAGAGGAGGTTTCTGGGACTCAGTGGAGTTTTCTGGGACTCAGGTGAGGTTTCTGAGACTCAGAAGAGGTTTCTGAGACTCAGAAGAGGTTTTTGAGACTCAGAAGAGGTTTCTGATACTCAGATGAGGTTTCTGAGACTCAGGGGAGGTTTCTGGGACTCAGAGGAGGTTTCTGGGACTCAGATGAGGTTTCTGAGACTCAGGGGAGCTTTCTGGGACTCAGTGGAGGTTTCTGGGACTCAGAGGAGGTTTCTGGGACTCAGGTGAGGTTTCTGAGACTCAGAAAAGGTTTCTGAGACTCATATGGGGTTTCTGAGACTCAGAGGAGGTTTTTGAGACTCAGAAGAGTTTTCTGAGACTCAGAGGAGGTTTTTGAGACTCAGAAGAGGTTTCTGAGACTCAGTGGAGGTTTCTGAGTCTCACAGGAGGTTCCAGCACTCACCGGCATTTCATGCACTGTTGGTTTGTTGCTGCCGTAGGTTTGGTTGGATGTTCGGTATAACGGATGAGTCGGCTTCACTCTGAGACACAAACAGAACAAACCACGCATTAGTACGAAAACAGCTGACGGTTCGGGCAGGGGTACAACGACCTAATTTCATAGGGGTATGCTGCCACATTAACCCCCCCCCACACACACACAAACACACACACACATAAATGAACATAAAAAAACATCCCATCCACCCCTCCTAAAGATATCTAAACACCCACACAACACTTTTATTGTTTAAATGTATAAATCTCATTACTTCTTATTTGATCTTGGAATATCAGAACATTTCAGTGAGCTTTTTTCAATTGTGTTTTGCCTCAATGATTCCCCTTCTGAGTGATGCCTTTGCCTCAGCCCCCTCCTCTGCACCTCTCTGTTCTTCTCCTCTTCTGTTGTGGTTTGACTTTCTTTAGTTTTGTGTTTTGGTTTTCTTTTTGTTCTGTCAGGTTTTGAGTTCAGTTTCCTGTTTTTTTTTGAAAGGTTTCCTGTTTTGTTGTAGTATTGAGTTTTACTTTTGGTCCCCATCTGTCCTTATCGTTATCAGCCGTGTCTCGTTTGTCTGTGTGTATTTAAGTCCTGTCTTTCCTTCCTCCTGTGCTGCTCCATATTTTTCTATTTCCACATTCAAGTGTTTTTCCAGTTTCTCTCGCCTGCTCAAGCAGTGGATTTTGGTTTCTAGTTTGTTTTTAAGTTATTAAAGATCTTTCTCCCCTGGAACCTCCTCCTCTCTGCACCTGGGTACTCCCTCATCCCCCACCGTGACATCTTCATCATCAGCCGATTGTCTCTCTATCATCATCATCATCATCTGAACCTCTCTCCTCATTCTTCTCTTGTCATGTATGTCTGCACTTGTTTTCCCAAAATAAGTGAACAGGTGGTCAGCAGAAGTTTAAACCAGAATGAGCATCTGGGTTTTTATTACTTCAATAGTTGAATGATTCCTACCTGAAGTCATCTCTGCTCTCTTTTCTATCAGATGCATCACCAACCTCACGTCTGTCTCCTTCACCTCTTCTGTGTTCTTCTCCACTAAATCCTACGACAAGCAACAATTATTTAATGTTTTAAATAAATTAAACAACTTTCTTATGCACATTTTTTGAAATAAAGAATACTATTTTAAAAAGGACTGACTTGGTCTGAACTGGCTTTGCCCTGAATCTCCACCATCAGACCAGCCTGTTTCTTTCCTCCTTCTGTCCTGATTCTTTTTCTTTTTTCTCGTCTTTCTCTCCATCCTCACAGCTGTTTGATATAAACTTTGTGTTAGGAAGAAAGAATACTTAATACTATAAACTATATATAAAATAGAAACATTTTTAATTTTTATATTATATTTTTGGATATCGGTTAGTACTGGAATAGAATAGAATAGATTTCTTTATTGTTGTCAAACATCTCCAAATGTTCAACCGAAGTCCAAAATGTTGTTCAGCCAAAGTGAAATTAAAAGCAACAGGCTGTAAGCTAAATAGTCACTCAAAAACAATAATTATCCAAACATTTAACAATAAAAAAAAGAAACAAAACACCATCTAACCCACCATCACACACAGGAGCAGCTTTTATCATCATTTAATGCTGTTTCAGTCAGTGGATAAAAACCTTTTCAGTGTTTTGGTACATCTCACTAAAGAAATTATTTAAAACAAAATCAGCACAAACAAACTCCTTTATTTCCTCTTCATGATAATTGATGCTGTAAATCCTGCTCAGTGCAGCTGCAGGACACCAGCAGCTTCAGCCTGAATGTTTTTATCACGGCTTTAACGTTCCTGCTGTCTCTCAACCATTTAGAGAAACGTTTCTTCATCCTCACCACATCTTTGTCCCTTTTGCGTTTTCTGTTTTGATTTTCTTTTGCCTTTCTATTTAAAGCGCGTCTTCGCGAGAGCGCGCAAGAGCGTTCTCGAGGACGTGCTGGATTGAACTCTGTTCAAAACCCGAGGGAGGAGCGGCTGCAGGGGGGGGGGTTACGATGTGCTTCTGTTACTGATCATATCATGTAAATATTTGTGCACAAACAGCTGTGAAATAAAAAAAAATACGAACTCTAAATAATTTTCACAACTTTGGTTTGGCGCCCCCTTTGGCCGGCGCCCCTGTGCGACGCATGCGCTGCAGACCCACTTTTCTTTATGGCAGCGATGAAACGCCATGGCTATAACAGTGAGGAGAAATCATCTGTGTTCAAGTCAAATCTGAACAGAATCCCTTCTGTCACATGATCGTGTGCCGCGCACGAGCCAATTATTTACCTGAACACACCTGAGGAGGCGCGGAGACCCCGGTAACCCTGGCAACCTCCGTTAAAGCCCTTCTACTCACGGACAAACAACACCGAAACGGCGCGCGACATACCCGTAACCATGGAAACAGTCGGGGTCGTTGAACCTCCGTGGCAGGTCCGGATCCGTCCGGTAAAAGTCGCTGGTCTGAACTTTCCGGTTCTCCATGGCCGCTGCTCAATGTCACCAAATCACACTGCGGTTGCCGTGGAGACTGACGTCACTCTCTGGTTCCTCCTCTTTCAAAGCTAATAGCTAATCATTAGCTTTTGGCTTTTGTTGATCCTTTTATTTTCTGAACCTGGGGGTTGCTGGAGCCTATCCTTCTTTTAATGAATGTAATTCTTTGCTCATTTGCTGAGCTGAAAGCTGTAACTACGGAGGCCCAGGAGGGTCTTTTAACCAAGCTTTCATGAAATGTGAATCAAGTACAAACTTTATAGAAAATGAGTTTTTTTTTCAATAATGAATTTACAAAAATATATTTCTCATGAATATGAAATATTGTAATAATCTGTGAACCAAATCAAGCTCTGGTTTGGATTTAAAAACGATCTTCATTTCACGGATTTGTTTCATGAAATAGTATTTCAAATCTGGGAACACTTTGTACTTTCTCCCATTATTTCAATATTATATTTCATGACTTTTTACAGCAGTTTTGACAAAAACTACGCTTTAGAATAATGAACGATTAAACAAAGAAAAGCATTAGGATATAGACATGCATTTTTCCAAGAAGAGTCAGTATTAGTTGTTAATTCCTCCCCACAGCCATCAGACTGTACAACACTGTGTTACAGTGACACTCCACGGTCCCAGGGTGTTTTTTCATTCACTCATTTATTTATTTATTTTATTTTGTTGTAGTTGTTGTTTTTCAATTTTAAATTGTTTTTTATTCCTGAACAGTTTTTTGTTTTTGTTTTTGGTGTGAACTTCATTAGTTATTTCTGTATTTTGAAAAAAAAAATTTGTAATGTTTTTTTTACAGTTTACATGTTTTGCAGGCCGCATGTTTTTTACACTCTTGCAGCTGTATTTATTTAATATTTAATATTTATTTTTTTATTTAATAAGAATCTCATTTTTGATAATAATTTTTCATAATAATTTTAGTAATATTTTTAATTATCTAATATAAATGTAATTTGTGATGTCCTTTATTGATGTTATATTATATAGATTATTTCTGAATGTCGTGTTGCTGCCACAGAGAAATGAAATTTCCCCATTGTGGGATTAATAAAGTCATCTATCTATCTATCTATCTAACCACAAAGCCAGGTCACATGGGCCTACATGTACGAGTACAGAAACAGAAAATTCTTTCAAGTTGGGCCGACTTTTTCTAAGACTTTTTCCAAATTCATTTCTGATCATATTCTTCCACCTGTTCACCTGCAGATCCAACGTACATTTGCTTCAGAAAAGCTGACAGCGCTTTCTAGCAAAATGGATGGAACTCCGTGTCATCCTGTTCAATAAAATCACCAGAATTCATGGTGCCGTGCCAACGATTAGAAAACAGGATGAAGGCAGGTTTTGGAGGGTGAGCAAAGTGGGAGAGGCAGCAGAGAGAAGGTTTCTGAGCGCAGATGTGTGACAGATTTGAGACGTTTTGCATGTTTGGAGTGATGGTTTGAGATGAGCAGCTGTGAAACGGTGGAGATGCTGGTGCAGCGTCTTTGTGGTGGGGACAGGACAGACGACCTGTATCCATGGTCACAGACGCTCACAGGAACTCCAACAAAGACAAAGGAAAGTGCAAACGCTGGACAACATTAGGACGGATGCAGGAGAGTCCAGCCTGTGATATGGTCCTCTGTGGACAGCCGGACAGAAGCTCACTTTTACAATACAAGAAATCATGTGTGGGATCCTATTGCCAATGTAATTAAAACCTGGTACAACACTCCAGCATTCCTATGTTAAATGTTGGGATTAACTTCATTGTTGGTCAGAATGCGAGCGTGTTTATGTTCAGCTGAAAAACAAATGTCATTTGAGTCTCTTATTTTGAAGGGCCAACATAAGTATAATTCATTCATGGGAAATTATGAACACACCAGCATTTTAGTTTACAAGGTTAAAGGTTACAAAATATAAAACCACTTCAGGATAGAGAAGGAGAATATTTACAGAAACAACCTCATGTATGGACGACCCAAAAAGGGCATTTCTGTCTGTGGGGTCAGATTGTGGAATAACATGGAGGAAAGGATCAAAATGAGTACAAATGTTACACAATTAAAAGAAATACACAATGAAAAATATGGATTCAAAAACAAGAAGCCTGGTGGGACAAGATACTGATTATGACTTAACGAAGCTTTTTTAGTTGGTTATCTGTTTAATGTATGCATAGAATAGAGTAATATTAGGAGTCGAAAATAATAAGATTTTTCTTAAATCCGCTTTTTTTTAAACCAAAAACTACTATGAATGGAGAAAGAGAGAGGAGATTTAAAAGAAAAACATGTAACTAATGCAAATTGTTGAAGAAATCCACTTAAAGTTAGACGCTACAATCCAAAAGCTAAGCCCAGTTTCAGCACTGAAGGGGACGGGCGGCTCCAGGATTTTGTCTCCGCAGTAACTTAGAGGTCACTGAGTGACTGCAAGGAGATTCTCATTCGTTTGTATGCTAAACTACAGGAACGTAGTTTTAAGATCAGAGTTTTATGCTAAAAACCAGTGCGTGTTGCGCTTGGAGTAATGGCATAAAATCCCTCCGTAAGTCGTGCCGTAGGACCTCAGATGACCTCTGTACCATTGACTTAACATTGAAACTGGCTGCTCCTGATGTGCAAACTGGGATCAGTGTGAACGCAGCCTCAGGCGTTTACACATTTGGGATTGCTTTGCCAAGTCTTGCAGTTGCCATAGCAATCCCAAGCTACGGCCTGGCTGTGCTGAGTGCCTCTTCCCTTCAGGTCTGACAGGTGGACCTCAGCAGCAGAATCCTGAGGCAGCGGGAGAATCCAGAAGCAGCAGCAGAATCCTGAAGCAGCGGCAGAATCCTGAAGCAGCGGCAGAATCCTGAAGCAGCGGCAGAATCCTGAAGCAGCAGCAGAATCCTGAGGCAGCAGCAGAATCCTGAAGCAGCAGCAGAATCCTGAAGCAGCAGCAGAATCCTGAGGCAGAGGCAGAATCCTGAAGCAGCGGCAGAATCCTGAAGCAGCGGCAGAATCCTGAAGCAGCAGCAGAATCCTGAGGCAGCAGCAGAATCCTGAAGCAGCAGCAGAATCCTGAGGCAGCAGCAGAATCCTGAAGCAGCGGCAGAATCCAGAAGCAGCAGCAGAATCCTGAAGCAGCGGCAGAATCCTGAAGCAGCGGCAGAATCCTGAAGCAGCGGCAGAATCCTGAAGCAGCAGCAGAATCCTGAGGCAGCAGCAGAATCCTGAAGCAGCAGCAGAATCCTGAGGCAGCAGCAGAATCCTGAAGCAGCGGCAGAATCCTGAAGCAGCGGCAGAATCCTGAAGCAGCGGCAGAATCCTGAGGCAGCTGCAGAATCCTGAAGCAGCGGCAGAATCCTGAGGCAGCGACAGAATCCTGAAGCAGCGGCAGAATCCAGAAGCAGCAGCAGAATCCTGAAGCAGCGGCAGAATCCTGAGGCAGCGACAGAATCCTGAAGCAGCAGCAGAATCCTGAGGCAGCAGCAGAATCCTGAGGCAGCGGCAGAATCCTGAAGCAGCAGCAGAATCCTGAGGCAGCAGCAGAATCCTGAAGCAGCAGCAGAATCCTGAGGCAGCTGCAGAATCCTGAAGCAGCAGCAGAATCCTGAGGCAGCGGCAGAATCCTGAGGCAGCGGCAGAATCCTGAGGCAGCGGCAGAATCCTGAGGCAGCGGCAGAATCCTGAAGCAGCAGCAGAATCCTGAGGCAGCGACAGAATCCTGAAGCAGCTGCAGAATCCTGAGGCAGCAGCAGAATCCTGAAGCAGCAGCAGAATCCTGAGGCAGCAGCAGAATCCTGTGGCAGCGGCAGAATCCTGAAGCAGCGGCAGAATCCTGAAGCAGCGGCAGAATCCTGAGGCAGCGACAGAATCCTGAAGCAGCGGCAGAATCCTGAAGCAGCAGCAGAATCCTGAAGCAGCGGCAGAATCCTGAAGCAGCGACAGAATCCTGAAGCAGCGGCAGAATCCTGAAGCAGCGGCAGAATCCTGAGGCAGCTGCAGAATCCTGAAGCAGCAGCAGAATCCTGAAGCAGCTGCAGAATCCTGAAGCAGCGACAGAATCCTGAAGCAGCAGCAGAATCCTGAGGCAGAGGCAGAATCCTGAAGCAGCGGCAGAATCCTGAAGCAGCAGCAGAATCCTGAAGCAGCGGCAGAATCCTGAAGCAGCGGCAGAATCCTGAGGCAGCGACAGAATCCTGAAGCAGCGGCAGAATCCTGAGGCAGCTGCAGAATCCTGAAGCAGCAGCAGAATCCTGAGGCAGCGGCAGAATCCTGAAGCAGCAGCAGAATCCTGAAGCAGCGACAGAATCCTGAGGCAGCGGCAGAATCCTGAAGCAGCAGCAGAATCCTGAGGCAGCTGCAGAATCCTGAAGCAGCAGCAGAATCCTGAGGCAGCTGCAGAATCCTGAAGCAGCAGCAGAATCCTGAAGCAGCGGCAGAATCCTGAAGCAGCGACAGAATCCTGAAGCAGCGGCAGAATCCTGAAGCAGCGGCAGAATCCTGAGGCAGCGACAGAATCCTGAGGCAGCGGCAGAATCCTGAGGCAGCAGCAGAATCCTGAAGCAGCAGCAGAATCCTGAGGCAGCGACAGAATCCTGAAGCAGCGGCAGAATCCTGAGGCAGCGGCAGAATCCTGAGGCAGCAGCAACCTCCAACCAGGGTCACTCAAAGAAGCGTCCAGCTGATGACGAACACGCGTCCGCCTTCCCGAAGGTCTTCAAGTGAGTGAACGGCTGCAGGCAGTGTCCAGATCAGAACAGACTGCAAAAATCTGATGAAAGCTGTCAATTGGGCTGTGGTAGAGTGGGCAGGCTGTGGATTTAGGACTTTCATACTGATAACAGCTTAGTTCAGAGTTACAGTGGCCGTGTCTGAAGAACATTTTATGGCAGAAAAAAGGTCAACGCCAGGTTCGATTCCTCTCTCTGGAGTCCATGTGAGGCAGATGCACTACATTCAGTCACTCTGACTCAGTGAGGCCTAAAGAACTCAAACTTTTGCCCAGAAAAGATCTGCTGCCAGCTGCAAGATCAGAACTTTTATTCTGAAAAAAGCAGGAAGTGACAACGAGCCAAGTAAAAAGCTGACTCCTGTGTAAAACTCAAAATGCACTTTATTTTAAAATAGAACATACAGCAGGTTAAAAAGCAGCTGACCGGTCGCCTCACCTCTCAGTAAAAAAACATAATAATAAAAGAATCAACAGCTCACTGTTAAATATGAAAAGAATCAAATAAAATCCACTTTTCACATTTTGAATCAATAACATGTTCAGTGACCTACAAGCAGGGACGGGGTCGGGGGCGGAGCCTACACTGGCTGGTTACTGTTTGGGCATAGCAGAGAGGGTCAGCGGGGGCGGGCCTACGCGTACGAGTACTATTTACAAGCAGTTTCCTGTAAAGGGTTTAAAGCGGCCTGCATCCGCAGAGACGCCACGCCGGGACTTCTCTGCAGCGAGGCACGCCAAAAACAAGCTTCCTCCTCTTCCTCCCCTCTCTAACTCCCAGGACCTGGGGAGCTCGGGGGTTCTCCGGCTCCTCCAGAGCCACTTCAGCAAATACTTCTTCACAAAAAAGGGTGAATGATGCTTTTCAGATGAGGGTTCACTTTTTGATCACAAGATAAATTTTCATGAAAACATTTAAAAGGTCTGATCAGGTCAGATTGTAGAATTTTATCCGTCTGCCACCTGACTGGCGGGAATAAGTGACAAGCTGTCAGCAGACTTCCTCTGAGCTCTCTGCATCACTTCCTGCGTCCAGGCGTCCTCACTGGTGGAATACTGTGCTAGACTAGCCGACTATTCTGCACAAAGCCTACAAGATAGACAGACAGACAGGTAGACAGACAGGTAGACATTAGAGCAGGAAGTGGTTGGCGGAGGAGGTCAAAAAACACGACTCAGATCACAGCTTCCTGTAAACACCACCGTGTTTCATCCTTCGACCTGCACAGGTGAACAACAGGAACGAATGCATGATGGGATACCGAAAAGCCTGCGTCTCTAAGACTTCAGACGGTTCCTGGTGCCAACCAGATGAGCGTCTAACGCAAACTCAACAAAAGAAGCATTGCTTTGTTTTCTTGGATTCAGACAACAACATCCATGTGTGTCGCCGTCAACAGGATCCTGACTTTGCAGCTGCCAGGGGTCACCTGTCCCACCTACCTGTCCGTCAGGCTGCACAGGTAATGCTGACCCACTTGGGTTTCTACCACAGGAAGTCAAACTTCCAGAAATCTCTTCCCTTCAGGGTAAAAACTGTACTCATCTACAGTCCACACTTGACCTGCTTTAGTTTATAGCGACCAGACATCTGATTTGGAATGAAGGAAGTATGTACACCCTCCCTAAGGTCGCGACCTCTCCACCTCACGGTGAACGCACTGATGTTTACATCTGTTGGGACTCAAACCCCCAACGAGATGCAGACATGGTGCATCTCTCTCTAATTGAAAAAGGCACGGCAGAGGAAGTCACCACAGTTCAGTCAAACATTAGCAAATAAGACTGAGGTCATGTGACCAGGATGAGGCTCAGCTGAAGATCTGGTCCCACCTGCATCAACCCTGATCAGAAGACGATGCGGCGTTTAAATCGACTCTGACGCCACGCTGCGACCGCTGCAGCTGCAGGTCTGCTTGTTCCTGCAGCTGACGGCGGCAGTTTCATTTTTACAGAAAAGCTATTACAAACACCTTAAAGTGTGTGATATCACAAAGAAAACACAAAAAACACAGGTCAACAACGGGTTTTACCAAACAAAAAAACCCGACCTAAACAAGTGGGATTCTTCAATTGACCTAATTAGCTGTTTCTTCTTGTTGCTCCTCCTCTGGAACATCGTCACATGAGTTCAGTGGCTCTTGGGACGTCTGAAACGTTAGTCGAGCTGTGCAGAACAAGAACCACCTTCGGCGGACCTGCTTCAGTGTTGGGGGGCGGGGCCTGAATGAAACCAGACCTGCAGCACAGGGAGCGCATTAAAGCGCCGTGGCTGCAGTTTGGGGGTTTGGGCTGGTTTCATGCAGCTCCTCTAAAAGCATCAGCCTTTCATCTAAAAGTGAGTTCAGAACCAGAACCGACCTGACTGTCTGTGAGTCCAATCAGAAAACACAGCACATCCAATGCAGATTTACCTGACAAAAACAGGAGGTACGTTTCTGTTCTGACTCCGCCTTCTACCCAGGTGACATCATCAATGGTAAAAACAAAACCATATGTCAGCAGCATCCCAGAATGCACAGCTGGCATGTCTACAGTTACGTACAGATCAGGTACATAAAAAAAGAAACTGAATGGAGGCGGAGCCTCAGAGGAGACACGCCTCTTCTATAGCAGTGCATGTCACACAGATGTTTTCCACCATCAGAACAACAAAGATAAAACTCAGCTGTTCCGAGCCCATGTGCTAACATTCACAGGTCAAAGGTCACAGAGGTCTGAGGTTACACCAAGGTCATTTAGAAGGTCAGCCAACGGTGAAGTGGAGAAGATATTTTTTAGGTCATAACAAGTCTCAGAGGTCAGATGTAGGTCATGGCACCTTTAGCGCTGGTCTCCAGAAAGACCTTGATGTAGGAGGTGGGAACATATCCCTCCTCTTCCAGGTTCCTCCGCACTCTGGTCCAACCGTCGCCTTTGTCCTCCTCCACCACAGAAAGTAGCTCCCCCTCCACCATCGACAGAGTGCCTTCATTCTGACCTGCAGGGAAGAGAAGAACCAGACTGTCCGGCTCTCACAGAACCAAAGGAGACTGAGGTGGCGGTTCTCCGCTCAGACCCGCTTCCAGGACGGCAGCAGAAACTCAGACACGGTACCTTGAAAGGGGTACAGAGACTTGCAGGTGCCGATGCTGGGTAAGGGCTCTTCATCATCAAAGTCGTCATCAAACTCTGAGCTGCGAGACTTGAAGTGAAGCTCTGCACTGTGGTCCTCGGTGTAACTCCCATCAGGGCTATTGACAGACACACAGTTGAGACGCACAGGTGAGATCTCTGTGCACGTGCTCAGTCTGCCAGCTCTGACTCACAAACTCGACAGCCGTCTGCCTCGGTACCTTTCTCTGCTAGCTGGGTTACGATTATCCAGCTGTTTCAAGCTGCTGCTGCCAGGGGTCGTTGCCTGAGAATTCAACCCACAACCTGCACTCTGCCTTCTGCCACTGTGGTCAGACAACCTGATGTCCACCTCAGACATCCACAGCTGCAGTAACAGCACAGACATGTAAAAGTCCATTGGCAGAGCAGATCAGCACACATTATCCACACACACACACACACACACACACACACGGTGTGGAGCTACAGACCTGGTTCCTCTTCAGCTCCTCCTCCAGCTTCTGCAGATTCTGCTTCACCTCCTCCAGCCGAGGCTCCAGACTGCTGGCATCGCCCATCTGAGGGCTCCGCTCATACACCTCCCTCATCTTCAACAGAGCGTCTCTGCAAACAGAAGACAGAGATGTCCAGAGTCACTTTCAACAACGCTAATACAAAATACTTCTGCTCAAAGTTTCCCACACAAGTTTAGTTCATGATGCAGCTCAGCGGGTAACCTAACAACACTCATCCAGAGTCTAACAACCTGTCTGTTTATCAGGAATCGTCATGGTCGTGGACACGTGCAGTTCAGAAAGTTACCATTGCAGCTCTGATTTATAGGTTTCACATTCAAAATAAATAAATGCTAAAAATGTGGTAACAGTAAAACTAGCAGACTTTAAATCCTAAAAGCAACTGACCAGTGTGGATCAGTGAACATGCAGTTCACTCGGTCACCAAAGGGAGCGCTAAAGGTCGAGTCACACAGCCACAAGAAATGTCAGTCTTTTGTGATCCATGTGTGATCTACGTCATTCATGAACGTTTCCTGCGTTCGTCATTCATCGATGTGCTCAGATGTCCGTCGAGGGTTTTGACCGAAGGGTCTTTACGTGAATTCAGGTTTAAGCTGTTCAACATTTTTGGTCAGTTGAGAATTACGCAGTTTATGCGTATTTTACATATTTTATATGCAATTATTACCTAAATGTTACATAATGGTGTGTGATTTTTGTGAGATCCATACACAGTTGTGTGTCTTACCACGACCACGTTTGTCTAACAGACTTTTCACGCATGACCCACTGATGTCTAACTTTTAGATCACGTATACGGCGCACAGATCACGTTACAATTATATAATTGATGCATGAATCACTAAGAATTACAGATAAGCAGCACAATAATCACACGGTTCATGCACAATTGGCGTATTGTGAGATGGGTAAATATATTGGCTGATCATTCCCCCCTCCAGCAGCCTATAAAAAAGTGGGTGTCTCCCACTCTCCCCGTCTGGCTCGTCCAGGTGGGGGGTCCGGCCTCTCGTGGGGTGGTGTCCGGCACTGGGGGGACCCTTCTCACAGACCTCCCCAGCTGCGCCCAGGGGAATCCGACTGTTTCCTTAAAACAAAGCGTAGCGAGGGCCCGTGGCGGGCGCTGTCCAAGGTGCTGACCCGATGCTCAGTGCTCTGAATTTCAAAGTGAAGAAGTTCAGTGAAGCACGGGTTTACGTGTTCTTTGTGTGGTTTATTTGTACTTCTGTGATTTTAATGTGCTTCATTTGTGATCCATCTGTGAAAATTTCACGGAAAGATCAGACCTTTTCACGTATGACCCATTTTCTGCCATGCAACAGGCACAAACTGTAGGTGGCGGCTGTGTGACTCGGCCTCCAGCATCAGTAAACGATCAGCAGGCGTGTTTCCGTCTTTGTCAGTCTCACTTCTGCTCTTTTTCCCTCTGGATCTCCTGGTTGATGTTGTTGATTCTCGTCTGGAGCTTCTTACGCCGCTGCTCAGCAGGGAGGTGGCTGCAGTCTGCCGGACTGGAACCCTGAAGGCGGCAACAACAACAGTTACACCTGCTGTCTGCAAACACAGGGCTGGTTCTGACGGGGCAGCTACTGACCAGTTTCAGCGACAGCTGTCCGACCAGGAGGGAGCATGAAAGAAAAACACACGTTTGAAATCATCCAAAAACATCAGCTGGATTTTTGGATGAGTGCATTAGAAAAGTTTATGTTACTCTGAATCAAATCCATTTTTCCACCAGTTTTTCTGGTTGCCGAACACTCATATCCACGACTACCTGACAGATGCTTGAGGTGAGACTCCGCCCCTGTCGACACAGGTTCTTCTGTTTCTCAGAAGGGTTCTTTTTACCAGCAAAATTACATTTAGTTTTGTTCACAGCCGCTTAACTGAAATGTTTATTTTGAGTGATACTAAGCCTTGATGACTAATAGTGTCAGTCAACTAAACCTCATCATCTCACAGTTGACTCAACTACCAAAGACTTAAAGTTTAAGATGATGAAGATTTATTCATTAACTTCACATAAAGCTTATGAGGTTAATATATGTTAAATGGGTAAAAAATCTACAAAAACTTTACATATTTGAAAAATGTAACATTTTTATTATCATGACTTTTCTGCTCTTAAAAATAGGAACAAGCTACCTCTTCAAAAAGGCATTTATTTGTTTTCAGAAAATGAAGAAAAATCATTACATAAATTATTATTAATAAGTATCTGACCTTGAGCTCAAATCCCAAATTACTTTTGGTAAAAATATGTAGAATTCATTTTGACCACTTTCGTAAACTTAAACATAGAAAAATGCTAAACTGTTAGCATTAGCTCTCACTGTCTTTATGGTTATGCAGCTAGAAACAAAAATAATGGCAGTTCCTCGTCTGTGTTCTGATTGGATCTCTTCGTGTTTCCTCCTGCCTCTCATTATGAAAAATTGCTGTTGCTTCACAGGATAAAAGATTTGGTTTCAAACTAATGTCTAAACCAAAGGAAAGACACCAAAGCAATAGCGCCACTTAGCATGTTTGAGTGTGTGTGTGTGTGTGTGTGTTGGTTTTAATGGTTTGTAAGGACAATTTGCCTAAATACACACAACACTATGAGGACGTTTTGAAATGTGAGGACAGGGTCCATGTCCCTATTATTCAAACAATGCAGAAAGGATTTTTGGGTAAAAAGCATAAATTCACAGTTCCTAATACAAGGTGTGTGTGTGTGTGTGTAGGTGTGTAGGTGTGTGTGGGTGTGTGTGTGCGTGTGTGGGGGGGGGGGTATTTACCCCTCTCTTGATGCTGCGGAGGCATTGCTTTCTTGTTCTGGAACCAGAACTCATGAGGTCATTGAGCCGCTGTGTGATTGGCTCTCTAGAAGCCGGAGTTGGTGACTGGGGGCTGTTAGCCACACCCCCAGGTGAAGGCGATGTGGGAGGTGGAGGTGGAGGCTGCCGAGGCGAGGACAGGAGGGTCAACAGCTGTAAAGAGAAGAAGACATGAGAAATTAGTTTGAGCGTGAAAATGCGTGTACAAACATATGTGTGCACGTGTGTGTGTGTGTGTGCACATACATGTATACATGCATGTATGTCCATAAAGGGTGTATGGTTTTTAATGTGTGGCAGATAAATACAACAAAATAAAGTGAAACCATTATAAAATGTGGGATTTCCTGAGTGTAAGTCTAAACATGAATCCATGGTGGATGAAACATTATTAGCAGCATCTGAACATTAGTCAGTCGCTGCATCTCATGCAAAACCGCCTTGGAGCAACTGTAACATTAAATCTATATTTGGAGTAAAGACTTCTGGTTTTTGTCTGTTGTTTACAGATTTCTTTTTCCTTTGAAGTCGAAGGCTATTCTGTTTTTTTCACTCACTCTGTTCTGCAAATAGAAACTTTCCAAATGTTTGAATTTTGTTCACGTTGGTAGCTTAGGAGTTTCAAATTAGGGGGAATGTTTTGTGTGTTAAAAGTCGGAGCAGTCACTTTAACCCTTCAACGCCAGAGCTTTAGCTGCAGTGTTTACATTCTTTCAACTACCGTAACTCTTCAACCGTTAACGCAATGTGACGTAATTCCAGCAGATCCTGAAGCGGAGAAAAGCAGCTGATATCCAACATTTTCCAGCAGTAAAGTGCATCCGCAATCAATAAATCAGCTGATTGTTAAAGCTGATGCTTAAAGCAGCTTTTCTCCACAACAGAATCAGCTGATTTATTGAGGCATCATCAGAGGTACCGTGACAATTGGCTGATTACTGTTCATAGCGTGATTGGTGAAAGAGTATATCAAAGAGCAGGTTTTATTTTGGTGTTTCCGGCTACAGTTCTGGCGCTAAAGGGTTAAGAAAGTAGCAGATGTAAGTAAGACATGGGGCTGAGGCGAGCATCCCGACATGCATCGAGACAGCACATGTGGTGGAGAAACTCCAGAAGCTTTGAAAATTAAAACATCCTTCAGAATCAGATCATAGATAAAACAGAAATCATGAGCATATCAAGTGACCCATTGGCCGGTTACCTGACAGTTGAGGAGCCCTGCCTTAGAGTACCTTGTTTTTTCGTAAGAAAGGCCACAGTTTCCTGCTGTGTCTTCGACCTTCAGTCCGGTTGTCGAGGTAACTGGATTCAGAGATGCTCCGCCTCATGGAGGTGCTGTAATCTTCAAACTCTACATCTCCTGGAGGGTCAAAGCCAGATTTGTACATTTCCACTACCTGCCGTGTGTCCTACACACACAGACAGAGCAGACCGTCAGGACTTCTTTCGTCCCGGGGCAGGACATGCGAAAGCGCGTTATCGGACAAACAGACAGATATAGCAACATGTGAGGGGAGCGTCCAGTTCTGACAACACTCCTGTCCCCAGACCCCTCCGTCTCCCCCATGGACAGGCTGTGTGTGAGCTCATCAGGGGGAGCCTCACCTTCCGAGGCTGGATGCTTTCTGCAGCGTCCACCATGGCGTCAAGACAGCGACTGGTGACAGGAAGCACTTTTCTCTCAGCCTCCGCTGACAGGCGCATCGCTTCGCTGATTCTCTCAATCCGCCGCTCCTCCATGTCCTGAATGCGCTAAAACACACACAGCACAGATCCTCTTATCCATGGTACACAACAAATTCAAACCATGTCACAGTCAACACTTTTCAAAGCAGTGAGAAGAAGGTTATGAAAGAGGAAAACGAGATATAGGGATATGCTGAAGAGAACAAATATGCAAAACGCGAAGTACAAACTACCCTCAAAAGTGCGTTTATGCTGATAATGCACACTTTGTCGGCCATTAACCCGCTTATAACAATATCACTTACAAGAGAAATAAATATTCAACCAGTTTTTAGTTCTTTATTCTTGTTATTTTTACGGTTTGGATTGCTTTTTTCACAAAGAGTGGACTATTTGTTACGTGGTGCAGTCAAGGTCCGGCGATATAAAGCGATTAATACCATGATCCGGGTGAATACTCGATTCTGATTGGCTGCTAGGTGTGCATTAAAAAGAGATATACCACAGGATAACCGCACGGTGAAAAAAGAAGTTCCGGTAACCTAGCTTAAATGTTTTGTATCACTGCGCCGGCTTCTTTAAAACAACCTTTGCTTCATCATTTGGACAAAAACAAGCGGTAAGACGTGAACTTTCTCTCTGAACTGATGCTTTATTCAACCCATCGGAAAGATCAAGTCAAGTCTTGACTGCACCGGTGGTGCGGCGCGACACGGACTGTTTGTTACGTGGTGCAGCGCGCCACGTAACAAACAGTCCGCTTTTTGTGAGAAAAGCGATCCAAAATGGAAAAAACAATAATTAAGGACTAAAAACTGGTTACTATTTATTTTTTTCTAAGTGACCTTGGTATAAGCGGGTTAATGGCCTTCAAGTGTGCATTATCACTTTTTAACCCACTTCGCGGAAGCAACCGTCCGACGCAAGGCTTCCACGGCGTGCGTCAAAAAGCGATCATGCATACTTCGTCGGCCATTAACCCTTACATCTATGCTGATGGTCACAATGTGTTAAATAAAGCATCAGACCAGAGAGAAAGTTCTCCTCTTACCGCTTGTTTTTGTCCAGATGAAGATGAAGTTTGTTTTAAGAAGACAGCACAGTGACACAGAAGATTTAAGATATGTGACCGGAACTAATTTTTTTTGCCGTACATTCTCACAGTGGTATATCGCTTTTTAATGCACACCCAGCAGCCAGTCAGAATCGAGTATTGCCCTGGACCCTGGTGTAACTTCTCTTAACTAACAACTCATCTGCGTAGAAAAGGACCTTAAGAGAAACTTCTGTAGCGGTGAAGAATTACCTGGTATATAACTGGTACCAGTGTGTGGTAGTGCTGATGCTGGTCCTGGTTGAACTGGTTTAAACTGGTCACATAGTCTTTCCTGGACTCATCGGCAGCTTGATGTTTCTGCTGAGCGGTTTGACGAGCCTGAGAGCAGCGAAGGAGCCGTCAGCGGGAGCTGACGAGCTGGAAAGTCAGCAGAGGTGAGGAAGCTTACCTTCAGGGAGCAGCGCTGAAACACAGACAGGGGGTCGGATTAACGTCATGAAGCCGAGTCAGCAGGTAGAAAGATGACCTATCAGCTGACCTTGATCTTGCGAGCCTCAGACTCTCAGTGTGCGACACTCACCTTCTCGCCGTCCGTCTTGTTGTCCAGGTCGATTCTGTCTGAGACCAGCTGGGCTCTCTCCGCCTCTTTGCAGTCCCGTTCAAAGCGACGTTTACTCTGAACATCAAAACAAAGACAGCACAGTCAACCAGCTCAGTGGCCCTGTGGTAGAGTGTCCACCCTGTGACTGGAAGGTCGTGAGTTCAAATCCATGCCTCCCTGCTTGACACTCAGCATGAAGGGGTTGGATTGGGGGGGGTTAAACCACCAAATGTGTCTGCAGCTCTCTGCTCCACCAAGGGAGGGGTCAAATGCGGAGAACAAATTTACACATCTTGGTGTGTGACAGATGATGGGACTTTACTTTACGTTCTCCCTGCTTGCTGAGCTGAATTCATAACTGGGGTGGGGGTCCCATGTGGGGCTGAGGGCCGCTGAATACTTACAGACTCTAGCTGTTTCCAGGAACTCTCCATGTGCTGCTGAGCACGGCGGCCATCTTGGAAATGCTGCAGAGCAAACAGGAAACGGTCCGATGAGCGACCTCCTTCTCAACATTCATGCGATCGTTCCTTCGTTCTCCAGAACATCCCACAGAACTCCAGAACATCTCACCCCCTGAGCCCTGGACTCAGTGGCTCAGAAGGGTTACAGTGTGCCGCTCACCTTTCACATCCCTGCTCAATTTTTTCAATTTTTCAGGAATTTTCTCTCTACAGCTCACAGTGTTCTGCGTCCTGATTGGCTGTTGATCTTATCAGTCAATCTCTGCTGGGCTGTGTCTCCTCGCCGGAGTTGCATAAATCTTTAATCTTGGTCAGATCTTAGTTTTCATTCTATAATCTTGGACTTATTTTTCTATGAAGGATGGAAATCAAGTGTGAAAATGTCTGTCTGAGTAAAAGTGGATAGAGTGTGTAATGAGAAGTTTTAAAACATCTGTGACCCTACTTCAAAGATTTCATCTATCGTGGGACATTTATACGTCGTATCCCCCGTGTGAAGCCCTGAGGAAGTGGCTGGGGGGGGGGGGGGGGGGGGGGCATCTTTGCTTGGACTGCTGCCCCTGCAGCCCGGTCATGCATGAGCAGCAGAAGATGGATGGATGAATCCCCCGTGTGAAACGTGGGAACGCTGTACTCTGTTTAAGGTTTGAACCTAAAGGCAAATAAATCACAACCACCGAAGATCGGAGGAGATTCTTTGATCCTCTGTTTTGGGTTAAATAGACTTCAGCCCATGAAGTTGTTGCTCTAAATCGCAGAATAATGTCGGATTTGAAGTATAAATAAACAAACTGAATGCACTACTGTCTCGGTAAGTAAATTCCTTTCAAAGTAAAATGTCGGTTCTCTTTTTCAAAAATAAAACAGTGTTTTTGTAGAAAAAAACCACTGAAGTTCGGTTAACTGAACTAAGTTCTGAAAGTTCTGAAAGTTTTTAAAGACAAATGAAAATAAACACAAGAGCTTACAATATTTTGACATATAGTTGAAAATTTGAATAAAGAGATTGTAACGAATATGAAATGAAGAAGATTATGAACATCTGGGATGCTGCAGAAAACAGATACATTAAAGAAGGGCTCCACAATATATAATAGGACAACTCCTGATATTAGTGATGGGTATTGCGACGACGATGTAACTTGTAGTATTTGAAAAAATAGTAAAGCAACCAAAAACATCATTTCCATTTCACTGCAGTTTAATTTAAATAAGAGTCAACATACCTTAAATTTAACTCCGAATGGAACTAGTCTGCATGGAAGGTGAGCGTCTAACATAAAAGGGCTTCATACTATTGGTCAAAGTCATAAATGGATTTATTTGATTCCCTTAATACTTCCAGCCGCCATAAGACTGTTTTAGCACATTTAAAGCAACCATTTATAGCGATTTTCGTCGTGTTTTGCAATATGCATATTGCTCAGCTTAATATCGCGATAACATACATTTGCGATTTATTGTGCGAGTTACATTAAAGCCATTTTAGATTGAAAAGGTAAGAAGAAATGAAGGAGGATGACAGAAAATAGTTGTAACATTTTCAGGATTTGTCCTAAAATGATGCAATCAACAGTGATGTTCATGTTTAGTTTGCTGCTGAAGTTAAACAGGAAGTTGACGGGAAATCGTTGAGTGTGACGTTATTTAAGGAGAGAAATAACATTTTCTTTCTTTCTAAATCTGTTTTCATCCTAACAGACACACAAAAAGCAGGAATTCAGACGTAACACGTGAAATAGTGAGAGTGATGGTTTGATGTGGGAATTCATGACCTGATCCACCGTCCTGACACTCAGATCCGGTGACGGAGCGACAGCGCTGCTTACTCACCGTCTTCCTCTCTGCCTTTAGCTCCTGGGTGTACCGCATCAGCTCACAGGCGATCTGCGAGCTCAGGTTCTCGGCCAGCTCCTCTCTCTGAACGGCCATCTCGCTCAGCTGCTGGAGAGTTGCGGCAAAACCCAAACACCAGGTGTACCTGCACAGCCCACAGGAGGCAGCTCGTCAGGAGGGGGCAGGAAGCCCCTCATCCACCAGCAGCTCAAACACAAAACTCTGATGGAAGAGAATCTGTTACGGCTCATCTCCAGCAGACGAACCTTCAGCCTCTGGAAGTATGAAAGCTCTGACCCCCCCTCATTGAAACAAGACTGTGTGGATTCTCAGCAGGGGGTGGTGGGGGGGCATGCAGCAGGAGAAGCTCTAGTGCTGCTCTCTGCTCCGGTAAACACTTCCTCCTTCTTCTGTTTGCTTTATGTCATTTCTTTTGGGTTTTTTTCGTTCACTCAGGTTTCACTGAATCCACTTTTTGTTGCTCTTCGTCCAATAAAACCCAGAACCAGACGACTGTTTCAGACCAGTTTGAGGTCTGAACAGCAGAGAGTTGAGGCTGTTTTGCTTACATTTATTGGGTTTTTGTGTTTTCTTTTTCTTAGATGTCTCTACATTCAAACTGAACCTGCCGTCCTCCTACCAACTCCTACACACGTTTCTGAAGACAGAAATCGTTCTTTCTTCATTCCTGCAAACATTCTAATGTCAGAGGTCTGCAACCTGTGGCTCTTTGGCTGAAGAATCGCAAAAGTAACGTACTTTTCAGACTAATTCAGCGAATTAAGTGAAACAGAACAGTCTGTGATCATTCCAGCTGTTGTGTGATAGTTGACTGAATATTTTCATCATAAACTAGAGCTGTCCGTGTAACTCCTCAGAGCCTCCATGTGACGCGTGACGCTGACCTGCTCTCGTCCTCCCTGCTCCTCTTTGGATGGTACTTCTTAGACAGACTCCTGCAAACAGGTACAGACGGGGGGGGTTAGAAACCAAAACCATGTGGATCACAAACCAGATGTATGGAGTTAATGCACACAACCTGTTTCACAAATACACACGCTCTGATTCACAACTGTAATGTTATGCGAACGTGCTAATGCACACATTGTGTTTCACACATGCACAGTAAGTGTTTCTTACAAATGTGCACGCTGTGTTTCACAAAAAAAAAACACAATAAATGTTTCAGAAATGCACAATCGATGCTTCACAAACATGATTCCCTTGTAATATGAACTCAGAGATAATTCAAATTGCAAAAAGGGGCCATTCGATTGGCTCAAACTGGCTGATGAGTTTGATGAGTCCATTAGCCAATGGTGGCATTAGTTGAAGTGCTGCATCAGGAGAGTCTGAAAATTCACCCCAGGGGTCTCTCTCAAAAATGTGGGGAGATTCACGGGGGGGGGGGGGGGGGGGGGGGGGGGGCATTTCCAAATTTATGTTGCACTTTTGCATAAAATGCCAGTGTGTATTGTGTATTTGTGAAACAGGTTGTGAGCATTTCTGATTAGTGAGACCGACTTAACTCCATTAAGTAGACGGTATTCTGACTGTCATCTGAATGTAAGTTTGGGTTCAGGCCCTCGACCCCTTAAGGTGGCGCTCCCTGATGTCCCGGGATTGTGCTTGACCCGAGACATCAGTGAAGCGGTTCTACCTTCAGGATGCAGAGTTTCAAACGCTGTAAACGGGACGGGGGAAACGCTGCGAGAGGCTGAACTCCCAAAAAGACACAGTTGGGGATAAAGCTGGCAGGAACTGTCTGATTCCCAAACATCTGACTTTGACGGAAATAAGAAATAAACAAAAATTAGCTTCAAGATTTTTCTGAAAACCTCCAGATAAATCCTAAAGTGAAGGGGGGGGGGGGGGGGGGGGCTGTCCTAGAGAACAAACCAAAAAAGAGGCTTCACATTTCTAATGGAGTTGAGTTTGAACACAGCAGGGATGATCCAGCCCAGACCCGGACTAAAGAACTGGATCACATGACTGTTGCGAGGCGTAAGAAGACCCCCCCCCCCCCCATAGGTTTGAGGGGGGGTGAGGGGTCTGACCACACTGAGGAAACGGCTGCTTTTTCCCCTCATGAAAAGGTGCTTCCATTATTGACCTGGGGGTTGCTGAGTCCGACCTTTAGCTCAGAGTTTTCATCTGCATTCATGAAAACGTGAGGGGGGGGGGTCTCCAGGCGGAACCCGTCTGCTGTGAACGCCGCAGTTTCAGCGCCCAAAAGTCAAATGAAGTCAGTTTCCGTCCGCAGCAGCTCTGAATGCAACAAACGGCTGCAGTGAACTCCTGCCCCCCCCCCCCCCCAAAAGAAAATGACCAGCAGAGGGCACTAGAACCCAGAGAACAGGTGTGCCCTCAGCCCACAGGTATGACCTCACCTGATCTGTTTAGCATAGCTCAGCTCGATGTCAGCTCGCTCCTTCACAAACTTGGTGTATCGCTCCAGGAAGTCGATTCCCCAGCTGGTGTGTTTCTCCAGGTTATCGAACTGATCCTGAAGGTGGAAGATCAGCGGAGAACGTCAAAGGCAGTAACACACACACACATATGCACACACACACACAAATGTACACACACACCCATGCACACACCAACACACACACACAAATGTACACGCACACACACACACATGTACACACAACACATGCACACACACACTCGCACATGTACACACACACACACACACACACAAATGTACATGCACACACACACAACACATGCACACACACACGCACACAACACATGCACACACACGCACATGTACACACACACACGTGTACACACACACACACGCACACACACACACACACATGTACACACACACCAATGCACACACAAACACACACACACAAATGTACATGCACACACACACAACACATGCACACACACACACACACGCACACACACACACATGTACACACACACACGCGCACACACACACACACACATGCACACACACACACGCGCACACACACACATGCACACACACACGGACGCACATGTACAAACACACACATGTACTCACACACACATGCACACACATACACATTTACACACACATGCATGCACACACACCCACAATACCACGTGTAAAGTAGCGTGAAAGCGTGTTTTGAACAGCCTTTAGTGGGAACAGCAGAAGCTGAACCCTAGTTAGGCTTCTGAGGAGAACAGCTGGAGTTTTACTCAGAGTCATGACACAGGAGCCTCCCTCTAACTCAGGTTCTCTCCAAACACCAGTTTCTAGAGCAAAGACCGTGAACAAAGGGAGGTTCTCTGTCAACCACTATTCATCCTATTTCCATGTTTAGAAAAAACAGAATGTCACATTTTTGAAGGATCTGGACCTAACTGGATCATATCAAATTGTTCATTCATTTTTGTCTCACTCAGTCTGACTAATTCCATTTAGTAAACTTTAATCAATAATTTAACCTCCTGACACATCCTGGATTTTCTGGATGTTTTCTCCAGATGACACAACATTCAACAGGCCCCTGTTGGACCAACAAGCAGTCCAGGGAGGTTCTGCAGATGCTGGAGATGACGGACAGCCGTGGTTCTGCAGGGGGGGGGGCACGGTGAAGCCTTCGCTGGGCACCCCCGTGAAAATGTTGGAGCCATAACCGCGCGCAAATTGAATGTGGGCGTGGCCGTTTTTTCATGCACGAACGTGGAGTTCACCTGTACCTGCGTTATCCTAAGAAAAAGTCCCCCAATCCGCATCCTCCATGATGCTGCAGCGCGCTGACGTCACCCGCCGTGTTGCTATGGCAGAGCAGCCAGAAGCACGAGGCCCTCACCCGTACACAAAGGAATGATGGACCGCCCGGTTAGGAGCAGACCGCTCCGGTACCGGGACACCGGATTCGGCGGAGACCAGTTCACGTACCCACAGCTCGGCTCCCCAGTTGCAGCTCATGGTTCCGGTCCGCTCCTCGCGCTCCTCTGTGAGGTGATCACGGCAGGCTGCAGCTGCGGCTGGGCGCGCGCATCCTCCTCTGTCTGCCTCGCGCTCCACCTGTCTGCGGGAGCAGCAGGAGACCCGGGAACGCGCAGCGCGTCTCCTTCACGGACGTCAGAGAGATGCTGAGATACGCGCACGTGCGCATGTATACATAAAGATGTATTTATGGCCCCAGGATGCGCGTGAGTACCAATGTATACATAGGAGAGCTAACATGACGCATGCGCAGTCGCAACAGAGTCTCGCGCAACATGCAGGAGAAAGGGCTAAGATGGTGACGTCATAATGCGCGCGCATCATTGTCGTGCCAAATCCCCATCAGATGCGTTTGGTGGAGCTCCTCTCTGGGCTGCAGGCCTCCTTCCTTCCATCTCCTCCTCCTCCTCCTCCTCCTCCTCCCGCCTTTCAGTGGTTCCGCTGCTCCGCACACACAGAATTGGAGAATATCCTCTTGTGTTCCCTAGTTTTATTTGCCCATTTTACACAAAACATGCATGACTTATAAACTCGTATGACAGGCGGGTCAAACTCAGTCGCACAGGGGCCCTAAATCCAAAACACACTTTAGGTTTGGGGCCAAACAAGATAAACATTTAGTGAACACACTAAAACCAATATTTTAAAACTTTTAAACCTTTAAAACTCCACTTTTTGGACATAAATATGTATAAAAAAGCAGGAATATTGATCCAGAATAAATCAAGGTAAACCTTAAAGAACGTTTAATGTTTTGTTCTCCATAAAAACAATACAAATATGAAGATGCTGTGGAACAAAACAAAGAAAGAAAAAATTAGGAATAACAAATCAAATCCTTCCGTTTTCTTTGCTCTTATTTTTTTACACCTGGATTCCTGCATCATTTTAGCAATAAGTTCATTTCTTGGTGTGTGACGTTCTATGTGAGTCGTTGTGCAACAGATCAGAGTGATTGGATTTTTTTTAAACCTGTTATTGTGAATTTCATTTTTAGGTCTTATAAAACATTAAAAACTTAATCATAGAACTCGTCACTGATTACTCCAAAGTATTTGGTATTTTCCTCAGTTAGTGCAGCACCAACAGTAAAAATCCTCCAAAAACCTCAACACATTCATAAACAAATGATCGATTGTTTATTTCTTTTGTCATAAAGTGCAGCTGTTTTCCTGTGACATCACAAAGTGAGGACCCGCCCCTTCCAGGAAGAGTCTGGGCTGCCAGCTCCAACCCCAGGGCAACAGACACACCCACTTTCTCTGTGGAGCTAGTGGTGATCAGTTAAATGTTTTTATTTTATGATATATTAACAATATGATCCTCCATCTTTGGAATAGTTCAGATGCTCTTTGTTTTCGTGGGAGAAACGCAGACACGCTGCTGAGACCAGCTCTACGATGACATCATGAAATGGGCGGCACCCACAAGAAGAGGAGGGCGGGGCCTCAGAGATCGAGTCGTACTGTATTACTTCCAGTTAGGACAAAGAGCTGAAAAATTAACACCTGACTCAAATTAAATCATTGGTAATATCCTCCCACTTAAAAAATGAGTGGGGCCTGTAATGTTCACAATAGGTTCATTCTGGTTTTTTAGAATTTATTTGCAGATTATGGTGAACATGATATTCAGTCAATAACAAAAGTTCATCTCAATTCTTTGCCATTTACCCTTTTGTTGTCCATGTCAGAGGTATTCTGTGCATCTTCACAAGGTTTTCACACACTGTAGCTGCTATTTTGGTCCATTCATCAGTGCAGATCTTCTCAAGAGCTGTGAAGTTTTGGGACTGTTGAAAAATATGGACTTTCACCTCTATCCACTCTGTTGGATGTAGGCCCAGAGACAGTCCAGAACCTTGAAATGCTTTTTACGTAGTCACTCTTTGGTTATCCAGGTGATGAGTTTTGAAGAAAATCCTTTTGAAGAAAATCAGCTACAAAGCATGATGTTTCCACCTCCGTGCTTCACAGCAGGATGGTTGCAACCCGGTATTATTTCTCCGCCAAACACAGAAAGTGACGTTTTTAGCTACTTTGGCTTAATCTGGCCATAGGACATTCTCCCAAACCTCTTCTAGATCATCCCACTGCTCACCTTCAGGGGTTGGGGTATCCGGTTCTGCTTTAAACTGGTTCTCCTCTTATCTGACTGGCAGATCTTTTTCTGTTGTTTTTTCAAAGTTTAAGTCCTCTTCTGCATCCCTCACTTCTGGTGTCCCACAAGGCTCAGTTTTGGGACCTTCATTGTTTATTTTGTGTCTGGTGCCTTTCCAGCATAAGTTCTTTTAATGATATTTCTTGTCATTTTTATGCTTATGATATTCAGCTTGATGTGTCTTTTAAAGCCAAGTTCCATGACCGGGGTTTGGGCCGCCGAGGTACTCGCCTTTGACTCCCAACCAAACCACGCTGCACCAGCCCGTTTGAGGTCTCCTACGGGTGGTGGGCCCATGGGAGAGTGGTCCCACGTCGCTCCTTCAGGGTGAGGCCGACCGGGGCCCGTGGGAAGAGCCTTGGTCACCAGGCGCTTGCCTGCAAGCCCCAACCCCAGGCCTGGCTCCAGAGTGGGGCCCCGGTGACGCCAATCCGGGCGACATAATTGGGTCCTTGGTATTACTCTTCATCGGGGGCTTTTGAACCACTCTTTGTCTGACTCGTCAACCAGGACCTGTCTGCCATGGGAGACCCTACCAGGGGCTGAAGCCCCAGACAGCTTAGCTCCTGGGATCACTCGAGCTCTTAAACTCCCCCCCCACGTTAAGGTGGTGGTTCACGGGGCAGCCTCCTTCCCCGCTGGGGAACCTCAGATCCAGGAACAACAGTATGGTTTCCGCCCTGATTGTGGAATAGTGGACCAGCTCTACACCCTCTCTAGGGTAATGGAGGGTTCGTGGGAGTTCGCTCATTCAGTCCATATGTGCTTTGTGGATTTGGAGAAGGCATTCAACCACGTCCCCTGTGGTTTCCTGTGGAGGGGGCTCTGGGAGTATGGGGTCCAGGGGGCTTTACTGAGGGCTGTCCGGTCTTTGTATGACCGGAGCAAGAGCTTGGTTCGCATAGTCAGCAGTAAGTCAGACCTGTTCCCGGTGCACGTTGGACTCCGGCAGGGCTGCCCTTTATCACCGGTTCTGTTCATAGTTTTCATGGACAGAATTTCTAGGCGCAGCCAGGGGCTGGAGGGGGTCTGTTTGGGGACCACAGGATTTCCTCTCTGCTTTTTGCAGATGATGTTTTCCTGTTGGCTTCATCGAGCCATGACCTCCAGCGTGCATTAGGGCGGTTTGCGGCCAAGTGTGAAGCAGCTGGGATGAGGGTCAGCAACGCTAAATCCGAGGCTGTGGTTCTCGACCGGAGAAAGGTAGTTAGCCATCTCTCGGTGGGTGGAGTGTCCCTGCCCCAGGTGGAGGAGTTTGAATATCTTGGGGTCTTGTTCACTAGTGAGGGCAGACCGGAGCGTGAGATTGACAGACGGAGCGGCGTCCGTAGTAATGCGGTCGCTGTATCGGTCCGTTGTGGTGAAGAGAGAGCTGAGCCAAAAAGCGAAGCTCTCAATTTACCGGTTGATCTTTGTTCCAATACTCACCTATGGTCATGAGCTCTGGGTCATAACCCAAACAACGAGGTCCAGAATACAAGCAGCTGAAATGAACTTCCTGCGTAAGGGGGTTGGGCGCTCCCTTGGAGATAGGGGGAGAAGCTCGGTCACCCGCGGAGGGCTCGGAGTAGAACCGCTGCTCCTCCACATCGAAAGGAGCCAGTTGAGGTGGCTCAGGCAGCTGGTCCAGATGCCTCCTGGATGCCTCCCTGGGGAGGTGTTCCGGGCATGTCCCTATGGATGGAGGGAAGCCCCAGGGAAGACCCAGGACACGGAGTCTGCAGACTCAGTGTTTTCTTTTAAAAAGCAGCTTAAAACCTATCTATTGCTTCTTCTTAATTCTTTTTTATATTCTGTGTTTTATCGTGTTTCACTGTGAAGCACTTTGTGATTTTTATCTTGAAAGTGCAATACAAGTAAAGTGTATTATTATTATTCAGACGGTAATAGACGTGTACCGGCTGAAGCAGGGGACATAACTGGCACTGCAGTCCCATGTGGTGATATTTAAGTTATTGACATACTGCAGATTCAGTCTTCTCAGCCGGGCGAAGGCTTACCATCTACATCACCTCTAAATCTTTACAGGTGAGCCTTTTGTGACAGAGGCAGAGCCAATTATCTGTGATGCCGGCCAAGCTTAACTTGTGTGTCACAGCAGAGGTTGTTTCTATGATTTACTTTTTAGAGCAGTTTAGCTCAGGCGGTAGAGCAGGTTGTCCAGTAACCGAAGAGTGGGCGGATCGATCCTCTCTCTCCCCAGCCAGCCGTCGCCCCCCCAGTGCGGCTAGTCTGCAGCTCACTGCTGCCCCCCGGGGATGGGTCAAAATGCGGAGAACAATAAAGTAAATAAAAGTAAGTAAGTAAATAAAGTAAGTTGCATTATCTCAACACCACTGCATGTGGGCATGTCCCACTGTGCGGAGGCCCCGGGGAAGACCCAGAACAAGTGTGGTTCACGGAGCTTCAAGTGGTTCACAGAGCTTTATGTGGTTTATGGAGCTTCATGTGGTTCACAGAGCTTTGTGTGGTTTACGGAGCTTCATGTGGTTCAAGGAGCTTTATGTGGTTCACGGAGCTTCAAGTGGTTCACGGAGCTTCAAGTGGTTCACGGAGCTTTATGTGGTTCACGGAGCTTCCAGTGGTTTACGGAGCTTTATGTGGTTCACGGAACTTCGGGTGGTTCACAGAACTTCATGTGATTTACGGAGCTTCAAGTGGTTCTTGTTTTTCTCAGAGCAAATACTTATTTTATTGATGAATTAACCAGTCATTATGTTTTTAAAAAAAGCAACAAATTTAATGTCCTGGATTCTCTGCCCTATTTTTTCTAATGATTAATGTGCATAATAAAATTTAGATCACTCTCGTCGGTAGTACTTGCACAATTGGTGACTAAGTATTTTTGTATTCCCTTGTAATGAATCAAGGTCTTATGTAATTAAGCAAGTACAAATATGCATGTATTCCAAAGAGTAAGTCAAAAATGCATATACCATGAATTACTTCCCGCTTCTCTGATTATGCTTTTCTTCAATTCCTTGAGCAGCTTGAAACAGCCTGTAGACTGTTGGAGTGTAAATTAGGACTGGATGTCACCAATTATTTCCAATCACAATTTGTTAAAACCTTTCGATTCACTCAAAACCCGGAGGGTGTTTCAATTTGGCCACTAGTTGGAGCTCTCGCTACAGGATTACACTTTTTTCCAGAAGATTTGAGCAAAAGACAGAGCTTTAGACCACAAAGAGTTTGGATAACTCCTCCCTGTGAGTCAATAGAGCTGTTCTATAGTCAGCCATGTATGTTTAAGTCGAACGAGCGTTAGCATTGGCTGTCCTATGGGAAATTCCATTATATGTTAGCATCAAGCTAGCAGACATTTTCTTTATTGCTGTTCTACGTTAGTTAGCTCATTGAAAAATAAAATGCATAAAAGATGGATCTCTGCTTTTATGGATAAATTCAGATTGATTATTCAATTTTATCAACGCAGCTTTAGTTTAAATTCTTAAGTCATGACTAACAAAAATGATCCAAACATGTTTCTAATGACCTGATCTGTAGAACACACAAATATAAAACAGACTCAAAATGGATTATTCTTTTATACAAATCAAAATATGATATACAAAAACTATCAACAGGAAGTGTCCCTTTACATTCGACAGGTGTCATGAAATGCCTCCAGGGTCCTAAAGTCCCTCCACGTTGGTGGGAGTCCGTCCTGGAGGAAGTGACCACATCGCTGACAAGAAGCCTGGAAGAGTTTGCTGTAGCTGCGCAGCCAGGTCTGCAGACGAGACAGACGGGGGGAAGCAGTTCAGGACGATGCTCCACACTCACACACAGTTTAGTCTCTGAGTTACAACGACCTTTGATCGCTTTGACCTTCGACAAAGTTTGGTTTAGCCCAGTGCTTCTGAATTATTTTTTGCCAGGCCCCCCCCAGGAAAAAGAAAAATGTTTCCAGTACCCGGCAGAACCACTGCGGACCTCCTGGAGTGTTTATTGAGGCCCGGATTGCCTCCGGATCGCCTGCCGTGCCTCCGCGGTCCTCACCCGATGGATCCGACTCACTAAGCCAGCAGTGTTTTCCTGTAGCACGCCGTTCTGGAGCGCCGACCATGGAGCCAGCAGCGCTTTAGAAATGCCATGCTCCCTCCATTGCACGGTTTACAGCAGAGCATGAAATACGGTAGTGACTAGATACTGATCCTCATCTGTTAATACTAAAGTATCCCCTCACACTTGTGACTTGTGTACTCTTACTGTGTAGTTTTTGAATTATCAGTACATAAACAATGTACTAATAGTTTATAATACCATGTCTATGATTAAACAGTATTTTAGTGTCAAAATGCTATATAGATCTTTAAGACATTGTCGTCTCAAAAGTAGCTCACATGCCAAAAAAGTGTGGAGACCCCGCCATACATACAAGCTCCAGCAAAAATGTGCAGATCATTAGCATTGTAAAGATGTTCTGTTTCAGTTTGGCCACTAGGTGGAGCTCAGGCTACAGTATTATACTTTATTCCAGAACATTTGACCCAAAACGGTGCTTTAGACCCACAAATGTTTACTTTTAAATAATATTTTCTTAAAAGAGTTTGGAAAATTCCTGCCTGCGAGTCTATAAAACTGTTTATTTAGTCAGCAATGTATGTTTAGGGCAAACGAGCGTTAGCATTAGCAGCCCTATGGGAAATTCCATTCTATGTTAGCAAGCTAGCTGACCGAGGCTTTACTCCTAGTATGCGTTAGCCACTGGAAAAGTAAAGGCATAAAAGATCTATCTCTTCTTTTATGGATCTATTATTGATTTATTAAGCTTGGATCAATTAATTTATGTAAACAACTCAGCCCTAACATCTGGGACAAGGTTGAAGACTATAGCTTGATAGCTGCGGTCACGGTGCATCATGGAAACCATGGCAACCATACTCCAACTGTTCACAGAACAGCAGTATCCCACTTGACAAATCCTCTCAGTTTAAAACATTTATGTTATTTGTGCTCAGTTGTGATTAAATCATGTGATGCAAATTTCTGTTTTTAAGCTGCTAAAATCCACGTTCAGCACCTTCACACATCCTTCAGGTCAACTTCCTCTGAGGCTTTTAGCCTGCAAAACCTTACCGCTCACTCATGGAAAAAAAACGTTCCTAAGGTTAATTCCCTTTCTAAAGGACACGCCGTCTGGCAGCAAATTACCAGTCTGAATAAGAGACAACAGTTCCCGGTTTGAGACGGTGATTAGGGAGAAGAAGAACTTGGACGCCTCACCATAAAGGACCGGACCACCACATCAGGCATCTGGGGCAGCTGGTAGTGCAGCAGGGCAGTGGTGGCGTGGTCTGTTACCTGAGAACAAGAAAATGGATCAAATCCTCCAGACTTGGACCAGGAGGACATCTGACATGAGGGCGGACAGTCTTACCTTCTGAAACACCTGGTACTGAGACTTGGTCCAAATGTCCAGCTGTGGATGACAGATAGTTTAGCACAGAGACGGTCGGCGAGTCAATGTTGGCCTGACAGGTGAGCCAAGCTCCCACCTTTCCATCTTCGTTGTAAACATTCTCGTTGTATCCCCGGACAACTGTTCGGTCAATGAAGAGCGAGCGCATCACGACAATGGCCTTCAACACTTTCCCCAGAGTCACCTGAGAGGGAGACAGGTCAGACCCGCTGCCACCAGCTGGCCTGCAGACGGCCGGCAGGGAAAAGTGTTTCCGTACCAGCAGCACGGCAGACGTGCCGTTGGGTCTGAAAAGCTCGATGGACATATCCGGAAACATCCTGCCGATCCGCGAGATGACGTCGTCCACGTACCTGCGCACAGTTTTTAGAACCGTCTATGGACCAAAGCCAAGCAGGACTTCAACCGTCACAGTGACAGCAACGGTGTGAACATCCGCAAACACGAGCTTCCTGGACATACCTCACAAAAAAGGATGAAGGGCAAACTCCAATAAAGTGTTCCTAAAAATTCATACAAACCAGAGATGTCCCCATCAGGATCCGATTCAGAGTCGTTTCATTTTGAGTACACGACGATACCAAGTCCTGATTCGATACTTTAGTACAACACTTAAAATATAAATAATATATTTAATAAAGAAATCTAGGTTTTCAACATTTTTTCATTTTATTAACCTCCTTTATTATTTTATTAACCTCCTTTATTATTTTATTAACCTCCTTTATTGACGCCTAAACAGAACTTCTGGGAAGCAACTGGAACAGTTAAGCCCAAAGAGAAAACTATTAACTAATAAAAATAGCTGATAAAGTTTAGTGACTGTAGCTTTAGACCTGCCTACATAGCGATTCAACATTTTTGATCACATCACGGGGCGCGGTAGACCTCTGATCGAAAAGGTTCAATTCCCGCCATGCCTGCTCGTGTGTTGAAGTGCCCTTGAGCAAGACACTGAACCCCACGTTGCTCCTAGTGGTTATAGGTTGGCGCCAGTGAACGGCAGTGGAGCCGCCGTCAGTGTGTGAATGGGACTGTGACTGGAAAGCACTTTGAGCCTTAAAGCAAGGCAGTAAAGGGCCATCCAAGTATTAACCAGCCGTCATTCCGATCTCTATTTAAATGTAATGTGTGGCTGTAACATGAATAGGATGATGAGTATTCATATTTATTTTGTCTTGTGAAATGCCTTTGCAGGCCGTTGTTTGAGTTAGCACAGAATGCTAGAGACACTTGCGGTCAGTTTTAAACATTAGAGTTGTTGAGCCGGGAGTTCAAACCTGCGAACATCCTGCTAACTTTACCAAACGGCTTTTGTGCGTCTCCTGCCGTATTCTGCAGCGCTTTGTTGCAGGAAAATGTCCAGATGTGTTCATGATATGCAGGCGAGTGACTTCTTTAGGGTATTTCTCTTTTATAATCTTGACCTATCTATAACCTAACAATCTTATTTTAAGTCCACTTCAACCAGACGACAGCAGCGCAGGAGGACCTGCCCCCCCACCAAACGGTGCCCAACATCAACAGGACGTTTAAAGACGCCTACAGCAGCAGATTTCTGAACCAGTTCCTGCCTCACCGCCTGCTAAGAAGCACAACGGTGAAACCAGAGACGACAGGAATGAATGTTGGTACTCACTGAGGGGGGAGCACCAGGGTGCTCGGCTGGACTTTGGGTCTTCTTTTGGCTGAAGCTCCGATCTGATTGGCGGATCGCTTGAGCGACTGCTGGTTTAACAGACTGGAGGCTAAGCCGGCGTGGTACTGCAGCTACACACACAAACGGAGGCATCAGAGCGACCTTCAAAGACCGCGACACTTCACCTGAAGAGTCATCCAGAGTGCTGGATCAGGATAACAGCCCACCAGTCCGCTGGCAGACCGGTTGGGGGCCAAAGAAACCCTCCAGTCGACAACGACGGCACTCATTCAGATGAGCTCATAAGGAGACGATGGACGGAGTATTAAGAGCTGAACGCATCCGTTTATCGGCAGACTAAACAAAGAAAAGACTTCAATCTGTCGTATGAAGAGGCGCCGTCACCATGGCAACAACACAAAGGGGCCTGTTACCTTGTTGGACCACTTGTAGGCCTGAAGGAGCTGAGAGTACAGAGGAGTTTTATCCTGAACCGGGTCCAGACTGAGCAGACCACTGTTGTGAAGGGGATGAGACTCTGAGGGACGGCCCACCAGACCACTGAGCCGCTCCAGCTCACTGCAGAGGGGCGGGGTTTCACAGAGAGGGGCGGGGTTTCACAAACTGTTAGCATCTAGGCAGTGACACCCGGTCTCAATAGTTTTAAAGCACAGACATCGTCTCTGTCATCACAGTTACCTCCACCTTTAATTGTCATTTTGTATTTTAAAATATCCCATCTGTCATAAAAACACAAACTCATCACATCAGTTTAACAACTTCCACCGTTTTTTGTTGAGCGGGTCAGAATATTGACAAACATGTTATTTCCAGAAATGATCAACGCCCGCTGAAGGATCTGGTTGATGATTGGACAAACAAAAATGGTTTGGATGGAAAGAAGAACGTCCTGAAGGAGGAGTTTGATAAGAATGTTCTGGAGGGGAAGAGAGCCTCAGATAAGGTGGTGAGTCTGAAGATGAAGGTGTGGCGGTGAAAGGTCTCAGCAGTTATGACCTCCCAGTAGGATGTGAGTAAGAAGAGGAGGAGACGGATGAGGAGGTCCAGGGGGGATCTGACTTTGACGGACAGGTGGGGGAAGGAAACAGAACTGGTGTTCAGGACAGGAATGAAGGACAGATGGTGGTGAACTTTACTAAAAGACTGGAAATGTCAGAGACAAAGACGTTTTCCAGAAAAGATGGGGGGAGTACAAGAATGTTCAAACGTAATCTGAGAGATCGGAGACTGTGAAGTCGTGGCTGAGGAGGATGGAAGCATTTCTGCTGCATAGTTAAGAATAAAAACCAATTTTGGAAATCCTTTTCTTTTGTATACAATGATGTGAATGAAAAAGCATTTCTGGTATTGACATTTATTTGTATTTATGCAACAGAAATGCTTCCACAGAGGAGAGTTTAGTCAGATGAACAATTGGTGGAAGACGGAAGAATGCTGTGTGGTTTTTGGGGAGATGAAAAAAGGACAAACTCCAGGAAGAGGTTGGATAGGAACCTCTGTGGATCATGATGTTTGCAGACAACATCGTGATCTGCAGTGAGAGCAGGTGGAGGAACATGGTTTGAGAAAGACGACGGGCAGCCGCAGCAGGACAGAGAATCTGTGTGGAAATGAGAGGAACTCAAGAGGAACGGTGAGGTTACAGGGAGCAGAGGTGGAGAAGGAGGAGGACCAATGTGAGAGCAGCCATGTTTTTGGTTTAGAGACTCATCAGAGCTGGAAGCAGCAGAGATGAAGATGCTGAGGTTCTCTGTGGGACCAGGAGGGATCAGGACTGAATCCATCAGAGGAACAAATCATGGATGCTGTGGTTATCCATGCAGGGAAGAGGATGGAGACGTTTGAGAGGAAGAGCAGTGATGATGAGGATGATGGTGAAGGGATGCTGAGGGTGAAGATACCAGGAGAGGAAGACCAAAGAGGAGGTTCGTGGATGAAAAGGAGGAGGACATGAGGGTGGATGGTGTGAGGAGGATGCAGAGGAGACGGTTCGATGGAGGGGGATGATTGGCTGTGGCGCCCCCCCCCCCCAGCCTGGGGGCAGCTGAGAGATAAAGAACTATAATGTTCCACAGACTGGTATAAAAAAAGCAACAACAATATTCATTAAAAAGTCTCTTTCATGTGTCAAAAACACATGAACATTTATTTCATTTCTTCTGAATAAAATCATTTTTGTAAATGGAAGTAGCACAATTTAAAGGTTAACTTTGATGTTGTTGGACTTTTCTAGCATATGAATGTAGAGAAGGACTTATTCTGTGGAGAAAGCCTGAGGCACTAGTTTGTCATTGAAGCGCATTCATTTCTTTCCCGCGGACTCACTTCAGGTCTCGGTTCACCGCCTGCAGGTTGTCCTGGAACTCGGCCAGAAACTCCTTCTCGCGTCCCTCCAGCGTCTCGCGGTTCTTCATGCCATCTTTAAGGGACTCGAACACGCGAGTCACGCTCGACCGCAGCGCCTGAATGCCGCTGATTGCGTGAGAAAAAGCGTCCAGATTCACGCCAACGTTCACCACGTCCGCCATTTTCCCGCTGCTGTTTTCTTCGGAATGGCGCACAGAGATGACGTCACAACCCACCACTCAGAGAGAAAATAAAAGATTTTACAAAGATTTTACCCTGCAAACTTATTTAAGAAGATTTAAACCCACTGTTGACGTATTAAATACCTTTTCAACTTATTTCTTTTGTAAAATTGCACATGTAACAGTTATTCGTCTATTTTGGCCTTTTCCTCTTTTCTCAACCTTTTTGGCAAATATTTCTGTAATTTCTGTTTTTGTTATAACTTTGCTCCCTCCTCGTCTTTGCCTTGGAAACATGTATTGTTTGGCTTCCACCAACATAAGAATATACCATTTCAGTTTTTAATAAATTTATTAATCCTGCTTGTTAAATTTTACCTTCATAAATGCACAGTTTCTAACAAAACAAAACAACAAAATTCCAAAGGTTTGTTTATTTCGGGTGGAGGTCAAATATATTGAATCAATTCGTTTAGCAAAACAACAAAACGATGTGAAATGTCTTGAAATTTGATCCAGACATAAAATCATTTAAAATGTCAAGTCTGCAATGTTTTTTAATCAATCTTACTTCTATATCCTTCTTGTATGCTTCTGTTTGTTCATTCCTACCCCTGCCAACTTATTTCATTAGATTTTTTCAGTTATTTTTATTTTATCAAATCAAATAAAAACTTTCTATATAAATCACTTTTCATATAAAAACATAACACAAATTGCTTTACATTAAAACACAACAAGATATAAAAACAAGCATGACGATTAAAATAAACAAGCACAAAAATAAAAAAATAGGGCGCTTAGATCTAGTAAAACTAGAACTGAGATCTGACCTGAATCCAAGGCACACATCATTAACGATTATATTATTTATATTTTTATAGATGTACATTTTATATCAAACATTCTTTTGTACTGAAACTGACGTTAACAATAAAAACCTTTTCCCCCAAAATTAAAGTTTTCTATTGCTTAATAAATCAGTCAATTTATCAAATACAAAATTATTTCTAAGTGATTCTTGATTGTTGGTTTAATTTTAAAAAGTCAAGTTCAAAATAAAATCTGCCATTGAGATGTTTCCACAGTATTTCTTCAAGTTAGAATGTCATCAGTGGAAAACAGGAAACACACTTCATTTTAATTAAACATTCATTATTTATTTTGCAACATTTTCAAGATTTCCATACATTGATGCATTCAGTGTGAAATAATAAAGGGAAATTATATTTTAGAATTAATAGAAAATTTGTCGATAGCACGACACAAAAAGAAAAAGATATAGGAAATTTGGATAACTTCCATTTTTGTAGAGTCAGGATTCTCAAAAGTTTACACGGTGTAATCAGAACTGACAATAAAGACAAAAATGAAATATGATTTAGTTTTTTATACCTGATTGAAACATTTTAAAGAATTATGCTACCAACTTTGCTACAAAAGAATAAAGTACGGTGGCCCAGAAGGGTCACAACACAACACATTAACTTTACACACAACACATTAACTCACAACACAACACATTAACTTAACACACAACACATTAACTTTACACACAACACATTAACTCACAACACAACACATTAACTCACAACGCAACACAATAACTCACATCACAACACATTAACTCACAACGGAAGTAAAGCTGCAATGGAAGTGCTTTTATTCTGAAATTTCCACTGGGCTGAGTGGCTAAGTGCCTAACAGAAAGTAACGTCACAGTGAGCTGTGGAGGGAGCATGTTTCTTCTACAAGAGAAGCTAGCAGCAGCGTTGCCAGATTGGGCGGTTTTGGGTGTAAATTTGCGGTCAAAAATGCATAATTTGGGCGGTTTTAAGGTCGGTTCAGCGGGTTTTTTCCCACTCATGAATATATATTAGCGGCCTACGTTAGGCCGTGTGGCTTTTGGAGTTCTACTGAAGCTCCGTGAACGGCAGAGCTTAATGGACCGGGTTTTGTCATCTAACCTGTTGTTGGGGGAGTACAACGCCCCGCCTCTTAGAAATTGTGTTCTTTAAAGCCTGACAGTGCGATCTCTCCACATTTGTCGTGTCAAGTGTTGGGGACCGCGTGCGTGTGTGAGAGGAAGAGGAAGAGGGAGAGGAAGAAAGGAGAGGAACACGTGCAGGGACTGGGAGGGTGTGTGTGTGGGTGGGGGGTGTTGGGGACCGAGTGAGTGTGAGAAGAGGGGGCTGAAGAACGGAGAGGAGCGGAGCACGTGCAGCGACAGAGAGGGGTGTGAGTGCAGCGCCAAGGAGTGTGCGTTAACATTGTGTAGCTTCTCTTGTACAAGAAACATGCTCCCTCCACAGCTCACTGTGACGTTACTTTCTGTTAGGCAGTTGGCCACTCAGCCCAGTGGAAATTTCAGAATAAAAGCACTTCCATTGCAGCTTTACTTCCGTTGCGAGTTAATGTGTTGTGTTGTGAGTTATTGTGTTGTGAGTTATTGTGTTGTGAGTTAATGTGTTGTGAGTTAATGTGTTGTGAGTTTATGTGTTGTGTTGTGAGTTATTGTGTTGTGAGTTAATGTGTTGTGTTGTGAGTTATTGTGTTGTGAGTTATTGTGTTGTGAGTTATTGTGTTGTGTTGTGAGTTAATGTGTTGTGTTGTGAGTTAATGTGTTGTGTTGTGAGTTAATGTGTTGTGTGTTATTGTGTTGTGAGTTAATGTGTTGTGTTGTGAGTTAATGTGTTGTGAGTTATTGTGTTGTGAGTTAATGTGTTGTGTTGTGCGTTAATGTGTTGTGTTGTGAGTTAATGTGTTGTGAGTTAATGTGTTGTGTTGTGAGTTATTGTGTTGTGAGTTAATGTGTTGTGTTGTGAGTTATTGTGTTGTGAGTTATTGTGTTGTGAGTTATTGTGTTGTGTTGTGAGTTAATGTGTTGTGTTGTGAGTTAATGTGTTGTGTTGTGAGTTAATGTGTTGTGAGTTTATGTGTTGTGTTGTGAGTTAATGTGTTGTGAGTTATTGTGTTGTGAGTTAATGTGTTGTGAGTTAATGTGTTGTGCGTTAATGTGTTGTGAGTTAATGTGTTGTGAGTTAATGTGTTGTGAGTTATTGTGTTGTGTGTTAATGTGTTGTGAGTTAATGTGTTGTGTGTAAAGTTAATGTGTTGTGTGTAAAGTTATTGTGTTGTGAGTTAATGTGTTGTGTGTAAAGTTAATGTGTTGTGTGTAAAGTTAATGTGTTGTGTTGTGACCCTTCTGGGCCACCGTAATAAAGTATCTTGTTTTAAAACCATCAAGGTTCAGAGTTTCAGGAGTTTTGTTGCTGAATTTGCTCCTATTTTGACTCGGTTTAGGTTTGCTTTTGCTAAAGAGTTAGTGGTTGTCTTTGACATCTTTTTTATTTGTTGATCTGAAACAAACTCTGTCTGAAGTGGGCGTTGGGTTGGGATGCTGCTCTCTAACCTGTTGGGATTTCTGGCTCCTGTAAAACATGAAGCTCAAACTGTGTTACTTTATGCCCCCCCACCAGAGATGGAGATGATCCTATATTTGCTTCTTTGAAATGAATGCGGTGAACAACCTGGAAGTCTCCTTCTTTAGGCTAACAAACAACACATCTAGGCTTTTCTACAAGAATGTTACATTTGCACAAACCTTACCACTTTGGCAAAGTCTATTAGAAGAGACTGGTTCCAGGACACCACATGTGTCCAAAGATGGCTTCCTTTCTGTTGATGGAGCTTCAGTTTCATTTACAGATGAGGAGGATGGATTTGTTTAAAAACTTCCTGGATTGTTTAGAACTGTCACTGACATGATTGTGTCCTTATTCACGCTCTTGAGATGCTAAGTCCTTGCAGTTGGAGATTTGAGATATGTTCAGGTTTTCCATAACCGTTTTATGCTAGAGTCCTTCAGCCCATCTTTCTAATGACTGATTGTAACAAACCCTTTTGCAGCAGTGATCTTACAGAATTGATGTTAGTTGCAAAAGCTGCTCAACGGTTTCCCTCCTTATTGAGTCTCTTTCTTCCGTTTGCTGCTTGTTGCTAAGCATCACATTGGAAGTGTGCTCACTTAGTGTGAACATTACCTGCTTTTCTCTCAAATATTGGTCACAAATGTGTCTAAATCTGTGACAGGGAGTACTTCTCTGCTGCTGAGAGAATCCATCCCGCCTCACAGGTGTGCCAAAATATGCCAATTAGAAAGCCTTATTGCACAGGCGTGCCTTCCATTGGCCTCATTAAAAAGCCGCTCTGAAACGTGTCATTCTGTTTTATTGGGGCGATCTGGGGACTCAGAAAACCGGTCAATATGTGGTGAGCATACCAAACGTACTCTATGGATGACATGTCAAGTGAAAAGAACTGGGATGTTATCAGCTCCCAGAAATCCTTGCAATAGTCCACAATATTTGCCGGCCATTACCATAATCCCACTGCCAACATGGACCACTCAACAACCGGAGAAACTCGATGTAATGGAGATGTTGCATTACACAAGACAAATGGTCACACCAGATATTGACTGGCTTTCTGAGTCTCCACCCCCCATAAAACAAAAAGGAACATTTCAGAGTGGCCTTTTATTTTGTCTAGTGTACGGCACACCTGTGCAATAATGCTCTCTAATTAGCATCTTGGTATGGCACACCTGTGAGATAGGATGGATTCCCTCTGCAACGGTGAAGTGCTCCCTGTCACAGATTTACACACATTTCTGAGAGAAATGGTCATTTTTGTATTTCTAGAAACTGTTTCTGACTTTTTTAGTTCATCTCATGACAGATGGGAGCAAATATTATATTTTTGTTCAGCGTTTTTAAATGTTAAAAATGTCAACACAGCCAGGTTGTCTTTGGCCAAAGGAATGCTTTGGACGGAGCTTTTTATAACGTTTTGTGACGCGTCGGTCGATTTCTCTTCATTCAGAACTGAAGTGGGATCCTCTGGGGTTCTTATGAGGAAGAGCAGACACTCATTGTCTTCATTCACCCAACTTTATTGGTGTTAGCACACATCTCTGTTGGCGCCAATCACATGACACCAGGATTCACAACAAACTACACACAAACGCAGCCACACATAATTTTGCGGGCCACTGCATTTCTCAGTGTAATACATGTTTTTAACACATACATGGCACATTGTTATAGTTTCGTATATGCTGTCGACACAGATTTATACTGATACAGAATGAGAGTGTGTGTTAGTGTGCTGCAATGTTTAACAACCTTCGGTTCACAACACGTCACTGAGCATGCTGGCACTAATGGACACGCACAGACACATCACCGCTACACGCAGTCAGCAAACGGACAGCAAACACGTGTTAGGAGGAACAGTTCAGCCGCTGAAACCAGAACCAGAACCGAGGAAGACGTGCGGACATCTTCCTCAGCAGCAGACAGACAACACTTCTAAAGGAACTCAAGTGTTTACACCAGAAGAGTTAACAAACATGGAATACAACACATTTTGTGCACCACTACATTTTTTTGGAACCAGTTGCAACAAATGAGCACCTTTTAAGAAAGAAAAAGGCTGTGTCCGAGTTCCCACCCTAACGTCTATAACTACTAAAAAACTATGTAGTGTCCTGGATTTTAAAAGCAATTCGGACGCCACGCTCACGCTCTTTAAACGGCGGATATGACGTCATGAATTTCACAAAGTTAAAATCTCATTAATATGAGCGTTTTGGGACAACGATTTATGAGTCCACTGCCTTCTGAAGATAAAAACGTTGATGATTTATTTAAAAAATACATTTAAATACATTTTTCTGGCAAAAATTGTTCCGACGCAACGCATTGTGGTCTATATTCGTTGATCTAATGAGCATCGATGCACACTAGCTTTTTGCAGAGACTTCTGGGAGATTTTCTAGGGCTCTGGATTTTGGAATTGTAGATTAGGACAGCACTACAAAATGGTAAACGCACTATATAGGGAGTAGGGGAGGAATTGGGACACAACCCAAAATAACTCTGGAACCAGCTGGGAGTCGTGCGGAACCACTTCCTCTCTGCTGGACCAGGTACATCCACCTCTGGCAGCAAGAACCAGCAGCTACTGGTCCAAACAGAGTAGTTGAAGTGCAACAGGACAACATTTGGGAGGACATATTTACAAACACACACTTACTTCACACACTGCGCAGTTGGGAGCTGCGTATCATAAATTAATCAATAAATAATTTCACAACTTTAAAATTTATCTAAACTTTACACAGAAGAAAAGTCCCAGAACGTCTTGAATTTACACTGGAGGACAGGGAGCGAGTGGGAATCAAACGGAGGTGCGTCAGATGTTTTCGTGTGGTGAGACAGGCTGCAGGCAGACGGGCAGCCTCCTCACCTGACAGCAGGACCACAGGTGAACGCCCTCAGTATTGCAGTAGAGGTCTGCTGATTGATACGTCACATTGACGAACCGGCAAAGTTCACCGTAGCATCACAGAGAGCTCACACACACACTCATATTAACCCTCAATAGACGACTGGGGGCTCTCTCCATGGGCGGGGCTACCTTTACTGGGACGACTGGGGAGGGATGACAGAGAAACAAACACAAAGATGGAGAGAAGACAAGAGAAAAGGAAGAAAACAGTCAATCAAGTGAACCTGAAGAGGAGGGCGGCGCTCCAGGACTGAAACAGCGGTTCCGGTGGATCCAGTTGGAACCCATCCCAACCAGTTCTGAACAGCTCAAAACTAATAAAAGGATTCTCTCATGAGCAGTAAATGTCTGAGCTGAACCAGAACGAAAGTACTGACACCAGTTAGTGCTACGCAACCAGTGTCAGTCAAAGAAACAACGCTGAGAGAAACATTTGGAATTAGATATCGACCATCTCATCTGCCCCCTTTTTCTGTTGGCTGTTTTTTATGAAGTTCTTTTCCCTACAAACATAAAAAAAGTGGTGTAGAAACAATTGTCTATATAATATAACTGGACGAATTGCGTGTGACGTCACCTATTCCAACCAAACAAAGTCAATCCAGTCACTGTTTTACCGGGATATGTCCAACGCCGCGCTGGAACCAGACGTTCTCAGTAAGCCGTGATTGGTCCATCTAGAGTTCTACGGCAACCACTCTCTCCAATCAGGAGTCAGCATGTTAGAAGGCCGCACCCATTTCACTGAGAGCAGGCTTGGGAGAATCTGTCAATCAAACGCTTCGAACGTCCGACGCGAGGGCACCTACGTTTAAGGCATCTGATTGGTCCGTTTCAATAACTTGCGCTACAGCAAAAACATCCTTAAAAAAATAGGATTTGCGAGAAAATGTTAATAAAAGGAATCAGATCCAGAACGGTTCTTCTGACCAACAGACTGACAGAGTAACAGTTGTTTTTTTTCTCTTTTGGAACTTATGGAATTTTGGCCTGTCTGGGACAGGCGCGTACTTCCTGTTTGGAACGCCAGGGGGGCGGAGTCACTCAGTCCAGTTCTCATTTACTGTCAATGGTAGAAACAGACTCTTCAAGTTCCAAAAGAGATGATCTTCACAGCTCTGTAACATGAAACGAGCGTTCTCTGTTCTGACAGTAAACCGTTGTTTCTCCCCAATGCAGCTTGAGCTTTAAAGGTTGATGCTTCACACTCCACCACACACAGAGGTTGTCGTCTGTCGATGAAAACAGCGGCTGGCAGTTTCTCTCACTATCCTTGTGCTGTTTACGTGCTTTTATTTTCTGATTTGTTTACTGTAAAACTGCGATTTTATCAGATGGGGAGGCGGCTACCGGCAGCAGACACTTGGACATAATGTGTATGGAGGACCTGGCGTCAGAGGGCGGAGTCAGAGGCTGGCCTGGTTCATTGACATGGAGATGCAACAGAACTTAACTTGGTAAAAAAACAACAGCAGAGACACAGTCGGCTCAGTCACACAGCTAGCTAGGAGGCTGGGGTGTGGGCGGGACCACGAGGTGTGACCGGGAGCGCTATCTGCACACACCCACTCATACGGGGGCGGGGATGGGACTGAGACATCACTGACGTACCATTGGTGAACTCCTCACTGGTCACTGACAGAGATTCTGAAAGAATAAGAGAAAAGGGCTGTGGGCGGAGCTCCCACTTACCACCAACATTCCTGACAGCTTCCTGCTTGCCCTTATATGGTACTGTTAGAACAGGATCACACAAACAGAGACCACATAGACAGACAGACAACATGGCTCCATGTAGATGAGTGGAAGGGGAAATTCCCTGCCTCACTGCTTCCTCTGCTCAGGTGATCCTCATCCTGGAGACACAAAGGGATCCTAAATGTGGGAATAACTGGGAATGTACTGAAGGATGAAATGATGAGGGAAGGGAGGACAGGAAGAAAGACAGACCAGCCTTTCTCTCCCAAGTCTCTGTGAGTCGTTTGTGGATCGTCTCTTCTTGTTCTACAGCACCGTCTGAACCTGTTCTGATCACATTGGACCAGCCGTGTCCAGCTTCCTTTGCAAACCCGGTTTAAAAAGCGGCCAAGCGTCTGGGTAGAAACGTGTCTGCATGCTGGGGCTCTGCACATGCTGCGTGTGTGCGGCTGAAGCTGGACACACTGGTCTGAACATGGGACACACCCATGTTCAACCTGCAGAAAACATCCTCACAGTCGTTTCACTTTAGCCTTAACGCGGCGCGATTGGATTCTTGATCATTTCTGTCTTTTGCTGAATTATCCATCCTTTCATATAGTCAGATTCCAGATCTCCACGGACTTAAAACATCACCAGAATGATGTTTTCAGACCTGGATCATCTGCAAACCGACCTCCTAAAGTTCTGTCCTGACTGCATTTGAGCTCCTCAGGAACCAGAACCTTCCGGCTCCCGTCAACACAAACCATAACAGCAGTACCTGGGGACTCCTGGAGGGGGGGCTCTATTGGGCCTTGAGGGTACAGAGGGCGTAGGTCCAGGATCCGGTGACACGGCGGGACGAGATGGGGGACCGGGGGCCGCACGTCCACCGGGTCGGGGAGGACCTGGTGGGGCGCGGCGTTGGGGGGTTGGGCTGGACATTGGAGACCTGTTCAGAGCAGCGGAGACTTGGTGATGCTGTTACGGCCCCCCTGCACGGGGCAGCCAAGCAGCTACCGGCCTACCTGCGTCCACACGGCATCCCTGTCACCTGCAGCCACGAGTCGTCCACAGGCGGCGGCGCAGTCGTGGTGACAGTGGTGGTGCTGATGTCACCAATGATGTTCAGGCCCTCTCGAAGGGCGTGGTACATCCGGAGCATCTCATCTCGGCGCTGGGCCTGGAGAGGAAGCAGAAGTTTGACCAGGTTAAAGGGCAGAGCGGGCAGGGGGCCAACCCTCTGGAGAGACATCCCCACCTGCTCCTGGGACTCCTCCATCAGGGTGTTCTGGTCTCCACAGGAGTAAAGATGAGCCAGCAGGTCCGCATGGATGAACTCCTTAGTCTGAGGAGCCGAAAAGTCACATCAGGTGTTAGGGTTAGGGTGTTACCTGCCTTGGTGTGTTTTGCATGTGGTCCATGTGGTCTTTGTTTTAATTTGATCTAAATCTTATTTGTCATTTTAATGTTGTTGTTTGTATCAAAACGTTGTGGGTGGAGACTTTTATTTTGATGGTCGCGCTGCTACTTCCTGTTGGCCCCCAGCATCCCCTCAGTCTCTGTGAGGACTCAGGCGAGGTAAGCAGCCGGGATTTCTCCCAGTAGTTCAGAGTAAAAAAAAAAATCTCCAAGTGTTACACAAACCTAAAAATAAAATGCTATTTAGTTCAAACTCTCCCCACAACGTTTCTGTCCTTGTTAACATGAAATATGTTTGTAAATGCAAATGCAGGGCTTGGCTAGTGTTAGCAGAGACTCAAGCTAGCAAACATGGGCTATGTTCGAACTCCCTACTTCCTAACTACTAAAAAACTATCCAGTGCCCTGGATTTTAAAAGCTATTCGGACACCATGCTCATTACTATTATTATTTTGTTCTCAATTGGCGACTATGACGTCACCAACTTCCCGAAATAAAAACCTAATAAATATGAAGATTTTACAAAAACTATTTCTGAATCCACTGTTCTGATGGAGAAAACTTGTGTGGGTTATAAAAAATTTTTTTTTAAAAATTTCTTCCATCCAAAATTGTTCAGACGCAATGCAGCATGGTCTATACCAGGGGTGTCAAAACTCATTTTGGTTTGAGGGCCACATTCAACCCGTCTGAGCTCAAGTGGGCCGGACCAGTAGCATAAAGGCAAAATAAAGCTTTATTCTTGTTTTTTTACCCAATTGGAAAACATGCCTCAACCAACATGGTAGCCTAATCATTTCTTATTACACATTCATTCACAGAGGCCAATGGATCTTAAAGAAAATTAATTTCACTTTAAAAAATATTGGTTTATTCAATTTTATACAGCCTGAATAATTTAAATCTGACACTGAAGCAATCCTGATAATAAATTCAAGAGGGGCTACAGAAAAAAATGAAACATCTTCCTAAAATGTAAACGTCCAAACGATGACAAAATTACACTAAATTAAACTTGCAAACATTTGTGAACATAAGAGTTTGGAGTTAACCTCCTTTCACTCCTCAAATTTCACCCGTCCATAGATATCAGGATTCAAATCCTGAGCAGAAACACATTTACTGTCATTCAAGTGTGCAAAACACAATGAAATGTCCATTATTATTATCATTCATTATTATAAGAATCGTTTCCTGGTTTCTGCCTGAATTTTGTGTAGACACCTGCCTTCTTCCTGACCTTTGATGGAGCGCCATCAGTGACCAAAATTACTTCATGTGACTAGTTCACTCCAACCTTGTCCAGCACAGTAACTAGAGAGCTGACTATGTCATCAGTTGTTGTTGTGTCCATCAACTCCAGAAACTCCACTGTGACGTCTCTTCATCACCTTTAATAAATATGCACAGCTGTACATATCTGTGATGTGGGTGCTTTCATCAATTGTGACTGAAAATACAATAAATGACTGGATTCCTTCATATGGCTGCCCATGTTTCCTCAGAGATGTTGGATCTGATCATAATTCTTCACAGACTCATGTTTAAGGTCGACTGCTTTTTGGGAACAAGACTTCTGCAGCCTTCAGCCTTTTTCAATAAGTTCACCATCAGAAAATGGTTTGGATGTTTGCTCCAACTTGTTTGCAGTAAGGTAGCTAGGTGTCACTGGTCCATCACTGACGTCACGTCTGCAGTAAATCCAGAGGGTTATTTATCGGTCCAGCTAATAGTTGCTAAATCTTTTTCTTAACTGCAAATGGTGAAACTTTTCTTTGTGGAGAGTCTCATAGTAGTGCTGAATGTTATATTCTTGGAGAACCTGTGGATGACATACCAAGCTTGCAGGTTTGCATTCAGCTCAGTGAACAAATAAAACGCTTTCCATTTTCCTGGAAAGCTCAGGACTTCACTTCAACCTTTTTTATCCTTTTGACAACATTTTGGTCATTAGGGTTAAGTTTAGGGTAAAGTTAAAAATGCTTATAATTCATTTGAAAACATCATATTGTCTATAAATCACCCAAACAGGAAGACTCGAAAACCTGTTTTATTCATAATTATTTATCGCCCCCCCCGGCCCATATTCAGAATTTCTAACTGAGTTTTCCGACTTCCTATCGACTATTGTCTTAGATTCTGATCAAACTATAATATTAGGGGATTTTAATATTCATGTTGATGACCCCAGTGACTGTCTAGGAAAGGCTTTTGCAGCTTTATTAGATGATGTTGGTTTCACCCAAAGTGTGAATGAACCCACTCACTGTCATAAGCACACCCTGGATCTTGTTCTAACCCATGGTATAGAGATCAGCCAGCTGAGTGTCCTTCCTCTTAACCCCATCATTTCTGATCACTTTCTGATTACCTTCCAGTTTACACTGGAACATCCTTCTGCCCCAGTGAATAAGAAACAGCTTAGAAGAACCTTAACTGACCGTTCTGTGTCTGAGTTTAAACACACAGTTCAGCCAGTACTTAGTGATATTCTGAGAAAATACTCTGAGACCAGCTCCCATAGTATCAGTCCTAGTATAAATGACCACTTTGTTAATGATGCCTTACAAGCCCTCAGGAGTACACTCGATGTTGTTGCCCCCTTGAAACCTAAGTTCGTTAGACAAAACCGAGTAGCACCGTGGTTTAACGCTGAAACTCGTTCTCTTAAACGAGAAACCCGTAAGTTGGAAAGGGAATGGCGCCGCTCCGGTTCAGAGCAGTCTCTGGATATCTGGAAACATAGCCTATTAAATTATAAAAAAGCTCTGCGTAGAGCTAGAAGCCAGTACTATTCAACCTTAATATCAGAGAATGGAAATAATCCAAGATTTCTTTTTAGCACTATTGCTAAATTAACTCGCAGTCAGAGCTCAGTAGAACCACATGTTCCTGTTTCTCTCAGCTCTGATGATTTTCTTACATTTTTCGACAGTAAAATCTCAAATATTAGACATAAGTTAAATCAAGTTATTCCTACTATCAGCCCAGAACAGGCTGAAGCGGTAGAAATGGAGCCATCCATATAAACCTCTGTAACATTGGACTGCTTCACTGCTGTGGATCAAGCGGAAATAACATCAATTATTACGTCCTCCAAATCCTCAACGTGTCTGTTAGACCCAATTCCCACTAGACTTTTTAAAGAAACTTTTCCCCTAATTAATGATCCCATATTAACAATGATAAATGCCTCTCTGGAAACGGGTTACGTGCCGCAGTCTTTTAAATATGCAGTTGTTAAACCTCTTCTGAATCTTAGAGAAGAATTAACATCTAAATCTACAACTACATATATAAAAGTCCAGCAGACGAGCTTCATCCAGCCGTGGTTGTGGGGACAGTCAACGGCGCGAGTCGAGCCGGAGACAGGATCCACAGCCAGGTGTAGGAGCAGGAGCAAAGGCGAGGTAAACGGTCAGGAACTGGAGCACGGATGAACCAACTGGAGTCTGGAAGCACTCCCACTCCCCAGGAGGGGAGAGGAAAAGAGGGACAATACATGAATCGCACTGCACCAAACAGAGGCATGGAGAACTAAATGATAAATTATGATCAAGAATAGAGGAGAGGAAGGGTAGAAGTAAAAAAAGGAAAGAGGACAGAACCCCAGTGCACCATAGTTACCCCAGCTTCAACTTCTAGCAGCCTTTTAAAAGAAATAGTTATTATTAAGTTTAATTTAAACAAATTAACATTAAGTTAAATAATCTCTGAATACTAACTAGTCTGACAATAAGCCTGTCCAAAGAGGAATGTTTTCAGTCTAGCTTTGAATGTAGAAACTGAGTCGGCCTCTCTTCCATGAGCTGGGAGTTTATTCCATAAAACAGGGGCTTGGTGGCTAAACGCTCTACCTCCAACCGTACTTTTACTAATTCTAGGAACCACAAGCAGTCCTGCATTTAGTGATTGAAGTGTTCTGATTGGATGGTAAGGGACTATGAAGTCCTTAATATAGGACGGGGCCATTCCATGTAAGGCCTTATAGGTTAACAGGAGGATCTTGAACTTGATTCTAGAATCAACTGGGAGCCAATGGAGCGAAACTAACACAGGAGGGATGTGATCTCTTCTGCTGGTTCCAGCTAACAATCTAGCTGCTGTGTTCTGAACAAGCTGGAGACTTCTTAAGGAACTCTTAGGACACGCTGCTAACAAGGAGTTACAGTAATCCAGCCTAGACGTAACAAATGCATGGATGAGTTTTTCAGCATCACTCTTAGAAAGTATATTTCTGATCTTAGCAATATTCCGCAGGTGAAAAAAGGCAGTTCTGCACGCCTGAGATATGTGAGCCTTAAATGATAAGTCCTGGTCAAGTAAAACCCCAAGGTTTCTAACTGTGGAATTGGGGGCTATACTTATGCCATCCATGGAGACTATCTGAGCAGACAGAGTATCTTTGAGGTTTTTAGGACCAAGTATAATGACCTCAGTTTTTTCTGGGTTCAAGAGGAGGTAATTAATTGTCATCCAGGTCTTGATGTCACTGATGCAGGCGTTCAGTTTCTCTATCTGGTCATTCTGGTCAGGCTTCATGGATAAATACAACTGCGTATCGTCAGCATAACAATGAAAATTAATGCTGTGTTTCCTGATTATGTTTCCTAGGGGTAACATATAAAGCGTAAACAGGATCGGTCCCAAGACTGAGCCCTGTGGGACTCCATAGTTGACTCGAGTGCACTGAGAGGAATGGCCATTTATATTAACGAACTGATACCTATCGGACAGATAGGATTTAAACCACTGGAGAGCAGATCCTCTGATCCCTATGTCCTGCTCTAATCTATGGAGTAAAATACCGTGGTCGATAGTGTCAAAGGCTGCACTGAGGTCCAACAGGACCAGAATAGAAAGTAGTCCCTTTTCTGAGGCCAATAACAAGTCATTAGAGACTCTAACTAGTGCAGTTTCCGTACTGTGGTGGGGTCTAAACCCCGACTGAAAGTCTTCAAAGTGGCTGTTGTCCTGTAGGTGGCAGTAAAGCTGCTTAACTACAACTCTTTCTAGGATTTTAGAAATAAAGGGCAGGTTTGATATCGGTCTATAGTTGGCCAAGATGCTAGGATCCAAACTGGGCTTTTTCAGAAGAGGTTTAACAACTGCATATTTAAAAGACTGTGGCACGTAACCCGTTTCCAGAGAGGCATTTATCATTGTTAATATGGGATCATTAATTAGGGGGAAAAGTTTCTTTAAAAAGTCTGGTGGGAATTGGGTCTAACAGACACGTTGAGGATTTGGAGGACGTAATAATTGATGCTATTTCCACTTGATCCACAGCAGTGAAGCAGTCCAATGTTACAGAGGTTTCTATGGATGGCTCCATTTCTACCGCTTCAGCCTGTTCTGGGCTGATAGTAGGAATAACTTGATTTAACTTATGTCTAATATTTGAGATTTTACTGTCGAAAAATGTAAGAAAATCATCAGAGCTGAGAGAAACAGGAACATGTGGTTCTACTGAGCTCTGACTGCGAGTTAATTTAGCTATAGTGCTAAAAAGAAATCTTGGATTGTTTCCATTCTCTGATATTAAGGTTGAATAGTACTGGCTTCTAGCTCTACGCAGAGCTTTTTTATAATTTAATAGGCTATGTTTCCAGATTTCCAGAGACTGCTCTGAACCGGAGCGGCGCCATTCTCTTTCCAACTTACGGGTTTCTTGTTTAAGAGAACGAGTTTCAGCGTTAAACCACGGTGCTACTCGGTTTTGTCTGACGAACTTAGGTTTCAAGGGGGCAACAACATCGAGTGTACTCCTGAGGGCTTGTAAGGCATCATTAACAAAGTGGTCATTTATACTTGGACTGATAATATGGGAGCTGGTCTCAGAGTATTTTCTCAGAATATCACTAAGTACTGGCTGAACTGTGTGTTTAAACTCAGACACAGAACGGTCGGTTAAGGTTCTTCTAAGCTGTTTCTTATTCACTGGGACAGAAGGATGTTCCAGTGTAAACTGGAAGGTAATCATAAAGTGATCCGAAATGATGGGGTTAAGAGGAAGGACACTCAGCTGGCTGATCTCTATACCATGGGTTAGAACAAGATCCAGGGTGTGCTTATGACAGTGAGTGGGTTCATTCACACTTTGGGTGAAACCAACATCATCTAATAAAGCTGCAAAAGCCTTTCCTAGACAGTCACTGGGGTCATCAACATGAATATTAAAATCCCCTAATATTATAGTTTGATCAGAATCTAAGACAATAGTCGATAGGAAGTCGGAAAACTCAGTTAAAAATTCTGAATATGGGCCGGGGGGGCGATAAATAATTATGAGTAAAACAGGTTTTGGAGTTTTCCTGTTTGGGTGATTTAAAGACAATATGATGTTTTCAAATGAATTATAAGCATTTTTAACTTTAGGGCTGAGAAGTAAGCTAGACTGTGATATTACTGCCAAAGCACCTCCTTTCCCTGAAATCCTGGATTTCTGATAGTTAGCATAAGTGGGGGGGGTTGCTTCATTCAATCTAACATAGTCATCCTGATGGAGCCAAGTTTCTGTTAAGGCTAAAAGACTGAGGTTGTTATCAATGATTAACTCATTGACTAAGAGGGACTTGGAGGAAATGGATCGAATGTTTAATAAACCGCATTTAATGACATCATAATTCTGCTTGTGAGAACTGCTGTCTGTCACTTTAAGGTTTCTAAGACGCGCTCCTTTCATTTGTCTTTCAGCACATAAGCTAAAGCTAGGACCTGCTTGACTTTCCCTGCATGGGTTTTGCATCGGCACTAACCTTAAGGGAGGCTCAGAGGAGCGTCTTACACTGCTGCTCTGCGCCCGGGTCTCGTCTCTGGATTGTCAGGTTAACAGACTAAGGCTAGCAGAAATGTTTCTAGAAAGAAGAGCGGCACCGTCCCGGGTGGGATGGACGCCGTCTCTCCGCATGAGACCGGGCTTCCCCCAAAACGCGCTCCAGTTATCCACAAAACCAACGCCGTTTTCTGGGCACCATCTAGAAAGCCAGCGGTTAAATGATGAAAAGCGGCTGTACATTTCATCACTGACTAAGTTCGGCAGGGGACCAGAGAAAATTAAAGTGTCGGACATCGTCTTAGCCAGTTTACACACCGAAGTTACGTTTAACTTAACCACCTCTGACTGTCTCCGTCGGGCATCATTACCGCCTGCGTGAATCACGACTCGACGGAACCTGGACTTATTCTGAGCTAACATCCTAAGGTTCCCCTCGATGTCACCAACTCTGGCCCCCGGATAACACCTGACTGTAGCCGCTGGGAGCTCCACGTTTCTAACTTCAGAAGAGCCTATAACCAGAGTTGAGTGTTCAGCGGGTGTGTCGCTGAGGGGGGAGAACCTATTACTAACGTGGAGTCTCGGGTGCTCTAAGTTTTTGCGTTTAGCACTATGTTTCCTCCCAACCGGTACAAACCCTTGACTGTCTCCCGGCTGTTGGGAGGGCGCTGGGGTGCTAGCTAAGTTAGCCCTGGTAGCGCGGCCCGCGCTACGAGTAACGACCTGGCTAGCCGGCTTAGCTTCCACTGTGCGGAGCCGCGCTTCTAACTGCTCCAGCCTGGCCTCCAAGTCTAACACAAGACTACACTTAACACACCTACCGCTATTTTCACTAAAGGAGGCAGGATCATCACTAAACATATGGCACATGGGGCAGGAGAGAGGAGGAGAGGCGGAAGGAGTGGTGGCCATGCTAGGTTTTAAGCTAAGGCTAGCGGTGTTTAGGTAAAGAGAAGTGGTCTATTTAGCAAAATGAGAAAGTGAACAGCAAGCGGTTTAACAGTGGTGAATTCGCTAATAAAAGGTACTAGATGTGAATATTAACCCAGATAACCCTTAGAGTAAGCAATAGTAGTAAGGCTAATGCCAAACAAGAGGACAGCAGTCACACACGACTAGCACTGGGAATAGCTCACCCGGAAATGACGTCACAGGAAACCGTGACTGCTGTTGTGATTTTGGGCTATACAAATAAAATTGAATTGAATTGAATTGAATAGGGTGTCACTACTGATCATCCTTCAGTGGTCAGGGTCACAGGGAACCAAACTACTGCCTACCCAGACACAGAACTGTTAGTGTAATGTTAGAAGTGACCAGTAGAGGGCACTGGTAAGTTAAGCATGAAGGGACTGAGGTGGAAAGAACACGAGGAAGTGGTTGATGAATGTCTGGAACTGGAATGTATGTTAGAGAGCAACGGAGGAATAAAAGTCTCAAGAGTTGAACCTACAGAGTGTCCTGCAGTCTATTTTATGTCTGTAAGACAAGAACAGACATTACATGGTGTCAGAAGTGCTCCTGCATCGGGACAGAAGTCATGGCAAAGTTCAACCCGCCAAGTGAGTTCAAATTCGACAGCCCAGCAGAATGGCCGGAGTGGAGACAGCGTTTCTGCCGCTACCGGCTGGCGACCAAGCTGAATAAAGATGACGGCGAGATTCAAGTGAGTTCGCTGATCTACGGGATGGGCAGTGAAGCTGAAAAGATATTCGCTTCGTTTGAATTCGATGAGTAGGCTCATAAGAAGAACTTTGAAATCGTATTACAAAAGTTTGACCAATATTTCATTCCGAGACGCAATATTATCCACGAGCGAGCGTGTTTCTACCAACGGAATCAAAAACAGGGAGAAACGGCCGAAATGTACATTAGGACATTGTATGAACTCGCTGAGCACTGTGAGTTTGGTGACAAAAGAGACGAGCATATTCGGGACCGTCTGGTCGTTGGGATATCAGACAAAGAACTTTCCCGCCAGTTCCAGATTAAAGCGGATCTGACGTTGACTTACGTAATCGAGCGCGTACGTCAGGCGGAAGAGATAATGCGACAAGTGAATCTTCAAGCTAACCGACCAGAATCTCAGCTGGCTAAAGTCACAGCTGTCAGAAAGTCTGAGGGACAGCATAGAAGAAAAATGCAGCGGCATGAACCTAACAGTCACAGCACTCACACGAAGGAGGAGTGTGGGAGGTGCGGAAAACCACGCCATTCAGATCAAAGGCTTTGCCCTGCACTGAAAAGTAAATGCAACAAGTGTCAAAAGCATGGACATTGGGAACGTAAATGTCATTCGAAAGCAGTGAGAGAGGTCACAAATGACCTTCCAGAGCAGGCATATTTCCTGGGAGCCGTAAACGGGGAAGATAAAGATTGTGCATGGACTGTAACTTTACCCATAAAAAATGTGAAGGTGAACTTTAAAATTGACACGGGAGCGGATGCTACGGTTATTGATCAGGAGACTTTCAAAAAGATGAGCCCTACAACTGAACTGTTGGCTCCAGATACACAATTTGTAAGCCCTGGAGGTGAAATCAAATGCATGGGGAAGTTTCTAGGCGAAACCAGCTACAAAAGAAAAAACTATGCATTTAATGTGTACGTGATACAAGGAACAAGCTGCTTGTTGGGTCACAGTGAAGCTGTAAAATTGGGCTTAGTGAAGAGGCTCGAGGAGGTCTCAGACGTGTTTGGAGCTGGAGGACTGCTTAAAACTGAACCAGTAAAAATAGCCCTGCGTGAAGACGCCCAACCATATGCGGTGCATGCAGCCAGACGGATACCTCTGCCGCTGGTGCCACTGGTGAAAAAGGAACTTCAGCGCATGGAGACAGAAGGCATAATTGAAAAAGTCACACAGCCAACAGAATGGTGTGCTGCGATGGTGCCAGTTCTCAAACCCAATAAAAAGGAGGTTCGAATTTGTGCAGATCTCCGGAAACTGAATAAAGCGGTGAAGAGGGAGAAGTACATCATGCCCACCGTGGAGGAAATTCTGCCAAAACTCACAGGATCAAAAGTGTTCACATCACTGGATGCAGCAAGCGGATTTTACCAGATTCCCCTGCATGAAGAGAGTAAGATATTGACAACCTTCATTACTCCATTTGGGAGATACGCCTACCGCCGTCTTCCATTCGGCATAACAAGCGCCCCAGAAATTTTTCAAAGGAAAATGACAGAGACTCTTGCCAACTTGGAAGGTGTAGAGATCTTTATGGATGATGTTTTGATCCATGCCGAGACGGAGGAGCAGCACGACCAACGACTGGCCAAGGTTTTGAAAGTCATAGAAGCAGCAGGCCTCAAGCTGAACAGAGCAAAGTGCAAGTTCAAGCAAAGAGAAGTTCGTTTTCTAGGCCACATAATTGATGAAGCTGGCGTCAGAGCTGACCCACAAAAAGTGACAGGTATAGAGAATTTTCCACAGCCGCAAAATGTAACAGAACTTAAAAGGTTCTTGGGGATGGTTAATTATTTAGCCAAGTTCGTACCAGGGGCCTCATTTATAAACGTTGCGTACGCACAAAAGAAGGCGTACGCCACTCTCTACGCAATAGTTGAGATTTATAAAAAGCAAACTTGACGGGAAAATGTGCGGTCCTCCACGCAAGCTCTGACCCAGGCGTACGCACAAAAACGGGTGAAATGAGAAACGGCGACACCGTCGGCAGATGGAAGAAACACGTGAAAGTGACAGTGTGTGCCAAATCGTGCTGGCATGTGCTGTGCTACACAATGTGGCACAGCTTAAAAACGTGCCTCTACCCCCTGGCGCTGATTGCTGTGTTGGCCCCGACCCTGAACCCCATCCCCACGCATTTGAGCCATTTGCTGCTGCTGTGCGCCAGCGTTTGGAAGTGATGCGTCGCTTGTAAAGAAAAAGAGGTGTGGAAATATTATTTATTTAAGAATTCCCTCATCGTGCAGTTTATTTCAGTCAGGGCGATCTTGATTTCGCCCAACTCCTTGGCCACCTCTCTGATTGAACTACTGACTTCCCTCTGCATTTCAAGGACTGCATCGGTGAGGACACGTCCACTGCTGGAGGGTTGAGAGCCGCGTGCCGTGGAGACGCTGGGTCCAGACGGCTGCTCAGCTGCAGCATCGTAACCACTGGCCCCGCTGGAACACCCAGCAACTAAAATAAAATTGTTCTATATTAATAATCTGTAATTGTGTAGCCTGCATACATGTGACTTGACTGCATTCATTTTAATTATTTCTCTTACCTGTGTCAGCCTGACCCTGGCGCGTCGGCGTCCTCCTCCGTCTCAGTCAGGTGACTGAGGCGGAGGAGGACGCCGATAAGGGGGACTTAATAGGGATTCCCAATAATAGCGGCCAGTTTCTCATCAAGAGGGGTCAGCTCCGGTCCCCCCCCCACCCCACCCCCCCACGTGGCGGACATACTCTGCCGATGCAGCGCTAGACGTTTTTTTGCCTCGACTTTGATGTCCGATCATTTCTTTTATTTCTTTTTTATTTCGGCCACGGTCCGAGGTTGTGAGGCTGCAGCATTTACGGCGTCTGCCACCGTTTGCCACTCACGTGCCTTTTTGGCATTAGTAATGCCCACACTGTGTCCTCCAAACAACGTTTTATCCTCTTTTCCACCTCGCCAACGATAACTTCTACTTCACATTGAGTGAAGTTACGTTTTTTTGATTTCCTCTCTGTGTTTTCCATGATTTCGCAAGCCATGAATATTAATTTGTGGGCGTTTCACGGACTATTTATGGGCAACTATGGGCGTGTCATGTAGCCGCTAAAGCTGCGCTGCATTTAGAATCGGTTGTGATTTATAAAGGGAAAGATGCGTAGGATGTGCGTGCACACGGTTTAATAAATCCGAATATTTCTGTGCGTACGCACGTCCTATGTTTCATCCGTACGCCACTTCTGACGCAAATCCTACGCAAAGTTTTATAAATGAGGCCCCAGAACTGTCAACCGTGGCTCACCCATTGTATGAGCTACTGAAAGGACAAGTGGGGTGGACATGGGGACCTGCACAGTGTGAGGCGTTCCGAAAGGTGAAGACAGCGCTGACTACCTCTCCAATACTCACCTTCTACGATGCCAGCAAACCCACCCTTGTGTCAGCAGATGCTAGCAGCTATGGGCTAGGGGGCGTCCTCCTTCAGCAACATGGGGATCACTGGAAACCAGTAGCCAACTGTTCCAGACGCCTCAGCGATGCAGAAAGAAGATACGCACAGATCGAAAAGGAGTGTTTGGCTAGCGTATGGGCGTGCGAACACTTTGACAAGTACTTGTATGGACTGGACTCTTTTAGGTTGGTTACAGATCATAAACTACTAGTACCTCTGATGAACAACAAAGACCTGGACAGTGTACCAGTTAGGTGCCAGAGGTTACTGATGAGATTTATGCGTTTTAATGCCATAGCAGAGTATGCCCCAGGCAAGACCTTAGCGGTAGCAGACGCACTCTCTAGGGGCCCTGAACAGCGTTATGGCGAAGAGACCAGTCATGAGGATGTGGCAACACATATTGAGGTGGTAATGAGTCAGATCCCAGCCACAACGTACAGGATGACAGAGTTAAGACAACACACAGAAAATGACAGTCTGCTACAGGCAGTCATAGGATTCATCAGAAATGGGTGGCCTGAGTATGTTGACATGGTACCAGAGTCGATCAGGGAATTTTATCATGTCAGAGGTTGATGGCTTAGTCATCAGAGGCAGGCGCATTGTTGTTCCCACAGAAATGAGAGAGATTATATTGAGGAGAATACATGATGGACATCAAGGGCTGGTTAAATGCAGAGAAAGAGCTAATTAGTCGGTGTGGTGGCCCAGAATATCGGAGGAGATCGGGACAACTGTGCAACAGTGTGCATTCTGTAAGGAAAACAGAGGTTCGCAGAGAAAGGAGCCATTGATGCCTAGTGAGCTCCCATCAAGGCCGTGGCAAAAGGTTGCCATAGATTTGTTAGAGTTTAGGAAGAAACACTATTTAGTGGTATCTGACTATTACTCCAGATATCTTGAAATACTGGACCTGCCCACAACTACCAGCTGTCAGGTTGTAGCTAAGCTGAAAGCCACATTTGCACGTTTCGGCATCCCGGAGGTGCTGATGAGTGATAACGGACCCCAGCTAGTTTCCGCAGAAATGAGAGAGTTTAGTCAGGAATATGACTTTGTTCATGTCACATCAAGCCCACATTACCCACAGAGTAATGGTCAGGCTGAGCGGGCAGTTCAGACAGCTAAAAGCATTTTGAAACAGGATGATCCACTTCTGGCCTTAATGTCGTACAGAGCCACACCTTCCTCCTCCACAGGTGTCAGTCCAGCAGAACTGCTGATGGGCTGGAAAATAAGAACTACGCTACCCACCTTGCATGACAACCTGAAACCGGGATGGCCTACAGAGGAGAAGATCCGACAGGCAGATGCAGCTGCCAAGCAAAAGCAAGCTTACTACTACAATGGCAGAAATGGAGTAAGACTTTTACATCCACTGCAGCCGGGAGACTCAGTGCTCACCAAACTGGACGGACAGAAAGGATGGACAACGTCTGCCGTGGTTCACAGTTCTAGCTCCACTCCAAGATCCTACGTCGTGGAAACAGATCAAGGAGAGCGCTACAGAAGAAACAGACGACACCTGCAGTTCATACCACCACCACCACCTAAACCTGTCAGTGAGTCCACCAACCAGCACACTCTAGAAGACACGCAGGAAGGGGAAAAGCAGCAAACTCTTCCAATTTCCCCCGGGACGGGTACCGTCACTCGCTCAGGCACAGTGAGCAAAGCCCCAGTCAGACTAGATTGGTGATTTAGGACTTTAGTAGAGAAGATTAGTAATCTCTGAGAATGTATGCTCCCTTCATTTATGCATTTCAGCAGCTGTTTCAATTTGTTCAGCCATTTTTGCTTTAGCTGTTTCTGAAAGAAAAGGAGGGTAAGAAGTTAAAGGAAGTATGTTAATTTTAGGTAATAAGTTGAAGCCTAGAGTAAGAAAGAATGTTTAATTTCATGTAAGAGTATGAAGCCTAGAATTTTTATAAGGCAATTGAGTATTATTAAAATAACTGTTTACACAAAGATGTCATAAGTTCCATTGAGAGTTTTCTAAAACGTTACTTGAAGGGGGAGATGTAATGTTAGAAGTGACCAGTAGAGGGCACTGGTAAGTTAAGCATGAAGGGACTGAGGTGGAAAGAACACGAGGAAGTGGTTGAGGAATGTCTGGAACTGGAATGTATGTTAGAGAGCAACGGAGGAATAAAAGTCTCAAGAGTTGAACCTACAGAGTGTCCTGCAGTCTATTTTATGTCTGTAAGACAAGAACAGACATTACAGTTAGGTTTCGTTTTTGGCACATGCAGAGTTATGTTGTTTCACCTGTTAAGCTTTTCCTTTGCTCCCCCTAGTGGCGGAATTGCGCATTTCGGTTATTTCTTTAAAAAATCATAACTCGCCACAGGAAAGGACTAGAAACTTGCTTTCTTTTTTAAACATTCTTGTGATTTTTACTCTTGATGTGTGGGCCAGACCAAACCACATGGCAGGCCAGATACGGCCCGCGGGCCGTATGTTTGACACCCCTGGTCTATTTGTTTGTCAATCTAGTGAGCAGCGATGCACACTGGGAAATTTCTATGGCACTGAATTTGGGAATTGTAGCTGCTCCGTTCAGCGCTACACAATGGAGAACTGGCTATCTAGTGCACTGAGACACCGCCGTGACGTCACACGTACCTGTGGTGGGTTTATCGGCCTGTGTGGAAGTGGGAAAAGAAATAACTGCATTGTGTTGTATTTGTGTTTTCACACAGATCAGAAATATTTTACCGCTTTACATTATTTCTATTTTATTTGCTTTGGGTATATTGTAATGTACATGTTTGCCATTTGTAATCATGTTTTGCGATTGTGTGAGTGTGAGGGGAGATGTGCTAAAAACTATAGATTCTACCATCACGCCGTAACTGAATGTCATGTTGTCATACACACCTGCGTCTCTGCTGAGTGGAGTGTGCGTAGAAGTGAGACCAGGAGTGACTGTATTGTGTTGTGTTTGTGTTTTCACACAGTGAACTCCCTCATGTTGGATGGTAATCCCTGTGTGAGACTCATCAGTCACACAACGCAGAAGAGTTTGGTCATGGCTGCACACACTCTGCAGCCAGAGTGCGCCCGGCTACTTACATGTTGTGCGTGTCTCTGTGTGCGTGCGTTCGTGCGTGTGTGTGTCGTACGTTGTTGACCATCAGGTGCATGATGGTTTTGGGGATCAGGTCCCTGACTGTGCGGTGGATGATGGACAGGTACGAGTCCACCAGATTCCTGACGATCTCCACCTGTCGCTCCAGCTGAGGATCCAGACTGTGGATCTGGCTGTCAGAGTTCGAGTCCTCTGCCTCCGCCTGCAGACACACACGCCTTTAAACACACACACACACATGCGCGGCACTCTCTGGAGTGACTCTCACCTTCTCCTTGTCCTGCAGGTTGTTCCATGGGAAAAGGAGAGATTAGTGCAAACAGTCATCTGTAAATAACAACGTGCTGGAAGGAATGGCGGCGCTCGGTAAGTGTGGTGGCGCCGCATCCGCAGCTTTCAGGAGTACCACGCTGCGTTCAGGGTACACGCCGGCACGCAGGAAAGACGCCTTCCAGCTGTCCACCTCTTCCTGAGACTCGCTGGCCAACTCCAGCTGACGGTAGTCCTTGTAAACATTTCTGTGACAACACAACAGGAAAGCTCTGCACAGGTCGTAAACAACAACAACAACAACAACACAGGCTTTTCAGAGAACAGCAGCACACACCGGTGTTCAGTACTGAACAGTGCAAAGATGTGTTTGCTGGACATGAAGCTCTTCTCGATGTCCTTCAGTTTCAGATTGTCCACAGGGAGCATGTACTTCTTCTCTTTCTCCTGCATGAAGAGCAACAAGCATCAGAATGCAGACTCTACTTTATGGCTTTATTTTTATTGAACATTTGCAGAATATAACACAAAAAATGCAACATTAAGAACTATACATTATAAGAATACAACACAGTTCTAAGTACAGAATTAAACAGTTTTAACGTTATTCAAATCTTAACTATTAAGAACAAAATGATGAAACAAACTGGTGTTCAATAATAACCAAATACAGCAATCACAGCAGGAAATAATAAGTAACTTAAAATAAAAAATAAATAAAAGAAGAAAATAAAAACAGTAAAAAAGGTAAAAAAAAATTGAAATGCGAGAGTAAATTTATGTCACTAATCCAAAGGATTTACAGAAGTTAATGTTTTTTGAGCCTTTGTATTGTCTTTGCTTCTTCACGAGAAGCTGCAGAGCTGAGCTTTTCCTCACTGTTGTTCTGGTTTCCACCTGCAGTCTCTCTTCTAGAATGAACCTGAAGGCCACACAGCCGCTACATACATGTTCTGCATTTTCCACGCGTGACATTTCGGTCTTTGGTGATCGGTGCGTGATAAACGAAGTCTTTCTTGCCTTCGTCACGTCGATGTGCTCAGATGTCCATCAAGGGTTTCGGCCGACGGGTCTTTACGGGAATTCAGGTTTGAGCTGTTCAAAGGTTTTGGTGAGTATAGAAATGCGCACTTTATGTGTATTTTACATAGTTTATACACAATTATTACGTAAATCTTACGCAGTTTTGTGGGATTTTTGTGAGATACAGAAGCAAATGTGTGTCTTTCCACGGCCGTTCCATTGTTTTCTAACAGACTTTTCACGCATGAACCACCGATGTATAACTTTTAGATCACGTATACGGCGCACACATCAAAACGTATCTATAAATCAAATGATCTTTTGTTTGTAATAATATCACAAAAAGCCCAGTTATTTTTCTGCCTTATCCTGTCTTCTCAGCTTCACGTCAGATCTGAAGTGACCTATTATATAGAAAGGCAGGACAAGGAATAAAAACGATAATAATAAATAATAATAAGCTTTACAGTATTAGCACACGCTGAATAAACTAAAGGAACAATCAACCCGACTTCACTCAGGATTGCGTCATCTCTCTGCTGCAGAGCTCGCAGCCCTGCGCTGAAATTAAACATGAAAAACGCAAAAAATAAAGCGATTGTGAGGATAAAAATGATTTAAATTATGAGAATCAAATGTATATATGGCATTTATGGAACAGGTTATCTCATGACGGCAGGTGAGGAAGACGGCAGGTGAGGCATGGCTGTCACCTGCCTCTCTCCAGATCGCACATTCCTGGTTGAAACGTGTTTCAAACAGGAACTAAAAAATCCAGAACCGATCCCAAACCCCCAAAGTCAGGATCAAAACCGCCCCATTGACCTGGAAACCTGCTCGTTAACTTACGAGTCTCTGGACTGGCGGTTGACTGGAACATACCATTGCTGCAGAGGGACGGGGGGGGGGGGGGGGGGGGGGGGACCCAACACTTTGACATGATCAATCCTATTTTCAGAGCAGTAATTTATTTTCATGACAGAGTTCAGCTCCGGGCCCCTAAAGAGTTGGGGGCCCCAGGCAATTGCTAACCTTTGCCTAATGGTAAGTCCGCCCCTGATTAATAAACATCAAATCAATTATTAGGAATCAATTACTGTTCTGGTTAAAACTCCTAATGCAAAAGCATGGCTGCACAGTCTCAGCCAGAAATATATTTGTAATTTAGTAATCAAGGCTGCAGAGACTGACGGCAAAGACCCTTTGAGTTGGCATTGAGAACTTCCTCATCAACTGCTGATAAATGGTTTCTCCATGACCTATTGATGTGCACGCACGTGCATGAGTGTGTGCGTGAGTGTGTGCGTGTACATCTCAGTCAGATTAGTCATAAAAGGGGTGGGGCAATTGATGTCAACGCAAATGCGTCGGAATGTGGAACTCCTACCACACGATCGAGGAGACGGGGGCGGTTCTGCGACCACACAGGGGTGGTAGAGTGGGAGTTGTTTGTCCCCTCCCCATGCATGTGCCGTGGGGGAGTCCCCTCAGCCATGAGGCTGTCATGAAATGCTTAAGACCTTCATCTTACGTCTCTATGCTTGTGTAGATGAATCCACACTTGTCCGTCTTTCTGGAGGTTGGCTGTTTCACCAAGAACCAAAAGACATTTGTGCCAAAACAGACACAAGAGCCAAAGACCTGCCATGAACGTTTGGCTTTACATCCGTCACATCTGCATTCAGCACTGTGGTTGGCCTGGAGACCCTTACATGGTAGTTTTAAGAACACGACACGGGTGGTCTGCCTGTTTATCCTGACCAAAGGAAATAAGAGTTAGCTTGATGGGGACTTACCTCATCATCTTTGTACCAAGAGAGGGTCTCTGCGGTCAAGACAAACCAGTACTCCTTGGCTCCGCCCTTCATGATGCCAATGTTGTTGATAGTTAGCCAGCCTTTGCGGATCACCTGTGTGTGCAACAACACGGGAAGAGCATGTGCTTGGTTATGATGTCATCTGTCTGTACTTGTGACATCACGTCTTCATCAAATCACCAAAGAAGCCCAAACACATCCAGATTTCATCGATCCTCTCAGAAGCACAAACACACACTGAGCTTAACCTAGAAAAGCTCTGATTGAAAATGTCATCTAATTCTGCTGAACGTCAGCTAAAGTGAAAGCATAACTCACAGTTTAAACCAGGGGTCCTCAAAGTGTTTGTAGAGGAGGGCCAAAGTAAGAAGTCGACATCAGACTGGGGGCCAATTTTGGTGAAAAACAATGGATGAACAGAAAAAGTTGTTTTTAGTAACTTTAATGACCAAGTGTCATTTGTAGAGTTAACCAGATGTTTTCCAGAGGTTGCTGTCCAGATCTTCTACTTGTCTAGTATTTGTATCATTTGACAGACTTTCTTTTGCTCTGGACAAACAATGTCAGCTACTTTCTGCATTTATTCTTTTACAAACCCCCCGTCACTGAAGGGTTTGCTACACCGGGCTAATTCCAAAGACACAACGTAGCTACCAGCTTCTGTCACAGCTTCACTGGATTCAGACATTTCTGTAAACATCTGCTGTGCAGCATCGCCTCGCTGTAGTTGTTGGAGCTTATTGTTGCGCTCCTCTCCGGTAAATTTGTCATAGTTTTCATGATTTGTAACATAGTAACGATTTCTATTGATTTCTTTGAGCAGTGCATTTACCTGCTTGTAAATCAGGCACATGACTTTATCCATGAGGTACGACAAAGTAAACATTTGTCCACTTAGCTTGAAAGCGTCTTTTCTCCTCGCCAACACAACGTTTTTCCTCAAAGGAACCTGCTCTGGCTCTCTGTTATTGAGGGCCACAAAAAGTCTTCCCGCCATTGGCCCCCCCGGGCCACACATTGAGACCCCCTGCTGTAAACCATTAAACTGACCACATAACTTTAAACTGCCCTGTCTGTAACTCAATGACTACATAAGAGAACTGGACTGAGTGACACCTCCCCCATGGCGTTCCAAACAGGAAGTGGCTACAGGAAGCCAAATCCCACAGACTTCTGCAGAGAAATGAACAGCTGTTAGTCATTCTATTGTTCAGAAGAACCGTTCTGGATCTGATACCCGTTTTTTGATCCTGTTCTCAATAGTTCTCATTTTTCTCATGATTTTTTTTATAGTTCAAGTTATTTAAGTTATAAACGGACCACTCAGACGCTTCGATAAAAGTATGTGGGCTCACTTCAAACGTACGTAAACATTTGATTGACAGATTCTCCTGAGCCTGCTCGCAAGTGGTTGGGATGTGGCCTAGATTGGCGAAAGTGGTTGCCATGGAAATGCTGACTCAGACCCGTCACTGCTTCCTGACGATGTCTGGCTCCAACAAGGCAACATCCATGTCGCGAACTTATTGGTCGACCAAGCTGCATCGACTAATAAGTAATAGAGAACACGCTTACGTCCCATGACTTCACATGACGCCGAAATAAATGGATTTCTAAGAGAGCTAAGATGTTTGTAAACCAAAGCATTCAGTAAATGTGAACCTAAATCCACTCAAACACAAACCGTCATTGGCAACCAAACAGAAACCCGACCCTAACGCTAAACGTAAGCAGAAACGAATCAATCTTTCATACAAGAACACTCACTCACCATGATTTCGTCCTGGTTGCCACAGCAACGGAGGCAGAAAGAAGGATGGAGAGGAGAGGTGGTGAGTTGAAAAGAGAGCAACAAATGAATGACTTTTCCATTCATCCATCTTTAGCCCCGCCCCTCCCAGGTCCACCAAACACTCACCTGGTTTCCTGCAGCCTTCTTCTTACTCAGCTGACTGCTCTTTTGCTGTGCGCTGGCACGCACACGCACACACACACACACACACACACACACACACACACACACACACACAGAGGAGATGTTAGTGTTTGAACAGCTTCCGTGGCTGGGATGCAGGTGAGTCTTCCTGGAAACAGGTGACATCTGTGGACCTGCTTTTTTATCAGGTTAATTTGGACTTTGTTTGAAGAGTCTTACTTTGCAAAGCCAATAAAGTCCTCGTGGTTGGTGTTCACATAGGCCAGCTCGATGTCAATCAAAAGCAACACCTGAGCAGAAAGATGGACAAATAGAACGACAGAGAGACAGTTTCCACATCAACAAAACTCTTCCATAAAGGAACACAAACGACCAAAATCTGTGTGCTCTGGGTTCCTCTTTTCCAAACACAAGTGCGTGTGGAGAAAAGTGTGCCAAAGGTACAGGAGTTGTGGTGCTGCTCTCCTCACAACAGACTTTAGTCATGTCAGGGTAGGTATCTAAACAAAAAGGCTACTTCTTCATGAATGTCATCCGTATTGGCACTCCTATGTGACAAACCTGGTCTTTAGTGCGGCTCTCTCTGTCTCTGATGTGCTGAGTGACGATTCGCTCCATCTCCTCTCTGAGCATCGGATACTGAGCCAGCTGCAGGCAGAGAGCGGGAGGTGAGAAAGAGGAGGCCGAAGCCCAAAGCTGATGGTCAGGAGTAGGGGTGTCTTTTAACAAGGATCTGATCCTCTGAGCTAAAGTGCATCCAGATCATCTTCATCCAGACAGAAATTCCTGCTACTGAACAGTTTTCCAGATTCTTGGATTTCTTCCAGATCATCAAGTTAAATGAAATCTGTGTCCAAACCAACCAGTAAACTAGAATGAATGTCAAATCCATTCACATGTTAGTTTCCTAAAGTTCACCACTGTTGTTTTTCCACATCCAGAGAATCCAAAGGGAACATTCTTAGAACATTCTAGACACTGGATGGTCACATGACTTTATTCACAGTCTGTCCACACATTGGACTGGAATGATGGACTGATCCGGGTTGATGACATTACATGCGTGTGGTGTTTGCTGATGCACATGGTCGTTTTTAGTCAAATGAACCTCCAGTGTCTCAATCCAATATCCATATAATCGATTTATTTCATATTGAGATGATTTTAAAATGGTCTAACAACTTGCCTCAGACAGATGGATCTGGTTGCATTCTTCATAGTAAAATAAACTACCATGTCTCAATCCAAATGTTATTTTCCAATATTTATTATCAATTTATCGCATTTTGAAGCAATTTTCTAATGGTTTAAGTTGATTCAAATTTGCCTCAGACAGATGGATCTGGTTGGATGGTAGGAATAGAAATCCATGAATGGTTACAACCCTAGTCTGAACGTGATCAGGAAGGTGAGTGAAACATTGGAATAAGGCTGAGAGCTGGTCACGGTGTAGCTACGGTAATCTGCAGGATCCGGTTTGCAGTACCTTCTGTGTGCACTGCCTCACGGTGTTGACAAGCTCGCCGATGACCATGTCCACACACTTCTGACACGGCTCTTTGATCTGACCAATCTGCCGTTTCACAATCGTCTCAAACGCCATGTCAGGTGTGAACAGGCCGGTCCTGCGCAGAAACCCAGGTGAGAACACTCAGGCACCAGCAAACAAGACGGTAACAGCAGCACACTACACACACACACACACTTCAGAAACCTGAGCCCTGAAACAAACACATTCACCTGACAACACAAAACAGAAACCACACTTGCAGTTGTGGTAGGACATTTTCTAGTTTAGACAACAGGGTTTATCCTCCAACATTGTACTCTAATCTAGTACACACATCGGCACACAAACTCACCTGTAGCCAGTACAACACCCCAGAATTACCTGATTCCGTGGATGTTTTTGATGGCGTAGCTGATCTCTTTGCGGAGAGTCTTCTCGTCGCTTTCCAGCTGGAAGGGGAGCACATTCATGGCATCTTCACTTGCTGCAGGCTTTGCAGTGATAGATCTCCATGGTGACAGCAGGCGACTTGTTTACCTTGACCATTTCGAAGGGGAAGCGTTCATGAAAGATGCGGTTGATCTTTGCTCCTCCCGACAGTTCATACGTGTCCACCTGGTCTCCAGAGCCTTCGATCCGCTTCTCAAAGTCCACCGCAAACTGTTGCACCATCCTGACACACGTGTAAGATACTGGGTGAAGTGTGTAGTACTGTGTAGTACTTTGTAATACTGCGTTTTGGTACTGACTGCAGAAGAGCCTTGGTCTTGCGGCTCGGGTCGTCCGGTCTAAAGTTCTTGTACTCCTCCACCTCTTTCTCAATAGACAGCAGCTGGCTCTGAAGTTTGCTTCGAAGGCCCGGCAGCGTGTCCCGGATGTGGTTGGTCAGTTGCTAAAGACGGCACAGAGAGACTTTGTTGCTTTGCTGATGAGGTTTGACCGTCATGATCAACCAGGACACGGCTTCAGTGTCAGCTCTGCTTCGCTGGCAGCAGGAGGATTAAAGACTGCCTTACCTGGTTTAGGATTTTCTGTAGGTAGGCAGTCCCCATGCGGTCAGCCAGGTGGCGGTATGCGGGATGGGACAGGAAAAACTTTCTCTCGGCCTGCAGAGCTGCTGTGATGTCTTTCTTCCCATCGATGTCCTTCTGGCTGCGGTTCACCACACCGATGTAACCTGCAACCAGACTCGTCTGTTCGTGTCTCCACCTGGAAACGCCTCAGCAGAACTGCACACCTGTTTTGAGGTCATCTGTTGAAGAGTCAGGGCGAATGTCTCACCTCTACGGAGCGGCAACAGTTTGTTCTCCAGGATGTCTCTGGCATCGGTTCCCTCATCCATCAGATCCAGTTTGGTGATCACTCCGATGGTCCTCAAACCTGCAACACATTTGCATCGTTCAGCCTGGGGGTGTGCAGGTTGCTGTGGCAGATGTGGGACGAGACTCCCACCTTGTGGGTCAACCTCCTTGGCAATCTTCAGTGCATCGGAGTTGGCGAGGTCAGAGTTGGCGGGTGAAACGGCCAACAGGAGGCAGTTATCTTTGGTAACAAACTGCAGGAGCATGTCTTTGATCTGTTGCTCAATGTCGGGGGGCTGATCGCCCACCGGGACCTTCGTCATCCCCGGAAGGTCCACCAGGGTAAGGTTCAGCACTGCGGGTGCAAAAACCAGGCTCATAACAAAGGGGCCATCCATGAACATGTCATCCTCTGCTTGAACTCAGACTGAATCTGGACAATCCGTCCTCCAGGCAGGAGACAGATTGTCCCTCCTGTTTCATACCAGGTCCAGGACTGGGAGTGGGACCGGGGGCTTACCGTTGGGGGAGTACACCCTCAGGTTGATGGGAACTGGACTGATTCCTTTGTTGTGTCCGGTTATTCGGTCCGTCTCGGCTTCGATCTCCTGGCGGACCTCATCAAAGTCTGTGAACTTCTTTCCTTTACAGTGCAGGAACTCTGCATACTCTGCTCAAAGACACAGATGCATCCTATCACTACACGGCTTCTGGCACACTCAAGCAATGCCACAAAAACCAGCAGGGATGTTGGGTAACAGACATTTACCCCCCGTTAGAAGGGTTTCTCTGAAGAACTCTGCCTCAGGCATTCATTCGCACAAGAACAAATGTAACATTAACAATAGAAGTTTAATTTTCTGAATCACTGGTCATCTTCAAACTGGACATTACTGTTCATTATTCAGATGAAATGAGTTCACAGATCTCATATTTTCAGCAGCTCTTTGCTCCCGCCTGTAACTAAAACCTTCCCTTAGTTGCTCTGGACGTCTGCACTGGACATGTTTCACTTCCTCATGGCTGCAGATCACAGACCTGGGAGAATTTAATTGGCTTCTCGTCGAATAATGAGACCAAAACATCTGTTCTAGACAAACGCTGCTTTGAGGAGCTTTATCCTTTCTCTGCATAAGTGGGACTCCCTGTAGGTCAAATGTTCATCTTTCACTCTCATCCTCTTCCTGCAGATTGTGTCCATAAAGCCTTCAGGAATTCTGGAGGGAAACATCAGGGACTGATAAAAGAAAATATGTCTCCACCGTTCTGTTTACCCAACTCCTTGTTCTCTCAGTGATTCCTGCTCCGGCTGCAGAATCCAGCTTCAGCAGATGATCAAAAAGATGCAGCCGATTAGTTAAAAGGACAGCGGAGCGGATCTGCACAGAAGAACTCTGCCCGGCTTCTGCAGAGCTCCAACAGACACTGCTTCACTCCCAAAGGGAAAATGTCCTCAATCTTTGACTAAAACCCTGACATCCTCTTCCCCTGGTGCTGAAAACACAGAGAGGGTTACACAGGCCACTGATGCTCCAGGGATGCCCCCCAGGTTTCCTCAGGTGTGGCTGGAGGCAGCACCTGCAGAAGAAGTGGCGGCCGTGGTGCAGCGGTAGGGCGGTCGACTCATGATCGTAAGATTGCAGGTTCGATTCCCGCCTTGCACGCCCATGTGCCGAAGTGTCCTTGGGCAAGACACTGAACCCCACCTTGCCTCTGGTGGGAGGTTGGCGCCAGTGTTTGGCAGCGGAGCCGCCATCAGTGTGTGAATGTGTGTGTGAATGTGTGTGTGCATGGGTGAATGGGACTGTGACTGTAAAGCGCTTTGGGCCTTCGTAAGAAGGTAGAAAGCGCTATATAAGTATACGCCATTTACCATTTACCAAGCTCCGCCCACAGGTGAGCAGAGCGCTCCAGCAGAGCTGCCGCTTGGGTGCAGCGGCGGCATCCATCTGCTCCACCCAAGAAAAGCCTCACACAGCAGGTGGAGCTGAAGGGGAAACCGGCCAAATGATTTTCAAAATTAAACTGCTTCCTAAGGCAACCCCCCCCCCCCAAAAAAGAAAAGGTAAAGTCCCATTATCTGTCTCACAGTCAGATTTCCCCCCAACTGTCATGATCACATCTGTCTGCAGGAAGGGGGTGGTCGGTGGTGAACAGCGTCTGTTCAGTCTCACCTGTTGGACAGGTGACAAGCTGGAGCACCAGGGGGCGCCGAGTCACAATTCCAGAGCCACGAGGGAGGAAGTCTCTGTTGGGGAGGGAGAAGCGAATGATTACAGACACATCAGACTCACAGCAGCGACTGCAGAGCCCCCGAGGTGGAACACTGGAAAAAAGTCAGGTCTGTCTGCTCCTGAGTTATTACCATTTCAAATACTACGAATAAAGAAATACTCAGAAATACCATTTTAATTATTCTTATCCATGTCCTCCATCTTCAGAAAAATGCACAAGAACATGTCAGAAACACCACAAACACACATGGCATTGGAGTGGGTCTTTCAGGCACAATTATCTACAAAACACAAAGAATAATAATCACATTTGGAGTTTTCTAGATGATTGTCTGGTCACCTTTCTCTCTCTCTTTCTCGTTGTTCAGGAAGCAGTTGTGGGACTGAACCCGACTGAAGTGTCAGGAGTTTCAGTCAGACTCTGGTCACCGTCAGCAGACATCTGGTGGACGGTGTTTCGGTTCTGTCTGGGACACATCATGACTGGACATGGACTTCCTGCTCCACGGAGCTTTCAGCCTGTTTTCTCATTGAAACACTCAGTCATGATGTACCTCAGGGATCATTTGAAGGACCACTATTGATAACTGTATCTGGTAATTTACTAACAGAACTGTTCTGATAATAAACAAATCATATAATGTATATTGCATTGTATTTCATTATATTATATTATATAATACTAATAAGTCATTATAAATATTATACATAATTATATTATAGTATAGTTTAAAATATTATATAATTTTAAACTATACTATATAATATACATAGTATAATTATGTATGTTATAGTATATTTTAAAATCATATAATATAATGTAGTATAATATATTATATAACATACTATATTATATTATACTATATTACATTATATTACAATACATTATATTATTTTATACTATACTATATCACATTGCATTGCATTACATTACAATACAATACAATATAATATTATTATTATATATTATTATATTATTGTTATATTATATGATATTACACTATATTATATTACATTACATTACTTTATTATGATATTCTAGATTATACTATACTATATTACATTACATGACATAAATCCCTGTCAGTGACGTGAATACTTTAGAGGAGCAGCAGCTCGAGGAAGAACATCGTCATGACATGATGACAGTGGATGTGTGTGTTTGCCCTACAGTCAGCTTTCACGCACACACACAAACACACACACCAGTTATTTTGGTGCAGCTCTTTGACCAGAACTCCACATGATCAAGCGTGACCAATCAGAGCTGAGACCCAGACAGAGAAGCTCTCTTCAGGCTGAGATTCAGTGTGTTCAGCCAATCATGCGTGGGCTTCCAGCAGGACTCAAACTACAGCCTCAAAGACAGGAGGGTGTAATCTGCACCTCCTCGTCTTTGTTCTGTAGCAGTGAACACTGCTGCTCTATTATTCTCTGGGATTTGTTTTTCATTCGTTGTATTTTCTCCAATGTGTGATCATTGTCCTTCAAATTAAGAGTCTTTTCTGCATGACTCAGGTCAGAGTAACGGGTTAGAATGTGAAGATTTTGGAACGATGACCTTCAGACAGATGAAACTCAGCTTCATGTTCACCGACACTGAAATGAACAAAGCTTCTGTTTAAAACACGGAGGAGGCTCGGTAGTGGTCTGGGCATCTGGGACAGGGTGTTTTGAATCTGAGCAGGTTTAATAAAGTCTCATTTTTTCCACGACCGTTCCACCTATGACTTTTCTCGCATGTTTCACCCATGTATAACTTTTATTTTGTGTATACAGCGCACATTTCACATTAAACTACATAATCGACGCACAAATTTTGGGCCAGATTAGGCTTTTACGTTGGTTTACGTGTTCCTTGCGTGGTTTATTCGTACTTCTTCTGTGGTTTAACGTGGTTCATTGATACTGATACATCTGTAGACATACATCTTTCAACCTTTAGACCAGAACTTTTCTCACTTTTTCCACGTATGATCAATCTTGTTTTTATTTATTTATTTTATTTCATTTTCTTACCCACTGTTTTTTAAATTATTAATCTTTTTATCTATTAATCTTTTTAGTCTATTGCTATTTTTTACTATTTTTATCGTTTTTAATATGTGTATGTGTTTTATGAGTGTGAGCAGATGGCCATTTTTAAATTTCCTCAGGGATTATTAAAGACTTTTTCTATTTCTATTCTATTTCTATTCTATTTTCATCCGTGCAATATGCACAAAAAGTACACAGTGGCCGTGACCCGACCCGTAGAAAGGTAAGTCTAAAGCTGTGTCCAGGCTCAGCCATGCGCGTTCAAGCGACTACTTCCAGTGAAAGGTCTAAAGGTGTGTAAATGTGCGCTTCAAGCTTCTGCATTCAAAACTCGTGAATCTTTTACGACCATTCTTTAGCTCTACGTGTTCCAAACGCGCAGCATTGAACGCGATTTAAAGTTAACCAGCTTAAGCTCCGACCAATCAGGTTCTTGGATTTGGCGTCCCCCTAAAATTCAAGGAAGAGCCAACCGTTTGAAACCTGATCATAGAGGCCAAATGAATGACTTCAATCATTTTAAAAGATTTTTCTGCGCGGCCAGATTCTATGACTTTAAGTCTTTTCTAAAAATCGGAATAGAGCTGTGAAAGAACAAGATTCACCAGATTTGCACCACTTTGACTTTTGGCACCAAGTCTTCTCCAGCTGTAGGTGGTGGACATGTGCTAATAAACTGTAGAAGGAGAAGTCCCTTCCTGTGTGTGGAATGTTCAAGAACAGACGTTTAGCGTGTTCTTGAATGCGTGTCAAACGCCCGGTGTGCCTGTAGCTCGAGTCACAGGTGGGAGGTCTTCCAGCAGAACATCCAGAACGAGAGACAGAACATTTGATGGTTCTGAAGTGTTCTCCTACCAACACTAATCTAAAGCCTGAAGGTCTGAGGAAGGAGTCGAACCCTTCAGACCTCAGGCGGTCAGGTCAGGGGGGTTTGATGAGGAGGAGCAGAGCACCTGCTGACAGGGGTAGAAGGATCCTAATGTAAAGGTAGAGGAGGCAACATTTTGGACCTTTTCTGTCTAAATGGTTCCATTGAACGAGAACTCAATCAGTCGCTGGTGAAGGTTCTTGTTCATCTTCAGGTTGAGTCACAGCAACTGGATTTCAAATCTTCTTCTCGCCAAAACCCGCCAAAAAAAAGGAAGATTTGAAGTCCAGCTGCTGTGACTCAGTTCCACCAGGGTCTTCCTTTCGTCTGATGCTTGGTTAGTTTCAGAGACGGCTGTTGGTGTTGACAGAAGGACCGACGTGTCTGCTGTCTGAATCTTTATCCCTTGTGCTACCTGCCTTCCATTGAGGTGTTCTCCCTACCATGACAAAGGTGGATAAAGGTGGAAAGATTTCATGTAATCCATGGACACCAGTGAAGATCACAAATCATTGAAGAAAAAAGGTTCAGAGCACTGTCTAGTGGGTCTAGATGACCCAACTCCTAATGTTGGGAGTTGGGTCATCTGGACCGGTATCGGCTTGTTCAGGGCACCGTCTTGTGGGTGGGGTCATTTGGACCCCACAAGACAGCACAAGGGTTAAGCAGGTCTTGTGATCGGATCTCTGAAGGTCCTCCTGCCTGCTTAACCGCTCTGCTCCGGCAGCAGCGGGTATCAACCCCCCCACAGCTGCAAACAGGATTTACCATCATGAATGAGCAGCACCCAGTCCTGAATCTGGGGGCTCCTCTGGGCTCATGAGGGGCTGATGGGAAGACCTCAGAGGAGCTTAAGAGGACGGATGAAGAGCTCAGCCCTGAGTTCGGTCTGCAGGCTCATGCCGAGGTTCTGAAGGCATCCCTGTCATTGCGCCTCCTTCAGCGCCACGCCACTGCTTTACTGAGGGCCCCCACAGCAGAGAGCTGCATCCATGCCCCCCCCCCCCCCAATATAAGCGATTATTTCCATTTGATTCCTGCCCAAAACTCTGGTTCCACAGACACACCTGACGCCAGGTGCGCTCCAGCATCACGACAGACCGGTAGGTTTGAGAACACTTGATGTCACGCACCACCAGCGCACAGGCGGCTGGTTCGGCAGACGGACACGCGCACACGGAGGGAGATTCACCTGCCCACGAAGTTCTCCAGAACCGAGCTCTTTCCCGCGCTCTGCCCGCCCACCACCGCGATCTGCGGCAGGTCCAGGCTCGCGTTCTGGCCGATGGCGGAGAAGGCGTCCTGCAGCCGGTTCACGAGCGGGATCAGCTCCTCCATGCCCCGGTTCCCCATGGCGGCGGCGGCGGCGCGTCTGTCCCGGCCGGTCACTGCCTGATCAGGGATCGATACCCGGTCAGCTGATCGATGGAGATGCTGATGACAGGTCACCTTCAGCTCTCCTCCTCTCGGCTGCAGGGAGGGACCGCGCGCGCGCACAGTGCTGATGGAGACCTTCACAATAAAAGCCTCCGTCTTCTCATGTTTTATTTTGAGGTCTTCCTTCCTCCAGGTGGGAAGACTGGACGGATGTTTTCACAAACTGTGAGGGGGCAGCAATAGGGCTGTAGAATTCAGGAAAATCCACATAATAATTTAGGAAAATCCACATAATAATTTAGTACATATTTAAATTCTTCCATTTTTCTCAGCTTTTCTGTGTAACCAAACACTGAGTCCTTTCTGCTATAACAGTTCAGGAAAACAGTCAACCAGATGAACACTAGAAGGCATTGGAACAAAGCTTTACTTTTTGACAGTTTAAAATGGAAAAACTCACCAATTTACTCATAAAAGTTTTTGTTTTATTTAAGTTTGTAAAAAAAAACACACACACACATTTTGTTTCTTTAACCAAATCCTTAATTAAAATGTTCTTCAATCAGAAATGACGGTGTTTAAAATCCGTCGACAGGCTTGGCGGACTTACTCAGCGTTAATGCTGAAGCTGAACACACAGCCAAATGAGATCAAACTGTCAATCTGAGCTTAAGTACAAACTGGAGGTTAGCAGAATAATCCCACGGGACAGAAAACTAAACCATCAATGAGCTCAAAGTCAGGAATCCCAATCACTGTCCAAATCCATTCACTGCTTTTAAGGCAAACTCTGAACTCCAATTATTCCAACTCATGAACCTTTTCAGAGGACCATGGTGCTCACCTGCTCAAGTGGGCGGAGCCATTAAAACTGACCCTACACCAAACTCTGAGGAGGCCCCTCTCTCTCTCTTTCTCCCATGCAGACGGTGGTTTCTGATAAAACACGCTTTGTTCACTGCGAGGCCTCTTAGGGACACTGCGGATCTGAAAGACAGCATCAGTCAGCCAAACAGGCAGGAGAAGGATGTTCAGTCGTCTGCAGTGAAGGACCACAAACCTTTACTGGAACCACTGAGAACTTCATTACAGGACGAGCGAGTGCAGCGATAGCTGTAGGTCCGGCCTCGGGACTTTTATTGTGAAAAATGAGCTTCATGTAGGAGGCTGTCCACCTCAGGGAACCGCAACACAACTGCCTGTTTGAGGCCATTTTAAAAACAAACTGGACAGTTCATCAGGTGATCACCAGATGACATGGTACAGCCCTCCCTGCCCCTCCTGTACCACGTCATCTGGTGCTCACTTGATTTCCCGTCTGCTCAGATGTACAGTACCTAAAATTGTTTTTGGGGAAATCATAACAAAATATCACGGAAACAGACAGAGGGGATTGTTGGGTCTTCTGCGGCAGGACCACAGGATTGTGCTTTTTCAACAGGCTTGCTAGTCGGACCCATTTGCCCATTTTAGGACATATTAGGGTTTAGGTGATGAAGATCCCTCAGCTGGAAAACGCCTCATCAGTTCAGTGGAAACATATGGACCCAGTGAGGACATAAATACACACTCGGATGTAAATAGTGTTCTTTCTGCCGACGGAGGACAAGGATAAAAGAAAATCAGGCTTAAACTTGTGTTTCTGAGTGTTTAATCAAATCGAAGTGAAAAGAAAAGAGAAAAGGCTGCAGTTCCCTCACAGAGAACAGGGGGCGCTGCAGCAACACTTCCTGAGCACCGTCAGCCAATCAGGAGCCTTTAACCTGAAACCATGTGAAATCTAACTGTGTGTTCAGATGTCTCCCCCACAGTGGCGGTTTTTGATATGGGCGACATGGGCGGTCGCCCAGGGCGGAATTTTCCAGGGGGCGGCATGGACGAGGGGAAAAAGAAATCATTAAGTATTTCCATTCTTGGTATTTGAAGGTTCCATTTTAAGTGTTAAATGGCGCCCCCTACTGCACCACACTGAAACCTGCGCCCATCACTGTGCTCTTTGGAACATAAGTCAAATAATTCGGCATCAGTCTAACAATCATCCCAGGCTTAAACTACTTTCACGCCACGTTAAAGACTGCATTCACCATGAATGTATTTTTATAAGCCAATTCCAATCTCTCAAAATACTATAATAAGTATTGGTTTAGCCCGAGGCCAAGCTGAAGCGATGCTAAGCGGTCCTTGGTGTCAGAAGATGCTAACTTGTGTATTTTTGTGAGCCCAATAAAATGAAAAGGACAAAACCATCTGGTGCCCAAGTTAGAACAAAGAAGACCAAGAGAAACATGAAAAGGCCAAAGCTATGACATTGAACATCTCCCAGGTCTGCATACTTCAGGAACAGTCACATCAAGTCACACATCTTTAATTTGTCTAGTTTTTATTGTTGACACATCTTGGAAACAAAAATCTCTCGCGGCCAGAGCTGCACGTCCGACACATCGGAGCTCACCGTTCTGGTGGACGTGACAAACATCAACACAACACGCCATCGATCTCAGCTCCTCCACATCATATGTAAAATTCTCTTACTTTAAATAAATATCCCTAACAGGCTAAAACATTCGTTTTCCAGATGGTGCAGATACCGGATCAGGGTCAATCCAGGTTCCAGTGGGACTCAGGTTCTGGCCGGAGTTCTTCTCTGCTTCCATATTTGATCATTTCTTTGAGAATGAAGAGGTGGATTCTGCTCTGAGGACTGATCTGGTTGGCCTCATCCAACAGTAAACGTCTGTCAGTATGGAAGAACCGACAAACCCGGAGCTGGAAGTCCCTCCCGTTCTGCTGTTGATCCTGGTTCTGTTCAGCCTATAAGAACCTGCTGAAGGTTTTGGGTTCGGAGGAACAACAGTTCCAGGATTTAGATGCGTCTTGATGAGATCATCCGCTGAATCAGGAGTGATGCAGCAGGAACCGGCAGGCGTGTGGGAACAGAAACCCACGCTGGGTTTATTTAGGTGTGGCTGTTGTCATACCTTCAGGGTGGAGATGTGCGTCCTGCCACCTGATCAGGGGGTATCGGTAGAGGTTTCTACCTGAGGTCGATCAGAGCCACATCCAGGAGAAGCAGGTAAGTCCTTCTCCACAGGGAGCTTGACGAAGGCTATGGCGGCCAGCTCCTTACAGAACTCTTCCAGGACAATGATCCCTTTGAGCAACGTCAGGTGTTCCTGTCTGGGGACACGCCCACAGGGGAGGGGTCAGGCAGAGCACACAGGTCACCTGTCTGTCTCACCAAACATCTCTGAGCTTATCTGATCATCTTCATCAATGCCATATTACTCGTTGAAGGCCTATCGGCTCAGAAAATACAGACAGAACAGACCTAACCTGAAGCTGAAGGAACCATCATGAAGTCATCCAGAAACAGTCAGAAACCTGGGTGTTGTTCAACTCTAAGATAACTTTTATCCCTTATATAAAATATGTGGTCAAAACTGCTTTTTATCATCCTAGAAATCTAGCTAGGGTCCGCCCACTACTCTGTCTTGCTAACACGGAGATGCTAATGCATCCTTTATCATCAGTAAATTGATTATTGTAGCGCCCTGCTAGCCGGTCTTCCAAAAACTAACATTAAGAACCTTTAGCTTCTCCAGAACTCGAGTTCTCAACAAGACCAGAATGCGGGCTCACTTCACCTCAATTTTAAAATCCCTGCATTGGCCCCCCGTATGCTTCAGGATTGATTTGTGATGTGAGGCTGTCCCCTGCCTATAGTGGGGCTGGCCCCCACCCATAGTGAGGCTGTCCCCAGCATATAGTGGGGTTGGCCCCCACCCATGGCGAGGCTGGCCCCCGTTTGTGGTGAGGCTGTCCCCCTCCCATGGCGAGGCTGTCCACCCGCCTATAGTGAGGCTGTCCCCCACCCATGGCGAGGCTGGCCCCCGTTTGTGGTGAGGCTGTCCCCCTCCCATGGCGAGGCTGTCCACCCGCCTATAGTGAGGCTGTCCCCTGCCTATAGTGGGGCTGGCCCCCACCCATAGTGAGGCTGTCCCCAGCATATAGTGGGGTTGGCCCCCTCCCATGGCGAGGCTGTCCACCCGCCTATAGTGAGGCTGTCCCCCACCCATGGCGAGGCTGGCCCCCGTTTGTGGTGAGGCTGTCCCCCTCCCATGGTGAGGCTGGCCCCCGCCTGTGATGCTGCATCTGGCTGGTTATGCAGCTATTCACAGAGAGGGAGGTTCCAAATATTATTTGCGTTTCCAATTACAAACATCTAGTTTTTGTGCCTCTTTCCTATTTCTCATTGTCTTTCCCCATCAATTATGGGATGGGAAGTGTGTACGTACAGGGAGGGGGGCTCTATTTTAATTTTTGTGCATGCTGTCATATTATTTATTGTGTTTTGTTTTAATGTAAAGCAATTTGTGTTACACTTTTATAGGAAAGGTGCTATTTAAATAAAGTTTGATTTGAACAGACAGACAGACAGACAGGCAGGCAGGCAGGCAGGCAGGCAGGTAGACAGGTACCCATTGTTGTGGCTCATTCCCAGCAGGTCTCTCCTGGTGTTCAACAGTCGGTCTGGCAGGTCTGGAATCTTCTGGATCCTCTGCATCATCTCACCCATCACCTGACGGACAGACAGCGGGATCAGCCTGACCCAGACGTCTGACTGCTCTCAGATCAGCCGTCAAGGTGACTCACCCTGATGAGGACAGAGAACAGCGACCTGGAGCAGGGAGACAGGGGGATGTACGGGTCCAGCAGGTATTCGTGCAGCAGAGGATGGCTGTAGGCCGACAGTCTGGACAGAACCGCCGTCAGCTGCAGGTTCAGCTCGTACGGCTGCAAACACACAGGTGAGTCGCTGCAGGCAGGTGAACGGCGTGAGCTCAGTTCAGCAGTTGTAGAGGTTAGGGTACCTGCTCCAGAATGCGTCCCAGCCGGTCGAACAGGACCTTCAACAGTGGGCCTTCAAAGAAGTGGGCCTCCTCTCCTGAAGGGCAGGGAAGGGCTTGTGGCCAGTCCCAGGACAGGGACAGAGTCTGACACTGGGTCACCTGAGAAGACCCACAGCCTTAGCACACCTGCTCTGCTGCTACGCCCACCTGGCAGACGCCGTGTTCACGTCTGAAACGTGCAAGTCCGCCATCGCATCAATGGTATCGTCTAGATCAGTGGTCCCCAACCGTTTTAACGGCGCAGACCGGTACGACGTCATACTACGTTTTTACTAACGGGACTTTAAGATGCGGCGGACGATTACTGTAGCGACGTTACCATGGAGGAGGAACAGAGACGTGACAAGACGTGCCCTGAGCTTTTATTTTGACACGCATGACATCGTACATCCTCCTCTCCCCTCCCCACATTCATGGCACTACGAAGAAGAACTGTCTGTTAAATGTAGCTTTCTTTTTTTTAAAGTGGAAGGCTCCTCTTCTGTCTCCTGGCTCTTTTCCACTTTGGCCAAGAAACTTTCCAGATGTTTTTTTTTTCTTATTTTGCTAGTTTCTGGGTTTTATTTTAGCGGTATCCTGTCATGTGACCCAGAAGAGCGCCTTGGCCTGCGTCAAGAGTGACACAGACGGATGGAACAGAGAATCTGGCAATTTTTCAAAATAAAACATCTTTCAGATTCCAAAATAAATAAAACAGAAGTCATGTAAGTTTTTTATTCTGTCTGTGCGGCCCGGTACCAAATGACCCATGGACCGGTACCGGTCAGCCGCCCGGTGGTTGGATGGGCTTTTGACAGTCTGCGATAACCGTCGTTAACTTCTGAGCGTTTATACTTTTCAAGTAAAGGGTTTCTGTTGAACATGAGGGACAGTTGGATCGTTCACCTGCTGCCTGTGCAAACGTGCAGGTAAACAGGAAGTGGAGCAAATTGCATTTGCTGGAGCTGCAAGATATTTCTTTCTAGTACCTTTCTGCATTTCCTTCTTTTTTTTGTTTATTTTTTTGTTTATTTTTTGATAACAAAGGAAGTTTTATTTTGGAAAACTACTGGATTCTGTTCCCCACATCCGCCTGTCTTGACGCGTCACATGACTTTGATCAGCTGCTAGGACTGCTAAGTTAGAAGGCTAAAAATCTAAAGAAATCCAAACAATAAAACATGTTTGGGGAGAAATGAGTCAACGAGGAAACTGAAGAAAAGACTTCGACTTAAGAAACACAAAGCTGCTGTTTCCAGACAAAACCAGGAGTTTTCATCAAATACGGATTTATTTTGTCTCAGAAACCAGAAGCTGCTCTGCCAGACTTTGAATGTTTTCAAACACGCAGATAATAACGTTGCAGACACGGTGGAGTCACGTTTATTTTTATATTTAGAAAATAACTGCGTCCTTTCATTTTTCTTTATTTTTACATCACACCTTAAAAGTCTGACTCAGCTAAAATTAGAGTCCGGTCGGTAGCATCAACTCTGACGGCTGGATCTTCATCACAAAGTCTGAGTTTAATCCAGAGAAAGAGAATGAAGATTCTTTCAAATAAAGTTTGCGACCTGCTGAACATGTTTCTGATCTGAGGAGACGCGTAAAAGGACATTAAATGGATGCGATTTCACAAAGTTAAAATCTAATTGATGTGAGCGTTTTACGACCATTATTTATGAGTCCACTGTCTTCTGAAGATAAAAACGTTGATGGTTTCTTAAAAAATTACATTTATATACATTTTCTTTGCAAAAATTGTTCAGATGCAATGCATTGTGGTCTATATGTGCAGAACTTTGTCTTTATGAACACGTTTCTATTGACAGAATCAAAGACAAAAGGGTCAGCGTTGGCAAGGTGGGGGTTCAGGGCCATGTCTTAGTGAGCCTCTGTGGGGTCTGCAGGCTTTTGTTCTCTTTTTTTGGTTTGTTTTTTACGGAGGAGAGTGATGTGAGGTCATGACATCACTGCGCTGACAAAAGATGAAAGTTTTATGTGGACTTTTTCTCAGATCAGAACCAGCATTAAAATGACCCAAGTCCCCTATGGACCAGCCATCCCCGTGGTAACAGACGTGTGTGTGTGTGTGTGTGTGCGTGTACACGCTCTGACCAGTGTGTGTGCGTCGTGGACGTAGGACTCGTAGCCTCCCTCCTGCAGCAGCTGGGACGATCGGACCTGGACAGGAACCAGACACAGGAAACTACAAACACAAGCAGAGTCAGGCTTCAGGACACGCCCGGCCGTCCTCGCCAGCAGCTGTGGTCACATGACTTTGGAAGGCAGTGGGTGGGTCCAATTTGGAGGGCTGCGTTCGTCCTGGGCTGCATTCCAAGGTTGCTTACGTCACAGCGCTGCCACAAGTGCTGTCCGAATTCAGCGACTCCTTCGAATGCGGCCAAAGGATACGGCCTCCTTTTCCCCCGATTTCTATGTATCCATATCCCAAGATGCATTGCAACCAAAGTGTGAAGCGGGACCCGGAGTTGAAAATAATTACACTTACAAGATTAAAAGTTGGATCAAATTCACGTCCTCTCTGTTCGGAACTCACGGTTGCTAGGCAACAGGACATTCGCAGATGTAACAGCTGGACTCGTCCAAATTCACAGCCGTTAAACATCCGGCCCCCAGCGGCTGTTGAAGGACGCCACCCTCCAATTTGGACACACCCGTCGTCTCATTATTGCATGTTCTGACCCGTCTGTGGCGCCCTCTCCAGGTCGGAGGAGCAGATTCTGTTGTCGGAGAAAACAGCTCCAATAGAAACTACAGCAGGAGCATGAAGAGGAGCAGGGGGGAGGTCTGCCCCACGAGGAGCTGACCTCTGACCCCAGACCTGCTGAGACGTCTGCGCAAAAGGAGGAGTGAGACGAGGTCACTCCTGCGTCTAGGGGAGCAGGAAGTCAGGAGGAGGGACAGAACTGACAGAGGCCTGTCCCCCTGACATCCATGTAACCACAGCTGCTTCATCATCATCATCATCATCATCATCATCATCATGGTTGAAAGGAGTCACCTGTTAACAATGTCTGCAGTGGATCCCAGTCCAGCAGGAGGAGGAGGAGGAGGAGGAGGAGCAGTGCAGGAGTCAGGAAGAGGAGGAGGGAGGAGCTGCGGGTCCGATAGGGTGTCAGAGAAGAAGGGGTCGTCCTCCAGGTCTCTGAAGGACAGCGGACAGCTTTCAGGTCCAGCTTCCTCCATTTCAGGGGGAGTCATTGCTGCACTTACTGGCTGTCCTCGCCGCTCTCGCTGCCGTCCACGGCTCGGTCCTCCTGACCCACCGACAGGTAGGAGCGACTCTGCAGAAAACTCAACACCAGAACATCCAAAATGTCCCTGTGGGGCTTCTGTAGGAGTTCCTCCACCAAACACAGAGACGTCATGCTAATCTGAGGACACAGGCGGGTTCAGGTCTTTTAGCTGGACACTCAAACCTGCAGGTGTGACGTTCACCTGTCGGCTCTCACCTGATCGGAGATGTGGTCGCAGCGCTGCAGCAGCAGAGGCATCAGAGGCGGGGTCTTTAGCAGGAAGTGGACCAGCTGATCCAACAGAGACGAGGACGTAAGCAGTCTGACAACGGCGCAGAGGACGGCGGTGGAGCCCAAGACCACCTGCTCACACCTGAACCACACACCCACACGTGAGTACCGCCCCCTTCAGGCCGCGTGCCCCACAGCAGATCTGCACTGAACCCCCCACTTCACGTGTGCGTGTACACTCGTGTGTTTGAGTGAATGCGCCTCCTCACAAAGCAGAACAATCACGGCCTGATCTTAGAGGCGATGATGATGAAGATCAACTTACGTGTGAATCAGCTGAGGATGAAGAGAGCTCAGGAGCCACGCCTGATGAAAACACCGAGCCACCTTCACTGCCAGCACCTGTAAACACACACAGAGATACAGAAACATCCAGAGAGGACGCCGTCCTGCAGCATCTCTGCAGAGACGAACCCGGAAAAGGTCCCCGCACCGTTCTACTACCACGCCTCAGCGTGGGAGGAAGACGCCTCAGAACGACGGAAAATCAACCGATCAGCTCTCAAAGCCCCGATTAACTGTTTGTCCTTCACCTTTAAATCATTAAAATGTCGTTAAAATACCAACAGATGGAGGAGAGGCCGAGCCGACGCCTCGCTGTCCCGAATGGAGACATCAAACGTTTGGGTGGAAGTCATCTTCAACGGCGGCCCCCAACCTTTAGAACGCCACGGACCGGTATGACGTCGACTAAGTTTTCACGGCCCGGTCTTTAAGATGAACTCTGAGCTTTTATTTTGACACGCATGACATCGTACATCCTCCTCTCCCCCTCCCCACACTCATGGTTCTACAAAGAAGAACTGTCTGTTAAATGTAGCTTTCTTTATTTAAAGTGGAAGGCTCCTCTTCTGTCTCCTGGCTCTTTTCCACTTTGGCCAAGAAACTTTCCAGATGTTTGTTTTTTACTCATTTTGCTAGTTCTTGGGTTTTATTTTAGCGGTATCCTGTCATGTGACCCAGAAGAGCGCCTTGGCCTGCGTCAAGAGTGACACAGACGTATGGAACAGAGAATTGGGCAATTTTTCAAAATAAAACATCTTTCAGATTCCAAAATAAATAAAAACAGAAGTCATGTAAGTTTTTTATTCTGTCTGTGCGGCCCGGTACCAAATGACCCATGGACCGGTACGGGGCTGCGGCCCCAGGGTTGGGGACCGCTGGTCCACAACACCCTCCTGAAAACAGCCACAGGTGTTTGCGTTTGTCCCACGGTGAGACGGCACTGAAGCATAAACAGAAACAAACCAGGACGAGTGGAACATCGTAAAGAAGAGGCGTGCGCAGACGGCTGATGGAAATGCGGCCTTGACCTAAACCGGGGAGTCGGGAATCAACCCACCGACCCTAAAGTCAGCAAACAGCGGTGGGGCCTTTGAGCTGCAGAACATGCGCACTGACTCTCCAAAAGAAGCTCGGCTAAGATAGAAACATCTGGAAACCTGCAGCAGTTTCTACCTGTGGAGCCTCTGAGGTGAGCTGATCCAGGAAGTCCAGCCACATGAAGAAACTGCGCAGGTCGTCTGCACACTCGGATTTGTCGTCTGCGCTGCACACACAGAGAGAGAAAGTCGTACCACCATGGAAACTATGTGTACAAACAGTTGATGTGTGTGTGTGTGTGTGTGTGTGGGTGTGTGTGTGTGTGTGTGCGTGAAAACTGATTTCAAAACTGTACATATCTATCACGTTTATTAGAGACGGTCCTTCTTAAAATGGTTCCGGTATTTCTTGGCATCATCTTCTCTGCATTACAATGAGGTGTCAAATTATCGCATTAATCGCCATGAATCTGTTACAGACATTTTACATCTTTTAATAGCATTAAACTTATTTCCACGTGTTCACGTCTGATCAGGCACACCTGGAGGGCGTGAGCCCCCTCGTACCACGATCATTTACAAAAATATGAATGTTGAATCCGTCATTCGGACTTTAGTCCCGTTATCTTTTTAAGTTTCAATCGTTTATCACAAAAAGCGTACTATTTTAAAGGCAGCGCGTCACGTTGTCATGGTAACATGACTTCCTCTCTGAGGAAAGTGATCGTCGTGACGACAGAGCATCACTTCAGAGGGAAGGTTAGCCTCCTAGCACGTGTTTTTGTCCAGATGATAAAGAAAAATGTATTTCCAAAAACAACCCAATAGTCTCCTCATCTCTTCCTTCCTGTCTTCTCTCCTTTCTTTATCCGTCTTGTTGTCATAATAAACTGTGGAATATAAAGTCTATCAGCACAGGAATTGTAGGATTATTAAGAAGTTCCAGGTCATTTTTTTGGATTGCTCAGAAGTCTTCTTCCTCTTTTTTTATATTTTGAATTAGAGACTCTGGACCTACGGAGCCCCTAAAGGGCCATTGATGAAAAAAAAAAAAAAACTGGAGGAAAAAAAAATTTTTTTGAAGTAAAAAAAAATTTTTTGGGAGTAAAACATTTTTTTTTAAGTAAAAAAGAAAAAAAATTACTGGTGCGCACCAGTTAGTTTCAGGTGCGCATCAGTTAGTTTCAGGTGCGCACCAATTAGTTTCAGGTGACATTAAGACATAGTCAGTAATATTTCGTGTTTTCAGAAAGTTTACAAGGTCTGTATCCTCAACTTTAGCCATTCTAAAGACAACTGTAGCTACTTGGTGCACAATGAGCAAGCAAGTCGACTATCTGATATCTTCTGATACTAACTGGTGCGCACCTGAAACCAACTGGTGCGCACCTGAAACTAACTGGTGCGCACCTGAAACTAACTGGTGCGCACCTGAAACTAACTGGTGCGCACCAGTTAGTTTTTTTTTCTTCTTTTTTTTTTTACTTCAAAAATTTTTTTTAACTTTTTTTTTCCTCCATTTATTTTCTATCAATGGCCCTTTAGGGGCTCCGTATGGACCTGATGGTTTTTTATGTTTTCCCAAATTGTTATGGATAGAAAAAAAAGAAGACAGTTGTAATAAAAAACTACATAAAGCCATTTTTCTTTGCTTTACTTTGACCTTTTTTGGAGGCTTTTCACAGCAAAATCATTCCCATTAAATAATTAGGAGGAATTGACCCACAAACAAAATGACACCATTAATTACTTAAAATTGCTCTTAAACAGAAATATTTGTGTGAATACATACAATACACACACATGTGACACGTCATGTAACGCGACTGTCAAATAGTTTGAATCCGACGCCTCGTGTTTCACGTCACTTTATTTTTCACACATAATCCGGTTCTTATCACCTATTTAAAGTTATTAATATTTGTGCTAATTATTTACCAAGTAACACGGATGAAGTGCTTATTGAATATGCTTTGAGGATATTAAAACACTGCTGCAGAAATCCTCATCACCCGTCAGAGCTTATTGTTTGCTATCAAAGGCTCTCATATTCCAGAAGCCCGTTCCATGTCCCGCGGCGTGCACGTGCACGTGTACCTCCAGGGCGTGTGCGGCCAGCTCTGCAGCGCTGCAGCATCCAGCGTGTCTGCAGGCAGCAGGGCGTGCAGCTCCTGCAGCCTCCCGGCCAGCAGCTCGGCCAGCTGCGTGTCTGCGCTCAGCAGCTCGGCGGAGGGCCCCCCCGGCAGGCCGGACAGCAGCAGGAGACTCTGGCGGGCCTTCAGGCGCACCGACGCCCTCTGAAACAGCAGCGTGAACACCTCAACAGGCAGGAAGCCGTGTGTGAGCAGAACGGACACGGATGCCAAATACGGCATTCCTTTCATTTGGATTCACACCATCACTTCTCCAGTTGTTTCACAATTTTTAAACGTATTTTTAGTAATTTATTTGACGAAGATAAACACTTTTTATATTAGTGACTTTCAGGAATACTTGCATCAAAAACACAAAAATTATGTGGTTCTGTTTCAAAAAGACTTGATTCATTGATTTGGTGAATCTATAGATTTTAAATACAGTGGTGGACAAAATAGTTGGTACCCCTCAGTTAAAGAAAGAAAGTCCACAATGTTCACTGAAATGACTTGAAACGTTAAAAGTAACAATAAATTACAATGTATTGAAAATTAAATAATTAAAATCAGCCATTACTTTTGAGTTGTTGATTAACAGAATTATAAAAAAAAAAATTAAACAAACTACTGAAATAGGGCTGGACAACAATGATGGTTCCTCCATAAAAGACTGAGAACTAATTGCCCAGGGGGTCATGATGAACTCAGGTATGTCCTTTGATTGACATCACAGCTGTTTTCAAACCCAGAATCAGTCAGTCTGTCTATTTAAAGGGAGACAAATAGTCACGTTGCTGTTTGGTGAAAAGTAGTGAACCACACTGAACATGGACAACAGAAAGAGGAGAGAATTGTCCCAGGACATCAGAAACACAGTTATAGACAAACATGGTAAAGGTAAAGGCTATAAAACCATCTCTAAGCAGTTTGAAGTTCCTGTGACCACAGTGGCACATATTATTCACAAGTTTAAGACCCACGGGACAGTAGCCAACCTCCCTGGACGATGGAAGAGGAACATTGATGACAAATTGAGGAGACGGATAGTTGGAACTGTATCCAAAGAGCCCAGAAGAACCTCCAAAGACATTAAAGGTGAACTCCTAGATCAAGGTACATCAGTGTCAGATCGCACCATTCGTGGTTGTTTGAGCCAGAGTGGACTTCATGGGAGACGACCAAGGAGGACACCACTGTTGAAAGGAAATCATCAAAAAGACAGACTGGAATTTGCAAAAATGCATTCTGGGAGAATGTCCTTTGGACAGATGAGACCAAACTGGAGCTTTTTGGTAAGACACATCAGCTCTATGTTGGTAGACTCAGAAATGAAGCATCCGACCAAAAGAACACTGTCCCTACTGTGAAACATGGAGGAGGCTCAGTTCTGGTTTGGGGCTGCTTTGCTGCATCTGGAACAGGGGGTCTGGAAGTTGTGAAGGTAAAATGAAATCTCCAGATTATCAAGGCATTCTGGGTAGAAATGTGCTGCCTAGTGTCAGAAAGCTTGGTCTCAGTCGCAGGTCATGGGTCTTCCAACAGGACAACCATCCAAAACACACAGCCAGAAACCCCCAAGAATGGCTCAGAGAAAAGCGTTGGACGATTCTGAAGTGGATTCTATGAGCCCAGATCTGAATCCCATTGAACATCAGTGGAAGGAGCTGAAACATTTGGAGAAGACACCCGTCAAACCTGAGACATCTGGAGCAGTTTGCTCATGGGGAGGGGGCCAGAATACCTGTGGGCAGGTGCAGAAGGCTCATTGACAAATACAGAAACCGTTTCATTGCAGTGATTGCCTCAAAAGGTTGAGCAACAAAATATGAAGTTATGGGGACCATCAGTGTTGTCCAGCCCTATTTCATTTAATCTTCACTAAATTTTTGATTTATTGTTCCTTTTGAACGTTTCAAGTCATTTCAGTGAACATTGTGGACTTTCTTTCTTTTACTGAGGGGAACCAACTATTTTGTCCACCACTGTAAATGGCTTTGAGTCTCGCTGGCTCCGCCTCCAGAAGGCTTTTTGTCCTAAAACTGGCGACTGAAACGTCTTTGAGTGACTTTGAAATCTCTCTCATGAAATTAAATCCATCAAACAGATTCAGTTTGAGAATTTTTCACCTTTTTTTTTTGCTTTTGATTCGAATTCTAAATGCTTACAACATTCCTCAACATTCTATCAATTTTAGATCAAACGACCCCAAAGGTCGGCTCCTTTCAGCTAACAAAGGGAACTGACCTGACTGCTGGTCAGCTTCATCAGAGCCCAAATGAGACCGTTCTCTGGGAACACAGGACTGGACCGGCAGGCAGCTGGTGGGACAGGGTTGGACTCGGCCAACTGGGGGAGGAGCGGCGCCGGGTTTTGATTGGACGCCGGTGTGCGGAGCTGCTGGTCCGGAGGCTGAAGGAAACGTGTGAGAGGCTCAGACGCTGCAGGTACGGAAACACAAAGGCTGGAGCGCTTTCTGACCTCCAGCACGTATCCGAGCACCTCCAGATCCTTCCTGACCGCCGAGCAGACAGCAAATAGGAACTGAGCTTCCTCCTTCTGTGTGAGGGAACCAGGAAGCCCACAGAGGCGGATCAGCTTCTGTAAGAGGAGGGCAGCTCAGGGACAAGGCGACCACGGCAGGAATCTGCACCACATGGACCTCCAGTCTGGGAGGAGGGGGTTTGGCTGCAACCAGTCTCCATTGCAGCTTGGCTCTCTTCTCCATTTTGTTTTGGACTTGGGGTTCTGTTTGTTATTTTGGCCTTGGTTCATCCTGAAGCCTTTTTGCTTCACTTTTAGTTCTTGTTGATTGTTTATTTATTTGTGAATAAATTTGTTATACTTTTGTATGGAGACATTTGTTTAGTGTTTTTGTTGATTTTAAACTTTGGTAGCCAAAAACTTTACTTTTTTATGTTCTGCCCCCTAGATACCCCCAGACACGGAAGGGGGCGTTACATAATTGGGGGCTCGTCCGGGATCGTTAACCACTTGGGTTTCTATAATTTCTTCATATTTCATATTTAGGTTTAGTTCAGATTTGATTGCATTTGGAGACTTTGGTTAACAGTTTTATGTTCACTGGGTAGACTTGTTTGGCCGTTTTTCTTTGTGGGCCAGAACTTGATGTTTTTTTTGTCAGTGACCTGTTGGCTTTGGAAACCAAGAGCCTTTTTTTAAAGAGCAGTTGTTGTCTGAGCAGGGAATGCTCCAACCCGCAGGCAGACCTTGGCTGGAGAGGTCAGTTGGAGGTGGTGTAGGCGACGGCCTAGGAGTGGAGGCTACTGCAGGTGTTGCCAATGGGGGCGTAACACAGACCAACATTTTCAAACAGTGAGGGAGGAAAAAGGATCTCTGCTGCTGAAATCCTGAAAGCGTGAAATACTTGAACAAGGTCTGGAAACTTTGGATAATTCAGGAAAACTTTAGCGTGATCATCGTACTATGAAGAGATCTGTGGCTGATTCAGAGACACACGGTTGGTGCAGATGAAGGCAGAAATAGGAAGAATTCAACTCCATCCCACTAAGACAGCAGCTGCTGCTGAAAGACCATCACAAAGCAGATTGGAAGCTGCTGGACTGTCTTCAGAGTCCAAACCAGGGTTATTAAACTTTTTCGCTCAAAGGGCCAAGATCTAAATGTGATCCCAGTCCGTGGGACAAATACAATAATTTTTAGCATGTCATGAAATAAAAACAGATAATAAATAATATAGTTTGTTATTTTTGTGTATTTGGTACTTTTCAAGGTAACACACATTAGTGAGACTAAAATGTTAGTAACATTTTTCTTTGAATCTCTCTCTCGATCTCCATTCTCTGCAATTAACGCCAAACTTTCATAGCTATCCAATGAGGCGCTGTCCTGTGCTGCCGAGGCATCATGAGGGTGGCTTAGTGTGACAGAGGTTTAGATTGGAACTCCCTAGAATTTGTCTTTTGCGCCTCGCCTCTGTGTTTGGATAAAACTGTGTGTTCAGTCTCGTAGTGGCGGCGTATATTGTACTCTTTCAGTACAGCCACGGACTGCTGACAAAAAAGACAAACAGCCTGAGAAGAGATTTCTGGAGAAAAATAATCCTCCTCCCATATTTTTTAAAATGCCTCTTATCCGTTTGCTACTGCCGTTGTCGCTCCATGAGTGATGGGAAAGGTTAAGAGGTTTTAACTAAACACCCTGCGGCCTCTACAGGCATGACTTGGTCGGCCAAGAGACAACATTTGGTGGGTCAAATTTGGCCCGCGGGCCCTACTTTGGGCACCCATGGTCCAAACGGTGGAAAGAAATTGGGATCAAATGTGTGTGCATCTCCAGGCCTACAGTCTACAGCAGGGGTCGGGAACCTTTTTGGCCAAGAGAGCCATAAACGCCACATATTTTGAAATGTAATTTCAAAAGAGCCATACAATAATGTAGCGTCCCTTTCCCACACTGAGGCACGGAGACTTAACCTCTTTTAAGGTTCTTTATTCCGGTTACTGCAGACCGCAACGAACGCCGTACAATTAATTCAGCAACTCCTGAATCTCTCCCGCCGAGACGAGACGAGAGCGCTTCTCCGAACTTTATATTCACCTGCTCCCGCTCCAGCCCTCCCATTTCCCTTATTCGGCCCATAGCTGAACCCCATTGGTCCAAATTACCTAACAACAGGCTGAGCGACAGAACTGAGAGCCAATCAGATCTCTGCTTGATGCGTTTAAGGAACTCCAGAACTTATAACGCGGCCCAACAGCCACCCAGTCCAAGTCAGTAAGCAACGATATATTTAAAACTAAATATACAAATGAATGTGTGCATTTGATGTAATTTCAACATTTTTAAAGTACAATAAGTCTGTGGATTCTTTTTAATAACATTGTTATGCTGTTGCTAATAAATGATGAGTATTTCTCGTAGTAGTTTTGCTGATGGTCTAGTCTGGTTGATACGTGGCGAGTTTCTGCTTCATGCAGGCGTTGAGACGTTAAACGTCATCGTAGGTCTGAATGTTCTGTAGATGTGACAAAGACTGATCACATGCAGACGGGGAGCCAAACACACACCCACACGCTGCAGTGAGTGACGGGCAGCGGGTTTTAGGTTTTTACAATCCCTGCGCGATTCACCTGCTGCCAGTCCCCACAACACCTCAGCCCCACCCTCTGCTTTCTTCTTCACACATCCCGTCTCCGCATCTGCGCACTCTTTCTCAGAGACGGGAGCGCGCAGTTTTAGCCACTGCAATTCACAGGTTTCCAGCTGGTACAAACTCTGTGAAATAATAGATAATTGTAAACTTATAGTGGTGGCGCAGATTTTTCTCTCCAAGCACCGCTACTACTGCGCGCCTCTGGCATCGCATCGGCCCGAGAAGGACCTGTCTAATGAAAAAAAAAAAGTATAATTAAAGATTTGTCTGCGAGCCACATGTGACCATCAAAAGAGCCATATATGGCTCGCGAGCCATAGGTTCCCGACCCCTGGTCTACAGCAAAAGTCTGTTTGGGCAAAGTGAGGAAGTGGTCCACAGATGAGCTGTGAATGTGTGGGAACTACCTGCACAGGTCTGTAAACGTTCACCAGCTGCAGCAGAGGCTTCTGCATCTGAGAGAGCAGCTTCCAGAAGAAGATCAGCACCTGCTGCAGCATCCCAGGAGGATACTGGGGAGGAGGAGAAGAAAACAACGCTGAGCCCCCACACCACACATGTCTGCAGCATCATCGGTCCAAATCAGGTCGTCTCAGATCATGCTAATAAAAGGGATTTAGAGGCTGAATGCTGAACCGTTCCTGCTGCAGATCTACATCTGGACCGGTCTGATCCACACGTGATCCCCACCCGACTAAGAAGTCTTTTCAGGGAACTTATGTTAGCCAGATACCAGACACTGAACACCAGTGGAAAAAAGAAACCTCTGTAAAATTATCAAAAGAAGTTTTCAAACGTGACCAAAGACAAAAACATGAACCTGAGATCCAGAACCCAAAGCCAGGAACACCCTCCCAACAGAACATTTCCTAAGTTTAGGTCCAGACACGAGCTTAAAGCGAGCAATTGAGCGAGCGAATGAGCGCCTCTGACTGCAACAGGAACTGGACTGAGCAGGTGAGACACCTTACTTTTGGCTCCAGCAAAATGAAGCTAATTCAGTCGCCATTTTTCCGTGATACGGGTTCCGCCATTTGGAGCCAGTCGTCAGGGATCGGTCCGATTCGGTCTGAGTCACGTTTCTATGGCAACAACTACTGTCGCCCCTCAGGGAGTGAGCTCGTCCACACCCCTCCTACTGAAAGCAGCTCAGTAGAATCTGTCCATCAAACGTTAGAGGTTGGGGCCAGAGGGCACCACATGCTTTTACTGAGGCATCTGATTGTTCAGTTTATAATTTGAATCTGATTGGTTACTTTATAATTTGAATAACTTGCAATAAAGAAAAAATATCGTGGAAAAAAATAAAGATGATCAAGAAGATGTTTAAAAAAAAGGTATCAGAGCCAAAATGGTTCTACTGACCAATAGAATGACTGACTTAGTAACACCTGTTTATTTCTCTATAGAGGTCTACAGGATTTTGGCCTTTACGGAACCAGCAGGTACTTCCTGTTTGGAACGCCAGGGGGAGGGGCCACTTTGTCCAGTTCTCTTTTACAGTCAATGGTGCGTGCGTTTGTTAGTTAGTGCATCTCCACATGTTCCTTGGTCTCCCTCGTTTTGTCTTCTCTTGAGGGATTCCAGCTCAGGGTCTGACGGGTGATGTTGGATGTCGTCTTCCATTGGCGCGTGGTTCGTTCTTTCGCCCAGTGGATTTGAAACTGATGGACGTCTGTCATCTCTTGATGGTGGTTTTTGTTGACTTGATGTTCAGGTTGAACAGGTGAATCGTGGTGCTCTTTGTGATGAGGTGGGATCTTCACATGCTGTTGTGCTCTTGATTTTCCAATGCAGGTTTTTATGTCCATATCCATTCCTCCACATTGGTTGACCATAATTCCTAGATACGTGAAGGTCTCCACTTCTTCTAAGGTTGTTGTCACCAATCTTCAGTGGCGCTGGGTTGGAAGAGTTGATCTTAAGGATTTTGCCCTTCTGGTGTGGATATGGAGCCAACGTGGGAAGGGAAGGATGCAACATTTGACGTTGTGTCATGCTTTTTAATGTCAGCTGTGTGAGTCCAGGTCATTTAGCTGTGACCAGAGGGTCCACTGGATGCTGTTTTTCTTTCAGTCACCCAGCTGATGGCCAAGAACAAAAACCGAGGTAAGAGGCATCCGTGATGTACACCAGTCCTTACATCAAAGCGTCTAGTTAGCTGGCTTCCATGGACGACCTGGAAGGACATTCCCTCACAGGAAAGTAGATCTGAAGTGGATCAACATTAGGCAGAGACCCAGCAGATCCCTGACCTTTGACCGAATGTTGCTTCACTCTGCCTTAAACAAACACAGCAACCGTTGCTGATTGTTCTCTCTTTTTCCCCCCCTTTCTCCCCAAACACTGAGGCGGTCTACAAGAAGGGCATGAGTAGACTTTACTTCCTGAGGAGACTCAGGTACTTCAATGTTTACAGCAGGATGCTCCACATGTTCTACCGGTCGGTCATGGTGAGCTCCATCTTCTTTGCCGTCGTGTGCTGGGGCGCTGGCGTCAAAGCAAAGGAGGCCAACAGGCTGGATAAACTCATCAAAAAGGCAGGGTCTGTTGTTGGCTTCAAGCTTGCCAATCTGGAGGAGGTGGTGGGGGACAGACTGCTGGCTAAACTGTGGACCATCATGGACAACCCCTCCCATGCTTTAGCAGCAGTCTCACTCACGCCCGCGGTGCTAAGGAACGGTACAGGAAGTCATTCCTGCCATCCGCCATTAGACTCATCTGGTAGCCATGTGTGTACATGTACATTTCTTCACTGTATATTTCATATTTATCTTATTTCATGGTGCTGCTACTACAACTGAATTTCCCTACGGGGATTAATAAAGTTGATCTTAATCTTTGCCAGAATCCTCCCCATCTGAATTGATCACTAGCTCTTTTGAGTTCTCACACCAGATCTGAGCTTACCTGAGCCTTGGCCAAAGTGCTCAGAGTCTCCAGCAGTTTGTGCTGCAGCAGATACTCCAAACAAGGTCCCATGTCCTCCACAGCCTGGAGACACAAGCGCAGCGTCAACACAAAACAGCAGCACTCCGCCATGCTGAGGGACGCCAAAGCCCTCCAACCCTCAGCTCACTCACCTGCTGTTTCTCCTCATAAACCAGGATGTCCAACATCTGTCTGAGACGCCAGGGGATGTCCGTCTGTCCTACAGGTCGGCTGTCATCTGGACCAAGAGACAGACGAAAACCCATCAAGTTCAGCGCCGGTGTGTCGAGCAAAAGTCAGAGCAGCAGCCACTCACCTGTTGTTTCAATGTAGTAGTTAGTTACGGACTTCCAGTTATCCACAAACGAGTCCAGCAGATCCGCCGTGGGTTCCCTCTGATGGACAGACAGATGTAGGAGTGATTGGTGGAACAATATCCTTGTATTTTGTGATGTGTTCAGGTCCCGTCTCCAGGCACAAAGCTATAAACGCGCTGGTCCGAGTCAGAGAGAGGATCAACAAGTTCAAGAACAAAAACCTTATCAAAATCCCTCCATCCTTTATCTGAAGCTACGTTGTCCTGGTCAGGGTTACGGGTTGCTGGAGCCTATCCCAGCCACCGAAGGGCAAAGGCAAGGGCACACAAACGCCACGCAGAAAGGACCCAGGATGCGTTAACCAGGAACCCCCTGAGGGTTTGGTGTAAATGTATCCAACCAGGACAGGAGCAGCAGGGTTCCGCTGGAGACAGGAGATGGACGACTTCCTTCAAAATAAAGGGAGTCACAGTAAAAACGGTCGTTTGACCCCATGACTCAGTCAGCCTCGTCTGTGGAACCAGCCCACCCACATCTGGCAGGGAGGGGTCACAGAAGCTGTTCAGATCAAACAGTAGGGATGTGAAGGATGCAGACAAAACTCTTTTTTATCACATCAATGGGGAAGCAGACTGCCAGTTCCTTTTCTTTTGTTCGTCTTCATGAACATGTGATGCAAACAAAGTGACGTCCAATCAAAAGCCTTCAAAGGGCTGAGGCTGGACCACAGTGAGGGATGTGTTGTTTTCACTAAACAGGTAGTGTGAGCCCTCGTGGACCCTGACGTCCTCTGGTACCGGCCTTCCCAAAAGTCAGAACTAAAACATACGGCGAGGCCTCGTTCAGTTATAATGGACCTCGCCTGTGGAACCGCCTCCCAGCATGCCTCATGTTTTTAAGTTCCGCCTTTTTAATCTAACTTTTAGTTAAAATGTAAGAACTTAGTTAATATTTTAACCATTTATGTTCTCTTTTTATTAATTTGATATATGTCTATGTATATATAAAGATTTAATATCTTCATTTACATTTACCATTTTATATCTATTAAGGTTTATTTATTTACTTCTTTGGTTATTTATCTATGTTAATTGTTATTTGATTCCTTTTCCATATTATAACTCCAGTGTCTTCCTCATTGGGATCCTCCTGGCTATTTGTCTAGATCTGGGGGGGTCCTGTGGTAGTGTACTCTGGGAACTAGAGTGGGGGGGGGTCACTGATGTGGTCCCCAAAACATTGTTTCCCTGCATCAGAACAAAGCCAAGTTTCTACATTGCATCATTTTTATCATTTTGTGTGTGTGTGTGGGGGGGGGGGGGTCGGCATTTCTTTTTCTTTTAGATTTGAGTGACTTGAGTAGTAAAAGTGCTATACAAATAAAGTTTGATTTGATTTATGTGATAACCTGTTTTTTACGGCGCTTCAAACAAGAATAAATAATATTAATATATAAGAATAAATATGAATAGATAATATGAAACACTTTTCTAACCACAAAGAACCAAACAGCTTTGATTCCACTGAGCAGCACCGTCTAGTCTGGGTTTTCCAGTGTTTCCATTGTGTTTCCATTGTGTTTCCATTGTGAAATAGACCCATTAAGGAAGAGAAGAGACTGTCTGCGCTGAACTGAAGCAGACCCAATGGGGAACCCTGTGGAACCCCAGAGGAACCCAGACAGGCTGGAACTGGAGAAGCTCCTGAAACCCTGAAGAACTGGCGTCCGCACCTGTGCTCAGGTAGAACCTTCAACATTTCATCCCAAACAGGAACAGCAGGTTAGTCCCACTCAAGCGCGCGCGCACGCCTCAACACGTCATCACCGAGCAGAACCCACCGACTCTCCTCTAGAACCACAGGGCTCAGGTGTGACAGCGCGGTCACGTGATCGGCGCCGTCACCGTGAACAACAACACAGCTAACGTTAGCATGTAGCTTCACGGCCCCGCGGCAGGACGCGCAGACCCGGGACCGTTGACTGGTCTGCGGTCCGCGCCGCTGCTGGAGGCTCCTCCGGGTTTTGGACCGGAGCAGGACCAAACTTTTGGCCGCGGACCCGAACTTTGCCAAAGTTTTCCCCCGACCCGAACCCGCCGGGCTGGCCGGACCGGCACTCACCGTCTCCAGCGCGTTCAGCAGCATGCTGGTCAGCTTGCCGAACGCCTCCATCCTCCCCGAACACCCGACCGAACCGGGTCAGCAGCACCACATTTTGACCAACAACCCGAGAAAACACTCCTCGCGGCTCCAACCACCGCTTCCGCCTGTACTTTCAAAATAAAACTGCGACGTGTCCGCTTCCGTTTTCCAGAGATCAAAGATGAGCCGACAGTAAAGACTGTTGTGTGAAGCTGTGACTCACTGTTGTGTTGCTGTTGTGTGAAGCTGTGACTCACTGTTGTGTTGCTGTTGTGTGAATCTGTGACACACTGTTGTGTTGCTGTTGTGTGAACGCTGTGGCTCACTGTTGTGTTGCTGTTGTGTGAAGCTGTGACACACTGTTGTGTTGCTGTTGTGTGAAGCTGTGACACACTGTTGTGTTGCTGTTGTGTGAACGCTGTGGCTCACTGTTGTGTTGCTGTTGTGTGAAGCTGTGACACGCTGTTGTGTGAAGCTGTGACACACTGTTGTGTTGCTGTTGTGTGAAGCTGTGACACACTGTTGTGTTGCTGTTGTGTGAATCTGTGACACACTGTTGTGTTGCTGTTGTGTGAACGCTGTGGCTCACTGTTGTGTTGCTGTTGTGTGAAGCTGTGACACACTGTTGTGTTGCTGTTGTGTGAACGCTGTGGCTCACTGTTGTGTTGCTGTTGTGTGAAGCTGTGACACACTGTTGTGTTGCTGTTGTGTGAAGCTGTGACACACTGTTGTGTTGCTGTTGTGTGAAAGCTGTGGCTCACTGTTGTGTTGCTGTTGTGTGAAGCTGTGACACACTGTTGTGTTGCTGTTGTGTGAAGCTGTGACACACTGTTGTGTTGCTGTTGTGTGAAGCTGTGACACACTGTTGTGTTGCTGTTGTGTGAAGCTGTGACACACTGTTGTGTTGCTGTTGTGTGAAGCTGTGACACACTGTTGTGTTGCTGTTGTGTGAAGCTGTGGCTCACTGTTGTGTTGCTGTTGTGTGAAGCTGTGACACACTGTTGTGTTGCTGTTGTGTGAAGCTGTGACACACTGTTGTGTTGCTGTTGTGTGAAGCTGTGACACACTGTTGTGTTGCTGTTGTGTGAAGCTGTGACACGCTGTTGTGTGAAGCTGTGACACACTGTTGTGTTGCTGTTGTGTGAAGCTGTGACACTCTGTTGTGTTGCTGTTGTGTGAAGCTTTGACACACTGTTGTGTTGCTGTTGTGTGAAGCTGTGACACACTGTTGTGTTGTTGTTGTGTGAAGCTGTGACACACTGTTTTGTCACTGTTGTGTCACATTCACACTATTGTGGGTCCAGATCCGTTTCACTGCGTTTCTTGTAGAACCAAATTGGGCCCAAAAGTTTGGAAAACCTAAAAAAAAGTTGAAACTAAAAACTGGTTTTGAAACTCTAAATGGAGAAAACCTCAAACAAACAATGAAAACGTGAACAAAGATTACTGTAAGTCCAATATAACCTTGTTTTGTTCAGCTTTAAATGTTCAGTTTTTAATTTCAAAACTTTAATTTTAACCTTGAAATTCTTTTTTTTAATTGTCGATTTTTCCTCTTTCTAACCAGAAATCGTCTGTTTCGGTCAAATTCCAGGAGTTTGGTTCTCCGGGTTTTTGATGCTTCAGAAGCCGGATATATTTATTAATGTATATGTTTTTTATTTAACATTTGCAGAATACAATACAAAGACACATCATTTAGAACAATACAACATGAGAACAAAGCACCGTTCTGAATCCAGTATGTTTTACTGTATAGTATAAGCGAGCGGTTTTAGGGATGGGCTGTGGGTTACAGGCTTCGGTCACAGAGCAAGGCCTGAGGGGGCAGACATGTCAGCACTTAAATCTCCTTCAGGCAGATTTAAAACAGTGCTGGGTGACCACAGGAATTTACTTTTGGTCCAAAGGTTTCTCCTGATAAACTGATTCCATGTCGGATCTCAGTTCAGCTTTTTTAAAGCTGCTGGACTGAACTTAACATTCTTTGCTTTTGGCTTCAGACTTTGGATGTTTGAGACACGGAAAAGGTTTCCTCTTTTGTGAGTTTAAAGCAACACACAGACCAGGAAGTGCAGAGACCTGTGACCAGACCTGTGCATGTTGGAGGGAGTTCCTCTGTCTGATGGAGCCACAAAGCTGCAGGGTGGAGGCTGTTTGTGTGTGTTGCATCTTGCACGGGCCTGTTTGTGTGTGGTGGGTTTGTGTGCTCAGCCGGCTTCATGCATGTTGGTGTGTGTGAGTCATGTGCAGGCGAGGTGTTGGCAGCAGCTGTTGTGTCAGGTGGGCGTGTCTTGTGTGCTGCGGGGAAGGGGTGGGGCCGGTTTCACAGGTCCAGTTACCTGCTGCCCCTTTCCTGTCGTCAGTCTGTGAAAGCTTCTCTCCGAGGACGAACACACGACAGACGCTGAGGGTGAGTTGAGCTGCAGGGTCGTGGCTTTCTAAGGTCATCTACCTGAACTGGAGAGCCTCTCTGTTCTTCTCTCCATGACACACCTGAGCCTGGCGGTGTGTTGTCTTTTTTCCGTTTGCTGGTGGTTCTGAGGCCTCACAGAAACACCAGTTCTTCCCTCAAAGCAGACATGCTTTGTTCTGAAGTATTGAGTCATTCTGCAGAAGAACGGCCATAAAAGGCAAACGCCAGCAGCCGCTGCTCAGAGCAGGTCGCCCTGATCAGTTTCTGCTCCCGTTCATATCAGACATATAAGGTTTGCTTCTTTTGCTCAAGATGACGGGTGTGACTTCAAAAGAGGGTTTGGTCTCTGCTGAAGCTCGTGTAAAATGCAACGGGAAGACTGAAAAACTCGGACTCTCCTTCTCCCTGAGGCGGATGCAGGGCGAGCATACCTCGCCTGGTTTAACCCCTCGACCTTAAAAAAAGGAAAAGATGCTCAAATCGTTTAGCGTTTAATGACATCATCCTTTTTGTGGCTCCTCCCACTTCAGGTAGCATCATGGTCCACCATCCACAGTTCAAACGTGCGGGCAAGGAGGCTGGGCTTCAGGTGTGGCGAGTGGAGAACATGGATCTCGCTCCGGTTCCTGAGAACCTGTTTGGACGGTTCTATACAGGAGATGCCTACCTGGTCCTGAAGAGCACCAGCAACCGTGGAGGGAAGCTGCAGTATGACCTCCATTACTGGCAGGGTGAGTGTGAACCTGAGCAGCACCGGTCAAAGAGCTGTAAGGAACAGCAAACTGGAGCAAAAACTTCTGAGCTGAGTAGGAAGCTGTAGGAAAGAGTCCACCGGTCCTGAAGCAGCGGTAGGGGTCGTCAGCGGAACGATGCAAACACTCTGGCTTCGTGTGATTGGCTGGTCTCACTGCAGGTTCAGAGTGCTCTCAGGACGAAAGTGGAGCAGCAGCCATCTTTTCTGTCCAGATGGACGACTTCCTGGACGGAGCACCGATCCAGTACCGCGAGGTCCAGGGTCACGAGTCCACCACCTTTAGTGGGTACTTCAAAACAGGCCTCACATACATGGTAAACACACGGCCAGCCGTCCCGTTCCTGTCATGTCTGCGGCCATGGTGATGCCACTTCCTGTCTGTGCTAACTCAGCAAGGGGGAGTGGCCTCCGGATTCAAACATGTGGCGACCAATGATGTGGAGGTTAAGCGACTGCTTCAGGTCAAAGGTCGACGTGTGGTCAGAGCAACAGAGGTTCCTGTCAGTTGGGACAGCTTTAATCAGGGAGACACCTTCATTCTGGACCTGGGAGAGGTGAGACAGGTTCAGAGGTGAGACACGCACAGCTGAGCTAGTGCTCAACTCCGTCTGTGCTGTTCCTGCAGGAGATCATCCAGTGGTCTGGTGGCAAGAGCAACCGGTTTGAGAAACTCAAGGCCAACTTGGTGAGAAGCAACATCAGTCTGAGGCATGACAGCTCATCAGGTGACTGACTGACTCTCTGACAGGTGTCCAGGGACATCCGGGACAATGAGAGATGTGGACGGGCACAGATCGTGACCTGTGATGAAGGATCAGAACCGAAGAAGATGATAGAGGTGATGAACCCCGACGGCTTTGTGTTTTATGCACCGACTGGCAGAGGCGCCAGAAAAACACGAAACGGGTGAGGAGACGTCAACCGACCACCTGCTGTGTTGTGTTCAGGTTCTGGGGGAGAAACCGGATCTTCCTGAGTGTCAGAGCGACGACACACAGACAGACGCCTCCAACAGGAAGGCAGTTAAGCTTTACAAGGTGAGGCCCCCACCCACCAGGTGAGCAGGACGTTCTCCTCTGGCTTCCTGAGAAAAACTGGCCTGCCGTCTTCCTCCCAGGTGTCCAATGCTGGAGGGGACGTGGAGGTCACGGTGGTAGCGGAGGAGAACCCTTTCCCTCAGGATGCTCTGATGTCCAGTGACTGTTTCGTCCTGGACAATGGTGCCAACGGACAGATTTTCCTCTGGAAAGGTCAGAGCAGCTGCAGCGCGCTCGTGGAGGAAACGCACGTCTTCCTGACTTAATAAGTACATGTGTGCAGGCAAGGATGCAAATGAGGAAGAGCGTCTAGCTGTTTTGAAGACCGCAGAGACGTTTATCAGTCAGATGGGTTACAACCCCTACACACAGGTAAAAAAGGGTGAAGCTGTATCTGTGGTATCAGTTTCATGTCCACTCATTGTCCCAGACACCTGATCTGACTCCTGTGTCGCCACCCAGATCCAAGTCCTGCCTGAGATGGGGGAGACGCCCCTCTTCAAACAGTTCTTCAAGAACTGGAGGAATCGGGAGGACACCGTCGGCATGGGAACAGTTTATATGTCCAATAAGATTGCAAAAATTGAGAAGGTAAGTTGACAAGTTCGGCGTCCGAGTCCAACGTCCCCAAAAGCAGCGGAAGCGTAACTTTTCTGAGCGGACAGGTGCCGTTCGACGTGACCAAGCTCCACCAGTCAGACTCCATGGCGGCCCAGTATGGAATGGTTGACAAAGGTGATGGAGAGAAACAGGTGAGCACAACTCCGGTCTCATTCTTCACAGCTTTTTGGCGTGATGGGGTTCCGTGTTTGTCTGGATCAGCTCCAGGGGAACGTGACACCAGGTCACATACATACAGGAAAGACAGGCTGATGCCCTCAGGTGGGGGAGTGAAGAGAACAAAAACAGAGAGGATCTGAGAGCATTCACGTCAAACCAGTTAAACAAGAAGTTTCTGAAGTCTTACGCAAACGCTTGTTTGTGTCTCTGCAGCTCAGTGGAGGTTTCTGCAGAACTTCCTCATGATGACATCATCTTATTGGCTGCGTTTCCATCACGCGTACACGCAAAACTTTATTGAAATTCTAGAAATATCAAAAAAGAACAACAACACTGTTTCCATTAAATCCTAATTATGCGAATAAACAAAAACCAAGTCATTCAGAAACACGGTGACGGATGTGACCAACACTTTGATTGACAGCAGATCCGTTCACATTTCTGCCATGGCGCTAGCGTTCATCATCATCTATCAAAGGAGACGTCGGCGTATTCTTCACGCCGTGGAGCGGCGAGCTCCTTACACGTGGGAGGGGCTACGGATGAAGCCGTTTTGGGGAAATGGTGGTTGGTGATTTTCCAGAGGAGCTGTGGATCCAACAATTCCACACGACACGCTCAGCTTTGGATGATCTGGTGCTGCTCATCGCCATCCGGCTGTTGGTCACATGATTTCATTGCAGTTTATATATAAATATGTCAAATTCGACACGTCTCAAAAAACTCGTCCTCCGAGCGCAAAAATGTGAGTTTTTTCAAAATGCTCATATTTCCATTTGGCACATTTATTATCGCAAATTCAAAATGTGCACTTTCATAGTGGATGGAAACACAGCGACAGACCTCATCATGTTTCAGGTTGAACACAGATGAACTTCCCGTTCTCGCCTTAGAGACTCCTGTCAGTAATGGCGTTTTCGTCGGTAGCGCTGGTTCTGATGTTCTTCTGAATTCCATCCAGCCTGTTTGTTGATCGGCCTTTTTGCAGATTTGGCGGATCGAGGGGTCCGATAAAGTTCCAGTGAACCCAGAAACCTTTGGTCAATTCTATGGAGGAGACAGCTACATTATCCAGTATCAGTACCAGCATGCTAGCAGAACCGGCCACATCATTTACATGTGGTGAGTGGCCCATCCATGATCATCTAGAGGACTACTTCCTCACAGACTGTTGGCGGTCTTTAGAAATCTTTAGAGTGGCGTTGTCCCTTCATGCAACAGTGGAGATGTCTCGTTTATAGCGAATAAGCTGTTGGTCTTTCTTCAGGCAGGGGGCGGAGTCCAGCCAGGATGAGGTTGGGGCATCTGCCCTCTTGGCTGTGCAGCTGGACGATGAACTTGGAGGTGGTGCTGTTCAGGTGAGGTCCTCTGGACACGCAGGAGTCCAAACGTCATTTTTCTGAGACTTCTTCCCACAGACCGTGTCTGTGTGCAGGTGCGTGTGGTTCAGGGGAAAGAGCCCGCCCACCTGATGACTCTGTTCAAGGGACAACCAATGGTGGTGTACAAGGGTGGGACTTCCAGAGAGGGCGGCCAGTCTGAGGTTGCAGACACTCGCCTGTTTCAGGTCCGAGCCAATCCCGCAGGAGACACCAGAGCTGTGGAGGTGAGACACCGAACTGACACTAGCTCACCACTCAGTCCATCCCACCTCCTCTGATCCAATAGGAGCCTGAACCGCCTGATCTGCACAAAGTCCTCGCCATTTAACCCTTGAATGCTCAGTCTGTGAAGGTCATGAGTGGGAGGCCCGCCCCCAGGCTGTTAGAAGCCTCAAGTCCACCAGTGTGGTACAGCTCAACCTTGATGTAGGGCAGATCAGACAAACTCTGTGGTAAACCCCACTTTTGCTCAACCAACGCTGGGATAGGCTCCAGCAACTTTGTGACCCCCGTGAACGGATAAAGCAGGTTTGGAATCAGACGGATGGATTCATGGAAGAAACCTTCATTGCTCTTAACCGTCGCTATCATTAGGGTCAGTTGTTGCGGCTCGTTGCTGCCCTGTCAGAGTGACCACATGCAGCTGAGGCCAGATTGACTCCAGGCTTTTTTCTCTACCCCCCCACCCCCCCACCCCCTCCAGGTGGGTCCATCCTCCTCCTCTCTGAACTCTAGTGACGTCTTTCTGTTGGTGTCAAACTCTGGATCCTGGACGTGGAAGGGGAAGAACAGCAGCTCAGCTGAAGCCAAGGGGGCCAAAGAACTTGCCGAGATCCTCAGTGTGACCCCCACCCCACTGGAGGAGGGGGAGGAGGAGGGTATGGCCGTTGTCTGATGAAGTCGACCGTGCAAACCTGATCAGTTTGCATGGACTAATAGACATGTTTCTTTGTGGGAACAGGTGCATTCTGGGAGGCTCTGGGGGGTCAGGGAGATTACTGCCACACGCCCCGGTTAAGCAACAAGATGGACGTTCACCCTCCTCGTCTGTTTGCCTGCTCTAACAAAACTGGAAACTTCACGGTGGGTCGGCGTGGTCACGTGACGGGACTGTCCATCACCAAACGTCCTGATTGTGTTTTCCTGCGCTCAGATAGAGGAGGTTCCAGGCGAACTCACACAGGACGACCTGGCTCCAGACGATGTGATGCTTTTGGATACCTGGGACCAGGTAAGTCTCTGCTGGCGTCATGGACAGAACGGCGCTCCGTCCTCTTTGCTACCTTCCTTCTGCCTGCAGGTGTTCCTCTGGATTGGAAACGAGGCTCTGGACGAAGAAAAGGCGGAGGCTCTGGCATCAGGTGGGATTAGCACACAAACAAAAGTCACAGCTGCCCTTCTGGGTGGAAACGGGCCGTCTGTGGGCAAAAAATGGGGGGAAAAACTCCATACGGGGCACGCGGTGGTCCGCGGGACATTTGACGATTTTAACCCCCTCCATGAACCCATGGAGCCAAAATTGTCATCCACATTTTCTTCTGTGGAGATGCTGCAGGTGACAGGTCGTAGTGAACAGTGGCGGTTTTTCCTGTGGGCAGTCGCCCAGGGCGCAATCTTGTAGGGGGGGCAGAAGCGCCCAAAAACAAAAAACATTGACAGTTTTTGTTCCATGGAGTTTTTCTGGGCTAAACCGCCCCTTTCCATGTAAAGTTAATGAACCTTGTACTAAGATGCCCCAACTACCGTGTCAACATGCTGCTAGAAGGACAATGTGGGGGGAGAAGGTGGGGGCCCCCTCCACTGTTTCAAACAGGGCACCAAACTAGCCAGAACCGCCGCTGGTAGCGAACACCTGCATACATGTGGTGAGGCGCAGGCGTGTCCTTCGGGTTTTTTATTTTAATCCCCAAACGCGCAGACTGCAGCAGGAGCCCGTTAGTCCTGTTCACGGGATACGTGCACGGGCATCTCATGGGCACATGCATACCCCGTGCTTCCGGTCAGTATGATTCAGTTTGTGCACCTTACTAGAAGGGGCGTCAGGACGCCGACGGACATATTACCACCCAGACGACAATGGTACGCTCCACTGTCAGGACCTCCTTTGAGGTGACCATACGAGCCCCATGATGTACCTGCAGCCTCCACGGACGCGGACAAACCTGCAGCACCTGAGCAGGTCAAACGTTGTGACCAGTGATGGTACATGAGACGAAGGCAACATTGAGCATACATGTGCATACATGCAGAAATCTTCTCAGTTCACAGAACCGTTCAGGCCTGTCTTGCCCTCTTAAGTCCCACTTTGGACAACTTGATTTATCTTTTTATTCCTTTAAATAATTTTTTTATTCATTACTTTAAAAAAAATTGATCTGGACTAATGAGATTACAGAGGCCAAGACCCGCCATCGCAGCAGAAAAAAAAAAGGAGCTGTGCTCACGAAAAAAGAACCACTGCAAACAAACAGAAACGCTGCTGTGAATAGAAAGACGCTGCTGCAAAGTAATGATACGCTGCGAATAAAAAAGCCACAACGGAAGGGGATTATCGTTAGCTTCGGCTCACCCAGAGTGCAGAAAGACACTAACGAGAGCAGAACAGAGTTCTGCAGCTTTGCTCCAACATGCAGCAAACCACAGTTCCATGCACCACCGCACGGTCCGACTCCAGAGCAGAGTCTACCGCAGACAAACGCCTAACAACAGCTACTGAGTCTGGGACCAGAACACATCTGACGACTAAATGCTACTATCCAGCTGTGGTTGTTTTTATCATTAATAATTATGCTGACAATAATCTAAGGCCTTGGTAACAAAAGTTATTTGGATAAATGTGAAGTTGGCTTTTTTATTCGCAGCATTTGCTCCCTTTATTTGCTGCGATGGCGAGTCTCGGCCAGTGTCCGAGAATCTACACGTCCCTTTTAAAGAATGACTACGATGTAGGGCCCCCGCATCTTTTTGTACAGTCCAAGTCTGCAGCGGTGCACTCACACGACTCTGCCATCAAAGTTGCTGATGCGTCGAGTAAAAGAGATTGTTCTGAACAAAGGACACTTTAAAGGTTTAGTGTTCACACACCGACTCTGATTTTTTCCAGCTCCGTTCTCTTTGTGCGTCTTTCGTTGGTCACAGACGGCAGTGCTGACACCAAACATTAGTGGCCGTGTTCGACACCTCAAAACGACATTTTTAGTGAAGGGTTTAGGAGTTTAAAAAAGATGAAACGATTCATGAACAAGGGAGAAACATTTTAAAAAACTTTATTTTTTTCTGCAGCCGAGCGCTACATTCAGAGCGACCCAGCCAATCGAGACCCACGGACGCCCATCGTGAAGGTCAAGCAGGGATTCGAACCACCAACCTTCACCGGCTGGTTCCTGGGCTGGAACACAGACTACTGGACCCACGACGCACTGAGCCAGTAAAGCGGTTCTGGAAGACGACGCCGTCCGTCCGTCTGTCCGTCACGGCGCCTCAGCAGCCTTCCTGTCATCACACGGAACCACGGATCTGTGTTACATCTGCGGCGTCACGTTGGCTCGTTAACGGCCCTTTCCAATAAACCAAAGAATTTTTGAAGAAAGTAAGAGTGTATTCTTTTATTTAGGCGAGTCATCTTATAAATACGGCTGCAGATAAATAACAACACAAGAATCTGGGATACAGACAAGAGCCACAGTGAGCACAGACGGTGTGTTCGGACGCGTCTTCCTACGGCTGGACGGCTGTGCCGGGACATTCAGAAACTATGCAGACACAGCCTTTAGGGGCAGAACTGAAGGATTAAGAGCAGAGGAATGTCTGTCTCAGTGGAAAACCTTACAACTATAGAAAGACCCGTGTTTGTGTGTGTACATGTGTGCGTGTGTGTTCACAAACTCTTCACAAGTTCTTACTGATTTACAATAAAATCTGGTGTGTACATTAAAACTCTGAAATAACACAAACTACCTCTAACTCTGGAGGAGCTCCTCTGATCCACTGAGACTACGTTTGAGCGCTACGGAAGCCCGGAGAGGTCACCACAGTCACTCGAAGGCTTAGAGCTAGTCTAACACGTTCCCGTTGCTGAAGACGGTCCAGCGGCTTCTGTACCTTAAAGGATGGCAGCCGGCGGCTGCAGACGCACGTGCCCGTGTCTGTTACCCTCAACTACCAAAGGCCAGAGCCTCATGCAGGAGGAGCAGCTATCAGACAGCTCTGGATATTTACAGGAGCTACCAAACAGAAGGAGAAATGGTGCCGGACGTCATGGGCTGCCTGTGGAGGAACATGCAAAACAAAAGCTGGAGGGGGGGGTCACCTTTCATCAGGAAGGGGCACTTCAGGGGCTGAGAACTGCTGAAATGATGGGGGGGAAATTACTGGTAATGATTTAGATATTTTAGAGTGGATCATTAGTTCTGGAAGTCAGTCAATCACAGCTCAGGAAGGTCGCTCAGCAGTTCCCAGAGTTACGAAACTCCCCGTTTTCTGTGATCTGCAGAGACGATGTGTTGCTAGGAGACAAGCCGTTCCTCTGGGATGTCACGGCGTATCGCTCCTTCAGCTGGGTCAGCGCTGCCATCAGGCGCGTGTTTGCTGCATCCAGGCTGGCGATCCTCTTCTCCTAGGAGGCGAAAAGGAGCAACGTAAACGCCGTGAGGACAGGTGAGAGCAGCAGGTGAGTGAGGCGGAGGGAGACACACAGTCACCTGGGCCTCTATGATTTTCTGCTTGGAGTCTACCACCGCCTGCATGTCAGAGTGATCCTTCTTCAGTTCCTCCTCCACGGCCATCAACCTGCACACACCACACGTGAGACACGTCCACAGGCGGCGGCCGGCGAGGTGCTGGGAGCGCTGTTCACCTGCTGATGATGCTGTTCATCTGCAGGTCTTTGTCGTCCTGCAGCCTCCTCAGTCTGCTCTCTGTGTCCTCCAAGCGAGCCTGAAAAGAAACGCCCGTGTGATTTCTGCAGCCATGCCTCTGGTGGTGGGTCAGCCCAGCCACAGACCTGGTACTCCTGCAGCATCCGTTGGTTCTGCTGATCCTGGACCATCAGGCGGGCCTCACACTCCTCCTGCCTCAGCGCCGCCACTCGGAGCTTCTCCTGAAGCAGCGCGATCTCCTGCTGGTACTGAGCGCGCACACAACCGCATGAGAGCCCGCAGAGCTGCGGCACGTCAACCATGGCCGGTCCTTTACCTTCTCCACCAGGGCGTCGTCATGGCGATCGTCCTCCGCCTCGCCATAGGATGAGGCCGAGTTCATGTTGAGCAGCCAGGCGGCAGTTCGGTCCAGCGCGCACGGAGAAGGAGCCTAGACACAAAAGACGCTTTTAGCGGTCCACGAATCCTGATCTAGAACCCGGACGGGTACGCCTGACCCGAACGTCCTTAAGGCCGTGTCACACCGACAACTACGTCCGTTTGGAGCATTTTCCGCACACAAACTTTGGGTCTTTGGCGGTGCATGCGTGTCATGCGTCATTCTGAAGTGTTTCCCGCGTTTGTCGTTCGATGTACCACAGAGACACACTCACAAGGGCGGAAACACTCCAGCTGACGGCAACAGTGATGCCATTCCCATGACAACCACCGCCTCAGTGGCTGACCCCGACAGCCACCGAGGCCAACAAGACAGGTCACCACCTCGGATGGGATCCGCAGGTGAGGTCCACGGGTGAGACACCGACATTTGGAACGTCGTCACACCGATAGGGCAGCATAATTCAGCGTAACTCAAGCGGATTCTGAAGTGGAGAATCAGCTGGAGTTACGCTGAACGGGTGAACAGTTGAAAGGTCAGAGACTTGACCTTTTAGGTTCTTCTGTTATCAGACACGGTTGGATTATTTTACACATACCTGACGGACGTCGAAACAGGTCAGGTATGTGTAGAAAACACAACCGGATAATATTACAGACATTTATTGAACTGGGTCAGAGAGTTATTTAGGCGCCGCCGGTGAGATGTCCAGCAACCGGAGGTCACCATGGAAACAGCTCGGCTACCTTGGCGGTGGAGCGCTGTTTCTCGGGGCTGTCTCCTTTGGAGGATGACGACATCTGCCTAAGCCGAGACTGGCCGCCGGTCGGCCAATCGGGGCTCGATGACATGATGCTGCCAGAGGCGGGGCGCGGCGGGTAGGCAGAGCCTCCGCCGCCGAGCATGCTGGGAGGTGTGCGGCCTCGGGGAGGCCCGGGTGGGGCTGAGGAGGGCGGAGGAGGCTGATCGATGCGCCTCTGAGGACCAGAAGAGCTCTGCCGAGGAGGGACGGAGCTGCCTACAGGGGGAGGAGCCACAAGAGTCACATGACCACACTCCGGCTGGGATGATGCGGAGGCGCGCTCGTACCTGTGAGTGTGTCTGTCAGAGACAGGGCTCGTCTGGAGTACTCCTCCCCGCTGCTGCTGCTGGACATGGCTGACATCCGCTCCCCTCTCTCTGGGCCCCCCAGCCCCACTGACATCTGCGTGAGGAAAGCTGGCTTGGTTGCCATGGCGTTCCTGTCTTCCATGTTTCCCTGCGACCCCACAGAACCATCCGAGGGCGTGGCGTCCGCCTGCTGCGGCTGGCGTGGCGATGTGGTGGTCATGTGGTACACAGGATTCTGAAAGGAGAGTGGGAGGAGCCCAGTCCTGCGCTGCCACTGGACATCATCGAGGACCTCGCTGGGGGAGGAGTCCTGAAGGTCCACGAGAGACAGACTGCGGCTCTCGTGGCTGAGCTCTGGCCCGTCCTTCCGGCCGCCGTTGGTCATTTCAAACCCAGCTTCGGTCTCGTTGGGTTCTGAGTATGAGGAACTTGGAGCTGGGGAGCCTCGCATGCCTGCAGGAAGTGACATCATTAACAGCGGTTAGAAGCTACAGCCTCAGGCGTGCAGAGACACTGAGTTCTATGGCTAGAGGAGACATCACGTGGTTCCTCATGGGAGGAGAGCACCGCCATCTTGGTGAGGTCAAGTCACTGCTGCAGTGCATGTGAACACATTTTTTGCAGAACACCCGTTCATTGTCCGGGTTTCAACTTATAAAATCGGAGAAATTGGTCCAAGAAAGAGAAAGGCATAACATTTCACAGGTAAGGACTATCATTTTTTCTTTTAATGCTGCAGGGGCTTCATTAATAGAACACATGTTGACATGTATGATGCTGCAGGGCTGTTATCAACATGCTGCATGATGTACGGATAATTTGCTTTCGACATAAATGTAAACTTTATTGTGTTAAACCTATATACAGTATACTAGGACTAGACTATTATAGTAATATAGATTTATACATTTCTGACTCAGTGACTGAACTTTTCTTGCAGGTTTCCAATGGATTCAAACTTCAGGAAAAAGTGGACCTTAGCAATAAAAAGAGCTAATCCAGATGGATCACTGTGGAACCAACTAGTAATACAGTCTGGATATGTTCAGAACCTTTGGTGGAAACACATTTAGAGAAGAAACCCGACACCATAGCATCTGTCACACAAACTGATCACTCACATGAGTCAGTTAATCTATTGTTTTTTGTTTGTTTTAGGGTAAATCTAATGTTGACTTTTGGACTTTTTATTGATTTATTATTATTATTATTTATTATTATTATTGGCTTATTAATGGGCTTTTCTAAATAATTCAAATTACATGTCACAGAAGCCTAACACTTCTAAATGGTTAGAAATTATTTTTAAACATTCTTTGTAATATTTTTTTATTTGTAAGGAGTTCTGCAACTACGCATTTTTCATTAATGTTTGAGCTTTTGACTGTTTCTCTTATTTAACAACAACAAATGATGTATATATATATATATATATATTTATATATTGTATATATCTGTCACTTTCGGCTTCTCCCATCAGGGGTCGCCACAGCGAAACAACCCTCCCACAAGGATGAGTCGCATGGATAACTTGGCAATGTTTTACGCCGGATGCCCTTCCTGACGCAAATAATATATCTATATATATGTATAAATATATATAAATATATATATATATTATATGAAAGCTACTTAGATCCCACCAAAGGCTATAGAAAGCATTGTCATGTGGGCGCCGATGACCTCACTAAGATGGCGTTGCGCTCCGCCACCGTCGTCCAGGCTTCCCAAGCGGGCGTGTCTTCTCTAGCGATAGAACTCATTGCGAGGCATCAAAGGTCAAAGGTGAGTGGTCACCTGATGCAGGCTGCAGGCTCGACCCCTTCGTGACGAAGAACAAATCTTTGTTCTCTGGAGTTGGAGACGGAAGTCGGGTGAAGTCTACTAAACTGCACGCACAAACACACACGTGCACACAAACACACACGTGCGCACAAACACAGGTGCATGTATTTATTACGATGAACGTCACTGTGTCTCCACTAAAAACCTTCTTCATTGTATATTTTGGGACGGTGGTTTGTGGTAAATCAGTGAAACAACAAAAAGTTGTTGTCTTCTCATGTGTTTGTAACAACTGTTGAAGTATTTTGTGGGCGTGTTGTGCGTCAATGCTTCTGTCAGATTAGGTGGAGTTAGTTACTTCATCTGGACACTGGGTGGTGTAGCCTGTGGCGTTCTGAGACAGTGGTTTCCCACAGACACTACGTACATTTTGTGCACGAATGAAAACTGGTCAGACATGAATCTATGTGGAAAAAGTGAGAAAAGTTGATGCATCATGAATAAACCAACGCAGAACATGAAGCGTGTGATTATTGTGATGTTTATCTGCAGTTCATTAGTGATTCATGCATCAATATATAACTGTAACGTGATCTGTGCACCGTATGCGTGATATAAAAGTTATACATCGGTGGTTCATGCATGAAAAGTCTGTTAGACATACGTGGAACGGTCGTGGAAAGACATAAAATTGTGTAACGATTTAGCAAAACTTTCGCCCAGCTGCGTGAGGTTTACATAATAATTGCTTATAAACTACGTAAAATATGCATAAACTGAGTAATTTTCAACCAGCCAAACATTCTGAACAGCCCAAAACAGAATTTACGTAAAGACCTGTCAGCTGAAACCCTCGACAGACATCTGAGCACATCGACGAACGCAAGAAACGCTCATGAAATATGCATATCACACACGGATCACGGAAGACCGACGTTTTATACGTGGAAAATGTGCAAAATGTACGTAGTGGCCGTGTGACTGGGCTTATGGAAGCTCAGGTGTTATTCCATGTCCCTTCCATGACCCCCACTGTCCATCCAATTTCCTACCCATGACAAGGAAAGGATTTCAGCTTCAGCCAATCAGAGGCAGACTTTTCAGCAGTCATCCTTCTCTCCCTTTAAATGTAAAGCTTTCTTTTTATAGAAAATGCTCTGGTTTATTTGTTCATTTGGTTCAAAACAAACTGAACTCCCCTTAATCAGGTGTTTTCTTAAGCTCCACCCTATTTAGCCGTGATTGGTCTGAGCTGCTCTACCTCACACAAAAACGTTTGTTTTTTAATACTTACCCTCCGTCCAGAGCCATGCCGCCCTGCAGGCCAACAGAGGGATTACAGGCTGCCAGAGGAGGAGACAGGGGCGGAGACAGAGGGGGCGGAGACAGAGGGGGAGGAGAAACCATTCGCTGTCGCTCTGGGGATGAGGAGGACACCGCCCCAGTGCTGGCCAGGCCTCCTGGGTTGGCGAGGGCCGCCGACACATCTCTCAGGATCCGAGGAAGGGGACTGAGCTTCGACAGGCACGACTGCAGACGGGCGGTAAGACAGCTGAGGTCAGAACATCTGAACATCCGTCTCCCGCTCCGTCAGATGATTCACCTGATCAAGCTCCGTCAGCAGAGTGTGAAGGCTAGACAGCTCCCTGCCCAGGTCGATGTATCCGTCAAAGCCGGCCGTGTGGTTTAACCCGTCCGGGTTGGAGATCTCCTGCAGGAACCGCTGCATGCTGCTCCACTGCCGCTCCACAAAGTCATTCATGAACAGCATGTACTCCTCTTTAGTGCCGAACCTGCAACAATAGTTAGTCCGTGTCAACCAGGAGGCTGGAACGCTTCTGTTCCGTTCTGCTTCTACAGCCATTAATGAGAGAAAAGCTCTGGATGAATGGACCTGGTGAGCAGCCGTGCAACGGACGGAGTAAAACTGGAGGTGACAGTCAGAGCCGGCAGCCGCCCTCACAGAAAACAAACACGCTCCACTGCCACACAGAAGAAAAAACAGTGCCGTACTTGCTGAAGTTGGCAAGATTCTGGATCACTTTGGCGATCAGCGTCAGCGTCCTGGCCGTGCGCTCGTCTGGATACTCCTGCATCAGGTCAAAGAGCGACGGCGACATGACGGCGGGGCACAGGAAGCGCAGGAACAACGAAGCGCTGATCAGGCGTTCGCTGATGTCCGGCCGCCCGCGGTTGCTGCACTCCTGACGCCACGACGCGAACACCTCCTTCAGCTCCCGAGGGAAGACCCTGGGGTGGAGGCAGACACGTGCTGCAGAAAGGTGTGCCAGCTTGTACAGGTATGGACTGAGCGCCACGCCACGCCCATGTTTACCTGTATGAGTCCAGGATCTTGCAGAAAGCCAGCTCGCAGCACATCCTCAGGTTAGCCTGATGCTCTGCTAGGTCAGAGGTGGAACAGCGAGCCGGGTCCACCTCACAGTTCTCGTCAGACTCGTACAGAGCTTTGATGAACTCGCCTGGTGGCGCAGACAGACCAGCAGATTCAGCCGTGCTCTGAACGTCAGACATGAATCGAACATGAAGGCACCAAGTCTTTCGTACCGAGTGCATCCTGCAGGTACTTCTGACCGATCAGTTTCAGGTATTCCTCGATGCTTTTCGTTGCCAGGGTGTTCTCTCTGAAGATCAGTTGGTCGTTGTCGCGGCAACGGTCCACCTCTGACATCATCAAGTCCGTCAGGAAGTCCTGCAGTTGGGGACAAAAGGTCAGTAAGTAAGGCGGTAAGATGGTTTCAGTAGAGCAGCGCTGTGAGTCAGGGAGCAGGTTTTGGCAGGTGGAGTGGGCGGAGCTACCTTCGCCTTGCCAGTGCTGTGCAGGATGTGTACGAGTGCGGCAGCCAGCTCCTCTTTGGCCCTCAGACTGATGGAGGCCTCCAGAGTTGAGCAGAGCAGCAGATAGTTGGAGCTGATGTACTCCGCAAACTCCTTGTACTGCTCCATCGGTAAGATGATGATACTCTGGTAGCGAGCCTTCACCCGCACGTTCGGAATTGAAGACTTTCCTGGAAAAGCCCACCACACAGGTTTGCACTCGTCCAACATCTCCTCTTAGTCGCTGGTATGGGTGCAGCCACAGTCCCACCTACCCCGGATTGTACTGGGCGTGCTCACAGAGTACCACTTCTCCACCAGCTGTCTGCCCGTCACCGTGGAGACAGGAATGTTGACCAAGCCGACGTAGCTGCTCTTGTCCTTCTTCCTCTTCCTGTCGGTGTCTTTGTACAGGTGCAGCGTGATGGAGTTGACGGAGGGGAGGCTGCAAAAGTCAAAGTGCTCACCCCAGAAGATGTTGTCCGTCTTCAGCTTGCAGGAGGTTCTGGCGTACAGGCTGTCATCAAGACAGAGCTCACAGAAGTACCTGCAGAGCACAGGACCCGCCTCATTACCGCCTCGAACGGGACAGACAGCCGGGATGGAGACATTCATGTGACACAATCGATTATTTAAGAAATTCTGTCTTTTATATGTGTAAGAGCACATATCAAATAGGTGCTTAAAGTTAAAGGGCCGTGGACAGAAGTGGACGGGCAAACCCAGGAGGCACAAAGAGCTTCACCCAGTGTGGCTCCTTCAGCAGGACCCTGAACGCTGCTGTCTAACTTTGTAGCCACAAGGGGGCCCGAGTCTCCCGGTGCCGGTCCCCAGTCCGGATAAAAAGACAGGGTTGTGTCAGGAAAGGCACTGGCCTAAAAATATCCACCAAACCTTCTTTGCAACTCAGTGAAAGCTGACGGGACGTCTCTAAAGGTTAACAACTGTCACCGAACATCTCTGTATTGAGTTACATACTCTTAATGAGGTTGTGAGTAGCTGCTGTGCCATCGCTGATCAGGCTCATCAGCCTTCTTTGTTTCTTTGATGCACAAACAAGTTTAAAAAAAGAAAAGTGTGAAGTCGATGCAAAAACATCAACGTGGCACCTGCAATGACATTTTTCAAACACGGAGCAGGACTGCTGTGGATGTTGTGCATCTATATTTAGCCCGTCTGAAAGGCAGGCGACGCAACTTCATGCACAAATGGCTGCAAACGCCACCAAAGTTAACAAAGAGAGCATCTCTTCTGCTCCTGTGAACAATTTCTAAAGGCAAGGACTGCCGACACATATTCCAGGTCCAGACTTATGCTACGTTCACACCGGCCTCTGCGACGCGCGTTCAAGCAACCGCTTCCAATAAAAGGTCTATGTAAACGAACGGATACGCACAGGTCCATTTTATGCCGTCTCTGCTCCCCCAACCCTTTGGTTCACAGGTAATGCTTCCATCCAACAAGGGCCCACGGACAGTAACTTTAGGGGCCGTTACCTTTTCTTTGCGGGCAGATCTTTGGCCTCAATCACCCACACCGTCAGCACGTTCTCAAGCCGCCGGCTGTTGTCCTTGTTGGGGTGGACGGCTCGCCGCAGGTTCTCCATCCATTTGTCTCTTTCAGCTGCTGACCGGCAGGAGAAGCACTTGGTACCCGTGGAGGTCGTCACCTGGGGTCACAGAGCACAGCGGTTACCGTGACAACAGCTGGGGCAGCTCCATGTGGTACACACAGAGAGTAGAGGGTGTTACCTCAAAGCAGTAGTCCTGCCCCAGCAGGGAGGAGTGAACAGGTTTGATGATCACTGATTGGTCCATTTTGAACTCAAGCGATGACACACAGCCGGTGCTTAGCAACGATTCCTGGCTACCACAGCGCAGCCGCCGCATCACACACCTGGAACACACATTCAGTTAGTCTGTAAGTGTCTGACGGAGTTGTGAAAGTTTCTCATGAGTTGTCGGTTTCAGAAAAGGGCGGGGCTCTTCACAAATGACTGACATCACTACCCTGCATTTTAGGATGCATGTGTGATCCTTTTTCCTTAAGTCTTCTAAAACAACACTCACATAAGCCAAAATGTCACCGTGCAGCCACCTAAATGATTGTTTTATCAGCTACATCGCCACGCGCTGGCATAGGTAATCAGGAGGCGGCAGTCACATTATTACACGCCGGAAGCCACAGAGAAAGAGTTCAAATTAAACGCTTATAAGATAATTGTTGCCTCAGTCGTGCGGTGGTTGCGTGTTGGCAGTCCAGCGGCAGGCGGGTGGCAGGAAGGCAGCAGCAACCGATTTCAGACTGTTGTAAGAGTATCGTGAAGCATTCATAAGGCTAATAGATGTTCCGCGCACTTTTGATATACTACGGTAGTGATGCTGTCGCACGGCGTCTGTACTGTAGTCGTAAGTAAGGTGTGAGTACTGACTCCTTACTGGCTGCACAAATGCTGCACACACAGGGGGTGCAGGTGATCCATACGTAAGTGCTTATTGGACGCCGCTAGGATGTCCACACAAACAACACAGTCTCCTTCACTCATGTCTTACAGTCAGGCTGTAGCAAGGAGCGCGCAAGGAGTATGCACATACGCACAGGCCCCTTGGAAGGATTTTGGGGGTGGGAAAAAGAAATAACTATACAACACGCCTACATCTCACCCATTTCCCCCTTGTGTGTTGTGAAAGTGTTCACTACAGCCTGCAGCTTGCCTGTAGCAAAATGTGCAGGAACATCTTGACTCTACGGGCTCGCTGTGCGTTCTACGACCTGGATGTTTAGTGCAGCCTACCGGCTTCCCTCGTACTGGTTTTCCCGGCTTTTTCAGCCTGTATCCAGCTGTAAGGGCAGCAGTGGCTTTAGCCGTCCTTAAAGACGCCTTAAAATGTCTTTGTTTGAACACAACTGAACACAACCCTGAACCAGAAATGCAGAGCAGGTGAGCAATGAGTCCCACAAATGTGAAACTGTTATCAGTCAAAGCCCCACCTCCCTTTGCTCTGCAGCCCTTTTTCCTCAACCAGATGATGAACTGAGGCAGAGCTTCTATGACAACCAAAGGCAGCTGCTGCTTAGTGTTTGCTCCAATCTTTTCCTTCCTGTGGCTGATTTTATTCATCCTGTTCTTTCTATGAGATGCTGTTTTTGGCATCAAAGAGGCATCTTGAGCCTTTATACGACACGTCTGTACTGTCAGTGCCAGCAAACTGTGGAAGATACGGCACTGCCGCGGATTGCGGACTCAGAGATTAGCTCCAATGATAAAAAACCTTGTTTTTCCATTAAGGGAGAGGTCGCCCCACATCATACTGCCTCCACCAAAAGAAGTAACCCTTTCAGTGCAGCAGTCAGCACAGTGTTGTCGCCACCCTCTCCACACTTTGACCCCACGATTCAGAATCTGGAACAATCTCTGTTCCTCCACTTGTTCAGGTTCCAGGGTGTGTGAAACCCTAACCTTGGCGGGCGTGGTCAGCTGCAGCAACACTCAGGAATCATTTGGTGTTTAAACCCAATCCAACCTCTTGACCGATGTTCACATCGCCCTCTGCGTTGTAAATTCCCTCATTAACACTTTACTACTCACACTTTTAATACTGTTTTTAAGCTCTACATAAAAAACGGGCATCAGGTTGTACTTTGACCAATTATGGACTCGGATTTGGTCATGACATATGGATGGCATCCCTTTTAATTTGTGGAAGTGCCAACAAATCTAAAACTGATCATGGAGGAGAAAGTATTAATTGCAGTTTGTGCCCGGCTAGAATTCTATGACACCAAGTCTTTCATGTATCGGAATGGAGCTGTGAAAGAAAAGGCCTGGAGCAAGATTCATGAAATTTGCTCCACTTTGACATTTGGCTCCAAGCCTTTCAGGTAGCAACAGTCCAGTGTCAACACAACATGCCAAACGCGCATTCAAAAATGTGCTTTCAGCATGAAAGGTTTAGTTTAATGTGTGAAGCATTGGGTCCTATTATAAGTCTTCGGTTCAACCTAACCATGGATTTGAACCAACAACCTCTCACAGCCTCTCCTCAGCCAGGCTATGGATACAGACTCACGACCATCAGTCACCTCCTCTATGTGGATGACATCATGCTAATTGAGAGTGTGACATTGACTCCCTGATCCACACCACCAGGATCTACAGGACTGACATTAGGATGTCATTCGGGCTCGAGAAATGCAGCCGGATGTTGACAAAGAGAGGCAAGGTAGTCCACACAGGAGGGGTCTCACTCCCAGACGGAACAATAGCAGACATCGAGGACAGTTACAAGTACCTTGGAATTACGCAGGCAAATAGCAACCTGGAGCAGGCAACAAGGAAAGCTGCAACAGCTAAATACCTCCAACGAGTAAGGCAAGTCCTGAGAAGCCAGCTCAATGGCAAAAATAAGACCCGGGCAAAAGGGGCAGAGCTACAGGAGGGCAATGGGGAGCAGCTGACACATCATACATTGAGGGTTCCATTCCAAATCCAGCCCACTGTAACTGTAGCTGATATCAAGAAGTCCTACCAATGGCTAGAAAGGACTGGCCTACAGGACAGCACTAAAGAACTCATCCTGGCAGCTCAGGAACAAGCCCTGAGCACCAGAGCCATAGAGGCTCAGATCTAGCACACCAGACAAGACCCAAGGTGTAGATCTACCACACCAGACAAGACCCAAGGTGTAGATCTACCACACCAGACAAGACCCAAGGTGCAGGCTGTGCAAAGAGGCGCCTGAAACAATCCAGCACATAACTGCAGGGTGTAAGATGCTGGCAGGGAAAGCATACATGGATCGCCACAATCAATTGGGCGGCCGTGGTGCAGCGGTAGGGCGGTCGTCCCATGATCGTAAGGTTGCAGGTTCGATTCCCGCCTTGCACGCCCATGAGTCGAAGTGTCCTTGGGCAAGACACTGAACCCCACCTTGCCTCTGGTGGTAGGCGGGCGCCTGTGTTTGGCAGCGGAGCGACCACCAGTGTGTGACTGTGTGTGTGAATGTGTGTGTGACTGGGTGAATGGGTCTGTGACTGTAAAGCGCTTTGTCCTTGTAGGAAGAAAGGCGCTATATAAGTATACGCCATTTACCACAATCAAGTGGCTGGAATAATATACAGGAACATGTGTGCAGAATATGAACTGGAAACCCCAAGGTCAAAATGGGAAACACCTCAGAAGGTGGTAGAGAATGAGAGGGCAAAGATCCTGTGGGACTTCCAGATCCAGACTGATAGGATAGTAATGGCGAACCAACCAGACATTGTAGTGGTGGATAAAGAACAGAGGAAAGCCGTTGTGGTGGATGTGGCAGTGCCAAGCGATGGGAACATCAGGAAGAAGGAACATGAGAAACTGGAGAAATACCAGGGACTCAGAGAAGAACTGGAGAAAGCCTGGAAAGTGAAGGTGACAGTGGTGCCTGTGGTAATTGGAGCACTCGGGGCAGTAACCCCCAAGCTGGAGGAGTGGCTACAACAGATACCTGGAAAGACCTCAGACCTCTCAGTCCAGAAAAGAACAGGAACAGCTAAGATACTGCGCAGGACCCTCAAGCTCCCAGGCCTCTGGTAGAGGACCCCAGCTTGGATATAAAAAAAATACGTTAAACACATCACGTTTGTGCCCAACTTGAAATACGTATTTGATTGCAGTAAATGGGAATGTTCTTACTGGTGTAATTTTCCAAATAGTGGTCACTTGATGAACTGACCTGGCTTCAGATTCTTTCGTGTCAGACGACCTTTGAAGTGGTGGATCCCTACAGACTGATATGCTGAAAAGAACCCGCAGTGTAAACGCCAACACAATTTAATCTGCAGTTAAAATTAAAATTCTAACTCTTTCTTTGTTGGAAACGATGATGAACCCGGCTCCAATCTGACGAGTCAGCAGATGCTGCCTTGCTCAGGCCGTCTTTCACTTTGCAGTGGGCACAGTCTCTTCACTTCAGGTTACCGTTTCCTCTGGATGCACAGGAAACCAGATCTTCCTATAGTTGTATTTTAGGATCCTAGTTTTAACCTTCATGAATGCATCAACAATGACATAAGCAGCTCTCCTCTTTTGTGTGCTCCAGCAGTTCTTACTCAGAGGAGCAGAGCGGCTCAGTGTCATCCAGCTAATATTGTTTCCAGGTTTTATTCTGGTTCATTATCTGTCCATTCAGAGTCCTAAATGTGGGGATTAGCACCAGAGCAACACATTGGGGGAAAATATCGAAAAACAATTTACAGAGGAGGAGTTCAGCCAACAACAAAAGCTGCATTAAACTGGACTTTTGATGCCAGAGACCTTTCAAAAAAAAGAAAAAATGAACCCAGAGGTTCTGATGACCGACCGGGTTAGAACATTGAGACCGTAGCGACTTGTTACTAATAAACTAAGTTGGGTGTGAATAAGTGAAAGGAAGCCAGCAGTATGGTTGTGAAAACCTAAATCAAACTCCTTTTTTAAAGACTGAAGTTCCCTCACCGTGTCCGTGCGGATCGTTCCACGTCTGTCCAACGCTCGTCACTAGAAAACCACAGACACAACGAGCTAATGCTAACTGGTGTTGATGCAGCTGCTTTCAGGGTCTGAGTCTGGATTCAGGATTCAGCTTAGGGAATGTAAAGCTAACAGGAAACGAAGCCATTCAAAGACCAGCACGGATCTTTGTCACAAATGAGGCAGATGTTCACCGGCAAGCTGACACCACCGCTTTACTCCAAACGGAGAAGCCAGTTTTTCAGCTGATATCCTTTTCAGCCCAGATAAAAACCAGGACTGTCACTGGAGGCCATCTTCATCCTGCTTATCACCAGGTTTCTGATGGACTCTGGCCTGCTTTTCCTCAGTTTTGCCACAGGAACATGAGTCCGGCTGAAGCTGGAATGGAAGCGGAGTTCCAGCACACAGACACGAAGGTTCGCAGAGATCTTCTGACCGCTTCAGCAACACAAAAGGCAGATGAGGAGGCATTCAGCCACCATGAGGAGATTCTTGTTGTTCCTGTGACACATGGCAGCAGCAGACAGACGCGTGAAACCATCAGGAAAACTGCAGCCAGCAGAAACAGAAGGAAGCGGATCGGTTTGATCCAGGCTGGGTTCTGGCCCGTGACAGGTCTGGAGCCTTCCTACTGTCACGCCGAACCAGAACCTGCAAACCCAACACAACCCCAGATGTCAGCTCATCACCTCCTCTCCATTTAAACAAGCTCCTTCATGCTAACAGTGTGTGTGTGTGTGTGTGTGTCGCTGAACATGATCAGGTTAACATCCTGGCTAACTGTGTGTCCAGCGTAGCTACATGCTAACAGAGGAGGATAGCTGTGTGTGGAGACTGCAGCCTGGATAACACACACACACACACACACACACACACACACAACACGCTCACAGAAACGCAGCATGCATGGACATGCAAATAAGGTGGAGGACGCCACCGTGTATGCACCCCCATCACACACACACACACACACACACACACACACACACACACTGCAGCATAGACTTCAGATGACAAAGACGCTTAATGAGAGCCAGAGATCAGAGATACTAACCGAGCATTCTGAGTGAGGAGGAGGAGGAGAGCAGAGCAGAGGAGAGGGGGGTTATGACGCCATGTCCTCCCTCAGCTGCAAACAGGAGCAGGAGGAGGAGAAAGATGGAGAAGCTGCTAATCCTGATGCTGTTTGTTGGAAGGGCTGAGGACCTGTCTGTCCCTCCGTCTGTCCGTCTGTCTGCTAGCGGATGCTACAAAGCATCGCAGGCTCGGCTCTCTCCGTCTCTGTCTCTCTCTCCCCCTCTGTCAGCAGTCCCCCCTCCCCTGCAGTGAAGCTGCCCTACTTCCTCCCCTCATCTCCTTTTCACGCTCCTCGTGTCCTTGTTCAGCCCCTCCCCTGGAGGAACGTGTACGCTCCATGAGAAGTCCCCCAGAGCTGCAGCTCGGAGCCTTCGAGGGCCCGGTGTTCGTGTTGGTGGGGCTGCTGCAGACACAGCACCCCCACAGAGCAAAGAACAAGGGGGTTCAGAGGGGTTCCACCCCAAAGGACCAGGCCCTAACCAGACCCAAAGGCTGGCCCAGATTGTGGTTTTACCGAGGGCCCTTGGTGTTCAAGTTCAACAGGTTTGTCAGAACAACAGGCATGGTCATCCATCACAATGGAGGTGCTGAGGAGGCTCTGTGCTCCTCCTGAGCAGGAGTTACCTGGTGTCGGTGCTGCTGATGGGCTCAGTCTTCAGGCTTCTGTGCCGGGACAGTTTGGGCTGAGAGCGGGTCCGCCGCAGGGACTGCTTCAGTCTGTGGGACAGAAAACCCTGAGGAGAAGCAGGAGGAAACGGAGATCGTGAAATCAGGATCCCTCTCTTCTACACAAACACGAGGGATCGGCATCCTGATCGGATCACCACAGATCAGGATCCTGATCGGATCACCACAGATCAGGATCCTGATCGGATCACAACAGATCAGGATCCTGATCGGATCACGACAGATCTTGGGTCCGGATCAGATCACGAAAGATCAGGATCCTGATCGGATCACGACAGATCTTGGGTCCGGATCAGATCACGAAAGATCAGGGATCCTGATCGGATCACGACAGATCAGGATCCTGTTTGGATCACGACAGATCAGGATCCTGATCGGATCACGACAGATCAGGATCCTGGCGTCAGACATGAACGAGGAGAACGCTGATGCTTCCTGCTGCTTGATGAGTCAATGCAGTTTCTCCATAACACACGCTGTCGCCATAGAAATGCTCTGAAGCGTTTTTTTACTCCTAACACCTCCGACTGTCAGTGGACTTTATCTGAGTGAAGTTTGTCCTGTAGAATAAACTTAGATGAGATGCTGAGCTGCTCATTCCACAGAAATGTCCGGGATAAATGCTTATTGATCATGTGAGCTGTGCAGAAAGAGACGCTGACACCTGTCTCTGCTGTGATGTCACATCTCACCTGCAGGTGGAGCCGTTCAGCTGATCCGAAGCTGACAGCAACTAAGCTCTTGTTACCACGGAAACCACAGGCTGCTCGTGGGGGAGGGGTGTGTGTATGTGTGTGTGGGGGGGGTCTTACTGTCACTCTGGCGGTGGGCGTGTCCGTGACTGGACCACTGGGCATGCTCTGTCTGCGCAGCCGCCTGTCTGCACCATCTGGAACACACAAGAGCATCATGGGAGTAGGTGTAGTCCCCAGCAGTGGTTTTCTGCTCACTGCAGTTGCTACCATGGTAACTGCTGGTGTCAGGCGTCGTCATGACAACCTGCAGCAGGCAGCAGCTGTAGAGATGACACTTAATCAAAATTCACAACCATAAAAATGTAGAAAAAGTTCGGGTTTAATTTGAATTTGAAGAACGTTTTCAAATTTTTCTTTACAGTAAATTCTTACTTCACCAGTTTCTTTCTAATTTAGTTTCTGTACATTACCACAGTGAATTTTACATAAAACAACTAAGATGCCATTGAAGTGCAGACTTTCAGCTTTTATTCCATGGGTTGAACAAAAAGATTGCATAAAAATGTGAAAAACTAAAGAATTTTTTAACACAATCCCTTCATTTCATGGGCTGGTAAGTAATTCAACAATTGACTTCCATGCTATTGCATGGGCAGGTGTGGGCAATTCCCTTGTTATGTCATTATGAGTGAAGCAGATAAAAGGCCTGGAGTTGATTAGAGGACTCATGCTGCATTTGGAAGATTTTGCTGTAAACAGACAACATGCGGTCAAAGGAGCTCTCCATGCAGGTGAAAGGAGCCATCATTAAGATGAGAAAACAGACAAAAACCATGAAACCAGAAACTGCTACAGTATTAGGAGTGGCAACATCAACAGTGTGGTCCATCCTGAGAAAGAAAGAAAGCACTGGTGAACTGAGCAACGCCAAAAGACCTGGACGTCCACGGAAGACAACAGTGGTGGATGATGGCAGAATCATTTCCATGGTGAAGAGGAACCCGTTCACAACAGCCAACCAAGTGGACAACACTCTCCAGGAGGTAGGCGGATCAATATCCAAGCCTACCATCAAAAGAAGACTGCATGAAAGTAGATCCGGAGGGAACACTGCAAGATGCAAGCCACTCATTAGCCTCAAGAATAGGAAGGCTAGATTGGACTTTGCAAAAAGTAGGCCTGCACAATATACCGCAAATTTATCGTTATCGCGACATCGAGCTGTGTCCTCCTACGTCGACAAGGGTCAGTTGTTGTATCATTTTTAAACTGTTGCAGTGAAATGGAAATGATGTTTTTGGTTGTTTTGCTATTTGTTTATATACCGCAAATTATATCGTTATCGCAATATTAATCACCAATATCGCATATCGCGAGTTTTCCTCATATCGTTCAGCCCTACTAAAAAGCATCTAAAAAAGTTATGGAAAAACATTCTTTGGATAGATGAAACCAAAATCAACCTCTACCAGAATGATGGCAAGAGAAAAGTATGGAGAAGGCGTGGAGAAGCTCCTGATCCAAAGCACACTACATCATCAGTAAAACACGGTGGAGGCAGTGTGATGGTCTGGGCGTGCATGGCTGCTAGTGGCACTGGGACACTAATGTTTATTGATGACATGACACAGGACAGAAGCAGGCCAATTAATTCTGAGGTGTTCAGAGACATACTGTCTGCGCAGATCCAGGTGAATGCAGCCCTGTCTGCGCAGATCCAGGTGAATGCAGCCAAACTGATTGGGCGGCGTTTCATAATACAGATGGACAACGACCCAAAACATACAGCCAAAGCAACTCAGGAGTTTATTTAAGCAATGAAGTGGAAAATTCTTGACTGGCCAAGTCAGTCACCTGGGGCCTCATTTATAAACGTTGCGTACGCACAAAAGAAGGCGTATGCCACTCTCTACGCAATAGTTGATATTTATAAAAAGCAAACTTGACGGGAAAAAGCTCTGACCCAGGCGTACGCACAAAAACGGGTGAAATGAGAAACGGCGACACCGTCGGCAGATGGAAGAAACACGTGAAAATGACAATACTGCCTCTCAGAAATAACATGAAGATGTCACAAAGCTAGTCTGACAATTAACAGCTACACCAACACCCGTTTGATCGATCAGCAGTGAAACAAACAAAACAAAAAAAAAATTACAACAGAAATTCAAATGAACACTTATTTGCAAAAAGAAAAGTGAAATATGTTCTGCAATATTGGCATGTTGTGCAATTCATCCTCAGAAATAATATAGTTAACAGAACAAAATAATGTACAAAACTGATATTCTTGTTAATGTGTCCGTCTGGCGGAGCAGATATAGGTGCAGACAGACAGACATATTAATTGTCCACTGGGGAAAGTTGTTTTCATAGTAAAACATTTCTTCATAAGCTATGGAATTATGGTATTCATGCATATGCCTTTAGTTTGTTTTATTTCTGATAAAACAATGTATGGCGTATGTCTCAACCATTCAGAAAGCAACAAGAAATTACATTTGCTGATCAATTTCCCATTTCCACGTGGATTATTACCGACATCTGTAGCTTGTCAGATGTAATTAAATGGAGGGAAATAAAATGCCCCATCACAATGCGTAATGACGCACAATGGCTGATCTTGCGCTCTTAGAAGATGTGGAAAATGGAAGAATTCGGAGTGAACGCATCTTTAGACAGCAAGAAGAGGACGAGTGGCTTATGAGCCGGTTCTGACTTCCTCCAGCCATCCTCTTGGACCTCTGCTGGCTTTTGGGCAGAGGAGCACTCGGAGGAATCACGCGTGTCACCCGGTGCATCTGGCGCTCAGCACCAGGGTTAAATATACCATTTAATCCTGGTGCTATCCTAGGCACTTTACCATTGGGAGTGGGGTCATCTAGACCCACTAGACAGAGCTCTGAACCTTTTTTCTTCAATGATTTGTGATCTTCACTGGTGTCCATGGATTACATGAAATCTTTCCACCTTTATCCACCTTTGTCATGGTAGGGAGAACATGTCAATGGTCGTCTTGACCCCATAGGATAGCCCAGTGTTTTTAAACCTTTTTTGAGCCACGGCACACTTTAACCTTGACAAAAATCCCGTGACACACCAGCATCCGAAAAAAAAAAAAAAAGAGAAACTCATAGTCTGTATTGATGTACAGTCCCTCCATGATCTCACATGCATTTCTGTGATAATTGTGGCAGAAAAAGCTGGAAGTTGCAGCTGTTTTTTTCTAAAAGATGTAATAAAAGTTAAGTTAAAAGATTTAAAAACTGTTTGTGTGTTCGTTGTGGTTAAAAGGCCCGTACAGACCTGGACGAATATTCGCCAGCTGTTATTCGCCAGCGTATTTCGCCACGTTTTTTGTGTTCACACCCAGGCGATTTTCGCTGACGATAAGCCGAGCGAACATGTAATTTCATTCCCTGACATTAGATGGCGCTTAATGTAAACAGAAATACTCCTGTACACAAGGTGGCGCTGCCCAACTTTACGCTTCTTAAAGTCGCTTTTCACTCAGAAGAAGAGAGCAAGTATTTACGCGCTTGTCAGAATCATACAAAGAAGACATGAATATTTCAAGCACCAGTAGCTCCAACTGGTGCTTGGTTCGGGGATATTTTAAAATGTCCGTCATTATTTCTTCGCAGCAGTGTAGATGCAACTTGGCGTCTATCTTCTTCGCTGGTATGTGTGCTCAGCAAGGCAGTTTTGTGTTTGAGCGCCCCCAAGTTGTGTTTTACTGTAACTTCAGAGGCTCCAGACACGTGTGCAAAAGCGCCGTTCTCATTGGTCGAATAGATTTCGACACGACGCGTCAAAAAACAAAAACAAACCCGAGGCGTTTTTTTTTTTGACGCTTTGACGCGTGCCGTTTTTTCGCGTCGGTGTGCACACTCACATTGGTGCCCTTTGTTTAGTCACGAGGCGTTAAACGTCGGCGAAAATCGCGCGCGAAATTCGTCCCGGTGTGTACGGGCCTTAAGACGTTTAAAAACGAAGATTCATTGTACGCTGAGACTCTGTCACTTTAACCCAATGCATCATGGGAGATGTAGTGATGTCAGACAGACTCATCTCTGAGCTTCATGGTTTTGTTCTCTTGTTCCACGGTCTGACACCGGATTCTGTGGAAAGCTACACCGCTAAAGACGAGCTTTAGCTGGTATTTTTGTTGGAACTGAGAGACTTTATGAGCAGAATCAGAACAAGGAAGTGAAGACTTTAACCACTTCTGATTGGTCAGACTGATGACATGTGATTGAGCCTCCAAGAATGATTGGTGGAGGCAGTTAAAGGGGCGGGACTTTTCAGAAAACAGAGATGAAACTGTGGTTAAATCGGGGTACCATGATTCTTATCAAAATGTCTTTAATAGAATCAAATAAACACAAATAACTACTCAGTGTTTTATCAGGGCCTTTTTGGATGAACACAGAGCTGAAATCCTGGAGATTGGAAATGTTTTTAGATCAGTGAATGAGTCATTTCCCACGGTACACTGGTTGAAAAACACTGGGATAGCACAAGGGATAAGGACCTGTTCAGATGCGTTTGAGACTCAGGAATGTTAACAGTGAGGAAACGGCTCCCTCTGCTGGCAGAGCCCAGCAAGTTAACCCCATAATAAATGCTAAATGGCATTTCCTGTACTTGTTTAGCGCTTTACTACTTTCCTTGAAGGCCCAAAGCGCTTTACATTCATAGTCCCGTTCACACACTGATGGTGACTCTGCTGTCAAACACTGGCGCCAACCTATAACCACCAGAGGCAACGTGGGGTTCAGCAGCTTGCCCTAGGACACTTTGACACATGGGCACACGGGGCGGGAATTGAACCTGCAATCATCCAATCGGAGGCAGACGCTCTGCCCCTAATAAACCAACAAACGAAATGTTACATAGACGCCAAAGTACAGTCAGTGGTTTAAATTAAGTCCTTCATCTGATTTTAACAATAGTTCCTGTTGTTGAACAACTCGTCCAGTTTGACCAAAGCAGGAACAATCATTGTTAAGAGAACTTTCAAATAAATCCTGAAACACACATGGAGCCAATGCAGCGATTCTAAAAGGTGTGTAATGTGATCCCGCCGCCTGGTCCTCGTCAGAACTCTGTAACATTTGTGGTCCGATAAAGATTTTTTAGGTAAACCAGAGAGCAGAGCATGACAGTAATCTACACGACTGAACAGAAAAGCACGCATCAGCCCCTCTGTGCTGGCAAGAGAGGAATGGACGGACTGATGATGAAATCCACTCAGAACAAGATTTTTAACGTTTGTGCTAAAATGTAGGTCAGAGTCGAAAAGGACACCCAGGTTTCTCGCACAGTGAGAAGATTTATAATCCCCAAGTTTGGGTCAAATCATCTCTATCTCGTCTTTGAGACCGACGATTAAAACTTCTCTTTTGTCCTGGATGAGCTGTAAGAAGTTATTTGCCATCCACAACTTTATATCCAAAATACAATAAAAGTGTTGATAGGTTGACGGTCACCAGGAAAGCCAACGCCGTGTCTCCCGATGACATCCCCAACAGCCAACTTATATAAAAAGAAAAATCGGGCCAAAAACGCATCCTTGGGGAACCCCACTTAGGATTCTATGAGGCCCATGGATCCACACTCACATAAAAGTGTTGATCTGTGAGATAAGAAGCAAACCACTTAAGAACAGTTCCTGAGAAGCCCACCAGACTCCAAAGCGGGTCAAATGCCTTCAGATCCAGCAGCACCAGAACCAAACGTCTGTGAGTGTAAATTCATTCATGTCTCTGTACTTCTCTGTCCTGAAACCAGATTGATATCCGACATGAAATGGTGTCGATGGGGAATTCTGGTTGAATTTCCCAAACCAAACTGTGAGTCTAATTATACAGAATCCTTTCCAAACACATAGAAAGCCTCTTTTTGAGGTTATATCAAAGCTTCTGCTGAACTGCCTTCACTTTAGATGGTTCCCCCCACAGGTCTGTAGCTTTACCAGAACATCTGTCACATCTGCTGTTTTATTATAGGATTAAAAATTGACATGAAAATGATCTGACCTTGTGCGCAGATTTTCATTGTATGTGACAATTTGATCATTCATTGGCCAGTAGATCAGGCCTCCCGTGAGGTCAAAGGGCGATGCACCCTAAGGCAGGAGGAGACAGCAAAAAAGAAGAAGAGGGAGGAGCATCTTCCTCCTTTTTGCTCTTGCAGTTGATTTTCTCCACAAATCTATGTTTTGGGCCAAGTCAACGCTTTTTTGTGCTTTTTTATTTACTTAATAGTATTATTATTGGTTGAAAGCTTCCTTTTAAAAAAAAAAACTATTTTGAAGCTCATCACAATTTGTGCTTCTTAATTTGTAACCAATCAGATGATTTTGAGACTAAACTCCAGAGAATTTAAAATCCAGCAGAATTGCCCGACGACAGTCTATTGAAACCCAGCTGGCCACCTGAACTTTGCAGAATTTGGTCACAAGTTCCTGAAGAGTCTTGGACCTTCCTCCTCTACCCCAAGCTGCTGCTGCATCTCGTTGGCCTCAGAGAATTTTTAAGGACTTCAAAACAGAGAATTCAAATATAGATTAGAGGATGAAACCCCGAACAGGATATTTACCTGTCAAATGAGTCGTTTTGTAGCTTTTCCTTGGAATCGGTACATTTTCTCTGACCAAGGTTGTAAACTATGAACCAACTGGTAAAGTAAATTAAAAAATGTTCGTATTTTTTTAAAAATCAGTAATTCCTCCATTTTCTAAACCCATATTCCCAGGAATGCTGGAGCCTATCCCAGCTACTGAGGGGTAAAGGTCGCTTCCTCCTGGACATAACCGCTGAACATCACTGGAACACACACAGGCGCACAAACAAACGCATTCACGCCTACAAAACCATTTTTTGTTTCTGAACTGCAGAGAAAACCCACACATGCACTGGGAGAGCATGCAAACTGCAGATAGGAGGGCCACAGCTGGGATTTGAACCAGCGGTGTCTGGCTGTGAGACAAGAGTGTAGACCACTACCCCACCATGCAGGTATGATGGTCAAAATTGCATCCATTTATTCCAAAAACAGCTCTGCTAGGTGTTTTGCTCAACCTGCTTCAAGGAGAACCTTTTTTCTAAAGACAGTGCAGGCAGACGGAGGCGGTCTGAACTCTCCACGTCTCCATCTTTTGCTGCAAATCGAAGCTGCAGTCTGCTGCTGGTCCAAAGCAAACGCCACTTTTATGACCGCAAACGGCCTGGATTTCACCTGAGAGTCCAAAACTGACCCGTGACCCTTCGACAGGTCATCCGGGCACCTGAACACACACTTGGTCGACCGCTGACCTGCAAGACCGTCTGTTTTGCAACGACGACCAATCTCAGCTGTAAGATTATGAGATTATTTTTGTGACATGTCGAGATTAAGCAGTGGCTCTGATCTCTGCTGCATCTGCAAACAAAGCAAGTCCAGTTTCTCCTCTTACCGTCCTCAAAGTCTGCATCCATGGTGCGTCCAAATGTCCCCGTCTGTCTAAATGTCTGCCTGTCCGTCCAGCTCTGGGGCTACACGACCTCTGGAGGTCTGAACTACTTTTCCTCACCTTTGTGGGCGGGACGATGCGGGGCTGAGGTCACATGCAGGGTGTATCGCAGCAACCACACTGTGCAAGTCTCCGCCCTCTCAGCAAGCAGCAAAGGATGAACCTGAAGAAGAGGATGAAGAGTGGGCTCAGACCCTGAAGGAGGAGATCCGCTCTGATGGGGGCATCAGCTTCAAAAGACAGGGCATTGATTCACTTTTTTTAGGAGACACTTTGGTGACTTTCTTCTGGTTTGATGTACAACCCCCCCCCCCCCCCCCCCCCCAAAAGATCAGGTGATAGTTCTACTGCCACCCAGAAGCTCCAGGATCTGAATTCCAGCCTCTCACTTCTGTTCCCATTTTCAAGGCTAATGTGAGGAATCTGCATGTAAACCAAAGTTCCTTTTTTTTGGAAGTGGATCCTAAAGATTCAACCCATCTTCCCGAAGGATCCGCTCACACAGCAGCCCCGCATAGCGGCACAGATGCCTCTGTGTGCGCTCACACCTCCAGGTCGTCCAGCATCAGCAGCTGGGAGTTGGTCAGGATGCAGAACATCTTGGTCCAAATGTCAGGCTCCGCCTTCCGTCCGCAGGACAGCCAATGGATGGAGGCGCTCTTCAACTCTGTGACATTGGAGCATCACAGCTGTGTGATCCGACACATCAAACTTTGTCATTGTAATGTGATAAAAACAAAGAAGCACATCAGAAAAGATTGAATACAAAAGTATTTGTGGGTTCGTTTCATGGTGACCATGACCCTCTGCCCTGATCCTAACCCTCCTTAACAACTAACTAAACTAACCGACTTAACTACCTTACTAAACAAAACAACTGACTAATGAAACAAACTTTTCAGAAAACAACTTACTTAACTAAACAAAAAACTATCTTTCTGACTAACCATTTAGGTAGCTAACCAGATAGATAACTATCCAAACTTTTATAACTAACCCACTAACTTAGGCTAACTTACTAAATATCTAAACAACTAAAAGTAAGCAAAGTAACCAAGTAATTTCAAATTGTAACTTATCAACTACTTACTAATCTAACTAACTAACCATGTCAAACTAACTAAACTTACTGAACAAACACGTAACCTTGCTGAATAAACTAACTAAACATGCTAACTAAACTACACAACTAACTAAACAAATAAGTAAATATCCTGCTTAATAATTACCCAACTACCGTAAGTAACTAACCAAACTAACTTAACCGTGTTGTTCACGTCTGCAAAGAACTTTGGCTCAGATGTTTTAAAATGCTCACATTAATAAAGCTGGATTGAATGCTTCTAACAGGCTTTTATTTTGAAAGCTTTTCAGTGATTTGTTATTCCATGCTGAGCCCAATAATTGACTTTAAATTCTGTGGTTCCTCTGGGTCTAAAGTGATTCCCGAGTTCTGTGACCCGTCACAGTTCTGACAGAACTTCAGAATTCTGAAGCCACTTCCTCTGTTCTTCTACTAAATCCAAAGCTTTCAAAATGAGATCCAGTGGAAAACGTCCGACCACCACGCAATATTTTATGACAACAGAACGTTTGGCTTTCATCCACATGAGCTCATTTCCAAAGCATCTCAGAAACGTTGGATAAGAGCACGGTTACCATGGTTACTATGGAGCAGCATCTCCTTTTCTTTTGAAGCGCTTTGATTTGGAAATCCGCGTTTTGAATTTTGGTGTTGGAATAAAGGTCTCCAGCTGGTGGTGCTCATCTTTGACCTGTCCAGGATGAGCCCTGCCTTTGCTCAACGGTGGCTGGGCTCCGGCAAAGTACAATTGATGGATGGACGAACAGATGGATGGATGGACAGACGATACCATCAAAACAACACCTCTCTTTTCCAAGCACAGGCTTTGCCATAGAAACATGACGCCAGGCCTGAGCGACAAAACACTGTTGAAGGAACTGACGTTTTGTAACCATGGCGACACGTCTTCAGCCCCAAACTCCTCCGTGAGACGATGAGTACAACGGGCCAAGTTCTGACAGGCCATCTCCGCATGAAAAGAATCAGAAATCGGAGGATTCTTCTCTCCTCCCCTAGTTGCCTTACCAATCACATTCATCCAGCCCAGGTGCTGACACCTGGACAGGTGTTTAACCAGCTGCTCCATGAGGACAGGACGTCCTGATGCCGACACACCTGAGGTGGAGACACAAAGCCACACCTGTGGGCACAGCAGGAGCGGTGAAAAGACAGGGGGCAGGACAACAGAACAGGGCAGCACACACGCCTGACATGTCGCAGATGACGGACGATCACGCCACCGTCATCCGTGACATGCCGGAAACACACTCGCGCATTCTGCCGACCCGAACCCGGACGGCTGGTGACTCACGGCGGATGGAAACTGCGTCCCGGCTGCGGGGGTCTCACATTCTCTGTAGGCCCCGTCTGTCTGCGCAGACCCTCCGTGTGGCAGGAGCACACATGAACTGACTCTTCTTCATGTGCTGTTTAACACCTTAATGGGATTAACAGATTATCACCTGTTGCACTCTCACTGACTCACACTCACACACACACACACATACTTGTCATGCACTTTCCAGGACCTGCACCCCCCGGGCTCCTGAAGGTCCGACCTGGACCCTAAAAGTGGGTCCAGATCCTCTGAGGTCTTCAGTCTGGCCGACACCAGACTGACTCATTCTCACAGAAACACAAACACAGAGGTCAAAGGTCAGATTTTTTGTTTTTTTTAATTCCAAAACGCTGGCTGGTCAGCTGCTCGTACAAGAGATAAACATGCAGTCATGTGATCACAACAACCATTCAAACAGGCCAATGGGAGAAGAGCATGGTTACCATGGCAGCGGGAGGAGCTGCAGCATTAAAGTGACACGGTGAACGTTTAAGTCTCAGAGACTGTTAGCACTGTTAGCACTTCTCATTCAGAACAAAGGGCTGCGTTAGCTTGGAGCTAAGCTTCTGGTGTTTGCATAGATAATGGATGTGTGTGCAGTGCAGGAGGCTGGGGGGGGGTCACACAGTGGAACCGGCTGGCTTGCTGGGCGGGAACCCGCCGAACCAAACCCAGACGGGTTCCGGTCCGAACCCTGAACCCTGACGCCGCAGACAAACAATGGGCTCTCTGTTCAAACGTGACAGAACTGAACCGAGAGGTCCAGAACTGGAGGGAGAACGGGGGGGGGGGGGGGGGGGGCTCAGTTTGCTGTTTGACAGCTTAGGGTAAGGGGGGGTGCAACACTAGCTACAGTAAAAGCAACAGTTTAACAGGCCGCTAACGGAAAACGACCGAACTTCAGTTCCCGATAACACTAACACCGTCAACAGGAAGACGCACGCTTGGCCTCCGACTGCTTCTTTGGCTGAACGATGACGGAGGCTTCCACTAAATACTGTTTTCACGGTTCCAGAGCAGCTTTGATGCCGTCTTCATCCACACCAGCCTGAGAGCCACACGGGAATGCAGGTGTGTGTGTGTGTTTGTGTGTGCTAGCTCCTGATATTTCTGCAGCAAAACTTCTCTAAGTTCAGGTTTGCCGGACTTTCAGTTGGATCAATAGAAAGACAGACAGGCTGCTGGCACAGATACACCTGTCACCCCTGAGATGATTGACAGGCAGCTGAGCAGGGCTGGCGGGGATGCGGAGGAACCAAAGGCTCTACGAGGTGAGGGGGTCAAGTCCTAAAAGGGTGTAGTTCCCTCCCACTCCAGAAGGTACTGGACCATCCCCTGAGGAGTGACACGGCGAGCCAGCACCTGGTACCTCTCCCCACTGCTCAGTCTGCCAAAGTACGAGGAGATGGAGGAATGAAGGAGGGAGGAGTCTGACGCGATGTGGGCGGGGTCAGACAGAAAGTGCGGCAGCTCCGTGTTCAGGCGAGCGTCAGGAGCAGCAGCTCGCTCCTCGGCTGTCTCGGCGGGCTCCTCGTCCACCTCACTGCGATTGGCCCACTGGCTGTAGCTGTTGCTAGGTAACTTTCTCTTCTTGCTGCCCACTCTGCTCCTGAGAACAGGGAGAGCAGGTCAGTCAGGGGCTTCCTCCATCAGGTCTGAGAGCTTTGATGGAAAGCGTCTTACTTGAGGCGGTAGGAGGCACTGGTGGTGGCAGAACCCGAGGTGGACGCGTCGGTAGAATCCTGGTCGATGCTGACGGTTCTGTTGGAGCTGCTGGAGAAGAACGGAAGCAATCGCACGGGATCTGCACCTCAGGGGTCACCCATCACCTGTCCTTCTACTCAACTCACCTCTTCAGGCTCTGGAGTTCATCTAAAGTGAAGTCAAAGATGTTGGCCATGTGGTGGTTGGAGGTCCAGCTGCAGGACAACTCGTTCTGCAGAAGGTCAGGGGGGAACAGCGACACTCAAGCACAAAGACTCTCCTTTAAGGGTTTAGAGAAAGAGGCGGCTTACATTAGGGATAGCATCCTCCAGAAGCCACTTGGATTTTCTCCTCTTCCTTTCAGCTGAACTACTGAAGCAAAAACACAAAAACACAAAGATGGATTTCCACGACCCCCAAGCATCCCAAAAACGATTCCAGGTAGCTTGAAAGTTAAAAAAAAAAAATCTACCTGACCGAGGTCGTCTTCCGGCCCCGCCCCCCGTCATGCAGAGCATGCTCGGGTAAGAGTTTGGAGGGGGGGTTGGGCGGGACTCGGGTCCTCAAACGAAAGATGCACTTCCTCTTCTTGATTTCTTTCCCACATAGGAACCTGAGGACACGCATGTAGATACTTACTGGATCGGCAGACGCACAGATGAACTGTCAGGAAGGCGGGGTCGGTACTTACTTGCTCTTGTAGTTATTGAGAGCATCCAGCAGGTGCTGCCCCCTGTCTGCAGGAGGAGTGTTAGACAGCTGAAGAAATAAGAAGAGAGCTGACAACCAACACCACAACTCAAAGCAGGATCACATCAGAATCAGAATCAGAATCAGATTCTGGTTCAGCTCAGCGTCTCTTCGGTTCCTCTGCTGTTTACCTTTCCGAGCTGCAAGTGGTCCCAGTTGGTCGATACGAAGGCCAGAATCTCATCAAGCTCAAAGTACTTCTTCTTGCTGCTGACTGACAGGTTGTAGAGAACCAGGTGAACCACATCCACCCACCTGAGGGGCAAACGGCGGATGTACTCGCAGCCCTTGTTACACACCGCACACAGGAAGAGGTAGAACCTGGAAGGACAGCAGACCCTTAGCATGAACACAGAGGAGGACGGAGCAGGGGGGGGGGGCAGGAAGGATCACCTGTCTCCAAACATCATGGACTCCTGAAGACACTGAGTACAGGCCTCGTGGAACCACTGCTGACACCTGAAACACTGCAGCATCTTCAGGTACCACCTGCACACGCACACACGTCAGTCAGACAACACCTGGCACTCACAACACGCCGGTCTCTCGGGCGGTCGGCCTTACTCTCCAGGGCCTCCGCAGTAACAGTAACACTGCTGCTGATTGGTCCGATGCTGAGAGTCCCAGTCCAAGGAATCCAGCTTGTAGGACAGGACCTGCTTCATGGCACACAGAGCTTTGGCTATCGGCCCCTTCTTCAGAGCGCCCCCTTTCTGCGAGGACGACAGGGAACGGGTCAGGGACAACGGAGAGGGGGATTGTGGGAACATGCTGATGCAGCACTGGGAAGAGGCGTTACCCGAACAGCCAGAGCAAAGACGCAACGTCTGCAGAACCAAGGGCTCAGGCTGCTGCCCTCTACTGGAGGAATGTGACACAGCTGGTGGAAGCCTGGCAAACACAGAGACAGGCGATTTTATGACCAGGTTAACTGGATCAACATGGGATCATGTGATACTACTCCCCAAAGTGAAGCCAACACAAGACGTTTCTCAAATGACTACCAGGTCTATTAAAGCAAGCAATTTCCCACTGACTCCCATGTCAGCATGAATGATGTGAAGCAGGTAAACCAGAGCATCGCCTCCTTCAGGTGTGTTCACCTGCACAGACTCGCACTGATGTTGTGGGCTGGCGCAGAGACCTACACTAACTTTAGGATTTGGCGAGAGCGCCCACCGAACACGTCGCCCCCTTCTACAGATGTGAAGGTGTGAACTCAGACAACGCCATGCTCACCGATGCCGCACTTCCCACAAATCAGGATTTGGTTGTTGACCTTAGGCTGGCCGTCAGAGTCTGGCTCCGCCCTGCGACACACAGAGCAGCGAGGCTCCTCCCCTGGCACTCCAGCTGAAACGTGATCAGGCAGAAGCACGTGACATAACAACTCAGGGCATCACACATGTCAGCATGAAGGATCTTCTCCTGTCTGTGACTGATTAAAAACGGAAAGAGAAGCTCCACGAGGAACTTGATGTTTCCTTGGCAACCATCTTCTAGGACACCTGAAAACGACTGACGTCCTCACACCCTGCTGGAGCAGAGATTCATTTGAAAGCTTAAACAGTGTGTATCGATTACAGAAATATTCAAACTGATGGCTGCTCCAGCAACAGACAGTTAAGTGAGCGTTCAGGAATGCTTCAACAGTTGATGTCAGGACTGAAAGCTAGTTCCATCTGAACTAAAGTACGGTGGCCCTGAAGTCGACGAATCGCGTCATCCAATCCACGCAAACACATTTTAAAGATCGCAACCACAATTAAAAAGAAAATAATAATAATTTTAACTGTGTTACATTTTGAAAATCTAAACATAATTTCAGAAACCAAAACACAAATAAAAAACAAAAACAAAAGGAAGCATTCAAAATGACTTTTACTGGTATGTTTGTTTAACCAGCCCTGTTAGTGCTGTTACTGCCGTGTTACTGCAGTGTTACAGTCACTGTTTGGAAGCAAAGCTCAAGTATGTTATTAAAAGTTTGAAAACTCTTCCTGTGTACCATCTTTCTTTGGAAATATATCACGTGCTGAAACTTTCCAGCATTACTTTTTTTCTTTCTGACGGTGGTCTGAAAATGCAGGGAGATCCTCTCCGCTGAAGGCGGATCTTCCTTCGGGGTTCACTTCCCTGTTCGGACCTTCAGAGCCTCCAGAGCGGGTTAATAAAGAATCATTCACCATTCTTCTGGAGGGGAATCTTCTGTTATTACAGTTTTCCTTCACTCTGTATATCAAACATGAACGCACACCCCCAACACACTTCTGCTGCACGCGCTCCCCCCTCTTTCTTACACACGCGTGTGGTTTCAGCACACAAACATCCTCATTCTACAACACATGTTTCAATGTGGCCACATGCGGCTTATAGACAGGTGTGGCTTATGTATGTACAAAATGTTCTATCCTTTAAAAATGTAATGGTGCTTATAACCAGGTGCGCTCTATAGTCCAGAAATTAAGGTATACAGGTGTTGTAGAATGAGTGTGTGTGTGTGTGTCAGCGCGCTGCGTGTGTAAGAGGAAGGAGCGGAGCAGCAAAAGAGTGAGTGAGAGTGCACAAGCGTGTTGGGGGTGTGCGCGCGTTCATGCTTGGTGTTAGGAGTGAAGGAGAACAGTAATGAAAGGTTTCCCCCAGAAGAACGGTGACTGATTCTTTATTAACCTGCTCTGGAGTACAGCTGTGACAGTGAGGGATTTTGATCACCGCCGTGATGAAGCAGCAGGAGTCGCGGTGTCGGGACTCTTGCTTCCCCTCCCCTACACACACACACACACACACACACACACAATCCTCTGGCAGGCGGTCGTGACGCACACTACTCAAGAACGCACGCAGCTTGTAATGGAAATGAATACAATAGAAATTCCCCCAGAAGCTCTTGAAGTTTGAACACAGGACTCACAGAAAAAACAAATTATCAGCAAAGATGAATGTGTTTATTATAGTTCAAATCCCGCACCATATGCAGAGCTTTCAAAAAAAAAAACAACAAGGTGATGAGATGATCACGGTGATAATCTCATTACCGTGGTGATGCGGTTATCGTCACAGCCCTAACGGAAACGCGGCGAGGGAGAAACTGGATAAGGTATGTACTATGGGATATCGCTGATTGGATTTGTCTGTCTGTTCAACCCAAAGTTATTTAGCATAGAGCGATTCTGGATATGCTCCATACTAATCATAAAAGCGTGGGGCCATTGAAGGCACGTTTGAAAAAATAAATCAATCAGTGACGTCCCAGAGTTCCTACGCTTAAGCTTAATGTGTTTCATTTGTCTAACATTTTATCTCGTTTCTGGAAATGACTTTGGTTTTTCTAAAAGGTTTTTTATTTTTTACGTTTCTGAAATTTAGTTTTATTTTCTCAAATGTAATGCTGTTTTTTAATATTTGTTTTGCTATGGTTATTGTTGTGATTTTGACATTTTTTGTGTGGAGTGAGGTGATCTGCCCTTCAGGGCCACCGTACTAAAGACTCACTCAGTTGAAAAACTGTATTTTTGGCTCCTTTAAGATTTTCTTGGAGCATTTTTATCTGATGATGGATGACATTTATAAAGAAAATTGAGCCCAAAATTGCACTTTTGAATTTTATTTTTCCTTTCACATCACTGTGAACCAGAAGAAGAAAAAAATGCAGCCCTCCCTGTTGGACAGCAACAGGGAGGGAGGGGAAGGGGGGCGGGGCTGCTCTGCACCAACAGTCACAGTTAAGACGTGTACCGGTAGTTTTAATGATTTCCTGCCGCTCTGCAGAAACTATGTCTTAGAAAACGTCGATTTTGGCTAAAAACAGCAGCAGCATCAGCATTAAAAGACCACTGCAAACGCTTTAGAAATAAATCAGAAAATGATCTCTAAATGTGGCGGCGCTAATGAAAACATCCTTCAGTCACACAGAGAGCATCTAGAGGCTGCTTCAAGCATTTGGTGAGCCCGCCTGACTCACCATGCTGGATGTCCTTCAAGAGGACCCAGAACTTGGAGTTGTCCTCAAATGTGACGAAGCAGCTCTGTCTGGGGGGGCTCACCTGTCAGAAGGTAAAAAGCTTAAAGCAGCCAATAAGAACAGAAGAGTCCCCGCGTTCACGGACAGGTGAGTCTGCAGCCAAACCTTACCCTCTGTATCTTTCCTAGGTAGTACAGTCCGTCTGACCAATGGCAAAGCACAAACTGCCCCACACTCAGACTGGACTCTGCCCCCTCCACCTCTGCCAATGTCCCACTATGGCTCCCCTCGCCCCCAGGAGACACCTGAGGCTCCAGACCGCAGAAAGCTTCGATCAAGTCCTCAAACATCCTGCAAAGAGATGGATGGAGAGACAGAGGGAGAGAGACGCTGGTTTAGAACAGAGAGAGAGAGAGAGACAGGCCGTTAGTGGCTGTGATTCATTCCTGAACTGTTTGTGCGGTTTTGACACCACAGAGCATGCGCACTGCATCCTCCCATCTAATTTCCTTACCTGACCTACAACCGCATAAACTACCGCACCCTGACATCCGTGACAGCTCACACTAACGGAAAACTCCCGAAGCATGCTGGCGGGTCATGCATCACTAAATGTTTAAAACGTTTTGGTACCAGCACCGGTTCTGCATATATAAATGCACGCTGACGCCAGACAGTTCCCCTGCAGGCTGAGCCGGGCGGGCCAGACCTGCTGAAGGACGCAGGGCATCTTCTCACCTCTTCTCTGGCGGATCCAATCACGCCCTTCTCAGTCCTTTGGAGCTCGGAGCCCGATTCGGCCCGGTAACAGCCCGACGGACGGACGAACGGGGATACCGAACCTCTGGCGCGGCAGCAGTGTCCCGCCGTCCCTCGTTTTCTGTGCCTCTCCTCTCCCTCTGCCTCCGTTTGGCGGCTCCGAGCTTCAAACTCTCGCCGGCGCCATTTTTTTCATTTTCCCGCGAATCAGAGGATGGGTTTTTTTTCTACCAGCGTCGTGTGCGTGATGACGTCATGACGCTGCTGCGCGGCTGCAGCCGGAGCCCCTTTCAACGTTTCACTGATTTTAATATCGAGGTGAGCGCCGTTGTGAGTCTAGGAAGAGGCTGCGCGAGCACAAGTTTTATTTAAGGAATAGATGTATAATTTCAAGAACTCAAAGAAGCAGATCCGCCAATATTTAATTGGCAGCAGTCATACTGTCCAGGTTTATACCTTAAGAGCCCCCCCTCTCTCTGTCGCGCCTGCGCATACATGATGCTGGAACGAGTTTGATCAAAATGTTTGTTATTGCAGAAAAAGAACAGGGGGGTATTCCAGAGAGCAGGTTCTGCTAGCTCCCACGGTAAGTTTGAGGCTAAGGAAGTGGATAACCTCAGCTTTCGGTTCCAGAAATGGAGGTATGTTTCAGGGTATGTCAAGTTGCCATGGCAACTCATGCTCTGAACATAACCTGGTCTGGAGCAGGTTTAGTTGAAGGTTAGTTTGTTTTCAGAGAGGTGAAGCAGCATGGCGTGTCCATTTGAAGATGATTTAGTGGATGAAGAAGCTCAGATAATACTTTTTCCACCATGAGAGGGTGATAAGACCACATATGGATGTTGGAAAGAGAAACTTTTTTACTTTGATCTAACTTAATTATTTGCTTCAGTTAAGATAATTAAAAATCGTTTTATTTGTTAAGTCAGTTTAAAAATAACACGTAGTTTTCAGACAGTTATTTTACTTTCATTCAAATTAATTCAATGAAGTAGGTGTAACTTTGGTGCTGCTGTTAGATCGGCACTGCAAGGGATTGTGGGATACCATTCCCTTTGCCTGTCTGGACGGATTTGGGTTTAAGTGTGGGTTTTTGACCAAATGTGTTTAGTTGTTTTGCTGTTTTACTGTGTTTTACCCTGTTTTGCCGAGTTATTTTGACCTACTTTGCACAGGTCTCTGCACCATGAGGGAGAGGGAGGGAGAGGATGATGAGTTTATATAGCTCCCCTACAGTCAGCTGGTATATTAATAATGTTGGAAAATTTCTAAATGAATGAAAGCTTGCAGGTTATACTGTTTTGTTCTTTTTATTGTTATAAAAATGAAGATCTGCCGGCTCAAATTTAGACATATGAGAGTTCAAGAATTTTAATTCATTACGAAGGAAAAAAAAATTACTTTAATTAGAGTAATATGACATTTAGTTAAATAAATATGTAAATTTGAGTTGTATTAACAACTATTGAGTTTTATAGACGTAAGAAATTAGGTTGAATAAATTTAACTCAATTACTTGTTACCAATAGAAGTAGGCCTGCACAATATACCGCAAATTTATCGTTATCGCAATTTCTAGCTGTGCAATATGCATATCGCAAAAGACAGCAAATTTGCAATAAATGGTTACCTTAGATGTGGCCAAACAATCTTATGGCAGCTTGAAGTGTTTAATGGATCGAAAGAATCCCTTTCTGCATTTGACCAATCAGATGGACCCCTTCACGTTAACTAATCGGATGGCGCCCTATTATGTTGTATGTTCGCCTCCTATGTCAACAAGGGTCATTTCTAGTATAATTTTTAAGCTGTTGTAATGGAATGGGAATCATATTTTTGGTTGTTTTGCTAATTGTTTATATACCGCAAATTATATCGTTATCGCAATATTAATTACTAATATATATATATATGCGTCACATGAAAATGGAAATAAGATCAGAAACTCGTCCGTTTACTTTGTCTGTTCTTCTACTACAACAAGCAGAAACTTTTTCTTTTGCTGATGATGCAGCCGTGTTACTTTTTTGATGGACGTATATTCTTCCTACGCCGTCATTAAAATCTCAGACTCCGTCTCACTGAAGTATAGCGCTCTCTTTTTTTTCACCACGCGTTTCCATGGTGACTCCGGAAATCGGCGATCCATTGAGAATGTCTTTATGTACATGCGGCGCACCTGCATTAACCCAGGGTTACCAAGTCGAGTGTAATTATGCCAACTCATATCCGGTCTTTTGGAACCGAGATACCCAGAGTAAGCAAGTTCAGGCGGATTTCAGCCAGAGTTCAGGGTTAAAGTCAGGCTAGTTTAAACATGCTTCCTGGAATACCCCCCTGGTGGATTTGTGTTATTGTAAAAATGTTTGGTCATTCTTAGTCTAATGGTGAACAACACATCAATGACCCCATGAGATGTTTTCTATAAACGTTAAAGGACCTATAGTAACGCAAAATCAATGTTTTTAACCATTAAGTGTACAATAAGGTAAATTCCTAATGAGAAGAAACTCCAAAGTGGTATTTTGATCCACTCATGCATCGAAGTTTTCCTCTAAAACCCTGCTCTCTTGGCACCAGCCCCTCCCAATCTATGAGGGGGTCTTTACATTGTGACATCACAAATTGGGGAATCGTCCCTTTCAGGGAGAGCTGGCAGCTCCGCCCCCAGGATAATACACACACACATTTTCTCCATGGAGCTAGTGGTGATCGGCTAAACGTTTTCAATTCATATGAACGATACACACATCCATGTTTGCAAAAGTTTGGATGTTTGTTTTAGTGGGAGAAGTGCAGACACGCTGCTGAGGGTGACATCATGAAATGGGCGGCACCCACAAGGAGAGAAAGGCGGAGCCTCAGTGATCGAGTCATATTACTTTCGGGTAAGAAAATGAGCTGCGAATATAACTAATTTCAGCAAACAATGATTCTTTAGTGTGTCAAAGGTTATGTATTATAATATATATTTATATAGGCTTAAGAAAAGCATTATATAGGGCCTTAAATGAATCCAAATTAATTTCCTAATCCTCTGGCTCCTCCCTACTGCTCCAATTAAAGCGGCGTTTGGAGCTTTAGTGGTGTCCGAACCTGTTTTTTTTTTTTAAGGCGGAGCCATTGCAGTACAGGGCTGGGCATCCCTCCATTGGTAGGGTGATTGCAGTTCTTCATGTGCGTGTGCTCTGAAGCAAAGAAGCTAGCATTTAAATGCAAGCAATGACTTTTGAATTTTTTCGAGCGCTGGCAGATACACCCTAACGTGGATGACTGGTGACTATTCATGACGTCATTGAGTGGTGGTAACGTCTAGAAAAGAAACTATTTTTCTATAACTTTCCGCTCTGAGGGCTAAATGTAGGGATCGGGAGAAGCCGTAGGGGTAGGGAACCAATTCGGATAAGGCGCTACTCTATGGTACAAAGGTAGAGTGGACAGCCTCTGATCATTGGATCATAAGTCAGGCTCGTGCTCTGCTTGCTGTTTTGTGTTGATGTGCCTTTGAGCAACACTTTGAACCCAACAGTGCTGCTCCGCTGGGATTGAATGTGTGTGTGTGAAAGGGTAAGGAAGAGTGAATTGCGCTTTAAGGCTTGAAGGAGTTGGAAAATGTCCACCAGCTATTACAAAAAGCACAAATGTTTGACCTCCTTTATTACTTATTAAGACATTCCTCCAGAAACTGTGACTTTTATTTTGCAAAGCTCTTATTACCTGCATTAAAGGTTTCAGTCCCATGGAGACAGCAGCCTGTTCATCAATTGTATCATTAACATGTATGTGTTCTTATGCATGCATGAAATGGATAGGAGAGGTATTTGACCTGTTGTAAGTTTATGCCAAGTGGCTTCTTTGGAGGGAAACAAAACTTGCAGAAATATAGTCTAAAGAGAGGTTCTTTTAGGACCATACTTGCAATGGAACCTGAAGAAACGAGGAGAAAGGGATCCACTAAAGTCCTCGATATGCATTTGGATGCAAGAGCCCACCAGATGTTCATGCTGAATAGAAAAGGTACTAGCATGCTAAGACCACCTGAGGTCAAAGGACAGGAACGTGTCATCCACCTGTTTGAAGTTTAAGCAATACAGCCGGACGCTGGCAAAGACACAGTCACATAAAAACACACAATGCATGTCACCTCTAAACTGAAGCTTTTGTAATTAAGGTTTGCTGAAATAAGACATGTTAACATTATTGAAAGAGGTTTTTTTTTCAAATCTCACGGAAGGTCCTCATAACCTTTCAAAATGCTCAAATTTGTTGTTGATTTTTTTCTTTATTTCATTTCAAGGCAATTAGTTTGATTTGACAGACCAGCCAGCTCCAGGCAGATAAAAACACAACACAGTCAGACAAACATTTTATTGGTGAAGCCTTCAGTTTTACAGTCATGACTGGATCTTCAGTTTGCTACACAACCAGCAGACACACAATTACACAAAAACAATTAAATCTGTACATCATTAAAAACAAGTATTCTTTAAAAAAAACACACATGGTCTTTGGAGAAAGGGCAGCAGAGAGCCCGTCTCCCTTTCTGGACAAGTAAGGGTCTGAGATCCTGATTGGGTTTGGTTCAGGACTCTGGCTTTCTTGGCCGTATCTTCATCTCTGTGAAACGCAGAGAGTACTGCCAGCCGGTCCAGCTGGACCACTCCACGCCATCAGCGTAGGAAGCGTGGCCTCCTCCAAGGTACTGCCCATTCAGGTTGGAGGTGTGACAGTTACGGTACCACCATGCACCTTGATAGTACGCTGCGCAGTTGTTCTCTGACTGATCCTGGTCACGGTCTTTGGTGGTGAAACGCATCCCAGAGTGCTTCAGGAGAGAATCACCTGCAAGAGACGAAGGGAGGCTGGTGGCAGTTCTGTGAGCCAGTACATCATACAGTGATGCTGTGCCTTACCTGCAGTCCCAGAGTACCCATCCACAGTCAGCGGGTACCCATCCTCCTCTGGGTTCACAGAGTCTCGTCCCACAGAGAAATTCGAGTAAGACGCAAAAGCCGTGGCATTGTCAAAGTCAGCCATGTCAATACGCAACTCGAACCCTCCTGACCTGGTCAGGGAGTAGATTCTCTGTAGACCTGCACACAGATCAACTCACTTTTATTGACTAGTTAATAGCATGTAACTTTGAGACACTTATTTAAGGGCCAAAGCCAGAACAGTTCCTGAACAGGGACCAGGAGGCTTTTTAAAAAATGCTTTTAACTGGCCTTTATTGTCACACTGACAGAAAGCAAAATAAAATTCTTTTTTTTTTCCAGGCTGGGATTTTCTAGGGTTGGGAAACAAAAAACGAATGCTTTGTGTTTAACCTGTTTTGTTAATGACTGATGGCTATTGAGGGCTGCACAGTGGAGCAGTGGTTAGCACTCTTGCCTCACAGCAAGAAGGCCCCTGCTTCAAGTCCCGGCTGAGGGACCAGAACCAGAACACCAATGACACCAACTTTTCTGTGTGGAGTTTGCATGTTCTCCCTGTGCATGCGTGGGTTTTCTTCGGGGAATCCAGCTTGCTCCCACCGTCCAAAAACATGCTTAATAGTTTCATTGGAAACTCTAAATTGTCCTCAGGTGTGAGTGTATATGTGTGTGTGATTGTGGCTCTGCGTCACACTGGCAACCTGTGCCCTGCCTTTGCCCACAAGTGGGCGGGATAGGCTCCGGCAGCCCCTGTGACCCCAAAAGGGATAAAAACGGGTTTAAAAAATGAATGGAAGGATTGCTATTGGATAATCTTCGTAAAATGTCTATAAATATTTAAGTAAGGATTTGTCCTCATAAGAACATAATCTGTCAACCCCAGTAGCTGAAACAGATTCTGAAACATCTGATATTTCCTCTAAGCTCTGGTAACCATGCTGCTCTCTTCTGGGCAAGCTCTAATACCTTACAAATGGGTGAGTGGGGGGGGGGCATTGTCCCTATGCACTCCTCCCTGGTAAGAACCTGACAGGAGACGGCACACAAAGACAAAAGACGTAGTGAGTGATTGTGCCACAGACCCAGCCAGTGCTCTCCAGTAGTTGTCCCAAAACCATCTCTGTAGGCCTCCCAGCCTCTGAAAAAGTTCACGGAACCGTCTTCTCTCCTCTGGATGACCTGCAGACACACACCAGCATCACATCTCTACTATCTGACAGTTCATGAATTGAATCATGTTCAAGGAGGCAGTTGACTTTGAGATAGGCAAATGCTCGCCACGAGGGCGCTCCTGCTCTGTGTGGTGTTTGACACTGAGTCTCAGTTTGTCTCATTGTGTTCCGGTTAGAAACTACCACTTCCTGTCTTTCTTTTTAGGGTTTTCTCAATGCTCAATATGACTTTGTTGCTGCCTAACCAGTCTATTAATGGTTGCATGCCCTCTCTGTAACTCCTCCACATCCAAAGTTCAGATCCTAACGGAGTCCTTTGAGTTCTGCAGCTCCTTACTGTATTCTTCATTTATAAGTCATGGTTTTCACTGTGGTTTTCCAGAGTCCCAAATGTCAGGAATGGCTTTCCAGACAGATTTAGGTCACTTTTTTTTAACCTGCTCATCAGGGGACCACAGCTGTGACACATTGTCTCACTGCTCACACTTAGGTAAATTCTTGCTTCATCAGGTCTAATACTGATAAGGTTTGAAGACGGCAGGAACAAACAAACAAACAAACAAACTCAGCTTTCCAAAAAGATGAATAAATCAATGAGGTCCTTTCATCTGAACACCTCCCTTTCCTCAATAAACTAAATGATTATTAATGAACTTCTAAAAATGTATCCGATAGACAAACTTGCACGAGGATGAGAGTCATTTGTTTGTGTTGCCAATGCAAAAATAAAGTGACAGGATTATGCTTGGACATCATTGGGTCTTTTTCTGTCTTAGTGTCTGTTCCTCACAGCCTCTCTGTGTGAGTCTGGATGCGTACCGTCCAGCCTCCTCCGTCTGTGTTCATGTCGCAGTAAACCATGAAGCCGTTGGGGTCGTGAATGGGAAACACAGAGTAAACTCCATCTGCGGAGGATCCTGACGCCATGATTTCGCTGCAGTCTTTGGGTCGAGCAGCTGTCATACAGATACAAAAACAATTTGTAACAGACAGAGGTGTCCGTAAAAATGACATCCCACTCCACCATTTGGGCAGCAAAGCTCAGTGCGTGATGTATAGTTACTTTTTCTGGTTGTATGAGTTTTTCCAACACTAAGAGTAAGGTTTGAAGTTTGTGTGTTGTTGCATGTTGCGTTACCTGTGTGTGTGTTGTCGTTTGCAAGCTCGCTCTTCAGCTTCCTCAGACTCTCTGTCTCCCCCTGCAGGCTGAGCAGAGACGATCTGAAGTCTTCAGCCAGTTTTAACACACTGGTGTGACTGTCAGCCAGCATCTGCAGAGAAACCACTTCATGAGCTGTTTTTGTTCAAGTATCTTTTCTCTGTGCTCCGGATCGGAGGGACCGACCTGAATGATGCGGTTCTGCTCACTCTGCAGTCTGTCCATTCGCTGGTCGAGAACTCCTTGACCTCTTTTCAGTGAATCAGCCTCCAACCTCAGGTTGTGGGCATGACCAGTTAAGGCCTTCATGTCTGCGTCCAGCTTTTGGGTGAAGCCCCCGACCTGCCAGTCGTCAGCGCCGTGTTTAGTCAGGACTCGCAGCAGTGAGCTCTGCAGGGCCTCGAAGCGCAGAAAGTGCTGGCTGAAGTCTGGACAGTTCGGGTCCAGAAAGATGCTGACGGGCTCTCCATCTGTCACATGTGAAATCGTCACCAAGGCGCTGGAGTCCTTGGGATAGGTTGAAATGGAAGGAGAAGAAGTTCTGGCCCTATCATTAAGATGAGTTTAGGTGAAAACTGAAGTGGACAGCAGAGAAGTGCAGAGTTAACTGCTGAGCTTACTTGGTGATGAAGGGCAGAGGGTACTGGTTCAGATACAGGATGATGGCTGCTCCTGTGATTATCGTGGTTATGACGACTAGAACAATCGCAAACCAAAACAGGAACCTGCAGCATTTCTGAAGAAAAGCATACAGATGTAGGTTAAAGGATGTGATGACCTGGACAGGATGGAGCCCTTTGGCTTGTTTTCAGTTCTGTTTTCAGGTTTTGTGTTTTTCTACTGTGGCTTCATTCGATTTGATCCACATCTGTCTTTATTTAAGTTAATCATCCGTACCTTATTCAATATTCTGGTTTTCAGTTCAGCTTTTTCAGGTCATTGGCTGTTGTCACACTTTGTGTTTCTCCTCTTGTTTATGGTTTTTTCAAGCTTTAAAGTTTTAAAATTCTAACACCTAGACTGCACGGTCTCTTAGATTCTAGGTTTTACACCGCCATTCCAGAATTAAAGGTTAAATTATGTATATATATTTTCCATTTTAACCACTTTAATAAAAAAGAGAAAATATATTTTCCTGTTTTCTGATGGTCGGAAACAGAAGAAACAGAAACTTAACATCTTTTTTGTTCACATTGATTGGCCGTGGTGCAGCGGTTGGGCGGTCGACCCATGATCGTAAGATTGCCGGTTGGATTCCCGCCTTGCACACCCATGAGTTGATGTGTCCTTGGGCAAGACACTGAACCCCACCTTGCCTCTGGTGGTAGTTTGGCGCCAGTGTTCAGCAGTGGAGCCGCCACCAGTGGGTGAATGGGTCTGTGACTGTAAAGCACTTTGGGCCTTGTTGGTAGAAAAGCGCCATTTACCATTTACATTGATGTTCAAACTCACACATGCTCTGTGGCATTGTGGGCTGTACCGTCAACAAGAGTACCTTACACTGAATAGCTGTGCTAGGACACTCATGGTTTCATAGCTTCATTAGATTATTCAGTCAAAGCCCCTCCAAAGGTTTTCTGAGCCTTTAAATAGTCTTTCAGTCTGGGTCAGTAGATGTGCAATCATGGGAAAGACTTGACAGATGTCCAAAAGTCATCGACACCCTTCACAAGGAGGGCAAACCAAAAAAACATCCTTGCTAGATAAGAATCTTCACAGAGTGCTGTATTTAACCAGAAGGAAGAAAAAATGTTGTGAGAAAAGGTGGAGCAGAAAACTGGAATAATTGCAGTTTTGAGAGAACTGTCAAGACAAAGCATCTCAAAAATTCAGAGGAACAGCGCAAAAAGTGGAGTGAGGATAAAGTCAGTGCATCGCATTTCTTTATAAATGTAACTCAAACGCTAGGTATAGACAACAAATGTCCCATTCCTCTTGTTGATCAACACCTGAACCAGAGACAACATCAGAAGTGTCTAACCTGGTCTTAAAAGCAAAAGAACTGGACTGTTGCTCAGTGGTTTGAATACTACTTTCAGAAGAAAGACATGTTTTGACTGCGGGTGTTCGTCCACTGTGTTTTCTGAAGTCCATTTAATGCAGACATCTACCATGAAATCTACTCTCTGCTGACGTGTGCAGATTTCATCTTCCAGCACATCTTGGTAGCTACCAAGTCCCGATAGATACCCGAGTTATACGTAGGCCAAATCTGAATTCATTCTCTACCCCTCTGGATCCTCCTTACTGCTCCAATTGTAGGGGCATTTGGAGCTTTAGTAGTGTCCAGACTTGTTTTTTAAGGGCGGGGTATCCCCCCCGGTAGGGTGGCATGGGGGAGAAATGCATTTCTTAATGTGGGTGTGGTCTGAAGGACAGAAGTTTACATGTAAATGTAAGTAATGACTCTTTGTTTTAGTGAGAATTTTTAAATTTATAAAACCAATGTTAAGTATTTTCCAAGCGCTGGCAGCTACGCGCTAACATAGATGACCAGTGACTATTGATGACGTCATTCACACATAGTAATGTCCCTACTTGAAGGCACTATTTTTCCATATCTCTCCTCTTGGAGGGCTAAATGTGGGGGTAGGGAGAAACCAAAATGGTAGGGAATGAATTTGGATTTGGCCGTAGATACCTCTCCAAAGGTACCAAAAGCTCCGCAGTGACCATGGAGTTCCTGGGCTTGTTTGGTCAGGAAACTTGCCGGTCCTGAACCTTAAAGACAATCTATGGACTGGAGATGAGCAACACCCGATTTAAAACAGGAGCTCTGCAGGCAGCTGTCAAACAAACCTTCCATTACTTTTCTGCATTCATTCTCACAGGCTCAACACCTTCATGCCACTGATTCTGGAATTCATGCAAAAGGAGGCCCAACCAGGCCCTGACAAAGACAAAGAACAACGTTTTCAGAAACCTGACGGCTACTGAAAACATCCTTTATTGATTGATCTCATGTGATCTTGTCATTATGGACTAAATTGTTGAGTTTCACTTTCTACAGTGAGAATGATCACTTTACAACACATAAATACTTATCATTTTTCAATGTGTAACAATTGGATCTTAAATAATTTCTGAATTTACTGTAAAACCATATAGAAATGTATCATGACATTGAAGAAGTTCTTGTTTTTGCTATTGTCCTGCAGGTACGTGCTCGTGTCTGTTTACAGGGAGAGCTGTGGTTTCTTTGCCTGAACTGAATCCTCAGAGCTCCTTTTTATGGAGCAGCCACTTTCAGATTATTATGTTCCAGATGTCTTCATGTCTGAGGATTTATGAATTCAGATATTAAGGAACGTTGTGAACAGGACCATCTGTGCTAATCTCGTGTTTCCTGCAGCTTTTAATCTGCAGATCTTGGGCAGATCAATGGTGCCAACAGATGCTGCAGATTAAACACTCTCTGATCTGACAGTTTAACTCCAGATTAACAGTAGTTATCTCCCCAGAGGCCTCCCACCATTCTGCTTCTGGTGGTCTGGGACAAACCAGCAGCTCACCGGCCAACAGTGAGTCTGTGGCGCAGTTCTCGTCTTTGTTGTTACCTTGCGCTTGTTTGATTGCTTGCTGTTGAGATCCAAGCTGCTGTTGTTCATGATGGTCCACTGATCATTCAGCATCATCCTACAAGACAAAAACCAACTGCAGTCATGTCTTTGAGTTCTACCGTGCTCCCTCTTCTATGGTGGGCATAAAACATCGTGGACGTAACCGCAAACTTATCCTTATCACAGTCCTGCTTTCTTCCAGCAGCTTCTACATCAGAACACCAATTATTTTTAAATAAAGGCTTAAAAACAGCTATGAGTTTTTGGAATTGGTCAGCTAGGATGTATTTAAAAAAAACACACACACAAAAATGTTGTATTTAAATGCTATTTTGTTTAAATCCTTTGAGTATTTTAATATTTTTGATCAATAGGGATATGCATTCACAGTAACAGTATAGTCTTTATGAATATGATTTTCCTTTTTCTGGAGAGGCTTTACACAAATGTAATGTATGTCCCACCCAATAAATAAACACAAATGATTCAGAACTGTTTTTTTGTCCATGAAAAAAAAAGCTTTTGCTTTTTCTATTTCAGTTTTTCTGTTATTCTATGTAAACGATCTTTGCACGTTTTAGTGTAACTTCATCTTTATGCTGTATTGCTGCTCTAAGCCGGAGCTCCTCCAAGCTCCTTGAAACGCCTCCTTGTGGGAAAGGAGCCAATAAAGCTGGAGGTGCTGGTCTGGGGGAACATTTTACTGGGGCGACACCAGCAATGAATGACAAGTGCAGAGAAAGACTAGATGATTCGGTGTGCAGTTAATACCATAACAGCGTCGTAGAATCACGGACACTACAGGTTCTCTAAGGTTGAAAATGTCTAGTTAGGTTCTGGAAACAACAAAGTTTGTCCTAAATTAAAGTTCTTTTCTTTTTTCTTTTCAGAAAATGTGTACTTTGACTAACACGTCTCTAAAAAGGCCAGAAGGGCAGATGTGATCATCTGAAACCACTGAAGACCCTGCAGTTGTCTTTGTGAGCAACTTTCCAAAAGAATCTTCAGTCCACCTGACGACCTGCTCCTGGACTGATGGGACTTTAAGTAAAGTGGGATCTGAAACCTTTCAAGAACCCTAGTGACCCCTCACCCATAAAAAACAGGACACCTCCAAACCTCAAAGACAACCTGCTGTCTCCACACCCCTTCCTGTCCCGTGGTCGAGTCAGATCAATGCACTCATTGGTGGAAAATCGTTTCCATGAATCTGTTTCTGTTGGAAACCACACGTGTGAATCTGCAGGCTGAGAAACCCGAGCAGGTGTTGGGAAGCGTCTCTTTAATCTGCCTGATCAGAGTTGACTGTAAATGTGCCGCAGTCTGCGAGGAAACGCACCCCCAGTGCAAACAAACAGGTCACACTTAGAAGACCGGGCCAGGTCACAGGGGGATTAAACGAACGCTTGCTCTAGATTTTATTTTTTAAATAAATCAGCATTCAAATGCCAGTTTTTCTGAATGTTTGTTATTTGTGCTGTTCACATGGGAGTTTGGCTTTGCAGATACCGAGTCAGTGACAAAAACAGAAAATCCCAAAACCTTCAGAAATGAAATCCAGAATTCTGAAATACTTCATTCAAATTTCACACTGATGGAGGCAGAATTAATTTCAAACTAAACAAATAAATTTGCATTGTCAAACAAAATACCTGCTTCACTTCAGCAGAAGCTTCACGCTCTTCACCGCCATAACTTCTGGTCCATCACTGATCAAAAACTTACCTGTCTTTGAACAGAGATCAAAGTGAATTTCCGATGAGGTCTGTTTGTGGACACGGCGCCGTATCACATCATCATGGAGACACAGAGGGAGAAGAAGACCATCTGCCAGTGAGCGAGAGACAACCACATTGACTTGGGGAGAGAGAGAGCGAGACCCTCTGCAGAAAGAGGCGGCTGTGATTATCAGCTCAGCAGCAGATGCATCAGTCTGTCACTACCACAGAGAAGCTTCACACTCTGAGCATGCTCAGTCTGAAGGAGAGGACACGTCCTCTTCAACTCTGCTCCCTCTGGAAGAGGAGCAACAAGCAGAGGAGGATGGAGGAGGAACGTTGTCACGTCAGAATCCAGAGGCCGATACATTGGAAACTTTTTTCTGTTCATGGAAGTCCACCTGACTTCATTTTTGCATTAAATGCATTCTTCTAAATCAATGAAAATCCTTCTCACATTCTTCATGTTTTCCCTTCACAGCCCCCCACAAACTCACACATGAGCCCCTCTGGCTTAACTCGCTGAAGTCCTCATAGTACGCCCCTCAGAGCCTCCTGTCATCTAGAGCAGTGGTCCCCAACCCCCGGGCCGCGGACCGGTACCGGTCCGTGGGTCATTTGGTACCGGGCCTGTGACAGAGCACAAGTCTGTCACGATTTGAGTTAAATAAAGTGTATTTGCTTCTGACAGCATCAGTGGGTGCACACACTGTATAGCTGTAAACTTCCAACAGTTCTTGCAATTCACTTTATTTATTTTCTGTTTTTGGTTGTTTTCTATGTCTTATCTGTTTACTTCCTGATTTCATAGGAGTACTTCCTGTATCCTGAATGTCCAGTGGACCCACCTATTGTTTTGGTTTCCTTTGACAGGCCTGTTTTAAATTCAAAATGATTTCTTTTTATTTTGCATTTTTGTTTAAAGAATGTTGTTAAAGTTTGGACTTCTTTGTCTAATTATTGCTTTGGTAATTAGGAAAATGCATGTAATTGTTCTTTTGTTTTAAGGAAATGTTTGATTTTGATTGTTAATTGTGTTTGTTTGGCAAGGGGTGGAGCCAACCACCTATAAAAGAGGACCTCTTTTCAAGATGGAGTCTCTGTCTGATGATGTCTGGCTGCCATGCTGCTGCACTGTAGGCTGCAGACTTGCCACATTATTTTCAATGGGTGCATTTTTCCCCACATTCTGCCTTACAACTACATAAAGATTGAGAGCACTTTGACTCTTTGTGTGGACAGTAGTTTGTAATTCTGACATATGGTGTCAGAAGTGGGATCAGTGTCTTGGAAGGAGGCCAAATATGGCAAGCCGCAAAGGCCCAAAGAGGAGCTACGCACGTCCCACAATGCGAACCAGAAGTCAAGCGGTGAAGGATGAGGAAGTCGAACCAGACTGGGAAACCGATGACGATGGGCCATCAGCAGAGCGTCCCGGCCCGAGTGGAGATGTGGAGCAGCCTAAGATGGTGGAAATGCTCCAGCAGTTCCTTGGCGCACAGAGGACCAGAGAAGAGGGTTTGTTGGCTGAACTGAAGAACCTGAGGGTGGTTCTCCAATCCCAGAGACAACCTGCATCAGATGTAAGTGACTCTCCACGCGCAGTTAGGAGTGAGGCTTCCTTATTGCCACTCCCAACACCAGCGCCCCCACATCGTCGAACAGATTGCGATGAAGTTGACATGGACATGACAGCTGTACCCTCCATGATGCAACCACCACCCTTCCATCGGAAGGACCCCAAGATGCTACCATATCAGCCGGAGGAAGATATTGAAAATTTTTTACTCCGTTTTGAGAGGATTGCAAAGACTTGGGGTTGGGTGTACACTGAATGGGCATACAGACTTGTACCATTGTTAACAGGAAAGGCTCTAGCAGCCTACTCAGCGATGGATGAGGACCTCTCAGACTCCTATCCTGATATCAAGGAGGCTTTATTGGCCAAATTTAATGTCTCAGCTGAGACCTATAGACAACGTTTCAGAGACACTAATGTCCCACAAGGGGAGTTGCCTACAGAGACCTATCATCGTCTTAGGGGTTTATATCGTCGATGGATAAGGCCTGACCAACGTGGTGTAGAAGATATTGGAGAAATCATCATCTTGGAACAGTTTCTTCGGACCTTACCCCCTGATATACGCACGTGGGTGAAGGAGCATGAACCACCAACTGGGATGGAAGCAGCTAAACTTGCAACACAGTACATTAATGCTCACAGAACAACTGGCCCAAGGACACAGCAGCGGGTCTTTCATCACACCCTTGGAGATGGGCGGCGGCCGGTTGACAAAAGACCAGAGGCTCAGAGAACCGGCAGTGGCGTGAGTAAGACTACACCTCGTGGTGACAATGCAGGACAGGCTTTAATCTGCTATTATTGTCAGCAGCCTGGACATAAAGCTTCTGTGTGTCCTCTTAAAAAGCCCAAAATGTCTGGTTATTGTTGTGTGCCACAAATGAGTGTTACTAAGTTGCAACATCCATGTTCAGACCCTGCTTCTTCCTACCCAGTGATTGTTAATGGTGTTCATTTAACTGCTTTATTAGACAGCGGCAGTTCCAAGTCTTTGGTAAAGAAATGTTATTTACCAGACCATGTTCTCAATTATAAGAACAAAACTGTTATTGAGTGTGTCCATGGAGATGGCAAAGTATATCCCACTGCTGAAGTTACTTTGGATCTGGATGATCAAGCATTTCTTTTGCAAGTTGCAGTGTTGGACAAAATGCCAGTGGATTGTGTTATTGGGAGGGATTGTCCTCTTTTGTGGGACTTACTTGGGGACAAAAGACAGACCAATGTTGTTGCTGTAGTCACAAGGTCTCAGGTTAAGGCTGGGCTGGAACCTCTTCCAGATCTTCATGGTGATCTTTTTGAGGGCGGCTACAAAGGCCAAAAGAAAACACGGCATCAACGCCGTCAAGAAAAGCATAGAGGGTCTTTTGAATCTCTTGAACAGAAACCTCAATGTCAGAATTTTGTTTGGGATGTACCAAATGACATTAGACATTTGCAGTTGACTGACACTACTTTGGCTTTTCTGTATAATCAAGTTGAAACTGAAACTGACAATGTCTCTACAGATACAAAATGTGTGTTAGATAACGATATTTTGTATATTCAGGGAGAAACAGGTAAGCGGTTGGTAGTGCCTACTGGATGCAGATCTGTAGTTTTGCACCTAGCTCATACAGTTCCATGGGCAGGACACCTGGGCCATCTAAAAACATATGCAAGATTAGCAAAGCGCTTTTACTGGCCAGGTATGTTTAAAGATGTCAGAGAGTTTTGTGCTTCATGCCCTCAGTGCCAGCTGACCAGTTTAAATAAGGTTAAACAAGCACCGCTACATCCTCTGCCAGTTATTAGTACCCCTTTCGAGTGCATTGCCATGGATATTGTAGGACCCCTGGAGAAAAGCAGTTCTGGAAACAAATATATTCTGGTCATCTGTGATTATGCAACCCGCTTTCCGGAAGCTTTCCCTTTACGTACCATCAAAACGAAGGCAATAATAAATGCTCTTGTTCAGCTTTTTTCTCGTGTAGGAGTGCCGAGCGAAATCCTGACTGATCAAGGTACCAACTTCACCTCCAACCTGATGTTACTACTGCATAAAGAACTGGGCATCAAAGGAATCCGGACAACGCCATATCATCCACAAACTGATGGCCTGGTGGAGAGATTTAATCAGAGTCTCAAGCAGATGTTGCGTAAATTTGTTTCAGAAACTGGACGTGACTGGGATAAATGGTTGCCTTTTCTCCTGTTTGCATACAGAGAAGTTCCCCAGGCTTCCACAGGTTTCTCCCCATTTGAGCTCCTGTACGGGTGGCCAGTCCAGGGACCCTTGGATTTGCTGAGAAAAGAATGGGAAGCAAGTAAGAAACCAGTGGCTGAGGGAATCCTGTCCTATGTACTTCAGATGAGGAATCATTTGGAAAAGTACAGGGACCTGGCACAAGAGAACCTTACCAGAGCCCAAAGAGACCAAAAATCCTGGTATGACAAGAAAGCTCGTCAGCGTGAGTTGGAACCAGGTAAAAAAGTTTTGATACTTTTACCGCTGACGGCAAACAAACTTTTGGCTAAATGGCAGGGTCCATATGAAGTGATTAGACGGGTTGGTCCAGTAACATATGAAATAGCACACCCAGACAAAGGGAAGCACAGTCAAATATATCACGTCAATTTGCTGAAAGAGTGGAAAGACCGTGAGCAACTACAATCTCAACAGACATTAATGGTGTGCAAAATACACGACGATGGTGATGACCCTATTACCTGTATGCCAGATGTTTCTTCTATGCAGCCTCGATTGGATCATCTTTCACTTCAAAAGAAATAGGAGATGTTGGATCTACTGGCACAAGTACCTGGCCTGTTCAAGGATGGACCAGGGAGGACTTCGCTAGTCCAACACACCATCCATCTAAAAGATTCTGCACCTATTCGACAGAGGCCTTACAGGATCCCTGAGTGTCTGACACACTCTCTTAAGGAGGAAATCAAGAAAATGACAGACTTGGGGGTCATTGAGCCATCTGAAAGTGAATGGTCTAGTCCAGTGGTAATGGTTCCGAAGAAGGATGGGTCCCAGCGTCTTTGCATTGATTTTAGAAAAGTGAATGCTGTGTCCCGCTTTGATGCATACCCCATGCCTCGTGTTGATGACCTGGTAGAGCGTATCGGAAAAGCCCACTATCTGACCACATTAGACCTATGTAAGGGCTATTGGCAGATTCCATTGGAAGCGGCCTCCAGGCAATACACAGCTTTTCGAACACCAGGGGGTTTATATCAATTCACAGTGATGCCATTTGGGCTCCATGGAGCACCTGCCACTTTTCAGAGACTAATGGATACACTTCTGAGGGGTTGTGAAAGTTACTGTTCTGCCTATCTAGATGATGTGGTGGTTTTTAGCCATTCATGGGAAGATCACAAGAGACATCTTAAAAATGTTCTCACAAACATTGAGAAGGCAGGACTAACACTCAATCCACAGAAATGCGAGTGGGCGAGGATGGAAACCCAGTACCTTGGATTTCAACTGGGCGGTGGCAACATTCGTCCCATGGTTGATAAGGTGGAGGCAATACAGAAGACTGAACGACCCCGCACCAAGAAACAGCTGAGATCTTTTCTTGGACTTGTTGGTTGGTACAGCAGATTCATCCTACATTTTGCAACCATGGCAACACCTCTTACGAATCTCACCCGCAAATCCTCACCAAATCCAATTCGATGGTCAGTTGATTGTGAAAGGTCTTTTGATGCCTTGAAGAATGCCATGTGCTCTTCTCCAGTTTTGTGCAGTCCAGACTTCCAGAAACGTTTTTTGGTGCAGGTGGACGCCTCAGACGTTGGACTTGGAGCAGTTCTGACCCAGAAAACTGAAGGACAAGAAAGACCTGTACTGTATCTAAGTCGTAAGCTGCTGCCAAGAGAAACCAGGTACTCGACTGTAGAAAAAGAAGCGCTTGCAATCAAATGGGCCTTGGACAGTTTGAAATATTATCTCTTGGGGCGTGACTTTGATCTGGAGTCAGATCATAGAGCGCTGCAATGGATCCATACTATGAAGGATCACAACCCCAGGATCATGAGATGGTACCTTGCCTTACAACCTTTCAGTTTCAGCATACGCCACAAGCCTGGAAGAAACAACACCTTGGCAGACTACTTATCTAGATTTCCCACAATGGCAGCGCTCGGAGAGGGGGAAAGTAATGTGACAGAGCACAAGTCTGTCACGATTTGAGTTAAATAAAGTGTATTTGCTTCTGACAGCATCAGTGGGTGCACACACTGTATAGCTGTAAACTTCCAACAGTTCTTGCAATTCACTTTATTTATTTTCTGTTTTTGGTTGTTTTCTATGTCTTATCTGTTTACTTCCTGATTTCATAGGAGTACTTCCTGTATCCTGAATGTCCAGTGGACCCACCTATTGTTTTGGTTTCCTTTGACAGGCCTGTTTTAAATTCAAAATGATTTCTTTTTATTTTGCATTTTTGTTTAAAGAATGTTGTTAAAGTTTGGACTTCTTTGTCTAATTATTGCTTTGGTAATTAGGAAAATGCATGTAATTGTTCTTTTGTTTTTAGGAAATGTTTGATTTTGATTGTTAATTGTGTTTGTTTGGCAAGGGGTGGAGCCAACCACCTATAAAAGAGGACCTCTTTTCAAGATGGAGTCTCTGTCTGGTGATGTCTGGCTGCCATGCTGCTGCACTGTAGGCTGCAGACTTGCCACATTATTTTCAATGGGTGCATTTTTCCCCACATTCTGCCTTACAACTACATAAAGATTGAGAGCACTTTGACTCTTTGTGTGGACAGTAGTTTGTAATTCTGACAGGGCCGCACAGAATGAATGAATAACTTGCATGACTTCCGTTTTATTTATTTCAGAATCTGAAAGATGTTTTATTTAGAAAAATTGCCCAATTCTCTGTTACATCAGTCTATTCAGGGGTTCTCATTACGTCGATTGCGATCGACCGGTAGGACATGACGGTAGATCGCAGGCGGAATAGATAAATGAAAAAGAAATGTACTTCTAAACAATCCGCCAGCCAATCAAAATCCTTACAGAGAAGTACGGGACTTGATTGACATGCAGAACGGCCAATCCGACATCTTTCAATACATACGTCACTGCGCTGAGAAACTGCAAATGCACTGAGCGCAAATTCTGTCTGTCATGAGAAAGTGACTTTCTGCCCGCAGCATGTGAAGTCCCCGGGAGAAAACCACTCTGGACAACCGGAGTGTTTATTGAAGCCGCCCCGCGCGTGTCCTCCTGCTATAAGCTTTGCGGTTCTCGCCCGATAAATACAAGCTCATTAAGGAAGCTGTGTTTTTTCCGTGGCATGCGCTTCGTACGGAGCCAGCAGCGCCTTTGAAATGCCATGCTAACAGAGCCTGACAAACGATGGTCGCTGCTTTTTGTCTTAGTAATAAAATGCCTCACATGTTAATACAAAAGTATCTTTGTGTAATCTTACTGTGTAGTTTTTAATCATCAGTATTTAAACAACAATGTACAAATCAGAATCAGAATCACTTTATTTGCCAAGTACAGCACATGTACAGGGAATTTGACTTCGGTTACTTGTGCTCTCGTGCAAACTAGCAAGGTAGAAGGATAAATAATAAAGGGATAAATAATATAAAAGAAGGTAAGTGTAAGGTAGCTGTATGAATAAATAAACATAACTGAATAAGGAAATAGATTGAAATAACAAGACGAAAAGATAAAAAATAAAAAATGAAAAATGCAGCAGCAGTAATTCCAGTTGGACAGTTTATGTGATTGTACAGTGTCCTTGAGTAGTCTGGAGTCAGGTGTTCATAAGAGTGACAGCTCGGGGGAAGAAGCTGTCTTTGTGGCGAGTGGTTTTGGTTCGCAGTGTCCTAAAGCGTCGCCCTGACGGGAGGAGGCTAAAAAGGCAGTGTCCAGGATGGGAGGGGTCTTTTACGATCCTGCCAGCCCGCTTCCTGGCACGGGATCGGTACAGGTCCTGAATGGGGAGAAGGCTGGTACCAATAATCCTCTCAGCAGATCTGATGATTCTCTGAAGTCTGTTTCTGTCGTGTCTGGTAGCTGAACCAAACCAGACCGTGATGGATGTGGTCAGGACAGACTGGATTATTGCAGTGTAGAAAATGGTCAGCAGCCCCTGAGGCAGGTTGAACTTCTTGAGTTGTCGCAGGAAGTACAACCTCTGCTGAGCCTTTTTCCGGAGTGAGTCAATGTGAGCAGTCCACTTAAGGTCCCGTGAGATGGTGGACCCCAGGAACCTGTGTGAGTCTGTTGAAGGGACAGTGCTGTTGAGAATTGTGAGTGGGGGGGGAGTGGAGGGGTTCCTCCTGAAGTCCACTGTCATCTCCACTGTTTTGAGTGGGTTCAGCTCCAGGTGGTTCTGGCTGCTCCAGAGGACTAGCCGCTCCACTTCTCCTCTATATGCAGTCTCATCACCGTCCCGGATGAGCCCAATGACTGTGGTGTCGTCTGCAAACTTCAAGAGTTTCACAGAGGGGGCTCCTGATCTGCAGTCATTGGTGTAGAGGGAGAAGAGCAGAGGGGAGAGAACACACCCCTGGGGGTAAATAAACATGTGACTAATAAACAAACATTCAACAACAAGCATTTTGTCACGGTGCCTCTGGCAGACTCCTCCCCCTCATCAGCTACAACTGATGCCACCAGCTGCGCCTCCTCATCCTCGTCTGCCTGCAGACTCTTAAGGAGACCTCGGACCTGTAACCGACGCTAGTTCGTTGTACTTCCACGGTGCATCTCCTGGCCTAGTCTTGATTCTCGTTCATGCCTGCTACACCTTTGACTAATTTGCCCTGTCTTTGTACCACTCAGGATCTCGCCTTCGCCTGGAACCCTCCGGGTTGCCGCCTACCTCTCGCTGGTCTCGTTCCATCGCTCCTCAGGCTCCTCACTCGGATCACACGGTTGACGCCACCAAGACCCTCCAACCACCTCCTCTGGCTACCTCTGAAAATACCTGGGACAAAACTCCATCCTTGCTGCCACATTAAAACCTGTTACCACTTACTTCTTTGTCTGCCGAGTATACTTCCGGGTTCCAGCACTTGGGTCTGCTAAAGCCTGCTAGCCATGACACATTTACTAATGGTATGTATATATTTGTCATTTTTGACGCATTCCAAGGCTCTCTTCTCGGTCACGTGATAGGTTACCACTAAAATAAAACCCAGGAGCTAAAAAAATGAGTAAAAAAACAAAACATCTTTGGAAAGTTTCTCTGCCGAGGGGACAAGGCCCCTCCAGGAGACAGAGGAGCCTTCCACTTCCAAAAAAAAGAAAGCTACATTAATAGACTACTACTTTTTTTGTACCATGACTGTGGGACGGGGGGAGGATGATGACACCTGTGCCATGTCAACTGTTAAGCATGTCAAAATAGAAGCACAGGGTTCGTCTTGTCACGTATTTGATCTTCCATCATCCTAGTATTGCTACAATAATCATCTGCCTATATTTAAAAGACCGCTCCGCGAAAGTTTGTGTGACGTCATACCGGGCCGTGGCATGAAAAAGGTTGGGGGCCACTGATCTAGAGTCTCTCACCCACTAGCGGTCGCAGTGGCTTCTCATTATTTACTCTTTAAAACTGTTCTTTCCCAAAGTTATTGGATCCTCTGACATATGCAAGTCTGAGTTCCACTAAGACACGTTTACATTTAAGATACAACAAAAAGGAAATCCCCGCACAAACGAACGAATCATGGGGCACTAAAAACAATCTCGGTACAAATGACCAAATCATGTCTGATTTTTTCAAAGTTATTTTTGACTGTTTTCTTTATGTGTCCATTATAAATTGAAACAGTCCAAAAGCATTTTTTGATTGCATTAATTGAATAAAAATTCCAACAATGGTTAGCAAGGTATTCAGGGTATTCCCTTTCCGTTAGCTGCTCGCTTTTGTTAATTTTGTCTCCATCTTCTGCTGTCCTGTTTTGCCCTTGCTGACCCGCTGCTTATTTCTAAAATGCTTTTGGACTGTCTCATGTATTTATAACGTCCCCTTTCCGTTAGAAGCCGTGTCTCCGCTTTCGTTGTCGTGTTTCTGGATTTATTCATGTGTAATGGTCATTCGAAATTTGGTCATTTGCACCGAGATTTGCCTTTGTGTTTCCGGACTCAGATATTTGTTCTGTGATTTGTTGTTCTGTTGCCATATTTGTTCATTTGTACTGGGATTTCTTGTTGTATCTTAAATGTGAACATGTCTCGCACCTCTCGGCTGCCGCAGGAATCAGCGTTGACCCCCTCCCTGTTTGCAACAGAAATGGACAGGCTGACAGACGAGGTTAGACAGGAATCACCATGGACTATGATGTTTGCAGATGATACTGGGATTTTGTATGTGTGTATTTTTTATTTTCTTCAGGTGACCTGGGTTGCTGCACAAGGCTTTGTGGCCTTGAGTGACTGGTGCTGGCTCAGGATTGGAGGGAGGAAGATTGGTGGCTGCACATGATTGGAGGATGGAACTTTAAAAAACCTGGCATCTCCACTGCCCCATGGGGGAAGAAGTTTTTGGCTGTAGCCTCTGTCTCTCCTTCCCCCCCATTGACAACAATTAAGTGCTTTAGTGAGGCCTTAGGCTGTGTAAGCTTTTTGGTGAGCTTTTGTGTAGACAGTTCTCAAACTTTGTGTAACTTTCATCAGGATATTTTGTTGTTGTAAAGCAGTAGGGGTGAACGGCCATTTTGTTTGTGACTGTTTTCTCCTGTTTACGTTCAGGGAAACACGTCAGACTCTGTTGTTTATTTTTCTTTTGTTTTTTTCTGAAGCATTTGACATCTGAGTTAGCTATGTTTTGTTAATTATTTTGGCCTGGGTTCACCCTGAAGTTAGATGCTACATTTTTTTACCTTTTGTCATCTTTACATTTGGGACAATAAACCCTTCTATTATTTGGTAAAGACATTAGTTTTGGCAGCTTTATTAAATTTGGTGATTTTGAGGCCGTACTTTTTGGTATTTGGGGTAATCTCCTTCTTACTTATGTTATGCCCCGCACCCCTAGATATAAGGTGCACAACAAACCTATACAACCTTGTCGGGGGATATCCAAACAAAGTATTGAAATCATTATGGGACGTCGACACATTACGCGATTTTTGCGTTTTTCCTTAAAATGACAAAATTGCTTTTTTTCGAGCGATTTCAATGAAATTTCACGTACTTGCCACTAGCTTAAGTCTACAAGTCTACAACCACCTCGTTGAACTTTGACCTTGGGAAAAGGCCGCTATCTTGTTTTAAAAAAAACAAAACCACTTTAGTACTAGTGATGCACGATAATGACTTTTTACAACTGACACCGATACTCAAGATTCTCCTGCCTCTTGTAGTCGATACCGATACTCAACCGATATTTTTTCAAATACTTGAGAAAAAAATATTATTAAGTACAAAATAACAGCAAACAGCTCTCATGTATTCAACAAATTTGCAGAACTAATTTTACCTGCAATAAATTGAACAGCAGATTGTACAAACTCTTTATTAGCCTTTTCAGTCTGCTGGCTAGTGCGGGATGCTGACAGCTATTTACATGCAGGCCCTACAGTTTCTATTTATTTTTTCAGAATGAGCGCTAGCAATGAGCTAGCAATGACGGCAGCTCCGTATTCTTTCCAAACATTGCGGTGGTGAATTTTTAAATAGCTTGTGAGATTTGTGGTGTTACAGCTTGACCTTTCTTCCCTCTTTGTGACACTTCGTTCGAAGACATTTTGCAAACAGCGAGTGAGTCGTTGGTCTTTGACCCGCTTAGTGCTGAGCTGACATGTTGCAGACAGAGCTCTCTAGCGCAGGCGCTGAGAGATGATGTCACTTCCATGCGACAGACCTTGCAGGATGGGCGGGGTGAGCAGACACCTTGCTGGCATAACCAAATACAGAGTGTTGAGAGAGGAAGCGACGACAGTTTAAGCTTTTACTTATCGGTCCATTTTATCTGCAAATTTTTTTATTATTGGAATTAAAGGCATGACGTCATACTGTTCATTATCGGCCAATATTTATTGGTGTCCGATATTATCGTGGAACCCTATCTTGTACCAAATAAGCTCCAGTTCCAAAATTTACACATTTTCATTGATTGTCTCGTTTGCAAATAGAAGTTGTAGATTTTAACGGTGAGCGCGTGGCAAGCTCGCAAAAGTGGCATACTGTTATAACTCTTATGTTTTTTAATGGAGTACTGTGAATCTTGAATGCATGCATCCATGGGTGGAACTGAACATATTGAAAAACACTGGATATGGACATATAAGGAATGTGGGTGTGGTTAGCAAAAAACTCAGTTGTTAAGGACATCCAAAAGTTTACTTTTTCCAATTTGTCCAAAACTGATGTTGATTTGTTCGTTATCCCAGGTGACCAGAAAATAAAAAGGTTGCTATGGAGATAAAATCAACAGAAAAGTTGATTTTATAGATTTTAATGGATTTTCGGCCCGTTCATTTTTTTACGGTATTGCTCGCTGTATTGATAGAAAAATGAATTTTCTATCAACTTATGACATGTAGCTCTTACCAATATGATAAACGTAAGCAAATTGTTTTTCTGAGTGAGCAATGCTAGCACTTTTAGCCACATTAGCTTTGGGGCGGCAGGGGGCGGGTAGCGCCTGCCGGCCTTACAACGCCGCTTGCGGCTTGAATTAACCTTTATTGTTCCAGGCTTTGTATATATATATATATATATATATATATATATATATATATATATATATATATATATATATATATATATATATATATATATATATATATATATATATATATTTTTTTTTTTACCCTTTTATGAGTCACAAATCAACCTATGAAGCATGTTGTCCAACTGCTTGTTAACACAAACTTCTAATTAGCCAATCACAAGGCAGCAACTTTTATGCATTTAGGCATGTAGACATGGTCATGATGTTGTGTTAGTTTTCCTCTTAAACTAATGAATATTAATTGTCCTACACTGAAATAAATCCCTTTTCCCCTTAAATTATTGACTAATGTTTGTCCTACTGAGTCTATTTTCTCCCCCTAAAACTATTGAATAATGTTTGTCCTACTATAAAATAAACTAATCGTACTTTTTATGCCTTTTCCTGCCTCTTAAAAAACCAAAAGAAGCCCTTTTTGGGACGACTCTCTTTCACCAGATAATTCTTCAAAACTAACACAATGGTTCTGTCGCTTGCTTGTTTGCCCAAACATGTCAAAAGAGACACAATATCTGGACTCAGCCATCTTTTCTTAAGATCTTTGTAAACAAGCTCAGGAAGTTTTGTCAAAATATCCTTTGTGCTCATCAGAATCTCTTCTGCCTTAACTGTGTCCCAAAACGTGTCACTAAGTCGCTGAGTGATCTCATGGATGTCAAGTTCACTGATGCGTCGGCTGGATTTTGAGGCTGTCAGCTTAACCAATGTTCTAATAGACACTAGAATGACTATTTGTATTTGGTCATTTTGGTCTTTGGGAACTTTCTCAGACTCTGATCCTTCTGGAAGAGTAACTTTATTCATCTCTTTGTGAAAGTTGCCCTTGGTCTCCGTGGTAGCAGATACTGCAGTGGCAGACAGTGTTCCTCTAGCAGGTGCACCACTGTCAGCTGCTGTCAGATCCCCATCTGGAGCATCGTTGCTGACTTTTTCTTGCTTCACTTGGGAAATCTCGTCTCCATCCTTTGTGAAACATTTAAGATGCTCCTTAGGCTTTGTGAGCCTGAGTAATGTCTTTCCCCATAGCCCTAGTGGTTTTTCCACTTCTGTCTTGACCTCATGTGTTTGAGCCATTTTGTTTTGTGTGTACACGCATGTTTGAGTCCGTCCGTCCTGTGTTTGTACTCTTTGTTGGACTGCCACACTGACTTTTTGAGGTTCCTTGGTTTGGGTCATTTTGTTTTGTGTGTACACGCATGTTTGAGTCCGTCCATCCTGTGATTGGACTCTGTGTTGGACTGCCACACTGACTTTTTGAGGTTCCTTGGTTTGGGTCATATTGTTTTGTGTGTACACGCATGTTTGAGTCCGTCCATCCTGTGATTGGACTCTGTGTTGGACTGCCACACTGACTTTTTGAGGTTCCTTGGTTTGGGTCTGAGTTTGCCTGTCCTTGATCTTGACCATTGTATTTTCTGTATGGACTTTTATTTTACTCATCGAAATTTCGGTTTGTTCGTCTACATTTTCTGTTTGTTTGAGTTCTTGAGTAGACTCATCGCTTCTTGGACAGAGTGTTTGAGAAGACGCATCCCTCATTTGACGGATTTCTTGAGGAGGCTCATCACTCATTTGACGGAGTTTTTTAATAGACCCATCGCTCCTTGGACGGAGTGTTTGAGAAGACGCATCACTTGTTGGACGGAGTTTTTGAGTTTTCTCACTGTGTTGGACATGTGCGGGTTTCTCCAAACACTTTTTAATGGTACTGGCAGTTCTGTAGATAATTGAATTTTCTTTAAAACAATCCGCAGCTTTTTTACCAAGACCCATTGTGTTCTGGTGGCTCTTAATTTCTTTGGCCAAGTTATTTGCCACGGCGTCACAGACGTTTTCTAACATTGTCTTGACCATGGCATCCAAGGTTAATGTAATCACCTCTTCCCCAAAGCCTCCAACATGCTCTTTTGTGGCCTTGTTGGGAGTACCCGCAATAATTTGACACAATTGATCCGTTGTCATTTGGTTGAGATAATGAGTCAGTTTCTCAACCATTAGCTCCGGACCAATCATGTCTCTCAGAAAATGTCCTGTCTCCATTGTCTTTCTTTCCAACCTTCTTGTTCTCAAAAACCCTATGTATGGAATTGAACAAATTGCCTATATTTAGGACATTTTTCCGTTTTTCGTTCATGTGACAAATGATGACATGTGACATCATCTGAGTCATGTGTGTGACATGTGACCTCATCGGTGTCACGTATGATATGTGACCTCATCTGTGTCAAATGAGATCATGTGACATAATATGACATCATCACATATTGTCAAAGCAGAATGTTTTTTTTTTGTTTGTTTTGTCATTTTTTTTTTTAAATAAACTTTATTGCACATTATGCCATTTTACAAAAATTCACATTCAGGTACGCAATATGAAATCTACGTCATGGCACCCGGTAAAAAACTTTCTGTAGCTTGGGATCATTTCAACTTGATTTCTCCTAATAAGGTAATACACTATTAACGCTATTTTATTAGTAGCCATTGCTGATTATGTCAGTTTTATAGGTATGTCTGTCAGTTTAAAGGAATCATTTTTAATCTTTCCATTTCTTTTTTAGGTGCAATGTTTGATTTGCAAACATGAATTGGCATTTAATGACAGTACATCCTCCATGATGCGACATCTCTGCTCCGTTCATCATGTTGAAACTCTGCAGTCGGCAAACCAAGCCTTCAATCCTCCTCATGTCGGTAATAACAATATATATAACTAATGGCGTACGCTCAAGGGAGCTAGACAGAAAGCTCAGTGGTAAAGTTAGTGGCACGTGCACACCCTCAGGTCATGAGTTTTTGGTGAGCTTTTGTGTGAACCATTCTCAAAGGTTGTGTAACTTTCATCAGGATATTTTGTTGATGTTGTAAAGCAGTAGGGGTCAACGGCCATTTTGTTTCAATTCAATTCAATTCAATTCAATTTTATTTGTATAGCCCAAAATCACAACAACAGTCGTCTCGATGGGTTTCGAAGTGAAACATGAACTCAAAAGGATCGTGAATACAAAGAGTTCAATAGGAAAATACTAAAATGAACTAACAAACTGACTAAGCTATCCTGGCATACCTGCCCTTAGACCCCCCTTCGCGGTAAGGAAAAACTCCCAAAAAACCGGATTCCGGAAAAACGAAGAAACCTCAGGGGTGCCCCCATGAAGGAGGGATCCTCCCCCAGGACGGACAGGCGATTTACCAGAACTCAAAGAGAAGAATTAACTTATCTAAATCTACAACTACATACCGTAAATTCCACGCATTTTCACGTGTTTAACTGCTTTTATACATACACAAGCCGCATCAGAGTACAGGCCGCGCATGTGTTAGGCGATATTGTCACCCTGACAGTTCGCAGCCAGCATCCCAGAGTGAGTGCAATTCATTAACACACTGTGGGTGGAGTCAGCTTTGCCTCTGGCTCATGTATTTGAGTGTATCAACATCTGTCAAACAGCATGGACCTCTATTCTGTTCACAAGTTCCTCAGTTATGGTGTTTTTATTTCATTCTTTTTTCTTTTTTTTTTACTTATTGACAATCTAGGTATCATACATAAAATTACAAACAGTAACCATATAATCAACATTACATCCCTCAGTTATGATGAGGAAATTTACATCCGCGATTCCCCATTTCCCATGAGTCTTAGGGGCTAAAGGCGGGGCCAACGCCCGGCTCGCCATACTGTTGTACGTGTTTAAGAATGAGCAAGTAGCAGCAGTGCATGGAGGGGTGAAGGGGTAAAGCTCTCCTTCCGCTTGTGTCGCGGCAGCGTTATGGGAGTAACAGGACTGGTTAAAAAACACACCGGTAAAATAAAGCAGCGGCGACTGAAAAGCGATACGCGCGCCTCAGTGCGGGGCGTGCGTCAGAAGCCTCTGCGCTCCGCTCCCGCCCCGCGCGCTCCTTGTCTCCCTTTCCTATCTACTCCGACACCTCTGGCCAGGGCGGCTTCAAGGAGGAGCGCTTCGTCCCCATTGCGCCGGTGGACGGAGCAAATCGTGTCTGTGCCGAGCAATCGGACTTAATACTGTACGTTTTGTGTATGAGGGGCGGATGCGTTGTTACTTGTGGGAGCCTTCAGACTGCCATCGGCCCCGCAGCTCTATAAGAGCAGCAGGAGAAGATGTTTCCAACTTTCCAGCTTTTACGGTTTCCTTACAAAACCGTAAAAACGACCACGTCGATTTGTGTTTACAGTCGTGTCCCGACAAAATAAAGGCTGATGTTATTCCCACATATTTTTCAATTCAATTCAATTCAATTTTATTTGTATAGCCCAAAATCACAACAACAGTCGTCTCGATGGGCTTCGAAGTAAAACATGAAATCAAAAGGATCACGAATACAAAGAGTTCAATAGAAAAATACTAAAATGAACTAACAAACTGACTAAGCTATACTGGCATCCCTGCCCTTAGACCCCCCTTCGCGGTAAGGAAAAACTCCCAAAAAAACCGGATTCCGGAAAAAACGAAGAAACCTCAGGGGTGCCCACATGAAGGAGGGATCCTCCCCCAGGACGGACAGGCGATTTACCAGAACTCTTAGAGAAGAATTAACTTATCTAAATCTACAACTACATATATAAAAGTCCAGCAGACGAGCTTCATCCAGCCGTGGTTGGGGGGACAGTCAAAGGCGCGAATCGAGCCGGAGACAGGAACCACAGCCAGGTGTAGGAGCAGGAGCAGAGGCGAGGTAAACGGTCAGGAACAGGAGCACGGATGAAACAACTGGAGTCTGGAAGCACTCCCACTCCCCAGGAGGGGAGAGGAAAAGAGGGACAATACATGAATCGCACTGCACCAAACAGAGGCATGGAGAACTAAATGATAAATTATGATCAAGAATAGAGGAGAGGAAGGGTAGAAGTAAAAAAAGGAAAGAGGACAGAACCCCAGAGCACCATAGTTACCCCACCTTCAACTTCTAGCAGCCTTTTAAAAGAAATAGTTATTATTAAGTTTAATTTAAACAAATTAACATTAAGTTAAATAATCTCTGAATACTAACTAGTTTGACAATAAGCCTGTCCACAGAGGAATGTTTTCAGTCTAACTTTGAATGTAGAAACTGAGTCGGCCTCTCTTCCATGAGCTGGGAGTTTATTCCATAAGACAGGGGCTTGGTGGCTAAACGCTCTACCTCCAACCGTACTTTTACTAATTCTAGGAACCACAAGCAGTCCTGCATTTTGCGAGCGAAGTGTTCTCATTGGATGGTAAGGGACTATGAGGTCCTTAATATAGGACGGGGCCATTCCATGTAAGGCCTTATAGGTTAACAGGAGGATCTTGAACTTAATTCTAGAATCAACTGGGAGCCAATGGAGCGAAACTAACACAGGAGTGATGTGATCTCTTCTGCTAGTTCCAGCTAACAATCTAGCTGCTGCGTTCTGAACAAGCTGGAGACTTCTTAAGGAACTCTTAGGACACGCTGCTAACAAGGAGTTACAGTAATTCAGTCTAGACGTAACAAATGCATGGATGAGTTTTTCAGCATCACTCTTAGAAAGTAGATTTCTGATCTTAGCAATATTCCGCAGGTGAAAAAAGGCAGTTGTACAAGCCTGAGATATGAGCCTTAAATGATAAATCCTGGTCAAATAAAACCCCAAGGTGTTGGGAGAGGGGAATGAATAACTGAATCCAAGTGCAGACACAAACTGATAGAAGTTAGGTTTTTTAATTTGAATTGGCAGTCAGACTGATAGGCAGGCAGGCAGGCAGACTGGAAGGCAGGCAGGCAGACTGGAAGCAGGCAGGCAGGCAGGCAGACTGGAAAGAGATGCAAAAGTTATTTTAGTTGCTCTTGAGTGTGAAGGATTGTTCAAAGCCAAGGACTTGTTACCACAGAGTGAACAATAATCTGGCGCTGGCTGGAGATCCTCCTCAGGAATAAATAGAGTCTGTGATGGCCTGCAGGTGTGGAGGTGCTGATTGTAGAGATGAGCAGCAGGTGTTGGGCTCCAAGGAGGAGGCATGCTCAACAGAACCACAACACAAGGTTTCTAACTTTGGAATTAGGGGCTATACTTATGCCATCCAGGGAGACTATCTGAGCAGACAGAGTATCTCTGAGGTTTTTAGGACCAAGTATAATGACCTCAGTTTTTTCTGGGTTCAAGAGGAGGTCATTAATTGTCATCCAGGTCTTGATGTCACTGATGCAGGCGTTCAGTTTCTCTATCTGGTCATTCTGGTCAGGCTTCATGGATAAATATAACTGCGTATCGTCGGCATAACAATGAAAATTAATGCTGTGTTTCCTGATTATGTTTCCTAGGGGTAGCATATAAAGCGTAAACAGGATCGGTCCCAAGACTGAGCCCTGTGGGACTCCATAGTTGACTCGAGTGCACTGAGAGGAATGGCCATTTACATTAACGAACTGATACCTATCGGACAGATAAGATTTAAACCACTGGAGAGCAGATCCTCTGATTCCTATGTCCTGCTCTAATCTATGGAGTAAAATACCGTGGTCGATAGTGTCAAAGGCTGCACTGAGGTCCAACAGGACCAGAATAGAAAGTAGTCCCTTTTCTGAGGCCAATAACAAGTCATTAGAGACTCTAACTAGTGCAGTTTCCGTACTGTGGTGGGGTCTAAACCCTGACTGAAAGTCTTCAAAGTGGCTGTTGTCCTGTAGGTGGCAGTAAAGCTGCTTAACTACAACTCTTTCTAGGATTTTAGAAATAAAGGGCAGGTTTGATATTGGTCTATAGTTGGCCAAGATGCTAGGATCCAAACTGGGCTTTTTCAGAAGAGGTTTAACAACTGCATATTTAAAAGACTGTGACACATAACCCGTTTCCAGAGAGGCATTTATCATTGTTAATATGGGATCATTAATTAGGGGGAAAAGTTTCTTTAAAAAGTCTAGTGGGAATTGGGTCTAACAGACACGTTGAGGATTTGGAGGACGTAATAATTGATGCTATTTCCACTTGATCCACAGCAGTGAAGCAGTCTAATGTTACAGAGGTTTCTATGGATGCCTCCATTTCTACCGCTTCAGCCTGTTCTGGGCTGATAGTAGGAATAACTTGATTTAACTTATGTCTAATATTTGAGATTTTACTGTCGAAAAATGTAAGAAAATCAACAGAGCTGAGAGAAACAGGAACATGTGGTTCTACTGAGCTCTGACTGCGAGTTAATTTAGCAATGGTGCTAAAAAGAAATCTTGGATTGTTTCCATTCTCTGATATTAAGGTTGAATAGTACTGGCTTCTAGCTCTACGCAGAGCTTTTTTATAATTTAATAGGCTATGTTTCCAGATATCCAGAGACTGCTCTGAACCGGAGCGGCGCCATTCTCTTTCCAACTTACGGGTTTCTTGTTTAAGAGAATAAGTTTCAGCGTTAAACCACGGTGCTACTCGGTTTTGTCTGACGAACTTAGGTTTCAAAGGGGGCAACAGCATCGAGTGTACTCCTGAGGGCTTGTAAGGCATCATTAACAAAGTGGTCATTTATACTAGGACTGATACTATGGGAGCTGGACTCAGAGTATTTTCTCAGAATATCACTAAGTACTGGCTGAACTGTGTGTTTAAACTCAGACACAGAACGGTCAGTTAAGGTTCTTCTAAGCTGTTTCTGATTCACTGGTGCAGAAGGATGTTCCAGTGTAAGCTGGAAGGTAATCAGAAAGTGATCAGAAATGATGGGGTTAAGAGGAAGGACACTCAGCTGGCTGATCTCTATACCATGGGTTAGAACAAGGTCCAGGGTGTGCTTATGACAGTGAGTGGGTTCATTCACACTTTGGGTGAAACCAACATCATCTAATAAAGCTGCAAAAGCATTTCCTAGACAGTCACTGGGTTCATCAACATGAATATTAAAATCCCCTATTATTATAGTTTGATCAGAATCTAAGACAATAGTCGATAGGAAGTCGGAAAACTCAGTTAAAAATTCTGAATGGGCCGGGGGGGGGGGCGATAAATAATTATGAGTAAAACAGGTTTTCGAGTTTTCCTGTTTGGGTGACTTAAAGACAATATGATGCTTTCAAATGAATTATAAGCATTTTTAACTTTAGGGCTGAGAAGTAAGCTAGACTTTGATATTACTGCCAAACCACCTCCTTTCCCTGAAATCCTGGATTTCTGATAGTTAGCATAAGTGGGGGGGGGGTTGCTTCATTCAATCTAACATAGTCATCCTGTTGGAGCCAGGTTTCTGTTAAGGCTAAAAGACTGAGGTTGTTATCAATGATTAACTCATTGACTAAGAGGGACTTGGAGGAAATGGATCGAATGTTTAATAAACCGCATTTAATGACATCATAATTCTGCTTGTGAGAACTGCTGTCTGTCACTTTAAGGTTTCTAAGACTCGCTCCTTTCATTTGTCTTTCAGCACATAAGCTAAAGCTATGACCTGCTTGACTTTCCCTGCATGGGTTTTGCACCGGCACTAACCCTAAGGGTTAGTGCCGGTGCCAGTGCCGGTGCCAGAGGAGCGTTTTCCACTGCTGCTCTGCGCCCGGGTCTCGTCTCTGGATTGTCAGGTTAACAGACTAAGGCTAGCAGAAATGTTTCTAGAAAGAAGAGCGGCACCGTCCCGGGTGGGATGGACGCCGTCTTTCCGCATGAGACCGGGCTTCCCCCAAAACGCGCTCCAGTTATCCACAAAACCAACGCCGTTTTCTGGGCACCATCTAGAAAGCCAGCGGTTAAATGATGAAAAGCGGCTGTACATTTCATCACTGATGGCAGGGGACCAGAGAAAATTACAGTGTCGGACATCGTCTTAGCCAGTTTACACACCGAAGTTACGTTTAACTTAACCACCTCTGACTGTCTCCGTCGGGCATCATTACCGCCTGCGTGAATCACGACTCGACGGAACCTGGACTTATTCTGAGCTAACATCCTAAGGTTCCCCTCGATGTCACCAACTCTGGCCCCCGGATAACACCTGACTGTAGCCGCTGGGAGCTCCACGTTTCTAACTTCAGAAGAGCCAATAACCAGAGTTGAGTGTTCAGCGGGTGTGTCGCCGAGGGGGGAGAACCTATTACTAACGTGGAGTCTCGGGTGCTCTAAGTTTTTGCGTTTAGCACTATGTTTCCTCCCAACCGGTACAAACCCATGACTAGCTAAGTTGTTTGTGACTGTTTTGTCCGGAACCTGGACTTATTCTGAGCTAACATCCTAAGGTTCCCCTCGATGTCACCAACTCTGGCCCCCGGATAACACCTGACTGTAGCCGCTGGGAGCTCCACGTTTCTAACTTCAGAAGAGCCAATAACCAGAGTTGAGTGTTCAGCGGGTGTGTCGCCGAGGGGGGAGAACCTATTACTAACGTGGAGTCTCGGGTGCTCTAAGTTTTTGCGTTTAGCACTATGTTTCCTCCCAACCGGTACAAACCCATGACTAGCTAAGTTGTTTGTGACTGTTTTGTCCGGTTTTGGTTCATGTTCAGGGAGACAGGCCAGACTCTGTCATTTCTTTTTCTACTTTTCTTACCTTTTGTCATCTTTACATTTGGAACAATAAACGCTTCTATTATTTGTAAAGACATTAGTTTTGGCAGCTTTATTAAATTTGGTGATTTTGAGGGCTTACTTTCTGGCATTTAGGGCATTTTCCTTCTTATTTATGTTATGCCCCGCACCCCTAGACATAAGGTGCATAACAAACCTACATAACTTTGTCGGGGGAAAAATTGTATAAATCATTATGGGATGGCGACACGGCCAACGGTTTGGCGGCCATTTTGAGCTAAAACCTGTGATTTCGCGATTATCACGTTTTTCCATATTATGGGAAAATGACCTTTTTGTTTAATCGATTTCAACAAAATTTCTTGTACATGATGCAAGCGTAAGTCAAAAGTCTACAACCACCTCGTCAAACTTTGACCTCGGGAAGAGGCTGCCATCTTGATAAAAAAAAGAAAGCAGTTTAGTACTAGTGATGCACGATAATGACTTTTTACAACCGATACTCTTATGTATTCAACAAATTTACAGAACTAGTTTTACCTGCAAATAAATTGAACAACAGATTGTACAAACTCTTTATTAGACTTTCCAGTCTGTCATACGTCTGTGAACAGAGAAAGTGCATTTCAATGGTCAGAACAAATACTAAGACTTTAACTTAAATACCAATGTAACAAGTATTTTGTTCAATACATATAAAAAGAAATAGTTTAATCTTAAAGTGTAAATACCAATTGCTTTGTTTGAAACTGAAATGCAAAATAACAACTGTAAAGTTTTTAACTGATGTGCAAAGTTAATCATGGTTGCTCATAGAAATAAACTTTTCAAAAGCATAGGCATTCAAGAATTTTAAAAACCAGAATGAAAAGAAATAAACCACCACAATTACAATTGTTTTGTTGTTTTTTACTGTGGTTGGATCAATGAGAGATTTTTCCTGACAACAAGTAGCATCTCTGCTTTCTGACAGGTTAGCTGTTGATGTTTTTCATCCAGTAAATTTGCATCAGAAGAAAAAAAACTCTCACTCTCAATGCTAGTGCAGGGCGCTGACAGCTATTTCCATGCAGTTTGTTTGTTTTTCCAGAATGAGCGCAATCAATGACGGGAGCTTCATGTTCTTTCCACACACTGCGGTGGTGAATTTTTGAATAGCTTGTGAGATTTGTGGTGTTAAAGCTTGACCTTTTTTCTCTTTGTGACACTTCTGTCGAACAAATTTTGCAAACAGCGAGTGAGTTGTTGTTCTCACACACGGTTAAATAAGCCACATGGGTGAGAGCTGCGCCATGTTGCAGACAGAGCTCTCTAGTGCAGACGCTGAGAGACGACGGTCCATTTTATCTGCAAATTTTTTTCTTATCGGAATTATCGGCATGACATCATAATGTCCATTATCGGCCAATAATTATCGGTATCCGATATTATCGTGGAGCACTACTTAGTACCGAAATTAGCTCCAGGTCGAAAATGTACAGGTTTGCAAAAATGGGCGTCCTGTTATAACTCTTATGCTATTCAATGGAGTACTGCATGCATCCATGGCTTGAACTGAACATATTGAAAAACCCTGGATGAGGACGCCTAAGGAATGTGGGCGGGGTTAGCAAAAAAACCTCAGTTTCCTATTTGTCCAAAACTGATGTTGATCTGTTCGTTATCCCAGGTGACCAAAAAAAAGGGGGGGGGGAGGTTATGAAGATAAAATAAAATAGAAATAAAATAAACAGAAAAGTTAATTTTATAGAGTTGAATGGTTTTTCAGCCCATTCATTTTTTTACGCTATTGCTCGCTGTGTTGATAGCACATGTAGCTCTTACCAAAATGATAATCTTAAGCAGAATGTTTTTCTGAGTGAGCAATGCTAGCACTTTTATCTACATTAGCTTTGGGGCGGCAAGGCGTGGGTAGCGCCTGCGACCTTACAACGCCGCTCGCGGCTAGAATTAATCTTTATTGTTCTAGGCTTTGTAAATTTATATTTTTACTTTGTATACTGTAAGAGTCGCTAATCAACCTATGAAGCACATTGTCCAGCAGTCTAACACAAACCTCTAATTAGCCAATCACATGGTAGTAACTTTTATACATTTAGGCATGGAGGCATGGTCAAGATGGTATGTTGGTTACCCTCTAAAACTAATTAAAGTTTGTCCTACACTGAAATAAATCCCTTTTCCCCTTAAATTATTGACTAATGTTTGTCCTACTGAGTCTATTTTGTCCCCCTTAAACTAATGAATAATGTTTGTCCTACTATAAAATGAACTAATCGTACTTTTTATGCCTTTTGCTGCCTCTTAAAAAACCGAGACAACCACTTTTTGGAGCGACTCTCTTTCACCAGATAATTTTTTAAAACTAACACAATGGTTCTGTCGCTTGCTTGTTTGCCCAAACGTGTCAGAAGAGACACAATTTCTGAACTCAGCCATCTTTTCTTAAGATCTTTGTAAACAAGCTCAGGAAGTTTTGTCAAAATGTCCATTTTGCTCATCAGGATCTCTTCTGCCTTAACTGTGTCCCAAAACGTGTCACAAAGTCGCTGAGTGATCTCATGGATCTCAAGTTCACTGATGCTTCGGCTGGATTTTGAGGTTGTCAGCTTAACCAACTTTCTAATAGACTCTTGAATGACTATTTGTATTTGGTCATTTTGGTCTACTGCAGTGGCAGACAGTGTTCCTCTAGCAGGTGCACCACTGTCAGCTGCTGTCAGATCCCCATCTGGAGCATCGTTGCTGACTTTTTCTTGCTTCTCTTGGGAAACCTCGTCTCCATCCTTTGTGGAACCTTTGAGATGTCCCTTAGACTTTAAGCTCTGCATTACAACCCACAGCCCAGATGATTTTTCCTCCTTTGTCTGGACTCTTTCCACTTCTGTCTTGACCTCATGTGTTTGAGCCATTTTGTTTTGTGTGTGCACGTATGTTTGAGTCCATCCGTTCTGTGTTTGGACTCGTTGTTGGACTGCCACACTGACTTTTTGAGGTTCCTTGGTTTGGGTCTGAGTTTGTCTGTCCTGGGTCTTGACCAATGTATTTTGAGTAGACGCATTGCTCATTTGACCAAGTGTTTGAGAAGATGCTTCGCTCATTGGACGGAGATTTGGAGAATACGCATCGCTCGTTGGACGGTGTGTTTGAGAAGACGCATCGCTCGTTGGACGGTGTGTTTGAGTAGATGCATCGCTCATTGGACGGAGCTTTGGAGAAGACGCATCGCTCGTTGGACAGTGTGTTTGAGAAGACGCATCGCTCGTTGGACGGTGTGTTTGAGTAGATGCATTGCTCATTGGACGGAGCTTTGGAGAAGACGCATCGCCCGTTGGACGGTGTGTTGGAGTAGATGCATCGCTCATTGGACTGAGTTTTTGGGAAGGTGCATCACTCATTTGACTAAGTGTATGAGTAGATGCATCGCTCGTTGGACGGAGTTTTGGAGAAGATGCATCGATCGTTGGACGGTGTGTTTGAGAAGACGCATCGCTCGTTGGACGGTGTATTTGAGTAGATGCATCGCTCATTGGACGGAGCTTTTGGGAAGGTGCATCACTCATTTGACTAAGTGTATGAGTAGATGCATCGCTCGTTGGACGGAGTTTTGGAGAAGACGCATCGCTCGTTGGACGGTGTGTTTGAGTAGATGCATCGCTCGTTGGACGGAGTTTTGGAGAAGACGCATCGCTCGTTGGACGGTGTGTTTGAGAAGACGCATCGCTCGTTGGACGGAGCTTTTGGGAAGGTGCATCGCTCATTTGACTAAGTGTTTGAGTAGATGCATCGCTCGTTGGACGGAGTTTTGGAGAAGACGCATCGCTCGTTGGACGGTGTGTTTCAGTTTTGCCACTGTGTTGGACATGTGCGGGTTTCTCCAAACACTTTTTAATGGTATTGGCAGTTCTGTAGATAATTGAATTTTCTTTAAAACTATCCACAGTTTTTTTACCAAGACCCATTTTGTTCTGGTGGCTCTTAATTTCTTTGGCCAAGTTATTTGCCACGGAGTGACAGACGTTTTCTAACATTGTCTTGACCATGGTATCCAACGTTAATGTAATCACCTCTTCCCCAAAGCCTCCAACATGCTCTTTTGTGGCCTTGTTGGGAGTTCCAGCAATGATTTGACACAACTGATCCGTTGTCATTTGGTTGAGATAATGAGTCAGTTTCTCAACCATTAGCTCCGGACCTATCATGTCGCTCAGAAAATGTCCTGTCTCCATTGTCTTTCTTTCCAACCTTCTTGTTCTCAAAAACCCTATGGACACAGTCAGTATGGAATTGAGCAAATTGCCTATATTAAGGACATTTTTCCGTTTTCGTTCATGTGACAAATGATGACATGTGACATCATCTCAGTCATGTATGATGACATGTGACATCATCTGAGTCATGTATGATATGTGACCTCATCTGTGTCAAATGAGATGGGAGCCGGTTTAGCTCGTGCTGGTTTTCAGCACCTTCCGTCCGTGAAACCAGGGTTCAACTCTGGGCTGCTCCCTGTTCCCTTCTCTACCTCTGTGCCGGTTCCAAGCCCGGTTTGAGAAGGTTGCGTCAGGAAGGGCATCCGGCGTAAAACATTGCCAAGTTTACCATGCGACTTGTTCGCTGTGGCGACCCCTGATGGGAGAAGCCGAAAGAGGAAGAAGATCTGTGTCAAATGAGATCATGTGACATAATATGACATCATCACATATTGTCAAAGCAGAATGTTTTTTTGTTATTTTTCTTTGTTTTGTCTTTTTTTTTTAAATAAACTTTATTGCACATTATGCCATTTTACAAAAGTTCACATTCAGGTATGCAATATGAAATCAACATCATGGCACCCGGTAAAAAACCTTCTGTGGCTTGGGATCATTTCAACTTAATTTCACCTAATAAGGTATAAAGCTATAATAACGCTATTTTATTAGTAGCCATTGCTGATTATGTCAGTTTTATAGGTATGTCTGTCAGTTTAAAGGAATCATTTTTATTCTTTCCATTTCTTTTTTAGGTGCAATGTTTGATTTGCAAACATGAATTGGCATTTAATGACAGTACATCCTCCATGATGCGACATCTCTGCTCCGTTCATCATGTTGAAACTCCGCAGTCGGCAAACCAAGCCTTCAATCCTCCTCATGTCGGTAATAACAATATATTTAAGTAATGGCGTACGCTTAAGGGAGCTAGACAGAAAGGTCAGTGGTAAAGTTAGTGGCACGTGCACACCCTCAGGTCATGAGTTTTTGGTGAGCTTTTGTGTGAACCATTCTCAAACATTGTGTAACTTTCATCAGGATATTTTGTTGATGTTGTAAAGCAGTATGGGTGAATGGCCATTTTGTTTGTGACTGTTTTGTCCGGTTTTGGTTCATGTTCAGGGAGACAGGCCAGACTCTGTCATTTCTTTTTCTACTTTTCTTACCTTTTGTCATCTTTACATTTGGAACAATAAACGCTTCTATTATTTGTAAAGACATTAGTTTTGGCAGCTTTATTAAATTTGGTGATTTTGAGGGCTTACTTTCTGGCATTTAGGGCATTTTCCTTCTTATTTATGTTATGCCCCGCACCCCTAGACATAAGGTGCATAACAAACCTACATAACTTTGTCGGGGGAAAAATTGTATAAATCATTATGGGATGGCGACACGGCCAACGGTTTGGCGGCCATTTTGAGCTAAAACCTGTGATTTCGCGATTATCACGTTTTTCCATATTATGGGAAAATTACCTTTTTGTTTAATCGATTTCAACAAAATTTCTTGTACATGATGCAAGCGTTAAGTCAAAAGTCTACAACCACCTCGTCAAACTTTGACCTCGGGAAGAGGCTGCCATCTTGATAAAAAAAAGAAAGCAGTTTAGTACTAGTGATGCACGATAATGACTTTTTACAACCGATACTGATACCCGATATTTTCTTGCCTCTTGTGGCCGATACCAATACTCAACCGATTTTTTTAAAATACTTAAGAAAAAAATATTGGTAAGTATAAAGTAACAGTGAACGGCTCTTATGTATTCAACAAATTTACAGAACTAGTTTTACCTGCAAATAAATTGAACAACAGATTGTACAAACTCTTTATTAGACTTTCCAGTCCGATATTATCGTGGAGCATTATTTAGTACCAAAATTAACTTCAGGTCCAAAATGTACAAATTTTCATTGATTGTCTCATTTGCAATTATAAGTTATAGATTTTTTAATGGCGTGCACGTGGAAAGCTTGGAAAAGTGGCGTCCTGTTATAACTCTTATGCTATTTAATGGAATACTGCATGCATCCATGGCTTGAACTGAACATATTGAAAAACCCCGGATAAGGACATCTAAGATTTTATTAGGAATCTTGGGGTAAACCTTGACAGGCATTTTAAATTTGACGGGCAGTCCAGTGCAGTAGTCCAGTCTAGTTTTTATCACTTGAGGCTAATAAGCAAAGTTAAGCCATATCTACCTCCTCATGCTCTGGAACAAGTGATTCATGCTTTAATCTTCTCCAGACTGGACTACTGTAACTCTCTCTACAGTGGTATTGACCGTCTCTGCTCTGCCGTCTCCAGCTGGTTCAGAATTCGGCGGCCCGCCTGTTAACGGGACCAGACGGTGTGAGCATATCACTCCACTTTTACACTCTCTTCACTGGCTGCCTGTGTCTTTTAGGATCACTTTTAAGACTTTACTTTTGGTTTTTAAATGTTTGAATGGTCTGGCACCTCTGTACCTCTCTGAGCTGTTACATGTATATCGTCCATGTCGAGTCCTAAGATCTGAAGATCAAATGCTTTAACTGGTTTCCAGGACTCGGCTTGTGACTCGGGGAGACAGAGCCTTTTCAGTTGCAAGTCCTAAACTCTGGAATGCTCTCCCCTTCTCTGTGAGGTCAGCCAGAACTGTCAGTGATTTTAAGTCACTTTTAAAAACTCATCTTTTTAGCCGGGCTTTTAACTCCAGTGAGCGGATTTAGTGGGTCAGCTTGTCAATTTTATTCTTTTACTGTTTTATTGTTTTGTTGAATTTATTGATTCTTTATTGTTTCATATAGTCTCTGATTTTATGTGATTTTATGTTAAGCACTTTTGTTGCTTCTGCTTATAAAGTGCCATACAAATAATAAATTGATTGATTGATTGATCTAAGGAATGTGGCCGTGGTTAGCAAAAAACCTCAGTTTCCAATTTGTCCAAAACTGCCGTTGATCTGTTCGTTACCCCAGGTGACCAAAAAATTGGGAGGTTATGAAGATAAAATCAACAGATAAGTTAATTTTATAGAGTTGAATGGATTTTCAGCCCATTCATTTTTTTTCCGTATTGCTCGATATGTTGATAGAAAAGTGGATTTTCTATCAACTTATCACATGTAGCTCTTACCAAAATGATAATCTTAAGCAAAATGTTTTTCTGAGTGAGCAATGCTAGAACTTTTAGCTACATTAGCTTTGGGGCGGCAAGGGGCGGGTAGCGCCTGCGACCTTACAACGCCGCTCGCGGCTAGAATTAATCTTTATTGTTCTAGGCTTTGTAAATTTATATTTTTCCTTTCTATACTGTAAGAGTCGCGGAGCCAGTTTAGCTCGTGCTGGTTCGTGGCGCCTTCCGTCCGTGAAACCAGGGTTCGACTCCGGGCTGCTCCCTGTTCCCTTCTCTACCCCTGTGCCGGTTCCAAGCCCGGTTTGAGAAGGTTGCGTCAGGAAGGGCATCCGGCGTAAAACATTGCCAAGTTTACCATTCGTCTTGTTCGCTGTGGCGACCCCTGATGGGAGAAGCCGAAAGAGGAAGAAGATACCGTAAGAGTCGCTAATCAACCTATGAAGCACATTGTCCAGCAGTCTAACACAAACCTCTAATTAGCCAATCACATGGTAGTAACTTTTATACATTTAGGCATGGAGGCATGGTCAAGATGATATGTTGGTTACCCTCTAAAACTAATTAAAGTTATTTGTCCTACACTGAAATAAATCCCTATTGAATAATGTTTGTCCTACTGAGTCTATTTTGTCCCCCTAAAACTAATGAATAATGTTTGTCCTACTATAAAATAAACTAATCGTACTTTTTATGCCTTTTGCTGCCTCTTAAAAAACCGAGACAACCACTTTTTGGAGCGACTCTCTTTCACCAGATAATTTTTTAAAACTAACACAATGGTTCTGTCGCTTGCTTGTTTGCCCAAACGTGTCAGAAGAGACACAATTTCTGAACTCAGCCATCTTTTCTTAAGATCTTTGTAAACAAGCTCAGGAAGTTTTGTCAAAATGTCCATTTTGCTCATCAGGATCTCTTCTGCCTTAACTGTGTCCCAAAACGTGTCACAAAGTCGTTGAGTGATCTCATGGATCTCAAGTTCACTGATGCTTCGGCTGGATTTTGAGGCTGTCAGCTTAACCAACTTTCTAATAGACTCTTGAATGACTATTTGTATTTGGTCATTTTGGTCTACTGCAGTGGCAGACAGTGTTCCTCTAGCAGGTGCACCACTGTCAGCTGCTGTCAGATCCCCATCTGGAGCATCGTTGCTGACTTTTTCTTGCTTCTCTTGGGAAACCTCGTCTCCATCCTTTGTGGAACCTTTGAGATGTCCCTTAGACTTTAAGCTCTGCATTACAACCCACAGCCCAGATGATTTTTCCTCCTTTGTCTGGACTCTTTCCACTTCTGTCTTGACCTCATGTGTTTGAGCCATTTTGTTTTGTGTGTGCACGTATGTTTGAGTCCATCGGTTCTGTGTTTGGACTCCGTGTTGGACTGCCACACTGACTTTTTGAGGTTCCTTGGTTTGGGTCTGAGTTTGTCTGTCCTGGGTCTTGACCATTGTATTTTGAGTAGACGCATTGCTCATTTGACCAAGTGTTTGAGTAGATGCATCGCTCGTTGGACGGAGCTTTGGAGAAAACGCATCGCTCGTTGGACGGTGTGTTTGAGAAGACGCATCGATCGTTGGACGGAGTTTTTGAGAAGATGCATCGCTCGTTGGACGGAGTTTTTGAGAAGATGCATCGCTCGTTGGACGGAGTTTTGGAGAAGATGCATCGCTCGTTGGACGGTGTGTTTGAGTAGATGCATCGCTCGTTGGACGGAGCTTTGGAGAAGATGCATCGCTCGTTGGACGGTGTGTTTGAGTAGATGCATCGCTCGTTGGACGGAGTTTTGGAGAAGACGCATCGCTCGTTGGACGGAGTTTTGGAGAATACGCATCGCTCGTTGGACGGTGTGTTTGAGAAGACGCATCGCTCGTTGGACGGTGTGTTTGAGTAGATGTATCGCTCATTGGACGGAGCTTTGGAGAAGACGCATCGCTCGTTGGACAGTGTGTTTGAGTAGATGCATCGCCCATTGGACGGTGCTTTGGAGAACACACATCGCTCGTTGAACGGAGTTTTTGAGAAGACGCATCGCTCGTTGGACGGTGTGTTTGAGAAGACGCATCGCCCGTTGGACGGTGTGTTGGAGTAGATGCATCGCTCATTGGACTGAGTTTTTGGGAAGGTGCATCACTCATTTGACTAAGTGTATGAGTAGATGCATCGCTCGTTGGACGGAGTTTTGGAGAAGACGCATCGCTCGTTGGACGGTGTGTTTGAGAAGACGCATCGCTCGTTGGACGGTGTATTTGAGTAGATACATCGCTCATTGGACGGAGCTTTTGGGAAGGTGCATCGCTCATTTGACTAAGTGTTTGAGTAGATGCATCGCTCGTTGGACGGAGTTTTGGAGAAGACGCATCGCTCGTTGGACGGTGTGTTTCAGTTTTGCCACTGTGTTGGACATGTGCGGGTTTCTCCAAACACTTTTTAATGGTATTGGCAGTTCTGTAGATAATTGAATTTTCTTTAAAACTATCCACAGTTTTTTTACCAAGACCCATTTTGTTCTGGTGGCTCTTAATTTCTTTGGCCAAGTTATTTGCCACGGAGTGACAGACATTTTCTAACATTGTCTTGACCATGGTATCCAACGTTAATGTAATCACCTCTTCCCCAAAGCCTCCAACATGCTCTTTTGTGGCCTTGTTGGGAGTTCCAGCAATGATTTGACACAACTGATCCGTTGTCATTTGGTTGAGATAATGAGTCAGTTTCTCAACCATTAGCTCCGGACCTATCATGTCGCTCAGAAAATGTCCTGTCTCCATTGTCTTTCTTTCCAACCTTCTTGTTCTCAAAAACCCTATGGACACAGTCAGTATGGAATTGAACAAATTGCCTATATTAAGGACATTTTTCCGTTTTGGTTCATGTGACAAATGATGACATGTGACATCATCTCAGTCATGTATGATGACATGTGACATCATCTGAGTCATGTATGATATGTGACCTCATCTGTGTCAAATGAGATCATGTGATATAATATGACATCATCACATATTGTCAAAGCAGAATGTTTTTTTTGTTATTTTTCTTTGTTTTGTCATTTTTTTTAAATAAACTTTATTGCACATTATGCCATTTTACAAAAGTTCACATTCAGGTATGCAATAAGAACATATTTGCAAATATCAAATACACATGATGCATAAAAAAAAACAAGAATAGAAATAGAAAGAAGCCAGGGGGTTAAACTTTACGAGGAAATGTTGAATCATTCACATACAGACAAGGTTTTGGTCGCTTCTCAGAATTACGAATACTATTGACATGTGACATCATCACATGTTATCATATTGGGGTAAAGGTTTTTGTTATAAGAGCCAGAGGAGAGGAGGAAAGAGCAAGAATGGAGGAAGAGCAACAGGAGAGTCTGTTAAGCTACTGGAGTTGAAAATATTGTTCAAAAAATGTAATGTCGTCGTTGTTTTTGCAAATTGTTTAATAAATGCATGAACAAAAATGAATTATTTACATGTATTATTTAAATCTGAGCCATTTTTAAAAATCTCAAAAGGATTTTCATATAAATATCAAATGTACATTTTTACAATTTCGTTTTATATGTAAACATTTATTTTTATACATGTTAACAATAATCGTGGTCTTCTAGAGCAGTGTTTTTCAACCAGTGTGCCGCGGCACACTAGTGTGCCGTGGGAGATGGTCAAGTGTGCCGTGAGAAATTGCCCTCATTAACTGATCTAAAAGCAATTATTACCATCTCCAGGAAATCAGCTCTTTGTTCATCCAAACAGGCCCTGATAAAACACTGAGAAGTTAAGAATATGAAATATCATAAAATTTGTTTTTCTTTGTGTTTATATGATTCTATTAAAGATATTTTGATAAGAATAACGGGATACCGCGATTTAGCTGCAGCTATAACTGTGTAAGGAAAAGTCCCGCCCCTTTAACTGTCTCCACCAATCATTCTTGAAGGCTTAGTCACATGTCATCAGTCTGACCAATCAGAAGTGGTTAAAGTCTTCACTTCCTTGTTTCGATTTAGCGCAAAAAAGTCTCTCTGTTCTAACAAAAAATACCAGCTAAAGCTCGTCTATAGCGGTGTAGCTTTCCACAGAATCTGGTATCAGACTGGAACAAAACCATGAAGCTCAAAGACGCTGGTCTTTCTGCGGTCGGCGGATTACGGGCACTACATCTCCCATGATGCAGTAAAGTGACTGTCTTAGCGCACAATGAGTCTCTCCTCTTAACGTCTTAAAACAACGAACACACATAAAACAGGTTTTGAATCTTTTGACTTAATTTTTAATACATCTTTTAGAAAAAACAGCTGCAGCTTCAGCGTTTTCTGCAACAATTATCACAAAAATGCATGTGAGATTGCAGAGCGGCTGTAGATCAATACAGACTATGAGTTTTTTCTTTTTTTTTATTTATCTATTTTTTTGGATGCTGGTGTGCCGCGGGAGTTTTGACAAGGTTAAAGTGTGCCGTGGCTCAAAAAAGGTTGAAAAACACCGTTCTAGAGTCATGTGTGGCACAGTTGGAGCTGAAAGGAAAGCAGAGATTTGTCCTCGCAGACGGACGCCATTTTGCTCGTCCTGCTGGTTCCTGGTGTCGTACCGCTGGTTCCTGGTGTCGTCCTGCTAGTTCCTGGTGTCGTCCTGCTGGTTCCTGGTGTCGTACCGCTGGTTCCTGGTGTCGTCCTGCTGGTTCCTGGTGTCGTCCTGCTGGTTCCTGGTGTCGTCCTGCTGGTTCCTGGTGTCGTCCTGCTGGTTCCTGGTTTCATCCTGCTGGTTCCTGGTGTCATCCTGCTGGTTCCTGGTGTCGTCCTGCTGGTTCCTGGTGTCCTCCTGCTGGTTCCTGGTTTCATCCTGCTGGTTCCTGGTTTCATCCTGCTGGTTCCTGGTGTCCTCCTGCTGGTTCCTGGTGTCGTCCTGCTGGTTCCTGGTGTCGTCCTGCTGGTTCCTGGTGTCGTCCTGCTGGTTCCTGGTGTCGTCCTGCTGGTTCCTGGTGTCGTCCTGCTGGTTCCTGGTGTCGTCCTGCTGGTTCCTGGTGTCGTCCTGCTGGTTCCTGGTGTCGTACCGCTGTGGCTCAACATCTGTGGCTCCAAGCAATCCCCTTTGCTGATGCACAGAATGTGCAGAATTGAACTGCAGGCAATGATTTTCATTGCAAAGGTTTTTTTTTTACTTCCAGTGCCCCCAGAAATATTGTTCTCCTCCTCATCTTAATCATGCCAAATGCTCTCTCTCCACCACAGAGCGTGTTCTGGTTGTAACGGGCCTCAACCCCATTCCTCATGGGTTCCCTGTAGGGTGTCAGCAGCGTGATGGGATGTGCAATGCTGAGATGCCCACCATCACCCAAAAGGATCCTTCAGGTGGGTAATGTTTTATTTCCATAAATTGGGCTTCTACGTAGAACCTGTTAATCATGGACTGATCCTTGATTCCCAACAAAAATATCTATAAATTTGGCATTATAGTCACATACTTCCTGCATTTGAATGGAATAAAAAAGATTCCTGTTAAAATAACAAGCTGCATTTTCTTTTAGGGCCTTTATTCTTTTGTGGCAGCCATCTATGCTCCACGACCTTTTGGAAGGTGGAAGACCAAGCGAGCTGCTAAAAAACCAGAGGTGACTTATGGCAGTTCATTCCCACTGGGAAGCCGGATGACCCTACTCATCAGCTGGAGGATGCGGTCTGTCGTCCTGTGGACAATGTCCATCACAGTGGACTGTGGCATGTCAAAGGCTCTGGCTACCACACCGTAAGATGTGCCGCACACCAGCCAGAAAAGAAACATCAGGACCTCAGTCTCCTGCCCCCCCCCAGAGTGTGAGGAACCCAAAGCTGCTCCACCAGATGCTCGATGGTCCTGTGGGTCAAGCGAAAATCCGGTCTTCTGTCGGACTGTCCGTCGGCGTAAAGGGCCAGGACAGAAACCTTTAAGTTGGCAAAGCAGTAGAGATGTGGAAGACCCTGTAAAATGGAACATTAATGTATTTCATTGAGGAAATGAAATCTCATTTTTGGAATGTTTCTATTTATTCTGATGTCTTAGTTTATCAAGTATTTATGAACACTGGAAAATCATGTTTTTTGGTGGGTTTTTGGATTTTCATATACATTTTTAAAAATGAAAGTATTTTTGTTTAAAACAAGTGATATGGTTTGACTATGAATAAAAAATACTAAACTTTGAACTCACAAGTGTTTCATGTAGTTAGACTATACAACTATAATCCAACGTTGAAAAAGAATGTTAAACTCAGTTTAACTCACAAGTTGTTCATGTCTGGCCAGGGCATCCAGAGGAAATCTTCTGAGACGTCTGCTTCTCCTTGCCGCCCTGTGATGCTGCATATCTGCTCGTTTCCGGTTTGATCTCACGAAAAACGGTTGAATTATTGCCAGGAACACGGACAGATTCATATTCAAAGCCATTTTCAGAAAGGTGGAAGAGAAAACTACAGAAAAAAATGCCTCCTCGCAAAAGCCCGTAAATCGTTCAGCGGCACAAAAATAAATAAATTTTGCCATGGACTTATGACTTGAGGGTTTATTTCTGAAAAAATGCATTAAATCAACACCAATGTGTTTGTTATTTTATTATTTATAAATCAGCCACGTTTTCCATGATCAGAACACAGCAGATTCATAAATAGTCTTCGTGAAATGTTCATATTTATTAGGTTTTTACTTTGACAAACAGGTGTCATTCTCCGCGTTAAATAGAAGTAGTTCGCCTCCAGACCAGGTGGCGGCAGTAATGCGCCACTTTGTTATCGTGTTAAGCGATAACAATTCAATTTAGTTTAATTGTGTCTGTTGGTCACTTCACCTTCATCTTCTTTCTTAAATGTTGTTCTTACTTCTTCTTAAGTGTAACATCTAATATAATCCAGACCTTATTAGAAAAGTGTTTGAGTTAGAAAGACGACTTGGACCAAATTCTGGGATGTTTGGCTGTTAAGAAACAAAAACCTTGAAGGAGAACTAAACTGTTGACCTCTGATTTCATCAAGATTTCAAAACTGGTTGATGTGTGTTTGTTGTTGTTTCAAGATGTGTAACAGGGAAGACTCATTGTACGCTGAGACGCTGTCACTTTAACCCAATGCATCATGGGAGATGTAGTGGGAAAAACTGCTGAAAAAGGGCAGACAGACTCCCTTCTCTTAGCTTCATGGTTTTGTTCACTTGTTCAACGGTCTGACACCAGATTCATCAGAGGTATCTGAACCGCTCTTTGTCGGACTCGTCACCCAGGACCTGTCTGCCATGGGAGACCCTACCAGGGGCTTAAGCCCCAGACAGCTTATATCCTGGGATCACTCAACCTCTTAAACTCCCCCACCACATTAAGGTGGTGGTTCACGGGGGAGCCTCCTTCCCCGCTGGGGAACCTCAGATCCAGGAACAACAGTATGGTTTCTGTCTTGATTGTGGGAAAGTGGACCAGCTCTACACCCTCTTTAGGGTGCTGGAGGGATTGTGGGAGTTCGCTTATCCAGTCCATATGTGCTTTATGGATTTGGAGAAGGCGTTCGACCGTGGTTTCCTGTGGAGGGGGCTCTGGGAGTATGGGGTCCAGGGGGCTTCACTGAGGGCTGTCTGGTCTCTGTATGACCGGAGCAAAAGTTTGGTTCGCTTAACCGGCAGTAAGTCAGACCTGTTCCCGCTGCACGTTGGACTCTGCCAGGGCTGCCCAGTTCTGTTCATAGTTTTTATGGACAGAATTTCCAGGCGCAGCCAGGGGCCGGAGGGGGTCTGCTTGGGGACCACAGGATTTCCTCTCTGCTTTTTGCAGATGATGTTGTCCTGTTGGCTTCATCGAGCCATGACCTCCAGTGTGCATTAGGGCGGTTTGCGGCCAAGTGTGAAGCGGCTGGGATGAGGGTTAGCACCGCTAAATCTGAGGCTGTGGTTCTCGACCGGAGAAAGGTAGTTTGCCATCTCTCGGTGGGTGGAGTGTCCCTGGCCCAGGTGGAGGAGTTTAAATATCTTGGGGTCTTGTGTCACGATTGAGGGAAGACCGGAGCGTGAGATTGACAGGTGAATCGGAGCGGCGTCCGTAGTCATGCGGTCGTTTTATCGGTCCATTGTGGTGAAGAGAGAGCTGAGCCAAAAAGCGAAGCTCTCAATTTACCGGTTGATCTTTGTTCCAATACTCACCTATGGTCATGAGCTCTGGGTTATGACCATAGGTGAGGTCCTGAATACAAGCGGCTGAAATGAGCTTCCTCCGTAAAAGGGGGCTGGGCGCTCCCTTAGAGATAGGGGAGGAGCTTGGGCACCCGCGGAGAGCTCAGAGTAGAACCGCTACTCCTCCATATTGAAAGGAGCGAGTTGAGGTGGCACGGGCATCTAGTCCGGATGACTCCTGGACGCCTCCCTGGGGAGGTGTTCTGGGCATGTCCCACTGGGCGGAGGGAAGCCCCAGGGAAGACCCAGGACACACTGGAGAGACTATGTCTCTAGGCTGGCCTGGGAATGCCTTGGGGTTCCCCCAGAGGAGCTGGAGGAAGTGGCCGGGGTGAGGGAAGTTTGGGCATCTCTGCTTAGATTGCTGCCCCTGCGACCCAGTCCCGGATGTGCAGAGGAAGATGGATGGATATTCCTAACTACTCATTGTTTTATCAGGGCCTGTTTGGATGAACACAGAGCTGATATGCTGGAGATGGTAATTGTTTTTAGATCAGTGAATGGGTCATTTCCCACGACACATCTGACCATATCTCACGGCACACTAGTGTGCGGCGGCACACCAGTTGAAAACACTGGCTTAACTGATGTTTCTCTGCTGTACCCTAAATGTGAGAGTGCTGAGTTGAAACACTGACTGCTGTCCAAAGTGGACCCAGCTTTTGCCTGACTGTAGCTGGTTGACCCTACTTTAATAAATGGGTATGAAAAAGAGATAGATGTTTGAAATATGAGCCATAGTTTAGAATTTTAGTGCCACAAATGTTTGCTTCAAAATGACTCTTAGCTTGTTGAAAGTCACTCTTATTGTTTTTGTTTCCATGGTCTTCAAATAAGGACAGAAATGTTAGCAGTGCTTGTTTAGATTGATGGTGTCTGTATAAAAGGGTCATTTGACAGAAGTTTCCCCTCCATAGAGCTCAGCGCAAATGTAAATGAGGGAAAACTCAACAAACGTAATAAAAGGGGAGGCAACAGAATATGCGCCAGAGCGGAGAGAGGTTGTTTTAACCCAACATTTATCTCCAGTGTCAGTTTGAGGTGTTGACGGCACAAAGTTTTCGTGTTGGAGAAAGTGGAAATGAGTTTGGCTTCCTCCGTGAAACATCCTCACAGCTCCGTTTGTTTTAGCTTCATCCACCTTTCTTCCGCTGGACTTCCACCCGTGTTCACAGACAAACAGCCTGAACCTTTCTGACCAAGCTTCGTCTGTTGCCGTGGAAACAAACCGCCCCTGTCATTAATGAGTTACAGATGTGGATCTGTGTGTGGGTGAGGGACAGGAAGTGGTCTGTTGGAAGCAGACTCCCTCGACGTTAGTGCAGGAGAGGAGGTTCGACTTTTCAAAATAAAAGTCAGTGTTGAGATGCAGACCTGAACCTTTCAAACCCTTCTGACCATCTTGTTCGTCTGACCTGCACTGCTAAAGAAAAAGCCTTGAAACAGCTTTAACTGGGGTGTCTTTGAACCATTTTAAAACAACTTTCAACAGAAAATGGGTCTCCTTATTGATTTTGACAAAAGATTTGGAATCATTTAATTATCTAACAGTTTTATCAATAACTTTTAAGTGGCTCTATCTTCTGATTTTGCCTTGTGATTAAATAAATAATGTTTTTCTTGGTTTCAATTGATTTTTACAGACTTACAATTTCTACACCATTTTTTCAGTGTGTTGGATTTTTTTTAAGGAGAAGCCTGACTGTTACCTTTCTTTCTTGGTGTGGCAGAAATGGGGGCGGTTGTTGTTTGGTGTAATTTATGTTCTTTTGTTCTCTGTTCCCACTTTTTTTTTAAGTGTAGCCCACATTACGTCTAAAGCATGTGTGTGATTTTGTTGGCCACTGTTCCTAACAGCCACAGACCAAAAACAACCTGTTTGGAATTTTTTGGTTTATTTAGGCATTTAAATTAAGCGTTTTGGACAATCCATCTGTGATAAAATCATCATAGTGAAGTTAAACTTTGGAATATGAAAATAAACAACCCGTTAAAGTTCTTTTGTTCAAGCAGAAATAAAACTTCTGCTAAGTGCAGGCTTTTATTTTGATAGTGGTAACAGGACACAGTATAAAATCTGGTGGAACTTAATGCCCCCCCCCCCCCCCCCCCCCCCCCCCAAAAAAGAATCTGGTTTGAATTTTTTTTCTTTTTGTACAGACAGAATACGAAGAGGGAAGGCTGCAGTTCTTCACGGAGGAACCCGGAACGGATGGAGGCGGCAGACGAAAGGTAAGACCAACGCAGAGCTTCAGCCAAAACCTGATGAGAGCTGATCCAGAAAGCAGAGCATCTGTTGAAAAAGGCTGGAAAAACAGGGAAAACGAACGAGAGAAAGTTTTAAAGTAGATTCAAAATGACAACGTCTGACTCAGGTGGAGATAAAACTGCAATCAGAAAAGTGTTTCTTTTCTTTCCCTCTACGTCCTTCAGCCCCACAGTCTGAACCGAAACACTGGTAACTATGGAAACCGATGAGTTTACGCGCGCGGGTCATTCAAACCCCTCCACTTGTGAATCAGCTGATCCTTCCTCTGGAGACCCGAACGCGTCTCCTCCTGATTCACAACCGTTTGAGTGGAGAAATCCTCAGAAATGCAACGTTGAAGCTGAACTTTGCATACATTTGTCCTCCATCATAAGAAAATGCTGAGCACATGTTGAAACACAGCATTTCTACTGGAGTTGGTCTTAATGAGTTAAAAGAGGAGAGACTTCAAATATAGGCTGAGAGCACAGAAACGGCTCTTCGCTCTTTGAGAAGGAAGAATTCATTTTTCCCTTTAGGTGTCAGTCAGGAGGTGTCGGTCCAGCTCCTGCAGAAGAAAAGGGAGCAGAATTTTCTCTGAAGGAGGTTTTGGCCCAACTCAGCCATCAAAAAGGTCCTTGGTTCTGGGTCCTGTGTGACCCAGACGTTGAATAAAGTTTCAAACACTTCACTGACTGATGGATGAGGAGGACTTCCCCGGAACCACCGGCTTGAACTTTGAGGCTTGAATCCAGGTTGGGTGGAGAGGAGGTCGGGCTCAGGAGTGAGCGTCCTCCTCCTGGGGGAGGAGAGGCAAACGGGAGCGTGTCCCCGTGTGTCTGTTTGTGTGCTAATCTGTTAATCCTCCTCGTTAGCCTTAATCAGTGTAACGAGCTTCACTGCTGTCTCCATTCATCGCTTTCTTCACGTTTGAACCCGGGCGACCTCCCTCCCCCAGCGGGCTGCGGGCCCTTCGGAGGAGGCCCCCGGACCGGTTCAGCGTCCCGCAGAGCGTTAGTGAAGAGCCGCAGGTCCAAACCCGTCACCGGACGGACCACTGTTGGTTACATTTACAAGATTTAAACTGAAGAAAAACTCAGCAGACAAAATGGGAGACATTTATGAAACACCAAACAAAAAGATAAAACCTTAATAACAACATTTAAACCAAAGAAACAGCTGTGATTTAATTAAATACCCAACAGTTCATTTAAATGAATGAACAAAGGAACCAAAAGGGCAAAAACGAACATCAAGACTAAATAGAAAAGAAACTTTGAAAGGTGTTTCAAACGTCAAAATTAAACCGCACAGCTTTTTATTCTAAAATTCTCCTGAGATGAAACGGATCAGAACTCTCACAGTCCAGTGTCTAATGAAGGCGGGTCAGTTCCGAACCTGCGGGAGTCCCACTGAAGGAGCAACCTTATGTTTGAAATGCCAACATCCAAACAGGATCTGATGAAATGCATGCTGGGAAGTGATGCCGCGCCAACATCACAAGTGTCTCCTGCAGGCCCTGTGGCGGAGCGGCTGTCCAGCTGTATCAGCGGCGCTCCGGCCGCAAGAGGACGTTCAGAGAGGAGCGGGAGGAGAGGAGGAGGAGGATGAGGAGGGGAGGAGGCCTGAAGGAGAATGAAGACCCATCAGATCACCTGAGGAGGACCCCATGGCTGCAGAACACCGACTCAGGACGGTGAGATCCCGTCCCCCACCGATCCGCGGTTAATGACTGCAGCTCCAAACCCTGCCACTCTGACTCTCTACAGGATTTTCAACTCCAGAACCAGGACCGAAGGTGCAATCGGGTCTGAGGCTAAAACTGGACTCAGGCCTGGAATTCTGATTCAGACCTGCAGACCGGAGGTGAGGGAGGCTCTGATCAGAAGGACAAGGACCCATCACTCAAGGCAGGTCCAAGGCTCTGAGAAACATCCAGCCCTGATCCCTAAACACAAAAGTGACCAAGGACTTACACATCTGGACCAGAACCAGCAAACCCGAAACACCTCTGATGTAAGTTGCAGGGTTGTGGCCATCGACCAGAATCCAGCATTGCAAATCTCTCTGTGTTTGCATTAGGACGGGTCGGGTCTTCAGAGACCTGCAGTTCCAATCTCAGGTCAGTCTTCACAGACCAGAACCACCCGGATCGAGCCGGACCTAGATCTCGACAGAAGACGAGACGGCCAGCAGAGAATCCGCCGTGTGAGCGGGAGAGACGAGAGGGAAACCAAGAGGAGGAGGAGGAAGATCCACCCTTCAGCCTTCAGAGGGAGAGGTGGGGTCCGACCATCGGCCTTCTGATTGATTACCCATGATGCCAAGTTTCTGATACTGGCCGCTTTTTCCGTCTGTCTGACAACAGGTCAGTTGAAGCTGTCAGTTACTCCAGAGGCCGGACAGCTCGCCATCCACGGTACGTCAGCCCGAACCTTCGATTTTTGAAAAGCAATCTGAATCTGATCCGTTTTTACAAACATGCTCCAAACGTCTGAGTCAAACCAAACAGAACCTGCACAGAAACGATCTTCAAAGAAGCCCTAAAGTAGAATGTCTTCATGTCTGCAGTCCACGAAGCCAGAGGGCTGATGGAAAAGTCCCACAGGTCATGTGACTCATACGTAAAGGTCAGCGTGACCTCTGACCGTCACAACAGCGTCTGGATGAAGACTCGAACGGTGCCAAATGAAAAGAACCCAAAATATGACCAGAGCGTCTCACTGTGAGTTCTGGCTGACGTCACAACTGCACCACAGAGAAACAGTGACATGCAGTGACAGCATTCTGCCACAGGAGGGCAGCAGCGCCATGCCGCCCTTTTTCTGCTCTGTCTGCTAACCTGTGTGTGTGTGTGTGCGCGTGCATGCCGGTGGCTGCGTGGGTGTTCCTCTCAGGTGTGTCAGGGGAAAACTCCAGAGCAGGTTGTTGGTGTCTGTGTGCAGGCGGCTGCATGACTGCAGGTCAGTGACGGGAAACAAACTGAAACTATTCATCCATGAAGGCCTGAAGGCTGATGTGTGTCTGTGTGTGCGTGTGTGCATGTGTGTGTGTCTGTGTGTGTACGTGTGTGTGTGCACATGTGTCTGTGTGTGTGTATGTACATGTGTCTGTGTGTGTCTGTGTGTGTACGTGTGTGTGTGCACATGTGTGTGTCTGTGTGTGTGTGCACATGTGTCTTTGCAGGGGCAGTCAGCTGATTGGCTGCATGAGCTTCAGCATCGGTTCTCTCGTCTCGCGCTCACAGGTGGGTTCAGACTCACTGAGGACAAAGTGGTTCTGTCAGTAAAGCCGTAAACGGGCCGCATCAGAACTTTGGTAAATACTTGGCTCTGAGTGGGTCAAAGGAAAGGTCATGGCTGACCCAGTTCTGCATTCCACACCTAAACCTGGAGAGATGGCGGTTTGAAGGATCTGCTGGCCGGGATCCGGTCCACAGCCAGAACTCTGTAACGGACCTCAGAGAGGGTTCTGGTTTGCTGGTCCAGGTCCAGATGCATCTTTGTGAATTTTCTGTCAGGCTGGAAAGTGCTTCACGAATGAAGCTGAATCTGAAGGCATCTCCATGTGAGTCAGAGGAAACATCTCACAGGTCAGAGGTCAGAGGGGTTTTCTTTGCCATTGTCACAGACTAGGAATTTGCTGCGGTGCCAATGAGGCACATACAACACTTAAGAATAATAAGAAACTAAAAAAAATAGACACAGTGATCACAACAATAAAAAGAAACACAGTAGTGCAACGGTGCAGGAAGTGGAAAACTGGACTGTTGTGACTGATTAGTGACTGTTCTTGTGTCGTGAGGTTCTGGTCCGGATGGACTGTAACCTCTTGCTGAAAGAAGTGGTTCAAGTAGACCATGTCCAGGGTGAGACGGGTCGGCAGCTATCCGAGCTGCACGTCCTCGGGTTCTGGAGACGTAAAGGTCCTGGACAGATGGAAGGCTGCAGCCAATCAGGACGGCTCCCACTTGAAGTCCTGAATGATAGCGGTCAGAGTCCTGACAGGGATGATGCCCTCAGGTCTATGGACGGACCTCGTGACTGCTGTAGCAGGACCATGCTGACCTTAAGGCCGTGACCTTAAGGCCGTGACCTTCAGGCCGTGACCTTCAGGCCGTGACCTTCAGGCCGTGACACACAGCTACTACATACATTTTGCGCGTTTTCCACATACATGTCGGTCTTTCGGGATCCATGTGTGATATCCATCATAAGCGCGTTCGTCGTTGTGCTCAGATGTCCGTCGAGGGTTTTGGCCGACGGGTCTTTACCTAAATTTGGTTTTGACCTGTTCAACATTTCTGGTCGGTCTGGAATTACGCAGTTTATGTGTTTTTTTACATATACACAATTATTACATAAATCTAAACGCAATTGTGTGTGATTTTTGTGAGACAAATGTGTGTCACGACCGTTTTCACACATGAACCTTTTATTTCAGGTATACGGCACACATGTCACTCTCAAACGGTGTAATTGATGCAGGAATCACTCATGAATTCCAGATAAACAGATCAATAATCACACGGTTCATCTTCTACGTTGGTTTGCGTGTTCTTTGCGTGGATTATCCGTACTTCTCCCGTGGTTTTAACGTGGTTCACTCCTTCCCGCCGTCTGCAGCTCACTGACTGGTTCTACCTGCTGAATGAAGACTTTGGGAGGAGCAAACATCTCAGAGTGACGTCATGGAGGCGCAGACCAGCGATGAGCCTCAACGGGGAGACGGCAGTGAGAGGTGAGTCGGCGCCGATGCATCTGCTGCGATGTGACGGATGGCTGAGCAGAAGCTGCATCTCCGGGTTGTTTCTATTGTGAAAGTCAGCAGTTCAGACCTGGAGGGGGAAATGTCACATGATGCCCCCGCTCAGGGGCTGACCCACACGGGTTCTGCGGGTTTTGGTCCGGCTCGTAGACAGGAGGGGCTGCATCTTTAGATGAGCACTGAGGGTCCCTTGAGGCACATGCAGCCCCTTTGGGGGACGTCATGAAAACGGAACGTACCATTGCTGTGCGTCCGGCAGGTGTATCTTGAAGTATTTGTGCGGGTAATGTAAATTACATGACGACACAGAGCGGATGTCCTTTACGCTGCGCTCCCATTGTTAGTGAGGTGACTCTTTACTGAGCGCGTGCAAACGCTGCATGCATGTGACGTGTGCACGTGACACGTAAGTAAGTACGTTAAGGCAACAGCTTTAAAGGGATTTTTGGTCCCAAAAATGTCAAAGGGCAGTTGTTTTATCCAACATCCTTATTATTGTTCAAAGACTTAGAGCTAAACTTTCTGAATGACTCACAGATGAATGTTTAGAGTCTTTTTTTTAACCTAAAAGCAACATTTTTTTGTGTGTTTTCTTTACAACTAAGACAAACTGGCGTCTTTTTAAAACATAAAAATGAACAAATAAACCAACAAACAACCAGACTTTTCTCTACTTAGACAATCATTCATTGTGTGATTCCATCTATCCGTCCTCACAGTTTGCTTGTGTCTAACTGGTCGTATGGTTTTCTTTGGAAACTTATTCTACGTTTTTGATCAAATCTTGAAAAGACACAGAGGTGGTCCATCCACGTCAACGTCTCAGACGGCGTTCCCGTCTCAGGAGATCAGGGGCCGGCCTGCAGATCTCTACACTCTTTCAGTTTCTGAAGCCTCTCGATAATAAGCTGCTGAAAGAGGCTCAAATGGATGCAGTGGGAGTAATTCAAGGTTTTCCAAGTGAAACCAGACCCAGAATGAGTGAGTGAGTGAAGACGTTTGCGGTGGAATGACAGGAACAATGAAATGGTGCTGGCTGATCCTCTCTGCACATCACATGAGTGTTCTTCATCTTCATCAGTCCTCAAACAGCAGCAGGTCTGAAGGGAAGAGATCATCCTCACGTCTGCGTCACCAGGTCCAAGCAGAAGGACTGAATAAAAAAACAAAACCTTCAAATGCCACCAGACGTTTTCGAGGTAACAGAACCCCAGGCGGCTTCCATGGGGTTCTACCGAGATGCAAACAGAAGCCGCACGGCTCCGGGTCCACACATGTGCCGCTCACTGTGCTGCTGACAGAAGGATCACTGGGGCCCAGCGGCAGCAGCTCACCAACTCGTTCTGGAAACAAGCGGAGCAGCCAGGCAGAAAAGTATGTCAGAGATGATGGCTGCCATTCCGGCTGAGTAGGCTGGTACACTGAGGGTCTGTTCCGCAGCAGAACCCAGCGGATCCCAGGGGCTGCCCTGGGTGGAACCAACACCTGGGAACCCAGCGGATCCCAGCACCGACGGTTGGACGTGCCCTGGGTCAGGCTTCTCTCCTGGGTGGGGGTGTCAACAGGGAGCTGAACATCTCCATCAGTGTGGGAGCGGCTGATGGAGATGGGCTCGGTCTGACAGACGGGCTCGTCTCATTGGAGGATCCATACATCTATTTATAGAGGGGTGGGAGGGGGGTCGAGTGAGCTACAGCATGAGTCCCGCTCGCTCACTGTCCCCCTGGGGTTACACGCGGTTGCCATGGCGATGAGAAGTAGTCCCAAAACCATGTGACCCTAACAATACCTCTGTGCCTATGTCCCTCAACCAGCCTCTCTCTCCCTCTGACATCATGCTGAGATCTGACACTCGCTTGCCCGGGGCAGGGGGGGCGGGGGGCACTGAGCGAGCGAGCGAGCAGGACCACAGAAGAAGAAGAAGAGCAGACGGGCTGCTGGACGCATGTCAGCAGCAGCACTGAACTGGAACCCTCGGACCCCTGGAGAGGTTCTGGACGCTGAAACGGAACCAAGTCTCTGGTTCTGGGCTCCTTCTGGAGTTTCTGCAAGCTGGACCATAAACTCATGATGTGTGGACAGACCCAAAAGACAAAAACCAACATCTTCCTGAAGCAGAGGACTTTTCAAGTTGGGGCGCCACATCTGGTCTCGCTCTGTCTGGTTCTGGACTGAGGACAGCTAAGATGTTCTGGAAGAGCACAGCCTGGTCCTGGGACGACACTGCAGGCGCGGATGATGATGACGACGGTGGTTTTCTTCTTGCAGCGGACCTCGGTGGAACTCCAGGCTCGGCTCCAGAGGCAGACAAGAACCAAGTCTCCAACTTCCCCAACGTCCCCAACGCCTCAGCTGGAGCCAAAGAACCCGGCCGTGGTGTCGCGACCTCCAGTCGGCCCCTGGGCCTCGACTCTGCCAAGGCCGACTGCATCAACTACAAGACCACCCTGTCTGCCAGCAACGGTTCTCAGCACCTGCGGGTGAGTGGTCCATCTAAACCTCCATCTGTGACGCCTTTGATTTTGGGACCAGACCCCTCAGGGGTTCCTACTGTTCTGTCAGCCGTTGTCGTCCTCAACAAAAGCACATTTGAGTCGCCAAACCTCAGAACTGGGTTTTTCTAGTCCACGTCTGCCATCTTCACATTGGAGGTGCTTGACCTACAGAGCAGGGCTGCAGGCTGTGTGCAACATTTGAGTCACAGCTGTGAAGCATGGAGGAGATGCAGTCGCTGGCGGAGGAGGCTGACGGCCGATTTACAGACTGATGAAACCCTCAATCTGAGGCATCAGTTCATGTTTGCTTTTGTGTTGTTTGTTTGTTTCCATGGCGGGTCTCAAAATTTGGGATTAATGACACAAAGGTTTGCAGATCCAGCCCTGACAGCAGTAACCAGTGGTTGTTGATCATTCCTCCATGGAAAGCTGGACTCGCCTGACAGATCGGCCTTTAGAAGCTAAAGAGCAGCTCAACAATGAACCTTCTTCAAAAGTCATTTGAGTTATTTTAAAAAGGATTGAACACAGTTTCACTTAAACATTTAGACATAAGCAGACATTTTTCTCCGTAAAGGCCGTGTCACATAGCCACGTGCACACTTTCCACATATGACACGGATGTAAACTGGTCATAGGTGAATCCATGTGGAAAAAGTGAGAAAATTGTGGTCTTTATGTGAAATTTTCTCAGATGTATCAGGAATGAACCACATTAAAAACACAGAAGAAGTAAAAAAATAAACCACGCAAAGAACACGTAAACCAACATAGAACATGAACCGTGTGATTATTATGATGTTTATCTCCAGTTCATCAGTGATTTGTGGATCAATTACATAACTTTAACATGATATGTGCGCCGTATACGTGATCTGAAAGTTATACATCGGTGGAAGTCGATAACATATATCACGCATGTATCACGAAAGACCGATATTTCATGCGTGGAAAATGCACAAAATGTCCGTACTGGCTGTGTGACCCGGCCTTCACATCTGTCAGGAACATCAAACAGAGACATTTTTAGACCTTTTTCCATCACTAGTCGCCTTCATCAGACCAAATCACTACCCTTCCACCACCATGCTTTCCTGTTGGCGTGTAGTGTCCACACCCGTCCCAGGACAGAGAACAGTGCTTCACCCGCCTGGGGGCCAGTTTGGCAGGCGCTGATATAACAGGTGACAGCACGGCCAAAATCGTTGGCTTTGGTCTCATCTGTCCACCAGACGCTGATCCAGAAGTCCTGCTGTCAGTCACAGCAGACACAGCTTCCCTCCTCTGTCAGCCTGATGGGACTGGATGACCGTTTTGAAGAAACGTTTCGTGTTTGATAGGATTGTACTGGACTGCCTGTTTGTTTCGTAAAGCCAACTGCGGCTGAAAAGGGACAGACGGCGACGGGAGCCACAGAAGCTCATCAGTAATCTGACGTCTGTAGTGGAGATCTGGAGGTTTTCTCTCTCAAGATCTGACGGGAAATCTTGTTTGGAATAACAGTTTCAGGCGGTTGTGCAGAACAATCTTTTCATTAGGCTTTGAGGTCACAGCTCCAGTTTTGTGGCAGTCTGGGTCAAAGGAGGCAGAGTGAGCGGAACCAGGACCGTCCTGGTCCGGTCGTCAGTGGTTCTGCTCTCCATGCTGGCTGCAGAAACCAGACTGCAGCAGCGGAAAGGTTGCAGGGAGCATTTCTGTGCCCACTCATCAAACATTCAGACATGATGAATTATAGAATGAAGCTGCTGCCGCGGCCCTGAGAGGAAATGCAACCACAATATGACAGTACGACTGCGACACATCCAAACACCCCCCCACAAAGGCGGCGTGAGCGGTCCACAGCTCGGATCAGTCCACGCCTACCCCACAGCGCACAACGCCGCGGCGACCTGAGGAAGCGTGAGAGGTGAGAATCTTCAAGTTGGGGTCGCCGGGATCATCCATGATGGTCATTAGTCCTCACAAGGTGAGAGGGATGCGAGTGTGTGTGTGTGTGTGTGCAGGAAGTGTCTGTCTTATCGCTGTGGCACATCCACACATTCTGTGCTGTTGTGGGCCGGAATGTGTGTGCACGTTTCCTGCTATTCTTCTGCACGCCGGTTCCCACAAACATCCAGTCTGACGTGGACCCAGCAGCAGGCTGCTCACTCTGGTTCTCCCGGACCGGACTGGGTTTCTGCACTGAACCATATCTGGACTTTTGACATTTGTCTGCACTGTCCTGGATTGTGGAGTTCATGTACGGACAGATCTGGATCAGGACTGGACTATTCTGCTGAAGTCTGCTCTACATCCAGAGCCAGCTCTGGCAGAACTGTTGCTGTGATTTGAGCCCCTGTTTGGGCCTCACAGGTTCTGGATCCAGTTGGAAGAAGACCCGTTCAGAACCTCTGTTCTGCTACCATGCATACCATTCACCGCCTGTGTCGCGTCTGCATCGGACAGAACCTGCCACAGGTCTGAGCCTCCACTTTAATGATCAGATGGGGGGGGGCTAAAAGTTTGGATCCGCTCAGTCTGGCAGAACCTCAGTGAAGTGAGATGAAGGGAACTTTTGTGACGTTTGAGTTATTTTGAAGAATGCAAGGAGTGAAAAAGCAGAAAGAAACAAACTCTGTCCTGTGTGTGTGTGTGTGTGTGTGTGTGTGTGTGTGTGTGTGAGTGTGCGTGTGTGTGTGTGTGTGTGTGGGTGTGTGGGTGTGGGTGTGCGTGTGTGTGTGCGTTTACGTGTGTGTGTGCGTGCTCAGACAGTTGATGGCACTTTGCCCCACATTCATGTGCCGGCTCTGCTCTGTGTTGTGGTGCACATCTATGAGTTGATGAGGCGGCTGTGTCCTCATTGATCGCCCTGATCGCTGTCATTGATCCACGATTACATGGTCCCTGCAGAGCCGCTCCAAGCTGAGCCTTTGTTCGGGGGGCTTTGCCCTCCAGGAGGCCGTTTGCAGGAGCGTCAAGACCCGAGAGTGGGAATGAGGCGGCAGAACCTGCAGGCAAACCCCCTGACCCGGGTCTGTGGAGGAGCAGGTGTTTGAACATGTCGTCCAGAGCTACACAAACACTTCTATGTCAGGAAAACCTGCAGGGTGTGTTTTTTCTGTGCAAACATCTTTGAGCTGTTCAGGCACCACAGAGCAGAACCCGTCTACCGGTCCTTCTGGGCTTCTTCCCCTTAGGGTTCTGGTGGCAGACAGGAGAATGTGGTGGCTTCTCGTCTCTGCGTGTCCTGATGGTTCCTGTTGAAGCTTGTTGTAGGCTGACAGATGTTTGTCTAAAGCGGACATCTCATCTGCAACACCAGTTCTGTTTGCTCAGGCGACTCACTGGAGCAGAATAACAGGCAGAACTGGCAAAGAGGAGCCACTCCGATCCTGTGAAGACACACAAACTGTCCTTCACAAATACCTTCACCCTGGAGTCCAGCTCCTCAGGGTCCAGAGCCTCTCAGGAACCCTGCAGCAGTTTTAATATCAGCCTGTCAGTCTGGACTCCAGGACATTAAACTTCCTTTGTTAGAGAAAAGTCTCAGGACGCGTCGACCTTTTTCTCTGTTTTTTTTAAAGTCATGGAAACCGCACACAGACCCGAACTTGACCGTTCAGCTCGACTCAAGACTGCACCTCCTGCAGCTTGCAGCCAGCACTGCTCTGAAAAAACAAGACGTTTGCATTAAAATAAACTTTTCCAGACACATGAAACAGAAGTGGTGACAGTTTAGCTGCTGTGTGTCCGGCTGGTTCTGAAGGAAATCAGCAGAACCGTTGTATACGTATAACCCACACAGCATCGCAGAAGATCAGCTGTTCAAAATGAGAGAAGAAATCCAGCTGACAAACAACCAGCAGCAGGTTTCAGGCAAAACTTCTACTTCTACTGGATCTGATAAATATTACCGTGAAAATAAACCCAGAAACAGGCGTGAACAGAACCAGATCCCGTCCTCCAGGTGGCTCTTGGTCTGCTCTGATGTTCAGCTTCTGCTGGTCTTCAACTGACTGCCAATCCTTTTCTGCAGGTCAGCATCCTCCGTGGAGAAGATGGTTTTGGATTCACCATCTGCTCGGATTCCCCGGTCAAAGTTCAGGCTGTGGACCCTGGTGAGGCTCTTCCATCGTCACACATCCTGACTGCATGTGCAGAACTCAACATGTGAGCGTTTGCTCAGATGGAGGCCATTCTGACAAAAACACGAGGACAGTTTACCTGTCTGGAAGGCGGAGCCTGTTGGGTGGAGGATCAGCATAGAATTTGGAACCAAGCTTGAAACCAGTGGAAAACTATTCCAACCAAGTTCAATCCATAGAATACTTTGAAGTAGGTGCGAAGTGTTCAAATCAATCTAAAACTCTGAAAAAGTAGTTGCCCAACAGTAGCCGGGTCGGCTCCAGTAACCCTGTGACCCCAAAAGGGATTCAGCTAGGGATGGGTATCATTAAGGTTTTAACGGTACTACTACTCTTATTGATACTGCTTATCCATCCTGTATTTTATCGATACTCTTATCCATACGAAAAATAAATAAATAACAAATTAAGAACATAAAGTGTTTTATTTCCTCATTATGCAACAACTTTGTTTTTTAACAAAACATTTTACTTTATACATTTTTCCAACTTGAATAGTAAAATACACGAAGAAAGAAGTTATTTAAAGAAAAATAAACAGCAACGTTTTGACATATTGCTGTCATGACGTAAATACAAAACAAACTAAATAAATGTTTGAGTTCATAAAATCATCCCAGAGAGAATCTCTGCTTCAACTCCCGCATTAAAAGCTGCGTCTAAAACTCCATCTGACAGTTGCAATGGCAGATAACCTTTATATCTTGTGGGACACAAAAAAAGCGACTTCTCCCGTACCTACAGCAGAACTGTTCAGGTCAGATCTTAACAATACTGCGGTCTTGAAGAATGTTGCCCCGGGGCTCGTTCAATACCGGGGCTCGGTACCCATCCCTAGATTCAGCAGATGGATGGATGGATGGACTGATGGATGGATGGATGGATGGATGGATGGATGGATGGATGGGTGGGTGGGTGGGTGGGTGGGTGGATGGATGGACAGGTGGAGCCCAACAACTTCAGACCTGTGGCTTTAACGTCTAACCCAATGGAGGCCCTAGAGGGGCTGATCCTGAATCACCTCCAGCCCCTAGTGAGCCCAGTGCTTAACCCTCTGCAGTTTGTGTATCAACCGGGCATTGGAGCGGATGACGCGGTCATCTACTTGATGCACAGAACTCTGTTACAGCTGGAGGAACCTGGAGGTACTGTGAGAGTCACGTTTTTCGACTTCTCCAGCGCTTTCAACACCATCCAACCATCACTGCTCAGGGGAAAGCTGGAAGGAGCTGGGGTTGACAACCAGCTGACCGCATGGATTATTGATTACCTCACCAACAGACCACAGTATGTGAGGCTCCAGGACTGTGTGTCTGCTCAGGTGGTCTGCAGCACGGGGGCTCACACTTGGTGAGAAAACCCTCGTTGGTGATGTTTCGTCTGCTGAGCATCAAACTGTGAGATTTAAACACAGTGACGAGTCCGGAGGGAAAGAGTGACTCAGCAGATCATCCAACACTGTGGGCGCCATCAATGTGAAAGGATAATGAATGGGGTCGGTGCCCTTGTTAGCTGCTGTGTTCAAGGGTAACAGTGGGACGCGTACTTCTGAAGAGTCCAAAGGGTGGTTGAAGGTTCCTGCAGCTCAGTACTGGAAAACCAACACTACAGATCCATTATTGCAGGAAGTGTCACCAAGCTGTGATCTGGTGGTCAATGCATAGTCAGAATGAAGGTAAGTAATAAAACTTAGTGAAAGAGGGTAAAATGGGTAAAAACCCAGCTATGAACCTGGGAAGGCACAACTTTCAACTTCCTTTTGTAAAGACAGGAGGTGAACTTTTCCTCTCCCTGTTTGACCTCCATGAAAGCCTCCAGCCTGACCTCAGTGAGTGTCTCTTGTCTTTAGGAGGCCCGGCTCATCTGTCCGGACTCCGTCAGGGAGACTCTGTCATGCAGCTCAATGGACTTCCTGTAGAAACCTGGAAATGCGTGGACCTTGCTCATGCCATCAGGTACCTCAGGCTTTGCTCCCTCACCTCACTTGGTGGTCTTTTATCTTTGTTTCCGTCCGGTTGGTAGCCACCGTCTACCTTTGGTCATTACCGTGTGTTCCGGACGGGATGGTCCTGAGGCAGGCATCCGTTTTAGAGCAGAATCTCATTGACCTCGTGATGTTTGGTCTGAAACTCTTTTCCTCAGGAGCTGTCCTTCACAGATCACGTTGGTGGTGTGGAGAGGCTTACCTGAGGCTGGGTCAGGATGTGATGCTCTGCTGCGCTCACAACCCCACAGTACGGTGAGTCTGTCAGAACAGCCCCCCTGGCCGGATACCGGCTGTCATGTGTCTGGTTTCTGTTTCCCTAAAGGTTGCTTCTTCTCTTGTGGAGTCTGGAGCTTGTTGTTTTTTTCTTGGTCCGCTCCCAGACTCCTCTAAATTTCTGATGGACTTTCCTGAACAGACTTGATTGTGTCCAGTCTCTGTGGCTCCTGCAGATGACAGGCAGCAAGCTGCTGTCGCACCCGTCCCACAGCAAACACGGACGCAGGTGGGGCCAGGGACTGGGGGTCCGCTCCAGCTTGGGGGCTCTGGGCTCCCTGTGGCGGGACAAGGTAGAGGAGCAGAAGGAGCGAGATGAAGACCAGGAGGTGTACTCACCCCCCACTGCCACGCTGAAAGGCACCCGTGTGACATCATCAAATGGAGACAACTACATCATTCTGTCCCCTGTGAATGCAGGAGCCCAGGTGAGTCCGGCGTGTTCAGAATACTTTGGCCAGATTTAGGGCTTTCCTTATTTTTGCTCCAGAATCTTTTACTTGAACCACAGCTTTCACTTAACCTGTTTGTCTGGTTCTGTCTCAGCTCCTGCAGCCTGTTTACCAGGACAGGAACGGGACCATTGGTACGTCTGATCTGGATGTTGGTCACCTATACTGAGTTTTGACAAATATGAGTTCACACAAACGCCTCCGGTCCGCAGGTCGTCTGTACCAGACGCACCCGAGCAGAGGTCAGAACCTCCTTCACAATTCTCGGAGCAAGTCCTCTGTGCCATCGTTTTCCAGTCATCCCGCCACTCTGCCACCCCCACCTGCCAAAACCTCATCATCTACCTCACCTGGTAACTGTGGCAACTACCAGAACTGTACCATCGTCCAGTCTCATCTGCCCCACTCTGGATACGGAACCTACGTCAGTCTGGCACCAAAAACTCTCATCTTCCCAGTCTTTGTCCAGGTCAGAACCCCCCCCAAACTCCTAAAGTTGTGTTTCTCTGCTGCGCTCAAACCCAAAGATTCATCAAACTACTTAGTTTAAGCTCATTGGAGCCCAGTCCAGCTGGAATGGAACCCTCAATTTGGTCTAGACAAGGGGTCGTTTATGACACGAATAGCTCATTCAAATCTCTTTCTCCTTAACAACTCTGCCTTTGTATTTATATTTATTTCTTAAAGGTACAATGCTCACAAAAAACAGTGTGGAGTGCTCTAAAATAGAGAAACACTGTACAGACGCCTTAGCTCATTTTCATCCTCCGTCCTGAGCTGACTATGGCCAGCCACCAAGAGACTGCAGATAAAACTAAATAAATCAAATAAAATTAAAAAGAACATTATTAACATGAAATTGCATGAAATAAAATGACATAAAATTAACATAACATAGATTACTTTTAAAAAGGTTTAAAATACATAGTTCCCCACGGTATACATCAATAAAATCACCAAAATCAGAACAATACTACGAACAACTATGACCCCTTTTCTCACCCCCCCAATGTTTTATTTTGACTTTTGTTTAGGAAACACTTTTATGGCATTTCACCAACTATAATGCAAAGAAATACTAAAACACATGTCTAAAATATGATTTAACTCACAAACAGCTGGTCGAATATGTTTTAGACATATTTTGACATTAACTCAAAATAAAATGTTCAAAAAGGTTTCAGATCCAGAACGGTTCTTCCAACCAATAGAATGACTGAGTAACAGCTGTTCATTTCTCTATAGACGTCTATGGAACTTCTTGGAACCACTTCCTGTTTTGAACACCAGTGGGGTGCCACTCAGTCCAGTACCTATATTCAATCAGTGGTTTTAATTCTGAAAACTTTTGTTTTGCTGGAACAGGACCAAGCCCTGATGGTGACTTATGGTCATCTGGAGCATTCAGAACCGGCGCCAAACATGTATGAGAGAGAAAGACGGGTCCCTTTCACGCTGCCTCTCTGTGCCTCCATTATCCTGTTTGCCATAAAACCAACCATTTGTTAGCAGACCACCGGGGGTGGTGGGCTCGTTGTTAAAGTGGGGAGGGGCACGCAGGAGCGTGCATGTACGTGCACGCACACAGAGGCTCTAGCAGGCATGTAGCCTGTCGGAGCATTTCTTGGTGTCCTTTTTCAGCAAAGCTGAGAGTTTAGTGTCAGAGTTTAAACACATTGATTCAGCTCATGCCAGCTGGGACGCTGCAGCACAGCACCTTGGGCACTTTGGTTTTGAACCTTTCTGAGCAAATCACAGATGAAACCACAGGAGCTTTTATTGAAGCCTTCTTTTTATGTCAACATTGAAAGTTTTCCTGCTTGTTTTTGATGCATCAAAAGAAAAAAAACAGATGCGTTTATGGCTAAAGTAGATTTTTGTGCAAAGTTTGAAAACAACAAACACAGTGGCAGTCACTGAATTTGAGAACAAATTCAGAAATGCAACTTGAGGTCATTCAGGCCACAGAGTCAATGTGAGAAGAGCAAACAGAGGTGGTCATCTGTGTTTTACTCATCATTGAGTGGAGATACCAACTTCTATGGGACTCTCATATTTGGGGGTAAAAAGGAGCAAACAAAATCTACAAGCTAACAATCAGTCTTGTAGAAGCAACGTTTGATTTTAGAAAATCAGATTATTGTTCTACATTTCTGTCCAGCATGGAAATCTCTTCCCTCATTCCCAAAGTTCACGCAGCCTAAAGAAGAATTTTCTGTGTGGGTGTTTTGACGCTGACACACCCGCCTGACATGTTTGTGTTTCTTCAGCCTCTGGACCTGTGCAGCCCGGACCGGACTTTGCTCATGTCAGAGGAAATGGTTTTACATCAAGCCAACGCACTTCCTGCTAAGGTAACGGGGACCTGTTCTGACTCCTCCCACTGACCGTTTAAGAGAACCAGAGTGAGTGAGGACCACGTCCCGCATAGAAAATGACTTACTTCCGGCTTCAACCAAAGAAAGTCCATTCAACCGTCATTCTGTTCGCGATATGGACGCCGCCACGTTGGAATCAGACGTCCTCAGTAGCACTCGGCTGTTTCAAACGTTGTAAATGGAGGACAGTGGGCACCACAGTCTTTCAACGAGACATCTGATTGGCCCGTTTATAACTTGAACAACTTGGGACTGCAGAAAAAAAATATCCCAAAAAAATTAGGATCATCAAGAAGATGTTAAAAAAAAAATGTGTCAGATCCAGACTGGTTGTTCTGACCAACAGAATGACAGAATAACAGCTGTTTATCTCTCTATTGAAGTCTATGGGATGTTGGCTTCCTGGAACCAGCAGGTACTTCCTGTTTAGTCCAGTTCTCATGTACAGTCAGTGGTGAGTTCCCCTACACATCAAAATCTTCACTATAGCTGTGAGCTGTGTTTCCATGACATGTGTGTGTAGAACGTCACAATTGCAGTTTTTGAATTCAATCCTAATTATGCAAATAAACACAAACCAGCTGACGTGAGCAGTCATTCAGAAACATGGTGATGAATGTGAACCATTCTTTGACAGCAGATCCATTCAAATTTCTGCCACGGCGCTAGCGCTCATCATTATCTACCATAGGACACAACGGCGTGTTTTTTCATTGGGCGGATTTATTGTCGCAAATCCAATTTGCACAATTTTACAGTGAATGGAAACGCAGCTACTGTCAGCTCCAGGAACTCACAAACATAGAATATCAAAGTCAGACATGCTAACATAGTGCTGCTCCCCCAGCTCTAAATCCTCCAAAGTGAAGATCCCCACCTTTAAGCTGTGCAGAGTGAAAACAGAGTCCTCCTCTGTGAGGCAGGCAGACTTCTGTCTGCTGAGTATTGATGAACTGTCCGAGAATCTGTTCGTTCAGAAGATAAAAACCAATATCTTATGGTGAAGAGCAGACATCTGATCCAGGATCAGTCTTACACTAAATGGATTCTGAAAAACACACATGCAGCCATTTCTGGGAATTCACTGCAGTTTGGTTTCAGGAAGGGAAAGGGAGATGCTGGCTCAGAATCGGAGATGCTTTGATTTCTCTGATCTTGGGGTCATGTGACCTTCAGTGAGCCTGACTTTACCCCTGACCGGAGCCACCAAGTCACCCCCATAGAGCAAGAAGACCTGATAAATATGATGTTGGGACTTGAAGAGGTTTACGTCGATGAGAAGCACAGCACAACGAGGACTGAGGGAGACGGAAGAACCGTTGGCTTCTCCGCCTGTGAACGCATGAAAATAAGTTGAAACAGAAGTGAAAACAACTGCAACAAAACAAAAAAAGAGATTCTAAAGAGTAGGAGGCTCAGAAGGACTGCTCCTCATTTAAAGAATAGAAATATCTAGACAATAATCCCCGGTATGCAAAAGGTCAAATTGTGAACATCTATCCTAAAGAGCCCCAAACCCAGAAGGGAGGCAGATACGGGCAGATTCCCACAGGGGGGGTCCTGGAAGAGCTGACAGCAGGATTCATCAGGCCGTCAGACTCAGACGGTTGTTGGGTCCAAAGCTGCAGATGGAGCAGAGCACAGGTGAGACAGATAATGCTGATCACCTGGAAAGGGGAGGGACTAAAAAACAAAACTGCTGCATATGTGGTAAAACGCCACCGCTTGTGGTCCTCCCCAACACATGGAAGTCCCCATACGTGACAGCATGTTCATGGATGAACACCGGGTTCCCCTCTGTCAATGAAACACAGTCAACGAATCTGAATGAACTTTCTTCCACCTTTTTTCAGGGGTTATACAGGTGGTTTGGCAGCAGTTTTTACGCCCGACCCCCTTCCTGACACAACCCTGTATTTTTATCCGGGCTAGGGACCGGCACAGGGGGACCCGGGTTCCCTTGTACCTACATAGTTAGGCAGCAGCGTGACGGGTCTAACCCAAGAACCCTCATCGCGCCCCCTGGGAATCAAATCCTGATTTCCCACGTGCCAGTACACTAAAAGACCACATTCCACAGCCACTATGTACACTTTTGCGCATTTTCCACGTATGAAATGTCGGTCTTTCCTGATTCCATGCATGTAATCCATGAGTGTTTCCTGCGTTCGTCATCTGTGAAAGTCTTTCGTAAAGACAACAACTTTTCTCCCTTTTTCCACGGATATTCACGTATGACCAGTGGATGTGAGACACGGCCTTAACCCAGTTGCTTAACCTTCTTTAAGCATAATAATAAAAACTGACTGAAAATCATAGCCAATGAAGGCGTGCACGTGTGTGCACGTGTGTGCATGGGTCTATGACTGTAAAGCACTTTGGGCCCTTGAAGAAGGTAGTAAAGCCCTTTAAAAGTATACGCTGATTCCCATTTACCGTGTGTGTTTCAGGTGACAGTGCTGATCTACAGTGACCTGCTGCTGTTGACCAGAGAAGATGAAGCTGGACGCTGTAATGTCCTCCAGAGTCCCCTGTACCTGAACACGGTGAAGCTCAGAGAAGGTACCCCCCCTCTTGTTCTGACTGCATGCCTGTGCATGTGTGTGTGACTTTGATATCTTTTTTTTTAACTTAAGTTTCATTTTATTTGAGTATTCAGCAACATATGCAGTGTAAAAGACATTCAAACTTTTGTCTTTTTTTATACCCCAAACAAACAAGCAAACCCAGCCTGTTGCACCATAAAAGAAAAATAGTTCAATACAATAAACGCAAATTTTTCCAATTGGAGTAACACTGTTACCCCTCAGAAAGAAGCGATGGATCAAAATCTTTGATCTTGCTCAGAAGTGGCTGCCACACATTAAAAAACCCTGCAGTACATCCCTTCATTGAAAATCTGACTTTTTCAAAGGTAAGATGGCACATTAGATCAACAAGATATGTCCTAAAAGTAGGCAGTTGGTTCTTTTTCCAGTGTAGGAGGATGAGCCTTCTGGCCAGAAGTGTAGTGAAGGCGATTACACTTTTGGATGTATTAGGAAGCCGCAGAGAAAACTCTGATACACCAAATATCGCAATTAAAGCCTCAGGAGCAACGTGTGTCCCCAATGCATCAGAAAGAAGTTGTGCCAGAAAACGGCCCCCAGTGTCAGACAAAACCAAAACACATGTGACCTTGTACCTGGTTCCGTTTCACATCGATCACAATTAACATTACGGTCTGGTTTGACTTTAGCTAGCTTTACTTTGGACCAGTGCAGTCTGGGAACCACATTGAATTGTATAACCCTTTGTCTTAAGCATATTGAGGATGAATAGGTATTCTGAAGAGCAGTCTGCCATACATCCTCTGATAGGTCTGTAGCCAAATCTTCTTCCCACCTTATTTTGCTATGAGTCAGTGGATCTGTGTTGGATGAGCTGATTGCTGTGTAGATTTTTCCGATGAATCCTTTTGATTGTGGATTAAAGGTCAAGATGTTTTCAAAAAGTGAGGCTGGTGGTCGCGAGTGGAAATAAGTGAGTGTGGTAGATAGAAAACTTCTAAACTGAAGGTCTCTGAAGAAGTGGACATCGGGAATTCTAAATTCCCTTTTTAGTCTCTGAAATGAAACAAATTGACCTTCGATGAACAGATTCTTCAGGGTTCTCAGACCATTTGCGGACCAATTTGTAAAAGACTTATCAGTTATAGCAGGGATAAACAGAATATTTTTCACAACTGGGGCATATATCTACATATTTTTAAGGCCCAGGCTTCTCCTAAATTGTGCCCAGATCTTAATTGAATGTTTAACTATTGGGTTCTGTGAAATTTTGTCGAGAGATTGCGACAGTGGTATTGTTGAACAAAGCAGAGAGTGGCAGAGGCAGATTGACATGACATTCATTCAAGATATAACCATTTAGGTTCCCTAGAACTTGATGTCTCTAGCCAATGAAGCAATGTACGGATATTTGCAGCCCAGTATTAGTATTGGAAATTGGGAAGTGACATTCCCCCCCCCATAATCTTTGTGGTATTGTAAAATATTTTTGCGAATGCGGGCAGTCTTTCCATTCCATGTAAATGATGAAATCAGTTTGTCTAGGTTAGAAAAGAATGTTTTTGTTAAAAATGAGGACTTTTATATCAAACATTGTAGAAATAACTCGACCTTAGTGGTCAGAATCCGTCAGATCAAACCAGTTCATTCTCTTGATTTGAACCCAAGTGGTTCAAATCTGTTTGGGTTCATCAAAACAAGTTTGACCAAGAATCTTAGGGGAAATTTTGTTAGAATTCTTTTATGCTTTTTCACTTTTTAGTTTACTGCAACACGACTGTGTGTTTCACGGAGTGACAGATGCGCCACATGTGATCCAGAGTTTTCGGTGAAAGGCTGAAATGACTCTGAAAGCTGCTGCAGAGCCAGATTCCTGAGGACTCAGAGAAGACAGACAAACATCTGAACAACATTGGAAAAAAACAGGACTGTCCAAGAACGGGAGTGAGTTGGTGGGACCTCACCCATGGAAAATGACTCACGTCTGGCTCCAACCATATAAAGTTCGTTCACTCGCCATTTTTTTGGCGACCCGGATGTTGAAACCAGACCACGTCAGTTAGCAGTAACTGGTCCGAGTCAGTCTGAGTTTCTATGGAAACCGCTCTCGCCAATTAGAAATGAGCTAGTTGGATGTCCAGACCCCTTCCACAAAATTCATCAAATTTTTATAGCATTGGAGGTGAGACCACATCCTTTTTACCGAGGCATCTGACTGGTCAGTTTATAGTATCCTGAAAGTATCCTGTATCCTAAAAAGAAAAACAAGTCCCAGAGCTGAAAAGTGAGAAAGGCTTTTTATTTTTTCATGCAAATGTACGTGTGACTCTGTTTTGAACTGATAGAAATGGAGCAAAAAAAACAGTTTTATCTATTTGTACAATTTCTGCCAGACTTGTTCCAAAAAAGGAGAAAGAGACAAACATTTAAAAGGCTGGTGGTCCTCCTGGAGATCAGGATACAAACCTGAAGCCCCCCCCCCAGAGAAGTCCTCATTTCCCCTGACCTGAAAGACTGAATGTTCCATGTGGATGAATCCCAGAGCCACCATCAGCAGCTGTCAGGATTTTGCCTTTGCTTGTGTCTCCCTGCAGTGTCATCAGAACCGCTCCACATCTACTTCCTGCAGAACTCGCAGAGCTGCTGGCGCTGTCTGTTCAGTTTGGAGGCGTTCAGCATGGAACAGAAAGTTCGAGTCCGGCTTTGTCTCCATGACAACATCCAGCTCCAGCTGGTCAACACGGAGACCGGTCACAGTCACCAGGTACTGCGCCGTTCCCCGTCTGTGACTGTCTGACAGCAGATCTTCTCTCTTGAGTAGCAGATCTCCGGGTTTTCTGCGTTGTGGTGATGCTGATGCGTGTGGACAGCAGGCACAGACAGAGGGATAGGGGGGATGTGAGAAGAGCCATCTGCAAACATTTCTGTCCCGTTGTCAGTGGAAGTTGACTCTGCACAGTTCTTTGTGAATGTTTTGGGGTTGATCCCTTCTACAATTTTTATACTCAATCAGGAAAATGTCCGTCCATCCTGAGCTAAAACTAAGATGTAAAGGCTGTGTCCCACAGCCATTATGTACATTTTATGCATATTGCACAGATGAAAAATCTTTATGTGAAATTTTCACAGATGAATGAACCACGTTAAAACCAAAGAAGTAAGAATAAACCACGCAAAGAACACGTAAACCAACATAGAACATGAGCCGTGTGATTATTGTGATGTTTATCTTCAGTTCATTAGTGATTCGTGGATCAATTATATAATTGTAACATGATCTGTGCACCGTATACGTGATATAAAAGTTATACGGCAGTGGTTCATGCATGAAAAGTCTGTTAGACAAACGTGGAACGACCGTGGAAAGACACACATTAGTGTTTGCATCTCACAAAAATCACACACAATTGTATAAGATTTACATAATAACTGCGTGTAAACTACTTAAAAAACACATTAACTGAGTAATTCTCAATCGACCAGAAATTTTGAACAGTCTCAAAACAGAAGTCACGTAAAGACCCGTCGACTGAAACCCTCAACGGACATCTGAACACATCGACGAACGCAAGAAACACTCATGAATGACGTGGATCACACATGGATCATAAAACACCGACATGTCATATGTGGAAAATGCACAGATGTACATAATGGCTACTTTACACGGCCTGAAGCTCCTGCTTAGGAGCCACAGGCTGTAGGCTGTCCAGCAGTGGGCGGGGCATGGAGATGTGGGGAAAGGTTAACCTGTGCTCCTCCCCTTTTGCTGTCTCCAGCTCTCGGACCGGCCCACAGACTTCGGCGTCCTTCCTCTTGGTCCCTCTGACCTCCTCTACCGGCCCTCTTCTCCTTACTCCTCTCTCTGTGACCCCCTGAGACCTCCCTCCCCATGCCTTTTCCCCCCTATGTCTAGCCTCACCTCCTCTACACCTCCACCTCCTAATTTCTGCTCTGTGTCAGCGTACATCTCCTCCTCCTCACCTCCCTACAGAGGTGTCACCTCCCCACCCCGTTTATGCTCCCCACCTCCCTCTTGCTCCTCCACTCTGAGGAGTCCCGTGTGGAAGGAGAGAAGTGAAGACGATGAGAGGCGGAGGAGGAGGCTGGAGGAGCGGCAGCAGGGCGAAGGAGAGAGTGCCTCGGAAACCTCTGAGAGCGTGGGGGGCCTCCTGCTCAGCCCCCTCCACCTTGACATGAAACACCACGATGAGGAGAGCGAGGACAGTGAGGAGGAGGACAGAGGAGGCGCCGGGGAGTTGGCCTTCACCTGTAGACCAGAAGGTCAGTGAAACGACAGGGAGAGCGTGACCTCCTGCCGCTCTGACAGGAGCAGCGGGTGAGGGGAGGGCCGCCTGCATGGTCCGGCCTGTTCAGTGGGTCAGAACTGACCCAGCTCAGTACTGACAGCTGTTTGTCCTCCTGCTCTATGTAGGAGTTCAGAGAAAACTGTCTGCTCTCCTCTGGAGGAGACCGAGTCCTCTGAGGAGAAACTGGAGTCATGACAGCTCAGAAGTCTGCAGTCTGGCTCCTTCAGGTTTCCTGCAGCAGCAGCAGATTTCTGCTAAAAGTCACTTATAGACACATGTCAATAAAGATTCTGTTTTTAACGTGTTCAGGTGGCATTTTCCTCACGATGGAGAACAAATTTTTAAAGAAAATTCAACTGAAAATTGCTTTTCTGAGGATTATCTTATTCAAATCGTTGTAGAAAATAAGGTGGGCGGGGCCTCAAGCTTCCTGCTCCGCCCCTTTCAGATCATCCTCCTGCAGACAAACGGATCCATGAACGTCTGTTTTCCTGGTCGGAGCTGGAATCTGGATCAGAACTGGACGGATGGATAGCTACGATATTTATCCCCAGTTTTGTTGCTCCGCTAATGTCAGGTTGGGGGTGTGAGGGGCTGTAAGCTAGCGGGAGATAATGGATGAAAACCGTCTTTCTATGAACAGTTTTTCTCTTCTTAAATCATTGTCGTCACATTTACACATTTAGGATGAAAACCAATAAAAAGGTCTGACCTGAGTTCCATCAGGTCGTCGGCTCTGAACCCAACAGGCCAGGTGGATGCTTGACCTGATCCCCAGCACAGGTGACTCCAGGAGAACCTCTGGACTTGGGGTGACGGTGCAGCCGGTTGAAGGCGTGATGCCCGCATAGTTGGAGCTGAAAGCAGCTGAGTTGTGTCTCTCAGACTGAGATGAGGTAGCCCACCTGTTGCGTTTGCTGTGTGTTTCAGTTCTCCGCCGCTCACTCTCTGAAGGGTCCCTGCTGCAGGAACCTCGATCGCCCCGCTTCCTGTCTGACAGCACCATCCACCGCCTCACCCGCCCAGCGCCCTTTGAAGCTAACGCCCCTTCAGGCTTTTCGCCACGCCTCCCCTCTCCAGAAACCCTGAGGAAGCATCTGACCAGCGAGGAGTCGTCTCTGATTCACATCCTGGCCTTGCTCGATGGCCTGAAGGTAAAGGGCATGGCCACCGTGCAGCAGCTGCATGTTGGAGACCAGTTGAGGCTTCTCGAGCAAAGTTCTTCAGGATTGAGGAGAATCTTCTTCACTCACCAGTGGAGTCTAAGTTGTGGTTTTGTTCGTTCAGGGCGAAGCGTCTGGAGCTGGTCAGCTGAGGAGGAACAGGACTAAGAGTTTGTATGTAACCAAATAAACACCGATGTTTTCCACGTTCCATCATTCATGGTCCCCTCATGACTCCGCAGGGCTGCCGACGTCCTGAGCCGCTTTGCTTTTCTGCGGAGATGGAAGAACGGTACAGGTATCCATGGAAACAGCTTGGAGAAGGCTTTAAGAAACAACAGGTCAGAAACAACAGGATTTGAGTCTTACCAAGTTTTGATCCTGAAACGAAAGCGTGGCGAAGGCCCGAACCTCTTCTGACGGTGGTGGTGGTGGGTGCCTGCAGCAGACTCTCTTCTGTTTTACAGACCATCTTCAGCGGAGGTGAGGAGGTGGGCGGAGAGCCTGGAGGCTCTGCTGACCAATCAGTGTAAGGAACACCCCTTCTTTAGTGCAAAGTGAACAATCAGGAAGGGGAGGAGCCTGGGAAAGTCCGTCCACTCCCTTCACCTTTTGCTCTGTTGTTTCCCTATTGGTCAGATGGCCTGGCGGTATTTCGTCACTTCCTGAGGTCAGAGTTCAGCGAGGAGAACTTGGACTTCTGGCTGGCCGTAGAGAGATTCAAGAATACACGCCCCTTCAGTAAAATGGCTGCCAGGGCTGTAAAAATCCAGGAGGAGTTTATTTCTGCGAATGCGGCGCGACAGGTAAGCTGTCTGTCAGCACGACTGGTTCACGCCTGCTCATGTGACACAAGTGCGCTCTGCGAACAGGTCAATGTGGACGCGTCCGTCCGGGAAATGACCAACCAGAGCCTGCGACTGGGTGTCACCCCCACCTCCTTCCAGTTGGCCCAGGACCAGATCTTTAGTCTGATGGAGACGGACAGCTACCCGCGCTTCCTCAAGTCCCGGCTCTACGCCCAGCTGGCCGATCACAACACAAAGATGGCTGCAAAGCCGGAGAGTCATAGCAGATCTGTCAGCCAGGCGTGATCAGAGTCTGACCGATCAGATGATTAGGTGTCTCCTAAGACCACTAACACCATGGGTCCAGTTTTTAGCCCAAAAACAGAGGTTTTTGCTCAGATCCTCCATGTCTTTCTAACATTTTTACTCATGTGTTACACACTACATTAGTTCCCTTTGAATAATTAACTAAATTCCAGGCACTAATTCAAGTGTTTAATGTGTATTTGAGCTGTTTTCTTTTCAAGTGTGTCTGATTTGGTGACATTTAATCTGGTAAAGGTTCAGGTTCTGGTCTCTTCAACATGTTATGGATCTGATGAAGCCGTCTCTGGTTGCTGTTAGTAAATCTGTTGGACGTCCACTCACAGATTGTGGACATGTGTTGTAAGTGAGTTCATCACACAGGTTTCCCATCATGCTCGGCTGCACGGACCATTGGGACGGCACGGTTCGCTGAATGCAGTGAACGAGCATGAGGCTCTATCGCTGGAATCCATCAGGAATCATGAGCAGACCGGAAAATGAGACGTCAAAACCACTTTGGATATTTTTGCTAACAGTTTAACTGAAGCTAACGTCGTCATGCTAGACTGTGTTTATGGATGTTAGCGTAACAGAAGAAGCTTTGATCACCTGTACCTCCCTCTCTCACCTGCAGGTGAGATGGTTTCAAAATAAAAGGAAATCTCGTCTGTGGTGGAACGGCTCACAAGACTTTCAGATGGCTCTATAAAAGCATGTGATCTCATGCTCATTGTTAAAAATGTTTGACAGATTCCGTGTAGCCTGCTTTCAAGTGGTAGGGGGTGTGGACTTTCAACAAGCTCACTCCTGATTGGTGAGACCGGTAGGCATTGAAATGTCAATTCAGACCAATCACTGCTTACTGACGTCATATGGGTCCAACATGGCGGCGCCCGTAAAAAATGGCGACTGGTTGGTTGGAAGGAAGGTATTTTCTATGGCTGACGTCACACTCGCTCAGTCCAGTTCTCCTTTATAGTCAGTGGGGGCAAACCAAGTGAGTCAAGTCATCGTTTGAGAAAAGCAAACGTCCCAAGTCAAGTCATACTAACTACTAGTCATTTTATCTGTATGGTACGTTTACAAGTTGAATGGAACCCAAAGTGCTGCACAAACAGCAAAAAGCTGCAAAACTGCCGCACAAAAACACATAAAAGGAAATAAATAATATATGAAGGAGTTGAATAAATCTTAAACTGAAACGTATTAAAGCCAGTGAGTAAGGTGGGTTTTCAGGACGACATGAAGCCTGCAAAGGTCTCAGCAGCTGCAGTCTTTGGAGGAAGAGCAACCCCCCCCCCCCACACACACACACACACACATTAATCTGGGGTCTCTGCACTGTAAAGACCAATCAGCACCCGAAGGGGTTGCATAATTGCCCCCTCTGCGTGAATACCCCCCACCCTCACCCATACTCTGTGAGATGAACTAAAAGATCAGAAACATTTTCTATAAACATAAAATCACGTTGGATTAAACAAAGACAGATGCCGATTCTCGTCAAAATAACAAATATGGGCCTGGCTGATAATCGGTTGAACTCTGAGATGAACTGGTGTCAGAACTGGTTTTATGAGTTAATAACAACAGAGCTTCTGTAAATAATAATTTCAGAGAGTATTTAGGAGTTTGTTTGGAATGCCTGCAACTCCCCGTTTGTCTGTTTCAAGTCCTAAAACCTGCAGCCACATGCAGAGCAGACCCTTGTTATTTACCAAACCATCATTCAAAGTCAGACTCAAAAATCACTCAAGTTGCTTTATTTGATGGAGAGACAACATCTGCGAGCGTCACGGGGGGGCGGGGCTCCATGCTCTACCCGGCCAGAATGTGTTTGACAAACTCGGTGTAGTTGATGTGTCCGTTTGCGTCCTCCTGTCCAGCCATCAAACGGTCCACCTCATCCTCCGTCATCTTCTCTCCAAGAGTAGCGAGGACGTGGCGTAGCTCCGCCCCCATCACCGTGCCATTGCCCTCCTTGTCAAAAACCCTGAGGCCCTCCACAAAGTCCTCAAAGGTGCCCTGCTCCTTGGAGCGTGCCACATGCTGCAGCATGGGCAGGAAGTTATCAAAGTCCAGCAGCTTGACGTTCAGCTCCTCGGCCTTCGGTCTGCCCAGCAGCTTCAGCACCTCATCGTTGGTGGGATTGTGTCCCAGAGCGCGCATGACATCGCCACACTGAGCGTAGGTGATCTTCATCTCCCCCGTGGGAGTCTGATCAAAGAGGGAAAAGGCATCTTTGAACTCCTCCACCTGGTCGGGAGTGAACTCCACCACGATGCTCTTCAGGTCCACCTCCGGTGGCTTGGGCTCCGGCTCTGCAGGCTTGGGGGGAGGTGGAGGCTCTTCTTTCTTCGCCTCCACTTTCTTCACCTCCGTCTTCTTGGGCTCCACTTTCTTTGGAGCCATGCTGCGTCAAGGATGGAGGGATCTTTCTGCTTGGTCCGTTGCTGTCCAGCTTTTATTGGAGGTGGGGGGAGCAAGGGGGGGATCGATGAAGTCACAGAGGGGAGCAACGTGTGACCAAAGATGGAAGAAGCCTGGAATAGAAGCACTCAGAAGATAAGAACAAGCCTGAACAGGAGTGGATGTGTCTGGCTCAGCCACCCCAACAGCCCTTCAAAAGCCTGACTCCACAATCAGTCCAAACGACAAAGAATGCCCCCCTCCCCCCACAGCCTTGCTTAGCCCTTATGCTATCTTAGATGACCCCCCCCCCCTTCCATTGATGTGTTCTTCCTACCATGACAAAGGTGGATAAAGGTGGAAAGATTTCATGTAATCCATGGACACCAGTGAAGATCACAAATCATTGAAGAAAAAAGGTTCAGAGCACTGTCTAGTGGGTCTAGATGACCCAACTCCCAACGTTAAAGTGCCTAGGATAGCACAAGGGTTACAATCGAGCAAAAACTACACAGCGACACCAAAGCAATGGATAATCCCTGAAACTGCACCGTGAAGCCAAGTTTTTTTTCAGTCAGGATAAACTCCTCCTTGTCTCTCTAAACTGTCATGAACTCTCTTCTAGCTCTGATTGTACGTCACGTCTGGTGAAGCTACCTGGATGAGTGGCTAAACCTCTTAAGTCCAGATGCCACAACTTCAACGTAATGAGCAACGTTCAGTTCATTCATAAAGCAACAGTTCAAATCAAGAAATGATTCTGTAACCTAAGTAGTTTCAATGAGACCATGTTGTCTTACACCTCAGTCCCAGCTGCCCCTTTGGGTGGATGTGGACTGCCTGCAGGTGGAAAATGGGCAAACCTCATCGGGCCACACAGGTGACCCACAGGAAGCATCTAGGTCACGGACCGCTCTAGGTCACGGACCGCTCACGAACAAGCCATGTGTTCATAGCTTGATGTCCCAGCTGCATGTGTGATGAGCTCCCACCAAATGTTTTTAGCCTGATCGCTACACGGAAACGGTGTCTATGTGTCTCATTTGAATGCCATCAGGTTCATTTGTTTGAAAGAGCTCTACAAAAACATTGGTAATGATCAGGCCTCCAGGTTTGGGTTCATGTCATCCTTCAGAGATTGAACAGGTACACTCCTGCTGCAGGAGTTGCATCTGAATGAGCGGCACAGGCGAGGTTTCTGTGTCTCTGTGACCCACTTTGAAAACTTACTGTCCTGCCTAAACCCGACAGGGGAAAGTAAACAGACAATTACAGGTCCTTTTATATTATTTTCTCTGTGAAAATAATAAAAAATGTAAGTTCTGGAGATATTCTACGTATATTCTTCACATATTGCTCTTATGAAAATTGGTCATACGTGAATCTATGTGGAAATGGTGAGAAAAGTTGTGGTCTTTGAGTGAAATTTTCACAGATGTTTCAGGAATAAACCACGTTAAAACCACAAAAGAAGTAGGAATAAACCACGCAAAGAACACGGAAACAAATGTATAACAAACTGCAATATTCTCAACCGACCAAAAATGTGGAATAGCTCGAAACCGAATTCATGTCAAAACCAATCAGCTGAAACCCTCGACGGACATCTGCACACATCGACGAATGACGAACACAAAAAAACACTTATGAATGACGTAGATCACGCATGAATCACGGAAGACCAAATGAAACATAAATAAAATTGTCCACATATAAAGATAAATGTGGAAAATGCACAAAATGTACAAAGTGGCTGTGTGGCACGGCCCTGAAGCAGGAACAGCTGTGTCTGGTTAAACGTGGACTGATTATTCAGCCGTTCATCTCTTCATAGATAGACAACTTTATTTATCCATTTGGGAGGTTCCCGCATGGAAATTGACAAAATCATGCCTGGATTATGGAAACAGTGTTGGCTGTTCTGAACGTTCTGCACGTCTTTTTACTCACACCAGCAAAATGACTCCACTGGCTCCCATTTCAACATAGAACTCAGCTTCAATTTCAGGACTTTAATTCCGAGTCCTTCATGTTTGGGCCCCTCGGAGAGCTTATGAGAGTTCCCAGTGATGGCTTCCAGACTCTCGATGCTTTGCTGACTCAGATCAGGCTTTGAAATCCACCTGAAGAGTTTTTGACTCTGCGTGTTTGCAGCTAGAAATGTGTTTTTATCACTTCCAAACCAAGTTTTAATTATTTATTTAGCTCATTAAGTTATATTTGCTTGCTGGAGATGTGCAGGCAGCAGAACCATCTCTATTGGAGCCGGACTTAAGGCCCGGTCCATCTTTGATTGGAGGCTCTTTAGTTTATTTCAGTGTGTTTATCTCTAACCCTCCACCCCCACCCCGTTGGCCCCAGCAGTCACGTCTGAACACAACCCCATCAACATTCCAGCTCCAATAAGGAGAGAGATTACCCATGATGCTCTTCTCACCATGGAGAGGTTTATTATTTTTAAATATGTTTGAAATTAAACAAAGTCAAAAAATTGATCATAAAAAAAGTGACAGTTTTTTCTCCTAACAACATGCATACAAGAAAAAAGTGTTTTTATTGTAAACTGCACTGTCCCAGAGAATCACGGTTACAAAGGTACAAAACCAGCCGGATTCTGTAACTAAACCTGTTCTTTAAGTTATTTGAAGATGAACCATCTCAAAATGATCTTTTTGGGTCATGATGTGTGACTTTCAAAGGAGGGAGTCACTTCTGCAGAGCAGAACAGCCTTTTTGCCAACAAAGGGGTTCCTTGGACACACAAAGGTGTGCGTCTCTGAAAAATTGAAACATTCACATCAACACGTTTTGGTGAAATTGTGAGTTTGTTTGAAATGACTAGGCAGCTAGAAATATCAGAGCACAAAAAAACCAGGACATTTTCTGCTTCCAAGTTCTCGGTGTAGGTACCAAAACTGTTCGGCCTGCAATAAGTGTTCGGTGGGGCCTGCGACTAATGACAGCACACTATTTGATTGGCTGTTTGCTGGTCCAATGACGTGTACAATATGATTAGTCCTAACAACATACGGTACAGGAGTAGTAGAAGAAATTATAAGTTACGTGGTAAACAAACAAAGGTCCAACATAGAGCGAGATGATCTTCAAACGGGCTGTTATTGTTGTTATGATTATTATTAAGTGCATGTTTGCTTATAGTTTTTTAAATCTGTGCGGCCAGTGCTTTATAATTGGCAGAATGGACCCAGAAGAAGGGTTAGGATTAGGTTAATAGGTGCTAACTACATTTAGACGTGGAGGGACTTAAACGGGAATAACATCAGCCTTTACTTTGTCCGGACCCGACTGCTAACACAAGTTCACATGATTGTTCGCACAGTTTCTCAGGACAGCTCATTTAAAAGCCGCCTCCGCTTGTCCCAAAGCCGCACCTCTGCTTGGAGATACAGTTCTACCAGGAGACACGGCTCTCCTGAACGGTCCGAACCCTTCTCCAGACCGCACACGCTAACAAAGCAACCCCCCCGGCCCGCGAACACAAAGCCACGAGTCCGGCTGCTGTGCTCAGAGACACGGTACTCTGGCGTGGAGCAGCAGGTTCATTCCAACAGCCACAGACCTTTTTACAAAGTGGGTTCTGGCAAAATCTTTCAATAAACATTACAAAGAATAATGTCAGAGACAAGTACGAGGGAAAAGAACTTTGGGTTACAAAAGGAAACGTGAAATAAAAATATCTCGAGGCTAGTTTGTCCAACTGTGGTTATCGTAGTGTGACGTCATCATTAGTGTCAGACCCCGAACGCTTATTCCAGGCCAAACAGTTTTGGTACCTACATCAGATGGTCCTGACTGCAGGAACGCATGTCTTTCAGTTTTTTCACAGTGACTCTCTGCTATCACCTGCTGTCACAATTGTTTACTGCAGCCCTCCTGCCACGGCAGAAGTTGGGGTTCACACAAAGATCTCCCAGTGGGGCCCTCAAAGTAATGAAGGAGTGTGTGTTGGTATGTGTGTGTGTTTGTGTATGCGTTTGAAGGCCTGTCTGTGTGTGTGCACGTGCGCATGGGAGTGCATGTGTGTTTTGGACACAGTGGAGGAGAGCGGGATTTTAAGGCCTTCCCTTTGGTTTCCATGGTTACTGTGATGTAAGCCCGGACTGTGAGTTGGGTGGGGGTGTTCTCTCTTGTTAACGGTGTGTGCGCTTTGACAAGCTCATCTGATAAGACCGGGAGACGACAAGCAACTGCAAAAGGGACAAAATACAGGAGGAAGAGGAGGAGGAGGAAGAATCCATGCATGGGATGTGGACAGAAGTCGAGGGGAAAACTTTGAAGAAAGTTTGGTTGGAAAAACTTTGGACACTTGGACTTTGTGCGTTGCTGTCTCTCCGTGGCAGAAGTGTTGAAGTGGACGCCGGATTCTTCCTCCCTCACCTCAGACCTGAGGTCCAAACTGTAAGAAGAGAAGCAATTTGTGAGTGACAATCTTCATCTCATGATCACTTTGGGAACAGCCGTTATAAAAATTCTACTTTGCTGCTTTCTTCTTGATGTGTTCTCTTTCCTTTTGCAGCCACCAGGGGGCGCATCACCCTGAATGGAGCTCTGAGGCGGATAAACTCGGGGACACATTCATCAGCGAGTGAGTGGGGGTCTTTGTGTTGTAAATGTGATTAGATGCTCCGGGCTGCAGTGTTGCAGTTGACCTACTTCTGCTGTTTGTTGGCTAATCCTCAGGCTGGTCTCCAGCAGTGCAAACTGTTGCTGAAGCTTCAGATCTCTTGCATTTTTTGGATTTAGATGTTTCTCTGACCTCTGCTCAGGTCTAGAAAACATCACTTATGCAGTCCAGCGCCTTTGTGCCAGGCAGCACCAAACGTGTGACCGATTTCTGAATTCAGATCCAAGCCAAAGACAGCTGAATTGATGGTCATGTTGCACCAACTGTTGTCATGGTAACCCCCAGCTTCTTGTTGACAGTTTTGTAGTCTACTTCTTTAGTCTTTACACATCTGAGAGTTTGGAGTCTATCTAACTCTTCAAATGAACCATTGGGATGACAGACTTTCTTTTTTAGTGGGCAAATCTACAAAATCAGCAAAGAATCACATGTTTATTTCTTCTATTGTATGAGCTTTTCTGCCCCTAAGCTAAAGAAATAATGATCAAACCCAAATTCATATTCTATTTCATAATTTCATTAATTAATATTGAGTCTTGTAACTTAAAAAAAACGTTTCCACCTGCACCAGGACATCATTTTAACCACAGACTGCCACCACCCACTCGTCTACTTCCTGTTTCTTAGCCCTGTTGTCACCTTTTAAACTGACCTCTTTAGATTGCTGTTATTGTTATAGTTATAGTTATTTTTATAGGCTGCTTGCACTTTTGGTTGAGAGGAAAGATATTCCATCTGTGCTGTATATCGTGTATGCAGTTTATTTGACATATAAAGATGACTTTGGCTTAAGAATAACTTTAATAGAAGCGTTTTTTACCCTAGCAATAACCATTAACCCTTGTGCTATCCTATGGGGTCCAGATGACCCCCCCCTTCCATTGACGTGTTCCCCCTACCATGACAAAGGTGGATAAAGGTGAAAAGATTTCATGTAATCCATGGACACCAGTGAAGATCACAAATCATCGAAGAAAAAAGGTTCAGAGCACTGTCTAGTGGGTCTAGATGACCCAACTCCCAACGTTAGGATAGCACAAGGGTTAAGCATCTAATTTAACCACAGAGGAGCAGAGAAGAGTTTTAGAAACAGACATTACTGGATTAAAATGTAACATTTTTAGATATCAGTGAATCAGGACAGACTCTGCACCACAGCCACTACGTACATTTTGTGCATATTATACGGATGAAAATTGGTCAGATGTAAAAAAAAAGTGGAAAAGTGTGAAAGGTTTTGGGTTTTAGGTGAAATTTTCACAGATGGATCAGAAATGAACCACGTTTAAACGACAGAAGAAGTACGAATAAACCACACGAAGAACACGTAAACCAACGTAGAACATGAACCGTGTGATTATTGTGATGTTTATCTGCAATTCATTGGTGATTCGTGCATCAGTTACATAGTTTGAATGTGATGCGTGCGCCGTATACGTGATCTACAAGTGACAAATGCAAGAAATACTTGTGAATTACATATATCACGCATTTATCACAAAATACTTAAAATTTCATACGAGGAAATGTGCAAAATGTACCTAGTGTGAGGTGTAACATGGCCTACTGACCAGAGCGTCCAGCCAGCACATTTCCTGGACTCAAACACTGCTGCCTCTCCTGACTGTGGATGTGAGGCGTCTGCACAGCTAAACCAGGTTTGTTAAAGCGGAGTCACACGCAGGCTAGTGGCATCTGAAGGCCACAGATGAGAAACCCCGCCCACAGGTCACATGACAAACGGACTCGGCTCCAGTTCCCCACAGAAGTCAGAGCTTTGCTCCTCAAACTCACCAAACCAACCTTCACTCTTGTGGATTCAGATCAGTTCCTTCTAGTGGAGCAGGTCATTGAGAAAAAAGGGCGTTGGTCACCTGAAAAAGCTGCAAAGCGGGTCAAGTTGCCATGGCAACTCCTTTACGTTCTCCATTCAGGACAGAAAGACGGCAACTCCAGAAGATGATATGAAGAAGGATGAATGATTGTGTCAGTGTCTCACATTCTACTGTCTGTCACCTGTCCAGGTGTTTCTGATTCACCCGATAGGTCCACACTGCACAGCACAAACAGCACCAGAACCATCATGGCTGAAAAAGAGCATTCAAGCTTGTCCTCCACCGCTCCAACTGCGCACAAGAGTCGGAGAACTGGAGGAGCGGGGCTCAAATGCTCTCCAAAAGCTCACTACAGCAGCAGCCCAGGACTGGGAGACCCCAGCAAACCCTCCGCCTCCCCCCTCAGAGCTTTGGCAGGGCTCGTGCCTCCTGCAGCAACGTCTGGTTCTGAGGGCCGGTCGGGCTCCAGCAGACCCCGGGGTCAGAGCCTTGGCTCGGCACCAAACTCCAGAAACAAATCCACCCCAGTCAAGAGAAAGGTAAAGAAAGGTTCATGCACAGATTTACAATGTGAGCTGGAAAAAGAAACACAAGTTCAGCACGGTTTAACTCGACATCTATTGAGTCAGGATCCTTTCAAAGAGACAGAAACACGTTCACACTGACAGTGAAGGAGGAAACCTCTTAATACTAAGCTGTAGTATTGGTGGGACATGTCTGAGGAAAGTGCAGTTCTAACATCGCTGCTGAAAAACCTCGGCTCGCTCTGTTTCCATCAATCAAAAGTAAAGAAGAGGAGGCTCCAGCTTTTCCTTTGGCTCTTCATTTTTGCTTTTCTGAATGATTAACCTTTGTGCTGTCCTAGGTACTTTAACATTAGGAGTTGGGTCATCTAGACCCACTAGACCAGGGGTGTCAAACTAATTTTGGTTCGGGGGCGTCTGATCCCAAGGAAACTCTGCTGTGACGGTTTCTTCAGCACCTCTAAGAAATATGCACCATTGTGCAATATCTGTATCTGTGCTTTCATTAATAGTGACTGAAAATACAATAAATGCCTGGATTCCTTAATATGGCGCCCAAGTCTCCTCAGAGATGTTGGATCTGTGATCATAATCCTTGACAGACTGCTTTCTGGGGAACAAGACCTCTGCAGCCTTCAGCATTTTTCAATAGGTTCAGCATCTGAAAATGGTTTGGATGTTTGCTCCAACTCGTCTGCAGTAAGGTGTCTGTTACTGCTCCATCACTGACGTCACGCTGCAGTAAATCCAGACGGTTGTTCTTCAGTCCAGCTTTTAGTTGGTAAATCCTCTCTTTTCTTAACTGCAAATGGTGAAACTTTCCTCATTGTCTCAAAGTGGTGCTAAATTCTTTGAGCACTGCCATCTGTTGATGACATAACAAGCACGCAGGTTTTGCATTCAACTCCGTAAACAAATAAATCTCTGTACATTTTTCCTGGAAAACTCAGCACTTCACTTCATCATTGATGAATCATTCTGATGACAATGTAACAGCATTGGGGCTTGCGGGGAACCAAACTACATCTGATTCAGACACAGAGCCGTTAGGTTTCACTTTTGGCAGGTGCAAAGATATGCTGTTTCACCTGTTTTGCTCAGCCTTTGCTCCCCCTAGTGGCGGAATTGCGCATTTCGGTAATTTCTTTAAAAAATCATAACTCGCCATGGGAATGGACCAGAAACATGCTTGTTTTTTTAAACATTCTTATAATTTTTACTCTTCATAACTGGGCCGTATTGAACCCTCTGGCGGGCCGGATTCGGCCCGCGGGCCGTATGTTTGACACCCCTGCACTAGACAGAGCTCTGAACCTTTTTTCTTCAATGATTTGTGATCTTCACTGGTGTCCATGGATTACATGAAATCTTTCCACCTTTATCCACCTTTGTCATGGTAGGGAGAACACGTCAATGGTCATCTTGACCCCCGTAGCATAGCACAAGGGGCTACAGGAGGCTGATTTCCAGTCAGTGTGTGTGTTCCCGTGGGTTCTACAGAGACAAGCAGACAAAACACAGTCGTTCTGCTGCATAGTTCTGCTTTACCGCCAAGTCTGAGTCTTCAAAAGAATCTAATTTTCCCTGAAGGGAGATTAACGGATAAATGCTCCGTCTGTTGTCGCTCTAGCTGAGAAGCAACCAACAGGGGGAGGCAGAGGCCCTGTTGGACCTGATCCTGGAGTCCCAGAGCCAAAGACTGGACGACCAGAGAGCCAGCCTCAGCCTTCTGCCTGACCGGGATGCTGCTTCCCTGTGTGGGGCCTGCAGCAGCGATCAGGCTCTGGACTTTTACTGCATGCTCATACACTACCAGGTACCAGCACACAGTCACTGGGTCACCAGCAAGTCTGGACACTCACTGATTGACACTCAGATGCAGGCTGGACTAAAGATGACCGACAAATACTTAGAATTAGTCACATTTAGCACACTGCCTTGCTAAAGGGGTTTTACCAGTTTTTAAAACAGAGTGAAACTGCAGAAATGTTCTTTCCAGTCCGCTTTTGAACTCTAAACTTTTACTCTTTTTCTCATATGAAAGGCAAACTAACCTGCCTCATTTATATAACAAACATCTTTTCTGCTTTGATTTAAAAGAATGAACCTAGAAGGCTGGTTTGCTGAAGTTCCAACGTGACCACATGTGCTGTCGACGTAGATCTTTCAGAGAATAAACACAAAGATGATTTAGACGATGGTGGAAAATGTTTCCTGATCTTGTTGAGTCTGTTCTACGTGTCCCCGCCTGTCTGCAGTCTGATAGGATGGAGGATCAGAGGTGCTCCCTTCCAGACCTGGATTAAATGATGGTTCCAGTTCCCAAGGCTCAGGAGGACTTCTTCTGTCTTCTCCAGAGAGTTCAGTCCAAAAGGATAGACGAGCAGAGAGCATCCATGGTTTGGAGACATGTGGACGAACAGGAGGAGGAGCCGGCCGCCCCCCCCTCCACTTAAAACCGGCGACTCTTCTACAGATGGGATGATGGTTTTTGACGCAAAGACAACAGAGTCCAACAGAGGCGGTAACCCTGATGTTCGTGCAGCCTAACCCACACTTAACTTCCTGTTTTTGTGCCTCCGTCCTCCTGGATTCTGGACATTATCATACAGACTTGGATCACATGTGTCTGTCACAGACACATGTGATCATAGGTCATAGAGCTAACAGCTTCGTTTGAAAAAAGAAACCACTTCTCACACACGTGTTTGTGTTGAGACTGACGTTTTTGCTCGGTCTGTACATTCAGTTACAGTTTATGAACAGCTGGAGGCACCGGCACATTCAAATTTTATTTAGGAGAACAACACAATGCTTTTCTTTTCGTAGAGATTAAAGAAAGACGTGTGTTGCAGACACAAAAAACTCTCTGAAATCTGAAGTCTGGATTCACAAACGGGTTTTTTTGCATCCCAACACGATGGAAAACCTGCAAACACCTAATTCCAGACTGTCAGAATTAGGATTATCACTTAAAGCGGACCAAATGTGTCCAGTCTGAATAAAGCCTGAGATTTGGTTTTTGCAGTGTGGAAGCTAGAAGGGCTCACTCAAACCTCCCAGAATCGTCCCTGTGAGAGCAGCTTTGTCAGCAGTCAGGATGCAAGACTCATCTGAAGGCTCAGCATTGCTTCAATCTGGATCCAAGAGACAAACAGTTGCAGGACGTGCATGGTCAGGGGGGGGGGGGGGGGGGGGTTCTAACAATGACTTAAGGGTTGACTCAAAGTAGCCTTTTGACTGCAAGAGGAGAAATGATTTGCCTCTACAGTCTTGGTGTGGATTATTTTGGATTTATCTGATTGAATAGGTGCTGCATAAATACATGACTGAAAAGGAGACTACCAGAATCACTGCAGAACGGTTCCAGAGTGTAAAGGCCCCCCAGGAAAGGTGATGTTGAAAGAGCTGGGGCTTTCAGAGAGTTGGCTGGACAGATGGGTCATTTGAGCAAAGACCGAGTTCACCTGATGCATCATCTCCTCACAAAACAGCAAAAAACCTTCCAAATACACCGACTCCAGTACTGCGACAGACTGGCGACCTCTCCAGGATGTCCCCAGCCTTAGCCCACGAGTGGCCAGGATAGGCTCCAGCCGCCCAGTGACCCCGGAAGGGACAAAATGGAAGTAGAATGAATGAATGAATGAATGAATGAATGAATGAATGAATGAATGAATGAATGAATGAATGAATGAATGAATGAATGAATGAATGAATGAATGAATGAATGAATGAATGAATGAATGAATGAATGAATGAATGAATGAATGATTCCAGTAGTGGCCTTGTGGTTTGATAGCTTCTTGAGGAGCAGCTATAGTTGGCTGATCAGTCACTTCTGAGGTTCCAAAACCGCTTTTTTATTCTAAAGAGCTTAGAATAGGCTGGACAAATCACAACGCTGAAGTTGGCTTCCTATTCACAGCTTCCAATTGGCGAGGGCACTAAAGGAACATGACACCGCATTTTTCACACTAAGACCACCTAGGACCGGGTCCTGTTCAAAAACCGCAGGATCTGGACTGCTCAAACCTGGATTCAATTATGATTTAGAGTATAATAAATAAAGCACCATTTCTGATTTGTGGAAATGTTTTGCCGACCGGTTCTGAACGTCTGTTCAAACGTCAAGTTCAACACTTTCTGTTTTGGTACGGTGGAGTCGTGCTGCAAGGCGGTTACTGAGGAGACGACGGATAAGAAGGGACGCTGATAAGTGTTTATGATGTATAAATTATTGGAAAACAGTGAGAAGTAATGCATGTCAGGTCTGCATTCATCCGACCACATTCCAAATTGGAGAGATCTTGAAAGTGGGATTGAAAGATTTGATAGTGAAGCACAAACAGTCAGAAGTCTTTGGTGGTTGGGTTCTTGCATGCTTGTGAAGACCTCAGACAAAATGAAGAGGCCCCAGACACTGATGGCGGTGAAGGCCACGCCGAATCAAAGAGCCAGGAGGAGAACGGGGCGGAGGTGGGCTGGCGACATGTCTGGACTGCAGAAAAACAAACTTCAGTGATTTTGAAAGTGCAAAATTGATTGTGATTGGCTGTGAGGAAAGTGAGCACTTCAGCCATTGGCTGAGAGTGAAGACCAATTGATGAGTGACGTGTGAGTGATGAATCAGCAGCTCAGAGTACCTGAAGATGAGGCAGATCTTCCTTATTGAAATTGCACCAATGCTTCACTTCAATAACTTGCTGTGCCTTGTTGTAGCTCCGTTACTCTGTTTACATCATGTGACCACTGGCTACGGTGGCCGTTTTGGATCAGTTGGTCCACTCCGAGCGAACTGGAGCTCAGTCCGTTTGAAACCGAGATCACCTCAACAAACGGGTGGTTCCTGGTCCCGGACCACTTTGGTGTATTCAGACTGAAAACCTGTTCCAGATTATTGGGGTAAATGAGGTTAACGAACTTTTAAGTGAGCCAAATGTGTCCTGAATTCACCCTCAGACTGTTTCTGCCACAGAGTTGACCCTCAGTAGCCTCTGACGTCACTGGGGAGTTTGCCAATCCCATTGGCCGTTTACAATGACACAGGAATGCCAATCCAAGTTTAACGTGAAGATTTTAAAAAGTTTTAAGATTTGAAAATTTTAAATTAAGGCAAACACATCACTGTGAAATCCCTTGAAATAAAGCCTTGGAACTTTGCCTGCTTTTTAGGACAAATGTCACATGTTTTGACCTCGTCTTACTTGTTTATTTTGTCTCTACATGTTTGCTCTTTCGACTTAAAACATAAAAACTGTCTTTTTTTCTTTTTTGCAGTAAACATAAAAATACTATGTTTACCACTCGGAATTGAGTTTTTTGAACGGTTGTGGAATTATTGTGCAACGTCACCAAAACATATCTGTAAAAAAAGAAGAAGCTGGTGTTGTAATAATGAGATGGATATCAAGCATTGCCTCAAAATGTCTGTTTAACAGGTAAATTATTAGAGCAAATTGAATTCTCAGAAAGGTCCCACCAGAGCACTAGGGGTTAAACCGGAAGACCTGTGATATTTCAGCTTTGCATCTGAGAATAGAAAAAAAAAAGAAATGTAAATTTAGCTCCGTCCAGCAAATACATGTTAGCGTTTCTGAGTGTGATGTCTTTTCCGAGCAGCCTGCGGTCATAAAGACCAGGTTCACAGGGATCCTGCCCAGACCTGTTGGGAAAACAAGGCAGAGGAAACCTCTGCAGAGCTGCTAAAGCGCTGGACTGAACCCCGGCTGACGGCAAACATGTGGTTACAGCGACTCGACAAAAGTACAGTCCTTCAAACTAAAGACCATAACTCTGCAGACAAACTCCAATCTGCTGCTGCAAACCCTCCATTACGTTTGCAGAACAGGCTGTCATCCGTGCAGCGATGATTTCGGACACTTTTGAAGATGTGAGCAGCAGAACAAAACAGCTTTACAGGAAAAGTCAAACCAGGGAGAGCTTAGGACAGGACTGGTAGCAGAGAGGTCACAGACGGGCCTCAACAACAAGAAGGACCAGGAACTGTAGAGAAATTTAAAAAACAACAAAGCCAAAGTCAGTCGCGGCAGAAACAACAAGCTTTTATTCAACCAGATTTATTCAGACCTCCAGGGTCTGAATAAATCTTTGCTTTGGGATTGTAAACAGATCTTTTCACAGCATTTCCCTAACTGGTGAAAACATGAAGAGTTCGTCCTGCAAAGACTCTCACTTTGGTTCTGCTTGATTTATGGTGGCTTTAATTATCGGCGTGGTTAAAAACTGTCCGAAAAAATCTCTGGGACTGCCCACAAATCAACAGGCCCCGTGTTGTAACAGTCAGAAAACAGAAAAAGGGGATTCCTGTGTTTAGCAGCATGAGGCAGAGGACCTCGATTCTTTCACACTGTGTTTGCTAAAAGAACCGTTTCTGACATGACACACTGGTACAGAAACATCACACAGCTGATTATCACACACTGAAGTGACTGAATTGCTCGTTAACTGATGTTATCATCGATCACAGCTAAAACAAAGGCGGAAGCGTCAAATACTTGTCTTTCACATGAAACATGTCAAAGCAGAATGTTACGGTCGCCCACAAACGTCACGTGAAAAGCTGCCGATCCCTAAAGAACTAAAGTAGGTTTTTTTCAAGCTGGACTCCTGCCCCACGTCTGTGAGGAGCAGATCCTCAAATCTCAGACGGACACACTTCATGTTCAGGTGGACGACACAAAGCATGACTGCATTATTCTAGGAGTTTGTAGAAAGAAGAGGCAGCAGGCGGCACGGAGGAAAGACAGTCATACGCCAATCTACGTGGAAAAAGGGAGAAAAGTTGTGGTCTTTACGTCAAATTTCCACAGATGTATCAGGAATGAACCAAAAAAGCAAATCTAATCTAAAACCACAGAAGAAGTAGGAATAAACCACGCAAAGAACACGTAAACCAACATAGAACGTGAACCGTACGTGATTATTTTGCTGTTTATATGTAGGTCATCAGTGATTCGTGTGTCAATTACATAATTTGAATGTGTGATGTGTGCGCCGTATACGTGATCTAAAAACTCTACATCGGTGGTTCACGCGGGAAAAGTCTGTTAGACAAACGTGGAACGGTCGTGGAAAGACACATTTGCGTATGCATCTCCTAAAAAAATAACAAAGAAAAAAAAATCACCCAATTACATGTGTTTCATGCAGAGCCCCCCAGGTGACAGTGATGAAAAAATTAAACTCTGATAAACCGAGCACACGGATTGCTAAACCGTTCGTACGGATAGCTAAGCGGCTGCTTTGCAGAAGATACAAATCTCCCAGGAGACACGGTTCTCCTGGGTTCAGCACCTCGCTCATGCGTGAAGTTATTTCAGTAGTCATTTAATCGTGATACGGATGTCACCAGTGTAATGTTAGAAATGACCAGTAGAGGGCACTGGTTAGTTGAGCATGAAGGTATTGATGAGGAAAGGGCACGAGGAAGAGTTGATGAAGGACTGGAACTGGAATGTATGTTAGAAAGAGCAACGGAGAAACAAAAGTCTAACAGTTTGAACCTACAGAGTGTCGCGCATTCTATTTTATGTCTGTAAGACAAGAGCAGACATTACAGCCATGTTGGAGCCAAATGACGTCAGTAACCAGGGATTGGTCCGAGTCACCATTACTACGGCAACCACTCTCTCCAATCAGCAGTGAGCTTCAAGTAGGCTACAGAGAAGCTGTCAATCAAACGTTTTGAATGTTGGGCATGAGACAACATACTTTTACTGAGGCGTCTGGTTGGTCAGTTTATGACAGAAGAAATATCGTGAAAAAAATAGGATTATCAAGAAGATGTTTAAAAAAAAAGGTATCAGATCCAGACTGTTTATTCTGACCAATATAAAGACGGAGTAACAGCTGTTTATTTCTCTGTAGAAGTCTGTGGGTTTTGGGCTTCTTGGAGCCAGCGGATACTTCCTGTTTGGAATGCCAGGGGGGTGGGGTCACTCAGTCCAGTTCTCTTATACAGGCAGAGGTTCATCCTCACATCAAAATCTTCAAAACGTTTTTGAAATTCTAGAAATAGCTGACAAAAAAAAAAACAATTTCGCAATTACACTGTTTCCATTAGATCGTAAGTATGCGAATGCGAACACAAACCAACTCACGCGATAAGTCATTCAAAAACGCGGTGCCGGATGTGAATAACACTTTGATTTACAGCAGATACTAACTCAGTCCAGTTCTCTTGTACAGTCAATGGTATCCAATAGTAAAATGAGGAATGAGCTTTCCAAAGATTCATGTTTTAGGGTTTCTGGGACGCAGATAGCAGCCAGAAAAACAGCAGAAATCGCTCAAAAGGACATCATGAAACGGATGTATTTCCAAGCCAAAAGTTTACGCTTTTATTACTTTGTAAGTAAAAGGATTATAACCTGCTAAACAAAATATATCCAGAGTAAGTCAGGGACTTCAGTGTTGTTTGTGTCAAACTCTTTCACCATAAACAGAAGTTTTGGTTTAACCCACCCACTGCTGGAAGGGACGTCATATCAGGCATCAGAGGAGGTTTCTTTGGCAGAAGTGTTTCTTCATGCAAGCATGAAACCAAGTGAAGACAAAAAAGATTGCTTCACAATTCGGGAGCCCTCTTTAAAGCTAAATGTAAGACCCGAAAACCCCCCCGGAGGGCCCTGGGAGCCTCTTTAAAAATCAACTTCCTGCTCATGATGGCTTTAACAGCTGACAGGTCTGCAGTGGGAGGGAAGAGGAAGAGGAGCTGGAGTCAGAACTCCTGTCAGTTAAGAAAAACTACCACACAGGAAATCTGTACATTCAAAATAAAAGCAGGAGGATGGCTGTTCCACTGACAACCCAATCAATTACTTTGAATTTAGTTCATTTTACTATTACACAAACGGATTTTGTGAAGAAAATAATCAAAATTTTGTATCTGAAGATATCTGAGCAAATTGGTTACTCGGTTTGCTTTAGAGAAAACACTGAAAAGAGAAACAAAAACAACCTGTGTGTGTAATCTCATTAATATACGGCCACCCGCAGAATCTCAGCAGCAAACCTGTGTCTGGGTTCTGGTTGGTCGAGCTCATGAACCCACATCACAGTGGATCTTAAAACAACATTCAAGACAAAATCGTAACTTTAGTAACCATGACTTTGAACTGAAAACAGATAATACCTTTATGCATATTTCATCCAAACACCATGTCATGGCTGGGATGTGGGGCTGAAACACTAGAATAGTAGACCAGTGAATTCAGCTGTGAATGTCTGAAGCAAAGACATACTTTAAACATGATGTCAGTGTATGCACAGATCTGCTAAATATATGAAATGTACAGTAATTGATCTTGAATATTGCCCTTAAAAAGTCTGAAATGCATGTGATATATGCATTTAAAGAAAGATTATGGGATGTGAAGAAATTTATTTGCTCTAAAGCTCTTGCATGTTAATGTGTGAAATGAGAAAAGGCACAAAAATATGTTGCATGTGTGTAAAATTGATCTCTAAATATTGATGATTGATCAGGGGGCATTGCTTCCCAAACATGCTTTAAGCTTAGAACTGATGGTTTCGAGGTCTAGTCGTAAAAATTCAAAACAAGTCTGTCATTTAAAGTCTATGTGCATTTATTTCCTTTCGTGTTCTTCATCTGCTGATTAATTTCTGCCCGTGACTTTTATTTTGAAAGGGCGTAGCGGAAGCTCAGTTGTACTCACGCTAACTTGATCTCGCGGGCCAGCGCGTGCGTTTCAGCTGGGCACTGCTTGGCGTGCACGCGCAGAACTTTGCATCTTCTTCCAGAAGTTCTGGACGGACCGGAATGGTTTCTGTCCCGCTTTGACAGAGACCCGATCCGACCCAGTATCGTCGCTCCGGTTCACCATCCAGGGTTAAAATGCAGGTTCTGGTTCTGTTCTGTCTCTGTCTGAATCTGGACTGTGTCTTTACCCGCCCGAACCCAGTGCAGAGCTTCCAGAACCTCACAGATGCTCCCGAACAATTCATCCTGGAAGACCCGGTCCTGGACTATGACCTGTTTCATGAGGACCTGGAGGGCGGCGGGAACGGAACCGGCGGGGCGGGGGGTTGTGGACCCTGTGACCCGGAGCTGTGCCCGGAGACCCGCGGCTGCCGAGCTGGACTGGTACCGGACCGCTGCGGGTGCTGTCAGGAGTGCGCGAACCTCGAGGGTCAGGCCTGCGATCCGGGAGATCGGAACCTCTTCTACGGTCTGTGCGGGTCTGGACTGCGGTGTCAGGGGGACCCGAACCCCGCATCGGGAGAAGAGGAGGAGGTGTGCGTGTGTGAGGAGCAGGAGCCCGTTTGCGGCTCCGACGGAACCACCTACACGAACATGTGTCAGTTCAGGCAGGCCAACTTCTCCGGACCGAACCTGCAGCTGAGCGCGCGCGGACCTTGCAGGACCGGTGAGCACACCTGGATTAAATTGGCGCGCGCGCGCGCCGTAGCTGAGCTGCAGAGGAGCTCCAGGTTTATTTCTTATTCAATAGAATCATTTCGACAAAGAACATTTTTATAAACATAAACGATAGAAGGATCTGCATTCCAGAAGAAACTGCAGGCCTGATGAATGAAAATGAAACTTAAAGGGGAAGAATTGGCAAAAAAATAAAGAAAAATTAAACAAAGAAATGATCAAAGATGACCATAAATAAAGGGAAAATGGCACAATAACAAAAAAGACTTTGTGAAAAATGCCAGAGACGGGTATCGAACCGGCGACCTTTTGCACCAGGATTCCCCATTCATTTCAAAGGAGGCAAAAATCCTGGAATATTCTGAAAAGTTCATGGATTTGAATCGATTTGAGATTTTACCCAAAATGTAAAGCATATTTTAAATAAGATTTATTGTTATTATCATTATCATCATTATTAAAAGTCATAGCTGAACATTTGAATAGTTGAAATAGATGAAAAAGTGTAGGAGGAGTTAAGCGGAAAACAACGATTGGTTGAAAACTTTATAGCTTCAACCCTTAAACTTTGAAAATGCTGTCCTCAGAATTCTGGGAAATGTTTCAACCAGAAATACTAGATTAGTTTTTATTGTGGAGGGTCCTAAAGATCAAAGAGCACCAATCAATATGAAAAAAAAGACAAGTTAGCAGCTGAAGCTGTCTTTAAAAGCAACGAGGGTCCAACCCGGGAAGCTGGACCCAACAGATATTCCATCAGTTCATGTCTAAAACGAGGGAATAAAAGTCAAGTGAAGTGAAGAAGTCCTTAAAGGAAATCAAATCAAAATAAGGCGCTGCCTGTGATGAATGAAATGTTTCATTATACGACTCAAAAGAATATAAATCTTATTGAATGCTGAGTTGGAAAATGGTTTGACTAAATCTTCTTTGTCTTCCAACCAGCCAATCATCTTCCTCCTTCCTCCTCCTCCTCACTCACACCATCCACCCTCATGTCCTCCTTCTCTCCACCCATGAACATCCTCTTTGGTCCTCCTCTCGTTCCCGCTCACCTCTGACCTTTCTGATTCAGACATAAAGGACCTCTTTGGAGAGTTTGGAGCTCTAAAGAAGGAAACACTGATCCTTCTGGTCTATGGAAGCAGCAGCTTTGAATTATGAAAATGAAAAAGCATCTCTGGTATTGACTTTTATTTGTAATTATGCTACAGACATGCTTCAGTAGCGGTTATTCATGTGAACTGTCAGATAATATCTGCTGGTAGGGCTTTACCTTTACTCTGGTTTACGTTGGTAATGCTTCGCCGGCCTCACCTGTCCACCCCTCACCTGTCCGTGTCAGTCCCCGTCATCAAGGTCCCGCCTCAGAGCCAGCTGAACGGGTCGGGCGGCAGCCTGCTGTTCTTCTGTGAGGTCTTTGCGTTTCCGATGGCCCTGGTTGAGTGGAGGAAGGACGGGCGGGACGTCGTTCTGCCTGGAGATGACCCTCACATCTCTGTCCAGGTACGGTCACACCTGCAGCTCTGCCTTTTGACCCAACCCACCCACCATGACAACAATCCTGCTCTCATTTCCTCCTTTCCCAGTCGAGGGGCGGTCCTCTGAAATTCGAGCTTTCCAGTTGGCTGCAGATTGAGAGGGCGGAGCAAAGTGACTCAGGAACCTATCACTGCATAGCTCGCAATGACCTTGGATCTGTGTCTGCGTCGGCCGTACTCAGGGTTCTGGAAGCAGGTGAGACCTCACACCTGTGCACCTGTCAGTGGGCGGAGTTCCCGGTGGGTTTCACCTGTCCCTCCCTCCCTCTGTCTGTCTGTCCTTCAGAGGAGCTCTCCTCCCACCTGGCCAGCAGCGTCGCTGAGATGATGCAGCTCATGGGCCACACAGACTACGATCAGGACTCCTACTGACACCATCTCACTTCCTGTGTCCCTGTGGCGGTCTCACAAAGACTTTTATTTTGAAAAACAGAGAGCCGACATCGGCTTTCTGGATCGAAAGAACCTGGCAGGAGTTCTGCTGTGCTGACTGACAGAGCTTGGGTTGTTCTGGAAGTGGGCCGGTTCCTTTAGGCGCCTCTTTTCTGTGACATGATGAACATGGCGGGTTCCTCTGGTCGACCGCATCACAGCGGCGGTTTCCTCTAAAGTTGAGGTCATCCGTGAAGTTACCACCGTAAAGCCAGAGGGTTTGTTATCCTGTACCGGATTTAAAAAAATATATTATTTCTCAAAACGACTCATCAAAAAACAACTTCTTGTAGCATTTTTTCATTTAAAAGACTAACACAGTTTTTACGACGGAGTTTTAGGACCAGTTTACAAAAAACAAACAAACTTTTTTTACTCACGACTTTAAACTTACGAGAAAAAAGTCCTAACTGTTAAACTATGAGAAGAAAGTTACATATTTATGACTTTTCATTACATTTTCATATGAAAAAAGACAAATTTACCAGAAAAAAACAACAGAGTTTTCTGTTTATCTGAGCCTAGCTTGAAGATGAAAGATCTGGAGCGTTTTGTGAAGCTTTATTTCTGAATAGGTCTCAAACAGAAAGAAATTCTGAACCTTTTGGCGACTCAAAACCAAATTCTTGTCAGTGGAGCCGTCTTTCCGGGGTTCGGTGTCGGTAAAGCGGAGTTTCATCTGTAAAAGAAGCAGCTCAGAGACACGTTTGGGTGTAGAGGACCGATCCTTTATTCTCCTTTTCCTTCACAAACCCAGACGTCCATTTGTCCCATGACATCATGAGCCTGTCATGCACAGAAGAACCCCAAAGCTGAAGGTAAACAGTGTTCCATACCCCCCCCTCCTCCAGATGAAACGTCCCGTTTCAACATAAAACAACAAAGAGGAAAATCGTCTGTTCTATTAGCATTAGAACGTTTAAAATGCCAAAAAGTGCTCCTCCTCAGACGGAAGCGTCACAGACGTAGAAATCTTGGTTTAATGGAGGAAGAAAGTATGGAAATGGACATCTGCAGGGACACCGATGTCTTCATCAACGGGCTGCAGAGATCCTGCAAGCCCCCCATCAATGAATAAAACATGAATAAAGTTTAGTCGGTCTGCTCTGCTGCTGCACGCCGTTCACTCGCTGCACTGAATGCTCACGTCCACTTTCATTTACCAGCAAAAAAGTCATAAATTCACAACTTTAAACCTCGTAATATATATTTATTTTCTTTTTTGGTGGCCCTAATACTCCGTCGTACTGTTATCGATGTACCATCAAATATTATCTGATGGTAAAGAGAAATATTTCTGCATCACTTTATGGGGTCCAGATGACCCCCCCTTCCATTGACGTGTTCTCCCTACCATGACAAAGGTGGATAAAGGTGGATTGATTTCATGTAATCCATGGACACCAGTGAAGATCACAAATCATTGAAGAAAAAATGTTCAGAGCTCTGTCTAGTGGGTCTAGATGACCCAACTCCCAACGTTTAAGTGCCTAGGATAGCACAAGGGGTGCGTTTTAAAGTTTTTATCATCCATTGAGTCTTTTTTCTCTAAAGTCTAAATCCATATACAGTCGTTAATAATAAAAAGTGGACCTTATATAGCATGAAGCAGGTTTAAATTAGCATCTTTTAGTCTTTTAAGCCATTAAGTGAAAAGGCAGCAATGAATAAAAAGTTATTGTTGAACCAAATCCATCCTTTGATGCTGGAAAACAGAATGAATCCTGACTAAAACGGGTTTGGATCGGCAGCAGCATGTTTTTCATCACGTCTTCCACACGCAGCATATTTCCCTGATTCTCAGGTCTGCAGGGCTGCATCTCCGTCCCTCTGCTCTTCCTGATGCTTCCTTCCAGCTTCTCAGACATGTTTCCCGCTGTGAATCCCTGTTATACAAATGCCAGGAAAGGTTTCCAGTCTGTAACTCGACACACACTGCGGCTCGTCTGGGAGCTCAGAGAATGCAGGAAATACCAGCAAATAACTTCCAGACGGAGAAGCCAACCAGTAGCCATATGTCCATGAACTGTTTCAGTCAAACTAAGAAGGATAAACAACAAAACATCTGGTGATAGATGTTTCAGATTTTAATCCACTTTAACATCAATGCTGTCACTTTCAAGTCCCATTCAGATCCTCTTTTGATCCATTTTCATGGCCTTGTCAGTGGTCTTTGAATTATGATTAAGCTGTTTTTATCCAAAATCATCAAACCTGTGATGTTTTCTAGGACATAGTTTCTGCTGTGCGGCAGGAGTTCATCCGATATTAACCTCTGAATTGTGGGCGGGACTGTTGCCACAGATCAACCCCACCCACTCTTTTCGTCACCCATACCTGGGCTCTCTATTTACTCAACTTACTGTATAATATTCATGGTTTTCATCAGAGTGGGTCTTTGGGCTTCTAAAAGGGATTGAATGAAGTAAATCAACTAAAATGCTTTTATTTATTTATCTATTTATTCAATTTTTAATAAAACTTTATAATAGTTTAGGAAAACACTCAAAGCTAATCGTTGACATAACTTGATATAAAAAATACACGCAGTTCGGTTTCTTTTTTTGTATTTTTGGCTGTAGTTTTTCCGCCGAACCGACAGGGGGCGACAGCTCCCATCCATTGCCTCGGCCAAACGCAGAGTGCACTTCCGCTGAACTGCTCGGTAAGAAAAAAACACAAATACAGTAGTATTTTTAATTTTACTTTGCCTAATGGCTTAACGTAGCTCCACCTAAACAAAGTAGACATTCATGTGTTTTGATTAATTCAATATAGCGTTTATTAGTCGACACAGCTGCGTTAAATTGTTTTTAGTACAGGATCTCTGTTTGTTAACTACTGCTAACTAACTGCGGGGTTGAATGCTTTACTGCTGAATGAAAATGAAACTTTAAGGGTCATAATTGTCCCAAAAAAATTAAATAAAAGAAATGATCAAAGTTGACCATAAATTAAGTGAAAACAACACAATAACAAAAAAGATATGTTTGTGAAAAATGCCGAGCCGGGTCTCGAACCAGCGACCTTCTGCACCAAGAATTCCCCATATATTTAAATGGGGGCAGAAATCCTGGAATATCTTGAAATATTCAAGGATTTGAAGGACAAAAAGTCACAGCTAAAAAAAGCTGAAAGAGCTGAATAGTTGGATGGTTGAAATAGATGAAAAATTGTAGAAGGAGTTAAGCAGCAAAAAAATTGTGGAAGATTATATAATAAAGAAAGAGAAACAGGAAAACAATCAGTTCAAACTCAAGGCCCAGGGGCCAAATGTGGCCCGCCATATTATTTTATGTGGCTCACAAGGACATAAAAGTTTTAATTTCTTAAAATACATTTTTTTAGTTGATTACATATTATTTATGTGTAGCTGCTGTAATTATTCAGTGTTTGCAGCTCTTCTGTGTGTTTTCAGACAAATTGTGGTCATCATACCATCCGTTGGATTCACGGCTGTGTGCAGCCTTTTTATGTAAAATGTAACACGGTCATACATGTTCTTTCTGGCTCAGTTTGATGTTATTTGTCTTTTTTCACTTGGACAGTTTGATCCTTCATTAATGGAGTTATGTGGGTTTTAATAAGCGGACAAATGTAAAAGAATTTATGCTAGAATAAAAGGCAAGCATGTTTTCTATGCAACTGTAATCGTCACTTTAAAAAGTTATAATGAATAAATAATGAGTTGTTTAACATTAAGGAGTAGTTACATTTATTTTTCATTACATTTAGTTACATGTATAAGTTATATCTGGCCCTTTGAGGACAGACACTATGCTGATGTGGCCCCCAGTGAAAATGAGTCTGACGCCCTGATTTATAGCATTCAACCAACTAAATCTAAAGTGAATGTTTTAATACCACGGGTTTTGTGTGTGTGTGCTCTCTAAAGATGACGTGTCGTGTTAAACGTGTCCTAAACCTGCTGCAGACGAATAAAGGAGGATTTTGGTCACAGCAGACATTCGACGATAACCGTGGAGATCAGAGTGGGCTGGATCATCTGTTGCCATGGTAAAGCGGACGCTGAGGACAGACAGGTGAGAGGTCATGTGGTCCGGCTTTGGCATCATGTGAGCGGCTGCCTGACCTGTCAGCTGCTTTGCCCCCCCCCCCCCCCCCCCCCCCCCCCGCAGGTCCTCCCTGGTCCCTGCAGGATGCAGCGCAGCCAGGATCCCCTTCCCCCCCGTCCCTCAGACTCAGCAGGTAGGAAACAAAGTTCCTAAGAAAGGCTGCTGGCCTGTTCGTGTTCTCGCTGTGAGGATGCACGTCTGTCTTTAGGCTCCAGCAACAGGAAGCTCCGGCAGTCAGACTCACTTCAGCACTACCTCAGAGGAAACGGGTGGGCGGAGCCACCAGGAAGGGTCTGATGGAGAGGCGGAGTCAAAGATAAGCAAACATGATGGGTCTGTTTGTTTTTATACTTTGCGTTAAATACCTGGGGGGTATTCCAGGAAGCATGTTTAAACTACCCTGACTTTAAGCCTGAACTCTGGCTGAAATCCGCCTGAACTTGTTTACTCTGGATATGTCGTTCCAAAATTACGCTCCACTTGGTAACCCTGGGTTAATGCACGTACATGTCAAGTACATAAAGACATTCTCAATGGATCGCCGATTTAAGGGGTCACCATGGAAACACGTGGAGAAAAAAAGAGAGCGCTGTACTTTAGTGAGACGGAGTCTGAGATTAATGACGGTGTATGAAGATTATACGTCCATCAAAAAAGTAATACGGCTGCATCATCAGCAAAAGAAAGAGTTTCTGCTTTTAGTAGAAGAACAGAGAAAGTAAACGCACAAGTTTCTGATCTTATTTTCATTTTCATGTGACGCATATATATATATATATATATATATATAACTTATCCAATTTTGCCAACTTAATTGAATTACTTCTATTGGTAAAAAATAATTCAGTTAAATTTATTCAACCTAATTGTTTACGTCTATAAAACTCAATAGTTGTTAATACAACTCAAATTTACATATTTATCTAACTAAATGTCATATTACTCCAATTCAATTAATCTTTTTTCCATCTTAATTAATTATATTTCTTGAACTCTCATATGTCTAAGTTTGAGCCGGCAGATATGCTCATTTTTATAACAATAAAAAGAACAAAACAGAATGTGCTGCGTGCGTTCATTTATTTAGGAATTTTCTGACATTGTCGTTACACCATTTGGCTGTAGGGCTGCTATATAAACTCATCATCCTCTCCCTCCCTCTCACTCATGGTGCAGAGACTTAAGCCTAGTAGGACAAAATAACCACTACTAATAAAACTCAGTAAAACAGTTAAACAACTAAACACATTTGGTCAAAAAACCACACTTAAACCAAAATCCGTCCAGACGGGCAAAGGGAATGGTATCCCACAATCCTTTGCAGTGCCAATCTAACAGAAGCACCAAAGTTACACCTACTTCATTGAATTATTTTGAATGAAAGCAACATAACTGTCTGAAAACTACATGTTATTTTTAACCTGACTTAACAAAAAGAAAAGATTTTTAATTATTTTAACTGAAGCAAATAACTAAGTTAGATCAAAGTAAAAAAAGTTTATTTTTCCAACATCCATATGTGGTCTTATCACCCTCTCATGGTGGAAAAAGTATTATCTGAGCTTCTTCATCCACTAAATCCTCTTCAAATGGACACGCCATGCTGCTTCACCTCTCTGTAAACAAACTAGCCTTCAACTAAACCTGCTCCAGACCAGGTTCAGAGCATGAGTTGCCATGGCAACTTGACCTACCCTGAAACATACCTCCATTTCTGGAACTGAAAGCTGAGGTTATCAACTTCCTTAGCCTCAAACTTACCGTGGGAGCTAGCAGAACCTGCTTCCTGGAATACCCCCCTGGTGTTTGTGTACAAAGTTTAGACCTCTGCAGGTTGACACAACCTCTTTGGCCCTAAAGCTCAGAAATGTTGCTGCTCTTCGGTTCTCTTTGGTCTCATTCTGACTCTGGCTTTAGATTAAACGTGTGAAATGGATCATTTCCTGGGATAGACAGCTCAGTTATTTCAGACATCTTTTCACCAGCATAGCTGCTGCTCTATTCACTCTCCTGCCACAGGGACTGAAGAAGATCAGAGATAATGTAAATCAGCTGATCTGATCATACAGCCGCTCTTCTACATGTTTTCACGGCCCCAGACTTCAAAAGAGAAAGGGTGATGTTGAGATGAAATGTAGCGTCGCGATTCCAAACTTCATCAGATTTAAGTGCTAAATGTGTCTGGAAAGCCTCAAAGTTGGTTTAGTCCCAGAAAGCAGCTCAAGCTTAAACCAGGAAACAAAGCCGTCGAGGATGTGCCGTCTGACGGCGATGACGACTCCAGCAGCAAGTCTGTTCCTCTTTTAGCTTCTTCAGATGAAGCATTTTGTTCAATGTTGTTGCCGTGGTAACGGTTGCTTTAGTTTTTCATACAAATATTTTAAAAAGTAAAACCCATTCGTTGATCGTTTTGCTGCTAAATTGAGGTCATTATGGACCAAAAGAGCATATTGATGCACGTATGCATCGATTGGTTTAACTTGTTTCCACAGCTCAGCGTCGGCCAGCAGACTCACGCTTTCCTGGTCATGTGACTCAGCTGCAGGTTTGTTTGTGTTTGTTTCTGCCTATGGAGTGATATTTATGCCACCACGAAAATATTACATTTTTGCTTCCAAATACTATTTATTTGCTTTCAATTTTTTTTTTTGTTGCTTAAATTTTTTTTTTTGCTTTGAAAAAATATTTTTGCGTTTGCAACCCAAATGTTTTAGATGCGTTGTGTCTCATCTCGCTTTCTTCTTATCTTTGATTTTGCTCTCATGAGTTTCAGTTTAGCCTGAAAAAAGCTGCCATCAAACAGCTGCTGATTGGTCCAGATTCTGACCAATCAGGGGTCTCTGTTTTGTATTGTGCTTGGAGGCAGACTTGGACTTTGTATCGGTTCAATCAGCAGCTGATTGGATGAGAAAACAATTTGAGAAAAAAAATTGAAAGCAAAGAAAAAGCAATTATTAAATATTTTCACTGTAGAAACGTAGAAAGTTTTGTTTGCATGTTGGTAGCATAAATATCCCTCCATATCTGTCACGTTGTTTGCATTTCTGCGTTTTCCTTCATGAAGTTTGTCTCAGCAGATGTTCCTGATCCCGACCAGCAGGGGGCAGCGGAAGACAGTCGAGCAGCTGAGGTCAGAACTGTTGCTCCTCTTCATCAGACTCCTCCCGGCCTCCTACAGTGCAGGAGCTGAACGGCTGTGTGCAGTTGCAGAGCGCGGGCTCCCTGAAGGTCACCATCCAGAGGAGCAGCGAGAGCCGGGAGTTCGGACAGCCGGAGCGGGGCGCCGAAAAGAAAACCCCGGGACTCCGCTGTCACGTCTGTGACCTCTGCTGTCACTCCCTGCAGGTGAGGAGCACACCTGCAGGACGCTTTAGCGTCTGCACGCGTCCTCACAGGCGGTCTGCGCCATGCAGATGTTTCAGGAGCACATGTCAGGAGGAGAACACCTGAGGAGACTGCAGGAGGTCACCAGCCGGATCCGCTCTTACAGTCTGGACAGGTGACACGCACACTTACACACACACACACTTACACACACACACACACACACACACACATCTAAACAGGCAGACAGACACACCCAGAATCCCAATTCCCTTCCCTACATTTAGCCCTCCAATCGGAGCGTAGTGGAAAAACAGTGTCTTCTAATTCGGACGTCACTCCCACTCGATGACATCATCAATAGTCGCCGGTCATCCACGCTAGAGCGTAGCTGCCAGCGCTCTGAAATTCATAAAAACATCAGTTTGATAACTTTAAAAAGGTAAAACACAAAGTCATTCCTCACATGTGCATGAAAATCACTGTGCATCAGAGCACGCACACGTGAAGAACAGCGCTTCACCTCCGCAGCACCGAGCAACGCGAACACCGTCGCGGCGGAGGGCGGCGTTCTGACCCCCACAAATGCCCCTACAATAGGAGGCGTAGGGAAAAGCCGTAGGGGTGGGGGCAAAAACCCTGGACTAAAGAGGAAGAAGTTTGAGGTAAAAGCAGTTCCTGGTCATGTGACTGTGGCTCCTGTTGATTTTGTGTAACAATCAAGCAGATGCAGAAAGACAGACGTGTGTGTGTGTGTGTGTGTTTTTGTCGACCCTCAATGTTCAGTGTTTGTTTTTCTGTCTGCCTGCAGGGGGCGCCAGACTCAACCTCAGCGCTGGTGTGACACCTGCCAAACCCGCTACACCGGAAACGTCATCGTCCATCGGCGCACAAAGTGGCACAAGGTGAGAGAGCTGGGGAGACGAAGCAGCCTGGAGTCTTCCTCACTGCCTCCCCTTGTTGTGTGCTTGTGCGTGACGCAGGTGTGTAAGCAGCGGGGCCGGCCCTTCTGTCCCGTGTGTAAGCGACACTTCAGGACGCCCAGGAAGTTTGTCGAGCACATGAAGTCTGCGGAGCACAAGCAGCAGGTCAGCAGGGGCGACTCGCACAAAACCATCACAAGCACACACAAAGCAGACGCACAAATAGATGCAAAAATAATTAGAACAACAGCAGAACCTCTACACTACCACAAGGAGGTGTGTAAACCACACAACAGACAACACAACGTTATCTAAACACACAACAATTCCAAAGACGCACAACACAACCAAAGGTTTACAAACACGTCTATCAGAGGCGGATCGAAAGGAAGGCCAGACCACACGGAACCGGCAAACGACAAGCCAAGAATGAACACACAACTATCACAACCAGACAAAAAGAAGGGAACATTAATCACAAGAATCACACAACAGATGCTCAGGTGTGATCTCACCTGTCAGGTGCAGCTGGAGGAGGCGCAGGAGGAGGAGCTCATCACTCTGGATGCAGTGGGCTGCTTCGAGGAGGAGGAGGAGGTGGAGGTGGCAGAGGAGGGTCAGCAGGGGGATGAAGAGGAGTCACCGGGGGAGCATTCGCAGGTGGGTTCAGTCTGTGGGTCCGAGCGGGCTCCAACGGTTCTACGGACTGACCGGTTCTGATGTGGGCTGCAGGTGGAGGAGGCGGACGGCGAAGAATACGACCCGCACGTGGAATACGGTAGGTGTGACCGTAGCCCCGCCCCCTTGTGGGAGATGATGGGTTTTCATGATCTGTGAAATGTTTCATCTTTGCCACGTAAACTGGTGGGCGGGGCAAAGGAAAGGGCGGGGTTTGTAGGATCCATCCAGCTGTCAATCAAAATTGTTCCCCCCAAATTATTTAAGTTTTGATCCAATAAAAACAGCTGCCCCCACCCCCCCAATAGAATTTAGTGCACATCGTACAGGTTTATTTTTTACTCTGAAACCTGCCTCCAGTGAGAAACTGTATTGGATACTTTCTAGTTGGCTTTGAATCTGGAGGGCGGGGCTTGATCTGCGTCTGGCTCCTCCCAGCCTCCCTGTCTCTACAGAAGAAAACATGATGCTCCCACCACCGTGTTGATGGTGCATTCAGGCTGATGTTCCAGAGCCTCGGATCTCTGCAGCTCGCCTAAAGAACCTTTGAGCTGCTTCACTCATTCGTGCTCTCCAGACTCCGCCTCCTGGATACGGGGCTGCTGTTTGTGGTCGAACGTGTGGAAACGTTCAAAGTGTGAACAGGTCTTTTTTTTTTGCAGGAGGAGCTTTCGTGGTTCCCGTCTGTGGCTTCGTGTGTCGACTCTGCAAGAAGTTCTTCTACCGAGAAACCGAAGCTCGCCACTCGCACTGCAGGACGCACGCACACTTCCAGAACCTGCAGGTAACTCCCACAGTGGAGCTTTGGCCGCTCAGGTGATCCAGCAGGTGAGACTAACAGCTGGCTGCTGCTGTTGTTTAGCGACATCGAGCTCAAACAGGAAGTGGAGACGAGGAGGAGAAAGAGGAAACGTCTGGCCTCACCTGACCAACATGATGTCACCTGAGACAGGTGACATCATCCCAGACTGTCTGTTCTGACTACGCTCATCTGTAAAGTTCTGAGCTGAATTTACCAAACTGTTCTGTCTTCCATCTCTCAGTAGTCTTTTACCAAACACGGGTGTCCCACAGGGATCCGTCCTCGGCCCGTGAGGTTCCAGTGAAAATAAAGGCTTGGATGTTTCCAAACTCTGACTGGAAGGGAATGACCACAGTGTGCTTCATGTTTCTGACAGCGTTTGAACCCAAATGATGTTTTCTTATTTAACTCTATTTTTTAATCTTGACCTGGTGTGAAAAAATAAATTAAATACAAAGTTTTTTATAGAAATATCTTCCCCATAAATCTATAATGTTCTGGCTCGTGAAATATGCTTTTCACAATGATCATTTGTGAATCCACTGTGTTCTGACGTTGAAAATGTTGATGACTTAATAAAAAAAATATCACAAATATTGATCAAACAGCAATGCATTGTGGTCTATATTTGCTGATCTAGTGAGCATCGATGCACACTGGTTTTTCGCTGAGACTTCTGGGAAATTTCTAGGGCACTGGATTTTGGGATTGTAGATTCAGACAGCACTAAAAAAATGCCCAAAGCACTACCTAGTACACTATCTAGTACACTATGTAGTGTACCAGACTACCTAGTACACTATCTAGTACACTATGTAGTGTACCAGACTACCTAGTACACTATCTAGTACACTATGTAGTGTACCAGACTACCTAGTACACTACATAGTACAATATGTAGTGTACTGGTGTACTACACTGTGAGTGTACTAGGTAGACTATGTAGTTTAGTACACTACATAGTGTACTAGTCAGTGTACTTGGTAGTTTAGAACACTAGGTAGTGTGCAGGGAAACGGACGCAGTCACTGATTCTGAATAAGGAAGGATGGAGTCTTCCTGCTCATTCATGGTCTGATTAGAACGCCTCTTTAAATGCACAGAACGGTTCATTAATGAACCAAAAGCAGAATCCCACTGAGAGAAAAAGGTCTTATTTTGTTAAATGTAGACAAGCTTATTCTCTCTAAGAGTTCTTCTACATGGCCTGTCCGTCCTGGGGGAGGATCCCTCCTTCATGTGGACCCCCCCTGAGGTTTCTTTTTTTTTTTCCTGGAATCCGATTTTTTAGGAGTTTTTCCTTACAGAGAAGGAGGGTCTGAGGGCAGAGATGCCAGTTTAGTTTAGTCTGCTTAGTTTAGTTTAGTTTGTGTAGTTTAGTCTGTTTATTTTAGTCTATGTAGTTTAGTGTAGCCATTACCCATTGAATTCTATGATTTTAGGATCTTTATGATTCATCTTTGCTGTACAAATAATGGTATGAAGCCCATTCAGACGACTGTTTTTGTAAATATTGAGCTATAGAAATAAAATGGAATTGAAATTAAATAATTGAGGTCTCTGCATCTTTTATTTTGAAAATTCAGCTGGTGTTCTGTATTTGTTGGAACAGCTTCTGAGTCCAGAACTCTCATCCAAGCACAGATTCAATTCAGGTTAACTTTATTTAAACGGTTGTAACACAAACATCTGAACGTCATCAGATCCATCCGTACCTGTGTCACCCAGTGGAAAACACAGGAAGAGCTTTGCGTCGTCGTCACGGAAACTGAGAAACACAGATGATGAGGTGTTTGGACCCGGAGCAGAACTGTACTGCTTGTCTAAACGTGTAATTCAAACATTTTGTCATAAATAGTTCCGCATTGTCACAACAGTTGGATCTTTGTTATACATTAGCAAAACAAACAAAAAAACATGTTTGAATTATTTCTCAGGGAAAAGTTGAGCAAGAAGAAAAACTTTGTTTAGAAATGTTTGGAGATGTTCTGGGTTTCTCCTTGACCCGAAGTGACCCCTCCTCCTCTGATGGTGACGCTCCGGCGTGTGCAGCACGGCGGGCAGCTGTGGCGCCCAGAGAAATCAATAACTCATAACCGCAGGTTTGTCTGCGTGATGTGTTCAGGTGTTGACCTTGGCTGTTGGTTATTGGACATTTGTTTGTGACTGAAGGACGACCTTTAGGATAAAAAAGAAAAACATTTTAAGACTCCAAGGAAAAGACGTTGGAGCTTCAGAATTTTTTCTATAGTAATAAAAAAAAACATCACAGCTCTAGATTTTGATTCGTCGATCCCACTTTAACCACTTTCCGTCCTGGGGGTGATGATGGGAATTTGAAAATGCTTTAGCCAAAACTTCCTTTTCCTTCAGGCCACTGAAGGACATTTGTAAACATTCAAAAAAAACTGATGAAGAACTAAAAGGAGCAAAAGTCTTCATCAGCTGCTGTGTTCATTGTTGCGTTCAATTAATCCAGATTTAAGATGTTTTTAGTTCTTTTCAGCTGATTTTTCATGAACGATACGTTTTTATTTTAAGGGTTGACATAAAAGGGGCGTGGTCGTATGACTGACAGGTGCCAATCTGCAGCTGTCTGCTGCCTCCTCATCCACAGAGCAGAGGATGAAGAGGAGGAAGAAAAGGAGGTCAGAGAAGGAATCAAAGCCATATTTTCCAGTGTTCCCACCAAAGATGATGCAATTCTCGGGGTTTTCTTACGACTTGTCATCAGTGGAAATGGACAGTATTCTTGCATTTTTTTCTGAGGGATTTAAAATATAAACACAACTTAGTGCAAAATCTGTTTATTTTTATGAACCTGCTCTTCTGAAGGGAGAATTTCTGTATCGGAATAAAACATTGAAGTCAAACCAAAGAAACCATTTAAATAATTTGGTTTTGTAATTTAATAAGAATAGAAAAACTTTAAAAAAGTTCTTATCTTTTTCCTCTTTCTTTCTGCCTATACAGTTTCTGAGGGTACTTATGTGAGGTAACATTAGTGACTGGAGCCAGGACTCTTTACCAGGTCACCACTAGGTGGCCTGTTCACCGTTAAATCTGTCCTCGTTTATCCAAAAGTTACAGTAGACAGTAAACGTGCACGTGGCGTCGTACGGGCCCACCTTCCCCTGCCCTTACTCTCCCCTTCTGCCCCTACCAGCCACAAAACTCACTTTTTTCACAATGGCAGCTTTATCTCCATAGCAACCTTTTTTTTTTGGTTGACTAATACATCTATGTAAGTTTAACCCTTGTGCTATCCTAGGTACTTTAACGTTGGGAGGTGGGTCATCTAGACCCACTAGACAGTGCTCTGAACCTTTTTTCTTCAATGATTTGTGATCTTCACTTATGTCACTTACATGAAATCTTTCCACCTTCATCCACCTTTGTCATGGTAGGGAGAACACGTCAATGGAAGGGGGGGGGGTCATCTTGACCCCATAGGATAGCACAAGGGTTAACAGCTGGCCTAAACAACAAACCTGAAAAAAGTCTCCAAAGTCTCCTTGTTTCCTTTGCACAGGGAGAGTTGGATTGTTTTATCCTCCAACTTCCTGTCTGCTCCCTCCTACAGGTGTGGTGTTGTGGTGGTGTTCAGGTGGGGTTTATCTCAGATCAGCTGCTCATCCTGAAAAAAGTCTTTGAATTCCATCATTTTAACTCCCATCAACCGGACTGACCTGCAGCTGACGCTTTGACTGGAATGCACGTCTCCTCAGACTAAAACAGGTTTTTTTTTTTTTAGTTTATTTTTCATAAACACAATTATGTTTACTTTCACCTTGGGAAATCTATTTAATAAAGTCCAGCTTGCTGTCAAACGCAGCTGTTTACTAGTTGAACGATGCCATTGGTCACCACTAGAGGGAGCTCTGTCTTCATCCTGTAAGCGGCTGCAGTGAGTTCATCGCTCATGAAACAAACTAGTGTTGTTTCCCAACAGATGTACAGACAAAAAACAATTAAAAAAAAACGATGCCGTTTATGGTTTGTACATTTAAAACACACCAGCAATTTCAAAGATTGTGTTTTATAGACAGGGCAGGATAAAAATTAAAATTTAAAAAAATCCTCCCTCCTGTGTTGTGTGTCTTCTCCTAAAACATGAATGTTTCTGTGTTTGTTTTTTCCAACCTCCCTTCCTTAGAAGACAGGTAAAAGCTGTGTTGAACCCTTAAAAAACGGTTTTATCATCACCAAGCCTCCAACTATTGTTGTTTTAAAGTGAACGTGGAGAAAGCCAATGACCACTGGTGGCTGGTTTCCCATTGAAAGGAAACAAGTCAACTCTCGCACAGTTTCATGGCTTTTTCAGTGTTTTGATGAGAAAATGCAGCTTTGGATACCTGGTTAAAGTGGGCGGAGTCAGTGCAGCTCAGCATCCATGTTAACATGTGGGATGAGGTATCTTCAGAAAATCATGCTTCAATATAACAGAAATGATAAAACCATATCAAATACTGACAGTCAGCTGTTTTTTTTATTGTTCTAAGCTATTGCTATTTAAAACAAGATAACAGGCTAATGCAAAGTTTAAGAGGAATTATTCACTTCAAACACAAGATAATGAATAGAAAAAATAATTGTTTTGGATTTATAAGTAATAAAAATCTACAAAAGGCATTCAGGAGCACCAGTTCTGTTGTCAATCACTAAATGTGCAGCATCAAAAATAGGAAATGTACCATAAAATCAAAATCCAGACCTTTAAAGTTCATTTTTATTTTAGTAAACATTAGTTTTTAGACATTAGATATTTCCCTTTACGAATAAAAACTGAAGAAGTGACGATATAATCTGCTAAAGTTCTGAGAAAGATCCGAATCCGCCCGTTCTTTTGTCCTGCACTCGTGCTTAGAGACATGTTTACATCATGCGCTCGGATGCTCACACCTTGAGCCTTTCATGGTGTCTTTACATGGAATTATGAGCCTCTTTCAGCTCCTCACAGCTCCTCCTCTAAAACAAAGCCCGGGACGCGTCCTCCAGCAGGAGGCACAGAACTTGACCTCCGTGCTGTTTGCTGAATGGTAGACGAGCGCCTGGTGCTCCTGACGGACTCGTGAGCCGTTCTGTGACACGTGACAGCGTCAAAAACCTTCAGCACAAACAGCTGGAGCGGTTCCTGGGGCGGTTCCTGGAGCGGTTCCTGGAGCGGTTCCTGGAGCGGTTCCTGTGGCGATTCCTGGGGCGGTTCCTGGAGCGGTTCCTGGAGCGGTTCCTAGGGCGGTTCCTGGGGCGGTTCCTGGGGCGGTTCCTGGGGCGGTTCCTGGGGCGGATCCTGGAGCGGTTCCTGGGGCGGTTTCCGGGGCGGTTCCTGGGGCGGTTCCTGGAGCGGTTCCTAGGGCTGTTCCTGGGGCGGTTCCTGGAGCGGTTCCTGGGGCGATTTCAAGGGCGGTTCCTGGAGCGGTTCCTGGGGCGGTTCCTGGGGCAGTTCCTGGGGCGGTTCCTGGAGCGGTTCCTGGGGCGATTTCAAGGGCGGTTCCTGGGGCGGTTCCTGGAGCGGTTCCTGGGGCGGTTCCTGGAGCGGTTCCTGGGGCGGTTTCCGGGGCGGTTCCTGGGGCGGTTCCTGGAGCGGTTCCTGGAGCGGTTCCTGGGGCGGTTCCTGGGGCGGTTCCTGGAGCGGTTCCTGGGGCGGTTCCTGGGGAGGTTCCTGGAGCGGTTCCTGGGGCGGTTCCTGGAGCGGTTCCTGGAGCAGTTCCTAGGGCGGTTCCTGGGGCGGTTCCTGGAGCGGTTCCTGGAGCGGTTCCTGGAGCGGTTCCTGGGGCGGTTCCTGGAGCGGTTCCTGGGGCGGTTCCTGGGGCAGTTCCTGGGGCGGTTCCTGGAGCGGTTCCTGGGGCGGTTTCCGGGGTGGTTCCTGGGGCGCGGCCGTGTCTGTGGAGGATTTTTGAAGCAAGAACGGTTCAAAGTCATAAAACACAGACGGTCAGATTGAAGTTCAGGCTTTCTTATCCTTTTTTTCTGGTTTTGAATTTTTTTATCACAAGTACGGAACTAAGATGAAAAAAAGAAACTCTAAACAGTTAGAGAAGCTCGAACAAGACAATCACATTGCAACGACTTTCAGGATAAAGTTACCACTGGATTTACGTAAAGATATTAAATGTTAACAAGCAGAAAAAAACATGTCGTCTTTCAACCAAAACCTGCCAACAGTGTGGATTGTTCAGGAACAATCTATGCTGGAAACTTTAAACCTCAGTCTGTGGGGTGATGAGAACATTTCCTTCAGCCAAGTTTCAAAATAAAAGGACTGAGTCAGTTTTTAAATTCATCCTCTGGTACGGAGCTGGACAGAGAAAATTCCAAACGATTTGGATTTTGCTGCTTACCCAAATATGGAGAGGAGGTGTGTTTTCAGCAGCCTTACACCCAGAGGAGTGAGTCGTCGGCAAAGATTTAGCTTTCACGTTAACGTCTGTGCTGGACCACAGCAGCAGGTGAAGCCTGGAAGTGACTGAAGCGGAAAAACCCGTAGCCACTTTTCCTGAGAGTAGAAAGGCTAAACGGTTGTTCCTCCCCAGAAACTGCTGCTATGTGAGCTGAGAACCGACAGCGTTAACGTTGTAAGACTGCTCAATGCCAACCAAGGGGGGTTGTTAGATTAGGTGTAATTTCCTTTTACACTATTGCTCCAAGGGCCGCATAGTGGGGTAGTGGTTAGCACTCTTGCCTCACAGAAGGTTCAAATCCCGACTGGGATTTTTCTGTGTGGACTTTACATGTTCAACTGGTGCGCATGTGAGAGTTCTCTGGCTTCCTCCCTCAGTCCATATACATGCTTCATAGGTTGACTGGTAGCTCTGAATTGCTCCTAGGTGTGCATGTGAGTGTCCAGACTGGTGACCTGTTCAGGGGGTCCCCCTCCCTCACCCAACAGTAGCTGGCTTGGCTCCAGCAGCCCATGGCTCAGGGATTCAGGAGTTCCTGAAGATGGATGGATGGACTATTGCCCCAACGATGGCTGCCAGTAATACTGTAAAGATCCAAGCAGAAGCAACTAGACCAGGGGTGGGCAATTCCAGGCCTCGAGGGCCGGTGTGTCTGCATGATTTCCAGATATTATTGCCCTACTCGTGGCTGATTACCTGGTTCAGGTGTGTCCAGCCAATCAGAACACAACAGAGCAGGGTATGTTGGAAAACATGCAGGAATGCGGCCCTCAGTGCCCACCTCTGAACTAGACGGAGGTTTTTGTGACGGAGTCTGTGGAGGGATTTTGTTCAGGAGTGTTTGAATTAAGGCACTTTCCTAACATGAATGTTCAAACAGAATCTGTCAGACTGAAGTTCAGGCTTTTGGAATATTGTCCTGCTGCAGAACATCAAGATCCTCCAGTAGAGAACAGAACAATGTGAAACCTTAAGGAAGTAGACTTTAAGACCAATTTCCATGATTCAACTTCAACTCAATGTCACCTGAGAACCTTCACCAACAACAGTTTTCATGGTTCCATCACTTATAGCAAAACATCCTTAACCCTTGTGCTATCCTAAGCACTTTACCGTTGGGAGTTGGGTCATCTAGACCCACTAGACAGAGCTCTGAACCTTTTTTCTTCAATGATTTGTGATCTTCACTGGTGTCCATGGATTACATGAAATCTTTCCACCTTTATCCACCTTTGTCATGGTTGGGAGTACACGTCAATGTAAGGGGGGGGGGGGTCATCTAGGATAGCACAAGGGTTAAACCATCATACTTCCTCCTTTTTGACACTTAAGGACCGGATTCTCTCTTTTCTTGCTTGCTTGTGTGTTCCTTTGATCTATAACGTCCATAGTGTTTTAGCTTTATAAAAATTGACATTTTCAATGGTAAAGAAAAATATGTCTTCACATGGATATTTATGACCTTCTCTGTCAGATGGAGTATTTGAGAACTTCGTCTTTACTTGAAACAATAAAACCTTTGCTTCTGATGAGACAGAAAAGTTTCAACTTTACAAATTGAAGTGCATTTGGGACGATTAGCTCTCAGACGAAAGTTAATCCAGTTTGTTGGATGTTTTAGTTTTGTTCATCCTCAGCCTCCTCTCAATGTGACCCAGACGGATCGATCACAGCATCCAATCATCGCAGAGCGGTCTATGCACAAAATGAGGATCTGATCTAAAGTAGATATGAGTCCTAAATAAAATCAGAGCCACGAATCAGCCAACAGAGGAGCAGAGGTGGATTTTCTAAACAGTTCTAATAAGAAAAGACTTCCTTCAGAGCTTCAGTTCTTAAAGGCCGTGTCCCACAGCCACTACAGACGCTGTGTACATATAACACGGAAGTAAACTGGTCATACGTGAACATATGTGGAAAAAGTGAGAAAAGTTGTGGTCTTCACGTGAAAAGTATCAGAATTGAACCACGTTAAAACCACGGAAGAAGTACGAATAAACCAAAGAACACGTGTGATCATTTTGCTGTTCCATGTGTCAATTATGGACTTTGAAGGTGATACATGCGCCGTTTACGTGACCTAATAGTTATACATCGGTGGTTCATGAAAAAGTCTGTTAGACATACGTGGAACGGTCGTGGAAAGACACACATTTGTGTGTGAATCTCACAAAAATCACACACAGCTGCGTAAGAGTTACGTAATAGTTGCGTACAAACTACATACAACATGTGTAATCAGCGTAATTCTTAACCGACCAAATATGTTGAACAGCTCCAAACCGAATTCATATCAAAAGGTCTTATCATGAGCAGCGCGCCCTCCAGGTTTTTATTGTGGTACAAAGAAATGATCGTATTGATTTGATGAAGTGATTCACCTTTAATTCTCTTTTTCTGTCAGTAATGGGGGGTCGTGTTGATGTTTCTCTCACGCCGGATCTTCTTTGTGTTTCCTTGTGAGAGCTCAGACGCTGCCGCCGCCGGCCGAGGCCTTCTCTATGAGGAGCTATTGATCGGTTGATTGAATCCTCATTCTGCCCCACACGATGGAATGTCCAGATCGATTCAAACACAAATCCAGGGAACACTAAAGGAGAGCAGCCTTTCTGCCAAAAGAAACTGCTGCCATGACAACAGTGTGTCACTGCTTTCATTGTTTTACTGTTTCCAATTTAAATGCACCAAAACATTGGATTGATTAAGACTCAGGTATGTGCATGTGGATGTGCATGTGCATGGGTGTGATGTTATCTCCACCTGACCCTGGTCCCTGACCTCGCCCACCTGCACCTTCATCAGGTGACTCACCTGAAGTCCAGCAGCAGTCAAAGGTCAGCTTCCTCCTTTCCCATGACCTCTGGCACCTCCATCACCCCCAAATACTTCCACCGACCACATTTACTGGGCTGAACATGATCAGACTTGTGGAATAAATACAACTGTGCAGTTCAGTTTTAGTTTTCTTTTTGTGTCCCTGCTGAACGTCTTTATACCGGTTTTCGTCCATCTGTAGCTGGAAGAATTTCCCCTCATCGGTGTCCATCTTCAGTAGCGTCTCATGTGTGGCCTATTGGGCCCCTTTGGGTTCAGTTTGGGGAATTGAATTACTTTGGAATGGATGAAGGAATAAAACTATTTTTTTTAAGTTTCCTTCAATCGATTTGATGAATATTAATTATTATTCTTGTTGTTTAAAATGTCACAAAACCGTTCCCATAGCAGTGATGCAGCAGGTCTACTCTGATCTTGTTCCGGAAAAGAGTGAATGACAGCAGCAGTGAAGACCCTCCAACACCCTCCAGTGAGCTGCTGCTGCTGCTGCTGCTTTCTGTGCTGCTACTGCTGCTGCTGCTGCTGCTTTCTGTGCTGCTGCTGCTTTCTGTGCTGCTGCTACTGCTGCTGCTGCTGCTGCTGCTGCTGCTGCTGCTGCTGCTGCTGCTGCTGCTGCTTTCTGTGCTGCTACTGCTGCTGCTTCTGCTTTCTGTGCTGCTGCTGCTGCTTTCTGTGCTGCTGCTGCTGTTTTCTGCCGCTCAGCTCTGAGTGCACGGAAGATAAAAGCGGAGCTGCATTTCTCCACCTGCTGCTCCACGAGCATCACAAGGCCAGAGGGCCCTGAAAGATGCTTTTAACTCTGCTGATCTGCATGTCAATGCACCTGTAGAGAGTGTGCACGTGAGCGTGCACCAGCCGCTCAATCAGGAGGAAATCAGTATTAGCAACAACAATCACGCACAAGGTCTTGCCGCTCGTCCTTGAGACGCAGCGGTTCTTTTTAGTTCACACATGTGATGCTTTTTGAGAACCAATGAGATTTCAATGAACAGAACGCCACGGAGAGAAAAGCACCTGTTAGAGCCGACAGCCTGCTTCACCAGATTCCTGCTTTCTCTCTTTTCGTTCCGTCCTTTTTATTTCCCATTGAAGTTTAAAACTTTTTCATTCCAATCATTTCTTCTGATTTATTTTTTGTCTTTTTGGGTCTCATTTCTTCACATTTCTGTCTTTTTTATTTTTATTTTTATTGTTCGTCTGAATAAAACACAAAACCGGTTCCGCACATATTTTTCCAACTGTTGTGTCAAACTCAACATTTTCTTTGTTTTTTCATTTTTGTGTCAAACTTCATTTTTTATTTACTATAGAACCCTGTTGTTTTTTGTTATCTAACTGCTTTTGGCGTCATTTCTTTATTTTTTTTATTTCTTTACCTCTTTTTTTAAATGTATAGCTTTTTAAAATCTTCTTTTTGTTTCCTCTTTTTACTTCTTTCTGCTATTCTTCGAATCTTTTAGGATCGAGGCTTTTTATTGATTGAGAAAATGGATAAACGAGGCCTTGAACCTATTTAGCTGAGGCTTTTACCCAATAGCTGTCATTGTTTTCTCTGCATTTATTATTTTTCTTATCAATTTTACATAATTCCACTCACATTTGTAACTGTTATTTACAACTATAGTTACAACACATTTTTCTCATTTCTTGCTTTTTGTGTTTAATTGTATTAATTCTATCTATTTCATGATTTTACTGTAATAAATATGCACATATATATATATATACGTATATAAAAACTGCATGGTAGTGCAGGGTTTTCTCCGGGGACTTCCTCCCACCGTCCAAAAACATACTTCATTGTTTAACTGGTTCCTCTAATTGTCCCTGGGTGTGAATGTGGGCGTGCATGGGTGTGTGGTTGTGGCGCTGCGACAGACTGGCGAGCCGTCCAGGATGCCCCCTGCCTTCGCTCCCGAGTGGCTGGGATAGGCTCCAGCATCCCTATGACCCCGAAAGGGACAAAAACGGGTCTAGAAGATGAATGGATGAATGGTTATTCATTTTATTTTCTTATTCAAACATACGGTATCTTCTGTCTGACATTGTTTTCTGGGTTCCTCTTCTGAAGTGTTTCGTTTTTAAGCTGTGATTTTATGTACGGGAGAATGTTGACATCAATGTTTGTAAATATGTCTTCAGAAGTCTTCTTCCTCGCGCTGCAGTGGTCCTCAGACAAGTGATCTTTGACCCTTGTGCTATCCTAGGCACGTTAACATTGGGAGTTGGGTCATTTAGACCCACTAGACAGAGCTCTGAACTTTTCTTCTCCAATGATTTGTGATCTTCACTGGTGTCCATGGATTACATGAAATCTTTCCACCTTTATCCACCTTTGTCATGGTAGGGAGAACACGTCAATGGAAGGGGGGGGTCATCTTGACCCCATAGGATAGCACAAGGGTTACAAGGATGTTTTATGATTTTGTTGTTATTCACGTTTGTCTTTGTTCCCATATTTTCTCCTTTTTTATTCAATTTTTCTCTTTTTTTTAATAAACTTTGATCCTATTTTCTACTTTTTAGTTCCACTTTAATATAAATGTTCTTTGTCCATAATTTTTTCCTCTTTTTTGTGTTTTTTTCACATCCTCTCCTCTAGTATGCTTTTGTTTCCGTTATCTCTGCCTCCCCCCTTTCTCTTGCTTCTCTTAATTTGGATAAAACATTTAATCTCTTATTTGATTTTGTGCTTTTTGTGTCTCTGAAAAGTCCCCGTAACAGCAGCTAGACGTGTACGTGTGTGCGCGCAGAGCGCCGTCCTTCAGAGCCACTTTGCTTGGCCGTGGCGAGCGAACAGTCAGCAGCTTCTGAAGCAAACAGCAAAGCTCCTCTTTGTTCGTGCTCTTAAAAGCTTCACCTGACTTCAACAAGGGAAGGACTCGTGAAAAGACTCCATTTACAGTTCAGCCTCATTAAAAGAAAACTTTATGTGAACATAAATCAGTCAAGTGGGAAGGGTTCCAAACGGTTTTCATGCTTTTAAGAGAACTTCAAAATGATTTTCAGAAGATCTATAATCAAATACACAAAATAGAGAAACCCACTTCTCTCCTGAAGAGTTCCCATCTCGCCCGTGAACACATCTTCATCACTGTCATCACGCCCTTGTTCTTCAGCTTAGCATGAAAACTGGAGGCTATGTTGACAAAAGGACATCACAGGCTCTGGTAGGGTTACATTCACTGCTTTAGGCTTTAAGGTTCATGTCTTTGGTTCTGAAACCCCAGTTGGAGCATTTCTGAGAGCTTCATTTTGAGTCGACATTAGAGCCTTTGTCAGGTTTGTTGATCCAGAACAATGTCTAAATCTTAGAAGGCATTCACACTGCTAGATTTGATCTACATAGGGTTCAATTCCTCAGATACTTCACTTAAAGGCTGTGCGACACAGCAACTACGTATTGCACGGATGAAAATTGTATGAAAAAAGTTAGAAAAGTTGTGGTCTTTCCTGAAATTTTCACAGATATCAGGAATGAACCACGTTAAAACCATGGAAGAATTCCGAATAAACCACACAAAGGACACCTAAACCACGCTTTATTTAATTTCTTCAGGTTGACAGTCAGGGCACTGAGCAGAAATCACATGGCGTCAGCACCATGGTCAGCTCCCAGTCCGATTCCCCTGATCTGCAACAGCTCTCAGTCAGCTGCTTGGCGCCTTTTAAGGCGGCCCGCCGAGGGAGACCGCCACCGAGGGAGACCGCCATCGAGGGAGACCGCCACAAGGACCGAGTTGCAGCTGGGGAGATCCGGGGCCCAGACCTCATCCAGAGTCATACCCAGCCCCCTCCCGTGACCCGCCTTCCTGGTGGTACCAAACACTGCCCCTTGACCCCCCACCCAGATGGGGAGAGAAAGAGATCCCCACTTGGCATAGACTGCTGGAAGCTGTTTTACAAACCCCTCATTCAATGCCCCAATCGTACTTGAACCATGCATGCTCATTTATAAGCATTTTATTAGTGACCATTCACATAATTAGATCATGATATGTGCGCCACATTCGCGTCATGAAAGTTATGCTTTGGTGGTTCATGCGTGAAAAGTCTGTTAGACATACGTGGAACAGTCGTGGAAAGATGTCATGGTTTGGGTTTCTTTTGTCTTGGTTTTTGCTTTATTTCTTGTTCTGTCATGTTTGGTTCTGTTTCCTGTTTTATTTTGAAAGGTGTTCTGTTTTGTCATGTTCCTGAGTTTTACTTCCTTGTCCCTATCTGTCCTGATCTTGTTCACCTGTGTCTTGTCTGCCCTGTCTGTATTTAAGTCTCGTCTCTCCCTTCCTCTTGTGCTGCTCCATTAGTGTCTTAACGTCTTCATATCGTAGCGTCATTTATGTCTTGGATGTTTCCTGTTCTTGCCAAGCCACAGTAAGTCTAGTTCTAGTTTTGTTTCCTGCTCTGCAGCGCTTTTTGTTCAATAAACCCTCTTGCCTTGGAACCGTGTGCCTCCTGCCTCTGGGTCTGGGTCCTACCTGCTCTCCAGCCCCCCCAACCCCTGACAGAAAGATACAAATTAGTGTTTGCATCTCACAAAATTCACGCAGAACTGCGCAAGATTAACGTAATAATTGCGAACAAACTACATAAAATATGCGTAAACTGCGTAATTTTCAACCGACCAAAAATGTTGAACAGCTCAAAACTGAATTCACATAAAGACCCGTCTGCCGAAACCCTCGACGGACATCTGAGCACATCGATGAATGATGAACGCGGGAAACAATTGTGAAACACGTATTTCATGTGTGAGTCATGAAAGACGGACATTTCAAACGTGGAAAATGCGTAAAATGTACATAGCGACTGTGTGTCACGCTCTTGACTTGGCAACAAACGCTCTTTGAACCAACGTGGTTTTTCTACCGTTTACACGATCAAGGTGAATCCTAACGTTTCGCTCCACGACAGAACCGGCTGATTTACGTTGATTGTGTCATAACTTCAGTACTGTAGTGTGTTTCATATCAACCAAAGCTGCTTTCCTCTGCTTCAGAATCCACTGGGATTACTTTAAGTCAGGGGTTCTCAAAGTGCGGCCCGAGGAGCATTTATTTTGAGGTATAACTTTTTTATGGATTTTTTGTGGCCCTCAATAACAAAGAGCCAGAGCAGGTTCCTTTGAGGAAAAACGTTGTGTTGGCGAGGAGAAAAGATGCTTTCAAGCTAAGTGGACAAATGTTTATTTTGTCGTACCTCATGGATAAAGTCATGTCCCTGATTTACAAGCAGGTAAATGCAATGCTCAAAGAAATCAATAGAAATCGTTACTATGTTACAAATCATGAAAACTATGATAAATTTACCGGAGAGGAGCACAACAATAACTCCAACAACTACAAGGAGGCGATGCTGCACAGCAGATGTTTACAGAAATGTCTGAATCCAGTGAAGCTGTGATTGAAGCTGGTAGCTACGTTGTGTCTTTGGAATTAGCCCGGTGTAGCAAACCCTTAAGAATAAATCCAGAAAGTAGCTGACATTGTTTGTCCAGAGCAGAAGAAAGTCTGTCAAATGATCCAATTACTAGACGAGTAGAAGATCTGGACAGCAACCTCTGGAAAACATCTGGTTAACTCTACAAATGACACTTGGTCATTAAAGTTACTAAAAACAACTTTTTTTGTTTTTCAACCGTGTTTCACCAAAATTGGCCCCCAGTCTGATGTCGACTTCTTAATTTGTCCTTCTACAAACACTTTGAGAACCCCTGCGTTAAGTGCATAAACGGTTGAAGAGTTATGATCGTCAAAAGAACAAGTATAAGTGGAAAGAATGAAAATTGCAGCTGAAGCTCCAGTTCAGAGGGTTAGGCGGGACCTGACTGATTCACCATGATGGTTGAATCGTAGTCAAGGACTTAGATGAGGACGACATTCAAGCCTGAAGCAGAGTCCAATGCTGCATTCACACCAAATGCGCATCACATTCCTGTTGACCACCTCTGTTTGGACAGTGATGTATGGTCCATACACATGCCCCAAACACGTGTGGGAGGAGCTCCCTCTAACTGTTTTTAGCCCGATTGCCACAAGGCAATTGGTTGTCAAAACACTCAAAAGTTAAAAGTCAGTCTGAGCCCAAACATCTTGTCCATCAGAGCCTGTAATCAAACACACGCTGTTGTTCCAGTTCAAGCCAATACTTGACAAAAAATAGCCTGGTTTAAATAAAGATATTACTGTGTTTTTCAGGCCATAAGGTCCATTTACAATCCTTTAATTTTCTCAAGAAATCAACAGTGCTCCTTATAAAGTCATGTGCCTTCTGTGTGAGTTCTGGTTGTGTTTACTGACCTGGAACTGATTTTCTGACGTTTTATAGTTTGGCAGTTTTTGTAGTTTTGTAAGCTACAAAGCCACACTGCTTGATGGTTATTTAAGGCATTGTGGGTAATTTGCTTCAGAATATTTGATGGAAAAAGTGATTGTGGTTTTGTATTTTGAGTTATAACTGAACAATGTTGAAAGCTGTTGTGAATCAAGTTTGACTCATCTGTGAAGTTGCTCTCTCTCTACAAAGGCTTCCCATCAATCCCTGGGACCAATCACCAGCTTCTGTTCCCTCTAAGCATTCTGGGAAGTGTAGTCATATTATATAGTGTTACTGACATCGAACAAGCTTAAACAAACAAACTGATTTAAAAGATCAGGTTTACAAAAACAAAAAAAACACTTAAAGTTTTGTGTTCTTGAAGAATTTGTGTCACTTTTGTTGTTGTCTTATGTTAGCTATAGTGTGTTAGGACGTGTATATGTCTCACCAGCTTTAGCTTAAACAAAAACTCCCTGTACTGCCTTTTAGTTTTTAGCATTATAGGTACAAAACAACAAACATAAATGTTAAATTGAACTCTAGAAGAGGTTGTATGGCGGCGTCAAACAAAACCCAAACCTTTGTCACGACAACATTGCTGCATCTGTTTCAATCGATAAAATAATCAGGCTTGAAAACGTTTCAAAAGATTGTGTTTTTGTGTGATGCATTTAAGGGGAAGTTCAAAAGACATTTAACTGAATTTGAAATTCAGCTTTCCTCCATCCTGTTTCCCTCTTTCTTCACCTCTCCTTCCCTTTTCACAGCTCAATTTCTCTCCTGATGTCTGACTTTCATCCTTTCTCTAAAAGCTTTTATCCTGATACCTGCCTGTGTGTGAGTGTGTATAATTAGCCTCTACTTTCTACCCACTGAGTGTCTAACTGCCTTATAATGTCAGTCTGTCAGTCAGAGGAGGAAAGGGGGGCACAGGGAATAAGAACAGGAGGAAGGATCAGAACAAAGGTGTAGACGTCTGAAAATACCTGTAAAAAAACAGATCTGGATCAAAAGGCCGCATTTCAGGATTATGAAAGGTCTTCATCAGGGCTGGACATTTCTAAAGGCCAGTCCTGTGTTTTGTTTTCCTTTCTTCAAATCTGTCTGGACCAGATCAAAAACAAATGTTTATGAAAATTACTTTGGACACGCTACTTTGAAGGGTTTTCCGAGATTTGTTCCGGTTTGTTTGTTGGAAGTGAAGCCACTTTTCTGAAATCAGTAAAAAACCGAAGTGATGCTGTGCAGTAATGTCAGCCTTGTTCAGCCTGCCGCTGAGCGATGCGGCGTTGCCCTCCTCTGCCGCGTGAAAGAGGTGTAATTCAGTCGTTCGGTGAGTTTCCCTGCAGAACGGAGAGCTGTCAGCCTCCAAGCTGCCGCTCAAATAAAGCACAAAGAATTCATTCACGTTCAGAAAGCAGGAGAAAGCAGCCACAAAATCATCCCCCTTCAGGCTGACAAGTACCCCTGTGGCTCACACACACACACACACACACACACACCCACACACACACTCACACACACACACACACACACACACACACACACACACGCACACACACCTCTTCCCTGTTAGTGCAGCATTGCAGCATTAAAAGGCAGCTGCCATTAAAGCATGCAGCTGTGTGTGTGTGTGTGTGTGTGTGTCAGCTGCCATTAGGCACCCACCACCAAGCCACTTGGTCCACTCTGGCCCACGGCATGCTGGGAAAATCTTCAGCTTCCCTGCCAGTCTGAGCCCTGAGCCAGAGAGCTAAATGACAGGGTTGGCTCCCCCCAGACGCCCCACGCCGAAAATCCAACGCTCTCTTCACTGCTACCCTGCAATTAACACTCTGCACCGAGGAGGAGGGATCAGAGAGGAAACAAACGTGATGAAGGTGTCAGTGAAGGTGTTAGAGGACCTGACACAATTAGAGATGTGCTGATAAATATAAACCCAAAAGTTCCAAAGGAAGGAGAGAAAACCTCTAAGTTCTGAGTCTGACAGCAGCAGGGGGGCTTTATGTCCGTCAGTGCCACACAACATGAACACAACTGTTAAATCAGCCAAAAACAATCAGGATAGTCAATGGAGGGGACCGTGACCGCAGACTCATGGGCCTCACAGTCAAACCTTTACTGCAATAACAACAAAAACCACAGAATCAAAACAGCAAACACAGAAAAACGGAGAAAATGACTCCTTTAAGAAAAAGTCACAAATAGCTTTCATAATAAAACGAAGCAGAAATAAAAGCTGAAAATAAAACAAGTTTATCAGAAAATCTTCACTTTTAAACACAACTAACAGAAATGAAACAAATCAACAGAATATATAAACACAAGCAGCCATCAAATGAGTTTTAAGCTAAACAAATGGAACCGAAAAATAAAATCTATCTATTGTTTCTTCTGCAAAAACCAAAACACAACAAATATTGTTGTGCGTGTTGTGTATTTGATTTGTGTCAGGTCAGTATTCTTCTCACTTCAAGCTGCTAATTGGATAATTATCCAATCAAACATGAGCGCTCGTCCAACAATTTGCTGCTAATTGACCTGAGAGGACTGCCCCCCACCCCCCATGTCTGTGAGTAGGTGTGAGTGTGTTTGTGTGTGCCTGTGAGTGTGGCTCAGTGGGGGATACTAATGGAGCAGGTAGGCTGTGAATTCATTACCGTGTCATTTCTGGGGAGGCCGTTTAAATGACCGAACCCCACAGAGCTAAATTACTGCTGTCTGCCAGTCTGCACAGATGTGTGCATGTGAGTGAGCGCGCACGTGACAAAGACATGACTGTCCAAACTTGAACTGAAGACTCTGAGCAGCGTCATCTGTGAAGATAAATACACATCATAACACAACAACCAATCAGAGGTGTTCCTGCAATCCCACTGTTCTGCTGGAAAACCAGAGAAAGCATGACATCAATTCCTGTCCTTTCTTGAAGTAAAAACACTGGAAGTAGGATAGAAGCAGCAGCTCCACTCAGGACAGGAGGGGAGTGTTGGGATCACTCGTACACTCGAGTGTGCGTGACCCAAAGTTTGTTCTGTTCAGAACCAAAGGATCTGCATCACCGGCTGGTTTCTGTGAGGCTTTCAAAACTGGGCGCTGTTGGCAAAATGTACCTGCAGCCAGAAAAGTATGTGATGGTGTAATTTTGTTTTCATGACATTGTGGGGTCCAACAGGTTAAAATACACCACAGCACGGGGACTTCTAGTAAACTTTGAGCCTTAATGGTTCAGAATTAGAATAGGGGTTTAGAAGGTCTTAACAAAGTTCATCTTTGTGTTAATGGTTGACGTCAAAGCCTGTCAAAGTGACCCCATTAAGGCATATGTGTAAGTACAGTAGGTGTGTGTTTTCATGCTGGTGCTGCAGATTTTTAACCCCGTTTACACTCCTATGAGCATCATCTGCATCAGTATAACTGTTTTCATCAGCCCCCTTCTCTGGGCTACACTGAAAACTCTAGAAATTCACACTGAACGCGATTCACGTGTCAGAGGTGCAGAGCATCATTGCTAAGTCAATGTTTCAGACGTGATCTAAGGCAATTTCAGCATTGCTTTAGAATAGAAAGTAATAAGAAACATAAAGCAAATAGTAGATCATCACTGAAGCATTTGTTTCTTAGTTTTACGTCTTATTTTTTTACAGTCCACAATTATGAAGGTGTTTTTTTACGCCTTTCAGCTTAAAGATTTGTATTTTTTAACCTTGAATTTTTCCTTCCACTTTTTTCAATACGATTTTGCATCATTTATATTTTCAGGAAAATTAAATAAATTAGAAATGGGAGGGAAAAAGTTGAGGTGTGTTAGGAAAGGCAGAAATCAAGTGTCAGACCTGAATTGTCAGACACTGTGATAATATAAAAAGATATCTAGGTTTATGTGTAGTCTGCCTTACATTTAACCATCATTCTTCACAGCAAGGGTGTACAAACTTGACACCACTGGTCCAGTTCAGTTTGTTACAGGTGAAAATGTCTCCAAATGCCGTTAAGCAGTTCCTTTTTCCAGCCGTTTTGTCCACTTCAGTCTTTGGTTCTGTCCTGGCAGAACCTCTAAATTTAGAAAAAGCCTATCAGAATTCCATATCTATGATCGCCAGAAGGATAAAATACAAATTCTTCAAATTTCACTCTTTTATATAATCAGACTTGACAGATGACATGTTTCAATGGATTTCCTTGTTTTTTTTTCTAAACGAGAAGAAGAAATTCAAAAGAAACATAAAAACACGCTTTATGTCTCTGTCACAAGATTTTGCAGCAACAAGAAAATGTGAAAAACAAATCCAAGATAAAGGGACGCGTCCACGAAAGCACAAAACATGTTTATCACTTTTTACGGGCAGATGCAGACAATTATGTAGTCTGTGCATCCAAATGACTGAAAGGTGTTTGAGCTCTTTTCATCAGCAGACGGTGACAAAATGAGGAAAAACAAAGCGAATTCCATTCTTGTCATTTGAATGTGGAACAAAAGGTACGAAGCACAAAGAGCTTCCTGCTGAGCTCAGGTGGGCTTGTAATGAAGAGAGGGTGGAAGATAAACAAATGAAGGCCATTTAACTTCAGTCTGTGATCAAACTTCTTCTGAACAAGCATTTTCATGATGCTTTCACATCTGGATCCAGGAGGAATGTCGGATTAACAAGAAACTCTTCCACAAAACCTGTAAGAGGCAAACATTTCAGACGAGGAGTTGCCCAGCGGGCTACATTGATGCGCTAGGAAGATCTCCGCCCACCCACTCATTCACAATGGATAAAAGACTCATTTTCTTTTATTAAGCTGGAAAAAATCAGATTCTCTTAAGGGCTCTGGATCGAAATTTTCTGAAATTTGGTCTCCTTTCCTAGAACATGTCATGTCCTTGACCTTAGAAACGACCCAGTGAACTTTCAGATATATTAACAGGTATAAGGGGGGTAATAATGTCTTTGCTGGACATAGATTGGTTGCACAGTATATTGTTTGTATAATGTATTTATTTATGTCTTTTTTTCTTTTCTTTTGTGTGTTCATTTTATTTTTTTTGTATTTTTGTTTTTGAATTGTTTGTTTTTGCTTATTTGAAAAATTTCTAAATAGATCATACATGAAAAAAGGAATTAAAAGTCATCAAATAGAGTTTGTGAGAAAAAACAGCTTTAAATGGCTTCAAAGAGTTATATGTAAATTCTGTAAATTCTTCAACATCTGTTTTGTACATGGGTGACTCGTCCACTTGTCTTCAATCATTGAACATTGTGCATCACTATGCCTTGAGGTTTGTGACCGGTTGCAGTCGCCTCGCTAATCACACAGCTGAGTGGCCCTCTCTGAGCATGCAAATATATACGCTAGGGCTGGATATCCCCAATAATTTCCGGAATCATTTCGAGTCACCAGAGCATGGATTGATTCATTTCATGACTTTTTTTTATCCTTACGCTCCACTCGATTCAATTCAATTTTGAATTTACACAGTTTACAGTTTAGATAAACAGTATTTGTATAGAGGTACATTAATAATCTCTATATGTTTTGAAGATATACATATGAATCTGATACATGCACTCTCACACTCACACCTAGGGACAATTTAGAGTTGCAAATTGACCTATGAAGCATGTTTTTGGACAGTGGGAGGAAGCTGGAGACCGCAGAGAGAACCCATGCATGCATGGGTAGAACAAGCAAACACCACACAGAAAGGCCCCCCATTGATGTTTTGTTTCTGGTCCCCCAGCTGGGACTTGAACCAGGGGCCTCTTGCTGTGAGGCAAGAGTGCTGACCACTGCACCACCGTGCAGCCCCATAGAAGATCAATCTCTACTTTTTTGAATCGAATACTGATTTATTAAGCGTGGATCGATTCTGATCGATTAATCGATTTTATCAACCCAGTCCAGTCCAGCAGAGGGACTTCATCCAGATGGAGTTGGGGGACGGCTGGGGGTGCGAGAGGTGAGGTCCACGGTCAGGTACAGGGAAACAGACGAGACAGGGGGGAAGACCACAGCCTAGTACAGGAGCATCTCATCTCCATGTTTTTGTGTTTGGACTGATTTTTTTCCATCAGTTGTTCTGCTGCCTCTGTTTGGAACTCTCTCCAAACTGAACTAAAATTGATAGAGTTTCAGGAGCTGATGAATCATTTAGATTTTTTTGTTCCTTCATGTGAATCACAGAAGATAGTCCATCCGTCAGTGCCTGTGTCTTTAATGTTACTGTCAATTAGTGCAGTTTGCATCTCTTGTCCTTTAACATTTTCACACTATTTATGACTTTTGCACGTCTGACGGTTTTACATCTATTAAAGTTTATAATACTAAGTCACCTTTCTTTAAATTTCAATAGTAAAATCCTATTGCTCAGTTGAATGAGGACGTTTTATGACGTGCTGCTGACCCTTAGACAGGTCACCCTTTGAAAAAGAGATCTTGATCTCACTCGCTTTATCTGGTTTAATAAAGGTTAAATCAAAAAATTATAAAATAAGATAAGGCTTTCTAAAAGTTTCATAACTGAAAAATTTTAGGCAAAAAAAAGGACTTTCTGTGCAGGAAATCTACACTAGACTGAAAACTTTTTGCAGAAAAGTTTAAAGATTGATGGAGATGTACTCTGAACCTTGATGTTGTAGGAGGATGTGAGGTCTTCCCAGCATTCCCAGCGGGTGGTTAATTGACTGGAGTTGTTTTCACACATTGGTTCGGCTGAAACACCGTGACCTCTAATCGACTGCACTACAACACGCAGTCATTAGTCACTGCAAACGCACACTCCTCCTGCGAGGCCACAGCTGTGGGAGTTCTTGCAAACAGATGGAACCATTTTTAAGGCGTGACCCTCCTCACAACGCAGCACCCGGAGTCCACATTGTGGGCGCACAAAGAGCAGCTGGTCCTGAGTGGCTGCTGGAGGGATGTTAGACACCTCCTGACAGCCGAGGAGGAGGAGGAGGACCATGGAGAGGAGGTGACTGCAGACTGCTAATCTGTTGACTCTCAAAAAATTCATGAACATTTAATGAAAACACTCGTCTGTCATACAGATTTCTGAGTTGAGTGGGACAGTGGCTGCAGACCTCCTCCGTTCACCTTCAAGAGGAGCCAGACTTTTCATCTCCAATCACTGTTTCTGAGGCAATTTAGACTTCCATTGTGTTCTTCTTCCACACTCATTTTTTATAGTTACATAATTTGATGTTTGGAACTGACAATGGAAAGTACTTCAGTAGTTTTTTTACCCAGGGCATTAGATGTTTGAGAGAGGCCACTACTTTGTTGTCTCTGTGATTTGTCTTCTTTCTTTTCAAATTCCTCTAAGTTTTTGTGAAAACTCTCCTAAATCTACACACACTGATCCTTTGTGTCACCATGGAAACTGGACCAATTTAAGCTTACTGATGCAGGCAAAATGAAAAAAGTTGTTTGGAGTCACAACTCTCACTCCGTTTGTTCCTTAGGGCTGTGTCTCACAGCCACTATGTACATTTTGCACATATTGCATGGATGAATATTGGTTATACATGGAAAAAGTGAGAAACGTTGTGGTCTTTACGCAAAATTTTCACAGATGTATCAGGAATAAATCATGTTAAAACCACGAAAGAAGCACGAATAAACCACACAAAGAACACATGAATCAATGCAGAACATGAACCGTGTGATTATTTTGCTGTTTATCTGCAATTCATGAGTGATTCTTGCATCAATTACGTAATTTGAACGTGACATGTGCGTTGTATATGTGATATAAAAGTTATACATCGGTGGTTTACGCATGAAGAACGCATGTGGAACGGTTGTGGAAAGACACAAATTTGTGTATGCATCTTGCAAACACCATGCACAATTTCTTAAGATTTACGTAATATTTCCTTATAAAATACGTGTAAACTGCGTTATTCTCAACCAACCCAAAAGCTCAACAGAGAATTAATGTAAAGACCCGTCAGTTTGAGCATCAGGAGTTGGGAACGACAAATTTCTTCTGCTGGTAACTAAAAAACAATTATTATACTTATCTTTTCTATTATTTGACAGATAAATTATTTGCAAAAAGTCATTAAAACTGGAAAATCAGGTGAGATACTGGTCAGCGTTGAAGCCTATTTGAGCTCAAAAAGAGCAAAAACCTCTGGACTTTTTTGTGATATGAGAAACCCTTAACAGACATGGACGACGTCATCTGCAGTCAAATCTGAAGACCAGACTATGGTGCATTTTTACTGGACGACAATCTTTACAAACTTCTTCATGGTCAAACTTTGGTTTGCAACCAAATCTGAAGACTCTTTAAAGATCTCTATAGGCAAAAAAATATTTAAAGTGTTGACCACTTGCTGGTTTTAGGCTGGGATTTGTTCTTTTTTTCGACCTGCGTAGTAGTCAGATTTCTATAAAAGCAAGTAAAATATGACCTGAATAAATCCAAATCACATTTTTAGGGAAACAATGTAGGAGTTCCAAAAAATAGGTCCCAATGTTAAAGTGGAAAATTAACTTTAAAATATGAAAATCTTTGAATTTATTCTCCGGCAAAAGACGGGACAAACATGGCGTAGTTGCACTGGATCATATCCTCCATAAAAGGCTTCTGTGTGGTTATTTTTCTGAGGTTAAATTATTTACTACCTATGGTTATAATCAGCAGATGCAGGTGTATTTAATGAGGTTCATCAGCTTTTCTGAAACAGAAATTTTCTTCTCAGTGTTTCTCTTCTGCATTTTTAATCCACCTGAGAAGTGTCACTCTTTCATCAGCTCCTGAAACTCTAACAAAAACAGATTGGACCTTCAACATTTTTCCCGTTTCCTCCAGGCAAGAGATTTTGTTAAGAAACAATTCCCTCATTACCCTAACCGCCCCCCTGAAACTTTATACCCCGATACCTAATTAGAAGTGGATCCACAGCAGAAGCACTGTATTTCAGTTCTAACTGGAATGGTTGATACAAATGTCAGTAGGTCAATTTCCTTAATGAAAACCACCTGGGAAGAGGAATTACAGGTGACTCTGTCTGAACAATTATGGGACACAGCCTTAAAGTTAATACATTCGTCTTCTATATGTGCCCGACATGCCCTGATCCAGTGCAAAGTATTTTACAAGACACATTAAACAAATCCAAAACTATGCAGAATGTGTACGTCCGTTTCGGATAAGAGCAACCGTTGTGGACACTCGCCAGCAAACCATACCCATATGTTTTGGGCCTGTTCCAAATTTAGAAGTTTCTGGACATGTGTTTTTAACACGCTCAGCCAGGCATATGGAACAACGCTGCTGCCTAATCCAGTGTCCGCTATTTTTGGTTTTGCGGTTGATGTGAATCTTCCCGGACCTTGTACACATGCTCTGGCGTTCACTACCTTGTTGGCCAGACGATTGATTTTGCTTAGATGGAAGCTCTCTGACCCCCCCTCACATGACTATTGGGTAAAGGAGGTGGTATTAAAACCTGAAACTTGAAAATCTGAGGTTCTCACTCAAAGGATCTCTGTGCCTTATCATCTTATCTTATCATCATTATCTCATTATCTCTTTGTTTTGTTCTCCCTTCAGATGTGAGCAGTTCAATTAAGAAATCATACAAATACCCCCCCCCCCCCCCCCCCCCCATTTTTGTGTGTGTGCTTGTGTGTGCACATAAGCAGAGACTGGATCTCTATTATGTCCTGTATGTATGTGTCCGTATGTGTGAAAGAGTGTGTATACGCATGACCTGGACACTGGAATGTTTTGTGTTCGGGTTGGGAGGGAAATGGGAAACACAGAGCTGTGTTGTCGTTTGAAAATATGCTCTGTATGTAAATGTGTTTTTAAAAGTTCAATAGAAAAAAGTTGGAATAAAAACAGATTGGACCTTTAATGGTTCACAGCTCCATTAACAGAAAGTAAGAACTTGGGTCACATAAAAAACAAATGTGCGTCAGCAGCATCGTAGTTCATCAAAGTCTCTTAGGTCTTAACATCAGTAGCTCACAGAGACAAGCAGCAAATGTTTTAACATTTAAAGCTCAAGTTGTTTTCTAAATTTGAGGAAGTTCTACTACTTTTTGTTCAGTGAGATTTGCGGCCTGTAGGGGGCTCTGTTTCAGTTCAGATCATGTCTGACTCCACCAGGAATCAAACACTTTTCAATCAGCATTTAATTTGCTGCAGCCTCACAAAAAGAAGAAAATGAATATATTTATAAAGCTGTTGAACTGCATGACTTTGTCCTCCAGGAGAGAAGCTGATATTCACCCCTGAAAGGCTTCTATTCAGGAAGCAGGTTTTCTATTCATCCCTGGGAGCGTTATTATTGTTGCCATCGTCGTAAAATGAAGAAAAACTGAGGTCAGACCATCTCTAACAGGTCAGTGGCAGAGAAAAGCTCCTCTTTAGTGGAGACATGACAGATGATGAAGAGGGAAGTGATCCAGACCAGCTCCCTCCCCCCCAACACACACACTCACAAACACACCTTCTGGCCCTACATTCAATGCCGGGACTTCTCATTTATTTATATTTTAAGGACTTTAAATCCAATTTCCAAAGTCTCACTCTGAACCTTGGAAAGTTTCTTTGACTGTATTTACATAACAATCTCAATAGAAATAAGAGATAAAACCTTTTTTAATCTCTGGTTTGAGAGTCTCATCATGAAACCTGCAGCTTTGGTTTTGTGTGATGTTTCGCTTGTTTTGGTCAAAAGTTTGAGTCTAGAATTGAGGTCAGTCAAAAGTGATTGTTCTTTCCAAGTATTTTACATTACATTTACTTCGATTAGGTGATTTCAGGTTACACTCACCTGATGCAGAAATGCATCTACTAGAGCAGAATGTATTGGACAAAATGAGGGTGGTGGATCTTGGTGAGCAGAGTTAGGCAGATTAATCAGATATTGGCATTGTATGAATCCAGACGGATTTCAACACCACAGCTAGTGCTGACAACAAGGATTAACACACACTTTGTATCACCGTAACTCTTCAACCATTTCTGCAACTAATGTAATTCCAACAGATTGTGAAGCAGAGAAAAGCAGCTTTGTGTTGACAAGCAACACTTCTGGGGTGTCACCAGTGTCCACACTGGAACTAAAGCACCGGTGTTAAAGGGTTAACTGTCTGACACACGAGTCAGTGCTGTAAAAATGCTCAAAACCATCAAGATAAGTAAACCTGAAACACAGAGAGAACAGTGGAATCTCTTTAAGACTTGTCTTCATTCTTTATCAATATATTGGATCAATTAACTTTAATGTGACCTAATATAATTCTGAACAGCCAAACTTTGCCTAAAAGGGGCTCAGCTATGCTAACTGTTTATTCCATCCACTCAACAATGCAACTGAAATAGGAAACTAAGCAGAGACCCGGAGTTTTTTTGTAATAGGAACATCAGCTGGTCAAAAAGACACACCCTGTGAAAAAATGCACATATTTGAACTTTAATAAAAACCAAACACTGGTGTCACATAAGTGAGCTTTTCCTATGGCCACAATAGACATGAATAAAACGCATATTACTTTTTATCATCCAGTCAGAACACACCTTTTATTCCAAATGTAAAGTTGGACTTTAGCACAGATCAGCACAAACGGACCGGTGTGCGTGGACCCTGTAAGACCAGGGGTAAAGAAGGCTAATGAGGGCTTTTTTCCTAAAATAATTAACCGATTTCTAACCCTTAATTTATTTAAAAAACCATCAGAAGGGATTTGGCGTTCTTACCTGTTACATTTAATGAATACTATTGATTATACTGGAATAATTAAACTATGCTTCTTTGTACGGAAACACTTCATCCCACCTTGAACATCTGAATCATTTGAATCTTTTGAAGGGATAAGGACAAATAAAATTGGACTGACTGATCTATTGACCACTTTAACGTATATATACACATAACATAAATAGATTTCCTTTGCACATCAGGAAAGACTGAAGTAGAAATAAAGGGAACTATTGTTTCTGCAGTTTTTCTGAAGGATCCCCTCCCCCCCCCCCTCCATTTTGGACCTCTCTCTGCAGCTCTGGACCGAGTTCTGAGGCCAAACCAGAAGCAGCGCTCAGACAGGCAACAGCGCACAAACACACGCTCCTGAGCACTAATTGAATTTCACGGCGGTCTTTTGTGGCGAGCCCGCCGCCTTCTGTTACTGTTCTGTACCGGGTGAGCATGAATGAAACTGAGTGTGTTGATTTGGAAGGTTGTGTGAATGGGGGGGGGGTTAAATGGCCTTTTCAGTGGCTGTCTGTGCGTGCGGGTAATAGACAAGCCTATATACTCCTGAACAATGATGCCCGTCCCCCTGGCAGTGGTGGGGGGCGATGAAGGATCAAGGCCTTTAAAGCCCATGAATTCATTACTGCTGCTTTCTGGCTGTGGAGGTGCGCTGCCTCATCTTCATCTTGCTGAAATGAGCAATAAAAGAGGCTTAAGGAGGGGGGAGGGGCACAGGGTGACAAGAGTCGGGGAGGGGGGGATTTAGGGGGAAAGAGAGAAACTTTTGTGGAAATGGAAAGTGAGGAGAAAGGCTGGGAGTGGACAATAGGGAGGGTGACGGGTTGGCTAATCTGGCATCCATCTGCTGCTTGTATTCAAACCCCCCCCCCACACACACACACACACACCTGATTCCAGTCCCCTTAAATGACACTGAAACATTGGAATAAATGTTATTGGACAGCAAGCTTTGTCCCCCCAGCCCACATTGTCAAAGAGAGCCCCTCCCCTCTGTTAAAATGTTTATTAATTTGATTAAAACTTCAAATAAATTATGTGTGGGCCAGTGGGGGCTTTGTGTCACCAGCCCCCCTGCTCACTGGTACTTACTGCCCCCTCCCGGCATGGCCTGTGTAACAGTCCAACCGTGTGTGAGAGTAAAGTTTAGCTTCCAGCTGGTGGTGTGTTGGAGTTTCAAAACTCACAAACCGTCTGCAGATCCCTGTCTCGGTTTGTATGGGGGGAGTATCTTGTTGTACAGAAACAATCACCATATTTATATATATATAGAGAGAGAGAGAGAAAGAGAGAGGCTACAATTCACACAGACTCACCAAAACTGGACCATAGAAGATGGAAAAACGTTGTCTGGTCTGATGAGTCTCCATCTCTGCTGCCACATTCAGATGGTAGGGTCAGAATTTGGCCTCAACAACATGAAAGCATGGATCCATCCTGCCTTGTATCATCGGTTCAGGCTGGTGGTGGTGGTGTCGTGGTACATGCCGTAAACTTGTAAAGCGCTTTTTCTACCTTCCTCGAGGCCCAAAGCGCTTTGCAGTCACAGACCCATTCACCTATTGATGGTGGCTCCACTTCCAAACACTGGTGCCAACTTTCCACCAAAGGCAAAGTGAGGTTCAGTGTCTTGCCCAAGGATGGCTGGACATATGGCGGGAATCAAGTCTGCAATATTCCAATCAGAGGTCGACCGCCCTACCGCTGCACCACAACCACCCGAATGGTGTGGGGGATGTTATCTTGGCACACTTTGGTCCCCTTATTACCAGTTGAGCATGGTTCCAATGCCACAGCCTACCTGAGTATTGCTGTTGACCATGTCCATCCCTTTCTGACCACAGTGGACCATCTTCTGATGCTACTTCCAACAGGATAAGGCTCCATGTCATCAAGCTGGAATCATCTCAGACTGGTTTCTAGAACATGAAAATGAGTTCTCTGGACTCAAACGGCCTCCACATTCACCAGAACCCAATAGAGAACCTTTGGAACGGGAGACCAGTATCATGGATGTTCAGCAGACAAATCTGCAGCAAGTGCCAATATCTGAGTTTTTGGATACCCATTGGAGTTTTTATGGTCTTCTCCGTCTTTCACAGGACAAAGGAAGAATGCATGTTGTTGAAATATTTGGTCTCATCAAACCAAAGCAAGAAAAAAAATCTCATTCCACCACAGACATCTCAGTGCCATCAAGTCTTTTCATGTCAAACAGGGCTTTTAATATACAGCTGCATGTGCTGATTGATCCATCCAGTCAGAGCCATGGAACCATCACAGAGGATGTTTGCAGATAAATGACCTGAATGCAACTGGAAGTTGTAAAGAACTTGATAAGATACAGATGGAAAGATGAAGAAGGCGGAGTCATGTTTATCTGAAGGAAGTGGAGCCGAATACAAACAGCTTCATTTCTCCCCCCTGTGTGTCTAAGTGGTGATGAGGAGCAGTAAAGAGTTTTTCCCCTCCTGTGGTGAAAACACGCATCAGCTCAGAACACCAAATGCCATCTGGGGTTCAATCTCCTCCAGTTTACTGCAGCTGAGCGCTGAGATCAGGTTCACAAAACAACAACAAAGAGGCTGAACTCCTCACAGTCTGAGAGGAAGACAGCAGAACTTAGGTGGAGCGTTCCTCTTTGACATGTTGTGTATTTTCTGTTTGTTTTTTTTAATTAAAAGTTTTCATCACATATTGTGCTGTTGAGGTCAAACCAATGGTCCAACATGGCTGCCTATGGCAGAGTGTCATCACAAGCTGCGTTTTCCATAGATTATAAAGTAGCACAAATTGGATTTACGATAAAAAATTAAACTAATGGAGACACGACAATTTTGAAAAAACTCACATTTATCCAAGTTATAGAGGTTTTTGTGCTTGGAGGTGGTGCTTTTTGAGGCGTATCAAGTTTTCCCAAAACTGCAACACTTTTTCTTATGAAGTGAGTCATGTGACCAACAGCCGGATGGCGATGAGCTTCTTGGTAGGAACCTTAGATCGCTGCACGGCGGGCTCCACCAGAGGTCCCACAGCGTCTCACAGCTCATCCAAAGCTGAGCGTGTCGTGTGGAATTGTTGGATCCACAGCTCCTCTGGAAAATCACCAACCACCATTTTCCAAAAACTACTTCATCCGTAGCCCCTCCCACGTGTAAGGAGCTCGCCACTTCCCGGCCTGAAGAAGACGCCAACGTCTCCTTTGATGGATGATGATGAGCACTAGCGCCGTGGCAGAAATGTGGATGTATCTGCTAATCAAAGTATCGTTGACATCCATGTTTCTGAAGGACTCCTCTTCTGAAGGATGTAATGGAAACTGGGAAGTTGTAAAATTGTGTTTCTACGACATTTCTAGAATTTTGATAAATTTTTGCACGTATATGTAACAGAAACGCAGCTGCAGACTGACAAAAGCCAGTTGTTTTCTGACAGTTTCATGAGTTTTTCATCAGACGTTGAAAGTTCTTGCAGCCAAGTTTCTTCCAGAGCTGGAAATCAGGGACTTTGACATCAAAGCATATGAAATGAAAGCAGGTAAAATAACAGACAGTTGTTGGTATTTTTGATAAGGATGGGTTGAAAACACTGTAATCTGAGAGTTTTGTTTGTTTGTTTACATGTTTATTCATTATGGATCCCCATTAGCTGCAACACACAGTTCTTCCTGGGGGAGGCAACCTCTTTATGGTAAAATCAAAGACAAATGAAATAACTAATGCTAGTTTTCAAGTCTGGATCAGATGACACTAGGAGCCGACAGAGGCAGAAAATGGTAAAATCAAAATTAATTTACATTCTAGGATGATAACGCAATCATGAATCCCAAGTTGTTTTTAATGTCCCCTGTTTGGATATTCCTGTCTTTACAGCACTAGTGATTATACAATTTGGTTTAGCTGTTCTTAGATAAATCAAATGTTCTATAAAAACGAGTGATAGATCACCACAGAACACGGATTCACTGCTCAGTAAATGAGTCTGTTTGTAAGGTTTAATCAGGATTGTTGAATGACAGAGTAGCAATGAGACCTTTTCCTGTTTTCTGATTACAGAGACAGAAACAGGGAAGTAGGTGTAAAAAATTATTTCAACAGTGAAGTCCTCTGTTATGGTAGAAATCTGTCAAACACACAGATGACGTTAAAAGTTTATGTCATGAGCCGGGGGTCTTCGTGTCCCTGGGGGGTGGGTCCTGGTCCTTGCCCCTGAGCGCTGGGCCCCGCCAAACTTCCAACATGGCCGAGCCTGGTCGGGCCATACTTATAACACCCCTTGTGGGCCACCCTTTTTTCCCCGGGGTTCCCCCCTCCTGGGCGGGGGCGGCGGGCCCCTGCCTTGCTCCTTCCTGGACCAACCGTGGGCCGGGTGGGTGGCTGCCTGGAGTGCGGAGCGGGTCTCCCTTGGGGGGTCCTGGCTCGTACCTGGGGTTGGGGCGGGGGGATGCCCGGAACTCCTGGGTGGTGGTGGGGTGCTCGTCTGGGGCTGTGGGCGTCCTTCTCCGGTGGGGCCCTGCGTTGGGCTCTTCCGGCGCGGCGGGGGGGCTGCTTTCCTGGCTGGGCTGGGACGGCGCTCTCTTTCCCTCCGCGCCTCCCTGCTCTCTGGCTCTGAGGGCCTCGCGGCGGTCCTGCTGGCCCTGGCCTGGGTGGCGGTCTTGGTCGCCCGGGGGGCGGTCGTTCCCTGCCTGTTCCTGTGTGGCGTTGGGGGAATTCCGGCTGCCGCTGCTGCTGTGGCGGGGGTCTGGGTGTGGGGGTGGCTGGGCGCTCCTCCTCCTTCTTTTCACATTCCACCATCCATTTTAAAAGAACATAAACACTCACCTGAGCACAGGTGTTAGCTCACTTTGCACTTATAGTTTGCGTGATTGAATGAATGAAAGATTTCACACTGGTTGGTTTTAAGGCATAGGTATGCGTTCGTGAACACTATCTGTTTTGTGTACATGTTGACATGTGAACATTTTTTTGCAGCTAGCAGGTGTGTTGATAATATTTGAGTGTGTGTGTGAACAGGCCCCGCCCTTTTTGTACTACATTTGAACTGTACCGTAATGATAAACAACCAGTAAACCTGTCTGCTTTATGCTGCTTCATGGTCTTACCCCCCCTCTCACTATCACCCCCCCCCTCTGACATCCCTCCCTCTTCTTCCCTTCTTTTTGTGATTTTTGTGAGATGCGTACATTAATATGTGTGTCCACGACCGTTCCACGTATTTCTACCACACTTATCATGCATGAACCACCCATGTATAACTTTTATATCACGTATACGGCGCATGTATCACGTTACAATTATATAATGGATCCACAAATTGAATTACATATAAACAGCTCAATAATCACACGGTTCATGTTTTATGCTGGTTTACGTGTTCTTTGTGTGGTTCATTCGTACTTCTTTTGTGGTTTTAACATGGTTCATCCCTGATACATCTGTGAAAATTTCATGAAAAGACCACAACTTTTCTCCCTTTTTCCACATAAGACCAGTTTACATCCGTGTATTATGCCCAAAATGAATGTAGCGGCTGTGAGACTGGTGAGCAGACCATAAATAAAATATTTTCTTCAGCAAAGAGGAAAATTTAAATGATTTCCTTAAAAAATAAAGATTGTTTTAAAACATGAAATTAAAGAATTAGTTGCTGTTTAGTAACCAAATTGAAGAGCATCATCATCTCAGATCACTGCTCCTGCCCTCAGTCATTGCTACTGACCTCCATCATTGTCTCTGACTGAAGACGCAGCCCTTTCTGAGCGCGCTCAGTCGACCGGATGATCCTCCGCCTCCTGACTGTGGAGAAAAGTTAGCGGCTGCAGACACTTGGATGTGCGGGCTGACTGTGTGTCTGTAATGAGTAATGGATTGAGTCCACAGGAGGCTGCAGAAATGAGTCGTCTAAAAGCAGCAGGCTGCAGTAAAACAGACACACATCTCTGACAGCGTGTGCGTCCCCATCACACCAAAGCTTTTTCCAGCTCAACCTTCGGGAGTTGCTGCCAAACAACTAAGAAAATAACCCCACGCCGCCTCGTTTCTGCTTTTGAATCGGCTCCGATTCATTTTCTTTAGTCCTTTTTAATCACTTGGAGGCCGTAAAATCACAAACAATTTTAAAAACAATAGAAGAGTTTATTCAATGAAGGCGATAAACCCGACGATTCCATGTCTTTTTATTCATTCTGCAGGAAATGTCATTTTTTTATAAACCCTTTATTGCCCTTGTTACATAAAGTCTACAAATGGTAGATAACAGCTGAAGACAAAAGAGCAGGGCTGAAATTAAACCGGTACGTTACGGTACGGTGCGGTACTGTGTACCGGTACAAGATCTGGCAGAGGTAGGCTGTACTGGCTGGAAGATAGGCTTTGTGGCGGCTCTTTGCTGCTTCAACACCCACAGAAAAGCAGCTGCAGGCGGAAACTGTGAACCAGGCAGCACTTCATCTCATCGTCTTAGCGTCTCTGTAATTTTTAGTGTCTTATCATCGCTACTAAATGTGATCTACGTCCCTCACGTTATCCGCTAATTCTGTCGCTTCCCTAAACAAAAGTTGTGTGTCGGTCGTCAATGAAACGGTTCTTTCAGAGCCGCCGTTCGCAGTGAAACACAAGAACACGGCACCTTTGCTATTTTTAAGAAATAAACGTTCATTCATGATAAGAAAAACAATAAATAAATAAAATAAATTAATAACAACAAAATAATTCCTAGTTTTCTGAACACTATTTGATTGACAGTTCCAGATAAAACCTAACGCAAAGGTAGAATTAAATATGCAGCAAAAAGATTCATCTGTGTTTGAAAAAATCATTGAAAAAAAAAACAATGCAGAGGAAGACTGTTCAAGGGGAAGACTGCAGGTGCGGATGAAGATGTACAGTTCAAATTAGTAGAGGAAAAGAAAATGGGAAAAGAGGACCATATTCAGCATTTATCAAGTTCTTTAGTACAATAATTAATTCAAATATTTTTCCACAAAAAACAAACAACAGAACTTTTACAGTCAGGATTTATTCTCAAATGCGTTTTTCTATGTTAGCGGTGTAACGGTTCATATTAACAACAATTCCATTCACATCATTATTTGTGGTCGCTGTTTCGATTCATGGTCGATATTCTGAATGAACCGGTTCTCTGTCCTAAAGTGGATCCAGATCATCTTTAGGTAAAACTTCCAGCAGTGAGACTCAGACAGAAATTCCTGCTACTGAACAGTGAAGTTTTTCCAGATTCTTGAATTTCTTCCAGATCATCAAGTGGAAATGAAATCTGTGTCCAAACAAACAAGTAAACTAGAATGAATGTCAAATCCATTCACATGTTGGTTTCTAAAGTTCACCACTGTTGTTTTTCCACATCCAAAGATTCCAAAGGGAACATTCTAGCACAGTGTTTTTCAACCGGTGTGCCGTGGGAAATTAGCCTCTTTCATTGATCTAAAAACATTTTCCATCTCCAGGATATCAGCTCTGTGTTCATCCAAACAGGCCTGATAAAACACTGAGTAGTTAGGAATTTGAAAGATCATAAAATACTTTTTTCTTTGTGTTTATTTGATTCTATTAAATGACGGTACCGCGATTTAGCCGCAGCTTCAGCTCTGTTTTCTGAAAAGTCCCGCCCCTTTAACTGTCTCCACCAATCATTCTTGTAGGCTTAATCACATGTCATCAGTCTGACCAATCAGAAGTGGTTAAAGTCTTCACTTCCTTGTTCTGATTCTGCTCATAAAGTCTCTCAGTTCCAACAAAAATACCAGCTAAAGCTCGTCTTTAGCGGTGTAGCTTTCCACAGAGACCGGTGTCAGACCGTGGAACAAGTGAACCAAACAATGAAGCTCAGAGAAGAGGGTCTGTCTGACATCACTACATCTCCCATGATGCATTGGGTTAAAGTGACAGCGTCTCAGCGTAAGATGAGTCTTCCCTGTTAAACGTCTTTAACCACAACAAACACATCAACCAGTTTTTCAATCTTCTTGATGAAATCAGATGTCAATTCAATTCAATTCTATTCAATTTTATTTGTATAGCCCAAAATTCGAAGTAAAACATGAATTTAAAAGGATCATGAATACAAAGAGTTCAATAGGAAAATACTAAAATGAACTAACAAACTGACTAAGCTATACTGGCATCCCTGCCCTTAGACCCCCCTTCGCGGTAAAGGAAAACTCCTAAAAAAACGGATTCCGGAAAAAACGTAGAAACCTCAGGGGTGCCCACATGAAGGAGGGATCCTCCCCCAGGACGGACAGGCGATTTACCAGAACTCTTACAGAAGAATTAACTTAACTGACTCTACAACTACATATATAACAGTTTACTTCTCCTTTAAGGTTTGTGTTTATTAACAGCCAAACATCCCAGAGTTTGGTCCAAGTCATCTTTTTAACTGAAACACTTTTCTATTAGCTTTCCAGCTTTTTCTGCCACAATTATCACAAAAATGCACGTGATATCATTGAGGGACTGTCCATCAATACAGACTGTAGATATTCTCCTTTTTTAATTTTTGGATGCTGGTGTGCCGCGGGATTTTTGTCAAGGATAAAGTGTGGCTTGGCTCAGAAAAGTTTGAAAAACACTGTTCTAGCACACTGGATGGTCACATGACTTTATTCAAAGTCTTTCCACAGATTTGCCTACATCCAAATGGAATTCTCCAAGATTGATTATCATCACTTTATTTCATTTTGAAATAGTTTTATAATGGTATATTCATTTTCTATACCATTTTTCCCTTTCTGGGTCACAGGGCTGCTGGAGCCTATCCCGGCCACTTATGGGCGAAGGCAGGGGACAACCTGGACAGGTCGCCAGTCTGTCGCAGGGTAAATATCCCCAATCACACATCCATTCACTCTCTCAGTCTCACCTATGGTCAATTTAGAGTTGCCAATCAACCTATGAAGCATGTGTTTGGACGGTGGGAGGAAGCTGGAGATCCCGGAGAAAACCCATGCATACACGGGGAGATTATACAAATTCCACACAGAAAGGCCCCCCGTTGATGTTGTTTTTCATGTCCCCCAGCCGGGACTTGAACCACTGTGAGTCAAGAGCGCTAACCACTGCGCCACCGTGCAGAACTATAATGGTATAGTTCTATTTAATTCAATTATTAACTTGCCTCAAACAGATTAATTTGATTGGATAAATCAATTCATCGATTTATCGATTAACTTTGCTGCAGTTCTGGCATAAACAAAAACCTACTTTCAGCCTTGGAAGTGAGACAACAGAAGGGACGCTAAAAAAAGCCAAGAGAAATGCAAAGCATTTAAATAACTGTATGAAGAAACATGTGTCAGGAAGCCAAAACTGCATTAAAGTGACAAAGACGCTAAAATTAAAAGACTGAACTGGACAATAAATAAGAAGCATTTAAATCAAGCTAAAAATACAGTAAAGGTGTACAAGTTTTGTTTTTATGTTGTTTGTGGTCATGTTGGAGTTACCCCGTCGGTCACACCCAGAATTACCCTCAGTGTCTGGAGTCAGGTCATCTGTTCTACTCCGTTCTGGTCTGCTTTGGCACCCTTTTTGTTGCTCCCATGGTTTTTTCACGTTTCAGCTCATTTATTAAATGTTTTTTTCATTTCTGTCACCAAGCCCGGTCTTCTACATTTTGGGTCCTGCACCAAAAGGTGAATTTCATCTTAAAACCACAGCAGCAGAATCAAACACTTAAGGACACTTAAGATCTGCATAAAGTGAATAAAAAACAAGATTGTAAATTTGAAAAACAAAATTGAAAATTTGAAAACAGTTTTAACCTCAAAAGTACTCATTGTAAACTTGAAGGAATTATGAATCATTTAAAAATAAATTTGTAAATTTGAAAAAACAAACTATAAACTTTAAATAAATTTGACAAATTTGAAAAAATAACTATAAATTATATAAAGAAAAACTGTTACCAAATAAAAAAATGAATATGTATCGTTTAACATTTATTTGTTTCTCCTTCTTTCCTTTCAAATCTCAGTTTTATTTATTTTTCCAAGTTATCTCTGCCGAGTTGATTGTGTTTTTATGTGGGGGCGGGGCTTTGAGCTCATTGGCTACCAGGACATGATTTCCTAAGACAGAGAGGACTCCTCACTGCATATTTTCTACACTTTTTCTCTGACAGACATGAACATTTTCACACTTTTCTTTCTTGTTTATACTCTCAAAGTTCAAAACTTCATAGAAAATATGGCTGGTATTACAATGAAAACAAGGATCTAATCGTGATGAAGATCAGTGTAATGTTGGCTAAGCTGCCCCCGCCGCCTCTCCATAAAACATGGCAGGGAAAAGATTCAGTGACAAACTCAACAGCAAAGTTGGGCTGAAAAAAATCTACCAAACAGGAGAACTGCGATGTAGGGCGGGAAAACAGTCCGGTAGTGACGATGCTCTCCTAAAGTTTGGTACATCAGAGTGAGGTGGCACATAAATAGAAGCCTCACATCACCATAACCTCTTTGGGAGTCATCTCCAATTAGCTTAAAGCCCCGCCCCCAAGTAAATATAGGATCCGGTCAGCAGGGAAAACTGGAAAACTGAATTGAAACTGAAAACCCAGAACAAAGAGGTAGAGACCGGAAAAAAACTTTTTGTCACCAACTCTCCAACCTTCTTAACCCAAAGCACATCTCTGAGCACCATTGGTCCAGCGGTTCACCATTTACTCTGGATAACTCACAGCTCTTCCTATCTTTGCCACCATACTGTACGACAGGACAGATTTATCCTCTCGCTGCGGCACCATCATCTCTGCTTACATGAGAAAATACGTCTTCAACTCAGACTCTCAAAGATCAGATTTTGGGTGTTGATATGGAGAACAGCGTCTTCAGTGGTCCTCTCCGCAGACATTGAAGGAAATCTGGAGGTTATAGACTCATCTAACTGCATCCCCTCCACTTGTAGCTGACCTGAGGGACTGAGAGGAGGAGTAAAAGTGAACAAGTTCAGAGAGGTTCGGAGGTGCAAGACCATGTAGACCAGGGCTGCTCATTCCTGGTCCTCGATATCTACCACCCTGACTGTTTTCCAGATCTCCAAGTCCTCTATAAAACTATAAAACACAGGCAGCCAGTGGAGTGATGCGAGGACCGGGGAGATGTGCTCTCTTTTACGACTCCCAGTTAAAAGTCGAGCAGCAGCTCGAACCTGAACCAGCTACAGACAAGAGAGCAAGGACCGACTCACTCCAAAGTAAAGTCCATTGGAATAGTCCAGATGGGACGAGATGAATGCGTGTATCAAGGTTTATAAATGCTGCCTAGAAAGAAACAATTTCACCTTTTCCAGTCGTCTTAACCCTTGTGCTGGGAGTCTCTACCTCTGTGCATTGGTGTTGTTGTTTTTGCATCCTTGTTTTTTTTATATATAAAGCACTTTGAGCTGTCTCTTTACATGAAAGGTGCCATAGAAATAAAATTAATTTGAATTTGCTATCTTATGGGATCCAGATGACCCCACCCTTCCATTGAGGTGTTCTCCCTACCAAGACAAAGGTGGATAAAGGTGGAAATATTTCATGTAATCCATGGACACCAGTGAAGATCACAAATCATTGAAGAAAAAAGCTTCAGAGCACTGTCTAGTGGGTTTAGATGACCCAACTCCCAATGTTAAAGTGTCTAGGATAGCACAAGGGTTAAGTGGTAAAAACAGTATTTGACTACTAATCTAATCTGACCCTCCAATTTAAAAACACTGTCAATCTTAAAACCGAGGTTGATAGTTGTGGGTTTAAGATATGGTCCCAATGGACCCAGGTCAGCAAAAGTGGACTCACAAGGGTCCAAACATTATAACTTTGCAGAAGTTTAATGAACAACCCAAATGTGTATCCACACAACTCTTCTGCATTCCTCTAAAAACCATATGTGCCCTTTGACACGCGTTGAGACGTGTTTTACCTCTGATTCAGTTTGTGTTTGTTGTGTTATATTTCTAAGTAACTGAAATGGTCTGTGAATGACTAAATGGAGGCTGTTGCAGACAGACAGTTGCAGAGTTGATGTGTGGTTGTTTGTGTTATATTTGCTCCTGTACTGAATCATGAAAATGTGAAATTATGTATTTTATTTTCACATTTACTGCCCTGTCATTGTAATATGTTATTTCTTTATTTTTTTTCCTTTATGATGTTTTTTGTACCACCCTGCTTTAAATTCCGTGCAGTTTTATTCTAAAGCATTGCAACATTTCCTCTGATGTTGACGTCAATCTATTCTCCGAAGATTTATGGACTAAATGGGAACATTTTAAGCAAAAGTCTGATTTTTTTGTTCAACAAGAAAAATGCTTTCAGGACAAATGAGTACTCCATGTTTTTGCAGAAGGCTGTGGGGATGAGGAGGGGGGGGATAAGGAGGGGGGAGTATTGGAGTCAAATGGTCCGTAAAGTGGAATAAATGTGTGTGTGTGTGTGTGTGTGTGTGTGCGTGCGTGGGTAGGTGTGTGTGTTTAATCATGTGGATAATTTGGGTTTTTCTCTCCTTTGCTATCAAGTGGCCTCTCCACCGCTTCTGTCAGTAATGACTCCATTGATGTTCATACGGGAACACAAAGAACGGTGACCTGCTGTCGATGGAGATCGATGAAATGAAGTCCAGGATGGAATGGAGCAGAAATGTAGCAGCAAGGATCATGTGGATCTCAGATGTTTGGTGACCTGAAGGAGCTGCTGTGAATGTAGCAGGTGTGTGGTTTATCCCTCCCTTCAGTCTTGGAGCAGAAGTCCACTAAAGTCTGGATGTGGCCATATTTCTGGCTAATCTGAAGTCTATAGGGGGAGTTAACTCTTGGACCCAGTGAGGACAATTACACAAACACAAATATTTCATTTTCTCCCTCCCTCCACTCATCCGTCCTCTGGTCCAGAATAAGACAAAAACTTCAGGTAAACCTTTGAACGTTCCACATTTAATCTAAATATTCGTCATGTAAACATTTTATTCACAATATGTGGTGCTTTGGAGGAGGTGTCTTGCATTTTTGGCAAGTTTCACAACGATTCAGCAATTTACTAAATCTCAGCAGTCTATATTTCTTTACTCAGTATCTTTAATCCAAACCTTATCAGAAAATTGTGACATAAATACTGAGTCAAAAGCCTTCTGCCCCTTGCAGGCAAACTAACTGTTCCTTTTATTTAACTTGAACTATTTTGGGGGCACAATAAAATCTTCGAGCAACGGCAGTGACTGTTCTGTCCCGACTTTACTGATGAGAGCTCGTCACATGTGCATCTTGTCATTTTTTTCCATTGTTACAATAATGTTAAAAGGTACTCTTATAAATCATAGGCCTATATTCTGCTAGTTTTCTTGGAAGCTGACTGTTTACAAAAAAAAGAGAGCTGAAGACATATACATAGTGGGGCTTTAGTCATTTTTTTCTGAACCCATAAAGAACTTTGTAATTTCTATCTGCAAAAAGGGGTTTCACAAAGAAAACTGACTGAGGTACAAATCCCATTTTCTTATGTTTTCAAACACATCTTAGCTGTTATAGGCTAAAAATACAAACATACACACAATAGACGACAACAGAGAACCAGAACAATCAATCGGAAAGAAACATCAGTGAATAAGAACAGTGGTATTGCGTGCCACATCAGGAGAGAAAAACAGACTGACCATAAATGACTTTATCCATTGCACATGGATGACAAGTTGTAGAGTGCAATGGAGTGAGGTATGAAAGATCTCCTGAAGCGGTTGGTGTGACAGCGAAGCTGCCTTAGCCTGTTGGAGAACGAGCTCCGCTGACCATCCAGTACAGGATGGAGAGGATGCTCAGGATTATCCATGATGGATAAGAGCTTATTTAAAGCCCTCCTCTCCATCACAGATTCAAATGTGTCCATTTTACAACCGATTACGGAGCCAGCTCAGTTTGTTCAGTCTATTACTGTCCCTAGCAGATATGCTGCCCCCCCCCCCCCCCCCCCAGCAGACCACCAAGAAGAACAGAGTGCTGGCCACAACAGACTGGTAGAACATCTCAAGCATCTTGCTGCACATGTTGAAGGACCTTAGCCTCCTCAGGAAATGGAGTCTTCTTATACACAGCAGTGCTGTTGCTCTTCCAGCTCAGTCTGTTGTCGATGGTTACTCCCAAGTACTTGTACTCCTCCACCTCTGCCACATCTCTGCCAAAGATGCTGAGAGGCTGGAAAGGTGGTGGTTTCTTCCTGAAGTCTGAGGTCTTTTCCACATTCAGCAGCAGGTGGTTTGCTCCAGACCATGTCACGAATTTATCCACAAGATCCCTGAACTGGTATTCAATATTCAAACTGATGGTTTTCTTTACTGAATACATAAAAACACACACCACATATTTTTAAATGTAATTTCGTGAGAGCCATACAATATTGTAGCGTCCCTTTCCCACACTGAGGCACGGAGACTTAACCTCTTTTAAGGTTCTTTATTCAGGTTACTGCAGGATGTAACCAACGCCGTACAACTTAGTCAGCAACTCCTGAATGAATCTCTCCCACCCAGAGCCCTCCTCCTAACTTTTTATTCCCCTGCTCCCACACCAGTCCTCCTATTTCCTATTCGGTCCATAGCTGAACCCCATTGTTTCAAACTCCCCAACAACAGGCTGAGCGACAGAACTGAGGGCCAATCAGCATCTCTGCTTGATGGGTTCAATGAACTCTGGAACTTAGACCGCGACCCAACAGCCACCCAGTTCAACCCAGTCCACTACAATATATTTAAAACTAAAAATACAAGTGAATGTGTGCATTTTATGGAATTTCAACACTTTTAAAGTATAATAAGTCTTCGGATTATGTTTCATAACATTGTTATGCTAATAAATGATGAGTATTTCTCACCATTAATGTGACTTCTGGTGATGCATGGTGGTTTTGCTGATGGTCTTGTCTGGTTGATATGTGGTGAATTTAAGCTTCATGCAGGCGTTGAGACTTCCATCCGTTAAACGTGATTGTAGATTGGTCTGAATGTTCTTTACATGTGAGAAAGACTGCTCACATGCAGACATGGAGCCAAACATTGTCAGTACAGCAATACTCACATGCTGCAGTGTGTGGTATGTGACGGGCAGTGTGTTCTAATCAGTGCGCCGTTTCACCTCGCTGCCTGAGCCCACTATCCCTCTTCCTCTTCCTTTCCTTCCCAAAGAAGGGAGCGCAGCTGCAGGGACGGCAATTCGCAGGTACAAACTCTGCGATATAACAGATAAAAGTTAACTGATAGTGGCCAGATTTCTTTTTCTCCAAGCACAGCTACTACTGCGCGGCCCCCCTGGCATTGCATCACGCCCAAGAAGGACTGGTCTAATGAAACATTTCTTTTATAATAAAGATTTGTCTGCGAGCCAGATGTGACCATCAGAGGAGCCAGATATGGCTCGCAAGCCATGGGTTCCTGACCCCTGATCTAGGAGAAGCCTGGGCCTCAAGGATATGTCAAATTATGCTCCAGTTGTGAAAAATGTTATGGTTACCCCTTCTAAGACTGATAACTCTTTTTCATTTTGTTCTACAAATGGTCTAAGAACACTGAAGGATCTGTTCATTGAAAGTCAATTTGTTTCATTTCAGAGAGTAAAAAGTTAATTTCGAATCCCCAATGTCCACTTCTTTAGATACCTTCAACTTCTGCAACAACTTTTATCTACCACACTTACCCATTTCCCTTCAGGACCACCGGACACACTTCTTGAAAACATCTTGAACTTTAATCCACACTCAAAAGGACTCATCCAACACAGATCCACTGACTCATACCAAAAGGAAGTGGGAAGAAGATTTGGCCAAAGACCTGTCAGAGTGTACAGCAGACTGCTCTTCATAATATCTATTCATTTTCAATATGCCTAAGACAAAGAGTGGTACATAGACTGCATTGTTCCAAAATAAAGCTAGCTAAAAATCAAACCTTTGAACATTTGCTACTACCACCAAGATCTGCTCCCGCGGCCGCTCCACCCAGGCTCGTGGTTTAATGCTAATTGTATTCAAAGTGGAATTGAACCAGGTACACTATCACATACAGTACAGACCAATAGTTTGGACAAAGCTTCATATTCAAAGGTTTTCTATATTTTCACGACTATGAAAATTGGAGATTCACATTGAAGGCATCAAAACTGTGAATTAACACACTAATTTACAACACAGGGTGGGTTTGTTTTCGGGTTTCTAAAAAAAAAGAAAAAGAGTTGGAATGTCTTTTACATTGTGTGTGTTGCTAATACTCAATGAATAAATAAAAACTTAAGAAAAACATTTGAAGTACTGTTTGTACCTGGAGGCCATACCCACTGACTAAATCACATATTCTTCTTCTCTCTTCTGACTCATCACCTTATCTGACCCTCTCTTCACCTCCAGAACATTCTTATCAGGCATTTCCTCCTCTGTTCCTCTTTCCATCCACTCCACGATAAAACACATGGAATCTGCTTCCAATCTGTAAGCTTTGCTCTCTTTCCATCTGGTCTCTTGAACACAAAGGAGATCCACTCTTCTTCTTTCCATCATATCCTCAGTTTTTACTCACAGTTCTTCCCTCCTTGTCTTTCCATTTTCTCTCTCTGTCAACAAACATGTCTTCCTCCCCTTCTTCCCCAGCAGCCGTTTATTTTTTTTTGTGATTATCATGACCAATCAATTTGGCTTTGCTTTTACCTTGACACAACCCTCTGCATTTCAGCAGATCCAGATCCAGACCTGCTTGTTTTCCAGGATCTTCTGCTCTGGCATGTTTTCATTTGCTGGACACACCTGATCCAGGTAATCAGCCATAGGAAGGTCAGTTATTTCTGGAAAACGGGCAGACGCACCAACAATCGATGAACCCCTGATCTACTGTAGATGAATGTATTTACTCTGACCACAGTCCTCGATTTGCTGTTAAAGAAGTTTGGGTCCCATTTTGGCAAAAGTACAAGAATACACATGCGTGTGTGTGCGCGCACACACACACACACATATATACACATCATTTCTACAATTCTTTTGAGATGCTTTCAGATTTGTAAGAGAAAAGCCCCATGTGGCCCAACAACCAGGACTCCATTATAAGCCACACACATATCCACACACACACAAATGTACAAACTGCAGCAGCAGGTCTTAATGCCACTTAGGGCTGTTAGCGTTTCCTGTTGACATCCAACAAGAGGCTCTTCACAAACCATCATTTTCCACTCTGCACAGCTCTTTACACAAAAACACACACATGCCAAAACGCACACACACATGCCAAAATGCACACATACACACACAAACACATGCCAAAACGCACAGACACACACACACACACAAAACTGATCTTTTGAAAAAAACTTAATTAAGGCTCTTAAAGCTCCACAAATTAATTAAATAAAATGTATATGTATACACAGTACATTATTAATCATATAATCTTTAATCTAATGTCATTTAAGTTCATTGGCTTTATTAAATAACATGTTAACGTTCGCAGTAGAACTAAATACAAAGTAAAATATTGAAGCAAAAAACTTTTTATATTTCACAGTGTTATATTTCGATTCTTAAAACAGTCTGACAAAAACGTTTACCTTACAAAAGACAGGATGAAAGACTATCATTACTGTTGGTCGTTCTATTTGTTTTGATTGATTTTATCTTGATAGTTAAAGATACTGAAATGATTTTTTTTTTCTTTAACCAAAAACTGCTCTCATGTAGTTCATTTCAGAGACAGCCATCATGGGGGCTTGTAAGGTCACTCCTGCTATCTCAGGTAGTCATAACCTGTAACAGCTTGGTGCCCCTTCTGGAGCTGGTGTGGACTACCAAAAAGCTCACTCCTGATTGGCGACAGTAGTTGCCATAGAAACGTTGACTCATACCCACTTGGACCAGCACTAACTTCGTCTGGATCAGACATGCCGGTGTCCGTTCCGTGGGAAAATGGCGACTGAATTGGCTTCATTTTGTTGGAGCCGGAAGTAGACCTTTTTTTACAGATGACATCATACTTGCTCAGTCCAGTTCTCTAATACAGTCATTGGTCATGCACCGCAGAATTATAATTCCTAGATAGGTCACAATGTGTTATTCTTATTTATTTTAAAATGTCATCCACAATTTTACAAATAAAAAGTTATTTCTGGCCGGGGATTTTTTTCCCTCTCTTTCTTTGCCTTTTTTTGTTTTTTTAGGGTAATAAACCTTTGTGTCTTTTCTGATTGGTCGCTGAGGATGACTGTTTATTGCAGGAGCATTTTAAAGTTTAAGATCCCTCACTATAACACAGTTTGCCTTTTGCTGTCTTGCTGATTTTGTTGTGCATTTTTTATGCTTTTTTTGTTTTTTGTTGAAAAGGTCCTTTTTTACAATAAAACAACATAAATGTGGAGACGCCTAAGAAAAAATATACAGAAGTTCAACACAACTTAGTTGAGTTATAATGATTTGTACATCTAACTGTACTTAAATTCATTCATATTTTATTTTTCTAAATCAAAAAACACAATTTAATTCATTATTTTAGCATGTCTACGTTATCATTCATTCACAATACTATGCTTAAAAAGAAAATCAGCATTCCACCTCAGCACTTCTGTGTCGCCACATGAGTTTAATCAGATTAAAATGTCTTTTAATACAAAACTCACTATATAAACCAACCTAGGATGTAAAAAAAAAAGGGCCCAAACCTATGAAACATTCCAGTTTATTAAAAGGTCTATATCCTGCTTTTCTGAAGTCTTTCAAAGGTAAAATATCTCCATATTTATGATAATATGTTACCCTTGGCACACTGCATTATTATTTTTTATGAAATATGAAATGTTGTGGCAGCTCTTTTTCCTACCAGGAAGAAAGATGACTAAATCTCTGAGGCTCCGCCTTTCTCTCCTTGTGGGTGTCGCCCATTTCATGACGTCAAGTGTTCATATAAAATAGAAGCGTTTAGCCGATGACGCCTAGCTCCACGGAGAAAGTGGGGCATGTGTGAGGGGCTGGCAGGGCAGACTCTTGCTGGAAGGGGCGGTTCCTCCATTTATGACATCACAATGTGAGGACCCGCTTGTTTTAATGAAGGAGCTGGTGCTCAGAGAGCAGGTTTTTAGAGGAATACTCAGATATGTGTGAACGGATCAAAATACCACTTTGGGGTTGTTGTTTGTTTACTGAAGAATAAACATAATACACTTAAAAACTCAAAAAAGTTGATTTTGCATGATATAGGCCCTTAACATTTTGAAAACATTTTTTGGCCACTAAATGTTCCCGTGGTGAGGTGTTTCAACTGTTCCACAAAATGGAACTTTTGGAACAGTTGTTCCAACTGATTCGACCATTTCTGCCATAACTGGTGGCTGAGATTCAAACTAAAGTTGTGAACTAAGTCAAAAAGTGACAAAGTAGATGATTGGAAAATTGGGAACAGAAAAGCAGAGGCTTAGATACACGGAGGACTATTAACACTGATCACAACAGCTGCAGATAAGAGTCGACCTTAACCTGGTGTGACTGACAGGGAAAAGTTAAAAACAGAAAATGACAAGAACCAAGGAAATGTAATTGTCCTCATACTTCTAATCATTGATCATATTTGAAGTAGAGAACTAGGAACTAGTTTCATGGCAGACTTGTGATGAGATAGGGTGCAGCTTCACTCCAGTTTCTGACTCTTCAGACATCATTTGAAACGTTTTAATCTTAACTCTTACTTCTGGTTCAGACGACAGCACTGGTTTTCCTATTTGAGTTTTGGATTTAGGAGGATGACAGGTTCTGCTGAAGATCTGATCGAGTTCTGGAGTTCTTTGCACCTTTGACCGGTTGAGTAAATGGGTGAGTTTTCCTTACCTGGACCTTTCGGAGGAGCCTGAAGCTCAGAGGAAGATTTTAACGGGAATTTCCCTTCAGCTGCTGCAGATTCCAAAAGATAAACAAGCTCACAGGTTCTCTGAGTGGGGGTTGCTATCACCTCCATCAGCAGGACGAAGCATCTGAAACCACCAGCCAGGTGTATGGAAGGTCACCTGTGGGCAGCGGGGGCTGTGCAGGTTATCGGTGACCCTTGGTGTCAAAAAAGGGAAGGGAACATGAGCTGGAGAGTCGTGTTTCTGAGCTTCAGTGAACAAGTCCGTCCTGTCAGGAGGTGCAGGGCTGCAGAGACCACAGGGAGACCATCTGGAGGAGGAGTCCATCGCAGGAGTTCCTACAGCTTTAAAAGATTTACAAAATGTCGACTGCACTTTAAAATTAGCTGCACTTCTGACCCGTGTGAGGACTTGAGAGCAGGAGTGGTTCTGATCCAAACTCTGGCAGCAAAGTTCTGAATGTACTACATCCTTTGGAAAACCGTTACAGCAGTGTCGCCTGCAGGAGGTGAACTCTATCTAAATCCGAGCAGGAGATCCTTCAGTGTCTCCATATGATAGAAACCAGTGGTGGGCAGTCAGGGCCTTCGAGGCCTCCGCTGAAAGCCTAAAGAACATCTGATTCACGTGTTAATTATATTTTGTCCATGCATAATCATTAAATCATTCCAAATAGTCTGTCCTTTCCCTTTTACTGTGTTTATGATGGTTATGCTGCTTCCAGACAGACGTATTTTCACATAGGAGCATTCAACCATTCACATTTCAGCTGTCCTCTGTTGCTAGGCAGGGTAAGGGTATTCACCAAGAGTTGTGAAGGCCTCCTCATCAGGGGTCGGAAACCTTTTTGGCAGAGGGAGCCATGAACACTACATATTGTCAAATGTAATTTCGTGAGCCATACAATATTGTAGTGTCCCTTTCCCACACTGAGGCATGGAGACTTAACCTCTTTTAAGGTTCTTTATTCAGGTTACTGCAGGCCGTGACCAACGCCGTACAACTTAGTCAGAAACTCCTGAATCTCTCCGACCGAGAGCGCTTCTCCCAACTTTTTATTCCCCTGCTCCCACACCAGTCCTCCTATTTCCTATTCAGTCCATAGCTGAACCCCATTGTTTCAAACCCCCCCAACAACAGCCTAAGCAACAGAACTGAGGGCCAATCAGCATCTCTGCTTGATGCGTTCAATGACCTCTGGACCTTAGAACGCGACTCAACAGCCACCCAGTTCAACTCAGTCCGCTACAATATGTTCAAAACTCAAAATACTAGTGAATGTGTGTGTTTTATGGAATTTCAACACTTTTAAAGTATAATAAGTCTGTGGATTCTTTTTAATAACATTGTTATGCTAATAAATGATGAGTACTTCTTTGCATCAATGTGACTTCTGGTGCTGCATGGCAGTTTTGCTGATGGTCTAGTCTGGTTGATATGTGGTGAATTTAAGCTTCATGCAGGCGTTGAGACTTCCATCCGTTAAACGTGATCGTAGGTTGGTCTGAATGTTCTTTACATGTCAGAAAGACTGCTCACATGCAGACGTGGAGCCAAACATTGTCAGTACAGCAATACTCACATGCTGCAGTGTGTGGTATGTGACAGGCAGTGTGTTCTAATCAGTGCGCCGTTTCACCTCGCTGCCTGAGCCCACTATCCCTCTCCTTTTACTTCCCAAAGACGGGAGCGCAGCTGCAGGGACGGCAATTCGCAGGTACAAACTCTGCGATATAACAGATAAAAGTTAACTGATAGTGGCCAGATTTCTTTTTCTCCAAGCACAGCTACTACTGCGCGCCCCCCCTGGCATCGCATCGCGCCCGAGAAGGACTGGTCTAATGAAACTTTTTTTTATAATTAAAGATTTGTGTGTGAGCCAGATGTGGCTTGTGAGCCATGGCTTCCTGACCCCTGATCTAAAGCGGATTCAAACCTTCGCAGAAACACAACTGGACAGGCACGGCTCTCAGCACTGGCCTTGATGTTCTAGAAAAGGACTTCTTGATGGAACTGGAGACCATAATCTACATGACAGGGTGTTGGACTGCTTAAGGAAAGAGAGGAGGATGGGTTTTGTTTTCAAATAATCCCTTTTTTTGACGAGTGAAATGAAAAATATCACAATAAAAATTGTTGTCTATGAAGACTCTCATTCATCCAGGTTGATTCCATCATAGTAATAGGTTTAGGGGCTGTCGTGTGGACTTAGTTTTAGTTAGAAGACGTTTCACCTCTTATCCAAGAGGCTTTGTCAATTCTGAATTAGCTGGTAAATAAAAATTGTTCCAAATTGATGTGGTTATTCTCAATGTTTTGTGCTGGCTGTAGTTGCAAAACGAGATTTGTTTACTGTTTGGTTTATTTAGAGGCATTTATTGTGGCTACAGGAATTTTCAAATTGCAACGCAAAGCTGGTTTCTGCATCGTAAAATGGTTCATGAGGGGTTGACGTAGCTGTACTGAAGGCCCGGGTGTGTAATGCACGGTCCGCCACTGATAGAAACGGAAGACAATGATTTAGTGGAGGTGAAGGTGAACTGAAGGTCTTTCCATAGGATTGTGGAGCTCTGGACCAAAGCAACTTCCAGTTCCTCAAAGCTCATCCAGAGATTCCCAAAAGATTGATGTTCAGAAAACCTAAAATAAAGAAGCTTGACAAATAACGAAACACAACAGGAGCAGATAAAATATGTTTCAAAAGTACAACTATGCTGACCTGGGGAGTCCGTGTCCCTGTGGTGCGGGTTCTGGTCCTCTGGACCTCTTTAAAATCCCCACAGGGAGAGCCAGACGGCCGGTCAGATGAGGAAAATGAAAACGTTAATGTATCTGTTTGTCTGCAATGGAGGATTTAGAATTGTAGCAGAGAAAGCGAGAATTTGGCCCCGCCCACTGCGGTGGCTGTCATAAGTCAGAACTTTTTTAAACATTTGGTTTTTGTTTGCTCCTGATCCATCACAACACAAATAAAGAAATACTCAGAAACGCAGTTTTAACATTAAATTCTGTCATCCATTAGGAGAAAACTGCTACAAGAACATGCTAAAAACCGTGGAGTGATTGTTTTTCTGTTTGATTTCTATTTGATTTATTTATTAACTGGGAAACTTCAAAATACTGTTTGGGTTTTCTAAAATAAAATGAAGGAATGAAAGATCCATAGACACTTTTCTTTTAAAAAATCTTTCATTACATTATAAGGATTTTCTTCTTTTGTTTATTTTTTTCTGTTGTTGTTTTGTAACAATATTCAATTTGATTGTGAAACGGGCGCCACCCACAAAGAGGGAAAGGCGGAGTCTCAGAGCTCGAGTCGTCTTTCTTCCAAGCAGGAAAATGAGCTGCAAAAATAACTCAGATTTCATTAAAAAATCTTTGTTTCAGTGTGTCAAAGGCGACATATGATCATATATAAGGATATAGTTTACTCCAAAAGCAGGATATGGGCCATTTAAATACCAAACCAGCATCGGGGGACTCTCTTGCATCTTTCTTCCTGTAAAAGCTTTGGTCCTGGTCTGCTGTCAGGGGCTTTTCCTTCCAGACTCTGGGCTCAGTGGAGGTTAAAGCTGCTGAGAAACTGCTCCGTTTTTCCATGTGGCCATTTTCTCATGTCCCACGTCTGACACCATGTAGATTTCTCTCAAATCTCGATATGTTTGTGTGAGTCAAGGATCACACCAGGAAGAGCTTGAACACTGCTTGTAATGTCTAACCTGCGGCCATTGTCCATCAGACCTTTTAGCCCGCTGCAACATCCAGAAACTAAACTTCCTTTCTACGGTGTCCTGTAAGGGTATAAAAATACAGACATTCAATTTCAATTCAATTCCATTTTATTTGTATAGCCCAAATTCACAACAAAAGTCGTCTCGATGGGCTTCGTATCGGTAATTGAAAAAGTAAAACATAAAATCAAAAGGATCATGAATACATAGAAATTAATAAGAAAATACTAAATTGAACTAACTAAACAGACTAAACTAAACTTGACATCTCTGTCCCTTAGACCAGTGTTTTTCAACCAGTGTGCCGTGGGAGATGGTCAAGTGCGCCGTGGAGAAATTGCCCTCATTCACTGATCTAAAAACATTTTCCATCTCCAGGAGATCAGCTCTTTGTTCATCCAAACAGGCCCTGATAAAACACTGAGTAGTTAGGAATATAAAAGATCTTAAAATTACTTTTTATTTGTGTTTATTTAATTCTATTAAAGACATTTTGATAAGAATCACAGTACCGCGATTTAGCTGCAGCTATAACTGTGTAAGGAAAAGTCCCGCCCCTTTAACTGACTCCGCCAATCATTCTTGAAGGCTTAATCACATGTCATCAGTCTGACCAATCAGAAGTGGTTAAAGTCTTCACTTCCTTGTTCTTAATTCTGCTGGAATTTTTTTTTGGATGCTGGTGTGCCGCGGGATTTTTGTCAAGGTTAAAGTGTGCCGTGGCTCTAAAAAGGTTGAAAAACACTGCCTTAGACCCTCCTTTGCGGTAAGGAAAAATTCTACCGAATTATTTACAAGTCTGCAATAAAGGGCTTTTTCTCAGCAGCCAGCATCAATGCTTTGCCCTGTGCAACACGCCAGACACATGCTTAAGGGGCTGACTGATGATCATCCCTGGGCAGGTAAAAGAAAAGGGATAGATGATCGTAGAAAGACATCTTTACTGCAACGCCACGCTTGGTTTGAGGGGACTCCCCTGTGGACGGAGCCTGATTTTAATTTAACACTTTTGTTCATATTCTGAAAAGATTAATATTTTGGGTCATTGTTTTATTTTTTTAACAGAATCCTTGTGTGGCTGCTGTTACGTTTTGTGAAGGTCAGAGTCACCAACTACCTTTAGTTTGTGTTTTTTTGTGTTTATTTGTAGCCCCCAAGTCTGCTAAAACTCTTCATTTATTTGTATTTTTATCTTTTTTTATGCAGATCATTTTTTAAAGTAAAAGCTGAATATGTGATTATATCAGAGATCAGCAAATGAATCAATAGAAAACTGCTCTGGTAAAAAAAAAAGCGTCCAAGATCCTCTGAAGGTCAAAGGTCACTGAAACAAACACAAAACTGGCAGGGGATGAAGAGCGACAGCAGCTGAGTGCTGACGTCATGGCAGAAAATGTTCATCTCGCGCTAAAACTTCACGCGCTCCACCTGTGGAGCTGGCTCAAACACGTGATTCAATGCGGAAGCGGAAACGACTTTCCAACAGCTGAGCAGCCATAGAGATCATCTATGAACAGGATATCCCACTCCACCGACAAAACCCGCAAAATTCTCTGTAGGTTTTCGGTCTCCGTGTGAAGTTCATTTAACTGATTTCCTACATAAATATAATTTAAAAAATATATAAAAGCATGACATGAAATTATTTTTGATTAACTTTGACAAGTTAATTGTATTCAATTTAGGATCTGATTTATTCCTATTTCCTATATATGTTTGTTGTTCTGAGCACGACCAGAACAAACAGAAATGTGTCTGCAACACTAACCCTGAGCCAAACACCAGTGAAACCTGGAAGATCGTGGTGGACATCAGGAGACCTCCAAGACCACACACTGACCTGTTTAAACAATAGTTAAAAGGAAGAAATCCATCATAAAATCTTGGATTTTATATAACCTATTATGGGGGCTTTCAACATGTCATGCTAAGTAAAGACTGTTCTTCCGGAGGAGCTCATTGAGTTCCTTATGAACTTCTGCAGAAGGATAATACAGATCATCTTCTGCATACCAGTTATCCAGCTGCACAGTGAGCACACATCAGGAAACAATTGTCTGTGTGCAGCTCAGGGAATTATTTAAGTTACACTCTCAAAACCTGCATTCAATGGGCACCGTTCACAGCCCTGGCCAAGGAGACAAAACACTGATCCGTTAAAAACTAGGAAACATTCAAGATCCCTCAATAACACAACCATTCCCCCTCTTCCGACTAATGCATGTGCAAAGAACTCTGGGTTTTGCTCACTTCAGGGTAGATACAGGAAATCGTCTCCCTCCATCTAACCTACTCCTTTGCATCCTCCAACCGTGTCCTCCTTATCTTCAAACCTTCTCTTTAGTCTTCCTCTGGCAGAAACCTGGGTCAGATGCAATATTTGGAAAAATCTTATGTGAACAAGTTTTGTATATTTTGAGTGTTATGCCTTTTATTTATTTATCTTTTAACACCTGCTAACTAAAAGACAGTTGCCAAGCAAACTTTTTATTTATAATTTTCCACTAATTTGTGCATTTCTCCGATCATGGTTGAGTTTCTCCCGTCTTCCCTATCAGCGACGAGGAGGTAAACTCCAGTCTTAAAAACCGTCAAAGTGAGATGTCTCGCGCCTCGCGCTCACTGAAGGCAGCAGCTAACAGCGCGAGCTAATCCGGCTAGCAGCTGTGATGGCGGAGCTGCAGGCCTCCTCGAGCCAGCCGGGGCTGAAGGCTGACGGCCTGGCCGATGTCATTCAGCGGGCCCGGCAGGTAACAACCACACCGCCGTTCAGCGTGCAGCCGTTCCCAGCCGAGCGGGGCTGTTTGGACCGAACCGAAGCACTTTTCCTGGGTTTGGCCGTGTTGTTGAGCTCGTGCTCCGAACTTCTGCAACACTCACGCGCGCGCACACTTTCACACACTTAGCATGCTAACTAGCTCTGAAAGCTGCTGGGAGTTGGACTTTAGACCGGTTCGGTCCGGTCTGGTCCACTTTGTCGGGGCTGACACGGTGTGAGGGGTAGTTTTGGGGGAGTTTGTAGAGCTGTCAGCCCGAGGGGAGCACAGGGGGAGCACAGGAGGGGGGTGAGAAGTTTGGCCACACGTGTCACTCAGGCAGCGGAGGACCTGTTGGGTCTGCGGGGGGGGGAAGCCCTCCCAGCGGGACCCGGGTTCCCGCTTGGACCCAGTTGCTGCCTGACGGGGGGGGGGGTCACACTGAGCTCCAGCATTAAAGTCGGGGCTGCCCCCCACCCCCACCCCTGTTTACTGTAAGTTGGTAGAAAGTAGGCTGGAGTTATGCAACCGCCTCAGAGCCACTAACAGGCGGCGGGGGTGTGCCTGTGCTCCGGGCTGATCGATGCAGCGGATTTCCTCATGGATCAGCTCAGCCCGACCTGGCTCACCTGGGGACTCCCCACCTGGACAGGTGAACCGGTGGGGCCCTCTCTGAAGCAGTGGGAGCTGTGCAGCCTCACGTCAGCCTGAAACCAGAGTTTCCAGGAGAGAAAAAGTTCAAGACGTAACAAGTCACCAAGTTAGGCGGCGTCACATCTTCCCTGCAGTTCTTCCCCTGGAAAAATAAAACTACGGGCGCGTACGGCAGACTACTGTAAGGCTTACCGGTCATTGCTCCAATCCTTGGTGTCTTTAGGAAACATTTTGTTTCTGTTGCACCAAACGAGCTCAGCGTGGACTGTTGGATGAGCCTTTAGGACCAACCGCGAGTCTTTGAGTGGAATTCCTGGTGCTGCTTGACCGAGGAGGAGAACGTCTGCCTGTAAAGGTTCTTTGCCGACTGAAATGTGAGCGGCTGTGATTCTTTAACACACTTTAAACAAACCCAAATAGGAAACATCAGACTGGAACCTGTTGGGCCTGCTGTCTGCAGCGGTTACCTCCATCGCATTCGTTACCGTACATCATCGGTGACCTTGAAGGTGACCTTTTAAGGAGCGAAAAGGTGCTTTTGTCAGTCTCTCCTGAATGTTACGGCTTCATTGCCCCTGCCTGAGCTCTGAATTCCTGAGGTTTACATGCTGAAGCTGACACTTGCATACCAGCTCTGAACACGTATATCTATTGGAATCATGAGATGATCTGGGAAGTTTAGGTCAACGGTCTGCCCCACTTGGGCTTTTCTTTGAGAGTTGACGGGTTTTGAACCTGGTGCGAAGCGCCCTTTGATGCTTCTCTGAGGAGCTCCCGGGCTAACTTTAAGTCATGCTAAGGCTACAAATACTAATTTGATTTAGTTCCCATGACGAGAAGCCAAGAGAGGAGACGGACAGAGAACGGCACCAGTTTTATCATATCCGGTTAGATGTCTATGGTCCGTCGGGCGTACAGGACACCAGGATGCAGGCCTGTCAGAGATGTGGAGGGAGCAAAAAATGCTAGCAGATAGCTTCAGAATGTATGCAATATCCAGCCCAGCTGTGACAAAGATATAGGGAGGAAGTTGGCATGTTAAAAACTACATAAAGGAGTTGTAGACGACATGCGTGTTTACGGATTTGGTAGGGTTTACTTATGAAGCTTTTAAACTTTAAGCATTTCTTTAGCAGTTTTAAGCTAATTTTATTGTAAAATCTAGTAAAGAAACGTTTGCAAAGCTAAAAAGTGTTTTATTTTCATCGCTCAGACTGACAGAAACCAGAACAGTTTGAGGCCTTAATCCAGACCTGCTCAACATCTGCCTGGTTTCCAGCTCTCCTGCACTTCCTGCTGCTGATCACCTGCATCAGGTGTGTTCAGGCAATCAGAGCTGGACGCCTGAGTCAGCAGAAAGCAGTGAATGGCGAAGTGTGGCACGTGTAGCGTGTGCGGGTGGGGCAGCCGCGCTTTCATCGGAAGGAAAACGGTACAAGAAAGTAGAACTGTCATTTTTAAAGCTTTCTCCTTACTTTTCTATTTTAGAAATAAAAGCACATCTGGGAATTTTAAAGGTGGACACTTAGCTTAGTATTTTTCAACCTTTGTGAGCCAAGCCACACTTTCTCCTTGACAAAAAAAAACACCAGCATCCAAAAATTAAAAAAGGAGAAACTCTATAGTCTGTATTGATCTACAGTCCCTCCATGATCTCACGTGCATTAGTGTGATAATTGTGGCAGAAAAAGCTGGAAGTTGCAGCTGTTTTTTCTAAAAGTTGTAATGAAAGTTAAGGTAGTTTTAGTCAGTAATAATTTTCAACTAAATTATTTGAAATTTTACCCTGGTAGGTGTTTTTTCTTCCAGTTTATTAACATGTAATTTTATGTAACCTCACAAAAAACAAATGAATTCTTTCTAAATAGTGATTTATTTATTTTTTTATATTTATTTCAATGTTGGTGCAAAGGCAACTGAATTTTTTAACAATATGATCAAAATATGTTTGATAAATTTGACACAGAAAAACTAACATATTTATGTTTTCTGTAGCTACACAAAAAGTGAACATGTTGAAGTTTAATTAGTTTTTCTTTTGTCTTAATCAAAGATGAAGTCTTTGAAAACTTTTAACAAAAAAGTTTTATTTCTTTTTAGATGATTAAATTGTTTCAATTTAGTTTGTCTGTTTCACCTTCATCCTGTTTCTTAAATGTTGTTCTTACTTCTTCTTTAGTTTAACATCTAAAATAATCCAGACGTTCTTAGAAAAGTGTTTCAGTTAGAAAGATGACTTGGACCAAACTCTGGGATGTTTGGCTGTTAAGAAACACAAACCTTGAAGGAGAAATAAACTGTTGACCTCTGACCTCTGATTTCATCAAGAAGATTTAAAACTGTTGGATGTGTTCTTGTGGTTTAAGACGTTTAACTCATTGTACGCTGAGACGCTGTCACTTTAACCCAATGCACCATGGGAGATGTAGTGATGGCAGACAGACTCTCTTCTCTGAGCTTCATTGTTTTGTTCTCTTGTTCCACGGTCTGACACCGGATTCTGTGGAAAGCTACACCGCTAAAGACGAGCTTTAGCTGGTATTTTTGTTGGAACTGAGAGACTTTATGAGCAGAATCGGAACAAGGAAGTGAAGACTTTAACCACTTCTGATTGGTCAGACTGAGGACGTGTGATTAAGCCTCCAAGAATGATTGGTGGAGACAGTTGAAGGGAGACTTTTCCTAAAACAGAGCTGAAGCTGCGGCTAAATCGCGGTACCGTCATTTAATAGAATCAAATAAACACAAAGAAAAAAGTATTTTGTGATCTTTCATATTCCTAACTAGTCAGTGTTTTATCAGGCCTGTTTGGATGAACACAGAGCTGAAATCCTGGAGATGGGAAATGTCTTTAGATCAGTGAAAGAGGGTCATTTCCCACGGCACACTGGTTGAAAAACACTGGCTTAGACAGCCTCAGGTCACAGGTAATAAAAGTTTTGAATATACTTTCAGTTTTAACCTATTTTTTTTCTCTTTAAGTATCAGTGACATGCTGTTAAAGATAACAGTAAAGTAAACAACAAATAAGTGATCTGGCTAACTACCAACCATGTGGTCTGGTTAATGGTGCTTCCTGCTGTTCCTTGGATCTTTCTGTGTCTTAAATACATTTTTCCATTGAAACAGCTTCATTCAGAGCCCGTACCTGCAGGTCTACTGGAGTGAATGTTGCTGCATTAAAAGCTCTCAATGTTTCCTTCAACAATCGGGAGTGTCTCTAACTGTAGACGACCTCATCACGCATCTGATCGAATGTCTGCTTTAGACCTGGAAAAGGACCTAAAAACCTGCAGCTTCAGGCTTTTTCCCCAGTGTGGGATCTATTGAAGTCTCATGTTTAAAATGCAGAACGCAACCGTGTGGTGCATTTAAACCCACTGAATTATACCTGGCCCTGCGACACACTGGCGACCTGTCCAGGGTGTCCCTGGCCTTTGCCCGCAAGTGGCCGGGATAGGCTCCGGCAGCCCAGTGACCCCGGGAGGGAACAAACAGGTTAGAAATGAATGATGTCCATGTTGGCCCTACTGGAGAGTACATCCAGAGACTCTGCTGCATTGGGTCTGGGGAAAGCCGCATTCCCACCGTTCTCTGTGGCATGGAAATGAGTTAGCATGATTTCACTAACACCATCAAAATTAAATTTGTCCAGTTATGTGTCCGTGTCCACCATAAACACCAGCATTGACAACCACATCGTTCCTGATGTCACCATATTTCATATTTGGAAGACTCGCAGTCACATTTGCTCTACAGACAAAAGGATCGTCCATCTTTCACTTTTTTTTCTACACCTGATCGCGTTGAGTCGCTAAAGTCCCGCTCCGATCGTCTTTTGATCTATTTTCAAAGTCTTCCCAGTTGTCTTTAAATTATGATTATTCTGTTTATAACCAAAATTAATAAGAAGCTGTTGTTTTCTAGGAAATTTTCTGCAGAGCGGCAGGATTACATTAGTTGAGTTGTGGGCGGGGCAGTTGGTGTGTTACCCATCATCCATCTGTTTACGCTCTCTCCCGCTAGCTTACAGCCCCTCATACCTCATGATCAGAATGGAGCAGAGCAGGAAGCTTGCGTCCTGCAGATTTTAGTTTCTGTACGTATTATCTACAAGCTTTTTCAAACTACATTTTCTTCGTCTGCTCCTGATTCACAACAGTTTAAATATGTAGAAATACTCAGGAATGCAATTTTGATCTTTATTTTCTTTCTATGTATCACCCATCATTAGAAAAATGCCACAGATACAAGTTTTGACACCGATTTTATTTTAGTGGGTCTTTAACACAAACTCTTTTCAGTTGTATTGAACCGTGACACTTCTCATACGGTACTTTAAATGATCCCTGTGAGGACTGGACATGTGTCAGCAGATCAACTCTTGTCACCTCAGTGCTCAGAAAGGATTTGGTAGAAGTTCGTATTAGATTTTTAGATATTTTTATTTATAGATTTAAGCCAAAAGGTGTAGTTTCATGTTTTTCCGTCTAAAGTCCAGTAAAGTTTCTAGTGCTGCTTTGGATAAAGGTTACCTGATGGACGTGAGCACCTGTTTGTCCTCACTGACCCATTTTTCTATTGAACATTTCCTCTTCGTGACTTGAACTGCGTCGGAACATGACTGGAACCGAGTGCAGTGACCCTCTGACGCAGACGCTGTGAAACATGCGAGGCTGCTTCAGGCTGTGGTGGAGCCTTATAAGGCAGGCGTTGGGCTGAAGAGTCTCTACAGGCGGTGCTGTGTTCTGTTAGAGCGTCACCAGCAAACCCATGTTCGCTCTGAGCCCGGCGGTCCAGACAAACTCTGTGCTCCACCAGCTCCAGTACTCCCCATGATTTTCTGATGCTGGACAAGACCCACCAATCGTTGCTGTTTGGTATTGTGCATTGTGGGTGTTGTGGATCTTGATGTTGATCAAAAAACTTGTTTTTATGCCTTAAGCGTTTTTATCTTGTCTCATTTTATAGTGATAGTATAGTTTTTCCTTTTTCAATATACTTCTTAATAAAGTATTCTCTTCTCTTTGTTGGAAAAACTGGATTTCTCTGAACTGACCTCTGACCTGGAAGTTTGGACTTTTTTACAGTGTGGAACTTGCTGCTTAAAGCTGTTCCTGCTGTGATCTGAGAGGGTTTTTATGGAGAACCTTTAAGCCTTTCGATGTATTCAATCTCGAACCAGATCAGTTTTAGATTCATCCCGAGTCTGGATTTAGACAGAAACTTGAAGGTGGATTGAAAACGTCCATTTAACTTGTTCAGAGCTGAATGAGGGCTTTTGTGGTTTTGATTGAAGCTCAACTCTCTTCTTGACTTTAAACATGAATAGCTGATTACTGTTCTGTCTGTATGGGATCACTTGCGGCATGGGCGGTACCGTACCTGAGTATGTATGCTCACTGCTAGCACGTTAGCATGATGCTAGCTGAATCCTGTGACGCTCCAAAGGTTTCACTTATTGGTTTTAATGTAAGGAAAAGTTTAAAAAGAAAGTAAGTTATTACAACTTACTCTTAAAAATAAATATTTAAAGTAGTCTGTTAAAAAAATGTGTTAAATTGTAAAACCAGAACGTTAACAAAACTGTAAACAGCATTGAGTTCTACAAGACCGCCTAGAGAACACATAAAAATTGCCTTTAGCTCCAGAATGCAACGTTGAATGCAATTGCTGTGGCAAATTTGCGTCTGACGCTTTTCCAAAAGTATGCTCATATACCAGACGCATGTGGGAGGAGCTACCATCAAAAGTACTGGGAGAGTCTCATTCAGAGACCCTCCCAGTACGGTGAGTTTCACCGTCTACGGCAGGAGCGGCGTCTGAATCACGGAGGCTTTAGCGGAACATCCATCTGTGTGACCCAGTATGACGACTTGCTGTCCCACATTAGTCCCAGGAGGGAAAACTCATCATTAGAAGAACTTTTTATTATTGTCTTGATACAAATAAGAAAATATGAAGTATGAACAACAGTTTGCGCTCCATGTTGGTTTTGGACTCCAACATGGAGTAGGTTTTCTTTCTGATGGGGATAGATGGGTTATGCCGATTGTTGATTCGATCCTGGTGCATATAAACTGTTTATTCCGGTCGTGGGTCACTACTGCGCTGGCTTTTACGTCATGCATAGACGGTGTGGCGCTCCATAGGAGGCTTTGGAGCGTGACCAGGACCGGTCGCCTGCTCCACCCGTGCAAACTGTGTCTCTGAGCAGAGCAACTGGTCTCATAGCTTCCCGTTAGCGGGCAGGGGAGGGTGCTTTGTTACGATGAGCGGAGGCTTCGGGACCGGTCCGAGGGACCGGAGACCGATCAGGAGTTCTGAGTCTTCTGGGAGGACTGTCTCTCCGAGCAGAGGAGCGGCTCTGGGACGGTGTGTAAGCGGCTTTTGAATGGAGAAACGGCAAACAGTCCTGAGAAACCATAAAAACAATCGTGTCCTGGCAAATTAAAGGCTGATGTTATTCCCACATATCAACGTGCAGCCAAGATGCACATTGCAGCATTGACCGCATGGATTTGAACTGCATCCACGTCTGAATGTTGTTGTTGGCACGTATTAGCCTAATCCTAACCCTTCTTCCGGCTCTGTGTGGCCAAGAATAAAGCACAGATTTAAAAAAAATATGAGTGAACAAGCCCTTACTCAATAATGATCATAACAATAATAAAATTGCGTTCGAAGATCATCTCGCTCTATGCGGCAGCTTGTTTGTTTACGAAACTCAATATTTCTTCTTCTATCATTGTTTCCACTGTTTTAGAGACTTCTGCGCTTGTCCAAAGGATTTATTCTGACCGAAAGTGTGGCGTATGTAAATGTCTGTTATAACTGGATAAAGTTTTTCTGGTCACAGTTCACAATTTAATTCTAATCCGATCTGTTATCCGATCAAAGATATTTTGCTCATGTTTCGCACTGGGACGCCAGTGAGGCATAAATCACATTTGATGTGAAAGTAGTTGAAGACTTTTGTCTTCTGTGCTTCATCAAACTCTTTATTATTTATAGATGAACATCCATGAAAATGATGCACACTGCCACCCACTGTGTAGGCGTGAACACTGACCTCTGTTCTCAGACTCTGGTTAGTTTAACCAGAGGTCTGCAGCCTTCATCATCTAAAGGCCTGTACAAGCCGTTTGTCATGGACCAAAAACTCAATGAGGAGCTGCAAAGCTGACAAATATATCACTGTTTTGTGTTTGTTTTTGTTGCTGTCAGGATCATTGATACTCAAAAATGTCATTTCTCTTATAACTTAAGTCTACAGATCCTTTCCAAAAAAGTAGAATATTATAGAAAGCTGTATTACTTTCCATAATTCTATTCAGAAAATTAAACTTTCATAGGATATAGATTTGAGGCCCTCAGTTTAATTGATTTCAAGTATTTATTTGGTAATTTTACGTAATTTGGGGTTCCAACTCACAAAAACCTTTGCAAAACGATAAAGACCGTTACAGTGATTCTGGACTGAACACAGCAGAGTTTACCAACACCGGCCCAGATCCTGACTGACTGTAGAGATTTCACTCTGGACCTCCAGCAGCTCGGGTTCTGCTCCACACCAGTCTTCCTCCAAACCCTTGATTCCCAAATGAAAGACTTTCCTTTCATCAGAACCAGGACCTTGGACCTCTGGCCAACAGTCCAGTCCTTCACTTTGGTCCCGTTGAGACGTTTCCTCCGTTGGTCCGGCCTCAGAAGTGGTTTGACCCGAGGAACCCGACAGTTGGAGCCCGTCTCCTGAATGTGGTTCTTGAAGCTGTTCCTCCTCCTGGTTCCAGTCTTCCTGGAGGTTTTTCTTGAATCTTTTTGATGATCCGCTCTTTAGCCGCTGCCTCTTCTCCTGACACATTTGTCCTCCCGTCAGACTTTCTGTCCATCTGCTCGGACACGGCCAGCCTCCTTAGCGAGGAACATTAGGGGCTTCCCCAGATGGTGGAGGGGGTCAGTGAGGGTCTCCTGGATAGTCGTCACATCTGAAGTTTTCCACGTTGAACCAAACGACCAAATTAATGACATCTGGGGAACATGTGCAGGTGTTTTGGATTTAGCAGAAGATTATTGGTGAAAATCCATTGAAAACATTCATGTCCTGCAAAATTTAGGCAGATTTCTCCAGTTTTCTAATTTCCTTAAATCCTGTTTTCGTTGGTTATGAGCTGGAATCACAATTTTTGTATTAAAAAAAAATCACAAATACTTCAATTGAATGAAACGGTGGCCCTGAATCTATGAAAGTGTAATTGTTCGAATGAAATGTTGGAATTTAATTCACTTTTTCATGATATTATTTTCTTGTTTTGGAAAGGGTCTGGACTTTGGTCGTCCTTTTTCCTACAATCTACTGCAGTTAACCTGAACATGAAAAGGAATTCAACTTTTGAGTTAATTTATCTGCTGATCCAAACAGGGTTTTTTGTCTGAAGCTGCTTCTCCTTCTGGTTTTAGATGGTGGGTAAGATGGGTGGAGAAAACATACCCCACCTCAACAGCTCCTCAGGAAGCGTCGAGCCCTCTCTGTACTACCAGAAACGAGGTGGAGAAGACGGAGGTGAGTCGGTCAGAACAGGCTAGGTCCACCTGATGAAGCATTTGAGTACCATCTGAGAAATATTCAAAAGGAGTTTTCAGTCCAACACTTGCATCTCAAATACCAGGGAAGAAAAATCATTATAGTGATTTAGAAACATGCGAACCAATTAAAAACACTTTACACCTTGAATAGGATTACAAACTGGCTGAACTCCCAAAGAATTATTGAACATTTTAAAAATCAGCAATGAGTTGGGGAACTGGCTAGACCAGCAAAATGTAAACCAAGTTTCTCTTCGAGCAAAAGAAATTCAAATTCCCCACAGACACTCACCAGCCGTTTTCTAATGTACTCTCATGCTCGTTCATGCAAATTTCCAATCAGCCAATCACATGGCAGATGGATTTAGTCATCTAGACAAGGTCCAGGGATCAGAAAGAGGAAGAATTGACTTTGAACCACGGTTGTTGGTTCCAGACAGGCTGGTCTGAGGATTTCAGAAACTGCTGATCTACTGGGATTTTCACCCACGACCATCTCTAGGGTTTACAGAGAATGGTCCAAAAATAGGAAATATACAGTGACCAGCAGGTCTGTGGTCAGAAATGTCTTGTTGATGCTAGAGGTCAGAGGTCAGACTGGTTCCAGCTGATAGAAAGACAACAGGAACTCAAAGAACCACTGGTTCCAACCGAGGTCTGCAGAAGAGCATCTCTGAAAGAACAACACGTCCAACCTGGAGGCAGATGGACTACAGCAGCAGAAGACCACACCAGGTACCACTGCTGTCAGCTAAGAACAGGAAACTGAGGCTACAATTTCTAGAACATGACAATGAGTTATCTGGACTCAAACAGCCTCCACAGTCACCAGAACCCAATAGAGAACCTTTGGGATGTGGTGGAACGGGAGATCGGCATCATGGATGTTCAACAGACAAACCTGCAGCAACTGATGCTGTCGTGTCAACATGGACCAAAGTCTGAGGAATGTTTCCAGAACCTTGTTGAATCTATGACACCAGGGATTGGGCGGTTCTGAAGGCTAAAGGAGGTCCAACCCGTTACCTAAGTGTGTGTAGCTGGGAGAGAATGAATTCAAGTTCCATTAAAGGTAATAGAAAAGAATTTTGCACTTTTGGTAAATAAACAAAAAAACAACAAAATAAAATCAGTGTCAAGACCAAACTATATGGACTATTTGACCGCCATGTGGACGCAGAGCACAGACATGGACTCTGCTGCAGCTGCTGACAAACGTCCGTTTCATCAGACAGGAAATGCTTGTGTGAGATGAAGAGACGCAAATTGAAGAATCTCTTTGATTTTCAGAACTGGGGCTCCATGCTCCTTTTCTTCCTCCCAGGACCAAATTCACCTCCCCAGCAAAAGTCTGGTCCCTCATTCTTCTCATCAGTGAATGCTGGTGCCTTTTTGCGTTTCCATGTTTTTTCTCTTTTTAGCTGGTCTGTGTGGACCAGAAGTCTCAATGGTTACTGTGGGGGAAATTACTTATTTCCCTCAATGAAATGTAAATAAATGTGTCTCAGATCTTAAAAGTAGATTTCCTGATCTTCAAAAAGACACATTTTAGATGAAATGTATTGCTCTGGTTTTGTTGCTGGTCATTTAAACGGGTGTTTTTCCCTTCTCTGATGCCCTACTGTCATCGTTAATCTGCTCCGGTTTTGGGTCGGATCACCGGCTCCCTGCTCCACACCGGTCTGAGGCAGGGAGCACAAGGCCTGCCGATTGTAGTTCCCAACAACTACAGGCCTTTTCTAACAGTAGTTTTTCATCAGCTCTTGATTCACCACGATTTGAATAAAGAAAAATTTACAAATGCAGTTTTAGTCTTAATTTTCATCAAATATGTCCGCCATCGTCAGAAAAATGCCACAAGAACATGTTGAGAACACCAAAAACCCAACTTTCTTAAGAGGCGGTCTTTGAATGTATAGTGACATTCAGTGTCTGAAAGAAATTCTTAAACTCTAATTGTGAATAATTTTGTTAATCTGATGTGGAACCATCCAACGGTGCTCAGAGAACTGAGACCCTTAGGAGGGTCTAGGGGCCGGGATGCCCAGTTTACTTTAGTCTGTTTAGTTTAGTTTAGCCATTGAATTCTATGACTTTATGTTCTTTATGGTTTATTACACAACAACCGGTTTGAAGCCCATTGAGGTGACAATTGTTGTAAATATGCATAAATAAAATTGAACTGCGTTAGATCTTTGAGTTTCTAATAAACTCCAATGTTTTTGTTTTACCTTCACCGTTTGTCCAAATCTGCTGCCCGAAGCCACAAACCTTTAGCTTAAGAGCAGAAAGTGGAAGACAAGACCCTCAGGTGAAGGTTTCCTCTTGTCTAATCACCGTCTCCGTCTCTCAGTAGGTAACCAGCTCCCGGCCATGGGCCATCAGAGGTACGAGCAGCACTTTTTATTGATCAAACACAAATATTCAGCTTCATGGTGTTGTTGCTTCACATCAGTGTGAAAATGTAAATTTGATAGATTTGGCCATCTGCTGAAGGATCAGCATAACGACTTGACGCGGCTGCTCTCTGGATGTTGATGTGTGTTTTTGTTCGTTACAGCAGAGTAATCACAGAGGATTACAAGGTTCCAGACAGGATGGTGGGCTTCAGTGAGTATGACGGCTGCACTCGGACAAACCACAGTCACATGCTCCACATTTACTCCTTTCCAACATGATAGAAGTTAATCTGAGCGCCGTCCGACAGTCTCCTTCGGTTATTGAACCTCAGAATGGTTATCGTGGTCACTGCTCAGCCCCAACATCAGCCTCTCCTGTATGTCATTCCTAGAAAGTTTAAGTCAAGTTTTCTTGTTTTGAGCTTGGTCAACTTTTATCTAAAGTCCCTTTGGCGATCTAAACTACCATTTTATGGTTAAAAACATGTTCAATTGAATATAAATGTCTTGGTGGATGGACGCTCTAAACAGTTGCTCATTTACATGGAGCTGATTTGTCTTTTATCTGTTTGGTCGGCGCCATGTGAGGAAGAGTTTCTGGAATTTGAAAGAAGTTTGTGTTGAATTATAATAATAATTTTTTAACTTTTTGTTTGGACTCAAACATATCAGAGGTTTGTCCTTATATGGTTTCTACTGTCTTCTACCCAATAGAACATTTCATCCCAAACATTTTGTCATTTAAATCAAGGGAGACTTGTTTTTTGAATGGTATCTGATTTCCCGTCGGTCTCCTCTGATGTGGAACTGTGATAGACCAACTTTAAGAAGCATGACAGCAGACACTGATTGTTCTTCCGATGTCTGATCCAGTTATTGGTCGAGGAGGAGAACAGATCACACGGATCCAGCTGGAATCGGGTTGTAAGATCCAGATCGCGGCCGGTGAGTTGGATGTGGCGTTGACCTGCTGCCGCCGAAGCTGTCGGGGATTGAGCCTTTTGTTGTGTTTGCAGACAGTGGAGGTCTGATGGAGCGGCCGTGTTCGCTGACTGGATCTCCAGAGAGCATCGAGTGAGTTCCTGTTCCAGTTTCTCAGTGTAGAGTCTGGGTCACCTCCCTGTTTTCTGTGCTGCATATCTGTCACTTACAGAATCAAATACGTCGAGATTCCACCTTCATGTGGATCCAAAGTGTTGCAAGAACATTTCTGCAGTTAAGGAGAACCTTAGTGCGAGGCATGGAGAAAACAGCCAGGAGCTTTACCAGGAGCAACCGACCTGAACAGGAGACGAGGAAAAGAAGCTTTTTATGAATTAACAGTCAGCCAGAAAATGGCTTCTTGAAGAGTTTAGGGAGAACGAGCAGGAAAGAACAAAGAAACATCCAAATGTTCTGAATACAAAGAGTTTTATGTCTTGGTACATCTGGAGCCAAACTAAAGGATAAAATCACGACACGATGGTGGCAGTGTGATGGTTTGGCTTCTTTGCTGTTGTCAAAAGTTGCTCCATGGTTCAGTGGTAGCAGAGAAGAGGATGCCACCACTTGGTGCTCTACGTGTTTAGCGAATAACCAAGAAGAAGACGGTTGTCTGGCAGAGGTTCTGGCAGACGTGTTGGTCGTAAAGGACCGTGGCGTTTTTCATACACCTCAACAGATGGCAGCTGTGAGGTTTAATATGAGCTCTCTAATGGGAATCTGTTATTCCATTCAATTCCATTTTATTTCTATAGCCCAATATTGCAATAAGTCGTCTCAATGGGCTTCATACTGGAAACTGCATAAGGTTTTGGTTAATTAACAGAAAAACACGGGTTCCTGTTAGAAAATGTATTCATGTCAAATATCTGTAATATACAACAGATTTTTAGTGCCAGTTTACAAACAAAGCGTTTTTTTAACACGACTTTAAAGTCCTAAATTTACAAGAAATAGTCATTAATTTACGGGAAAAAACAGCAAAGTTGTCTGTTTATCAGAGCCATGCTTGAAGATAAAAGATGCGGAGCATTTGGTGAAGTTTTTTCCCCGGATAGGTTTCAAAAAAACGGTCAGTGAGAGTTTTCCCTCTCTTATCTGTAGACGTTTGACCGAATCACTGTTTTTCAGGCAGGCGAAGCGACTGCTTGTCCAGATCGTGGAGCGCTGCAGGAATGGGCCTGGTTTCCATGGTGACAGCGAGGGCGGGACCTCGGTGCAGGAGATGCTGATCCCAGCCAGCAAGGTGGGGCTGGTGATCGGCCGAGGAGGAGACACCATCAAGCAACTGCAGGTAGAAACAGGTTTGAGCAGATCTGCTCTGGCCTTTTGTAGACATGAAACCAAAGACAAAGAAAGCAGAACGATCCTAAAGAATTTAGACAGAGTTTAAACTTTTACTGTTTCAGGAGCGAGCCGGGGTGAAGATGATGATGATCCAGGACGGCCCCATGCCCACGGGGGCCGACAAGCCTCTGCGCATCTCTGGCGACCCGTACAAAGTGCAGGTACTCGCCTCAGTCGTGACGGTACTAGTCGGCCGGTTTCAGGTCATGTGAGAAGAGTTCCTCTGGTCATTCACCGAGTCTGGCAGGTGTCAAGTGCACCTAAACCTTGGTGGGAATCAAACAAGCGAAACCTTCCTGACAGTGACGGGAGGGAATCACGAAGAAACAGCCCACGGCAGGAAACTGAGGAAGGGGAATATATGTTGGAGAGCGTCTAACTCCTTGATGGTAGTGTTGGGTGGAGGTGTAGGCTACATAACCATGAAAAAACTATCGTGAAATAAAAACATCACCCAGCTTTAACCACTGTAAAAGTACTCGGAAACTCGCGATCTACTTCCAAAAATTTCAGTACATATTTTTGCGATTTCCAAGATTTGTGATTCTCAATCTTTATAAATATAGCAGAGTGTAGTACAAATATAATTTCGGAACGATGTATCTTTTGCTCTAAAATGCAGAATAATGTTGGATTTGAGGTTTATAAACTGGAAATGGGCAGTGCTACTTCCACTGGAAGTAAACAAATCTTTTAAAGTAATGTGTCGCTGGAGTTTCCCTGAAGTTCATAAGGCTTCATTCCAGCTCATTCTGAGGCTTTTCATACCACCGTTGCATCAATATGCAATGTTTTAGAACATACAGTGTCGCAGAACTTTGAAGATGCAGAAACTTTTGAGAACATTTGATTTGAATTGATCCAAACAGTGATGTTTATTTTGTTTACTGCTGAACTGAACCACTAAATTGATGAAGAAAGACTTGTATACAGTAACAAACACCATTTCTTCCTATCTAAATATTTGTTTTTATCAGTTTAGTTGATTCTGATCTCATGGTCTAAATATAGGTATAAATTATGGAGATTTAATGCTCATCATTTAAATTTAATACATCCAGTAAAAAGACATGGCAAGTGTGCAAACATGTTACATTAGAAAGGAAGAATCGTTGTTCCATCTGTGAATCGTTGAGCTTGATTCGTGAATTGGATCACCGCCTAAGTAACGATACACAGCCTAACGTCTGAGTAATTCTGGGACGAGGGAAAAGCCATAAAAGCAAATTGGTGACAATTTGGTGATAATTCATCAGGACGTTGGACAAACTTCTGTTTTTCATGGGAAAAGGTTTGTGATGTTTTCTTCTCCCTCAAACTAATATGTTGAATGAGCCATGATCGGTATTCACAGAGTACACCTGTAACGGGGTAATTAGGATTTTACTAATGGGGTGGGGTAACTTTACAGGTTTTTTATTACATTAAAATCTCAATTTAATATAATTATTGATGTCCAGGAGCATTTATCCAGAGCAGACGATTGACTGGCAATAAGAAACGTATTCATAAAGACAAAGCTGTGCACAACTTTGCAGAAAAATCTAAACACAACATTTAGTTTTATGTTTAAGGTGTCTGTTGTGAACACGACTTTTCTTTGTTTTGAACATGAAATTTCTCCTGTAAACGAACTGTCAAAAATGCGTCACGGGGTGACGGGCGCATCGAGTCCTGAAACATGGGTCGTTGAAATGTACGCATCCGTATTGAAGTTATTTTTATTACATTTTTTAGAATTTTATTTTTAGAATGTTATTGATCCCATAAGGGGGGAATTTTCTTGTTACTGTAGCTCTGTGGAAAATGGAATTACACAGATGCTAACACGGCGATCTCCGGCTGGTGCCGGCTGCCAACAGCTGACCGTGTAAACAAAACACCAGCGGATTGTTTCAGAGCCAGAAAGGAGGACCAGACTCTACTCTATTAGATGTTAAAATAAGTCTGTCAAAATTGGTTGATAAGACGATAACAAAACTGCTATAGTCACTGAGCTAAAGACTGCTAACTGTCAACAGACTGTAGCTGCAGTAAAAAGAACTAAATATCAGAACACCCAACTTTCTCTCCTTTCTGGATTTTTTTATTATTACTATAGCAACAGTTGGCCACCAGGTTTCCTACTTTGGCTCAGTTTTTTTTTCTTGATTTAGTTTTTTCCCATCCATTTTTTTAACCCGCTACATCCCTTTCGGGTCACGGTGGTGCTTGTTACACCTGGACAGGTGTAGGCACCTGTACCGGGAATAAAGTGGCCCTGATCCCAGATTCACTGCTGGCCGCCGCCGTTGGCCGCCAGCAGCAGGGAAGCTGGGATCCTCTGCCGCCTGCTTATCATCTAATTTTTTTGACAAACATGGACGTGTTTTATACACCTATGAGGCATGTCTGCCATTCCTTTTTATTCCCAGCACTTCCAGGTCTGGTGCATCCTTTATACGATCAGCTGTTCTTGCCTGACAACAAAAAATGCTGCTGGACATGCAGGTATATATTTTTTATTTAAGAGAGATGTGGTATTAAGATCTTTTTGGCAGTCATCTTGCCTTTGTGATGTTGTGTATGTAAGTCTAGACCGGCCATTTCTTAGGGGTCTATTTCTCAAGAACCAAACAAACTCATTTAAAGAAACAACGTGATCAGATCAGGACATCTGTAGTCACTGCACTAATCTCTTTGTCTGTGATCATTTTTGTGCAGGTTCAAGGACATTAAAACATAAAATAAATATAAAACATAAGACATAAAAATATATAAAATAAGACATAAAACACTTTAGAAGGGCTTTCTAAAAAAACGGTTTGGTTGTTTCTGAGATTGGAGCCATTTCTGTTTCACAGGGATGCAGTGACCTCAACTCTTTGGGTTGTTAGCAAAACAAACTAAACTTGTTGAGAACCACCAATGATTGTTTTCATGTTAACTTTCAGTTTTCTTACAGTTACTAATTCAACCCTCCTCCTTTATCTGGGCTTGGGACCGGCAGAGTGCTTGTAAAAAGACACTCTGGCGGAGTTACTTTTTTTGTGTGGGAAGCCGGAGCACCCGGAGAAAAACCCACTAATGAATGGAAGAGCTCGCTAATTTAAAACTATCATGTGTTTGCAGTTTTTTTTTACATTGTCTTGTTTGGATTAGTCTAATTTTTAGCTGACCTGTCACTATAATACAGAAGGACAATGTACTGTGTGGACATAAAACTCGTTTCCATTCTGTTTATAATAGTCTTTCATTTATTTTTTTAGTTTAGTTTAGCTTTTCAGTTACTAATATTAAAGGGACACTGAAAACATTACAAACATTATTCAAATGTCTGTGTGTTGAGTATTTTATTAGTTCCGTCTGGGTTTACCGTCACCAAACATTGAAATCTTTTGCAGGGTTGCTGTGTGAAACCATCAGAAAAGCTCTGAGCAGATTTATGAAGGAGGAGAACCGACTTTCTTCCATCTGTTTCTTCAGGCAGCCAGGGAGCTGGTGTTGGAGGTGATAAGAGAGAAGGACGGGGACTTCCGATCGGGACGCAGCGACTTCGGCGTCAGACTGGGAGGAACCAGCCTGGATGTGAGGCCCGCCGCCAACGCACTTCCTGCTGCTCATCAGTTTTCACTCCGCTGACCCCGATGCGCCTCGTCTCTGCAGGTTCCTGTTCCCAGGTTTGCCGTCGGCATCGTGATCGGCAGAAACGGAGAAATGATCAAGAAGATCCAGAATGACGCTGGAGTCCGGATCCAGTTTAAGACAGGTTTGTTTACATCGGTCCAGCTTTCAGTCGTGATATCCTTCTACTCGGTAATCCAGAGTTTCCTTCAGAGGAAACGGTCTTTGAGGATTTTATTGACTTCTTCTTTTTTCTCACACAATAAACACAGAACAAAAATGTAGACACTACTTGGTTTCCAGTTTCTCTTTGAATAGGAATGATCGCAGGTTTTGGCGTCTGTCTCTGTTTGCGGCATCTTCTATTGCGTGATGTAGTTCCTCACAGTTTTTAGGGCTTTTGTTAGCAGATTCCTGTAGATTTTGGTCGTCGTCTTCCAACTGAGAAATGCGGTGTTTGGACCACGTCCAGTCGTAGCTCTGCATTCCCTTCTTTCATCTCCTTTATACCCATCTGCAAACTCAACACAAGCTGTCCTGCTCTTGACATTTGGATGGCAGCTCTTTGCAGATACTCCTGCATGGCGGACGACACACGTCTACCAAATGGTTAGGGCTCGCTGGTTTGGGATCAGCCCCGCCGGTTCCAGCCCCGATTGGCCGTCCTGGCCGTCATCATTCTTCAGAAATGGACACAAAACCACTCCATGGCCTCCTTGTGTAACGATTTGTGATAAATTGTTGTTGGTGATCGGTTAGATTTTAAGAATCTGCCGATACACAGGCCTGATCAGATACTTTTTTAACACATAAAAAAATGGACACATTTTTAATCTACAGATCCAAGTTTTTTATTTGTTTGTTTTTTTAACAGTCTTTTAAAATCCAACAATTAATTAGAGCATTACTGAGAAGTAGCTTGAACAATCAATAGTGCAGCTCTAGGAAAACATGTTTATGTAGTAGAAACAGGTCGTAGTCATGTGAGAATGTGTGTTGGTGACTGAAGCTTCAGGAACATTTTTGATCAGATGTGATTCATATCTCCATTAAAAATGAAAAACAAGGACTTCGTTCCAAAATTGTTCTTGTAGCATGAAGATCATTTTTCCTGATTGGATCACATCAACGGATCCGTTTATTAGTTTTGGTCGTTTTTGAAAGATTTTTTTTTATTGCATGAGGACAAACCGATAGACACTTTGTCGGCTTCAAAGGTTTATTAATAAAGTTATTGAACCTGGGATTCCAGATCTGTGAAATGCACTTAAGCTAGTAACGGCAGTGAAATGTCGTAATGTGTTCGAGATGTGCAGACTTCTAGTGGAGTATTTATCTTTGATGATAATCATGAAATATAACTGGCTGATCCAAATAATGAAAGACATAAAGATGCAACAACCAATTCCGATTTCCTGTCACTTGATCTGATCCGGGTTTCTTGCACTTTGTGATTGGATTTACACTTTAATCTATGCAACACAAAAACTGCCAAAAACAAACAAATGCAGACCAGGTTAAAAACAAAATATCATCTAAACTGATACATTTTACAGTCAAATTGATTCTAAGATGGCGAGTTAAAATAATCTGGCTTCAGATTCCTCACTGAGCTTGAGCTCAAAGTGATTTAAAGAATTTTGTGCTTCTTGAAAATGTTAGTTATTGTTGTGGTCTGTTCAGACAAGTTTAATCCAGATTAACATCTCCCGTTCTGTTTCTGCTCTCTGTGCTCAGATGACGGCATCAGTCCTGAGCGTGTTGCCATGGTGATGGGTCAGCCAGACCGCTGTCAGCACGCCGTCCACCTCATCAACGATCTGATCCAGACCGCCCAGGTGAGGTCCTCCGTCCCAGACCTGAACCGGGTCTCACAGGTGTCTGCCCTCTGACCTGTGGGCCTCGTCTGCTTTGTCGTTGTGTAGGAGCGTGACGGCTTCGGCTCGAGCCTGCGCAGCGGTCGGGTCAGAGGTCGTGGTGACTGGACAATGGGCTCTCCAGGTCCTCTACAGGAAGTAACTTACACCATTCCTGCTGACAAGTGCGGCCTGGTCATCGGTAAAGGTAAGGCAGAAGTCCCGCTCACATCATCTTTTGATCTATTGTAGAATTGTTCCCAGTGTTTTTTTTTCGTTATGTTTCATTGTCTAGGACCTAGTTTCTGCAGAGCAGCAGGAGTTTATTAGAAATTCATCTCTGAGTTGTGGGCGGGGTAGATTTTCTCGTTGCCCATAACTGAGAGCTCTCTGTTTGCACACTCCCCCGCTAGCTTTCAGCTTCAGATATTTACCTCTGGAGTTGTGGGCGGGGCTGTTGGTGTGGAAGTAAGCCTCCACTCATTTCCCATCATGCCTCTGTTTACACACTCTCCTGCTAGCTTACAGCCCCTCACAACCCCAACCCAACAATACCGGTGCAACAAAAATGGCGAGCAATATGGGAGCTATATCCATCCGTACAGTTCTGATCCAGATTCCAGCTCAGACGGGGAAAACAAAGACGTTCATGGATCCATTTGTCTGCAGGTGGAGGATCAGAAAGGGGCGGAGCAGGGAGACTGGCTGGCCAATTGTAGCTTCTACATCACAAATACAAGCTTTATTTTAAACTGCAATGTCTTAAACAAAATGAAAAATGCTATGATTACTTAATAAACCAATTTTAAATATGTAAAATGCCCAAAAAGTAAACCCGAACTGTCCATAAAATAAAAATAAATACTAATTTAATTCTAAATATGTAAACATCAGCTGAAATGCATTTTAGAAACTGTAAAAAAAAAAAAAGAACAGTTTCATTGCTCAACTTAATGAATTAAATTGAGAATTTTTAAGTGTTAAAAAAATATTTGAATATTTTTATAAAACTTAAAAATATTCAAAAAGGCTGAACTACATGTGAAATACAGAAGCTTTTGAATTTAACGCAAATTCCATGAAAACCGAAAATAAAATTATGCAGAATATGCACAATAAAATACTAATTTAGCACAAAAAATTTGACAAAATGTGTAAACGTTAAAAAGCAAAATAATGCTGTTTATTGCTGAATTGGACAGAACCATTAATTTTTCACTAAAAAGCTTTTCTAAACATTTGATTTTATTTGTTTCTAATACTTTGTAAATGTTTTAATTTAATCCTGCCACATCCTTCTTCTATTATTACTATTTGTTTCAACTAACTGAACTACATTTTCATTCAGTAAAGTAGAATAAATGATGATAAATAGACAATTAGCGGCCGACAGCACAAAGGGGGAGGGGCTCCGTCAGCCCAGTTCTCCATTTAAAAAGCCCTTGAAAAGCCCATTAAGTGATCACAAAGCTCATGTGTGCGTTTGTGTGTGTGGAGGTCAAGAGGGTCGAGCCGCAGCTTCCAAAATAAAAGCGTAGCAAAGGAAGAAATGTCAAGTGGTCCGTTCAGACGCCATATGGCGTGTTGACGTGTGCTGTGGGTCAGGACTTTTTTGTTTGTTCACTTCTGGAGAGATTTTAAGGAAATAACACAATAAAGGAACCTTAAGCCGCATGATGGGTGTTTTATTAGAGACGTGAAAATGTTTAACGGGAAAATGGCTCTGAGCTGGTCTGATTTGATTTGATTTTTTTTATCTTTTTGTATTTTGACGCTTCACTTACTTTTTGAGGTCTAAATGCAGCTTTTTTTAATTTATTTTTTATATAAAAGAAAATGCAGCTTTTCTTAATTGCCCACAACCCTAACGTGCACAAATTAATAAAGTACAAGACAATCCTTTCAAGATTTCCTCTGAACTTCCCGGGCTAACCTGCAAGGTCTTTTGCTTTTTTACAGTATGAATCGCTGGAGTTACGTTCTAAAAACAACCAGCAAAAGAAAAAATCTGCAAAGTATTCATCTTCATTTTCTACAATAACTGCAGATGTTATAAAGCTGTAAAACTCCTCACTGCACTCTTCATCCACGTTTCTCAGACAAACATTTTTGCTATTTTTTCTCCTGTTTAAACTTTTAAAGTTCAAACCTTCATAGAAATAGAAGTCCAGGGTTAGAGAATGAAAACTAAGATCTGATGAGGATTTATGTAAGTCTGACAAACAGAATTCTGTACATGAGACGTGGCACAGAAGAGCCAATCAGGATGCAGGATTTAGAACAGTGTGCTTCAAAGGGGGGAAAATGGCGTCGTCGTGACGGACAGCTGTATCACTTTTTTTCTTTGTTTATGCATCTCATTCTATAATGTATCTTAAAGCAGTACCAACAAGTAGCGTGTAAAAGACTGACTACTATGGAGTGATATTTATGCCACCATGTTGAACACAAACTTTTCTAACTTGCGAATGAAAATATTAAATATTTTTCACAAAAAAAATGTTTTGCTTTCAATTTTTATTTTATTTTTTTTTGCTTTCAAAAAATATTTTTGCATTTGCAAAAACAAAGGTTCTTCAAATGCGTTATGTTTCATCTCGCTTTTTTCCTATCTGTAATTTTGCTGACAAGTTTCAGTTTAGAGTAACAAAGCTGCCCTGCCCTCCCCAGCCAGCTGTTGCCCCCCCCAGAGCGCGGCTAGCCTGCAGCTCACTGCTCCCCCCAAGGGGATAGGTCAAAATGCGGAGAAGAATTTCCCCATTGTGGGATAAAGTATCAATTATTATTATTATTTCGTGCATATTCCACATATGAAAGGTGGGTCTTTTGTGAGACATGATTTACATTAATACATAAGTTGGCAAATAATTCAATGGTTCCATGGCAAAAACACAGCGTGTACCTTGAGGTTAAAGCAGTGGTCGGCATCTCCGGGGCCGGTGTGTCTCCATGACACGGATATCGGTGCCCTACTCACGGCTAATTACCTGGATCAGGTGTGTCCAACCAATTAGGACACGGTAGAACAGCGTGGTTGTTGGAAAACAGAGAAGCGGTTAAATGACATTTGTAGGAAGATGACGCATCTTCATAGTGGCCTGTGGCTCTCTGCAGGCTCTGTTCACGTCAAATCGACTCTTCAGCTGCAGGTAAATCTGGGCCTTGTTGTGTTTTCGCTATCGTCTCACATCTAGGATATAACATTTTCTCTTTTTAAGTGAGCGTGTCAGGCGATGGCGGCATCAGTGAGATAACTACTAGAATGTCTTTCTCAAACCTTGTCCTCCTGTTGAACTTGACACTTTCTGCCTTGTTGGGTTGTTTTTCTTCATTTGACTCAGCCTTTTGAATTCAGCTTAAACTGTTGCTGGTCTGCAGGTGGAGAAACCATCAAGAGCATAAACCAGCAGTCTGGAGCTCATGTGGAGCTGCAGAGGAACCCACCTCCCTCCACCGACCCCAACACCCGGGTTTTCACCATCAGAGGCACCGCTCAGCAGATGGAAGTGGCCCGTCAGCTCATCGATGACAAGATCGGGGTATGACCCTCAAACGGAGAACGCCATACCTCACTTTGAAACAGAACTCTCGCTTTATGACGATGATTCTGGAGATTGAATGAGCTTTGTGTCGTCTGGTGTCCTGCAGGGTTCAGGAATCATTAGTAACGGAGGTTTCGGCTTCAGTGCTTTCACCCAGGGCCCCACCGCACATCAGAAGTAAGTCGCACACTGAGCCACAGCTCTTCCTGTCGGGTTGGATGTTCCTGTGGAAACACCACTTTCTCTTTTAGTTGTCCCTCACAGAAAATGATGATGTAGAAAATGATGTTAAAGTCTTTGCAGAAGCTAGAGAAGAGTGGTCTGTTAGTTCATGTTATAAAAATGATCGTTTCTATTTTCAAACAAACGTAGACCTGAAACAAGAAAGCATGTTGTACAGGATAAATAGATGAAGTGGAGTTAGCTTAGTGGAGACTAATGAAGTCCTGTTTGGGATTTGAACCTTCTGGTGGTCATTGAACGGACGGCTGTGTGTCTGCAGCTGTGGCAGCGGTCAGACCTTCCTGACTGGAGTTTGGGGAAACACTTACCAGACCAGCTGGCAGAACCCCGGACAGCAAGACCCAGGTAAGACTCCTGTTAGAGCAAGCCAGTCCTCATCCTAATCCCAGCTGTAAAAACAAACCTCATGAGATGATTGGAGCTCACACGGCTCCATGTCTGGTGTTGCCTCTGGCTAAAGCCCACCACAGATGTTCTGGTGTTGGTCCAATGAAGGAGGAGTGCAGAAGATCCTAATGCATCTATATGGAGTGATCATTTCACTGCCAAGACACTAGAGTGCTGCACTGACGAACACACTTCACAGCAGAAAAGGGTTTTTAAGTTTAGAAATATACACAACTGGTTAGAAGTGTTTGAACCTTTTCATGTTTTAGTTTTTATAGAAACGGTTTTAACTTTGTCTGAAATCAGAGGATGGAGCATAAAAGCAGCTGAAGTTACTAAAAGAATCAATTTGTAAAGCAAAATGTTTTCCCGTTCAACCGATGAACACAGTCGCTGAATCCTCTGTACAACTGAATGAAATATTCATTAAGTTCATTCCACAAACTCAGATTCCTGTAAATGTTCAGTTCTTGTAGTTTCCCCCCAAACCAGATCATTGGACTTAAACACTCTGCGTTTTTAAGCTCTCCATATCCTTCTTTAGTCCTCAGGCAGTTCTGGTGGAGATGGATTCATGCTTTGGTCATCGTCTTGTAGGATGAACCTCGGCTCAAACGTTGGTTTCACTTTTGAAAACTGCCTGAAGGGCAAAAGCGTGACATTACAGTGGTTCAGCTGTGTATTAACCCTAAAGACCCACTCCCATGAAAACTGTGTTTTTTAATGTTTTTAACATGTTCATGTGGCATTTTGTGATGGATAATCACACCAATCAAAGAAAATTAGGCTCAAAATTGCACTTCTGAGTATTTCTTTATTCAAATTGTTGTGAATCCGCCGCAGATGAAAAAAATGCTGTTGGAAAAAGCGAGTATGAGTGACGGAGGAGCCTGACTCCCTGCTCCGCTCCATTCTGACCACCCACCTGCAGACAAATACATCATGAACGTCGTGTTTTCCTCGTCTGGGCTGAAATCTGGATCAGAACTGGACGGCTGGATAGCTCTGATATAGCTCACCATTTTTGTTGAAGTGGTAATGACAGGAGGGGGTTTTAAGCTAGCAAGAGAGAGTGTAAACAATGGCATGATGGGAAATGAGTGGAGGCTTACTTCCACACCAACAGCCCCGCCCACATTGCAGAGGTAAATATCTGAAGGAATCCTGCCACGCTGCATAAACTGTTTAGAAAAGGACATTTTCTTTTAGCCTTAAAACGCCTGATTATGCCTTAAAGCGGCATAATCAGCTTTAAAAGACCACCGAGAAGGCTTTGGGTCAGAAGATGATGGGAGTGGGACTTTAGGGCCACAGTCTGTTAAAACCAACACAGACTGACCGCTGGCCCAGAGATCATGGGGCTATGCCAGAAAAGCGGCCAACACACACATCCTTGGTGCTTTTTTGTTTAAATGTAGCAGATGAAATGTCATTCACACCTTTTATGTTGCTGAGATATGTGAGGGATGAAGGGGGAGAATGTGTCTTTCTGTTTCAAAGTCTGGACATCATCAGCATAATCAGGAAATTGCATTGTAAAGGCAAAAAGGGAGGAGAGCTGAGCCCTGAGGAACCTCAAAACAAATGAAGACTTGGACCTGAAGAGAACCTAAAGGGGTTTAGGTTTCAGTCTGGTCTGGTATCACTGCCAAAATAATGACTTGATTTGATTTATGCTTACAAGTTAACAATTTGAAGTTTTTTTAATTCAACAAGATTCAATTAGAAACACTTTAATTGGACACTTTCCATCCTAATTTTAATTTTTAAAGATGGAACATTTGTTGTTAACATATTGGATTCCTAAATTAAAAACTAACCGCAAAGATGTTTAGCCTGAAAGAACATGAAACATTTCTTCTAAAGAAAATCATGAACTGGAATCAGTTTCACATTTTCTATGTGAAGTTTGATTCCAGTAATGGCATCAGTCTGAGTAACTGCATAAGATAACCCCATCGCTGTGAGAAACCGCAAAGGGTACCCGCGTTGGTCTAAGTACCTGCATAGGGTAACCTCCTTGGTGTGAGTAACTGCGTTTGTATTTGTAATGCCATCAGAGTGGGTAACTCTGGACCTCAAGGTCAACTGTTCTGGTAACTTAACAAAAAATAATTTTTGGTTTCTGTTGATAACGTCGCCTGTTCAGCCAATCGGATGCGGCGATACTTGGGAGGTTGGTCTATATGGACTTTCTGAAGTACACTCCCTGACAAGAGTCTTGTCGCTTATCCATTTTGTAGAAACAAAAGCGTATAATGATCGAAGGGTTGGCGGTTCGATCCCCGCTCCCACCAGCCAAAATGTCGTGTCCTTGGGCAAGACACTTCACCCTCCTTGCCTCCTGTGTTGTTCCACTGGTGTGTGAATGTGCATGAATGATCCCGGTGATGGTCAGAGGGGCCGTAGGCGCAAACTGGCAGCCACGCCTCTGTCAGTCTGCCCCAGGGCAGCTGTGGCTACAACCGTAGCTACCATCACCAAGTATGAATGAGGAGTGAATGAATAATGGACGGATGTAAGCGCTTTGGGTGTCTTGAAAAGCGCAGATAAATCCAATCCATTATTATTATTATTATTATTATAACCTCACTGTTAATGAATCCATTGGTTTTTAGAAATTCATATGAAAGCTTAAACCCTCCCAAATTATGTTCAACATACTAAAATAAAATTGCTTCACTGAAGAAAGATTGATCATTTAATGAACACAGGTCACATTTTGGCAAGACAAAAGTTTTGTCGCCTTGTCATATGATGCACCCAATCCTAGATTACAGCCTCAACTGTGATCAATTACTGATCAATCAATTAGTGGGTGTGTATAAAAAGAACCCCAGCACACCAGGCCTTCACATCAACTGCAACCTGACCTCTGACAACATGCCTAAGATTCACCCTGAGACCAAAGTGTTGATTATCAAGAGGCTGAAGACCAGATCCACTGCTGAGGTGGCTGACACCTTCAATGTGTCTCAGCGTCAAGTACAAAGAATAAGAAAAAGATTTGAAGAGACTGGAGATGTTTTTGACAAGCCCAGGTCCGGCAGACCCCGCAAGACAACTGCTCGGGAGGACCTGGGCTGGTTGGAAAATCCAAGGCCAGCCCCTTTTCCACTGATAAAGAAAAAACCCTCTTCCATTCCCAACCATAAAAGGTGTCAAATTCTGCAGCAGGATGGTGCTCCATTGCATACTTCCATCTCTACATCAAAGTTCCTCAAGGCGACGAAGATCAAGGTGCTCCAGGACTGGCCAGCCCAGTCACCAGACATGAACATCATTGAGCATGTCTGGGGTAGAATGAAAGAGGAAGCATGGAAGACCAAACCAAAGAATCTTGATGAACTCTGGGAGGCATGGAAGACTGCTTTCTTTGCTTTTCCTGATGACTTCATCCATAAATTGTATGAATCATTGTCAAACCGCATGGATGCTGTCCTTCAAGCTCATGGAAGTCATACAAGATATTAAATATGGATCTCACAGTAGCACTACTTAATTCACTGATGTTATGCAACATATTTTTGTTTTTGAAGTAAATTATTTGTTACATTTTCTCGTTACTCTCTGTAGGCGACAAAACTTTTGTCTTGCCAAAATGTGACCTTTCTGTGTTCATTAAATGATCAATCTTTCTTCAGTGAAGCAATTTTCTTTTAGTATATTGAACATAATTTGGGAGGGTTTTAGCTTTCATATGAGACATTTCTAAAAACCATTGGATTCATTAAAAGTGAGGTTATACGCTTTTGTTTCTACAAAATGGATAAGCGGCAGGACTCTTGTCAGAGACCGTATTGTAGTAACTTGTGGGACTTTGGCTGGAGGTTTTGGACTCGACTTGGACTAAACTTTAGGTTTATCTCGGACTTGTGTCCAGAGACTTGAAATCGTCACTTAGGACTGGGATGACTCTTGTGAGCAGAGATCTTAGACTGGTTTGGCTCCAAAGCAATGGACTTGTTTTGGATTTGACTTGAGCTGCATTCACACAGAACGCATAGGGTAACCGCATCAGTGTGAGTAACCACAGCGGTATTTGTAACTGCCTCTGAGTGGGTAACTCTGGACCTCAATTTACCAAAAAATATTTTTTGGCTTCTGTTTGTCTGTTCAGCCAATCTGATGCAGCGATGCTTGGGAGGTTGGTCTACGGGGACTTTCTGAAGGATTGTAGAAACTTGTGTGACTTAGAAGTTCTGAATCATCAGCATGTCTGCTTTTAAATACTGAACGTGAAATAATTCTGATGAACAAAGACAACATGATCATAAAGACTAGTCCATCGTTGACATAAACCCTCCATGCATTCATCTTTTAGACTGCAGTGTGTATCACTGGTGGTTTGTGTTCATTTGTTCACCAATAAACACCAATAAAAACACATTTCTGTTCCCCTTTAGAAACTCATCTGGTCCTTTTAGTGACAGAGCAGCAAACCTCTGCTTTCAAATCAGTTTTGATCCTTCCACCGAGAAAGGCAAACACCTTTAGGTGCCTTCTGTGGATGCACACACACCAATCCCTAAACCAAAACAGTTTCAACTGTTTGTGTGTGTTTGCAGGTCACAGTTTGGCTCAGACAGGACAGATGGACTACTCCAAAGCATGGGAGCAGTACTATAAAAAGTTAGGCAAGTCACGCAGAAAGACACACCCAGACAAGTCGGAACTCTTCTGGTTGTAGAACTTTCTGGAGACCTGGAGTTTTTCCCCGGATGAACTTGTGTGTTTGCAGGTCAGCAGAGCCAGCAGCAGAGCGTGATGACGGACTACAGCAAAGCGTGGGAGGACTACTACAAGAAACAGAGTACGGCTTCAGAATGTGAACCCTCAAAAGTGATGAGATCCAAATGTTTCAGTGAGGCTCACTTTAGGAGAAAAGATATCACTCACGTCTTTAAAGACTGACTTTGTTCAAAGGTCCACAGATGCTTCATTTAGCTGCTTCTGACTTCATGAGTTGCAACAGTTTCTCAGTAACTGCAGCTCACGATCTCAATACAAAATACATCCTAATACCTTTTGTACTGAGCAGTGAAAGGTGAAACAATGTGTTGTGTTCAACATTCAGACGTACCAGGAAGATGATGTCACACAGAAACTCAGAAAATTGACGTTTGGATCCTCTAATACGATGGCGATGTCGTTGTGTGGCAGGTCAGTCTTCCCAGCAGAGTTCGGTGCCAGACTACTCTGCAGCGTTAGCAGAATACTACAGACAGCAGCCCTACCTGTGGAACCCCGCCCAGATTCAGGTAACCCTGGAGGTTCCAGTTTCCCTCAAAATCCCGTCAGTGGGATTTCCTGCTGCAGTTCCTCTGGATCCACGTTGGTCCAGACTTCTTGTGTCTTGTTGTTCTGCTGGTTTCTTCCCTTGTGTGTTCAGCGTCTCCACAGGGATCAGGAAGAAACAATGGTCTGCTCCATCATCCTTTTGGCTGGATGTTTTGCACTCGACTTGGACTAAACTTTAGGTTTATCTCGGACTTGTGTCCAGAGACTTGAAATCTTCACTTAGGACTGGGATTACTCTTGTGAGCAGAGATCTTAGACTGGTTTGGCTCCAAAGCAATGGACTTGTTTTGGTTTTGACTTGAGCTGCATTCACACCAAACGCAATTTGCGCTTCAAATTTGCTGCTTGACACCCCAGACACATGTGGGAGGAGCTACTGCCAAATGTGTTTAGCCCAATCGTCACATGGAGCGGTGTCTGTGTTTATCTCACTTGCAATGCACGGAAGACACGGCTGATGTTGAAAGATCGGGTTTATTGATTTTGAAGAGCTCTACCAAGACATGGGTAATCACGCCTCCATGTCTGGGTTCATGAGATCATCCAGTGACTTTCCCAATACGGTGCGTTAGTCAGCCTCCAGCGTTCACTCCAGCTACACTGGCCCTTGGTGGCTGAGTGGACACGGCAAACATGGCGTCGCTGTGGGGTGTAGCAGGCGCGATCGCTTCAGCCCCCGTAGGCCAGGCGATATTCTGGCGACCTGCCTATCCCGCCTTCACCCAACAGTAGCCGGGCGGGACAAGGTCTGGCAACCCGCGGGCCCAGCAGCTTAAGAAAATGGATGGAAGTTCAGGACGAGAATGCTTACATCGCTCCGCCGTACTGGATTTGTATTCTACCCACTGAAGGGGTCACGGAGATCATCACGTCGCTAAAGCTGAGTCCGATTGGCTGACACGTCGCCCAAGTTGACATTTTTTAACTCTTGACGCGCCGCTTCTGACGCTCAAAACGCACTGCTGTCGGACTGATGTGCCACGCCTGACGCGACCACGTCTGTACGTTGACTTTACATGAGACTGGACGCCCCTGAAGCGTGATTTGCATTGGGTGTGAAACACAGCCTAAACTTGTGGCTAGACCTGACTCAGAACCATGACTCGTGTAGTACTCTTTGAGTACATGAGACTCTTTACTCTGACTTATAACTGACACATTTTAGTCTGTCCAATCAGAGCCCAGCTGCTTCCTCTCCTTATTGATGGCTTTTGCTTTAGAAATGGGTTTGGGAGGGGAGTAACGATTAGCTACCATTGAAATTAAATAGTTATTTTCCTGCCAAACTCACACAGACTGTAGATAACGATCCGAGTCCCTGAGGCGCTGAACACACCAAGAAGAGTGAAACAGTCTCTGAACTATCACGCTAAACAGCAGACTGAACAGTGATGTCATTTCCTGTCTTTTAGGATCACTAAAGGCTCCTCCCTCACCAACTCAGGGCCTTAGATCGTCACCAATGGCAAACGAGTGGGGGTTTTCAAGCGACGCTCTGCCACTTCCTCTTCCTTTTTGTAGAGAAACTAAGGATTAACTAAAAATCATGAACTATTTTCTTTCTGTTTTTTAACTTTACCGCAGCAAAAGGTTTTCAGGCAGATTCTTGGACTAGCCTCTGGTGTAGACCTGTTTCTTTTTCTTTTTTTATCAAACTTGAACGCAAATATATTTCAGTGCGACTTTGAACAAAGCAAATCCCGTATAATCTATTTTGTTTAGTTTTATTTTTCTGATAAGAAAACATTAAAAGGTTTAGCAGTCTTGAGTTAAAAAATCAGTTTTTGTTATTTTGTTGATGATATTGTTTTACGGCATGCGTCAGATTGTTTCTTTTTTGTATTTTCTGCATAGATATATTTTAATAGCGTCGGATGGCAATGTGATGTTTTATCGACAAAGACAGAAGTGTATTTTGTACTAAATGTTTTGCTTGCTGCGTCTGTTCTCAATCTAATTTTACCCGTTTAGTCGCCATCTTGAAGGTGCAATGACGCATTTTTCTGTTTTGGTTTGATAATTCTTATTCCTGTATCTTTATAGTGATATCTTTAGGTTTTATTATGTAATGATGAATAAATGACGATTTATATTGCGTTGTCTAAAGCCAGATCTCTCTGTGGTCAAAAGCTTGGTGCGCTCACGGAATCTAACCTCCAGCTTGCCCCTCCCCCACCCAAACTTTTTTTTTTTTTTAAGTGGTATTTGTTTTATTCTAAGTAAAAGTTAATTTTGTTTTATGTCCTGCATTTTTACTGTGCTATATTATTTTTGGACAAGCTTTGAACTTGTAAGGTGTGCTAGCATTAGCCGAACAAGCACAACAGTAACGAGTGGCATGTTACCTCAGCCGTGTGTACGTGGAAGTGTGTATTTCTGTCTGAAAGTTAAACGAATGCCTTAAAAGCTGTATTCAGGATGACATCAGGATTCCACGTTTGTGACAGATGAACGTCGGAACAAAAACCATTTCTAAACTCGTGCTAGCATAGATTTTGATTATGTTGTGTATGTTGTAGAGAACAAAACAGGTCTGCTTGAAGTGTTTTGGTTTAATAATATGTTTGAAAATATGTGAAACCTGTTCCAGTTTAACCTACGAAACATTTCTGATTTGTTCTATAAACTACGTTTAACAAGCTTGGAGACAGCTTTGACGTTTTTCTGTCTTTGCTAACAACATCTAATGAGTCAGCATTTTCAAACGGCTAACAATTACCCCCAAAAATTTGCCTTTCAAATTAAAATACTATATTTCAGAGCAGTAGAAAAAACTGAGTTCCAATGAAACTAAACAGTTAGCATGTTATTTTAAATGTTGGCGCTAAATTGGCCAAAATTAGTGACTTAAACTGCTGGCGTCCCTCAGTTCTCTGTAACGTTAGCCTCAGCAGCGTTTACTGAACATGTGTAGAACATGTATGCTCATCTGTGTTTGATGCTTGCTAGAACCAGCTAGCTGGCTGGTGTGAGTTAGCAGCGTGTTGTGTTTGCATGTTTTCGTGCTGAATTATTCTCAGATTTACAGTTGTGTTCTCCTGTATACTTGCACCGTTGAAAATGTATTTTTCTTTGTCTCATTTTTCAAACCAGCAGAACTTTGGATCTACTGAATGTTTAATGCACATTTGTTAAAATTTGAAGTGTTATTATTGCATTTTATTTTTTTAACTTAAGTCCTGCAGTGATATTTTAAGTCAGACAATTGTATCTTGAAGGATGATTCCAACTTTTATGTTAGCATCAGGGGTTACTCCATTAGCCAAACGTTGTGCAGAATTTTAATCAGCTTTGCACGTCCTAAGAAGGCAAGAATTTGCTAGTTTGCCAAGATTTCGTGTATTTCTTTGCTTTTTTTTTGTATCTTATAAGGTATGTAATTCCAGCCCTCGTGGTGTTTTCTTGCGTCATCTGTGTCTAAACATTTTGCGTGTGGGTGCGTGTTGGCGAACTTGGTCAGACCACAGAGAGGTTTGTCTGGTTTCGGGAGATCTGGTTGTTGTGGAATAAATGGTCCCTCTAACTGTATGTGTGACGATGATGAAATGACACCAATAAAAAACAGCGTTCTCCTCTTCAGGAGTTTATTTAAATCGGATAAATATTTAGTTTGAGATACTGTGGTTTCATGAAAAGATTCCCGCTTTGGTGGGCGCTCTCCTGTTTTAAAAGAAAACACTTTGTACTTTTTTTTGTTTTTTTTTGTCCTGTTAAAATGATGGTGTTTGATTCTCATGTCTCACCAACAGTGTGCTTATTCTCAAGACTGCTAGGCTAATCTTATCTGTTTAGGTGGCTGCCAGGTTGAAAGTTTGATTTTCTTTTTTTGGACTTCTCTGTTTTCGGACCAGAAGCATATCCAGCTAACCACCGTCCTCAAACGCGTGGAAGTCCTGGTCCTCATTGTTGCGGCAGTTCTGTCGGCTTGAAGGTCCCTGCGGTTGTTTAAACCGCTGGCATGGACTTTGGTCTGGATTCAGTTCTTGGTTCCCAACCCGCCGAGGACTGTTTGGACCAATTGTGCCCCATAAGCGGATCATATGCGGCCAGACCTGTCCCCTCTGGTTTAAAGCTTCCTGGTCTTCACCTCTGGTCATGTGGGGGGGTGGTGGGCTTCTGGTTTGTGGTTTCTGTTCTTTTTCTAATGGGCTGATGTCCTAACTGTAACCTGCAGATTTTTCTAATAGATTCTATTCATTAATAGATGTGTATGAACCCGAGCCACAACTGTTGGTGGCCAAGAAAGATGATGATGATGCTGATGATGGTTAATAAACAGGCTCATTCTTCTGACTGTGTCTTCTCTGGACTGTTAACATTTGCAATGTGTTAAAGTATCTTTGAACAATGAGAAACTACTCCATAAAGCTTGTTTTTCTCTAAATCTCAGGATCATCAATGGTTTGTTAACATCCGGCTGTGTCCTAACTAATAAATGCAGACTGAAGGTGTTCTTAATGAGATCTTTAAACGAAAGAACATTCAGGTTAATAAGACCATAGTCGTAAATGGATCAGAGCCCTTCTACCTGCAGGTGTGAAGATTATGAAATGACACCAATAAGCTGTCTCACTCTGTGTAACCGGGAGTGGTCGTGAGTCCACATGGCTTCTCTGTGCTCCTTTAGTTGGCCATGGACCTCGACTCTGGCTTGTCTCGATCCAATTCCGTTTGAAAGAAGTCCATCTGCAGGACTATTCAAACATGTAGTTGTAGCGTTAGATAAGCAGATAAGCTAATTCCCTGTAAGAGTTCTGGTACGTCACCTCTCCATCCTGGGGGAGGATCCCTCCTTCATGTAGACACCCCCGAGGTACCCCCCCCCCGCATCCATTTTTTTTATATAAATAGCTCCATGAACGTCTTTGCTTTCCTCATCTGAGCTGGAATCTGGATCTAAAGTGTTCAGATGGACTGCTACAATATTGATCACCAATTTTCTTTCCTGTTTTATTTAGATTTTTAAATATTTATCCAAAAACAACAATGAAACAAAGATAAAAAGACAAGACGAAACGCAGTTGTCTGGGCTAAAAAGAATAAAAATACAATCAAGGGTGGATAGTTTGTGAACAAGTACAGATTGTAAGAATTACCCACGTTTCCATGTGTACAATCTCCTTATACTAGCACATGCGTTAAAAAACAGAGGGTGAGGTTAATGGAGTATGTAAGAAACTCGTATCAAGTAGATCAAATTGATAAGAACGCCATTCCAATTAACTCAAATCCCATTGAATCGTATCAGCCAGATTACTGGGTAAATGTTCCAGCAGAGGGCGCCATAAATCCTTAAAAATATTTAAAGCATTGTCTTTGTTCCTTAACTTGTCACTAATTCTTTTCATTGATAGTGTTTCCAAAAACGTCTTCATACCACTGAGTTGCCCGCCATTTTTGTTGCACCGGCAATGTTAGGTTGGGGTTGTTAGAGGCTATAAACTAGTGGGAAAGCACTCTGCGCCCATAATCCCGCCCACAACTTAGAGGTGAATTTCTAATGAACTCCCTCCGCTCTGCAGAAATAATGTTCTAGAAAAAAGAAACAAGTTTTTGAATTTTGACTAAAAATGGCATCATCTCAATTAAAGGCCACTAGGGACGCTTTAAAAATGAATCAGAAGACAATTGGAGTAGAAGTTGAATGCATTTGGTTCAAAGTGGCTCATTTCAGGGTTGTGGCCTAAAGTAGCTGCAGGATATTTCGTAAAGACTGGAGCTGATGATTCTGTGCATCGGTTTTTGTGTCTCCAATTTTAGAGACAGCTCTTTGTAAATTCATGTTTATAGTAGACTCGCCCCCGTTCACTATTCTGCTTAGTTTGGACTCACCTTTTATAAGCTCACCAATGTAATGCAGGTTTAATAAATGGGGCCTCCGTCATCTGTCTAACTGCAGGAGGAAAAAGGAGTTGTAGAAAAGAGGGCAGTGAAAACTGCCACTATGTGTCTCTACAAGAGAAGACCACAGATTTTTAAACGAGATCAAAGAAAACATTTCAGCCCTAGAAGGGAGTCAAACTGATTCTGCGGGAAAAGACTCAACAGGTAAGGAATGCATTAGGAACACACATGTAGGGGTATGTAAGTCACTTCTAATAAATGCGTCTGCTGAGTTCCTTTCTCTGTAAAGCCTGCAGAAAGAGAGTGGGACATCTGAAGAGTCAAATGTTCTTCACAGAAGAGTATAAAACAGTTCTTGATAAAGCAACACACATGGGGAACCCTGAAAGAGCAGAAGAAGTAGAAAACCTGAGTGTCTCAGGTCTGCATGATGTCGGTTCTGTTAAAACATGTTTGGACCTGTGAGTTCCTCTGACTCTGTAGTTTCAGCTGAAATGAATTGAAGAAGCTTCAATAACTTGTGTGAAACACGAGTTACTGAACATGAAATGAGTCCAACATCACTTCTATGCTAATGATACTTCTATAAGACACTTCTGTCAGACTTCTATGATAAAACTAAGAATTCCCAAAGACGCAGATATAAATGTGTAGAAAATTCTGCGTTCCGCTGTTACTTTCTGACAGTGATGTTCTGTAGAAACTTCTCTGACCGACCATTACGGTCGGTCCTCAACCTGAACATGAATAAATGATGACCAGCAGGCAGATGGTTGGCCAACGGTGATGTCACAATCTTGCTGTAATCACAGTTTGGATCTCAGGGGATCAATAACGGTTTGGACATGAGTGGATCATCCGGCCTCCAGCTTCTCTCCTGGTTCTGGTTCTAAGGACACATTTATGAGCAGAAGCGGAACCCAATCTGAAAATTCCAATGACATTAACCTGCTGTCGGTGGAATTTGGTTCCTTCTGTGAAATCATCCTAGTCCACAGCGTGGTTTTTTTTTCATGCACAGCAACAGGCCAGTCTACTGCAAATCCGCTGTGAACCTCAGACTGCTGGGAGTTCAAATAACGACAGACCGATGCCACCTAAAAAAAACAACTCAAAGACTGTGACAAGATTATTATTATCTTGACAGACGTAAAACAGCCTAACCCCTCTCTGTGAAGTCCCTGTGATGTGTAAATATGTGAACGCTCCATCAGACCTGCAGGACATTTTCACTCACTTATTTCCTGGAGAATATCAGGCACAGCAGTAATGAGCCTAAAAACTCTTTAAACGTTTAGAATGTACATGCTTAACTCATTTTGGGACAGTGTAGCTCAAAAACTCAAGCAATTCAGAACATTTTGTAAAGGGTGAACATAGTTTTTAATTTTTTTAAGATGTCAGCACAATGTGCAAAGACAAAAAAAAAGTCCCAAGTGGGTTTAATTTTTTCTAAGCCAGTCAGGTTGAGTCACCAAAGCCAGGTGCATGTGTGGCTGTGAGGGTCTTTCATTCAAATTACATCTCAAGGACGAGGTCCCGAAATGCAGCTTTCAACTGCCGGTCCCCACAGGGACAGCAGGACAGGCATTAGTGTGTGCCGGCGGCTGAGAGTGCAGGAAGCAGCTCAGTAAGTACAGACTGAATGGAGCTGATTAAACATTCAACTAATGGTGATCTGGATCATGTCCAAATGTTTTCCCTGAAGCTCAGAGACCAGCAGGGATCATAAACCGTCTGCATTAATCAAGCCGCTGGATGTTCAGAAGCATGCAGACTCACTGGACTCAGCAAAGCAGCGCATCTCCATACAGGCTTTGCTCTAATCTCAGCTTTTCTTATTTTCTGGTTCACACATATATATGAAAAAATATATGAAAATATCCCCCACACCATGACACCACCACCACCAGCCTGAACCATTGATACAAGGCAGGATGGATCCATGCTTTCATGTTGTTGATGTTAAATTCTGACCCTACCATCTGAATGTGGCAGCAGGAATGGAGACTCATCAGACCAGACAACGTTTTTCCATCTTCTATGGTCCAGTTTTGGTGAGTCTGTGTGAATTGTAGCCTCAGTTTCCTGTTCTTAGCTGACAGCAGTGGTACCCGCTGTGGTCTTCTGCTGCTGTAGTCCATCTGCCTCCAGGATGGACGTGTTGTTCTTTCAGAGATGCTCTTCTGCAGACCTCGGTTGGAACCAGTGGTTCTTTGAGTTCCTGTTGTCTTTCTATCAGCTGGAACCAGTCTGGTCATTCTTCTCCGACATCAACAAGACATTTCTGACCACAGAACTGCTGCTCTCTGGATATTTTCTATTTTTGGACCATTCTCTGTAAACCCTAGAGATGGTTGTGGGTGAAAATCCCAGTAGACCAGCAGTTTCTGAAATCCTCAGACCAGCCCGTCTGGAACCAACAACCATGGTTCAAAGTCACTTCAGTCACCTTTCTTCATCATTCTGATGCTGGTTTAAACTGCAGCAGATCGTCTGGACCATGACTACATGCACTGAGTTGCTGTCATGTGATTGGCTGATTAGAAATTTGTGTTAACAAGCATTTGGACAGGTGAACCCAATAAAGTGGCCAGTGAGTGGACATACAGTGGGGCAAAAAAGTATTCAGTCAGGCACCAATTGTGCAAGTTAGGCCTGTAATTTTTATCATAGCTAAACCTCAACTATGAGAGAGTAAATGAGGGGAAAAATCCAGAAAAACATATAGTCTGTTTTTTAAGAATTTGTTTGTAAATTATGGTGGAAAATAAGTATTTGCTCAATGGCAAAGAATCTAGATTTCTGTCTCTCACAGACCTGTAACTTCTTCTGTAGAGGATCCTCTGTCCTCCACTGGTTACCTGTATTAATGGCACCTGTTTGAACTGGTTATCTATAGGAAAGACACCTGTCCACAACCTCAAACAGTCACACTCCAAACTCCACTATTACCAAGACCAAAGAGCTGTCTAAGTCCACCAGAAACCAAATTGTTCACCTGCACCAGACTGGAAGACGGAATCTGCAACAGGTAAGCAGGTTGGTGTGAAGAAATCAACTGTGGGAGCAATTATTAGGAAATGGAAGACATGCAAGACCACTGATGATCTCCCTCCATCTGGGGCTCCCCCCAAGATCTCACCCCTGTGGGGTCAAAATGATCACAAGAACAATGAACAAAGATCCCAGAACCCCACGGTGGACCTAGTGAATGACCTGCAGAGAGCTGGGACCAAAGTAACAAAGGCTACCATCAGTAACACACTACACCACCAGGGACTCAAACCCTGCAGGGCCAGACGTGTCCCCCTGCTAAAGCCAGTACATGTGGAGGCCCGTCTAAAGTCTGCTAGAGAGCATTTGGATGATCCAGAAGAGGATTGGTAGAATGTCCTATGGTCAGATGAAACCACAATAGAACGTTTTGGTAAGAATTCTACATATCGTGTTTGCAGTAGAAAGAATGCTGAGCTGCATCCAAAGAACACCAGACCTACTGTAAAGCATGGGGGTGGAAGCATCATGCTTTGGGCGGTTGTTCAGCAAAGGGACCAGGACAACTGATCCGTATAAAGGAAAGAATGAAGCCATATGGTGAGATTTTGAGTGAAAACCTCCTTCCATCAGCACTGAAGATGAAACATGGCTGGGTCTTTCACTATGAATCCCAAACACACGTTGCCCGGGCAACGAAGGAGGGGCTTCATAAGAAGCATTTCAAGGTCCTGGAGTGATCTAGCCAGTCTGCAGATCTCAACCCCTAGAAAATTGCTGGAGGGAGTTGAAAGTCTGTGTTATCCAGCGACAGACCCAAAACATCACTGCTCTAGAGGAGATCTGCATGGAGGAATGGACCAAAATACCAGCAACAGTTTGTGAAAACCTTGTGAAGAATTACAGAAAACGTTTGACTGCTGTCATTGCCAACAAAAGATATGTGCTCCATGGTTCTAATGCACGTCTTTGACCCTTTTCTTCACTTCTTCACATGTAGAACCTTACAAAAAGGAGCATTTGTTGGGACACTGTCCATGGAAATCTGAGATGTTCGCCTCTGAACATTTGTTATTGAGGATGATCCAGATGCTTTTGTCAAATCTGAGCTCTTGGATGAGTCCTTGTGCTCTTGGAGGCCCTCCTGCGAATGTTCTTTACTGTGGTTCAGTCTTTGTGGTCCTTCCACCCAGAGACAGTTCAGAGACCTTGTTCTTCTTCTGATTTATATGCAGCATGAAGCATTTCTTTTTTGTCAGATAGCATCTGCTGTTCTTCTACCAATTTAAAAAAATCTGATGGATTCTAAAATTTGGTAGATTAAAAATGGCAGATTAAAATAAACTCAGCTTTCTGAAAGCTGCGAAGAGTCGGTTCATTTTGGATGAAGAGATATTCCACCATTATTAGTGACGCAGCAGCAGCTTCTCACATGTTCTGTTTCACGCTAATAGGACGGTTTTTTTTATTTTCGGAAAACTGCTTTGTTTTTGCTCAGGCTGCCTTCAGACCAAAGTTTCCGTCTTCACTGAACTTTTATTGTGAAAGAAACGTCCAGGTCACAGTTTAATGTAAAAAAACTGAAAGAAGAAAAACAAATCATTTATCTTTCGGTTATCTTGTGATATTTTTTGGAAGCTGAAAAAGTTGTTTTAACGTTTCAGTTAAAAAACGACTGCAATTAAAGAAAAGCAGCAGCAAAGAGTTTCTGAAGGAGAAAAGACGCAGCAGGTCAGAAGAAAACCTGCCGTGTCAAATGTTTGAAAGATGGATGGATGGATGGATGGATGGATAATGGATGGATGGATGGATGGTGGATGGATGGATGGATGGATGGATGGATGGATGCATGGATGGATGCATGGATGGATGGATGGATGGATGGTGGATGGATGCTGTTCTGTTGGTCGCTCCTGTTGGAGGACCTTCTGCCGCAATGAACAAAATCCTCCATGAATGTGTGAAAAGAATAAAACTCCATTTGAAGGGGTTGGGGGGGTGCTGATGATCATTAAAAGCCTCTTTAAGGCGGATCATTAGCGGCGCGCACGCTGCGTCTGTCGGCGCGCATGAATACTGATGAGGCCACAGCGCCGCTTAATCACGTTAGTGGGACAATATTACTGCGCCATTTGGGCTCATTCCCACCACCTCTCCTTTCACCTCCCGTCCATCCCTCCTCTCTCCTCCTCCTCTCCGCTCCTCCTCTTGTCTTTACGCGTGCCAGTCACCTGCCGCTCCTCCGCCTCCTGACTTCCCGGCGTCTTTTTTCGGGGCTAAAGTGGTTCCATAAAGGCGGGAGGACACCGGGAGCCTCTTACTGAGAGCTTTTTGTTGCTCAAAGCTCATTAGAGCGTGTCCTTCTGCGACACAATCGGCCTCCACATTAATAAACTCCCGCTCGGCTTCGCGTGCGTGGCGGCTGCGGCCACAGTCCCCGCAAAGAAAGAGAAAAGGAGTCTGATTCCAGACTTCATTGAGTCAAATCTATTGAGAAAACATTTGCAAATCTGCCATTATTCCCGGATTTGCTCCCGTTTCTTTCTCAGTCTCTCGGGACAATGCGCGGGGCTTTGCGGGGCTGTTACGCGCAGAGCTCCGAGGCCGGAGGGGGAGAGCCGGGGGCCGCGGAGGGCCTGGGACTGAGAGAGGAGGCTCGGAGGAACAACTGGAACCTTTTGTGGATGAGGAGGAACGCAGGAACATGTCCATTTGAATTATATATAGGAGAGAATTCATCTCCAAACTGTCGCAGGTTCTGCGCATTTCCGCCGCCATGTATTTTTATTCCTTCAGCTTTGCTGGTTTTATTTCGCTTATCTCAGAAACCATCTGAAAATAAAGAAAAAAATTATGTTTTAATTATTTTAGAGTGAATTTGTATCCTTTGAGCTCCTCCAAAAAAACACAAATGAATTCTAATGTTTCCATCCAGCTAAGAAGAAAACGCGCACGCGCGTGCGTGTGGGTCAATAAATGTTTAAAAAGCTCATAAATACAGATCAGAGTGAAAGAGAGAATAATTGTCCTGTGGAGGGGCGCTGGAGGAGGAGGAGGATGAAGAAAGCACCTGTTGTCTTGGTAATCTCTCCTCTAATCGCTTTTCGTGCTCCGTCACTCACGCGCTGCCCTCCTCCTCCTCCTCCTCCTCCTGGGCCTACATTCCGCTGCCCGAACTTCGGGGTTTTAAGAACTTTTGTTCTCTGTTTTGGTTTGTTTCTCCCTTCGTGTGCTTGTATTTCCACCTATTCCTTTGAAAATCCTTCACTTCTTGAAGAGGTTCAATTTCATATGAAACGAGCCCAAATGATGATGCCGCTGCCACCGTGCATCACTGAGGGGAGGCAGAAAAACACCCTGCTGCTTTTGCTGATTCTCCTTCATTTCTACGCTGAGACTCACTTGGATCATTTTAGCTACAACCTCAAGGTGTATGTGTGCGTGTGTGCGTGCGTGCGTGCGCATGTGTGTGAGAAACATGGAGGTGATTGGATTCCATTTGCTCCATCTCCGCTTTAAAGCGAAAATGCCCAGAGTTGATGTCCTCAATGCTGGAACCAGCGTTTGAAAGAACCCAGCATGCAATGGGAAAATAAAAAAACCAGACCAACAGGTTGAGCAGCACAGAGCGGGGCTGATGTCTGGGCTTCTCAGATGGGCTGAGCTCTCGACGCTCACGCACGGATGGTGCACAGCTGCAGGAACAACGAAACCAACAAAAACGTTTGCTTTCTAAAACATGTCCATGACTTTAGCTGGATTTTATAGTTTGATGCTTTATGGGGTACATTTCTTAACGCGGTCTACAGAAACAGCTGTGGCACAAAAGTGTTTAGTAATTAAAACAAAAGAACCCGAACTGAACCAGAACCACACAGACCTCTCGTCTTTTTGCAGAAAAGTGCAGCAAAGCTGAAAATATTTTCTTCATTTTATTTTGTTCATTTAAGCCAAACAACCAGCATTTGTATCTTTTAAATGAGCAGAAAAATGTTTTCTCTGCATCTGCAGGTTTGGTTTTCCCGCTTTTTTTAGAAAACATGTTAAAGAATGTCGGACATCCCTGACACATAAAGCAGCATGAGTCATTATGTATTTCTATTATTGCATTTTAGATCTTCTCTTTTGTATTTGTATTATATATATATTTATTTATTTAATTGTTATTTAAATCTATTTTCTGTCTTTGATAACATCGACCTGCCAGGAGATTGCAGATGGAAATGAGCTAAAATCGGACATATTTATATTTGATATGCAATTTCCCGCATGCACCTGACTGAAAATGCAGACTGAAACGACCTTAAAACCTGCATGAAGCAATGAGCACAAACACTCTGGTCAGACCGAGCAGCCCAGTGTGAGCGTTTCATCTGTGTGTGTGTGGGGGGGGGGGGGGGGTCGTGCAGGTTCGGACACTCATGAAGGTTTGAGGTCCAGATCTCATCTGAGATCCACCGGATCTTGAGGGGTGGGGGATTGGGCCCAGGGTTGCTCCAGTTGTTGAGGCCTGTACTGAACTTGTGTTTGTGTCGCGAGCGACAAGGAAGCCAATAGACGCACGCGGAGAGCTTCGGGACCCCCCTCCCCTTAATAGAAATGTTGGAGCACCGCAGCCGCGGGCAAACTTGCCTGTCCTTCCGAGCGCGCGGGTGTCTGCGCTCCCGGAGCCTCTCTATCTGGAACGGAAAGGCGCGCGCGCGCCTCCCGGTGTGACCCGCGTCCACAGGTGGACTCGTCTGACCTCCTGAACGGAAGCCATGGGCTCCGTGCTGCCGGGCTCCTCGCGGGGTCTGAAGCCGCCGCCGCCGCCGCTCTCCCTCGCGGACATCATCACCTCCGACATCCTGCACAGCTTCCTGTACGGCCGCTGGAGGCACGTGCTCGGCGAGCAGCCGCAGCATCACCTGCAGCACGAGGACCTGCGCACCGCGCCGAGCCCCAAGACCGCCTTCACCGCCGAGGTGCTGGCGCAGTCCTTCTCCGGAGGTCAGTGCGCCGATCACAGAGCGCGCACGCACGCGCAACTTCTGATGAGGAAAAAACACCTTCAAACTAAAACTAAACAAAACACATCAACTTTAAAAATGTCATTTAATTCTGGAGAAAAAGCGTAAAAATGTTTAAACCGTTTAAAGCGCAAAATCCCAACTAGTTTTCGCTTAAAAGGTTTTTAATTCATAAATAAAGTCCGTTTTTTTTATTTGGTGAAACCGCTTCAACTAAAAATATTCTGATAATTCATCGGATTCTTTACTCTCCTCTGAAAACATTTTTCAATTTTCTGAGCAGAACAATTCTGAACATGTCTGGTTGTAATCAATTCTTTTCCCCTAAATTTCTCCTTTCAGTTTTCCAGCGCGGGCCGCGTGGCCTCTCTCTCTCTCTCTCTCTCTCGCGCGCGCGTGGTTTTTGTTTTTCATTCTAATTTCCGTCTTATGTTAAATTCGTTTGTGTTTGTGGTGAAATTCGTTGGGAATAATTCCAGAGGGGCGGGTGGAGCTCAGACTTGGTGTTTTTCTGGATCCGTTTCGTTTCTGCAGGTGGTTTTCTGCTCCTTCGCCGCGCGCGCGGAGCGAACGCGTCGAACCGTTCCGCGCGTGGTCCAGAGCGCGAAGCGGGCTGTGGCGGGACAGGCTTTAGCTCACCTTCAGCAAAACGTTCCTTTTTCAGTCTGAATGATTCATTGAGGCGCTCCTGAATTTTCTGTTGGACAGAATGTGACCGTTGAGGTGGAAATAAATCGGTTTCATGCTCATTTCTAATCTAATGTTCAAATTCAACAAGCAGATTATCATGACGTTTGCATCTAAAAACATCTGTGAAATTGGATTAGAGCGTTTTAATGAATCAAAACCCCTTTGGGGACCAGAATGGATCCAATGCTTTAAGGGCTGTCTTTGTGTCCAGAGGTGCAGAAACTGTCCAGCCTGGTTTTACCCAGTGAGGTGATCATCGCTCAGAGCTCAGTTCCAGGTAAAAACTCATCCAAAGTGATGCCAGTTGCAGTGACGTTGTTGAACTGAGGCGTGAACCGCGTGAGAGAGGGTCTCTGACTGGTTTGTGTCTGGTTTGTGCGGCAGGAGAAGGACTGGGGATCTTCTCTAAGACCTGGATCAAAGCGGGGACAGAGATGGGGCCGTTCACGGGGCGCCTGGTGTCCCCCGAACACATCGACCTGTACAAAAACAACAACCTGATGTGGGAGGTGAGGCAGCAACACGGCACCCCCTCAAACCACTGACACCCTTCAGTCTGCAGCCTGAAGCAACAGCATGAAACTCCACCACCATCAACCCGTCAGCCGGTCAGTTTGATCAGAGGAGGTCCCTGCAGGGACCGGCTTCATGACTCAACCCACAAAGAAAAGCATGATATATATAGATACATATATATATATAAAACACTGACTGAAACCTGAAAACACCAACAGTGAACGCCGCTCATCCGGCTGCTCTGTGGTGGAGTCAGGCCAACACTGATGCAGTTCGGCGTGGATCTGGTGCAGACGCCCAAATCCAATGGAAATCCTGCTCAGAAATGTTGCGTAACTTTTCTCCGGACTTGTTGTGTTTGTCTTGACTTTAAAACAATGCACACAAAGGCTCAGAACGTCGCAGTCATTGACGACAACTAAAGCAGAAACGGAGTCGACAGTTTTCATCAAATGCAGTTCAATGAAAACATCTGAGATGTTTTTCAGAACGGAGAGCAACAAACCTCACCGGACCAGCAGCAACATGAAATATGTCCAAAATGTTGAAATACCTTCAGCATTTATCAGTATAACACAGTTGGTAACGTTGTTTTGTGGTCTTGATGGAGCCGATATGGAAATTCTGACAATTCCAACCCTTATTCTTACCTTTTTGTCCTCTCGCAACCTTTTATTCAGGCATCATGGTTTAAAAAAATAACTTTCATTCTAAGAAGCACATATTTATGTTCTCCCTCTGAACCATTTTTACTGATCCACTTGGATGAAAATGTTTTTTTGGAGGACATTAAGCTCTAAATTGCACGTCTGAGTATTTCTTTATTCAAATTGTTGTGGAACAGGAGCAGAAGAAACAAATCTTTTAAAAAAAGATCATGTTTGTGACATCGGCAAACCACATTCTCCCGGCTCCGCCCCTTTCTGATCATCCTCCTGCAGACCAATGGATCCCTGAACGTCTTTGTTTTCCTGGTCTGAGCTGGAATCTGGATCAGAACTGGAAGGATGGACGGATCTGACCTTTTTGATGCACCGCTAATGTTAGGTTGGGCTTGTGGGGGCTGTAAGCTAGTGGGAGAGTGTAAACAGGTGGATAAGAAGATATGGGGGCGGGTTTACTCTGCGCCAACAGTCCCGCCCACAATCAGAGGTGAATTTCTGATGAACTCCTGCCGCTCTGCAGAAACTATGTCCTCGAAAACGACTCAGGTTTTTAGATTTTGGCGAAAAACGGCACCATCATAATTTAAAAAAAATACTCTGACACTTTGGAAATAGATCAAAAAACGATCACAGCAAGACTTTAATATTTCAAATCAATAACAACTTGACATTTGATTTTAACAGAAGGATGTGGTTTACTGTCTTTGCTGTTTTGGTTCTTGATAGATACAAAAATGTTGATTTTGTTTGAGAAAAGATAGCGGGCGGCGAGGAGGAAGACAGCCGCTTTCTCTTGTGGTGATGACCTTTAGCCAATCATCGGGTTTTAGCAGTAGCTCCGCCCTAACCGGTGTGTTCCATTTTTCTGTGGACCTGCAACCAACGGAGGCCCGATAATGGTCTGATTCGCATTTTACAATGGAAATGCTCAAAATACCGGACCGGACTGCTGAACGAGGTTTCAGCCTGTCTTATACGACGTTATAAAACCTTTTTTCAAAAGTTAAAATAATAAATCAATGTTTTATTCCATAAATATAGCAAACTACCTGCTGAAATGTGTTACACTAAATGCTAAACTACAGAATATCTAACAAACAGATCAGTTACTGACTTTTATTTTTGTAACTTTTGTCGCCAAACTGGCTGTTAGCTTCCAGGTTGGTGAAATATTTCACACTCGCTGTTTTTCCCTCCAACACGACGGATACGATTTACTATAATTGGCCTCCATCTAAGGTTGATTATCTGGAGTCAAGCTAAATCCTGGCATCTATCTATGAAGGTAGCACAGACCAAAATGACAAACGCTAACCTTTCCTTTGCTTTTGCTCGTGTCTGCAGGTGTTTAATGAAGACGGGACCGTCAGGTATTTCATTGATGCCAGTCAGGAGGACCAGAGGAGCTGGATGACCTACATCAAGTGTGCGCGGAACGAGCAGGAGCAGAACCTGGAGGTGGTTCAGATCGGCAGCAGCATTTTTTACAAGGCTGTGGAGGTCAGTGAATGCATCACGTCCACAGCTTAAATGTGAAGTCCTTTCTGAAGAACAAAGAAGCAGAACTTTAAGAAACACACTTCCAGCAGACGTCCACAGCTCACAAAACCAGATTTTAGTTGTTGTTTGTGAGTTTGTGTTTCACAGAATTTAGTCCACTTCCTGGTGGGACCATCACTGTTTAGTTCAAAGCAGAAAACAAAGGTGACAAGGTCAACTCCAACGTTAACCTAAAATGTCATTTAAACACATTTCAACATTTCAAAGAGGGTCTCTTCATGAACATCAACACAAAAGCTTGGATAGGTTTTAAGGATAGTGAACATTTTTAAATTTTTTGATACAGATAATTTTATTTCTTCAAACACAAAACAAAATGTCTGAAAAAGTCCCCAAATATCCTTGATTTCCTTTTCCATTTTTGAAATTGGTGGACTGTAAGTTTAATTTTGATTTGATCTCTTTTAAGCATTAAGGAAACTTGAACACTGCAATAATAAACTACAAAGCACAAATACATCAAACCCATGAGGTAGTACATAGATTAAAATATAAGGAGAAAATTAATAAAGCTGTTGGAAGATGATCCCATTTTCTTGATGTTTTCACTAAATGGGAAGTGGCGTGGACTTGTACAACGCTTTTTTACCTTTCTTTAAGGTCCAAAGCGCTTTTCAGTCACAGTCACATTCAGCCACACACACACACACACTCACACACACTCACACACTGGTGGCGGCTCTGCTGATGCCAACCTATAACCAATGTGGGGTTCAGTGTCTTGTCCAAGGACACCTTGACACAAGCTGGGAACTGAACCTGTGATCCTTCTCTGATCACAGGTCGACCGCTCCACCTCTGCACCAACAGAACCACAACTCACAGCTCGTAGCTACACTTGTTTAGCAGGGGAACAAAGCTGCAGTCATTATTCTGACGAATATTTAGTATTTCTGACACTTATCAGACTTTGCATGCTCCACTGAGGTCTGCAGCGCCCCCTGCTGGCAGAAACGGTCACTTTCAGATTATTGCCACTGCGACACGCCATTTGACTTTTTTCTTTGCTTCAAAGTCGTTTGTCATTTTATTTGATAAATGATCAATTTGTTAGGAGGATGTAATAATGGGATTTTTTGATTCAAGTATTTTCACACAAACTGACTTTTTAAAGTCTTGTTATTCCCTTCCAAAATAGATATTAGATAACAGAAATTATAAGTCGGAACACTCTGTTGATAACAACAACAACTAGTTTAATAATAATCTGTACATATTTTTAACTTTTGACACTTAATGCTATGAAGAATTTTGAAACAATGTTTTGTATATTTTTTCTGATATAGTGTTATTTTTAATCATAGTCAGGATTTTTCTAATGAAAAGAAAATCTGCACATATTTTAGATAACTGATCTGTTTGTGCTATGCTGATTTCCAAAATATAGTTATGTCTATTTTTACACAGTAACTAAGCAATTCATCTTTGTCATGTAGTTATTGGTGCTTAATAATAATAATAATAATAATATTGCATTTTATTGAAAAGGGCCTTTCAAAACACTGAAGGACACTGTACAGATTTGAAAGTAAAAACTTTAGGATTCTTAATTCTGTCTGATAAAGGATAATGATAAATCATGTAATAAAATGGTTATGGTAGAATAGAGGTGGGATTATATATCTCCCACTTCCTTCAACTCCTTTTCAAGCAATATTGTCTAATTATCCTAAGTCAATACGTCTTTGTATGAATGTATAACTGATGATTGTGTTGTTTTGTGTTGTTTTGTGCATTATACTTGCTTTGATTGCTTGAAATAGACCATTTCAAATTAAACTCAAATTAAATCACATCTAATCAAAAGACGTAATGTTAGGTTAGCAAAACAGTACTAATAAAAGATGGTACAATAGTATATGAACTGTTTAATACTATTACCAGTATTTATTTATTTGAATAAAACCAGTTTTAAAAAAAACAAAGATGTTTTAAAAACAAACATTTACATGAAAAAGTCCAAATTTGATTGTTTGTCTATCCATAAACTAGATAACAGAAAAATGGTTTACTTTCGTATGAACAAAAACCAAAGGAAACGGTTTCTTTGTGCAGACGATCCCGCCGGACCAGGAGCTGCTTGTTTGGTACGGAAACTCCCACAACACCTTCCTGGGAATTCCTGGAATTCCAGGAGGAGATGAGGAGCAAACGAAGAAGAGTAAAAGTGGTAATAACTGGTTTATAATTTATTATCTGAAGCATAAATGACGCAGAAGAATATTTCTTCTGTCAACATCCTTGAATAATAGAAAAATAGAAAAACTTTAACTAATGATGAAGAATTATTAAACTTTTAATGAAATGTGTAAAAACTATTATACATCAATTGTGCAAAGTTGTGCTACTGCCCCACAGTAGAAGAGTGTTTGCTGCAGGTAAAAATAAACCTGAACTCTTTCTCTCACTTCCTAATAGATGAGCTCCACACTTGTGATGGCTCCTCCTCCTCTTCATCGTCGTCTTCCTCCTCCTCTTCAACCAGTCTGGGCCGCATGCGGTGTGTCATATGTCACCGTGGCTTCAATTCCCGCAGCAACCTGCGCTCTCACATGCGCATCCACACCCTGGACAAGCCCTTCGTGTGCCGCTTCTGCAACCGCCGCTTTAGCCAGTCCTCCACCCTGAGGAACCATGTGCGCCTGCACACCGGGGAGCGCCCCTACAAGTGCCACGTCTGCCAGTCCGCCTACTCCCAGCTGGCCGGCCTGCGGGCGCACCAGAAGAGCGCTCGGCACCGGCCCACTGGAGACGGCAGCAACCCCGGGGCGGGTGTGGTTGTGGTGGGGGGAGGAGGGGGAATGCACTCACCCCCTCCGTCTCACCCACCACAGCTGACCGCCGTGCCCCACCCAGCATCTCTAGTTCATCACATCCCGACCATGGTGCTGTGATCACAAACCACACTTAAAATAAGACCCCAAAAGCTGGTGTGTCGCCCCCGGGGTAGCCCCTTAACAATAGACAAACACACACACACACAGTCTTTTATTGTGGGAAAGAAACCCAACCAATCAGAGTTCAGAATGGACCTTCACCTGAACAAACACTTCTGGCTCCTATTGAGCCTTCCGACAACTGCATGATCAAATATGTTAACCTGTCACTGTGAACGAGAATATTAATGTTGTTTGGTTTGCATGCTCCTGGGTCTCTGTTAAAGCTTGTCATATGTGCTTCCCAGCACAAGGGGGCGCTGCAGTCTGTGCACTGAAACTTCTTCACAGGAAAGCATTGAGTTCCTGTTGCTTCTCAGTCAGGCTGACTCACGTGTGAATTACAGGAGTCAATCTAAATTAAATTCCTGTCACGATCTTGGTCACAAGGAGGAAGTGATGTAATGTTTGCGCATGCGCGGATGGATTGAGTAGCCGTTACAGATCCGGTAGCGACAAGGGGATCGGTGCTAAACCGGACTATGGCTCCACTGTCGTCCAACCTCACATCACCCATTACAACCAGAAAAAAATACAAGCTAAAACTGTACTTCACATGAACTCCATGGTTTATCTTTAATTTAATTGAATTTAAAAAAAAATTTAGGTTTTTGATCCCAACGAAGTGGAACACATGTTAGCATCTAGTAATTATTCAGAATTTACCAACTCAGGTCAATAAGAACCTTAAAACCAGATTTAGTTCTACTTGAAAGAGGTTCTAGGATAAAAATCAGATCAGTAATGTCTTCAAAACACGTTTTTATTATCATTGCACCAACATGTGAGTGTTGGTCTGCTGGTGTCACAGCCCACAGCCACGCCCAATCAGTCCAGGAGTATCCAAAGGACTTTGTATGTAGTCCCATAATGAAACACAGTTTTGGAGTTTTATCACAAATGTGTTCAACAAATATCCAAATCAATCGATCTGGATCAGTCTGTTTCCTTTCTATGTTTTGGAAACTAGAAGTTTCTAGAGCTGAGAGCCCAGCTGCTCTTCTTCTTGACTTTCACTATTTCAGTCCGTTCAAAACGCCAGCTAAAATACATAACAATGGGGAGACCCAAAGAACCAGATAGCTACAATTTAAAGAGAAACATTGCAGAACAAGAAGAAGTTTAGCTACATACTACAGCGTTAACTGGAATAACGTCAGCTAAGGCAGACAAACACAAACATCAGAAAAATCCTGTGAAGAAGTTTTCTAGTGACCGGAAGAGGCAGATATCAAGATGTTTTATTAATGTTAGTGTTGATGTGAATATAAATTGTTATTGACACTTTTTAAAAGATAAGAGCTCTGTAAATGCTTCCTGATCATTCCTTCCCTAACGCCTGAAATTTTTAAAGTGATTCTCAGAAACTCTTCAGATTCCTCACATGACACCTGATGGGCAAATTTGATTCTTTTTATGTAAATGGTTTTAAAACTGAGGAAAATCCAACTGTGAATATAAATTTAGACAAGTTTATGCCCACAAGATAATCCAGTCACTTTATTTCTTTATATGTATAAGATATGTATCAGTATATTAAATGAGTCACAATTTCTATAAAGGACAATGTATTTAAGCCTATAAAATCCTAATAAAGTATTCCTGCACTTCACCTTCTGTTCTGGTTGGTCTTCACCTTTATAAACAGATCAGCGCTAAAATTTTCATAGCTCCTACTGGTTCTCCATCCGTGCACTACAGCTTAATGTAGTAACACAAAATATATAATTCATTTGAATTTTATGACTAAATTGTCCCTTTAACCTTGTTGCTATCCTAGGCACTTTAACGTTGGGAGTTGGGTCATGTAGACCCACTAGACAGTGCTCTGAACCTTTTTTCTTCAATGATTTGTGATCTTCACTGGTGTCCATGGATTACATGAAATCTTTCCACCTTTATCCACCTTTGTCATGGTAGGGAGAACACGTCAATGTAAGTATCGGGTCATCTTGACCCCATAGGACAGAACAAGGGTTAAGTGTGTGAAGGTGTCAGTGTGTGTGTTGGTTCATGTTGACTTTTATGGTTTATAAGGACATTTTTCGTCAATACATGCAACACTAAGAGGACATTGTGAGTTATGAGGTCATGTGTGTGTGTGTGTGTGTGTGTGTGTGTGTGTGTGTGTGTGTGTGTGTGTGTGTGTGTGTGTAGCTGTTTATGTGAATATGTGTGTGTGGTTCTGTGATGGACTGGCTGTAAATGACCCAGTTTACTTGTTTTATTTATTATTGTTTAACATTTCCTTTGATTGAGGATACCTTTCATTTCATAAGAGGTAATGTTTAAGATGTAAAAGAATATTCCCAAAAACAGTGTTAATGTATGTAATGTGTATTTTTGTTTTGAAGGCCCCACCTACTTCCATTTTTTCGTGAAATCCCATCGGCGTCACAGAAAAATAATGGACGGATAATTGTTAAATCAATAATTTTTTAGCATACCAACCAACATACCAACACAACACGAGGACCTTTAACATGATCAACAACTGGGCTAACAATATGACTAACAACACAACCACCAACAAAAACAACAACTTGCCGTCAACATGATCAACAAAAAAACCATAACATGACCCACAATGCAACCAACAACAAGACCATCAACACAACCAACTGCACAAGAAACCAGACTAACAACAGTACCAACACTACAGCCATCAAGACCTTCAACTGGGCTAACAACATGACCGACAACACATCCAGCAACAAGAACAACATGGGCAACAACTCAACCACAAACATGACTAACAACACGACATACAACAACATCATTCACTGATCCAGGGGCCTGTTTCAGAAAGGAGGTTAAGTGTAAACTCTGAGTGCGTTAACCCTGGAATCAGGGAAACTCTGGGTTTTCCGTTTCAGAATGGGAGGTTTGTTAAACCAGAGAAAGCAGAGTAAGTCAAACCCGTTTCTGAAAGAGAGGTAACTTATACTCGGAGTCAGTGTCCATGGTTACTTATGCTGTGAACCTAACCTGGTCGGGAGCAGGTTTTATCCTCTAAACTCAAAGTTTCTGCCGGTCCCCTCCCCTTTTTAAAGACGAAGCGGTATTTTTCGCTTTAACCTTCATTGCCCAAATTTCCGTCACACAGAGACAAGTGAAAAGAATGGCTTGTCCTTTTTTGGAGGACCCAATAGACGAGGAGGCTGCATTAATTCCTAGAGAATTACATTTACGTCGTGCGAGGATTTTGAGACCTAGACTCGATTTTGTGTCATTTCCCCACACGTTTTTGTTTGAGCGTTACCGTTTTTCGTTGCAGGCAATTACATATATACAATGAAAACAACATTAGATATGTATTGCTATGTAGATGTTTCATATGTCAAATATTGTCAACGAAGCCGACATCCATGACATGCTCACATTTGACCTGATTGAATTATGTTTTTATACTTCATTTTTAGCTGCTGCCATGTTCTTTTAATTCCAGCAGGATTGCATCTACATGGAAATGAAATCAGGGACATTGAATTAGATCAATGTAACAATTACTTTTTGGAAACACAATTTGCTAGCACTGCTTAATTTCTTAATCCCATTTAAACCTATACCACTTGATCAATACAAGGGTAGACATAAGTTCACTTTTAAAAACACAATTGCATGTATTAATATTAAACTGACCAACGTTTGCGAGAGGGGAAGGTTAACAAAAAAGTCCTCTAAACATTACCGACGTTAAATGCATTTTCCCCCCAGATTGGTTCTGTACACTATGCAGCATTTCATGCAATTACACCAGGAATAACACTTCAAAAGTTCACCTAAATATCACCATTTTTTATTTCACACCTTACGCTATTTAAAAAGTCATTCCAGCCAATATTTTATAACAATGATTTAAATGCAAACTTAGGCATTAACTTGAGCAGCTATGTTTTCCCACGCTAACTGTCTCTGTTTTGCAGATGCAGCGGTGTTGCTTTTCTTCTGGAATATGTGCTCATATTCACTGTAACTCTGCAGCAGCACGTCAAGTTCAGCTGGCGAAACATATGCAGACCTCTTTTTTTCCACGGTTGCCATGGTGACTCGCAATATCTGTGCTCCATTGATAATGGCTTCTTATAGTCGCGGTGCGGACGCTTACCTCCGAATCAGTCCACTCAGAATTGATTGACCAAACTCCGATCAGCCTCTCTGAAACAGAAAACTCAGAGTTGTTAATCTCTCGATTGACCAACTCAGAGTTCAAGTTTAACCTCAGAGTTGGTTGAACCTCCTTTCTGAAACAGGCCCCAGCCGTCTGCCTATGGAACACAATGTCTGTGGTGTTTGTATTAGCATTGCAACAATGACAGACTGATGTCCGTTTTGAAGTCAATTTTTCAACCCAATGATAAAATAATATACTTTAACATTCATGGAATAAAACTAAATGTAGTTATATTTTTTCAGTTCACACAGAAGAATATTGAAGCTTGCTGTTATTTACAGCTGACTTGTTTCGAAGCTTGTGTATAGCCGTGATGACACCTTTTGGTGAAACTAAAAACTGCACCCTCCTGACCCCACATGTGACAGCATCCCCACCTCTATAAAAGGCATGAATCAAATACAGTTGCTTGCAGTTTTACTGTTGACAAGCAATGTTTACACAATCTAAAACCAGAGGCCTGTTGCACAAAAGTAGAATTAAGACATCCAGGATAAATGACTGAGCTGAGCTCAATGAAGCCAAAACATGTGCGTCCAGGCTTAATTGGTTGCACAAAGACCAAGCCAGGATGAGCAGACACGGATTCATCAAGCCAGGTGTAACCAATCCTGGATAGGTGCGCGCTCACGGGTCACTCAAATAGACCCAGATCACAGATTCACTGATTTATCATGGCAACTAGAGTCGCGTACCTTTCCCCGTCGGAAGCACAAATCCTCATGGAGGCATACGAGGAGGTAAAAGATATAATTAAGATTATTTTTGTCCACGGGTTTTATTGTCTAGCTGTTTTACTCTGTTTTAACTAGTGATTTAAACTGTTATGGTTCTTTTTTTTCTGCACCATGTGTTAGAGTGTGGGAGAGGATGATGACCAACCCCCTTGTGCAGCATAATATTAATGTGACTATGCTTAAGGTAGAAATCGCGGTATTGGAACTCCTGTCTTGTGATGTGGGACTTTGCTGCGTATTTCATGTCTTTGATGTGAAAGTTATTGGCTGTAACTTTCGAAAACATTATCAATGTCAGATGTATAAATAAAATTAAAGCAAAAAATTAAGTTATATCAACATAAATTGTGTTAGGTAGTCATACAAATTTAAGTTGAATAAACTCAATTTAATGAGGTGTGACGAATTGAAGTGATTCAATTAATTTGGATCAACTTTTATCTTTTGAGAGTGAGCAACAATATTAATTTAAAGTTGGGTCCAACTGCAGCATTTAAATTGAATCAACTTAAACTTATTAGTTTGAACGTGAGTATATTAAGTAGGACAAATTTGATTCATTTTTGTTCAAGTAACGCTATCTAATCATGTGGAAATCATTTCCATAATTTTTTTATGTTCATTCAAAGTGAACGTTTTTTGAGTGAAGTTTACCTGCTTTGTTTTATCCTTATTCAGTAAAGGAACATAATGTTACACATTGTATTTTCATATTCATATGGAATGTGTATTTGTTTATATGACAGAGTACTAGGGCCCCACTGAGGAAAAAGGATAAAGTCATAAATTTATGAGGCTGGTTCTTTCTGCAGAAAAGCAACATGTTCTTTTTACAGTTTTGATAGTTATGACAATGTGATGCTTCATATTCTGGCACATCAGCATGTCTTTTATGAAACCATACTGAAGTACAATTTCACGAAATGCCCCACATCTGTCATTTTGTCAACTGTCCTCCTTTAAAACAACTGGTTACAATATTATGTCTTTTTTTACCTCTGTGGCCCTAATATTCTATCATTTTATATATAGCCTTATAGTCTATGGGAAACTATAAATTATTTAATGATAGCAACATCGTCTAAAACTCATTATTTATCCAAAATGATTTAAATTAATGATCACGAACGCTTAAATAATGACAGTGGGTCTAGTTATATGTGATAACAATGTATAGTGAGCAGTGGAATAACTATTGGTTTCCATTTGTGGCGACTGCTGACTGACATTAGGGATGAGATTAAATAGATCCTGGAATTTAGCCTGGTCTGGAGCAGGCTAGCGCCACAGAATAAATCTCCATGGTTATTTATACCATAACATATCCTCCTGCCCCCTATCCAGCTTTAGTGCAACCGGATTGGGGATCAATTGAGCCAGGATCACCAAGATATCCTGGCTTAATCCCTTATCCTACTTTTGTGCAACAGGCCCCAGGTCAAATTGCAAAACTTCTAGTTGTTGTCCAAAGAACCCAACCAGGCTGTTTAGATAGTCTTCTGAAACCAGAACCCTGTGGAGTTTACTTCCCCTGTTTGCTCACAAACATCAAAGTTCATTCCTGTGGTTCTGCTCACAAACTGGTAGATGAGTTTATCCCTGAAGGAAGAACAAAAGATAGCAAGCTAACAGCTAGACGACATCACAAATCAATGCGGATACAGAGAGTTGCTTTGACTTAAACAGTATTTGATGGGAGAGAAAAGCCTGTCCAAGCTTTGGAAGGCTACCTGAACATCTACATGTATTAGGATTGTAAGATACTGTTCTAGGAGAGCCCACTGCAGAAACCAAAGCAGCAGCTGATACTACAACAGATTCAGTTTTTGGATGATAAAACCGTGTCATTAATCGGATGCACTTGATGATGGGAGAAAAGGGCTGAGAGTCATGGGGAACCTTTGCACCATCAGGGGAAAGTCCTGTGTTGTCAATCCTGTACAGCATGCTAACGGAGGAAGAACATGCGTGATCAGGGCAAGATGTTGAGGAATGGTTCTCTTGTTCCTGTGATTTGAAAATGCCGCCTGAATGTTTGAAAACATGTGTAATTCATGTAAAACACAGAAAAGACAATGTAAGGTTTTCTTGGATCAGTTAATTCAAGGCAAAGGAATAACGTGATGGATGAGAAAATCCAGTAAACCAAAAGAGAAAAACTATTACCCTAACTATTGTAAGGTAAGAAGAAGCAGTATGAGGACAGGAGGTAGGTGTAGTTTAAACTGCTCATAGCCACCTCACTGATGGTTTTACACCCAAGATTCCCCTCTTCCCATGAGTCTTAGGGGCTGAAGGAGGGGCTACCCCCTGGTCGCCACATTATTCACACAGGCATGCTCAGTCAGGTGTCTGTGCACTTTGAAAAGCTTCAACTTGTTAAAAAAGGAGACAATTTGTGTCAGATCAGGAAGAGTTTTTAATTTTCCCCGGGATACGTTTAGTTCTTTTTTGCCATGAACTATTTTACTACTTCCAAAAGCTCATAACAATAAACATAGTGATGCCATTCTGTTCAGTAAAAAAGTAAGAATCTTCCCGTTCTTCCAGAAATGTCATGTGTTTCTCTTTATACTCTGAATTTCACCATTTTGAATATGCGGGTAACGGTCTGCACGTACATCAAATGTTTAGTCATTTTTTCCGGCATCGGGCGTAAACTCATGCAAATGATTGGCGGTCGCTTATGTGTCGAGAGCAGAACACCCACACCGCCCAGCTGTCTTTTTATTACTTATTTTTAATACTCTCTGATGGATTTGATAGTTGTATAAAAGTGAATTACCTATGAAATGAGGTTCAGTTTAACGAAATTATTTTCGCAACACGTCCAAGTCTGTTCCATCAACCGACTTTGCACGATATCAAAGAAGAATAAGCAAACTAATGAGTAGCTTGAATTGCCCCTTTCCAACAATGCTTCCATACGTTACTACACCCTGAAACAGCGAAACAGCATGGCTGTGAATTGTGCCCCCTGAACAGCCCCCTGACTCATGGTGAGGAACTTTGCACCCACAATTCCCCACTTCTCATGAGTCTTAGGGGCAAAAGGCAGGGCTAACCCCGGATCGCCCCAATATGATGATGATATGATGATGATGCTCATGGGGCAGAGAGCCGCATGCGTCTCAAGGGCCGCGTGTTCGCCACCCCTGCTTTACGCGATCGCAGTGAATTAGCTGATTATAAAGTAGAAAAGCCGCTTTTCATATCGGCTATGCAACGATATCGAACTCATTACTAACGTAAAGTGTTGCACAATGACACAGAGCTGCTTTTCTCTCCACGACAGACTCAGCTGATTTACGTAGATTACATAAACTCTTCACTGATGTAAAAGGTTGCATAGCAACACCAGGCTGCTGTTCTCTGCAACAAAATCCACCAGAATTACATTATTTGCGTCAATGGTTGAAAAGTTACGGTAGTTGAAAGAATGTCAACTATGGCGCTGAAAGTCCACTGTTAAAAGGTTCAGGGGGATTTGTTAAGAGTGGCAGTGAAGTCAAAGCCCATTCACAGTAAAAGGCCCACAGTTCTGGGACACCGTACCTGCTGAATTAAAAGCTCTAAAAAAACAATTGGTAAAGCAAGGCAAGGCAAGTTTATTTGTATAGCACAATTCGTACACAAAGTAATTCAAGGTGCTTCACAAAACAGAAAAATGCATTAAAATCACAATACATCATTGAAATAATCAACGTAAAATTTACTTTAAAAGAAAAAAAATAAAATAAAATAAAATTGAAAATTGATTTAAAAATAAAGGAAGGAAAGGAAAGAAAAGTGCAGATAGGACCTTTCAGTCATATACACGGCTAAACAGAAATGTTTTAAGTCTAGATTTGAACATGAACACAGAAGAGGCCTGTCTTACGCCTTCAGGGAGGCTGTTCCAGATTTTAGCTGCAGAATATTGAAACGCTGATTCCCCTTGTTTAGTTCTGACTCTGGGAATCAACAGGAGGCCGGTCCCTGAGGTCCTCAGAGTACGAGATGGTTCATATGGCACTAACATGTCAGAGATGTACTTTGGTGCTCGGCCATGGAGAGACTTGTACACAAGCAGAGCTGCTTTGAAGTCTATTCTTTGAGGTACAGGGAGCCAGTGCAAAGACCTGAGCACAGGACTAATGTGATCATACTTCCTGGTTCTGGTCAGGACTCCAGCAGCAGCATTCTGGATGTACTGAAGCTGTTTTACAGCTCGTTTGGACAGGCCGGTGAGCAGGCCATTACAGTAGTCTAACCTGCTGGAGACAAATGCATGAATAAGTATCTCCAGGTCTGGCTTTGACACTATGTTTTTGATTTTGGCAATGTTTTTCAGATGATAAAATGCCGCTGATGTTACTGACTTGATATGGCTGTTAAAGTTCAGGTCAGAGTCCATGATTACCCCTAGATTTCTGACTTGATTTGAGGGTTTTAGAGACAGAGAATGAAGGTAGCTGCTGACACTTTCTCTTTGTTTCTGTGGGCCAAAAACAATAACTTCGGTCTTGTTTGAGTTTAGCTGGAGAAAGTTGTTCTGCATCCACGCACTGATCTGTTGGAGGCAGTGGCTGAGAGAATCCACCGGCCCATATTCACCTGTTGTCAGTGACACATAGATCTGAGTATCATCTGCATAGTTGTGATAAGATATGTTATTACTGCGTATTAACTGCCCTAGTGGCAGCATGTAGAGGTTGAACAGAAGGGGTCCCAGGATCGATCCCTGGGGCACACCACAAGTCAAGGCCATGTAGTCTGAGACACAACTCCCAATTTCAACAAAATATTTCCTGTCTTCCAGATAAGACTTGAGCCAACTTAGTGCAGATCCAGAGATGCCAACCCAGTCTTAGAGTCTGTGCAAAAGGATCCCATGATCAACAGTATCAAAGGCAGCGCTCAGGTCTAGCAGGATTAAGACAGTGACTTTGCCATCATCAGTGTTCAGGCGGATGTCGTTGGTTACCTTGATAAGAGCAGTTTCTGTGCTATGATGGGGTCTAAAACCTGACTGGAAAACATCAAATGAATTGTTTAATAAGAGAAAATCAGTAAGCTGTTGGTAGACAACTTTTTCAAGGACTTTTCCTAAAAATGGCAGATTAGAGATAGGTCTGTAATTATTCAGTACAGTGGGATCAAGACTGCTTTTCTTCAGGAGAGGTTTAATGACTGCAGTTTTTAAGGCCTCTGGAAATATTCCAGATTGAAGAGACATGTTAACTATTTGAGTAATTGATGGCAACACACTGTTCAGGACAGACTTTAGAAATCTAGTGGGTAACACATCAAGGCAGCATGTAGACGAGCTCAGACGTAAAACTATTGCTTGAATCCAATCAAGTCTGTGTAGGTTGTGTGTTTCGTGTATTAATGTGATGTAATGTTTTGACTCTGAGGTTAGAGATGTGTGTTGCATCATCATGTGAACATTTAGTGGTGTTTCTGTCAGCCATGAGACGGACATCGATGTTGAACTGTACGTCAGCTCCAGTTTATCCTGAGCTTTTGCGGGTTGGTGAACATGGTGGCTGCCTCCCGATGATTAAGAATAATCACCTTTCCTCCTGAGTCCAAACCTTTTTCATGTCCAAGCTTACCTTTATGTTTAAGTTAGGTTCAAGTTTATTTGGTTCTTTAAACATTACATTTGCTGCAGGATAATGCATGGCTTCATGTTGCAGCAGGATAATGGATCCTCACCGGACGTGACGTTGAGAGTGTTTTGGATGCTCTGGATTTGTGTTTCCGACAGCGTGTTCCTGGTGGTCACATCAGACACTGACCGGTTTTCTGAGTCCCCAGACCCCCCCACCCCCACCCAATAAAAACCGACACATTTCAGAGTTGCTTTTTATTGTGGCTAGTCTAAGGCACACCTGTGCAATAATCAGGCTGTCTAATCAGCGTCTTGATACGGCACACCTGTGAGGTGGGATGGATTCTCTCAGCAAAGGAGAAGTGCTCCCTGTCACAGAATATGTGAGCAATATTTGAGGAATACGGTTATTTTGTGTTTGTAGAAAATGTTTCAGATCTTTGAGCTCATCTTATAACAAATGGGGGCAAAAAAACACAAGTGTTGTGTTCATTTTTTTATTCAGAATAATTACAGCAGAAAACATTAGGCCAGAAAAATTACAGCTGCATTACATGTTTGACTCATTTTGCCTCCTCTAGAGGATGCCAACAACACTTTGTTTCATGAGTTTGCCTATTTTCTACAGCGGAGCAAAGAGAAAATAAAAAAATAAATCTGAACTTGACTTTTCTGATTGTAGAAAACCTTGGAATGTACCATGTTGGGAAAGAAGAGAAAACACAGGCTGTGTCAACTAACCTTTGAAACTTTCACAAACAAACCTCCCCTCTGTGTCCTGTTTTCTGAGGCAGCAGAGCGGATCGATAACCGCCATCATGTAGCTCCGTTCCAGGGTCTCTTCTCAGTCAGTGTTGTGTCTGTGGAGCTCAGAGCGGCTCCTCAGGATGAAGGTGTGTGTTCTACTCCTGTGTGTGTGCTGCCTTTGCTGGAGGACACAGGCACAGCCCAAATCGTGAGTCAATTGCTATCATCATCCTAGTGTTGCCCTCATAGAGGTTTGGACGGGATTCCAAATTCTAAAGTTCCCGTTTGCAGCTCTGTGGATCCTAAAATCTAAAAAATCTTTGATCTTTGAAGAAATCTGGTCTGGAATCATTTTTGCAGTGTCTTGTTTCTGCTTGGAATCCTCAGGCGGCTCAGGGACCTTTGACTTTTGCAGATACTTATTGGGTGATCATGGTTTCTTAAGATAGTTTGTTTTTAAAAAACAAAACAAGAATGAAGTCCATCAGAAAACTCTGACGACCCAGCATTCTAGCAGCATTTAAACGCATCATCTCTTCACAAACCTGGAGACGTGAAAAGTCTCACAACTTCTTGTGCACTTTTAACTCTGATCTGTGCATATTTTTGGTTTTGTGTGTGTCAGGCAATTAGTGTGTACTAAAGATTTCTGTGAATAGGAATTTGAAGTACACATTTATGCACAAAATGTATTGTTTGAGTGCAAATCAAGAATTGCAGACACACAAATCCAGTGAGTCTATTTTCTCTCCCGCTGGTTGCATTTAATTATACAACCAGCAGGGGGCGACAGAGTTCAACACTGCAGGTGCAGCCACAGATGACTGTTGTGTGCCTGTTTTCAGAAGGGTGCTAAGCTGGAATCCAGAAAAAGTTCAGACTAGCTAAAATAGGCTGAACAATTTCACAAAGTAGGATGACACTTGGTGGGCTGCACGGTGGCGTAGTGGCTAGCGCTCTCACCTGACACCAAGAAGGACCTGGTTAGAATCCCATCTTGGTTCTATTGTGCATGTGTGTCACTCCAGTTTCCTCCCACAGTCCAAAAAAATGCTTTTGAGGCCAATAGATATGTTTAAATTGTCCCTGGGTGTGAATGTGTATTTAGATTGCCCCTTGCCCTCACCCGACAGTAGCTGGGATAGGCTCCGGCAACCGATAAGTGGGTTTGGCAAATGGATGGACGGCTCATAGTCTGTGGACATGTCTTTTATCAGACTAATGAGCAACAACCTCTGGCTGCAGAATTCTTTTAGTTTTTTTCTACCCATCCTTTTTTTCAAACTCACTAAATCCCTTTTGGGGTGACATGGTTGCTGGAGCCTATCCCAGTCACTGTTGGATGAAGGTGGATCATCCCCAGTGTGTTGCAGGGCTGCACAACCACACACTCACATGCAATTAGGGACAGGGATGAACCCATGAAGGCTGTTCTGTGACTGTGGAAAACCCACACATGCACGAGGATATCACGCAAACTCCACACGAAAACAACTCAACTAGGTTTTGAACCAGAGTGCTCACCACTACACCACTGTGAAGCCCTATTTGATTCCATTCTAGTGTAAAGACAAGTTTGAGTTTTTCCTTTCACCAGCATGGGGTTTTGGTTGAGCTGTTGACATGGTGATCCTTATACCTGAGGATGGCGTTCTCCTGTCTGCCTGTGTGTGATGAGTCAGAGTAGGGTCAGATTATCCTCATCAGCTTTCTGAAATCTCAAAATCTTACAGCTCAGAACAGACTAGAAGAGGTTTTCTGCAAACTCAGACTAAATATTATAAAACTGATGAATTTTGGTCAAATGTTAGGAGTTTGTGTGATATTATTGCAAAGCCAATTCCAGTGTGTCCCCATGGAACAGTTGTCATTTATTTGTGTATTTTTTCACGAGTTTGTGTTTCCACCAGCTTAGTAAAGCTGACCTTTCTCTCCATTGTGACTCACAGAAACAAAGTGATGTTAAAAAGCCATCTTCCTCCTCAGGTATCTGGTGACAGCTCCCTCCTCGTTCCGCGTGGACGCGGTAGAGACCGTGTTTGTTCAGCTGTTTGGTTACACGAGGGAGGTGACGGTCTTTGTGTTCCTGAAAGACTCCATGGCTCCAAATCATAAGCTTCTGTCCAGAGATGTCCTGACCCTAAATGCCAACAACAAGTTCCAGGCTTTAGCCAATGTTCAGGTGAGAAAGAGCTAGGCACAAACTGATGCGGATCATTCCAAAGATTGTTTTTTCTTATGATGCCATTTGTTTTTGTCTCCTTAGCTCTATCCAAACGTGCTGACAAAGGACATCCAAAAGGTCGTTCTTCATGTCCAGTCAGATGAGATCAACAATCACGTTTTTGTCCCAATAAGTCGCTCCAACGGCTTCATGTTCATCCAAACCGACAAACCTCTGTACACGCCACATCAGAATGGTAGGTGGCGCCGATGGTCCCAGACTGACTGTGCAGCCCTGAAGGCCATGTCCCAACATACATTTTGCACATTTCCCACGTATGAAATGTCGGTCTTTCGTGATGCATGCATGATATATGTCATTCATAAATGTTTCCTGGGTTCGTTATCCGTCGATGTGCGCAGATGTCCATCGAGGGTTTCGACCGACAGGTCTTTACGTGAAAAGTTTGAGCTTTTCTAAATTTTTGGTTGGTTGAGAATTACGCTGTTTATGTGTATTCTACGTAGTTTATACGCAATTATAACGTAAATTTTACACACCTGTGAGATTTTTGCAAGGTACATACACTAATTTGTGACTTTCCACGACCGTTCCACGTTTGTCTAACAGACTTTTCACGCATGAACCACCAATGCATAACTTTTGTGTCACGTATACGGCACACATATCACATTGAAATTACAGAATTGATGCATGAATCACTAATGAATTGCAGATAAACAGCTCAATAATCTCGCGGCTCATGTTCAGTGTTGGTTTACGTGTTCTTTGCGTGGTTTATTGGTACTTCTTCTGTGGTTTTAATGTGGTTCATTCCTGACACATCTGTGACACATCTGTAAAGACCACAACTTTTCTCACATTTCCACGTAGATTCACGTCTGACCAGTTTTCATCTGTGCAATATGCACAAAATGTTCTTAGAGGAACAAACACATGCATGCGCCTTAGTGACATGCACCTGTACGGGGATTGGTGGGTGCTGTGGATTTTTGGGTTGCGGAGAGGAGTGATTGCATCTTAAAGGGGACCGCAGGTGTGTCTTGCAGTTTCCTTGAGGCTCCTATGGTCACTTTAAGCCAGGCATGTCCAAAGTGCAGCCCGTGGGCCAAATCTGGCTTACTTTCAAATTTCCACCGGTGTGGGTACCGGATGTTCTCGGGGTCCTTCGGGGTCCTTCGACAAATTATGATGTCACACTATTTGATTGGCTGCAAGTTGCCATGACCAATGAGTTAATGTCGCTAAGTTTTTTTAAAACTTTATTGACAATTGCGGTATCATACATTAAATAACGAACAATAACAATGTAATCAATATTACCTCGAAGATCAGTAACCATTGCCAAACATAACATATTAACATAGAAAATAAAGAATAGAGGGGGAAAAAAAGAAACAATGAACATAACACACAAATAAATAAAAACTTAAGTAAAATAAAAATAAAATAAAGGAACATAGAACCAATCTAAATAGTCTAAAAACAGAGCTCTTTATGAAATGTTATAAAAAGTGGTTTGGTCTTCAAAAATTTATTTTTGTGCATTTAAAACTTACCTTGCAATATCAGGATATTAAGAACTGTATTTTCTGGTCTATTGTATGATACCACACCCAATAGAACATTTTTTGAGTGTAAATGAACTGGAATTGCAATTTTGGAAGAATACCAAAAGCAGAACGCATCCCAGAATGTTTTTATAATTCCACAGTTAAAGAATATACGATCCACCGTCTCAATGTCATTCAAACAAAACCTGCAGTCATTCTCTTCAAACCCAAAACGAATCCTCAAAAATTCCTTAGATGGGTACGACGTCGTTAAGTAGTATAATCGCTAAACGTAAAATCGCTCGCTAAGTAGTTTGTCCAACTGGTGTTACCGTGGGGTGACGTCATCATTGGTCGAAGGACCCCCAAAGGACCCCGAGAACATCCGGCGGCCCGAGTCGATGCGGTACCCACATCGGCCTACGGGTTCCTTTCATCAAATTATTTATATGCACCATTTTCTAAAACTGTGTGCACAATTTCTTGAATGTGGTTGGCTAAATTATGTCTTAAACCGTTGTAAACCTGTGGCAACACTTTCTAGCTCATTTCTAAAATGTTAACTGTAAATAAATAAGAAAAGTTGACAGTGAGAGCCTCCACTTCCAGGACAAGTAGAAATTGGCAGATTTTGAGTGAAAAATGAAGCAATGTCTTTCTAACAAGTCAAGACACAATACCAAGAGACACAAGATAACAGGGACAGAATGGTGCAAAAATAAAGACACATTGACAGTAATTTAGGTAAAAAAATCTATTTGGACATGTTTGTTTTTATGACATTGCAATAATATGTTAATTAAATAGTTCATTTGCATTTAATGTCTTTAAAATTATTCAAAAGAATATCCTGCCGGTGGTTGACACCCAAATATTTTCACCTGAACAATTTGGCCTTATTTGCAAAAAGTTTGGACACCCCTGGCTTAAGGGTAGAGATTGGCCCATATGAATTTTTCCGGCTGATATGAATAACCGATATTCCCCTTCAACTGTGGCCGATAGCTCATAGTTGCCGATACGGATATTTAAGTGTCTACAGTACAACAAGTTTTAACAACAAGTTTTGACAAGTTTAGATTTCCGTTTTGTTTCTTTATTAGAAACGTACAACTTTTCTTTTGCTATTTAATCACACTGTACTGGAAAATCTGTACGATGCCAAACACCTGTAATGATGAATCATTGAAGGCTGGTCATTAAGAAAAAGGAGTTAGCTGCTTGTTTTGTTTCCTCATCCAGTCAAAGTGAGAGCCTTCTCCATGAACCAGGAGCTGAGGCCAGCCAATCGCAGCGTCTTCTTGACCTTCAAGGTGATGGTCTCCATGATCAGCTGAAGGAAACAGAGATAGCACGGCCTGTTTCCCGTCCTTTCCCCTTCAAGGTCGGCTCACATGAGTATACTTGTCACACACAGGACCCTGACAGAGTGACAGTAGATGTTGTAGAGATGGTTGACATAAATAACGGAATCCCAACGATGCAAAAACGCTTCAAAATCCCCATCAAACCAAAGTAAGACCAAGAAAATTCTGCATTCCCAGAATATGGTGCAACTTTGGGATATTTTCACTGATGCTCCTGGGATTACAGGTTGGGAATTTGGACGATTGAAGCTTCCTATTCAGACGACTTCACAACAACAGCAGTAACCGACTTTGAAGTAAAAGAGTATGGTAAGATGGAGCAGCACATCATGTTTCTGTAGAGTTCCATATGTCAATAATCAACCATTTTTTTCTTGAATCAGTTCTCCCCAGTATTGACATCAACGTGCAGCCCAGTTTAAACTTCATCAGTGACACGAACTTCAACAGTTTTGACTTTAAGATATCTGCCAGGTGCGTCACTGACATTCTCACACTTGATTTAAATGCCTTCTGGCTCTGAGTAACAGGTTTTTACCTGTTCCAGGTATGTTCATGGAGCTCCGGTGGCTGATGGGGAAGTCTTTCTCCGCTATGGCTACGTCAGTGGAAAAAATGCTCCATTCATCATTCCCAACCTGGTTAAAAGAGAAAGGGTAAGAAAAGACAAACCCCTGTGCCTGTTCAACTGTTTCTGGAACACATTTCTGAGGCCACAAATGATCCCAACTTTGATCTTGATTATAAATTCATTTATAATCATGGTGACAGAAACTAAAATAATGATAAATAAACTGAAAGATGACAAAGTCATGGAAGCAACAAAAAAGGAAACATAGCAGAGGAGAGCCGATGACCTGACAAGGATGAACTGAAAACCAGACACTGAGGGTGATTGACAGAATTCAAAACAGCTGTGGATGATCAACATGAACCAGGAGTGACTGATAGGGGAACAACTCAACACATTAGGGACAGCAGTATTTCTACAGAAGAAATATTTCCCAGGAGTCCCAGCCACGTGCCATGCCTGTCAACCCCCACCAGAGTTTTCACGGAAGCCAGGTTCTGGAGAGACATGCTGAATCTCGTTCCATGCAGATTATTTTATTGTCCAAATAATTGTCCAAAGATTTGCAAGAAGCCAAACAAGAACTGGCCAAACAGAAACAACTGACAGAGAAATGCATTAATGATGGAAAATAAATCAAACAGGAACTGGAGAGGCTTCAAAAAGATGTAGATCCAGATGTTTTGAGGACGGCCGAAATGGCAAACCAAGTGAGAAAAGATATCAAAGACAGATCACAAGAAGGACCTCCATAGAGATTAGGAAAAATTAAGGGTGGCTTTTGTAAAAAAAGAGGAAACATTTTCAAAAGAACTTGAGACAGAATGGGAAAAAAATAACATCCTTCAGAGAGAAATAGAACGGCTCAGACGGCAGATGGACTTCCAAGCTACAGAACCAAAACCAAGAACACAACAGGAAAACCAAACTAAGCACAGAATCCTTACAAGGGGGACATTTGGATTCTTTCAAATTTTAACATAGTGTATCTTCAAATAGTAGCCCAGGCGCTTATTCTAAAAATTTGCCAGCTGGGCCGGCATTTATTAGAGACAGGCATCTATTGGAGACCAGCGTTTGTTCCATCCCAAAATGCATCTGTGCATGGGGGAGGGGGGTCTTAAAGGAGTCCGGCCACTACTAGCTCAGTTGGTAATGTGAGAGGCTACCACTCAGAAATCCAGGTTTTGATTACCAGAGGGGAATGAACAATGGTAATGGGGCAATTATCATATCAATTGCAAGAAATTAACATCACCCAGTGAGGGCCCTTGGGCAAGACCCCTTAACCTCCCGAGCTCAGTTCGGCTGCAGCTCACCGCTCCCCCAGGGGATGGGTCGAATGCGGAGAAGAATTTCCCCATTGCGGGATAAATAAAGTACCAAGAATTATCAATTATTATTAGAGACTGACCACAATTTGAAAATACGCTGTAAAAGCACTGCGTTTGACCAACGTCATCTTAACATCAGATGGTATTTGTCTGGGTAAGCCGTAGCCTGTTACGTTTATGATGTCCTCTTTTATACTTTGAAACAGGAAATGTTAGATATTTTTATAGAAGTCTCCTTTCCCTATATGATCTCAATATTCCTCCATAGTTATTCATCAAGTTAGGGGTGTAGGAAAAAATCAATTTGACAAAATATCGCCGTATTTTATTTGGCGATACTTGTATCGATTCAAAATGCTGTCAGGACGATATTCATTTGATTATTTCTGAGCGACCTTCAGCGTCTGACTCTTGTCCACTTCACCCTCTGACCGCTAGTGGGCAGCAGAACACACGGAGCAGCTCTACACCACACAAGACAAAAGGAAGACCTCAGCTAGAAGCCGCTTGTTTCGTTATTATGACACAGGAACTACTTTGTTTTTATTTGGGACGGATACCAAACAGAAACTCTGAGCCATGTTGCTGCCAGTAACATATAAAAACGGATTGTGGTGCTTTTTAGCGGCTCAGATAAAAACGAGTGAAGAAGTGAAGCAGTGCAGCAGTGCAGCAGCGTGGCTAAAATGCTATCGGCAAAGCGGGCCAAAAGTTCTGCAAAACTTCCCAGTAATAGATTGCAGTTTAGCGACCTGATGGATCAGAGGGATGTGTACAACGCTCTGTAAAAAGGCCGACATCATGGCGATCAGTGTTACTAGTTTACCTCTGCGTGAGAAAACAAAGTACCTTTGTCACATTAAAGTGTTTCCTTCGTTCTGCCATGCTGCCTCATCATCCCACTATTTTGTTTCTGGAAAGAATCAATGCCCCCCCCCCCCTTTATTTTTGAAGCACCTCTCAGGCTCCTGTACCGTTTAAAAGCACTGGAGAAGCTACATTAAGCAATGTTGAAAATAAACAGCACTTTATTTCACCAGAAACTTATTGGTTAAGGTACATTCATTCTTTATTGTTTTTCTTATACTGAAAAACATTCTGTTGTGATAATCAGACAATGTTGACTGTTCCCCTTTCTATATTTTTAGTTACCAAAATAAAAGCACTAAGTATTTGCTTCGTTAAAAGCAACTTTTATATGAGATACAGTTGGAGTGCTTAACATTGTGATCGTTAAATTAACGGAATTGGATCATTTTATTACAATGGAAGACATATTGAAATTCAGGTAGAGTTTTTTCAAAGTCATATTTATGTTCAAAATCTTTTTATTTGACTTTTCTAGGACATAAAGACATACATAGTGCAAAGTCACAATAGCAAACAGCAGGACTTGACAGAACTAAAATATAAAATAATAAAATATTAATAGGAATAAAAATTAACAAATAAAAAAAAATAAAAAATACAGCCAACAGCTGGGTACCAACACACTGGCACCGCAAGATGAGTTTGAAGCCGGTCTATGTTCGACATGGTATTGCACCCTGGTTGCCTCGTTCCCAAATCTGCTGAAATGTCTCCAGATAAGGGCCCCACATCTCCTGAAAGTTCCTGCTCTTAGGATTGAGTGAGAACCTAATCTTCTCAAGTTGCAAACTAGACATGGTATCTGCCAAACATTGCTTGTGAGTCGGGGGTGCAGCATTCTTCCACCTAACCAGGACTGCGCGTCTGGCCAAGAGGGAGGCAAAAGACAGAGTTTGTCGTTTTTCTCGGGTTAGAGTCACCCCCTCTCCAGTAATCCCAAACAGAGCAGTCAGAGGGTTTGGCTGCAACGAGACTTTGAGTATCCAGGATAAAGTTTGAAACACTGCCATCCAGAACCCTCTGAGAGATGGACAAGACCAGTACATATGAATAAGTGTGGCTACCCCAGTTTTGCATTTATCATAGGGACTGATATTGGGGATATGTGAGATAGTTTCAAAGTCATATTTTAAAAAAAAGAAAGAAAGAAAGAAAGAAAATATGTTTCTGTAAAATACAGGGATACTGGCATCACCAGACTCTTGCCAATACACACCCCTACATCAAGTTGTTTGTTCAGTTGATCACTTTTATTAACACACCTATTGTTGGTCCAAGAACTGAGAAGGATTCAACTTTGGCTTCAGTTTTCCATCTTCATGCATGCTGTTCTGGACTCAGGCTCCATATCTTTAAATTCAGTTTATCTAAAGTCTTATATCATTCTCTTAATAATTTAAAAAATCCTTTTTGGGTTTTTTGGTTTCCCAAATGGACATCCTTGTAGGATCCTGAACTGGTTCTGTTCCGTACCGTAATTTCCGGACTATAAGCCGCTACTTTTTTCCTGCGCTTACAGCACTGCGGCTTATTCAGTGACGCGGCTAATTTATGGATTTAATTGGCGGCCGCCATGAACGTACTTTCGGACTCAGTGAATGGTTTGTGTTCTCTATCTAACACCAAGCAACAAGCCATTTGTTTTTCAACACACCTCTAATCAGCCAAACAGCATGGACCTCCCTTCAGGTCTTAGACACTTCAGTCATGGTTCAACAAAACGAAACACGCATGCCCGGCCGCATCCCAGAATCCTTTGGTGTCATTAGACCCAACATGCACGTGATCGCCGCTACAATATGATGAAGCTTTCAAGTTAAAAGCAATCGTTAAAAGCAGCGTGAAAAAATCCACCATCACCAACGGGTTTGGAAAAGCCGGTCAGCTGGTGTGACGGAGAGAACAGCGCATGCTCCGGAGTGAATTTACCTCTGAGTCATAGTGACTCGGCTGGCTGCACGTAAATATGTGGAATAACAGGCTCCCCACAAAATAAAGGCTGAATAACATCAGCCTTTATTTTGTCGGGACACGACCGGAAACACAAATCGACGTTATCGTTTTTACGGTTTCTAAGGACTGAGCGGAATTTTGCATTGAAAAGCTCACAGCCTCCGTGTGAGCTGGAGACATGTTTTCCTGCTGCTGCTCTTCACATAGAGCTGCGGGGCCGATGGCAGTCTGATGGCTCCCACATGTAACAACGCATCCGCCCCTCATACAAAAAACGTATTAAGTCCGATTGCTCTGCACAGACACGATTCGCTCCGTCCACCGGCGCAATGGGGACGAAGCGCTCCTCCCTGGAGCCGCCCTGGCCAGAGGTGTCGGAGAAGATAGGAAGGGGAGACAAGGAGCGCGCAGGGCGAGCGCGGAGCGCAGAGGCGTCCTTGGAGCAACAGTGTTTGTTGTAGAAGGAAATTTCTGATGCACGCGCCGCGCTGAGGCGCGCGTATCGCGCTGAAGCGCGCGCTTTTCAGTCGCCGCTGCTTTATTTTACTGGTGTGTTTTTTTTAACCAGCCCTGTTACTCCCATAATGCTGCCGCGACACAAGCGGAAGGAGAGCTTTACCCGTTCACCCCTCCATGCACTGCTGCTACTTGCTCATTCTTAAACACGTACAACAGTGCTGCGAGCCGGGCATTGGCCCCGCCTTTAGCCCATAAGACTCATGGGAAATGGGGGATCGCGGATGTAAATTTCCTCATCATAACTGAGGGATGTAATGTTGATTATATGGTTACTGTTTGTAATTTTATGTATGATACCTAGATTGTCAATAAGTAAAAAAAAACTAAAAAAATAAAATAAAATAAAAAAAAACATAACTGAGGAACTTGTGAACAGAATAGAGGTCCATGCTGTTTGGCAAATGTAGGTGCACTCAAATACATGATCGTGAGGCAAAGCTGACTCTACCCACAGTGTGCTTATGAATCACACTCACTCTGGGAGTCACGACGTGATTTGTCAGGATGACAATGTTGCCTAACACATGCAATGTTGCCTAATACATGCGACTTGTACTCCGAAGCGGCTTGTGTATGTATAAAAGTAGTTAAACACGTGAAAATGGGAGGGTGCGGCTTGTAATCGGGTGCGCTTTGTATCCGGAATTTACGGTAATCTGGACTGTAAAAAATGTCTTTTCAGATCTAGATGCATGAGCAGGAGACAGTTTTACATCATATATTTACCCCAATGTTGACAATTTAAATGATTGGATGCAAAAAAGTACTTTTGACAGCAGTCCTTTCTCAAAAATCACATGTAAAGGTGTTAAGGTAGGCCCATTTCTCATTTGTTGTTACAATAAACATGGTGTGTCTCCTGTAGCTTTCTTCTTCTGGGGAAGTGGAAGTAAATTTAAACATGCAGGAGGTCCTGAGCAAGCATGACGGACCGAGAGAGCTCAGCAGCCTGGTTGGAAAGTATTTGTACATGGCAGTGTTGGTACAGGAAGAAACAGGTATGTTAACACCACCCTGTTCCACCTTTGATCTAAACCAAGAAGCAAAGACTTTTGCTTGATGACAATCTTATTTAATCCCACAGGTGGCATCAGTCAGGAAGCAGAGTTTGCCTCAGTGAAGTTTCTCAAGTCGCCTTACCATCTAAGCCTAATTTCTACTCCTCCTTTCATCAAACCTGGACTTCCGTATAACATCAAGGTTTGTGCTGAATGCCCAAATAGATGTCCAATGGTTTCCTATGAACACAAGACTATCTTCTGTGATGGGATTGCAGACTAGTCAGAGATGTTCCTTGCTTAATCTGTTATTAGCTGCAGCTTTGGTTTCCACTCTTTCTTTGCATGTTAGAATTAAAGGCCATGTCACACACACATTTATTTTTCACATATTGCATGGATGAAAATTGGTCATACGTATATAAAAAGTGAGAAAAGTTTTGGTGTTTACGTGATTTTTCACAGATGTATCAGGAATACAAAATAAAAACGTATCTTTATCTTATCTTGAATTAACCCCATTAAAACCATGGAAGAAGTACTAATAAACCACAAAAACTACAAATCAACTTAGAACATGATCCGTTTGTGATTGTTGCCCTGTTTATATGCAATTCAATAGGGATTTGTGCATCAATCATGTAGTTTTAACGTTATGTGTGCACTGTATACATGATATAAAGTTATACATCTGTGGTACTTGTGTGAAAAGTCCGTTAGACATACGTGAAACAGTCATGGAAATACACAAATGTGTGTATGCATCTCACAAACATCACTACAAGCAACTGTTCACTTGCCGCCCATTTTGTCTGAAACCAGAAAAAAAACATTAGCTCCATGGTACACTGACCGTCATAAAGGTCATGCACTGAAAATCAAAAAAAAATACAAAGTCCAAAAGAAGTTCCCTCATTGCCCAGTCAAGTGTCGAAACCACTGCAAACGGTTCAGTTATTGAGGTGAAGCTGGACTCTCTAAAGTGTCCTGTTGAAAACATTTTCATGTCAAAAAAGTTCATCCAATAAGGACGAGAACCGTCATGTCTGCTGATGTTTTCTTTATTTTGTTTTCTGAAGATTGCAACTTAATTGGTTCTTCTGAGAAAACATTAACGATTCTCTAAGAGTACAGTTAGAGCTAGCTGTCAGTAAGGAGGCAGTAATTAAACCTCATTAACGACTAAAATGCTACGTTAGGAGCATCGTACAACAGCTTCGCCCGTACATCAAAAGTATGTGTAACTTGCATTATCCTTACTAATACCCCTCTACAGGTGCAAGTGACTAAAACTTTAGGCCAAGACTGAAGTAGTCAATGATAAATCAATTAGTAATAATCCTTTGCTTGCTATTTCAACTCAATGATCTCCAATTAAAAAAACTTTTTCGGTAGAAAACAAAGATCATTATCACAACTTAGTTACTCGTTTTCTCAAGAAATCAAGCTATGGTTTTAGTCTATCATAAGAAAACTGAAGTTGTTAACTGAGTTATCAAGTTGTCCTCCCAAAAATCAGCTGAAAAAATGTTTGCAAACAAGGCAATTGTCAACTTCTGTGCAAGTCTCAATGTCTAATGCACTTCTTATATTTCAATTACATATTTTTATAAAGCATCAATTTACAACTGAGGTCATCTAAAAGGTCAGCAGAAAGAATACAAGTGAAATGTAGTCATTTGTTTCGCCTCAGTTTCTGACTCTGTACCGCTGTGTGGTACATTGTGTGGTGTATTGTGTGGTACACTGTGTGGTACAGAGAAACTACTCTGCACTCCTGAATTCCTTCATTTTTCTTTGGTCCGTAAAGAAAACGGAAAATGAACCTTCACCTTGATGTTTGATGGTCTGTCATGATTTAAGGACATTGCAATAAATCCTACCCACATCTATCTAGCCACAGGGGGTTGCAAGCCAGTTGCCTCTGTGCCGGTCCCAAGCCCGGATAAATAGAGAGGGTTGCGTCAGGAAGGGCATCCGGCGTAAAAATTGCCAAAATAACCATGCGAATCATCCACAACACTTTTGACATACCGGATCGGTCGAGGCCCGGGTTAACAACGACCGCCACCGATGCTGTTAACCTACAGGGTGTCGGTGGAAATTTGACTACTGTTGGTCGAAGAAAGAGGGGAGGCAGAAGGGTCCGTGGCCAGAGAGAGAAGGGAAAAGGCAGGAACATAGGTTTGAGAATAGGGACTCTTAACGTTGGCACAATGACAGGGAAAGGCAGAGAGCTGGCAGACATGATGGAGAGAAGGAAGGTAGATGTACTGTGTGTGCAGGAGACAAGGTGGAAGGGCAGCAAGGCACGTAGTATTGGAGGAGGATACAAACTGTTCTATCATGGTGTTGATAGGAAGAGAAACGGGGTAGGTGTGATTCTGAAGGGGGAGTTTGTAAACAGTGTTCTAGAGGTGAAAAGAGTCTCAGACAGGATGATGAGCCTAAAGTTAGAAATTGAAGGGGTGATGGTGAATGTAGTCAGTGGGTATGCGCCACAGGTTGGCTGTGAGTTAGAAGTGAAGGAGAGATTCTGGAGTGAGTTGGATGAGGTCATAGAGGGTATCCCCAGAGGAGAGAGAGTTGTTATTGGAGCAGACTTTAATGGCCATGTTGGTGAGGGCAATAGAGGTGATGAGGAGGTGATGGGCAGGTTTGGTGTGAAGGAAAGGAATCTGGAGGGACAGATGGTGGTGGACTTTGCGAAGAGGATGGAAATGGCTGTAGTCAACACTTACTTCCAGAAGAGAGAGGAACATAGAGTGACATACAGAAGTGGAGGTAGGAGTACTCAGGTGGACTACATCCTATGTAGACAAGGTCATTTGAGAGAGGTTAATGACTGCAAAGTGGTGGTAGGAGAGAGTGTAGCCAGACAGCACCGCATGGTGGTGTGTAAGATGACTCTGGAGGTCAGGAAGAAGAAGAGAGGGAAAACAGAAAAGAAGACCAAGTGGTGGAAGCTACAGAATGAAGAAACTTGTGAGGAATTTAGGCAGAAGTTGAGACAGGTCCTGGGTGGTCAGGATGAGCTTCCAGATGACTGGGAAACTACAGCAGAGATTATCAGGGAAACAGGTAGGAAGGTGCTAGGTGTGTCATCTGGAAAGAGGAAAGACGGTAAAGACACTTGGTGGTGGAATGAGGAAGTACAGGAATGCGTCCAGAGGAAGAGGTTGGCTAAAAGGAAGTGGGATGTAGAAAGGACTGAGGAAGGTAGACAGGAGTACAAGGAAGCGCAGCGTAGAGTGAAGAGAGAGGTGGTAAAGGCCAAACAGAAAGCTTACGATGAGCTATATGACAGGTTAGACACAAAGGAAGGAGAGAAGGACTTGTTCAGACTAGCCAGACAGAGAGACAGAGATGGGAAGGACGTGCAACAGATAAGGGTGATTAAGGACAGAGACGGAAAGGTGCTAACAACCCAGGAGAGTGTACAGAAAAGATGGAAGGAGTATTTTGAGGAGCTGATGAACGTGGAAAATGACAGGGAAAGAAGGGAGGAAGATGTGGTTGTTGTGGAGCAGGAAGTAGCAGAGATTGGAAAGGATGAGGTTAGGAAGGCTCTGAAAAGGATGAAGAGCGGAAAGGCCGTTGGTCCTGATGACGTACCTGTGGAGGTATGGAAGTGCTTAGGAGAGACAGCGGTGGAATTTCTAACGAGGTTGTTCAATAGGATTCTAGAGAGTGAGAAGATGCCTGAGGAATGGAGGAGAAGCGTTCTGGTTCCGATCTTTAAGAACAAGGGTGACACGCAGAACTGCAGCAACTATAGAGGAATAAAGTTGATGAGCCACACAATGAAGCTGTGGGAAAGAGTAGTGGAAGCCAGGCTTAGGAAGAAGGTGGAGATTTGTGAGCAGCAGTATGGTTTCATGCCCCGTAAGAGCACCACTGATGCCATTTTTGCTTTGAGAATGTTGATGGAAAAGTACAGAGAAGGTCAGAAGGAGCTGCATTGTGTGTTCGTAGATTTAGAGAAGGCGTATGACAGGGTGCCGAGGGAGGAGCTGTGGTACTGTATGAGGTCGTCTGGAGTGGCAGAGAAGTATGTCAGAGTAGTTCAGGACATGTATGAGAGAAGTATGACGGTGGTGAGATGTGCTGTAGGTCAGACAGAGGAGTTCAAGGTGGAGGTGGGACTACACCAAGGATCAGCTTTGAGTCCTTTTTTGTTTGCTATGCTGATGGACAGGCTGACAGACGAGGTAAGACAGGAATCTCCCTGGACAATGATGTTTGCGGATGACATTGTAATCTGCAGTGAGAGTAGAGAGCAGGTGGAGGAACAGCTAGAGAGGTGGAGGTTTGCTCTGGAAAGAAGAGGTATGAAGGTCAGTCATAGTAAGACAGAATACATGTGTCTGAACGAGAGGGATCAAGGTAGAAGCGTTAGGTTACAGGGGGCTGAGGTGAAGAAGGTGCAGGAGTTTAAGTACTTGGGGTCAACAGTTCAGTGTGATGGGGAGTGTGGAAAAGAGGTGAAGAGGCGAGTGCAGGCAGGTTGGAGCGGGTGGAGGAAAGTGTCAGGAGTGTTGTGTGACAGAAGAGTGTCAGCAAGACTCAAAGGAAAGGTGTACAAGACAGTGGTGAGACCAGCTCTGCTCTATGGGTTAGAGACGGTAGCAGTGAGACAGAGACAAGAGGCTGAGATGGAGGTAGCGGAGATGAAGATGTTGAGGTTGTCCTTAGGAGTGACCAGGTTAGACAGGATAAGGAACGAGTACATCAGAGGGACGGCTCATGTTGCCTGTGTTAGCGACAAAGTCAGAGAAGCCAGACTAAGATGGTTTGGACATGTTCAGAGGAGGGATAGTGGATATATTGGTAGAAGGATGTTGGAGATGGAGCTGCCTGGCAGGAGGGCAAGAGGACGGCCAAAGAGGAGATACATGGATGTCTTGACAGAGGACATGAAGTTGGCTAATGTTAGGATAGAAGATGTTCATGATAGAATGAGGTGGAAAAGGATGATTCGCTGTGGCGACCCTTGATGGGAAAAGCCGAAAGAGAAAGAAGAGCAATAAATCCTACCCGTATTAGAAAACAACCAAAAGAGGGTAAAGCCCAAGATTGTAAGGGTTTAGGTTGCTCCCTGGTCAGCTCCGCACCATGGTTTTGTCATTTTTGTGAACTTGTTTCTGCTCCTGCAGTTGCTGGTCAAGGATCACCTTGACAAGCCAGTCAACAGGGTGTCTGTGGAGCTGGTGGAACAACGGCAGATCACAGAGACAGGGGAGACCAACGTGCTGAACTGTGGAAACAACAACCAATTGAGAAGCGACTCTGATGGTTTCATTTATTTGATCTGCAATCCATGGAAGACCTCTGTGAAGGCGGTGCTGAAGGCAAGGAGGAGGGCTCAATTACCTGATGACAAAATGCCTCTGACTATAGTGCACTGATTTACCTGTTGCTACTTACATCTTTACTGCTTTGGTCAGCTACATTATCAAGCTCAGATTGAAAGCTTGTACCTGCATATTCTTTCCTAATGGAAAATACATTTAAAAAATTCCTGATTTTATTACAATTTTAGTACTTTATTCCTAATCAAAAGGAGTATATTTTCCTTGACCCCGATGATATTTGTGCATCATAAGTATGTTGTTGGCAACAACATCCTTTGTCATGAAAAGAAAGTTTTGGGAAAAAACTGGAAAGTTTTGGACAAATGTCAATAGCTGAAGTTCAAAGACAGTAAACTGGCATCTTCAGTTTAAAATCTTATGTTTGCTTAAAAGGGTGCAATCTAGGAATATCACTTCAGTAGTTGATGTTCTGACATGTGGATCCACTTAACTTGAACTTTTTAAATGGTGGGTGGTTGCCAAAAGTAAATTGATGAAGGTTTTTTCGCCTAGTCCTGGGGTGTGTTTTTGAGTTGTTCGCAAATATTCCTTTATTGAATATTGAATTGAGGTATTGTGAACATTTAATAGATTGGTACTATAACACACGACTTCACATGCTACAGTAGAAAGATTTCATGCTGCAGAATAAATTAATTTGCTAATACAAGTGATGAAGATGTGCATGAGCAGCAAGAAATAAGACTACAAAATGGTCATGGCTGCTTAGGTGGTCGCTTTATCAATCCTATTTACCCATTCAAGTGTTACTGAAGGGTTGGTTTCCGCTGTTCTTCATTGTTTGACGTCTCCTGTTTGGTTTAAACAGTTTCAGACAGCAGGCCTTGCAGAAGCTAACCGGGCTACTTTGACCCTGGAATCTGTGGCCTATCATTCCCCAAACGAGCGGTACCTCTACATCAACACGCCAATGTTTGGTAAAAGCTTGGTGGTGGGCAGAGACACCCAGATTCAGGTGCAAACGGCCTCACCTTCATACTTGAACATTCAAGCTCTCAACTACCTGGTAAGAAAAGCACAGCCTCGATGGTTCTCTTTGCAGTACAGTAGTTCTCTTTAGTAGCATTTATCATGGGATCATCCCAGGCAGGACCAATTCAAACGCTTGGATCACACTCTGCTGAATGGGATTGGCTGGAAAATGAACCAGTTAGAGTCAGCAAAGGCAGAGCCCCTTCACCTGACTATCTTTCCATCCCAATAGGTCTACAAAAGAAGATGTCAGGTTTCCATTTCTGTGGAAAAGCGATAAAAACCTCGACTTTCTGTTTGGCCTCTGAGGTGCACCAAAGTGGCGAAGTTTGTAGAGAGTTGGTTTTCTACAGCATCATCTTATCAAGACTCAGCAAACCAACCCAGCTTTCTTGTTTAGCCAATAAGGAGCTTCAATGGTGGGTTGGTCGGGAAACATGTTGGACACCGGCCCTCGAGGCCTGGATCCTGACACCGCTGACTTACAGTTTGTAGGACTTCTTCAGAATGCAATGTAATCCAATGAGATTCAGATGATTGTAAATGGTGGTAAGAGAGACAAGTAGCACAATGAGTAACAGTTTTGCCAGTTCTACTGAGCCTTACAGAACGAGCAACGAGGGAAAAAGCCAGCATAACCAGGGAACATAAAAGATGGGGGGGCACCTTTTTGCTTTGAAAACTTCAACAGCTTCATGATTTATCCCGGACCTGCATCCGATCTTTATTTGAATAGAACCAAGAACACAGAGAAATTAATCAGCTGTTGTTTCTTGAGCAAAATATTCCTTTTCAGAAATCCTGTATGAAAACAGTGACTATCCACTGGATGGGTGGAGCCTCAAAGGGGCTCCAGCCACTGCATGGCATCCCTACCCACCCCACTTCACGGGCTGTATTCAGTGGTGTGTCAGAAATCAGTGTTTGCTGTCACACGTTAGTGTTACAGCTCCTTTGCTGGCTCATTCAGTCATTGATGCCTCACCCATCACTACCCACAGTGGACAGCTTTTATGGTAGGGTACATCTCAGCTCGGTTTGACGGGAGTCTCATTTTCTGGCCAATGCCGACTGACAGAGTGAAGTACAACCTAGGTTGTGCCTGGGGCGTTCCTGTGCAATTTAAGAAAACCAGGGTTGCATAAATAACCTAAAGTTACTGGTAACTTCTTCACTGCTGCTCATTCTCAGGTCCTCTCCAAAGGGAAGGTGGTGTTTCACAAAAGTGTGGACTTTGTCCGAAGTCTTGATGGAACAAACAGTCTGAACTTCATGGTAACACCATCCATGGTGCCATCCATCAGGCTTTTGGTATTCTACATTCTGCACGGGGAGGGAACCTCTGAGCTGGTGGCCGACTCTGTCTGGATAGATGTCAAGCACAAGTGTATCAATGGACTCGAGGTGAAGCAATCCTCTGGAGTCTGCAGTTCAGTCTGTCCACAAACTGTGCTCAGTTTAAAAAACGCATTCATGAAGCTATCAAAGTCATTTTCCTGATTCCATGCGGTGTTCTGTGTTAGACCAGTGTGACTGTAGATACAAGAATCCACAAGCCAAAGGAAAACCTCAACATTGACATCAGGGCCAATCAGCCAGGTCTGGTGGCCTTATCAGCAGTGGACTCCGCCGTTTACAGTATACGCCGAAACTACAAAGACCCAATTTCCATGGTATTTATCAAGAATGTCCAAACTCAACTATGTGTTTCTATGTGTTAGCTTGGGGTGTATTTTATGTTGTTGAAATGTAGTTTGAGGTAAGTTTGTTAAAACGGTGTGACATGCAGGTTCTGCGTCACATTGAACAAAGTGACCTAGGCTGTGGTGGAGGCGGGGGCAAAGACAATGCAGATGTCTTCCGATTAGCTGGCCTAACCTTTTTGACCAACGCCAACGCTCAGTCAACATCTGTTGGTATGTTTATTAACCAATCACAGAGCAAACATGATACCACTATACCAGAAAATAACCTGTATGTGTGTTTGAAGATGAACCATGCACAGCGGCTGTGCGTTCTAAACGAGCACTGAGTGACGAGGCCAAGGAAGCAAAAGGTAACTCTTTAGAACATTTAACTAGTATTCCCTATACTAAAAGCCACTTCCGGGCATCTACAGTATGGGAATATTTTGGGCCAAGTGTTGCTGATAGACACACTGACTGTCATACTTTGGTGTTGAACCCACAACCAATTGACTTAAAGTCAGACTGCTCAACCCACATCAGACTGACCATCACATTGCTGTTCAGGTTTAGAATTAGTTCACTGGCAATTTTAACTCACTGATACCTAACGATGTTATAAAAAGCCACAGAATAGCAAAGCAGCACTTCTAAATAAAAGCAGGGAAAACAGAGTTTTCGCTGATGAGAACATGGGTAAAAATAATCAACATTGACTATATTAAATCTAGGGAAACCTAAATGAAAGAAAAATGTCGTAAATCACACCTCAAACAGCAAATTATCTGAATGGCAAGGCAAGCTAAAAAAAAAGTGATCCATCCATCATTCTCTTAACTGGCTACATCCTTTTCTCTGTTACTGGATCGCCAGAACTTTACCTGTCTACTGTTAGGCGAGGCGAAGGTCGGGTTCACCCTGGACAGGTAGCCAGCCTGTTGCTGGGCCACACATTTAAACATAGTCACAGGGACACAGGGACAACAAACAAATCAACAAACCTATGAAGGATGATTTTGGACTGTGAGAGAAAGCCAGAGTACCCGGAAAAAAGAAAGCATGCAAACTCCACATAGAACGGTCTCAGCTGCGATTTAAACCAAGGTGTTTTTCCTGTTAAGAAAAGGTGCTAACCACTGCAATACCACGCAACCCCAGTCCATAACACTTCACTCAAAAATGACAAGAACCTCGTTATATTTGTTAGGATGTCGTTTTTCTGTTATGCTTGTGCCAACTGTGCATTATTTCTGCCAGCTGTCCATGGTAAGTACAGTGAAGCAGAAAAGTGTTTATCAGTCATGGATTCTATAAGCTGTCCCCCATATAAAGCTGAGTTTGGTCTGTAGTGTTCATCATAGAAACACTTAAACTAAGAGAGATAATGTGAGAAAAACTATCCATGAAATCCCATTGTTTGATTTTCAACTGTTCGATTCTGACAAACATCATTTATGCTAATCAGTGCTGTTAACACCTCTCTGACTGCTGTGGATGTGTGCTCCATTGTTACCATGAGCTATCTGCAGAAGTGTGCGAACTTCCAATACTTACCAAAATGTATAAATTGGTTTAAAAAAAAGGATCCAAACCCAAAATGGGCTCAAAGTGTCGGATACAGACCTCTTTCTCTCAGTTAATTTAATATTCTGGTCTCTTTCTAGCTCAGAGCTATGGCTCCTTGAAACCATGCTGTGTGAAGGGGATGCAGTACATTCCCAGGAGTGTGACCTGCCGACAGTATGCCCTGCAGTATAAAAAGTTAACCCACCGCTGCAGAGAAGCCTTCAGAGAATGCTGTGAGTTCTACCAGAAAAACAAGGATGATGGAGACCTGATTCTGGCACGCCGTGAGTCCACAATGAGTCAGCTTATAGTTAAGACAGGAGCCTTTTAGATTCTAGCTTTAGTCCCGTAACATGACTTTGTCTTTGTTTGTGCAGACATAGGTGTTAACTTTGACGAGGTCCCTCAGGTGCGAAGTTACTTTCCAGAGAGCTGGCTGTGGGAGGTGCAACCCATCAGGTACAACCACCTCCAACAAGTTGGAAGGCCCATGTCGTCCTGCTGCTCTGCATGTTAAGCGGTTGCCATCTTAGCTAACCATGATGTAATTAAAACGTAAAACTTGTCCCTATCCCAGGCTTGTGGAACTAAAGAGTCAGCTGTGGTTCCCTTTTTCAAGATGGGGGACCAGAGGGTGTGTTTAAACTACCAGGGAATCACACTCCTTAGCCTCCCCGGGAAAGTCTATGCAGGGTTACTGGAGAGGAGAGTCCTCTGAGTCAAACCTTAGATTCAGGAACAACAGTACAGTTTCCATCCTGGTCGTGGAACAGCGGACCAGCTCTGCACTCCCTTAAGGGTGCTAAGGTGCCTGTGGCGGTTCGCTCATCCAGTCTATACGTGTTTTGTTGTATTAGGAGAAGTCAACTGACCGCGTCCCCCATAGTGTCCTGTGAAGGGTGGTCTGGTAGCATGGGGTCCGCGGAGCCTTACTGAGGGCTGTCTGGTCTCTGTATGACCGGAGGAGGAGCTTGGTTTGCAGACCTGCTCCTGGTGCATGTGTGACACCAGCAGGGCTGTCCTTTATCACTAGCCGCAGTTACATGGGCAAAATATCTTGATCGGATCAATGGTCGGGTTAAAATTCAACTGTGCACACGGGCACAGAAAACCTTTTTCCGATTAGAACAAACGTTCACATGGTCTCACTTTCGGTTGGAATAAATCCTTTGGGCATGCACAGTAGTGTTGAAAATACTGTAAGGGGAAATTAGCCCTGTTGTAAACAAACAGATGCCACATACATTTTATGCAGCAGCTCGGTAATATACGAGACTATCTTCCAAACGTGCTTTTATTAATGTTAATGTTTAATTAATGTCATAATTTATTAATTATGAAGCGCCTGTTCGCTCATCATTTTAATTTTAATCCGTGTGGTCAGTGCTTTTTTTGTGGAAGAACGGAGCTGGAAGAAGCCAGGGTTAGGAGATGCTAGCACACGCCAACAACATTACCCTTGTTTGATGAACATAAAACTCATGCAGGAAAAGCTGCAATCTGATTCTTGACTGCATGTAAATATGTGGGAATAACATCAGCCTTTATTTTGTCGGGATACGACTGGAAACACAAATCCACGTGATTGTTAGAACGGTTTCTTAGCACTAAGAGGCATTTCTGCTCGGATAAGCTCACACATCGCCCCAAAGCCGCTGTGTGTGCTGGCGGTCTGAGCTCTGCTCGGACGCGGTTCTCCTGAGTCCGGCAGCTGCTAACCCAGAGCGGCGGGACGGCTCGCAGTCCGAATTCTCCCACACATAACAAAACGCACACGTAACAAAGCATCCTCCCTCCCCTCAAACACACATTAATAAATCCGGCTGCCTCTGCTCAAAGACACGGTTCACTCAGTCTACTGGCACCCGAGCCCGGACGCAGAGCTAGGAT